>NC_091286.1:39998233-41290733 GCF_032444005.1 Ranitomeya imitator | reverse complement strand
CAGTGGAGGCCTAGTGGAAGGAGTGACCGCAGACAGGCATCGAAGGCCTAAAATAATAACACATGGCTGTAGGCAATTTTAAATTGGTTCCAGGGGTACACGGGCAGCAGTGGTGTGGTCAGTGGAGGCCTAGTGGAAGGAGTGACCGCAGACAGGCAGCGAAGGCCTAAAATAATAACACATGGCTGTAGGCAATTTTAAATTGGTTACAGGGGTACACGGGCAGCAGTGGTGTGGTCAGTGGAGGCCTAGTGGAAGGAGTAACCGCAGACAGGCATCGAAGGCCTAAAATAATAACACATGGCTGTAGGCAATTTTAAATTGGTTCCAGGGGTACACGGGCAGCAGTGGTGTGGTCAGTGGAGGCCTAGTGGAAGGAGTGACCGCAGACAGGCATCGAAGGCCTAAAATAATAACACATGGCTGTAGGCAATTTTAAATTGGTTCCAGGGGTACACGGGCAGCAGTGGTGTGGTCAGTGGAGGCCTAGTGGAAGGAGTGACCACAGACAGGCATCGAAGGCCTAAAATAATAACACATGGCTGTAGGCAATTTTAAATTGGTTACAGGGGTACACGGGCAGCAGTGGTGTGGTCAGTGGATGCCTAGTGGAAGGAGTGACCGCAGACAGGCATCGAAGGCCTTAAATAATAACACATGGCTGTAGGCAATTTTAAATTGGTTCCAGGGGTACAGGGGCAGCAGTGGTGTGGTCAGTGGAGGCCTAGTGGAAGGAGTGACCGCAGACAGGCATCGAAGGCCTAAAATAATAACACATGGCTGTAGGCAATTTTAAATTGGTTCCAGGGGTACACGGGCAGCAGTGGTGTGGTCAGTGGAGGCCTAGTGGAAGGAGTCACCGCAGACAGGCATCGAAGGCCTAAAATAATAACACATGGCTGTAGGCAATTTTAAATTGGTTACAGGGGTACACGGGCAGCAGTGGTGTGGTCAGTGGAGGCCTAGTGGAAGGAGTGACCGCAGACAGGCATCGAAGGCCTAAAATAATAACACATGGCTGTAGGCAATTTTAAATTGGTTCCAGGGGTACACGGGCAGCAGTGGTGTGGTCAGTGGAGACCTAGTGGAAGGAGTCACCGCAGACAGGCATCGAAGGCCTAAAATAATAACACATGGCTGTAGGCAATTTTAAATTGGTTACAGGGGTACACGGGCAGCAGTGGTGTGGTCAGTGGAGGCCTAGTGGAAGGAGTGACCGCAGACAGTCATCGAAGGCCTAAAATGATAACACATGGCTGTAGGCAATTTTAAATTGGTTCCAGGGGTACACGGGCAGCAGTGGTGTGGTCAGTGGAGGCCTAGTGGAAGGAGTCACCGCAGACAGGCATCGAAGGCCTAAAATAATAACACATGGCTGTAGGCAATTTTAAATTGGTTACAGGGGTACACGGGCAGCAGTGGTGTGGTCAGTGGAGGCCTAGTGGAAGGAGTCACCGCAGACAGGCATCGAAGGCCTAAAATAATAACACATGGCTGTAGGCAATTTTAAATTGGTTCCAGGGGTACACGGGCAGCAGTGGTGTGGTCAGTGGAGGCCTAGTGGAAGGAGTCACCGCAGACAGGCATCGAAGGCCTAAAATAATAACACATGGCTGTAGGCAATTTTAAATTGGTTCCAGGGGTACACGGGCAGCAGTGGTGTGGTCAGTGGATGCCTAGTGGAAGGAGTGACCGCAGACAGGCATCGAAGGCCTAAAATAATAACACATGGCTGTAGGCAATTTTAAATTGGTTCCAGGGGTACACGGGCAGCAGTGGTGTGGTCAGTGGAGGCCTAGTGGAAGGAGTGACCGCAGACAGGCATCGAAGGCCTAAAATAATAACACATGGCTGTAGGCAATTTTAAATTGGTTCCAGGGGTACACGGGCAGCAGTGGTGTGGTCAGTGGAGGCCTAGTGGAAGGAGTCACCGCAGACAGGCATCGAAGGCCTAAAATAATAACACATGGCTGTAGGCAATTTTAAATTGGTTACAGGGGTACACGGGCAGCAGTGGTGTGGTCAGTGGAGGCCTAGTGGAAGGAGTGACCGCAGACAGGCATCGAAGGCCTAAAATAATAACACATGGCTGTAGGCAATTTTAAATTGGTTCCAGGGGTACACGGGCAGCAGTGGTGTGGTCAGTGGAGGCCTAGTGGAAGGAGTCACCGCAGACAGGCATCGAAGGCCTAAAATAATAACACATGGCTGTAGGCAATTTTAAATTGGTTACAGGGGTACACGGGCAGCAGTGGTGTGGTCAGTGGAGGCCTAGTGGAAGGAGTGACCGCAGACAGGCATCGAAGGCCTAAAATAATAACACATGGCTGTAGGCAATTTTAAATTGGTTCCAGGGGTACACGGGCAGCAGTGGTGTGGTCAGTGGAGGCCTAGTGGAAGGAGTCACCGCAGACAGGCATCGAAGGCCTAAAATAATAACACATGGCTGTAGGCAATTTTAAATTGGTTACAGGGGTACACGGGCAGCAGTGGTGTGGTCAGTGGAGGCCTATTGGAAGGAGTCACCGCAGACAGGCATCGAAGGCCTAAAATAATAACACATGGCTGTAGGCAATTTTAAATTGGTTCCAGGGGTACACGGGCAGCAGTGGTGTGGTCAGTGGAGGCCTAGTGGAAGGAGTCACCGCAGACAGGCATCGAAGGCCTAAAATAATAACACATGGCTGTAGGCAATTTTAAATTGGTTCCAGGGGTACACGGGCAGCAGTGGTGTGGTCAGTGGAGGCCTAGTGGAAGGAGTGACCACAGACAGGCATCGAAGGCCTAAAATAATAACACATGGCTGTAGGCAGTTTTAAATTGGTTCCAGGGGTACACGGGCAGCAGTGGTGTGGTCAGTGGAGGCCTAGTGGAAGGAGTGACCGCAGACAGGCATCGAAGGCCTAAGATAATAACACATGGCTGTAGGCAATTTAAAATTGGTTCCAGGGGTACACGGGCAGCAGTGGTGTGGTCAGTGGAGGCCTAGTGGAAGGAGTGACCGCAGACAGGCATCGAAGGCCTAAAATAATAACACATGGCTGTAGGCAATTTTAAATTGGTTCCAGGGGTACACGGGCAGCAGTGGTGTGGTCAGTGGAGGCCTAGTGGAAGGAGTGACCGCAGACAGGCATCGAAGGCCTAAAATAATATCACATGGCTGTAGGCAATTTTAAATTGGTTCCAGGGGTACACGGGCAGCAGTGGTGTGGTCAGTGGAGGCCTAGTGGAAGGAGTGACCGCAGACAGGCATCGAAGGCGTAAAATAATAACACATGGCTGTAGGCAATTTTAAATTGGTTACAGGGGTACGCGGGCAGCAGTGGTGTGGTCAGTGGAGGCCTATTGGAAGGAGTCACCGCAGACAGGCATCGAAGGCCTAAAATAATAACACATGGCTGTAGGCAATTTTAAATTGGTTCCAGGGGTACACGGGCAGCAGTGGTGTGGTCAGTGGAGGCCTAGTGGAAGGAGTCACCGCAGACAGGCATCGAAGGCCTAAAATAATAACACATGGCTGTAGGCAATTTTAAATTGGTTCCAGGGGTACACGGGCAGCAGTGGTGTGGTCAGTGGAGGCCTAGTGGAAGGAGTCACCGCAGACAGGCATCGAAGGCCTAAAATAATAACACATGGCTGTAGGCAATTTTAAATTGGTTCCAGGGGTACACGGGCAGCAGTGGTGTGGTCAGTGGAGGCCTAGTGGAAGGAGTCACCGCAGACAGGCATCGAAGGCCTAAAATAATAACACATGGCTGTAGGCAATTTTAAATTGTTTACAGGGGTACACGGGCAGCAGTGGTGTGGTCAGTGGAGGCCTAGTGGAAGGAGTGACCACAGACAGGCATCGAAGGCCTAACATAACAAAAATGTCAATACAATGGTATTGTCAGTGGCAGGCATTGAAGGATGTCAGCGCATAGACTAAACATTGGTGGAGCTGTGAGATAATTTTGCAAGTGGTAGAGCACTGTTTGAGCTGGGGTGGGGGGAAACTGTCTTGTGGCCGGCGGTACAGGCCCAGGGCCCCTCATATTACAACGGTGTGTCTGACGTTGGGTGCGCACCACCACCGCCAGAGACACTTTATTGTACTAGGAGGGACCCAGTGGCAGTGCCGTCGACCAAAAGCGGGCTCACCCACCTCTTCAGACAAACTGCACTCTCACGGGTGCTGTCGCCAAGTGTCGATACCACGGCCCCGTGTGGGGAGTTTGGCCATTTAGTGAGGTGTAAACATGTCGTATGCTGGACAATCAGGTGCAGAAAATTACGAGATTGGAAAAGGCATTCAGAATAGTCCACAGGCAAGACCTTTTCATAGGAAAGCTAGGTGTCAGCCGGACAAGGTGGGGCAAAAGATTTCGAAATCCAGTTGTGGTTCATTTTAATGAAGGTTAGATCATCTACATTTTGGGTAGCCAGACGAGTCCTTTTTTCTGTTAGTATTGAACCTGCAGCACTGAATATTCTTTCTGATAGGACACTAGCTGCCGGGCAAGCAAGCTCCTGCAATGCATATTCTGCCAATTCTGGCCAGGTGTCTAATTTTGATGCCCAGTAATCAAATGGGAATGACGGTTGAGGGAGAACATCGATAAGGGATGAAAAATAGTTTGTAACCATACTGGACAAATGTTGTCTCCTGTCACTTTGAATTGATGCTGCAGTACCTGTCCTGTCTGCGGTCATAGCAAAATCACTCCACAACCTGGTCAGAAAACCCCTCTGGCCAACGCCACTTCTGATTTCTGCCCCTCTAACTCCTTTGGTCTGCTGGCCCCTGCAGCTCGTGTGAGAACGATCACGGGCGCTGTGTGCAGGGAATGCCAGAAGCAAACGGTCAACAAGAGTTGATTGTTTGGTTGCTAATATTAGTTCCAAGTTCTCATGTGGCATTATATTTTGCAATTTGCCTTTATAGCGAGGATCAAGGAGGCAGGCCAACCAGTAATCGTCATCATTCATCATTTTAGTTATGCGTGTGTCCCTTTTGAGGATACGTAAGGCATAATCCGCCATGTGGGCCAAAGTTCCAGTTCTCAAATCTGCGGTTGTGCTTGGTTGAGGGGCAGTTTCAGGCAAATCCACGTCACTTGTGTCCCTCAAAAAACCAGAACCCGGCCTTGCCGCGCCACCAATTTCCAGTGGCCCCGGAAAAGCTTCCTCATTAAAAATATAATCATCCCCATCATCCTCCTCGTCCTCCTCCTCCTCTTCGCCCGCTACCTCGTCCTGTACACTGCCCTGGCCAGACAATGGCTGACTGTCATCAAGGCTTTCCTCTTCCTCAGCTGCAGACGCCTGATCCTTTATGTGCGTCAAACTTTGCATCAGCAGACGCATTAGGGGGATGCTCATGCTTATTATGGCGTTGTCTGCACTAACCAGCCGTGTGCATTCCTCAAAACACTGAAGGACTTGACACATGTCTTGAATCTTCGACCACTGCACACCTGACAACTCCATGTCTGCCATCCTACTGCCTGCCCGTGTATGTGTATCCTCCCACAAAAACATAACAGCCCGCCTCTGTTCACACAGTCTCTGAAGCATGTGCAGTGTTGAGTTCCACCTTGTTGCAACGTCTATGATTAGGCGATGCTGGGGAAGGTTCAAAGAACGCTGATAAGTCTGCATACGGCTGGAGTGTACGGGCGAACGGCGGATATGTGAGCAAAGTCCACGCACTTTGAGGAGCAGGTCGGATAACCCCGGATAACTTTTCAGGAAGCACTGCACCACCAGGTTTAAGGTGTGAGCCAGGCAAGGAATGTGTTTCAGTTGGGAAAGGGAGATGGCAGCCATGAAATTCCTTCCGTTATCACTCACTACCTTGCCTGCCTCAAGATCTACAGTGCCCAGCCACGACTGCGTTTCTTTCTGCAAGAACTCGGACAGTACTTCCGCGGTGTGTCTGTTGTCGCCCAAACACTTCATAGCCAATACAGCCTGCTGACGTTTGCCAGTAGCTGCCCCATAATGGGAGACCTGGTGTGCAACAGTGGCAGCTGCGGATGGAGTGGTTGTGCGACTGCGGTCTGTGGACGAGCTCTCGCTTCTGCAGGAGGACGAAGAGGAGGAGGAGGGGGTGCGAACGGCTACAGCCAATTGTTTCCTAGACCGTGGGCTAGGCAGAACTGTCCCAAACTTGCTGTCCCCTGTGGACCCTGCATCCACCACATTTACCCAGTGTGCCGTGATGGACACGTAACGTCCCTGGCCATGCCTACTGGTCCATGCATCTGTTGTCAGGTGCACCTTTGTGCTCACAGATTGCCTGAGTGCATGGACGATGCGCTCTTTAACATGCTGGTGGAGGGCTGGGATGGCTTTTCTGGAAAAAAAGTGTCGACTGGGTAGCTCGTAGCGTGGTACAGCGTAGTCCATCAGGGCTTTGAAAGCTTCGCTTTCAACTAACCGGTAGGGCATCATCTCTAACGAGATTAGTCTAGCTATGTGTGCGTTCAAACCCTGTGTACGCGGATGCGAGGCTAAGTACTTCCTTTTTCAAACCATAGTCTCATGTAGGGTGAGCTGGACTGGAGAGCTGGAGATCGTGGAACTAGCGGGGGTGCCGGTGGACATGGCAGACTGAGAGACGGTGGGAGATGGTATTGTTGCCACCGGTGCCCTAGATGCAGTGTTTCCTACTACGAAACTGGTGATTCCCTGACCCTGACGGCTTTGGCCTGGCAAAGAAACCTGCACAGATACTGCAGGTGGTGCGGAAAATGGTGGCCCTACACTGCCGGAAGGGATGTTGCGTTGCTGACTAGCTTCATTGGCCGAGGGTGCTACAACCTTAAGGGACGTTTGGTAGTTAGTCCAGGCTTGCAAATGCATGGTGGTTAAATGTCTATGCATGCAACTTGTATTGAGACTTTTCAGATTCTGTCCTCTGCTTAAGGTAGTTGAACATTTTTGACAGATGACTTTGCGCTGATCAATTGAATGTTGTTTAAAAAAATGCCAGACTGCACTCTTTCTGGCATCGGATACCTTTTCAGGCATTGCAGACTGAGCTTTAACCGGATGGCCACGCTGTCCTCCAACAGGTTTTAGCTTTGCCACGCGTTTTGGGCAAGATACGGGCCCGGCAGATGGAACCTGTTGCGATGTTGATGCCTGCTGCGGCCCCTCCTCCTCCGCTTCAGAACTGCTGCCGCCTGCACCCTGTTCCCCCAATGGCTGCCAATCGGGGTCAAGAACTGGGTCATCTATTACCTCTTCTTGTAGCTCGTGTGCAACTTCGTCTGTGTCACCGTGTCGGTCGGTGGTATAGCGTTCGTGATGGGGCAACATAGTCTCATCAGGGTCTGATTCTTGATCAGCACCCTGCGAGGGCAATGTTGTGGTCTGAGTCAAAGGACCAGCATAATAGTCTGGCTGTGGCTGTGCATCAGTGCACTCCATGTCAGATTCAACTTGTAATGGGCATGGACTGTTAACTGCTTCACTTTCTAAGCCAGGGACGGTATGTGTAAAGAGCTCCATGGAGTAACCCGTTGTGTCGCCTGCTGCATTCTTCTCTGTTGTTGTTTTTGCTGAAGAGGACAAGGAAGCGACTTGTCCCTGACCGTGAACATCCACTAACGACGCGCTGCTTTGACATTTACCAGTTTCACGAGAGGAGGCAAAAGAGCTAGAGGCTGAGTCAGCAAGATAAGCCAAAACTTGCTCTTGCTGCTCCGGCTTTAAAAGCGGTTTTCCTACTCCCAGAAAAGGGAGCGTTCGAGGCCTTGTGTAGCCAGACGACGAACCTGGCTCCACAGCTCCAGACTTAGGTGCAATATTTTTTTTCCCACGACCAGCTGATGCTCCACCACTACCACTACCCTCATTACCAGCTGACAATTAACGCCCCCGGCCACGACCTCTTCCACCATATTTCCTCATTGTTTTAAAAACGTAAACAAACTAACGGTATTTGTTGCTGTCACACAAATTACACGGTGAGCTATAACTTCAGTATGATTTAGCTACCCCTTTACAGGTGAGTGAGACCACAACGAAAATCAGGCACAATGTTACACACTCTGTTGTTGGTGGCAACAAATGAGAGAGATGCCACACACGCAGGACTGTCACTGAAGCACAAATGTAAATATTAATCTCCCACTGATTTGATTTTTTTTTTTTTTTCAGGGAGACTTTAGGAAAAAAAAAAAATAGAATAAAATGATTTTTTCAGGAAGAATTTAGAAACCAAAGAAAATAAAATGATTTTTTCAGGGAGAATTTAGAAAACAAATAAAACAAAAAAAGGCTTTCTATGGCCCACTGAGTGAGAGATGACGCACACAGGAGTCAGGAGTGGCACACAAGCCCAGAGGCCAATATTTATCTCCCACTGATTGATGTAGTGATTTTTTCAGGTAGATTTTGGAACCCAAATCAAGCTAAAAAAATAATAGGCTTTCTATGGCCCACAATTGGAGAGAGAGAGAGAGATGGCACACCCAGGAGTCAAGACTGGCACACAAGCAGAAAGGGCAATATTAATCTCCCACTGATTTGTTTTTTGTTTTTTTTTTCAGGGAGACTTTAGGAAAAAAAAAATAGAATAAAATGATTTTTTCAGGAAGAATTTAGAAACCAAATAAAATAAAATGATTTTTTCAGGGAGAATTTAGAAAACAAATAAAACAAAAAAAGGCTTTCTATGGCCCACTGAGTGAGAGATGACGCACACAGGAGTCAGGAGTGGCACACAAGCCCAGAGGCCAATATTTATCTCCCACTTTTTTTTTTTGTTCCAGGGAAAATTTATAAACCCAATAAAAAAAATAATAAATAGGCTTTCTATGGCCCACTATCTGAGAGACAGAGAGAGATGGCACGCTTAGGACTGGCACACAAGCCCAAAGGCCAATATTAATCTCCCTTTTTTTTTAAGGGAGAATTTATAAAACCAAAAAAAAATAAATAAATAGGCTTTCTATGGCCCACTATTTGTGAGAGAGATGGCACGCTCAGGACTGGCACACAAGCCCAGAGGCCAATATTAATCTCCCACTTTTTTTTTTTTCCAGGGAAAATTTATAAACCCAATAAAAAAAAAAATAAATAAATAGGCTTTCTATGGCCCACTATCTGAGAGAGAGAGATGGCACGCTTAGGACTGGCACACAAGCCCAAAGGCCAATATTAATCTCCCACTGATTGATTTATTGATTTTTTCAGGTAGAATTTAGAACCCAAATAAAGCAAAAAAAAAAAAAAAATGGGCTTTCTATGGCCCACTGAGTGAGTGATGATGCACACAGGAGTCAGGAGTGGCACACAAGCCCTGAGGCCAATATTTTTCTCCCACTGATTGATGTAGTGATTTTTTCAGGTAGATTTTAGAACCAAAATCAAGCAAAAAAATAAATAGGCTTTCTATGGCCCACTGAGTGAGTGATGATGCACACAGGAGTCAAGAGTGGCACACAAGCCCTGAGGCCAATATTTTTCTCCCACTGATTGATGTAGTGATTTTTTCAGGTAGATTTTATAACCCAAATCAAGCAAAAAAATAAATAGGCTTTCTATGGCCCACTGAGTGAGAGATGGCACACACAGGGATGGCACTCTAGCAGAAATGTCAATCTTAATCTCCCACAAAAAAAAAAAAAAAAACAGGGAGTGTCCTTCAATTACTATCTCCCTGCAGTAATCTCAGCCAGGTATGGCAGGCAGCAATAAGGAGTGGACTGATGCACAAATTAAATAAAAAGTGTGTACAAACCAAAAAGATAGCTGTGCAGAAAGGAAGGAACAAGAGGATTTGTGCTTTGAAAAAAGCAGTTGGTTTGCACAGCGGCGTACACACAGCAATGCAGCTATCAGGGAGCCTTCTAGGGCAGCCCAATGAGCTACAGCGCTGAGGGGGAAAAAAAAAATGTAGCTTCCACTGTCCCTGCACACCGAAGGTGGTGTTGGGCAGTGGAAATCGCTACAGCACAAGCGGTTTGGTGGTTAATGGACCCTGCCTAACGCTATCCCTGCTTCTGACGAAGCGGCAGCAACCTCTCCCTAAGCTCAGATCAGCAGCAGTAACATGGCGGTCGGCGGGAACTCCCCTTTATAGCCCCTGTGACGCCGCAGACAGCAAGCCAATCACTGCAATGCCCTTCTCTAAGATGGTGGGGACCAGGACCTATGTCATCACGCTGCCCACACTCTGCGTTTACCTTCATTGGCTGAGAAATGGCGCTTTTCGCGTCATTGAAACGCGACTTTGGCGCGAAAGTCGCGTACCGCATGGCCGACCCCGCACAGGGGTCGGATCGGGTTTCATGAAACCCGACTTTGCCAAAAGTCGGCGACTTTTGAAAATGAACGACCCGTTTCGCTCAACCCTAGTGATCACATTCCAGTTTGTGTAATTCTATTTTACTATCCATTTAAGGTAAATGGTACATGTGATCACGGTATATTTCTTATTTATTCCGTACATACTTAAAAATAATATGGTATAGCCGCTCCGTGTTCCTGTTTCCCAGCGGATTTTTATGGGAGCTATTAAAATCTTTCTAGTGGACTGATAGTCTGTTATTGTTGTGTCTGGTTTTCAAAGGTTGCATTTGATCTTGGGGTGTTATAGTTTCTATAAAAGTGATTTATATGTGTTTTTGTTCTTGTCAGAAAAATCTTGGCTAGAAATTGGTTTAAACAGTTTACAAGAATGTGCTGAAGGTCAGCAAAGATGTCTGGTGCAGGAAGTGTTGTTTGCTAACACATAATACGCTGCATATTTCCTTGCAGATTACACAATTCCCAAAATAGATGACTGAGAAGAAACCAGCCATAATTTTATGTATATGAGTAGAAAAGTGACTACAAAGTCCATAAAATCACATGCAAAATAATATCTAGGAGCACAACGACCATGGTCAAAGGGAGTGTTCCGAGAGTGGAGGTTGACAAATATGGTGGCACCCTTTTTCCATTGATTGCATGTACAAGCACAATGATGTACTATGCATGTGAGCAAAGTCGCTGTGTAGGTATTGACAGGTACCTGGGGTAGGGAGACCAAATTGCTGCCACATCTGGCAAAGAGGCAACCATCAGGTCTGTCCTCTGGTTGCTTGCATTTTTACTTTGATAGCATATACCAACTGGGCACTGACCAGGGTAATGTTCAAAGTTTGCTCTTAGGCCCCAGATATTTTATGTGCCACTCATGATATTATAGTAGGCCTATGTGATAAAAGCATCAGCCATGAATATATCCAAGAAAAGGTGAGAAAATATGTACCCTCATCCACAAAGCACTCCATGGCTCAGCACCACCCTACATCTCCTCTCTGGTCTCAGTCTACCACCCTACCCGTGCCCTCCGCTCCGCTGATGACCTCAGGTTAGCATCCTCAATAATCAGAACCTCGCACTCCCGTCTCCAAGACTTTACACGTGCTGCGCCGATTCTTTGGAATGCACTACCTAGGATAATACGATTAATCCCCAATCCCCACAGTTTTAAGCGTGCCCTAAAAACTCATTTGTTCAGACTGGCCTACCGCCTCAATGCATTAACCTAACGATCCCTGTGTGGCCTATATTAAAAAAAAAAAAAAAAAAAAATTAACTGGTTCATGCAGCTTTACATGAACACCCAAGCCTTACACTATGGCTGGTCCGAATAACTATAGCAATTGTTACCATCCACCTCTCGTGTCTCCCCTTTTCCTCATAGTTTGTAAGCTTACGAGCAGGGCCCTCACTCCTCTTGATATCTGTTTTGAACTGTATTTCTGTTATGCTGTAATGTCTATTGTATGTACAAGTCCCCTCTATAATTTGTAAAGCGCTGCGGAATATGTTGGCGCTATATAAATAAAAATTATTATTATTATTATATAAAAAAGTTCTTTGGAATGATTTTTGTGCAAACGATTTGTTCGATTTGTCACTAACCGAAAATGCTTTGAAAATATCTTTATGTTTCTACAGATCTCAATACCTATTAAGGAGTTATTAAACAATAAAAACTATGCTCACCTGTCCCCCCGATGATGCTCCAGACTTGTCTTTGAATCCCTCTGTTTCTTGGGGTCTTCCACTGATGACTAGACCTCAGTCAATTTCGGCAATGTTGAGTACAGTCTTTTATTAATAGAATCATGAAAATCTTGGATTCAGGGGAATTTGAGTTTTTTATGAAATGTATGATGTTTTTAATTTATTACAAATCGATTTACTCGTTTGCATAGCCACTTAGGTGTTTTTGGACCAGTGAAGTTGCTGGAAAGTGGTCATGTTGGTCCATGTGTTTTACATACAGTATACTTTATATGGTCTGTAGCCATAAATACAGTTAGGGCCAGAAATATTTGGACAGTGACACAATTTTCACGAGTTGGGCTCTGCATGCCACCACATTGGATTTGAAATGAAACCTCTACAACAGAATTCAAGTGCAGATTGTAACATTTAATTTGAAGGGTTGAACAAAAATATCTGATAGAAAATGTAGGAATTGTACACATTTCTTTACAAACACTCCACATTTTAGGAGGTCAAAAGTAATTGGACAAATAAACATAACCCAAACAAAATATTTTTATTTTCAATATTTTGTTGCAAATCCTTTGGAGGCAATCACTGCCTTAAGTCTGGAACCCATGGACATCACCAAATGCTGGGTTTCCTCCTTCTTAATGCTTTGCCAGGCCTTTACAGCCGCAGCCTTCAGGTCTTGCTTGTTTGTGAGTCTTTCCGTCTTAAGTCTGGATTTGAGCAAGTGAAATGCATGGTCAATTGGGTTTAGATCTGGAGATTGACTTGGCCATTGCAGAATGTTCCACTTTTTGGCACTCATGAACTCCTGGGTAGCTTTGGCTGTATGCTTGGGGTCATTGTCCATCTGTACTATAAAGCGCCGTCCAATCAACTTTGCAGCATTTGGCTGAATCTGGGCTGAAAGTATATCCCGGTACACTTCAGAATTCATCCGGCTACTCTTGTCTGCTCTTATGTCATCAATAAACACAAGTGACCCAGTGCCATTGAAAGCCATGCATGCCCATGCCATCACGTTGCCTCCACCATGTTTTACAGAGGATGTGGTGTGCCTTGGATCATGTGCCGTTCCCTTTCTTCTCCAAACTTTTTTCTTCCCATCATTCTGGTACAGGTTGATCTTTGTCTCATCTGTCCATAGAATACTTTTCCAGAACTGAGCTGGCTTCTTGAGGTGTTTTTCTGCAAATTTAACTCTGGCCTGTCTATTTTTGGTATTGATGAATGGTTTGCATCTAGATGTGAACCCTTTGTATTTACTGTCATGGATTTTTCTCTTTACTGTTGACTTAGAGACAGATACACCTACTTCACTGAGAGTGTTCTGGACTTCAGTTGATGTTGTGAACGGGTTCTTCTTCACCAAATTACGTATGCGGCGATCATCCACCACTGTTGTCATCCGTGGACGCCCAGGCCTTTTTGAGTTCCCAAGCTCACCAGTCAATTCCTTTTTTCTCAGAATGTACCCAACTGTTGATTTTGCTACTCCAAGCATGTCTGCTATCTCTCTGATGGATTTTTTCTTTTTTTTCAGCCTCAGGATGTTCTGCTTCACCTCAATTGAGAGTTCCTTTGACCGCATGTTGTCTGCTCACAGCAACAGCTTCCAAATGCAAAACCACACACCTGGAATCCACCCCTGACCTTTTAACTACTTCATTGATTACAGGTTAACGAGGGAGACGCCTTCAGAGTTAATTGCAGCTCTTAGAGTCCATTGTCCAATTACTTTTGGTCCCTTGAAAAAGAGGATGCTATGCATTACAGAGCTATGATTCCTAAACCCTTTCTCCGATTTGGATGTGGAAACTATCATATTGCAGCTGGGAGTGTGCACTTTCAGCCCATATTATATATATAATTGTATTTCTGAACATGTTTTTGTAAACAGCTAAAATATCAAAACTTGTGTCACTGTCCAAATATTTCTGGCCCTAACTGTATATGTGTCAATATCATCCTCCTCATATCTTTTATAGTCTGGCGTAAAAACGGAAAATTCACTTCTCTGTCTCATTCCGTCTTTGTTTTCCTCTCATTTTTTAGCTTGCTAACAGTAGATCACTGGACCACATTTCTACTTTTGTGGGCAGTGGTTTTGCTTTTTTTTCATTCTTTTTATTTTATCTACCGGCTTAATTCGACCACTCGCCCTTAATTTTGGCTTTTAGATTTTCCACTCCAGCAACTTTCAGAGTCCATGTTGGTGCTCACAGTCGTGAGAGATATAAGATCCTCCTTTCCTGTGTGAGCTGTTTAGATAGTAACACACTAATAAGATAAGTGCTTTTGTCTAGACTAAGTAATTATCAGTCATGGGATAAATACTTGATGCCTTTTTCCTTGGTTTGGGATTTAGTTCAAATTCTACAATTTGTCAGTCCGTCAATTCTCACACTTAATAATTTTCAAAGTTAATTTTCTTTCTGGAAATGACTGCAAATTCAAGCCTATTCAAAGCTCTACGAGAAAAAAAAATGTGTACGTTGGATATTGAAGATCGAGTAGAGATGGGAAAATATATTTGAGAGGAATTGAATTTTCCTTGATTTTCAGAAATAATGTATACTTTCCATAATACAGATTTTTTTGTAATTTGCTCTGTGCAAATTCAGCAAAATGGTGGCTAGCTGTGCCCCCCATTATGCTAAATTTAGAGGGACAGGAAAGGATTAAAAAATAATAACTTTCACCTCACCGCTCACCTGTTCCACCACTACTTGAGCCTGCCGTCAAGGCCTCTTTTCTTCTCCTTTCCCCATCTCACAGATTCCCTTCAGTCTCTTCACTCTAGACCAGGATGTCCAGCGTTTCAAGACCTACGACGTCCATCATTGACTGCACGTCATGACATCATGGCGCTATGCTTAACATCTCCCATGCAGTGATGTCTGGAGACCTAGATATGCCAGACATCAGCAGTGAAGTGGCCAAAGAGAATGCACATGATGGGGAAGAGGAAAAGATGAGGCGTGGAGGACCAGATGGCAGATTGTGGGGATAGTGGACAGGTGAGCAGTGATGTGAGCATTCATTTTTATCTTATTTACATCGTGCTTCACTTTGGTCTGGAATCTGATGATGCCCTAGAATATAATAATGAACAATCAATATGCATTGAATTTCCCCGTAAAATGAACAAAATTTGCCGAATCTTCACAGATCTGCTCATCTCTATGATTGAGAAGTTCAGTGTGTGGCCATAACCAACATTATGAAGTCAAATGCTCTTATACTGGCCATAACCAAAGAGAGGAATTCTGAACCTGCTGAATTTGGCAGGACAGGCTGACCATGGAATGCATAGAGGGGCGCCTTGACTATCCCTTGATAGAAGATGTCAGGAGATAAAAGAAAAGTTGGCCTTTTTAGAGTTTAGTGCTCCTGATCATTTTGTTCTCAGGAGAGCTAAATTGCCACCAGAGATGATCAACAGTAGCTTACTCCCTTTTCTCTATTCACAACTCTTTTCCACTTAGCCTAGTCAAGTATACATGTAAAAGAGAGGTTTGGAAGAAATAGCAAAACTATATAAAATGTAGGATGAGCTTTACCTAACCTAAGAGTTTTTCCAAAATTTTACATCAATGTCATAGGCTTTTAAAAGGCTTACTAACAGGGATGAGCAAATCAATTTGTAATAAGTCAAATTAGTTTCAGCTTTCTAGAAAAAAATTAAAATTCAGATTTGAATTTTAGGGTTCAATTTGAAAAATAAAACTCAGGAAAATAGCTATAGTGACAGCAAGAGGATAAAAAAATAATGACCTATTATAGAGGACTATCTCTATGCCTTCCACCACTCCTGCCACTGCAGCTGCTCACCTGGTCCTCTATTAGCTTTGGATCGATCTTCTTTTTGATCATTTTGAGTAGACTTCAAATATTTGCGTGGGGTGCGTCTTATGTGCCCATGTCAGGGGTAACACATGTCAATGATATGCCTCTCTCCCCAAGTTAACGCATGATGCCTAATGAGAGAAGACCAAAAGTGAAGACTGAAGTAAAGAAGATCCAAAGCGAGTGGTGGACTGGGTAGTAAGCTGCAGTAGCAGAACAAGGTGAATATGATAGCTTATAATTTTTAATCCCACCCCAACGGGTTTGGAGATACCCGAGAGCATAAAAACGTCTTCTAGGAACAGATTTCCAACAACAGATTTGAGCGAATCTGCTTGAGCAAATATCAGCTTGGTGGGGGTTCAGACCTTGGAATTCCCTCAACCAGGAGAACACATACCAACGCATTTCACATGGTAATGTCTGTATGAGCATGGATGTGCCCAGAACTTCAGCTCAGAACTATTGATTGAACAAGGCAGAGTCTCATCTGCAGGGACAGCCACACAGACTTATTCTACTGATCAAGGGATATGCTGTCACCGGCTCTATTGTGAATACCCTTTAATGTCCTTCCCTCACATCTGTATATCCATGTCCAAAAAGAAAGTGACATTTGCAGCTACAGTATACTGTCTCAGCCCGATTATTGTGCCATTAGAGGAAGGTAAAAAATAATCAGCTCGCGGAATTCAATCTAAGCACTGTTTTCAGCAATGGGTCCAAGTGAAGGAAGAGTATTTTGCATGTTGCCTTAAAATCTAAATCCGTTTGTTGATCCCAGCAGATCATGGTGATTACAGATGAATGGAGCAGGTCTTAGAGGGGAGAATCAATTTTCATTATTTTTCTCACTTCCATGGGTCTACTATTAAATATATATCCAGTAGTGGACAACCCCTTTTAGATATATTGATTCTTGTGATACCATATTACAGGCTTCCCCTTGTCTCAGAATAAAAAAATAATTGGCTAAAACTAACACTTCATAATGTAACACACTGAACAGACAAAGGATGCTCGAAGAGTTCAGCTCTTGCAGAATAAATGCAGCTCTGAACTGGAATACAGACTATATCTCAGACAAGGTAATGCAATGTATGTATTCACTTTTATTATTATTATTTATTTATATAGCACCATTAATTCCATGGTGCTGTACATGAGAAATACAGGGTTATAGATATTGTTAACAGTAAACAAATTTACAATGACAGACTGGTACAGAGGGGAGAGGACCCTGTCCTTGAGGACTTACATTCTTCGGGATAATGGGGAAGAGACAGGAGATCGGTATGCTGCAGCACTGGTGGTGGTGAGGCGGCAGCTCTGTTGGTCATGACGTGGCAGCGGCTCGGGTGGTTGATGGGGCGGCAGCTCGGGTGGTTGGTGATGTGACAGCTCAGGTGGTTGGTGAGGTGGCAGCTTAGGTGGTTGGTGAGATGGCAGCTCGGGTGGTTGGTGAGGTGGCAGAATGGTTATTGCATGCTGTAGGCTTTCCTGAAGAGATGGGTTTTCAGGTTCCATCTGAAGGATCCGAGGGTGGTGGATAATCGGATGTGTTGAGGCGTGGAATTCCAGAGGATGGGGGATATTCGGGAGAAATCTTGGAGGCGGTTGTGTGAGGAACGAATAAGTGTGGAGGAGAGAAGGAGGTCAGGCAGAATAGGGGGAGAGAGGTGCATTGATTCGGGGTGCAGAGGGTATTCCAGGTTATCAGACAGTTCAAACGTACCAGGTAGAATAGGGGGAGAGAGGTGCATGGATTCAGGGGTGCAGTAGGTATTCCAGGTAAGCAGACAGTTCAAACATACCTGTGGATGGAAGCAGATGGGTCAGGGCATGACAGCGTGAAGGAGAATATGCCATGGGTTACCCTGCTGGCATATTTCTGATGATACACTTAAAAGATGCCACTTCAAATGATGTCACATCTGACTAAAGTCAAATCTGACCGCCACCATTCAACTTATACCCACTTGTCTTTTTATGTGCATGAAAGGAGTTTTGTCACAAAGACTTAAAGAGGCGGTCCTAAACACAAATTCATTTTCATCCTAAATATTTATCTATTTAATGCCATATTCTAATTTATTTTCAAGCATACTTTAATTAAAATTTTCCAATCCTTCCTTAACTACAACTATCTAACTGCTTTTTTTTACAACTTCCTTTTTTATGAGCCTTCGTTTAAGAATCATAGTGCATGCTGAGAAGTCAAACAAACTGTCTTCAGGGGCAGTGGCTGCGCTTAATGCTGTGACCTTCTCTTCAGAGGCTGGGTTAGTCCTTGCTCTGTCACTTTGCGATGTGCACAATGACAGTGAGCTCTCGAACTTGGTTAGATCAGTAGTTACGAAACGGTAACAGAGCGTACTGTCAGTGTGCATTGTAAGAATACTTGGTGTTCAGAGGCCACTGATGTCGCTTGTGGGGGTGGTGCTGGTGTTTGCAAGTCAGGTATTCGTCTTACAACGTGCACTGACAGTGCGCCCTGTTGCTAACTCGTTACTACTGATCTAAGCCAGCATGAGAGCGCACTGTGCCAATGTGAACATTGCTGGCACAAAGTGCACTGTCACTGGGCATATTGCACGGTGACAGCGTCGGGAGTAGCCCAGCCTCAGAAACGAAGGTCACCGATGACGCTTTGCTTCAGGGAGGGGGAAGATGCTGCGGCAGTATCTGCAGTCGCTGCCTCCTGACGACACTTTGATTATCTCAGCATGAACTGGGAATTCTCGAATGAAGCATCATTAAAAAGGAAGCAGGAAAAAAATAAGAAAATCAGTTAGATAGTGCAGTTAGGGAAGGATAGGGAATTTTAAATTAAAGTACAGGTCCTTCTCAAAAAATTAGCATATAGTGTTAAATTTCATTATTTACCATAATGTAATGATTACAATTAAACTTTCATATATTATAGATTCATTATCCACCAACTGAAATTTGTCAGGTCTTTTATTGTTTAAATACTGATGATTTTGGCATACAACTCCTGATAACCCAAAAAACCTGTCTCAATAAATTAGCATATTTCACCCATCCAATCAAATAAAAGTGTTTTTTAATAACAAACAAAAAAACCATCAAATAATAATGTTCAGTTATGCACTCAATACTTGGTCGGGAATCCTTTGGCAGAAATGACTGCTTCAATGCGGCGTGGCATGGAGGCAATCAGCCTGTGACACTGCTGAGATGTTATGGAGGCCCAGGATGCTTCAATAGCGGCCTTAAGCTCATTCAGAGTGTTGGGTCTTGCGTCTCTCAACTTTCTCTTCACAATATCCCACAGATTCTCTATGGGGTTCAGGTCAGGAGAGTTGGCAGGCCAATTGAGCACAGTAATACCATGGTCAGTAAACCATTTACCAGTGGTTTTGGCACTGTGAGCAGGTGCCAGGTCGTGCTGAAAAATGAAATCTTCATCTCCATAAAGCATTTCAGCCGATGGAAGCATGAAGTGCTCCAAAATCTCCTGATAGCTAGCTGCATTGACCCTGCCCTTGATGAAACACAGTGGACCAACACCAGCAGCTGACATGGCACCCCACACCATCACTGACTGTGGGTACTTGACACTGGACTTCAGGCATTTTGGCATTTCCTTCTCCCCAGTCTTCCTCCAGACTCTGGCACCTTGATTTCCGAATGACATGCAAAATTTGCTTTCATCAGAAAAAAGTACTTGGGACCACTTAGCAACAGTCCAGTGCTGCTTCTCTGTAGCCCAGGTCAGGCGCCTCTGCCGCTGTTTATGGTTCAAAAGTGGCTTTACCTGGGGAATGCGGCACCTGTAGCCCATTTCCTGCACACGCCTGTGCACGGTGGCTCTGGATATTTCCACACCAGACTCAGTCCACTGCTTCCTCAGGTTCCCCAAGGTCTGGAATCGGTCCTTCTCCACAATCTTCCTCAGGGTCCGGTCTCCTCTTCTCGTTGTACAGCGTTTTCTGCCACATTGTTTCCTTCCAACAGACTTACCATTGAGGTGCCTTGATACAGCATTCTGGGAACAGCCTATTTGTTGAGAAATTTCTTTCTGGGTCTTACCCTCTTCCTTGAGGGTGTCAATGATGGCCTTCTTGACATCTGTCAGGTCGCTAGTCTTACCCATGATGGGGGTTTTGAGTAATGAACCAGGCAGGGAGTTTATAAAAGCCTCAGGTATCTTTTGCATGTGTTTAGAGTTAATTAGTTGATTCAGAAGATTAGGGTAATAGGTCGTTTAGAGAACCTTTTCTTGATATGCTAATTTATTGAGACAGGTTTTTTGGGTTATCAGGAGTTGTATGCCAAAATCATCAGTATTTAAACAATAAAAGACCTGACAAATTTCAGTTGGTGGATAATGAATCTATAATATATGAAAGTTTAATTGTAATCATTACATTATGGTAAATAATGAAATTTAACACTATATGCTAATTTTTTGAGAAGGACCTGTATATTAGAATATAGATTAGATTATAGCAAATAAACAGAGATTTAGGATGAAAATTAATTTGTATTTCAGATCACTCATTTAAGGGGCAGGAAATTAATAGGATTCTGATCCCCCTGCAGACTTTCTGCTGTGGCGTATACAGCCAATTTAATTACACGAAAATTGTATTATTGGATGTATAGACAAGACTTGTTTGGCGGACACGTCAGTGTATAAAGCAGTGTAGTATAAATCCATACTTCCATGGAATTATTTAGTAGCCACAATTTATAAAAATCAACCTTTCCTCATCTGCCGGTGTGAGTAAATGTGATCATCAGAGAACCACGGAGAAGGACTAATTTTTTTTTCTGAGCCTCTATTCTCTACAGTCATTCTCATGCTACACCAAAAGTGCATCCAAGTGGGAACTATGTCATAGTGAACGCAGAGTTTCCAGACTGCCAGGAAAATGGTGTTAAGGGGAACAGGACAAAAAAAATGTATTTTCCTATTCCCGGAATCCACAGCTAAAATCCAAGCAGCTGAATTCTCACACCCAAACAAAAGTTTCATATTTTATGGTATGCTGACTGCAATACCCCACTCCGGCGCTGAAGACATTTTATGGCCTAGTGCTAACATTTGACTGACGTTTTTCTAGGAGATTTTAAGCGTTCGATATTCTGTATAAGTCCAAAAGTAATGCAATTTTTCAATATATTTACTAATGGCTTTCAATATCTCTGCTTTCAGGTAATTAAGAAAATCCTGCACAGTAGAATGTATGTCCAGTAGATAAACCTGTCCTGGTTATGTGAGGATTTAAAGGGAAGCTGTCATCAGAAGCTTTTGAGACATAGTAAGGTTTTAATACTAGAGGCTAAGACCATCCCGATTTGGGTACACCTTGACGCCGGTGGGATAGCTTTTATGCTTTTTTTTATCGTCAAAAATGGTGTTTACTAAGTACTCTATGTTATTTATATTCACTATTGCTTTTACGCATTTACTTACAGCAGGGTATATGTTCATTTTGTTTCTGTCTTAGTTTTTTTGTGTTCTATGTATTTTTTAACCCCTTTACGACCTTGGACCTATAAGTACAGTACATCTCTCCCTCTGATGCAGGTTCCGGCGATGAGCCCATAACTTTTCTGGCACATTGTTACAGGAATTTCACCATGTTCTTTCTCATCTATGACATTTTACTACAGTAACACAATGTACACAGAGTTCTGCCAGTTTGTTTGCTTGATATTAAAGGAGAAAAGTCACATTTTTGCCTCTTAAATGCTATTATATTCTATTTTGGTGTCTATTCTGCTGGTGCTTTGTGTGAAATACATGACATTCAGTGTAAAATGCTGATTATTTACACAAGCTATATGGGATTAGTTGGTTTTGTGTCTAACCACTTACCAATCAATACCTGTTATACATGCTTTCTGTAAAGGTACCTTCACACATAACGATATCGTTAACGATATCGTTGCTTTTTGTGACGTAGCAACGATATCGTTAAGGAAATCGTTCTGTGTGACAGCGACCAACGATCAGGCCCCTGCTGGGAGATCTTTGGTCGCTGAGGAAAGTCCAGAACTTTATTTCGTCGCTGGATCTCCCGCTGACATCGCTGGATCGGCGTGTGTGACACTGATCCAGCGATGTCTTCACTGGTAACCAGGGTAAACATCGGGTTACTAAGTGCAGGGCCGCGCTTAGTAACCCGATGTTTACCCTGGTTACCAGCGTAAAAGTAAAAAAAAACAAACACTACATACTTACCTACCGCTGTCTGTCCCCGGCGCTCAGCTTCTCTGCACTCCTCCTGCACTGGCTGTGAGCGTCGGTCAGCCGGAAAGCACAGTGGTGACGTCACCGCTCTGCTTTCCGGCCGCTGTGCTCACAGCCAGTACAGGAGGAGTGCAGAGAAGCAGAGCGCCGGGGACAGACAGCGGTAGGTAAGTATGTAGTGTTTGTTTTTTTTTACTTTTACGCTGGTAACCAGGGTAAACATCGGGTTACTAAGCGCGGCCCTGCGCTTAGTAACCCGATGTTTACCCTGGTTACCGGCATCGTTGGTCGCTGGAGAGCTGTCTGTGTGACAGCTCTCCAGCGACCAAACAGCGACGCTGCAGCGATCGACATCGTTGTCGGTATCGCTGCAGCGTCGCTGAGTGTGAAGGTACCTTTAGTCTTAAAGAGCAAGAGACACCTTCCATTTTGGCTGTTAGAGGGGGCAGAGATATAATAAGGACAGATGGTAAGCTCCGGTGCCAGGGAGGGCACAGTGTGTTAGTCAGGGTACAGGATGGGGACAGCAAACTGAATCTTTGCTGTTTGTGAAGAAAAGGGACCGTACTGAATCCTGATCGGTGTGCGATTCTCAACATCAATCACCCTCCTGCTGCTCCTTAAATATACAGTGCGATTCTGTAGAGACCTGGCCAAAGTACGGCCCGCCGGCTGGCCCACTGGCTAAGACAGCCAAAGGACTGAAAACACTGTCCCATGGGCGGCACCATGCGGCTGCCCTCACCACACCCGGTGTCTCAATTTCATTGCTATCTGCATTCTTCAGGATTCAAATAGCAATAAACATAATGGTGGAGTAAGCAGCTGCCTGCTCCTTTTTCCACCATTCAAGGTGTGCGGCTGAGACAGCAGAAAACAATGGCGTCACTAAATCACATCTGTTGTGCACACAGCAAAGACTGGAGTAGAGCATCGGGGGAATGGGAGTGAGGTGAGTATGTGTTCTTTTCTCTTATATGTGTGAATGTGTGTGGGCTCACACTATAGAGGGGGCTCATGTTGTATATACGGGACTGTGTGTGGGATCATACTGTATATAGAGGGCTGTTTCGGTGTTCATACTGTATATGTGGGGTGCTACAAAATATGTAGGGCTCATACTGCATATAGGGAGGCTATATGGGAGCTCTTACTGTATTTGGCGGCTGTCTGGGCTAGGAGTGGGGGTGTCTGATAGACACCTCTCCATTACTTACACCAGGGATTGATAGCAGCTGACATTACGCAGCTGACATCAACCTTAAAAATCATTACACATACCAGAATCAAATGCTTTGGCGGCTGGGAAAAGCAGTAGAGTTAGCACTATTCCCAAGCGCTGGGTGCTAACTACAACTGTCATTATCCTTGCCTGGTCTCCCTGCGAAGCATTTCTGTTGTATTTACATGCGCTGATCTCAGGCCACTAAATGAATGTGATCGACAATGCTGAAGTCGTTCACTTGTTTCCCGGCCTCTTTACACCAACTGAGAAAGAATAAAGGGAAAAGAACAATCACAATTAGATCAATCTGTCCCCATAGATTATCATGTTATCAGCAGCACAACTACAGTTTACACCGACAATGTGCTGCTGAGAACAAGGATTTCTGTTCCCACATAAACAATCCAATCACTCGATGAATAGGCAGCATTTTGCTTGTTTAGTATAGTACACCCCATAGTCCTCCATATATTATAATGTGCAACTCAGTCCTCCATATAGTATAATACACTCCTCAGTCCTCCATATAGTATAATACACTCCTCAGTCCTCCATATAGTATAATACACTCCTCAGTCCTCAATATAGTATAATACACTCCTCAGTCCTCCATATAGTAGAATACACTCCTTAGTCCTCCATATAGTATAATACACTCCTCAATCCTTCATATAGTATAATACACTCCTCAGTCCTCAATATAGTATAATACACTCCTCAGTCCTCCATATAGTATAATACACTCCTCAGTCCTCCATATAGCATAATACACTCCTCAGTCCTCCATATAGTATAATACACTCCTCAGTCCTCCATATAGCATAATTCACTCCTCAGCAGGGGCGGACACAGACAGCTTGGGGCCCCTGTGCAGGAAATGTGTTTGGGCCCCCCCTTCTTTAAAGGCGACAAAGCTACAATATATATATATATATATATATATATATATATATATATACACTTTAGAATATGCCCATGTATAATAAACACCTGTGTCTACTGCATATGTGACATAGTATACATTAATGTATAAGGGTATGGTTCCACGGTCAGGAATCGGCAGCGCTTTGGACGCAGCACATGTCCGCTCGGTCCAAAGCGCTGCCGGCTTTGGTACGAGTGATGCTTCCGCATGTGTTCATTGAACACATACGGAATCACCGCATCCTATACATTGGACTGTGATATTTATCTTGTGGAGACTGAGCGTCTCCGCAAGATAAATAGACATGCTACAGTCTAGAAAGATGTGCCGCATGTCCGTCTCTGCAGGGAAGCTGCGGGTGCCGCTGCATACATAGTGGACATTGGATTCCTTGAAATCTCATGCACTATGCTGTAACATCAGGAGCTGCGGACTGGATGCTGTGGATGTACACAGCGTCCAATCCGCAGAGTTTACTGACAGTGGAAACATACCCTTATATGTGTGTTTAATGTAACAGATACAGTATATGTGAAAAAGTCTTCAGTGGGGGATGGGCTCAGGGGGTCAGTCCCAGCCTGGATCTGATACTGCAGTGATGACTGGAGTCCCGTCAGAGAATAGACCCAGTGATTTAGTGACTGTGTTCCTGAGCTCTCTGGTCCCTGCTGTGTGTGGATGAAAATCCTGCACTGACCAGAGAACACAAAGCTCCGGGGGTCACAGTCAGTAAATCACTGCTTCTAGTCTCTGACTGCAGCCCCTGTCTCCCCTCTTTACTCTGCAAACAATCCATCACATTCAGACCATTCTTTACCTCCTGTTCAGGGGCTGATTGAGGTCCTGCACAGCTGCAGCTTCCTTCCAGGCATGAGTGTGCAGACGCCGTTCTGCACAGGCTGGAAGTGTGTGCAGGGAGAAGGTGCCAGACAGGACGAGCCGGGAGGAGGAGCAGCCGTGAAGAAGACCTCTGCGCACGGATCCTATCCTGAAGCTGCACGCCGACAGCTTCCTGTCTCGCACAGCCGCAGCTGTGAGAGAGGAAGCAGGAAGCATCCATTCCCTGCAGATCCGTTGCCATTTTCTCTTGCAGGCAGCGGAGCTGCAGGGATTGCTCCATGCCTGCCGCACATGAGGGCAATCTGGCCAGGGGGCCCCCGGAGCCTCGGGGCCGGATAGACTGGCCAGATTGCCCTCTATATTAACCGCCCTCGGGGGTGAACCTAGCCTCTCTGTTGCCTGAGGCGAACGGAAAAATGGCGCCCCCCCCCACCCCCACAGTCCCTGCCTCACTGCCTGTGCACACACATCCCTCCACCGGACCCAGTAATCGCCGCTCGCAGTAGCATACCAGCAGAGGTGTATCTAGGGTTTCTGGCACCAGGGACAAGAATTCATTTTGGTGCCTCCCCTCCGCCAAGGACATATGCGATTTGCACACTCAGTCATGTACCCACGAGCTCCTCTCCCTAATGCTCTCAATGTTCAGTGAAAAACTGAGAGAAGCAGAAGAGAAGCTCGATGTCACAGGACCACAAGTATGAAAGTCGCATATGAGTGAAGTGTCCATGTTACGACTACTGGAACCTGCAGAGCTGAATCCTGACATCGCTGCTTCTGAATTATCTCAACCAATGCACTGCACACTACTAGGATTCTCCCTTGCCTGTGGACGGTCATGTCAGCACAAGCATTTTCACTGACGGAGGCTACACATGTCTAGTCAGCACATGACCGCACGTATGTAAATCGCCAGCACGACAGAATCCTGACAGCGTGCAGTGCGCACTGTGAGAATTCAGAAGTCTGCAGTCACAAAGAATGACTGCAGACACATTACAAACCTGGACAACCCCTTTAAAGCTCCTAAGATAAATAAAAACATGAGAGTTAGTCAGTATCACAAATAACATTTACATCCAGGTACCTTATAGATGATGTCGTCTCTGGAGCCGTTCTTCTTTTCTTCATCTTGTCCAGATCCCATGATGAGTTTTCTCATCCACAGCCGTCTCTGCAGACTTCCATCTTTTCCGCTCTTTTGCAGAAAGTCTCCACAAGATGCCCTTAAAGATACAAGTGTCATTATAATGCTCCGGAATAAAAAATTGCCCCTCACTATATTGTCTGCACAAAATATGACCCCCACACTGTCCCTCTTATGGTACATGCTCTTCACACTGACCTCTCCTTTCTATACCGGCCCCCTCTTCACACTGTTCACTCACACTGTGTCCCCCCTATAGGGCCCAGTATTTATACTCCATATTTATACTCCATCCTCCTACCCTGTGTGCATGGCTCCCCCATCCTTCTCACCTGCGTTCACGGCTCCCGTAATTCCTTCTCCCCTGCGTTCACGGCTCCCCCATCCTTCTCCCCTGCGTGCTGGGCTCCCCCATCCTTCTCCCCTGCGTTCACGGCTCCGCCATCCTTCTCCCCTGCGTTCACGGCTCCCCCATCCTTATCCCCTGCGTTCACGGCTCCGCCATCCTTCTCCCCTGCGTTCACGGCTCCCCCATCCTTCTCCCCTGCGTTCACGGCTCCCCCATCCTTCTCCCCTGCGTTCACGGCTCCCCCATCCTTCTCCCCTGCGTTCACGGCTCCCCCATCCTCCCCTGCATTCACGGCTCCCCCATCCTTCTCCCCTGCATTCATGGCTGCCCCATCCTTCTCCCCTGCGTTCACGGCTCCCCTATCCTTCTCCCCTGCGTTCACGGCTCCCCCATCCTTCTCCCCTGCGTTCACGGCTCCCCATCCTTCTCCCCTGCGTTCACGGCTCCCCCATCCTTCTCCCCTGCGTGCTGGGCTCCCCCATCCTTCTCCCCTGCGTTCACGGCTGCCCCATCCTTCTCCCCTGCGTTCACGGCTCCCCCATCCTTCTCCCCTGTGTTCACGGCTCCCGTAATTCCTTCTCCCCTGCGTTCACGGCTCCCCCATCCTTCTCCCCTGCATGCTGGGCTCCCCCATCCTTCTCCCCTGCCTTCACGGCTGCCCCATCCTTCTCCCCTGCGTTCGCGGCTCCCCCATCCTTCTCCCCTGCGTTCACGGCTCCCCATCCTTCTCCCCTGCGTTCACGGCTCCCCCATCCTTCTCCCCTGCGTTCATGGCTCCCCCATCCTTCTCCCCTGCGTTCACGGCTCCCCCATCCTTCTCCCCTGCGTTCACGGCTCCCCCATCCTTCTCCCCTGCGTTCACGGCTCCCCCATCCTTCTCCCCTGCGTTCACGGCTCCCCATCCTTCTCCCCTGCGTTCACGGCTCCCCCATCCTTCTCCCCTGCGTGCTGGGCTCCCCCATTCTTCTCCCCTGCGTTCACGGCTCCCCCATTCTTCTTCCCTGCGTTCACGGCTCCCCCATTCTTCTCCCCTGCGTTCATGGCTCCCCCATCCTTCTCCCCTGCGTGCATGCCTCCCCTATCCTTCCACCCTGCGTGCATGGCTCCCCATCCTTTTTCCTTGTGTGCATGGCTCCCCATCCTTTTTCCTTGTGTGCATGGCTCCCCATCCTTTTTCCTTGTGTGCATGGCTCCCCATCCTTTTTCCCTGTGTGCATGGCTCCCCATCCTTTTTCCCTGTGTGCATGGCTCCCCATCCTTTTTCCCTGTCATACTTACCTCTCACCGCGCAGCACAGAACAGAACTTCCTTCCTGGCATCTCTTCTGCAGCGTCTTCCTTCCTGTCTTCAGCGGTCACATGATAGCGCTAATTAAGGTCATGAATATGCGCATATTCATGACCTTAAATTAGCGGTACCATGTGACCGCTGAAGACAGGACGCGCTGCCGGCGCTGGGACGCAGTTGCAACCATCGCTGGAGGAAGGTGAGTATTACGTCTTCAGGGAGGGGGGGCGGGAAGGAGGGAGGAGGGGGGGGGGGCGGGAAGGAGGGAGGAGGGGGGGCGGGAAGGAGAGAGGGAGGAGGGGGGGCGGGCACTTGACTCCGGAGTTTTATAAAAAAAAAAAAAAACCTAGCAGCGCAAATCCAGTTCTGCCGCCCTCTCTTCTGCCGCTAGTAGCGTCCCTGGCCGCCCTGCAGGGGCCCCCCAGAGCCTCCGGGCCCCGGTGCAGCTGCACCGGTTGAACCGGCGGTATGTCCGCCCATGCTCCTCAGTCCTCCATATAGTATAATACACTCCTCAGTCCTCCATATAGTATAATACACTCCTCATAGTCCTCCATATATTAAAATACACTGCTCAGTCCTCCATATAGTATAATACATTCCTCATAGTGCTCCATATAGTATAACACACCTCTCAGTCCACCATATAGTATAATACACTCCTCATAGTCCTCCATATAGTATAATACATTCCTCATAGTGCTCCATATAGTATAATGCACCGCCATAGTCATCCATGTAGTACAATTCACTTCCCATAGTATAATGCACGCCATAGTTCTTCATATAGTGTAATGTATTCCCCATAGTCCTTGATACAGTATAATGCAGCCCACATATAGTATAATGATGCCACCCCAGAGTATAATGTAGCCACCCCACAGAATATATTGTAGCCCCGAGTATAATGTAACCCCCCAGAGAATATAATGCAATCCCCTCATATCGTATAATGCAGCCCCTGCATATATAATATATGGTAGCCCCCTCATAGGACATAATGCAGCCCCCATAGAATATAATGTAGCCCCTCCATAGAGTACAATGCAGACCTCCTCATATAGTATAATACAGCTCCCCATAGAAGATAATGTAGCCCCATCATAGAGTATGATGCAATGACCCCTCATAGAATATAATAAATTTAATGCACAGAATACATTTAATATAGAATATAATACAGCCTACCTCCCCATAGAATATAATGTAGCCCCATAAAAGAGTATGATGCAATCCTCCCTCATAGAATGTAATACAGCCCCCCATAGAATATAAAACAACCCCCCATAGAATGTAATAAAGCCCCCACAAAATATAATACAACCCTCATAGAATGTAATACAGCCCCCATAGAATGTAACACAGCCCCCCATAGAATGTAATACAGCCCCCCATAGAATGTCATACAGCCCCCAAAGAATGAAATACAACCCCCATAGAATGTATTACTGCCCCCCCATAGAATGTAATACAGCCCCCATAGAATGTAATACAGCCCCCATAGAATATAATACAACCCCCTATAGAATGTAATACAGTCCCCCATAGAATGTAATACAGCCCCTCATAGAAAGTAATACAGCCCCAGCATAGAATGTAATGTAGCGACCCCCAATAGCCCCACAATCCAGTTATCACTCATTGATATATTAAAAAAACACTCTCCTCACCTCTCCTCGTGCCCCGCGCTGCTCCCTCCTCCGATCTCAGCGGTCGCAGTCTGCCCAGCACGCAGCAGGTACACGATGATATAACGTCATCACGCACCTGCAATACCAGAGACAGAATGGGGAATGATGGGAGAGGGAGCGTCAGTAGACGCTCTCTCCTCCATCATTTAATTCAATTGTACCGGCGTCATAGACGCCGGTATAGTTGAATGCGGCAGCGCTGGCGGGGGGTGAGGTCGTGCTGGGCCGCCAACAGCGGCACAGAGTGCACGGATCGAGCGGCCCACTACTGGCACCGGCCCTTCTGGCATTTGCCAGAAGTGCCCGATGGCCAGTCCTGCCCTGGCTACCCCCCAGTGCCTGAGGCTCCAGGGTCTCCATGGCCAGTTTGGCCTCATTACAATGTTTTGTGCAGATATCCTGGCAGAGCGCTTTCCTGGCGTTCCACTGGCGACGACACAGAGTAGCAGCCCAGCTCCAAATGAGCTCCCGTCAGTTCTGCTGTGATGTGCAGTGTGATGATGTCATCAGCCAGCGCGTGCCAGTATGTACGTGCTACAAGTACAAGTGGAACCTCGGGAACTGGAGCAGAGAGCCAGGGGAACGGAAGTGAGGTGAGTATGTGGTGTTTTATTTTTATTAATATGTGCATGGGATGTGTGCCTATATATATGGGCTACGTGCTGGCTCATAATGTGTATAAGAAGCTATATGGGGGCTCATATTGTGCATAAGGGGCTATGTGGAGACTCCTATTATATATTAGGGGCTATGTGAAGGTTCATACTGTATATAGGGTACTGTGTGGGGGCTCATATTGTATGTAGGGACTATGTGGGGGCTCATATTGTATGTAGGGACTATGTGGGGGCATATTGCCTGCACCTATGAGCTTTTATTTTCATTTCAACACAGCTAACCTTTTCTTGTTCTAACAGAAGGAATTCCTTGATGAACATTATTCCCACTTCCTCTCCATTTGTAAGAAAATGCCTAATTTGATTTCCTTGGTTTATCTTTAGGAGGCATCACACTTCCCACCAACCTGAACAAATGTCCTACTGTACTATTCTTTAAATGTTGTGCTTTTTTCTTATTAATCTATTTGTAATCTCGCCTGAAGAAGGAGCCACTGTGCTCTGAAAGATTGCAAACATATTATTTTCTGGTTAGCCAATAAATGTATCACTCCTAGAATACTTTTCTCATCACTGGGCAGAAAAGTATTCACATTGATGAACCTCTGAAAGATAAAAGATGGGGAAACAATTCAGGAGAAGATGCCATTAAGCTAAGTTCACAACTGTTCAGGCTATATATATACAGTGGGGCAAAAAAGTATTTAGTCAGTCAGCAATAGTGCAAGTTCCGCCACTTAAAAAGATGAGAGGCGTCTGTAATTTACATCATAGGTAGACCTCAACTATGGGAGACAAACTGAGAAAAATAAATCCAGAAAATCACATTGTCTGGTTTTTTTATCATTTTATTTGCATATTATGGTGGAAAATAAGTATTTGGTCAGAAACAAACAATCAAGATTTCTGGCTCTCACAGACCTGTAACTTCTTCTTTAAGAGTCTCCTCTTTCCTCCACTCATTACCTGTAGTAATGGCACCTGTTTAAACTTGTTATCAGTATAAAAAGACACCTGTGCACACCCTCAAACAGTCTGACTCCAAACTCCACTATGGTGAAGACCAAAGAGCTGTCAAAGGACACCAGAAACAAAATTGTTGCCCTGCACCAGGCTGGGAAGACTGAATCTGCAATAGCCAACCAGCTTGGAGTGAAGAAATCAACAGTGGGAGCAATAATTAGAAAATGGAAGACATACAAGACCACTGATAATCTCCCTCAATCTGGGGCTCCACGCAAAATCCCACCCCGTGGGGTCAGAATGATCACAAGAACGGTGAGCAAAAATCCCAGAACCACGCGGGGGGACCTAGTGAATGAACTGCAGAGAGCTGGGACCAATGTAACAAGGCCTACCATAAGTAACACACTACGCCACCATGGACTCAGATCCTGCAGTGCCAGACGTGTCCCACTGCTTAAGCCAGTACATGTCTGGGCCCGTCTGAAGTTTGCTAGAGAGCATTTGGATGATCCAGAGGAGTTTTGGGAGAATGTCCTATGGTCTGATGAAACCAAACTGGTACTGTTTGGTAGAAACACAACTTGTTGTGTTTGGAGGAAAAAGAATACTGAGTTGCATCCATCAAACACCATACCTACTGTAAAGCATGGTGGTGGAAACATCATGCTTTGGGGCTGTTTCTCTGCAAAGGGGCCAGGACGACTGATCCGGGTACATGAAAGAATGAATGGGGCCATGTATCGTGAGATTTTGAGTGCAAACCTCCTTCCATCAGCAAGGGCATTGAAGATGAAACGTGGCTGGGTCTTTCAACATGACAATGATCCAAAGCACACCGCCAGGGCAACGAAGGAGTGGCTTCGTAAGAAGCATTTGAAGGTCCTGGAGTGGCCTAGCCAGTCTCCAGATCTCAACCCTATAGAAAACCTTTGGAGGGAGTTGAAAGTCCGTGTTGCCAAGCAAAAAGCCAAAAACATCACTGCTCTAGAGGAGATCTGCATGGAGGAATGGGCCAACATACCAACAACAGTGTGTGGCAACCTTGTGAAGACTTACAGAAAACGTTTGACCTCTGTCATTGCCAACAAAGGATATATTACAAAGTATTGAGATGAAATTTTGTTTCTGACCAAATACTTATTTTCCACCATAATATGTAAATAAAATGATAAAAAAACAGACAATGTGATTTTCTGGATTTTTTTTTCTCAGTTTGCCTCCCATAGTTGAGGTCTACCTATGATGTAAATTACAGACGCCTCTCATCTTTTTAAGTGGTGGAACTTGCACTATTGCTGACTGACTAAATACTTTTTTGCCCCACTGTATATATATATATATATATACACAGTGCCTTGCGAAAGTATTCGCCCCCCCTGGAACTTTTCAACCTTTTCCCACATATCATGCTTCAAACATGAAGATACCAAATGTAAATTTTTGGTGAAGAAACAATAACAAGTGGAACACAATTGTGAAGTTTAACAAAATGTATTGGTTATTTTAATTTTTTGTGGAAAATCAAAAACTGAAAGGTGGGGCGTAAAATATTATTCGGCCCCTTTACTTTCAGTGCAGCAAACTCACTCCAGAGGTTCATTGTGGATCTCTGAATGATCCAATGTTCTCCTAAATGCCTAATGATGATAAATATAATCCACCTGTGTGTAATCAAGTCTCCGTATAAATGCACCTGCTCTGTGATAGTCTCAGGGTTCTGTTGGAAGCACAGAGAGCATCATGAAGACCAAGGAACACAACAGGCAGGTCCGTGATACTGTTGTGGAGAGGTTTAAAGCTGGATTTGGATACAAAATGATTTCCAAAACTTTAAACATCCCAAGGAGCACTGTGCTAGCGATCATATTGAAATGGAAGGAGTATCATACTACTGCAAATCTACCAAGACCCGGCCATCCCTCTAAACTTTCATCTCAAACAAGGAGAAGACTGATCAGAGATGCAGCCAAGAGACCCATGATCACTCTGGATGAACTGCAGAGATCTACAGCTGAGGTGGGACAGTCTGTCCATAGGACAACAATCAGTTGTACACTTCACAAATCTGGCCTTTATGGAAGAGTGGCAAGAAGAAAGCCATTTCTCAAAGATATCCATAAAAGGTGTTTAATGTTTTCAACAAGCCACCTTGGAGACACACCACACATGTGGAAGAAGGTGCTCTAGTCAGATGAAACCAAAGTTAAACTTTTTGGCATCAATGCCAAACGATATGTTTGGCGTAAAGGCAACACAGCTTATCACCCTGAACACACCATCCCCACTGTCAAACATGGTGGTGGCAGCATCATGGTTTGGGCCTGCTTTTCTTCAGCAGGGACAGGGAAGATGGTTAAAATTGATGGGAAGATGGATGGAGCCAAATACAGGTCAATTCTTGAAGAAAACCTGTTGGAGTCTGCAAAAGACCTGAGACTGGGATGGAGATGTCTTCCAACAAGACAATGATCCCAAACATAAAGCAAAATCTACAATGGAATGGTTCACAAATAAACATGCCCAGGTGATAGAATGGCCAAGTCAAAGTCCAGACCTCAATCCAAACGAGAATCTGTGGAAAGAGCTGAAAACTGCTGTTCACAAACGATCTCCATCAAACCTCACTGAGCTCGAGCTGTTTGCCAAGGAAGAATGGGCAAAAATTTCAGTCTCTCGATGTACAAAACCGATAGAGACATACCCAAAGCGACTGCAGCTGTAATCGCAGCAAAAGGTGGAGCAACAAAGTATTTAGTTACAGGGGCTGAATAATATTGCGCGCCCCACTTTTCAGTTTTTGAATTTCCACAAAAATTTAAAATAACCAATAAATTTCATTCAACTTCACAATTGTGTTCCACTTGTTGTTGATTCTTCACCAAAAAGTTACATTTGGTATCTTTCTGTTTGAAGCATGATATGTGGGAAAAGCTTGAAAAGTTCCAGGGGGACGAATACTTTCGCAAGGCACAGTATATAGGAAGTCCATGTCCATAGAAACGTGACTATGAGTTATGTGGGTTTTTAAACTAAATAAAGAGAGAATTTTTTAAAGTTTTATTTTTTGGTATGGTTTACATATATAAGGGCCACATAGGTTGATCGCATTGATTGTTGATTGAGGGAGCTGTGTGGGGGCTCTTATTGTGTATAGTGAATGTCAGCAGATTTAATTCTGCTCAATATTAAGTCATTCAATTAATATAAAAAATAATTATACTTAATATGTTAATATTAATATTGAGCATAATTAATTTCACCCTATTGGTTCAGCCTCCACTATAGTCACAATCTGTCTTGTGGCCCCTTGGGAAAATTAATCTCCCACCCCTGCTTTATTATGTACAGCGCTATGTTATGTATAGTGTTGTAGATAAGGGAAAAAATTGCTATGCTCCTCGATCTCTGTCGTTTCCATCTACAGATGTGCACCAAAGTGCCTGTGCGTTACTCACATGACCTATCACATGATCTATCAAAAGTAGTGTTGAGCGATACCGTCCGATACTTGAAAGTATCGGTATCGGATAGTATCGGCCGATACCCGAAAAATATCGGATATCGCCGATACCGATATCCGATACCAATACAAGTCAATGGGACATCAAGTATCGGAAGGTATTCTCATGGTTCCCAGGGTCTGAAGGAGAGGAAACTCTCCTTCAGACCCTGGGAACCATAGGGATGTGTAAAATAAAGAATTAAAATAAAAAATATTGATATGCTCACCTCTCCGGCGGCCCCTGGACTTCACGCTGCTAACCGGGAGGCTTCTTTGTTTAAAAAGCGCGCCTTTCGGACCTGTGAATGACGTCCCGGCTTCTGATTGGTCGCGTGCCGCCCATGTCACCGGCACGCGACCAATCAGAGGCCGCGACGTCATTCGCAGGTCCTCAATTCCTAGCATTAGCAGTTTTGTGAATGAGAATGACGTCGCGGCTTCTGATTGGCCGCGTGTCGCCCATGTGACCGGCACGCGGCCAATCAGAAGCCGCGACGTCATTCTCATTCACAAAACTGCTAATGCTAGGAATTGAGGACCTGCGAATGACGTCGCGGCCTCTGATTGGTCGCGTGCCGGTCACATGGGCGGCACGCGACCAATCAGAAGCCGGGACGTCATTCACAGGTCCGAAAGGCGCGCTTTTTAAACAAAGAAGCCTCCCGGTTAGCAGCGTGAAGTCCAGGGGCCGCCGGAGAGGTGAGCATATCAATATTTTTTATTTTAATTCTTTATTTTACACATCCCTATTAATTCGATACCGATACCCGATATCACAAAAATATCGGATCTCGGTATCGGAATTCCGATACCGCAAGTATCGGCCGATACCCGATACTTGCGGTATCGGAATGCTCAACACTAATCAAAAGGGATCACGTGACATGTAACGTGATACATTAGGCAACTGGGGTGGGGGGCCCACACCTTCTTAAAGACCCAGGCCCTGGCTACTCTTAATCCGCCCCTGGGATCGGGTATGGACATTTATGTGTTTGGGCCTAACGTTCACTTCAACCCTAATCAAAGTAGTAGGAAAAGGGGTGATAAAAAATAAAAATGTGACCTATTTGATTTTGACCATGGATAATGCCGGGATCACCAGATCATTTCTTCATATATCTCTAGGGAAAAAAAGGTTGTATGGAAATTGCATTGTATGAGTCATGCAACCTTCTGGCGTCAGTTGTTTTATGGCAAAAATGCACAAAATATTGGTATAGTTTTTGAGCAAATTATGTTTCGTCACTGAGAACATGCATATTTGTTGTGGCATATAGCTGCACACATGTAGAGGTCATTCTCGCCTATCATGTATTGACCTTGTCAGACTTCGGCCTGACGCAATCCATCACTAATGTGGTTTTAGTCTAGGGGATGTGTTTGCTGCTAAATTCCAGGGGTATTTAAAGGCTTGTTAAACATTGAACTAACAGTGATCCTATCTCCATCCCAACCGTGTTTGAATTTTTGGGCATATCACAAACAAATCAGGTCCTATTAAAATGCGTTAAGAGTCCATAAATCAAAGCTGCCAAACGTGAAATTATTAGGCCCCTGACAAGAAAATTGTGGCTTTTGTTTAACGTTTGTAACCTTGATGAAGTTATATTTTGGTTGTACAAGTTTTACTTGACTTTTTTTTTTTGTTTTGGTGTCAGCACATCAGGACATAGGATATTCTGTATAAGTCAGATCACCCAGAAAGTTTTTGTTTCATGTATTTGTTTTTGTTAAAAAAAAAAAAAAATATATATATATATATATATATATATATATATATATATATATTAAATCAATAAATTATTAATTGGGAGGTAATTCCTTTAAGACCTGATTAAGACCAACCACTACTGCCAGAGAGAGGAGCCTCCAATTCAGGGATTCACAATATTTGTTAAAAAAATAAATCTTATCTTGAGGAACATTTATCATATTTTCTTTTGAAAGAGAAATAATGGCTTAAAACAAGTGATACACACGTAGTTATAAATCACTGTACAGAAAAAAAAATATTATTTGTACTGAGAATAATAATTAGACACTATGATAAATGACTCAAAATGCCAGACATCCAAATTAATTCATACTCTATAAAGCTAAATTAATTCAGAGCCCAAATATCAGAGCTCACAATTCAGATTCATAACTCCACAATTAATTCAGACCTTAATTATTCATACCCCAGACCAGATCTTTTGTTACGTATCTTCCTCAGCTCGTCAGGGCTTCACCACCTTCTCCTATGGCCATTGCATCTCCTGTGCTCCACATCAGGTCTTACAAGTTGCCCAACATGCTTCCAGGCATCATCTGCTTAGGTCTATTTAAGACCCACTAAGATACATACCTGTATCTTGGTATTTAACAGTATCATTACTCCTAGTTCTGTGTTCTGCTTGTTCTTGTGTCCCTACAAACCTACTGCCTTTGTTGCTTTGGACTTTCCTGCGTCCTCTCTGAACCTGCCCTCCTGTCGTCCCTAGAGTTCAAAGCCTTCATTCCACACATATCTTCTTGCCTGTTATACCAGCGCCGGAGATCTATATTTCCACCCGGACATGAGGCTTAAGGCCCCTTCACATTAAGCGACGCTGCAGCGATACCGACAACGATCTGGATCGCTGCAGCGTCGCTGTTTGGTCGCTGGAGAGCTGTCACACACGCTGCAGCGATCGGCATCGTTGTCTATATCGATGCAGCGTCGCTTAATGTGACGGTACCTTTAGTCGAACCCATAGGTGTTTTTCTAATGTGTATGAGGGTGTTAAAGACTAGATCTTTTACCTTAATTAACTTAGGGATCTTATATAGGATCTAGTTAACTTAAAGATGTTAGGCTCACCAGGTGAGGGGATCCTCTAAAGGTACCTTCACACATAACGATATTGTTAACGATATCGTTGCTTTTTGTGACGTAACAACGATATCGTTAATAAAATCGTTATGTGTGACAGCGACCAACGATCAGGCCCCTGCTGGGAGATCGTTGGTCGCTGAACAAAGTCCAGAACTTTATTTCATCGCTGGATCTCCCGTGGACATCGCTGGATTGGCGTGTGTGACACCGATCCAGCGATGTCTTCACTGGTAACCAGGGTAAACATCGGGTAACTAAGCGCAGGGCCGCGCTTAGTAACCCGATGTTTACCCTGGTTACCATCCTAAAAGTAAAAAAAAACAAACAGTACATACTTACCTACCGCTGTCTGTCCTCCAGCGCTGTGCTCTGCACTCCTCCTGTACTGTCTGTGTGAGCACAGCGGCCGGAAAGCAGAGCGGTGACGTCACCGCTCTACTTTCCGGCTGACCGACGCTCACAGCCAGTACAGGAGGAGTGCAGAGCACAGCGCTGGAGAACAGACAGCGGTAGGTAAGTATGTAGTGTTTGTTTTTTTTACTTTTAGGATGGTAACCAGGGTAAACATCGGGTTACTAAGCGCGGCCCTGCGCTTAGTTACCCGATGTTTACCCTGGTTACCAGTGAAGACATCGCTGGATCGGTGTCACACACGCCAATCCAGCGATGTCCACGGGAGATCCAGCGATGAAATAAAGTTCTGGACTTTGTTCAGCGACCAACGATCTCCCAGCAGGGGCCTGATCGTTGGTCGCTGTCACACATAACGATTTTATTAACGATATCGTTGTTACGTCACAAAAAGCAACGATATCGTTAACAATATCGTTATGTGTGAAGGTACCTTTAGAGGATCCCCTCACCTGGTGAGCCTAACATCTTTAAGTTAACTAGATCCTATATAAGATCCCTAAGTTAATTAAGGTAAAAGATCTAGTCTTTAACACCCTCATACACATTAGAAAAACACCTATGGGTTCGACTAAAGGTACCGTCACATTAAGCGACGCTGCATCGATATAGACAACGATGCCGATCGCTGCAGCGTCGCTGTGTGGTCGCTGGGGAGCTGTCACACAGACAGCTCTCCAGCGACCAACGATGCCGAAGTCCCCGGGTAACTAGGGTAAACATCGGGTTACTAATTGCAGGGCTGCGCTTAGTAACCCGATATTTACCCTGGTTACCATTGTAAATGTAAAAAAAAAAAACACATACTCATATTCCGGTGCCTGTCACGTCCCCCGGCGTCCGCTTCCCTGCACTCCTCCTGCATCCTGTGTCAGCGCCGGCCGTAAAGCAGAGCGGTGACGTCACTGCTGTGCTCTGCTTTACGGCCGGCCGGCGCTGACACAGGATGCAGAAGGAGTGCAGGGAAGCAGATGCCGGGGGACGCGACAGACACCGGAATGTAAGTATGTAGTGTTTTTTTTTTTACATTTACAATGGTAACCAGGGTAAATATCGGGTTACTAAGCGCGGCCCCGTGCTTAGTAACCCGATGTTTACCCTGGTTACAAGTGAAGACATCGCTGGATCAGCGTCACACACGCCGATTCAGCGATGTCAGCGGGTGATCCAGCGACGAAATAAAGTTCTGGACTTCTAGCTCCGACCAGCGATGTCACAGCAGGATCCTGATCGCTGCTGCGTGTAAAACACAACGATATCATAGTAACATAGTAACATAGTAACATAGTTAGTAAGGCCGAAAAAAGACATTTGTCCATCCAGTTCAGCCTATATTCCATCATAATAAATACCCAGATCTACGTCCTTCTACAGAACCTAATAATTGTATGATACAATATTGTTCTGCTCCAGGAAGACATCCAGGCCTCTCTTGAACCCCTCGACTGAGTTCGCCATCACCACCTCCTCAGGCAAGCAATTCCAGATTCTCACTGCCCTAACAGTAAAGAATCCTCTTCTATGTTGGTGGAAAAACCTTCTCTCCTCCAGACGCAAAGAATGCCCCCTTGTGCCAGTCACCTTCCTTGGTATAAACAGATCCTCAGCGAGATATTTGTATTGTCCCCTTATATACTTATACATGGTTATTAGATCGCCCCTCAGTCGTCTTTTTTCTAGACTAAATAATCCTAATTTCGCTAATCTATCTGGGTATTGTAGTTCTCCCATCCCCTTTATTAATTTTGTTGCCCTCCTTTGTACTCTCTCTAGTTCCATTATATCCTTCCTGAGCACCGGTGCCCAAAACTGGACACAGTACTCCATGTGCGGTCTAACTAGGGATTTGTACAGAGGCAGTATAATGCTCTCATCATGTGTATCCAGACCTCTTTTAATGCACCCCATGATCCTGTTTGCCTTGGCAGCTGCTGCCTGGCACTGGCTGCTCCAGGTAAGTTTATCATTAACTAGGATCCCCAAGTCCTTCTCCCTGTCAGATTTACCCAGTGGTTTCCCGTTCAGTGTGTAATGGTGATATTGATTCCCTCTTCCCATGTGTATAACCTTACATTTATTATTGTTAAACCTCATCTGCCACCTTTCAGCCCAAGTTTCCAACTTATCCAGATCCATCTGTAGCAGAATACTATCTTCTCTTGTATTAACTGCTTTACATAGTTTTGTATCATCTGCAAATATCGATATTTTACTGTGTAAACCTTCTACCAGATCATTAATGAATATGTTGAAGAGAACAGGTCCCAATACTGACCCCTGCGGTACCCCACTGGTCACAGCGACCCAGTTAGAGACTATACCATTTATAACCACCCTCTGCTTTCTATCACTAAGCCAGTTACTAACCCATTTACACACATTTTCCCCCAGACCAAGCATTCTCATTTTGTGTACCAACCTCTTGTGCGGCACGGTATCAAACGCTTTGGAAAAATCGAGATATACCACGTCCAATGACTCACCGTGGTCCAGCCTATAGCTTACCTCTTCATAAAAACTGATTAGATTGGTTTGACAGGAGCGATTTCTCATAAACCCATGCTGATATGGAGTTAAACAGTTATTCTCATTGAGATAATCCAGAATAACATCCCTCAGAAACCCTTCAAATATTTTACCAACAATAGAGGTTAGACTTACTGGCCTATAATTTCCAGGTTCACTTTTAGAGCCCTTTTTGAATATTGGCACCACATTTGCTATGCGCCAGTCCTGCGGAACAGACCCTGTCGCTATAGAGTCACTAAAAATAAGAAATAATGGTTTATCTATTACATTACTTAGTTCTCTTAGTACTCGTGGGTGTATGCCATCCGGACCCGGAGATTTATCTATTTTAATCTTATTTAGCCGGTTTCGCACCTCTTCTTGGGTTAGATTGGTGACCCTTAATATAGGGGTTTCATTGTTTCTTGGGATTTCACCTAGCATTTCATTTTCCACCGTGAATACCGTGGAGAAGAAGGTGTTTAATATGTTAGCTTTTTCATCGTCATCTACAACCATTCTTTCCTCACTATTTTTTAAGGGGCCTACATTTTCAGTTTTTATTCTTTTACTATTGATATAGTTGAAGAACAGTTTGGGATTAGTTTTACTCTCCTTAGCAATGTGCTTCTCTGTTTCCTTTTTGGCAGCTTTAATTAGTTTTTTAGATAAAGTATTTTTCTCCCTATAGTTTTTTAGAGCTTCAATGGTGCCATCCTGCTTTAGTAGTGCAAATGCTTTCTTTTTACTGTTAATTGCCTGTCTTACTTCTTTGTTTAGCCACATTGGGTTTTTCCTATTTCTAGTCCTTTTATTCCCACAAGGTATAAACCGCTTACACTGCCTATTTAGGATGTTCTTAAACATTTCCCATTTATTATCTGTATTCTTATTTCTGAGGATATTGTCCCAGTCTACCAGATTAAGGGCATCTCTAAACTGTTCAAACTTTGCCTTCCTAAAGTTCAATGTTTTTGTGACTCCCTGACAAGTCCCCTTAGTGAAAGACAGGTGAAACTGCACAATATTGTGGTCGCTATTTCCTAAATGCCCGACCACCTGCAGATTTGTTATTCTGTCAGGTCTATTAGATAGTATTAGGTCTAAAAGTGCTGCTCCTCTGGTTGGATTCTGCACCAATTGTGAAAGATAATTTTTCTTGGTTATTAGCAGAAACCTGTTGCCTTTATGGGTTTCACAGGTTTCTGTTTCCCAGTTAATATCCGGGTAGTTAAAGTCCCCCATAACCAGGACCTCATTATGGGTTGCAGCTTCATCTATCTGCTTTAGAAGTAGACTTTCCATGCTTTCTGTTATATTTGGGGGTTTGTAACAGACCCCAATGAGAATTTTGTTACCATTTTTCCCTCCATGAATTTCAACCCATATGGACTCGACATCCTCATTCCCTTCGCTAATATCCTCCCTTAAAGTGGACTTTAGACAAGACTTTACATAGAGACAAACCCCTCCTCCTCTCCGATTTTTACGATCCTTTCTAAACAGACTGTAACCCTGTAAGTTAACTGCCCAGTCATAGCTTTCATCTAACCATGTCTCGGTTATTCCCACTATGTCAAAGTTACCTGTAGATATTTCTGCTTCTAGTTCTTCCATCTTGTTTGTCAGGCTTCTGGCGTTTGCGAACATGCAGTTTAGAGGATTTTGTTTTGTTCCAATCTCCTCACTGTGGATTGTTTTAGAAATGTTCTTACCTCCCTTCAGAGTATGTTTTCCTGGGTCGTCTTTGTTCGAGTCTAATGTTTTTCTTCCCGTCCCCTCTTCTTCAGGACGCTGCAACGTCACGGATCGCTATCGTTATCGTTCTAAAGTCGCTCAGTGTGAAGGTACCTTAACAGTCTAATATGCATTGGGCCCCCGGACAGATGATTGTTGAGGATGTTAAGTATACGGCACGTAAACATTAGATTAGATACCTAAGTTAAAGGCTTATATTTAAAAAAAATAAAAAATAAAGTTGTCATAATCCGTCTTTTTATGACAGGGCCAGATGACCCTCTGGTGAGCTTGAGAGGGCCTCCTTGTTTTACTCCAACAGATGATATGGGGGGAGAGTAGGATAGGGCTGATGGAATTTTAACAGCTGGTCATTTTTTTTAGGGAAGAGAAACCACTTTCAGAGAATTATGGTAGTAGCTTTCTCCTCTTTACCCATTGAAACATGGAAGCTATCAACCAAACTGAGTGCTTGAGTATGGTGGAGTCAAGAGAGATAACTGTCTGTCGAATGAACATGTATACCAAATGTCATCTGTATGGCCAGATTAGTTCAGACCCCTAAATAAACCAAACCCCAGTTTTGACCTCAAAAACAGATTCGAGACTACAGTTCTAAATAAAACCCCGTATTTAGTTAGATCACAGATCAGACAAAAAAAACACCAAAGTAAATACTTACCTTTTCTTGCTCAATGCTTTTCTTAACTTCAGGGGTCTGAACACTGGGTCTTTACACAAGCCAATGTTAGGACAATATTTGGTGGTCTCTGAAGGACCTGATGGGGTAGGAGGCCATGAGGACTGTCACTGAACTGATAGGGAAGAGGGGCAAGGTGGTTTATATATGGTCAAACCACACATTTTACTATTTTTTTGCTAACTTATGGGGTAAAACACATACAGCTCTGGCAAAAATTAAGAGACCACCACATCAAAACCCTGTCATGGGCAGCCCAATCTCCAGATTTGAACCCCAATGAAAACCTCCGGAATGTAATACAGAGGATGAAGGATAGTCACAAGCCATCAAACAAAGAAGAACTGCTTACATTTTTGCGCCAAAAGAAGTGTGAAAGACTGGTGGAAAGCATGCCAAGACGCATGAAAGCTGTGATTAATAATCATGGTTATTCCACAAAATATTGATTTCTGAACTCTTCCTGAGTTAAAACATTAGTATTATTGTTTCTAAATTAATATGAACTTGTTTTCTTTGCATTATTTGAGGTCTGAAAGCACTTTTTTAAAAAATTTTTAACCATTTTTATTTTTCAGAAAAAAAAATACAAAATTAATTGCTTGGAAATTCAGAGACATGTTGTCAGAAGTTTATAAAATAAATGAACAAGTTACATTTAACTCAAAAATATACCTATAAAGAGAAAAATCAGACAAACTGAACAGTTTGCAGTGGTCTCTTAATTTTTCCCAGAGCTGTATTTTATTTTTTATTTATTTTAATAGCCAAGAGGTCCTCTCTCCCTAGCCCACTCGGCTTTTAGTGAGAAATGCCAAAAAGTGAGGAATGAAATTAGCAACGATTCCTCAACCAGTGGTCTGCAGGATATGTTGAAGATGTTAGCATGATATATTACGGAGATATTTTTCTCTTGAAGCATTACATCTATGAAAAGTATCATGAATCGGCCCACAGAACCGTATGTCTCCATAGCATGGTATTGCTTATTAGCAGTGCAGACATCAAAGAGTTGACATCTTTTTCTGATCACCATGTGACACTTAACACCCAAATTCAAGCAAAATAAAAATTTTGTATTTTTCAAAAAATGCAAAAGTCAAATATTGCTCCACTGCAGCTTACACCCAAACACCAGATAAGCATCAATAAAGTTTAGTTACTCATTAGACATTGGTCTTGGAGAATGTGCCAGAATAAATGGCACTGTGGATGAGGATGAAAATATAAAGAGTTTGTACATTTTTTTGATAAACGTATCTTCTTTCTACCCAAAATATTGCGATTTCTCAGTCAAACCTAACATCTAAGAGAGCGGGCGTCCTGCCAAGAAGGTCTGGTAGTACCCCACATTGTAATGGAATAATTAGTTTTAGGTAGATCAGTAGAGGGCAGAAACACAAAGGGGCGATTCATCAAGACTGGCATAGCGCACCAGTCTTTATGGAGTAGAAGAGGCATCAAATTCATTAAGAAGCACACAACACCTAAAGAAATCAATGCCTCTTCTGAGTGGCGTTCGCCTCTCAGCGCTCTACTAGAAATGCTACTCCAAAGATAAAAGGTTTTTTCATGTTTTTAAGGGTTTTTAATTGTTTAAACAGATGAAAGTCTGCTTACCGGTATTAAATGAATTTCCCAAGCCGCCCAACGCCCGGCACGGATCGTGGTGAGCAGCCACAATGAACAACAGAAAAAAGGAGGAAGTGATCCATCTGGAAACGGAGGTGGCTAAAATATTAAATTTCTTTATTGAACAACCTTTTTAAACAATGCAGAGAAAAACATGCATGCCAAGCACCGACACACCAGTGGAGGAGATCGACGCGTTTCAGCCTTAAGTCTTACTCATGATCTCAAGACTTAAGGTTGAAGCGCGTCAATCTCCTTCACTGGTGAACCTGTGCTTGGCATGCATGTTTTTCTCTGCATTTTTTAAAACGGTTGTTCAATAAAGAAATTTAATGTTTCCAGCTGGATCACGTCCTCCTTTTTTCTTTTTAATTGTTTGGTATTTTTTTAGATTTTATATATAAAAGTATTTCGGTGATCCTTACCTTAGATTTGCTCCAACTGTTTCTTGCTTGTTTCTAAGGGATAACGTCTCTCCTTGTGGAGAGTTATTTGAAGGGAAAAAGGGAGACACAAAGCGCAAATAGGGTCTTATCTCACAAAAAGAATGGAGGAATCACCAAGAAAATCACTCACCTGGTGATGCTGGAAGCAGGCATGTAAAGATTTCGGCTGCCGCAGATCCACAAGCCGGTCACCGACCATATGAAGCAGTATATTATAGGAAGTGTGGATTAAATCCGCGCTGCCGTAATAATGATGAGGTTTCAGTTGATAGTAGACTTACTGTAAAACAGTGGTTTATTCAACGCGTTTCAGGGCTCTTATGGCCCCTTCTTCAGGAATTATCACATACAACATACAAGGACAATGTGCTAGCAATGTTTAAATATATGTCAGATTCAAAAAACGGCGCCAAACAGTCAAATGACGTCTAATGTCAAAGTTCATGGAAAACAGACGATTAGCAAATCTTTATACCAGGCAAATTCTCATATAATAAATCATATATTAAAGATTACTACATAAATTACGAATCTATTCTTCTTTTTCAGAGATTTAAGAAAAAGAAACAATATAAAAAATGAAGAAAAAACAACTTGAGTTGAAAGAATTTCGTCAAGAACCTATGAAGTTGAGTGTTCAAATACCAAAGTCGGCTACGAAGAGCTCAGGCCACTGAGTCTGACCATAAATTTTCTGGGATTTGTTAGGTGATTAGTGTTTTCTTGTTAGGTTGAACTACCACTGTGAACTATAATTAAAATATCCTTTTTATTATTTGTCTTAAAAAACATATATTATTAAAATATTATTAAATGATTAAATTGTGTGCATTATTTAATCAGTTCAACAAATTTTAAAAACAATATTATACCTATCTGGGGTGAGGAAAGGTGGAGAGTGGCATGCCTGGCATGTCAATGTAGGGAGACTTATAAGCCATGCCAAAGCCAAATCAGGATCTTAATTTGTAGACACATGTTTCGGGGTGAAATGTTACAATAGTCAAGGACTGGAGTAGCATTTCTAGCATTAAAAAAAACACCACCAGTTTTCATGAACCGGGTGGTCGCGTGTGACCATGCCATGTCCTGCTCGCTCCCCAGTTTCGCCTTTTTTCATGGAGCAGATACAAAGTGGCATGATAACGCCAAACACTGCATATTTTTTGCGCAACTTTGCGGAAAATGTTCTACTTTTAAAAGCTTTTGTCACACATTAGTGGCATAAAAGCTTTTAAGAATTAGCCACAAATAGGTCATTTTTAGACAGTTTCAGATAAGAAGAAGACATCATGGACAGTGGACAATCACTTTTGTACAGTAGTGCAGGGATATTGTCTTGATAAGAACTGTATATTTGGGCATCATTACTCTAGAGATGGCACTAAAAGCCAAATCTGTTGATAATAGGCCAAATTCGGGCTGTGTGATGAGAAAATAAAGGGGTTTAAGGGAGCTGTCCTCTCCTTGGTGTTGACTGCAGCCTATGTACTTCAGCTCCTATTCCAATGCTACCCTCTTAAGCCTAATCACTGTAATATATGACATTCCTCGCAGTGGCGGTATTATTATTTCCAGGAATTGCCCTCTGTTAGACTCTCACAGTGCACAATATGTGAGCACATTCCATGGAGCCTCATAGAAGATTAGTGTTCTGTTCTATTTATAAGCCAGTAATATTTCCCATCCGCATATATTCATATTTTCAAAGGCCTGTGTGCACTGGGAAGGGCGCAAGGTTGAATTTTCGCTCCGGGCGCCAAGTGCTCTTGCAGAAGCCCTTTTTTGTAAAATGTATAATTGACACAGTGATGGCTCCGGCCCACCCAAAGTGCTGCAATGTGCGGTGATGACCTTCCGAAACAAAAGGAAAAGCGCATAGAATACTTCTAAGCAAAAAAACAAAAATCCAAAAAAATAAAGAGCTTTGTTTCATCAAAGCTAATAATGTTATATTCCAGTTAATGGTCTGGAATGGATTATTAAATTATTAAATCATAGTGATGGTAAAAACTTTAATTTTTGTAAACTTTATGCTGTAATTGACCAATTTTATGGATAAGGATATTTTTCTTTTTAAAAATATATTTATGTTTTAATGTAATCTCCTGATTTATGCGTTTTGCTTTTTGCTCCCCTTTCTTCTTTCCAGAGCCATAACTTTTTTATTTTTTTTGTCAAAATGGTCTTGTGAGTGTTTGCTTTTTGCGGGACGAGTTGTACTTTTGAACGACATCATTGGTTTTAACATTTCGAGTACTGGAAAACGGGAAAAAAATTCCTTGTGTGGTGAAATTGTAAAAATAAAAGTGCAATCCCACAGTTGTTTTATGTTTTTTTTTACCATGTTCTCTAAATGCTAAAACTGACCTGCCATTATGATTATCCAGGTCATTACGAGTTCATAGACACCAAACATGTCTAGGTTCTTATTATTTAAGTGGTGAAAAAAAATCCAAAATTTGATTTAAAAAAAAAATTGCGCCATATTCAGATATCCCTAGCGTCTTTGTTTGCCATGATCTCGGGTTCAGTGAGGGCTTATTTTTTGCATGCTGAGCTGATGTTTTTCATGATAAAATTTTGGTGCAGATACGATCTTTTGATCGCCCGTTATTGCATTTTAATGCAATGTTGCGGCGACCAAAAAAATGTAATTCTGGCGTTTTGACTTTTTCTCTAGTTATGCCATTTAGTGATCGGGTTAATTCTTTTTTTATATTGATAGATCGGGCGATTCTGAACGTGGCGATACCAAATATGTGCATGTTTGATTTTTTTTGTATTGTTTTATTGTGAAAAGGGCTAAAGGGGGGTGATTTGAATTTTTATATTTTTTTTAATTTTTTTTTATATTTTTTAAATTTTTTTTTTACTTTTTGCATGCTTCAAAAGTCTCCATGGGCGACTAGAAGATGCAGTTGTCTGAATGCCTCCGCTATACACAGGCGATGATCAGATCGCCTGTGTGTAGTAGAAATGCTCACTTGCTATGAGCGCTGACGATCGAGTGGTGCTCATAGCAGTCCTGCTATGACAACCATAGAGGTCTGCTGGAGACCTCTCGTTGTCATGCCAACCCATCGGTGACCCATGATCATGTGACGGGGTCACCCATGGGCGAGATTTCCGATCTGCTTCCGGTAAGTATGACTTAAGCGCCGTTATCAGAGATTGACAGCGGCATTTAACTAGTTAACAGCCGTGAGTGGATTGCTGATATGTGCCCAGAAAGGTGCAGGCTCAGTGCTGGAGCCCACACCAAACAGGGGGAGACCGACATCGGCGTACTATTACGCCTGATGTTGGAAAGGGTTTTAAAAGAATGTTTAGCTCAGCCTTATTCACTTGACTGGGACATATGTTGCACTGTATCTGGATGAAATCAGTAATATTTTTCTAATTTTGCACATCCCCTTTAAAATAGATAATCTTTGACTGATCGGTAGGGGGTCTATTCTTGTAACCCTCAACGATCAACTGAAAAATAGTACAATGAGTATGGGGTCCTCTGAATGTGCTACCAGGCACAGCGCCATACAGTTGGTTGTGGCTGCACTTGGTACTGCAGGTCAGTGTGGTTCATCTAAAATGAAACTGAGTTGCTTTGGGCTTCAGTACCAGTGACAGCCACTAAAAAATGTGCAGCACCATGGTCCCTTATTCAGCTGATCGGTGGGGGTCCTGGGAGTCAGATCCTAATGATAGTCCATTAATAATGATTTAAATCAGGGCCAGGAGCTTGAAGCTTCGCCTTCAGGCTATAGGGCGGCCATCCACTTTCAGTACCTGTTGGCTGAATGTTCGATTCCTTTAACACTGAGCATGAGCATGCATGTGATCTGAATGATAATAGGGGAATAAGGTCCTACGAGAAACCTCTTGTGGAGATGACTTATCTACATCCAAAACAAAAGATAGGGCATGTTGAAAACAACATGTCTGATCCTTTTTCCCTCCAAAATCTGGTGAACGAACATATGGCAAAAAATGTAATACATATAAGATGGTTGCCTTGTCCTGTAGGTTTCGCTGATGTTAGACTAATCAGTATGGCCACTTTAAAGGGAAAAAATCACTAGTTTTTTGCCACCTAATCTAAGATCAGCATATTGTAGAGACATGGACTTTGATTCCAGCAATACATCACTTACTGGGCTGCTTGCTGTAGATTTGATAAAATCACTGTTTTATCAGCAGGAGATAATCACTAGAGGACAAGTAAACTTGCTGACCCATAGTCCAGCCACGCCCCCATCACTGATTGGCAGTTTTCTACCTTTGCAAAGTGTACACAAAAAGCTGCCAATCAGTGGTGTGGGCGTGGTTACACAGAGCTCAGCAGTCAGAGAAGGTCTGCAGCAAAAAAAGTGATATTAGTAAAACTACAACAAGCTGCCCGGTAAGTGACACATCCCCGGAATCGGGGTTTCTTCCCCTGCATTATGCTGCTCTCGGATTTGTAGGGAAAAATGGTGACAGATTCCCTTTAACACAGTGTTATTGTGTACTTGATGTAGACTGAAGTACAGTATCGAGCATCTACTGGAGGGAGATTCAATCTATTTACCAGTGTGTGACTGAACCCATGTGTAGTAGATAGTCACTCTGCTATTCAGGTGATTAATGTCCGTGTTCCAGCATTGACTTGCATTGAGTAGAAGGAGCATGCAAAAGGTGTTTTTAGTGGAAGGAATGTAATGTGGGCCAATCCTATAAAAAAGGGTCTCTGTTCAATACGCAGATTTATGAAAGTGTTTTGCAAATCCTTCAAGAAGCAGACATTTTGATATTTGTTTGTTTGCAAGAGATGGAGAATTGACGTCCTAATAAGTGATGTATGTGTGCGGTAGAGCAAAAAAAAAAAAGTGTAACTTCGCTCTAAGTGGGAATCTGTGCAGATATGTTGTAGGAATACACAAAGTGCGCTTAACATAGACTGGGGCCACACAACCAGGGAAACTGCAAAATGAGTTTGTTTCTGTGGGAAGGAAGTCTGGGCAGAAACTGTAATATAAAATACATACACTGCTTCTTAGTTAAAGGAAGCTGTCCTCCTCTTCACACAATCCCGTCTTGTTGAAAGGCCTTTTCCTAAAAATATGCAGATTACAGGGATTCTCACTACTGGGAACCTCAGCAATTAAAGTTAATTAACATGGAAAGTGTTTTGTTCCGCTACAGCACCTCCGCAGGTTAAATGAAGCATTACATGACATCTACTAAACCTGTTACCTGCCCATGTAACGTATGGCAGAGCTAAATCCTCCATAGAGAGACAGCCACTCTTCTCAACATTTTCCAGTAAGGTATTTGAAATTAGATTTTCCCCACTAGAAATCACCTCTAAATTTAAATGGCGATGTCATCATGTGCTTTTGGAGGCTAGTGATGTCATCACTGGAACGTCACAAATATTTTGGCTTATACAGTATTGCTCTATTTGGGTCCTAAAAAAAGGCTTTGAAATTTGAGGGACAATTTGTTTAAGGTACCATATTGGGATACATAAGGGTCAAATCGAATTCTAATAGAGATGAGCGAATTTGCCTAAATTCTAATTTTTTAGAATCGGTTGATCCATGATTGGGGCTATAAAAAGTTGTTTACTATTCTCAGAGGTTTCTTGAACCTGAAGCATAATAAATTAAAGGGCTTAGAAGAGGTTAAAAAAATATATCATATCGCACTCAATTCACCCTTCACCTGTCCCTGTTCCTTGCCTTTCGAAGGCTTCAGACTTTTTCTCTCTCTTGATTGATGCCTGAAGTGACAAACACATTATATGACATAATGACATTCGCTACCCAACACGGTCACATCATCGGGTAACATGTATCGAGGCTGATCTGGGGTTCAAAGTGCCAGTGAAGAGTGAAGAGAAGACGAGAGAAGCAAGTTCAAGACTGGTCAGGAGTTGCAGTGGTGGGAACACTTGAGTTTCGAGGTAAGTATATTCTTTCTGGTCCATGTGAATCCAACAAAATGACAACCAACTGGCCTCCATTTTGCAGAAATTGGATAAATCATAATCCCCCCCAAAATTTGGATTTGAATAGTATCTGCAAATTTGGGGAAATTCTAAACAAATTTTATAATTTTACAGTAGATTTGCTCAACCTCAAATTGTTTTGGTGCATATATAAATCATTTGGCCGTCTATGTAATTTACAGATATGCTAAGTCCTCCGGAGACCCTCATAAATATTAATCTTAATTCTGTAATAGGGTATTTGGAAACACATTTTCTAAACTATGTCTAAAAATGAACCATACGGCGCTGCTTAGTTGCTCCAGGTGAATAAGCAGCAAATATATGGACAAAATCACTCCCAATCGTCCCAGAAGTGGTTAATCAAAGAAAACTATATGTGATATTTGCGCTAAGTTCACCTATATGAAGCTATAAATAGTTAAAATACTGGGAAATGTCATAAACAAGGTTCCCCATACAGGACTGGGATTAACAAGATGTGTTTACCTTAATATCAAAGAAAAGGAAATCTGTGTCCAGTGCTGACATGCGGGAAGGTCCTTCACTCATGTGCTGTAAGGTTGGTATCTGAAGCCTTCTCTGAATCTCTGTTCCGGAAATATCCAATTTGCTACAGAACAAATAGTAGTATAGGAGACGCTGTCCCGGCCGGTGACTAGCGTACTCCCCCAGAGCTTGGTAACTGCCGTGCACAGGCAGTGGCGGCCGCGTGTATAGAGCTGAAGCCGACAAGGTGCAGGACCTTGTGTGACGTCACAGTCACATGATATGTACACGTGACCAGCTGCAAAGCTGCGGAGCTGCGGAGCTACGAATAGCACACAGGACCAACTAATCCTACGCGTTTCAGAGTCACTGACTCCTTCATCAGGGCCCTGATGAAGCTCCGCAGCTTTGCAGCTGGTCACATGTACATATCACGTGACTGTGACGTCACACAAGGTCCTGCACCTTGTCGGCTTCAGCTCTATACACGCGGCCGCCACTGCCTGTGCACGGCAGTTACCAAGCTCTGGGGGAGTACGCTAGTCACCGGCCGGGACAGCGTCTCCTATACTACTATTTGCTCTGCAACATATAGGATATGCCTTGCATACAGTCAAGGTATCCAGTGCCTGAGGCAGTAAAACATCCCTAAGACATATTTCAACCTCCACCATATTTTACTATAGGTACTTTGTTATTTTCCTTGTAGGCTTCATCCTGTTTTAAGTAAACAGTAGAATGATGTGCTTTACCAAAAGCTCTTGATCTCATTAGTCTAGAAGGTGCTTTCCCAGAAGGATTTTGTTTATCTCACATACGTTTTGGCAAATTGAAGTCTAGCTATATACTGTATGTCTTTGTGTCAGCAGTGGAGTTCTCCTGGGTCTCCTGAAGTAGTGTTTAATTTCATTCAAATGTCAATGGACAGTTTGGACTGATACTGATGCACCCTGACCTGCAGGACATCTTGAATTTCTTTAGAACTTGATTGGGGCTGCTTATTCACCATCCACACTATCCTGCATTGCAACCTTTCATCAATTTTTTTCTGCTGTCCATGTCAAGGGAGATTGGTTGCTGTGCCATCTTGGGTTGTAATTTTTAACTTCTTGATAATGTTGTGCACCGTGTGCAAAGGAACAACAAGGTCTCTGGAGATGGACTTGCTTGAAATTGCTGATATTTTTTCAGTAATTTTGGTTCTCAAGTCCTCAGACAGATCTCTGCTCCTCTTTCTGTCCTTCATGATTAGCATGGCACATAGTGCAAAGATTCAGTCAACGTCTCCCCTTTGTATCTGGTTTCAGTGTGATTTTCATATTGTCCACACCTGTTACTTGCCACAGGTGAGTTTGAACAAGCATCACATGCTTGAAACAAAGTTCTTTACCCACATTTTTGGAAAGGTGTCAACAGTTTGGTCCAGCTGATTTTTGGGATTTAGTATGAAATTATGTCTTTTATGCCTTTTTTTCTGTTTTTTTTTCCTGTTGTACCAATATACCCAAAGGAAATAAATATTTTTAATTGCAATAATTTTCTGGGACAAATTCTTAATTTTCTGGAACAATTGCAAGGATGCCAAGACTTTCCTGCCATGACTGAATTATTATATAGTTCATGCTGCTGAATCACTGACGGTAATGTTTTATCCAGAGGCTTTTGTCTACATATGGTACATTCTCCCATGCAGCTGTAATCAGCAGATTAGTCTTATGTAAAGGTCACATCATGGTTTCTGGCGCTGAGCATCACATCATCAGCCGTACTTTTGTAAAGTGATGCTCTGCTGCACCTACCCTCTATTCACAGCTGTACAATTCATGCACAGGCTAAGCCTTGTGAGTAGAAGTGCAAATCCCATTTCTAGTAAGTTTGTATCTTTGGTCTACCACAAAAATGTGTTCCTATAGCGAATTGTAAGGGCTGCAGCAAGACAGAGCTCATTCGCTAACACACACCTTTCACAGTCTCAGGGGGGAAATATGACAACTTTGTTATAGACATAATAGTCATAAGAACTATAAATCTGGTATCTGATGGAAGTGATTATTAATGAGTGGGGTTGCAGAGTGAATCGGATTCCAGTTTACAGTGTACTATTTTAGGTCGATGTTCATAACCAATTAAATTAGGACAATATACAGGTGCTTCTCACAAAATTAGAATATAATCAAAAAGTTAATTTATTTCAATTCTTCAATACAAAAAGTGAAACTCATGTATTATATAGAGTCATTAAAAAACAGAGTGATCTATTTCAAGTGTTTTTTCCTGTTAATGTTGATGATTATGGCTTACAGCCAATGAAAACCCAAAAGTCATTATGTCAGTAAATAAGAATAATTAACAAAAAACATTTGAAAAGGCTTCCTAAGCGTTTAAAAAGGTCCGCCAGTTTATTTCAGTAGGTTCCACAATCATGGGGAAGACTGCTGACTTGACAGATGTCAAGAAGGCAGTCATTGACACACTCAACAAGGAGAGTAAGGCACAAAAGGTCATTGCTAAAGAAGATGGCTGTTCTCAGAGTGCTGTATCCAAGAGTATTAATGGAAACTTGAGTGGAAGGAAAAAGTGTGTTAGAAAAAGGTGCACAAGCAACCAGGATAACCACAGCCTTGAAAGGATTATTAAAAAAAGGGCCATTCAAAAATTTGGGGTAGATTCACAAGGAGTGGACTGCTGCTGGAGTCATTGCTTCAAGAGCTGCCACACACAGACGTATCCAGGACATGGGCTACAAGTGTCAAATTCCTTGTGTCAAGCCACTCATGACCAAAAGACAACACCAGAAGCTTCTTACCTGAGCCAAGGAGAAAAAGAACTGGATTGTTGCTCAGTGCACCAAGGTGTTGTTTTCAGATGAAAGTAAATTTTGCATTTCATTTGGAAATGACGGTCCCAGAGTCTGGAGGAAGAGTGGAGAGACCACAATCCAAGCTGCTTGAGGTCTAGTGTGAAGTTTCCACAATCAGTGATGGTGTGCAGAGCCATGCCTGTGTTTTATCAAGACCAAAGTCAGCGCAGCCATCTCCCAGGAAATTTTAGAGGACGTCATGCTTCCCTCTGTCATCAAGCTTTTTGGAGATGGAAATTTCATTCAGCAGGACTTGGCACCTGTCCACACTGCCAAAAGTACGAATACCCGGTTTGAAAACAACAGTATCACTGTGCTTGATTGGCAGCAAACTCGCCTGACCTTAACCCCATAGAGAATCTATGGAGTATTGTCAAGAGGAAGATGAGAGACACCTGACCCAATAATGTAGATGAGCTGAAGGCTGCTATCAAAGCAACCTGGGCTTCCATAACACCTCAGCAGTGCCACAGGCTGATCGCATCCATGCCGCACCGCATTGATGCAGTAATTGACGCAAAAGGAGCCCCGACTAAGTATTGGGTGCATTTACTAAACATTAATTTCAGTAGGCCAACATTTTGGATTTTAAAATTATTTTTCAAGGTGGTGTTATAAAGTATTCTAATTTACTGAGATAATCACTTTGGGGCTTTCATTGGCTGTAAGCCATAATCACCAACATTAACAGGAACAACATTTGAAAGAGATCACACTGTTTGTAATGACTATATAATATATGAGTTTTACTTTATATATTGAAGAACTGAAATAAATTAACTTTTTGATGATATTCTAATTTTGTGAGAAGCACCTGTATTTGTCTTTTTACCCCCGGGCTTCTGACTTGCCTGTTTTAGCAAATAGTTATATTCCTCATGAAGCAATAATTCTAACACACGTTTTCTTAGAATCCATTATATAATTTCTGTATCATTCCTTCTGGAATTGTTTAATAACTCCTTCCCGACCTGTGCCGCAGCGTATGCGTCATGAAAACCTGTGCCAATCCGACCTGTGATGCAGCATATGCGTCATGATCGGATCGTGCTCCTGCAGGTTGGGTGAAAGGGTTCATTGAAATTTGACCCAACCTGCAGGTACAGTAGTAGTTGTACTTGAGCCCAGGGGGGGTGGCTTTGTCCCCCTGTGGCTACGATCGCTCTGATTGGCTGTTGAAAGTGAAACAGTCAATCAGAGCAATTGTAATATTTCACCAATATTGCAGCATCGGCCATGGCTGGATTGTAATATTTCACCAATTTTCATTGGTGAAATATTACAATCCAGCCATGGCCGATGCTGCAATATTATCAGCCATGGCTGGAGACCACGATCTTCCCCCGCCACCGACTGACGCCGGTGATGTGCCACCGATATCAGTCTTTCCTCCCCTCTGTCCTGTCTTCCGCTGCCCTTCTCTCCCCTCCGTCCTCCCCTCCGCTTCCCCTGCAGTCTGATCTCACCTCCCCGTACCTACCGAGTTCCAGTGTCCCTCCCGATGTCTTGCCGTCTTCTCCATGGGCGCCACCATCTTCCAAAATGACGGGCACATGCGCAGTGCGCCTGCCGAATCTGCCAGCCGCCAGATTCATTCCAGGTACATTTTGATCACTGTGATAGAACCTATCACAGTGATCAAATAAAAAAAAAGTAAATATCCTCCCCTTTATCCCCCCATAGGTAGGGAAAATAATGAAATAAAGGGTTAGAATTAGGATTAGAGTTGCAATTAGGGTTAGGGTTAGAATTGGGGTTAGGGTTAGAATTAGGGTTAGGGTTGCAATTAGGGTTAAGGTTAGAATTAGGGTTAGGGTTAGAATTAGGGTCAGTGTTAGAACTAGGCTATGTGCACATGGTGCGGATTTGGCTGAGGATCCGCAGCGGATTGGCCACTGCGCATTCGTAGCAGTTTTCCACCACATTTACAATACCATTTAAACCTATTGAAAACCAAATCCGCTATGCCTATGGTGCACAAAATACTGCACGGAAACACGGGGTTGTATTTTCCACACCATGGCAAATCTTTGTGTGGATTCCTCAGCGTTTTACACCTGTTCCTCAGTAGAAATCCGCAGGTGAAATCCACACAAAAAACACTGGAAATCCGCTGTAAATCCGCATGTAAAAAAATCCACACACGAATCTGCAACGTGGGCACATAGCCTTAGGGTTAGGGTTGGAATTAGAATTAGGGTTGGAATTACGGTTAGGGTTGGACTTAGGGTTAATATTAGGGTTAGGGGTTAGGGTTATGTTTGGGATTAGGGTTAGGGGTGTTGAGGTTAGGGTTGTGGTTAGGGGTGTGTTGGGGTTAGGGTTGTGATTAGGGTTATGGTTAGAGTTTGGATTAGGGTTGGGGTTAGTGTTGGAGTATATGAAAGTACACGGCACTCTGTGAGAATATGGGTATAGGTGCTCAAGTGGGGTCTCCACCCAGTTTAGTCAAATATGTAGACAAACTTGGCACTCAATGATTTCTTGAAGAAGGATAAGGCTCTCCCTAGCATCACAGCACGTCACCAGCGCTCAAGACACACAGCGTTTGTTGTGTGGGCTCTCCGCACCCTCAAGCAGCAAAGTGTGCTTGAAGTTACAGTCTCTACATATCGCATTTCAAATTGGCTACCACACGCTTTAACAGAAGGATTATCTGTCAGATAACATATTCAGATCCAGCGCTCCAGCTAAGTTCACTTGCTCTGAGGAAGGTCCACACAGGACCGAAAATGTTTAGCAACTGATCTGTCTGTCTGGATGTGAAATAAATAACCTTATCCTTCTTCAAGAAATCATTGAGTGCCACGTTTTTCTACATATGGGGTTAGTGTTGGAGTTAGAATTGGGGAATACACTGTTTAGGCAAATCAGGGGGTCTCCAAACGCGACATGGCGCCACCATTGATTCCAGCCAATCTTGCGTTCCAAAAGTCAAATGGTGCTTCCTCCCTTCCGAGCCCCGACGTGCTCCCAAACAGTGGTTTATCCAAGCATATGGGGCATAGGCGTACTCAGGAAAAATTGCACAACAACTTTGGTGGTCTAATTTCTCCTGTTACCCTTGGGAACAAAAAATGGGGGCTAAAAATTTATTTTTGTGGGAAAAAAAATGTTTTTTTTTATTTTCACGGCTCTGCGTTATAAAATTCTATGAAGCACTTGGGGGTTCAAAGTGTTCACCACACATCTAGATAAGTTCCTTGGGGTCTAGTTTCCAAAATAGGGTCACTTCTAGGGGGTTTCTACTGTTTAGGCACATCAGGGGCTCTGCAAATGCAACGTGATGCCCGCAGACCATTCCATCAAAGTCTGCATTTCAAAACGTCACTACTTCCCTTCCGAGCCCTGACGTGTGCCCAAACAGTGGTTTACCCCCATATATGGGGTATCAATGTATTCAGGACAAACTGGACAACAACTGTTGGTGTTCAATTTCTCCTGTTACCCATGTGAAAATAAAAAATTGCGGGTTAAAAATTAATTTTTTGGAGGAAAAAAATATTTTTTATTTTCACGGCTCTGCATTATAAACTTCGATGAAGCACTTGGGGGTTCAAAGCGCTCAACACACATGTAGATAAGTTCCTTGGGGGGGTTAGTTTCCAAAATGGGGTCACTTGTGGGGGTTTTTAATGTTTAGGGACATCGGGGGTTCTCCAAACGTAACATGACGCCCGCAGACCATTCCATCAAAGTCTGCATTTCAAAGTGTCACTACTTCCTTTCTGAGCTCTACCATGCACCCAAACAGTGGTTCCCCCCACATATGGGGTATCAGCGTACTCAGGACAAACTGGACAACAAAGTTTGCCTTCCAATTTCTCCTGTTACCCTTGTGAAAATAAAAAATTATTTTTGAGGAAAGAAAAATGATTTTTTATTTTCACGGCTCTGTGTTATAAACTTCTGTGAAGCACTTGGGGGTTCAAAGTGCTCACCACAAACCTAGATTAGTTCCTTGGGAGGTTTAGTTTCCAAAATGGGGTCACTCGTGGGGGAGCTCCAATGTTTAGGTACACAGGGGCTCTCCAAACACGACATGGTGTCCACTAATGATTGGAGCTAGTTTTCCATTCAAAAAGTCAAATGGCGCTCCTTCCCTTCCGAGCCTTGCCGTGTCCCCAAACAGTGGTTTACCCCCGCATGTGAGGTATCAGATAGGTGTACTCAGGAGAAATTACCCAACAAATTTTAGGATCTATTTTATGATCTATTTTATCCTGTTGCCCATGTGAAAATAAAAAAACTTGAGGCTAAAAGAATTTTTTTGTGAAACAAAAGTACTTTTTCATTTTTACGGATCAATTTGTGAAGCACCTGGGGGTTCAAAGTGCTCACTATGCATCTAGATAAGTTCCTTTGTGGGTCTAGTTTCCAAAATGGGGTCACTTGTGGGGGGGCTCAAATGATTAGGCACACAGGGGCTCTCCAAACGTGACTTGGTGTCCGCTGATGACTGGAGCTAATTTTTCATTCAAAAAGTCAAATGACGCTCCTTCCCTTCCGAGCCTTGCTGTGTGCCCAAACAGTGGTTTACTCCCACATTTGAGGTATCAGTGTACTCAGGAGAAATTGCCCAACAAATTTTAGGATCCATTGTATCCTGTTGCCCATGTGAAAATGAAAAAATTGAGGCTAAAAAATTTTTTGTGAAAAAAAGTATTTTTTTTTTGTTTTTATGGATCAATGTGTGAAGCATCTGGGGGTTCAAAGTGCTCACTATGCATCTAGATAAGTTCCTTGGGGGGTTTAGTTTCCAAAATGGGGTCACTTGTGGGGGACCTCCAATCTTTAGGCACACAGGGGCTCTCCAAACGCGACATGGTGTCCGCTAAAGATTGGAGGCAATTTTTCATTCAAAAAGTCAAATGGCGCTCCTTCCCTTCCGAGCCCTGTCGTGCACCCAAACAGTAGTTCCCCCCACATATGGGGTATCGGTGTACTCAGGACAAATTGTACAACAACTTTCAGGGTCCAGTTTCTCCTTTTACCCTTGGGAAAATAAAAAATTGTTGCTAAAAGTTCATTTTTGTGACTAAAAAGTTAAATGTTAATTTTTTCCTTCCATGTTACTTCTGCTGCTGTGAATCACCTGAAGGGTTAATAAACTTCTTGAATGTGGTTTTGAGCACCTTGAGGGGTGCAGTTTTTAGAATGGTATCACGTTTGTGTATTTTCAGCCATATAGACCCCTCAAACTGACTTCAAATGTGAGGTGGTCCCTAAAAGAAAAATGGTTTTGTAAAAATTAGAAATCGCTGGTCAAATTTGAACTCTTATAACTTTCTAGCAAAAAAAAAAATTTTGTTTCCAAAATTGTGCTGATGGAAAGTAGACATGTGGGAAATGTTATTTATTAACTATTTTGTGTCACATGACTCTCTGGTTTAACAGAATAAAAATTCAAAATTTGAAAATTGCTAAATTTTCAAAATTTTCCAAAAATTTCCGTTTTTTTCACAAATAAATGCAAAAATTATAGACCTAAGTTTACAACTAACATGAAGCCCAATATGCCATGAAAAAACATTCTCAGAACCGCTAGGATCCGTTGAAGCGTTCCTGAGTTATTACCTCATAAAGGGACACTGGTCAGAATAGCAAAAAATGGCAAGGTCATTAAGGTCAAAATAGGCTGGGTCATGAAGGGGTTAAACTAACTTGCAACTGGGTGCTACCTCATCCTTGCCAACGGGACATGACCATAGATACTCCAACTCTATCCAATCAGTGTTGAAAATTTATACTTTTGTCCACCAGACAGATCCTACAATGTTAATAAAGGGTGGGCAAATCAACAAAAGAATTTTGGAAAGGAATTGCACAATTCCTATTGTCCAAAGTCTATACTGAACACCTTCCTCTTTGTTATGCTTGTATGCAGTGTGTCAGACAGGAGTCCTGGAGCAGAGAGACAAAGACTCACTTTCACTTTCTGTAGATAGAGAAAGAACCATAATATTTTCCTATACAGAAAAAAAGATCCAACCCCACATCCTATAGAGTGACAAAGACCCACCCCACTTCCTGATGAGAGAAAAACCTGCCTCGAGCTCTTATGGAAAGACAAAAATCTACCCCCACTCCCTGTAGAAAGACAAAGATGGGCCCCACTTACTGTAGACAAGGATCCACCCCCACTTCCTATAGAATGACAAAGACTCACCACTTCTTGTGGAAAGACAAAGATCCACTTCCACTTCTTGTTGAGAGACAAAGGCCCACACCCACTTCCTGTAGAAAAACAGAGATCCACCCACACTCCCTGTAGAGAGACAAAGACTTGTCCCAGTTAGTGTTGAGAGACAAAGATCCACACCAATTTCCTGTAGAGATACAAGAAAGAAAGACAAGATGAGAGACAATGAGTGCTGTACACCTCTACAAGAGATGTACTCCACTCAGGGAATTGAGTACATTTTTGGCGAATGTTACTTTTGATAAATTAGATAGGCGGACTTAGCCATGCCCCATCCGTCCCATACTTTCTCTCTTCTGGTGGAGCTGACTGAGACTGACATGAAAATACCAGAAGTTGGCACAAATTTTGAAGGTGTTTATCACCAAAAAAAAACTGGCAGAGACATCTTCATGAATCAGTAGCCAATATGTTGACCAGTTTTGAGCTGATTTTTGATTAAAGCAGTCATGTTTTTGTAATAGTCCTGTTTTTGGAAGATTATGGCCCCATTCAACATATAAGGGTTTTTTAAGCCATTTTTCTTTTTTTTTTGTCTTGTAGAATTTGTTGCCGATCTTTGCCAAATTCTTCAAAAAGGTGCAGGCAGTTAATGAATTTTGTGTAAAATAAAAAATAATCTTTGTCTTGATTTTTTTTCAGCGACTTTTTAGCATAAAAAGTCGGACAGTTTACAAAACGGCTGAAATATATGTGGCATGGATAAAATCACACCAAGGAGTAGAGTACATTTGTGACGAATTTTGAGACTTTTCGAAAATTAGTATATGATGATTTATGTAAAAACACCTGAAAACCCTAAATTCTGCTCACAGTGGTGAAGGAAAAAATACACAGGCGTGTACATATAAAATAGACATAAAAAAGACTCAAATGTAGATGAATATGGTGTAAACAAAAAAAGGCGCAAAACACTGAAAACTACATCAAAAACAGGTGCAAATGTGATAATAAATCAGGCCCTATACCTATTCAACTTCTTCCATGGGAATATGTAATCAGAAAAAGGACCTGGACAGTGTAAAAATGGCAAGATTACTATTTTTTTCATAGATATTGTAATATGAAAATAATATGAAAAATTGTCCCAAAAATTGTAAAAAATAACCATGCAATCAAAAAACCTGATGTAAGAAAAGGTCAATTTCTGTAGCCACATACGGTAAGTCTCATACGCAGTTGATTTAATTTAATTTTTACCACTAGCATAGATAAAGTATGTAAATCATAACACAACCCATAAAACCAAATTGTATTATTATTCATTTAAAATGCCACCAAACCTGTGGCTACCGACACACAAAAAACACAAACACCGTACTACAACCACTGTGAACAGACACTGATAAAGGGATACTCTTTCCTGCTATGGTGCCTACAATGATATCTTCCTAGCTGCGGGGGTTGGCACCCTAGGGGGAGCGTTGTGGTGCCCCCGCTCAACGATGGCTGACCCAGAGGGTTGACCTCTGAACCTGGTTACTTTCCATGCAATCAGATTATATTGGGTAACATCCTCCTCTTCCTATTTTACAATATGGACTTGTCCATATATGTTTAGGGGTGTCGGCTGATCAGCTATTGGGTTGGTAAGCCAGGTTTTTGCCTTGGATGGGGCATGTACTGGGTAACTTCTGACTATATATCTATCTTATCCATCTTGTTATTATTTGGTTAGGAGTTCCTAGATGCCCCATAAGCCATTAAGTTAGAGGTATATTTTATATTTATGCATTTGTATATATATTATCATATGTCAGGCCGTATATTGGGGTTGATGTTATATACCCAGGATGGGGACAGTTGTGTGGTTATTTCTAATTTTAATTATGTTTTAAATGTGGTGTACTGATAAAGTGGATTGTTTCATATTACAATGGTTGCAGTGGTGTGCATAATTCCAGTAGTGTCTTTTTTCTTTTCATGTTCATCTATGATAAAACAAGGATAAATAATAAAAAAAGAAAAGGATATCAAATCCTATTACCTTTCCAAAATTGGCTGCTTCACATAGTTCTCTACAGTAAAATACAGTGAAATTGAGACATGGTTGAGGGAGTGTGGCTGCATGGTGTGACCCATGGGCCAGGGTTTTCAGCCCTTTGGCTGTTTTCAGCTTTTTGGCAGGACTGGAACAGCCAAAAGACTGGATATGGCCAGCGGGACAAACTTTGCCTAGGTCTGGTGTAGACAATCTATGGCCTTCTTAAAAGTAGGGGATGATAATTTTTGAACATCATATATTATATGCTTTACCTAGAAATGAATGAACCTTCAACCTACTTCGATCAATGATGAGCACTCAAAATGTAGTGACGACACCCGAAGTCAACTTGAGAATATTAATGGGCAAATCAACAATGAAGTCATTGGACAAGGTCTTCAAATTGAGGAACATTTCCCTGGCAATGAAAACAGTTTGGCCTTTTCTGTTGTAACACATGGATCTGGATGCTAAATAAACAAGACAGGAGATGAATCGACGTCTTCAACAATGTGGTGCTGGAGAAGGATGTTATCAATACCATGGATGAAAAGAAGAATAAACAAAGCAATTTTGTAACAAATCAAGCCAGACATGTCACTCTAAGCAAGGATCACCAAGCTACGACTTGCCTACTTTGGAGACATGATTTGATGAGAGCAATCACTGGAGAAGGACATAATGTTGGAAGACTAGTTGGAACAATGTGAAGAGGAAGACCAGCAACCTAATGGTTTGATACTGTCAAAAAAAAGGCAGTGAAGACCCTGGTGGACCTATCAAGGCTTGCACAAGATCGATCTTCCTACAGAGCATTCGTCAGGTCACCATGGCTCAAAACAAAACGAATGATTGCAAGAAACAAGACATATGGTTTTTTTTTCTACATTTTCAAACATCTTTGTGGATCTGGTCTAACGGGATAAGTCTGTCTGCTGATTCCACCGATATCGGAGGGTTGAGCTGACATCTGACTGCTACTGATATGAAGGCAGTAAAGATGAGAATAACTCTAACCTCTAACAAAGAGTACATACAGAAGAAATGCAACAATAGTCCCCATTGAACAACTTCAAAACCGAGGTGTTGTCTCAAGGTAGAAACACCCTCTAAAACACACATTCCTGAAACTCATGATAGAATGTCGTATCTCTGCCAGCTGCCATGTCAATCATAAAACAATCTCTCACTTTAGATTGTGGCTTTTCAGACATTTCCCTTCCAATTATTTACCATTGGGTAATTCAGGTTCTTGCTGATTCTTCCTCAAGTCTTTAATCACCTAGTGCAAAGTGCAGAACTCAGGCGCGACTTATTTTTTATCTAAATGATACCTGACATCCAATCAGTAATATCTTCAAAGAGGTTTTATGTCTAGTTCATTCTTTAGAATGATCGTGACTTATTCCATAGATAGATAATACTGGATGGTGCCATTAATGGGAACTTTATTATGCCTAGAATTAGCATAGTCATCATCAATACTGAATAATAGGAGATATTATGTGTAATGTAATGCTGTGTATAAATAGAAAGGTGGACGAGACAGACAAGAAAGATAGATTCTCATTAAAATTTGACAAGTATAAGATAGATTCATAGATATATAGATAGATATGAGAAAGAGAGAAAGAAAGACATTTACGTTTATACATTTACCCTCTGAAGTATTGGCACTACATAAAAATAATATTTTTATAGATCAATTTATATCTCCATTATTGTCTAATCATACATTATTAAGTTATAGGTAAAATAGAAATTTGATAGATGGATGGATCTAGCTCTCACTCTATTTATTAAGACTTTTTAATATTTATATATGGTAATTATTCTATAGGGTATTTTGTATTATTAATGACAAAATACCATTTTTTACTGGTTAAAATAATTTTATTACAGCTGAACACTTTTAGAGAATTGTACAATTAAAACAGTCACATTTGACACATATCGGTCATATTGGACGTATTTTAGATGTTACAACATTCATGCTATGACTAATACAGTATCTTCATGTAAAATAAAAACAAATAATATTACTTTATATACATGCTAGCCACCTTAGGGAGAGACCCAAGTTGGGCTAAATGTAGCGGGACGAAAGAGACCGAAAAGCCCTCTACTTAAAGGAATACATAGTGGATGCTTTCCTGAAACGGAAAGTACTTGCAAGCAGCATAATACAAAGAATAGCAGGTTTACCCAGAATCCTTTGCATGCACTTTGAAGCGGTCTCAGCAGTTTATGTGAGTTCAATTAAGATGATATTCTAAGTCTGAACAGGTTTCTGACGATTTCTCTCCAACAATGGTTTGAATGGGTGATACAAGCATTGAGGCCAGATGCTAAAAAATATATGTAGTTGACCATCAGAAAGCAGATACTTTTGAGGCCTCTTCGCATCTATAAACACCCATGTGGCTTTAGTATAAGTAGACTGTCACCCATGGGTCATCAGAAAAAGTTTACTAGCACCCATGTATCATCGGGATCAGTACACTAGCACTCATAGTCATCGGGATAAGTGGACTAGAACCCATGGGGAATCAGGAAAAGTGTACTAGCACCCATGGTGCATTGTGATAAGGAAACTAGCACCCATGGAGCATTGTGATAAATAGACTAGCACCAATGGGGCTTTGGGATAAGTAGAATAGCACTCATGAGGCATCAGGATAAGTAGACTAGCATGCAAGAGGCACTGAGATAAATAGACTGCACTCATGGACATCAGGATAAGTAGATTAGCTCCTATGGTGCATTGGGATAAGTAAACTAGCACCCATGGGCATCAGGATAAGTAGATTAGCATCCATGGGTCATTGGAACAAGTAGAATAGCACTCATATTAATCGAGATAGGTAGACTAGCACCAATGGTTCATTGGGATCAGTAGATTAGCATCCATGAGTCCTGGGATAAGTAGACTAGCACCCGTGGGTATTTGGGGCAAGTAGACTAGCATCCATGGTCATTGGGATAAGTAGACTAGCACCCATGGGTTATCGGGATAAGCAGACCAGTACCTATGGGACATGATAATAAGTAGACTAGTGCCCATGGGTCATCAGGATAAGTAGACTAGGGATCAGAAGACTGGCATCTATGAGGTACTGGGATAAGTAGACTAGCACCCATCGGTCATCATGACAAGTAGACTAGCATCCATAGCGCATTGGGATAAATAGACTAGAAGTAGTTAGACTAAGTAGTTCCTTTCTACTTCCTGCCACCTCCAACTCAAAAATATTTCACGGATCCGTACATTCCTAAACCAAGAATCTGCAAAAACCCTAGTCCATGCCCTCATCATCTCCCGCCTCGACTACTGCATCCTCCTGCTCTGTGGCCTCCCCTCTATCACTCTTGCACCCCTCCAACCTATTCTAAACTCTGCTGCCAGACTAATCCACCTGTCCCCCCACTATTCCCTGGCCTCTCCCCTCTGTCAATCCTTGCACTGGCTCCCTATCACCCGGAGACTCCAGTACAAAAGCCTAACCATGACATACAAAGCCATCCACAACCTGTCTCCTCCATACATCTGTGACCTCGTCTCCCGGTATTCTTCTGCACGCAACCTCCGATCCTCACAAGATCTCCTTCTCTACTCCCCTCTTATCTCCTCTTCCCACAATCACATACAAGATTTCTCTCGCGTATCACCCCTCCTCTGGAACTCTCTACCACAACATATCAGACTCTCACCTACCATCGAAACCTTCAAAAAGAACCTGAAGACCCACCTCTTCCGACAAGCCTACAACCTGCAGTAACCACCGATCGACCAAACCGCTGCATGACCAGCTCTACCCTCGCCCACTGTATCCTCACCCATCCCTTGTAGATTGTGAGCCCTCGAGGGCAGGGTCCTCTCTCCTCCTGTACCAGTTGTGACTTGTATTGTTCAAGATTATTGTACTTGTTTTATTATGTATACCCCTCCTCACATGTAAAGCACCATGGAATAAATGGCGCTATAATAATAAATAATAATAATAATAATAACAATAATAATGAAACATCGTATGTAATGTTGTACTATACATTTATTATGGAGTTAATAAGTTAATTATATTTTGGTACAATGGAAAGTTATTTTAAGGTAACAGTCGTGAGTGACTCAATGTGCTGTCTGTCATATATAAAAGATCATATAGGGATTGGATTTAGGTAAATTCTCTTATGGGAGAATTTACCTCTTATCAGCCCGACTTATAACTTCTCAATGAGGGGCTATAAACTCGGAATATGTGATAAATCCGAGGTTGCTCCACACCTGAAGTGCAAATATTTGCTGCATGTAATGTTCTGTGACAAGCTTGTACAAAGTGTCTATTGTAAATCTGCTCCCTGCCATGTACATGATTAATAGAGCAGCGTATGGGGTGCACTGAGGGAAAGGCTGGGAACAATGGATCAGTGAGGAGCAATTTGAGGGCACCTGATCAGTAATATCATCATATATTCCTTAATCAAAGGATGCATTCCCATAAAATATGTCATTCCTAATGTGGGAATGAGCTCTCTTCTCAGGTTAGAAGACCAATGTAGGCAATCAGAGGTTTGAAGGTGGTTTTTAAAGGTGGTCCTAAATTCTGCTGCTACAATTACGGTACGTAGATATTTTGGGGTATATTGACTAAAGCTGAAGAACATGATTTAAAGGGGTTGACTCATGAATTGAGGCATATGAACATCACAGGTGGGGTCCCATGCCTAGGAACACTTTTATGTAGGTCCTATACACATTATACTAAAGTTGGCTGAACCTGCTGATACAGACGGGTCCAGCCGAAGGTCCATTGTGTATGGCACCACTGACAGATAATGTCGGGGGGAGTTAAGGATCCCTCATGTCTGATTTCAGGCTGGAAATCCTATTGTTCTTTGTGAGATAAGCTACCGTAAAAGATTTCTGGTAGCGGTAGACAACACAGGAGCTTTCGGCGGATCGAAGTCACCTGTAATTGGGACAGTCGGTTGAGATAGAACCATTGTTTGATCAGCAGATCTTTCTATCTATCTGTCTAATGTAGGGGCTTAAGAAAGAATATAGGGCCACAATGTATAAGTAAGTCCCTTTCTGGTGGACTCAATCCATCTCTGAATTACATGGATGACTCTTCTTCGTCTGAATAGCTGCCATATCAGTCCACATTTGGCCTGAAAAAGTGTGACTGGCTGTAATGTTCCTTGCAAAATTACAATTTATGAGGGGTGCCAGAGCAATTCCTGAAACAATCAGTTAATTGCCCCAGGGAATACATTTTGAAAGGGATTGTCTCTGATGAGAGAGTTGGAGTATACAAGAGCTGCAGGCTTATGTTGGAGGGACTGCTTTACAGCAGATGGCGCTGTATAAATTGTTAAAGTTTGTTAAAGGGAACCTATCTATCTATCTGTTTATCTATCTAGCTATCATGTACGGTCTGCTTGTCATTTTGTACATGCTTGTCAGGCATTATATTCCTGCGGACTGGATTAACAGTAACCACAGACTTAGGCATTCTTGCCCTTGCATTTTCTTTGTATTTATTATAGCATAATTTGTGTCGGGGCCAAATTTCTGTGGTTCAGCTCTGATCCTGCTTGATTTGCTTTACAATTCATTGTGGTTCATATATTGAATACCTGCCAGATTTTACTGTCAGGTCAATGGGTGAACTGAGATGTAGTTAGATAATAATGAAAAGCTCTATCATTGTGCCGAAGCTTAACAATAGCCTAGAAAAAAAGGAAAATCTGTGACTTTGTAAAGGTGCGCTCTCAAGTTATTCCGTAAAACTTTAGCACCAGAGGAAGACAATGGTTGATGATCCAGCTGGGACATGCAGCTCCTTTTGTACTTGTGGAGACAACGGCTGCCTAACCCAGATCTGCAAGTTATTAAAGGAGCTTTTATTTTTTTTTTATTGTCTTAAGAGATTCATGATCCTTGGGAGGATAAGTTGTTTCAGCATCTTACATTTGTAGTCACTCAAGACATTACTGACCTTGCAGAGCTCCAGCTTGTAAGCACTCTAAAGCAATGCTCTCTGGGAAACAAAATATCCAAATTAGCTCTCCTCCTAGGAGATTACATGATTTCCTAGAGCCTCGGCATGTAAAAGTTTGGGCACCCGTGGTCAAAATTACTGTTCTTCTGAACAGTTAAGAAAGTTGAAGGTAAAATGATCTCTAAAAGGCTTAAAGTTAAAGATGACACATTTCCTTTGTATTTTAGGCAAAAAAAAAAAAAAAAAAAAAAAAAAAATATATATATATATATATATATATATATATATATGTACACTGCTCAAAAAAATTAAAGGGAGCACTCAAGTAACACATCCTAGATCTGAATGAATTAAATATTCTCATTGAATACTTTGTTCTGTATAAAGTTGAATGTGCTGACAACAAAATCACACAAAAATCATCAATGAAAATCAAATTTATTAACCAATGGAGGACTGGATTTGGAACAATACTCAAAATCAAAGTGAAAAATCAAATTGCAGGCTGATCCAACTTCAGTGGAAATGCCTCAAAACAAGGAAATGAAGCTCAGTAGTGTGTGTGTGGCCTCCACGTGCCTGTATGACCTCCAGAAAAGGCAGCAGATGGTCTCCTGAGGGATCTCCTCCCAGACCTGGACTAAAGCATCTGCCAACTCCTGGACAGTCTCTGGTGCAATGTGACGTTGGTGGATGGTGCGAGACATGATGTCCCAGATGTGTTCAAACGGATTGAGGTCTGGGGAATGGATGGGCCAGTCCATAGCTTCAATTCTTTCATCTTGCAGGAACTGCTGACACACCCCAGCCACATGAGGTCTGGCATTGTCCTGCATTAGGCGGAATTCAGGGCCATCCGCACCAGCATATGGTCTCACAAGGGGTCTGAGGATCTCATCTCGGTACCTAATGGCAGTCAGGCTACCTCTGGTGAGCACATGGAGGGCTGTGCAGCCCTCCAAAGAAATGCCACCCCACACCTTTACTGACCCACTGCCAAACCGGTCATGCTGAAGGATGTTGCAGGCAACAGATTGCTCTCCATGGCGTCTCCAGATTTTGTCCACATGTGCTCGGTGTGAACCTGCTTTCTTCTGTGAAGAGCACAGGGCGTCAGTGACGAATTTGCCAATCCTGGTGTTCTGTGGCAAATGCCAAGTGTCCTGCAAGGTGTTGGGCTGTGAGCACAACCCCCATCTGTGGATGTCAGGCACTCAGACCATCCTCATGGAGTCGGTTTCTAACCGTTTGTGCAGACACATGCACATTTGTGGCCTGCTGGAGCTCATTTTGCAAGGCTCTGGCAGTGCTCCTCCTGTTCCTCCTTGCACAAAGGCTGAGGTAGCGGTCTTGCTGCTGGGTTGTTGTCCTCCTACGGCCCCCTCCACATCTCCTGGTGTACTGGCCTGTCTCCTGGTAGCGTCTCCAGCCTCTGGACACTACGCTGACAGACACAGCAAACCTTCTTGCCACAGCTCGCATTGATGTGCCATCCTGGATGAGCTGCACTACTTGAGCCACTTGTGTGGGTTGTAGAGTCCGTCTCATGCTACCACAAGTGTGAAAGCACAACCAACATTCAAAAGTGACCAAAACATCAGCCAGAAAACATTGGTACTGAGATATGGTCTGTGGTCCCCACCTGCAGAACCACTGAGGGTGTATTGATATTTGCCAATAATTTCCATCTGTTGTCTATTCCATTTGCACAAGAGCATGTGAAATTGATTGTCAGTCAGTGTTGCTTCCTAAGTGGACAGTTTGATTTCACAGAAGATTGATTTACTTGGAGATATATTCTGTTGTTTAAGTGTTCCCTTTATTTTTTTTATCAGTTTATATATGTTTTCATCTTTTACATTTTAAAAACTACAAAAGGAAAAATGGGATGCAGCAAAAGTTTGAGTACCCTTGGAGGTTTGTGTGATCAGATAACTTTGGCCAAGGTTTCACACCTTAAAGGGACTCTGTCACCTGAATTTGGCGGGACTGGTTTTGGGTCATATGGGCGGAGTTTTCAGGTGTTTGATTCACCCTTTCCTTACCCGCTGGCTGCATGCTGGCTGCAATATTGGATTGAAGTTCATTCTCTGTCCTCCATAGTACACGCCTGCGCAAAGCAATCTTGCCTTGTGCAGGCGTGTACTATGGAGGACAGAGAATGAACTTCAATCCAATATTGCAGCCAGCATGCAGCCAGCGGGTAAGGAAAGGGTGAATCAAACACCCGAAAACTCCGCCCATATGACCCAAAACCAGTCCCACCAAATTCAGGTGACAGGTTCCCTTTAATTAGCCTCTTAGGGTTATGGCTTGTTCCCAATTTCCCAGCTTTATAAAAACCCAGCTTCCTCTAACCGGATGCCAAAAAGCAGCAGCCATGGGCTCTTCTAAACAGCTGCCTAGTACTCTGGAAATGAAAAAGGTAGAGGCCCACAAAGCAGGAGAAGGGTATAAGAAGTTAGAAAAGCGTTTTTAAGTTGCCCTTTAGTCAGTTCGAAATGTAATTAAGAAATGGCAGTTAACAGGAACAGTGGAGGTCAAGATAAAGTCTGGAAGACTAAGCAAAATTTCAGTGAAAGCTGCTCGTAGGATTGCTAGAGAGGAAAATCAGAACCCGCGCTTATCTGCAATAGACCTTCAGAAATACTGTTCAGAGACACCGGCATAAATATGGTCTTAATGGAAGAGTCATCAGAAGAAAACCCCTCCTGCGTCCTCACCATAAATTTCAGTGTCAGAAGTATGAAAAAGAACATCTGAACAAGCCTGATACATTTTGGAAAGTCCCATGAACCGATGAGATTAAAATATTATTATTATTATTATTATTATTATTTATATAGCACCATTAATTCCATGGTGCTGTACATGAGAAAAGGGGTTACATATAAGGTTATAGATATCGTTAACAGTAAACAAATTTACAATGACAGACTGGTACAGAGGGGAGAGGACCTGGTCATTGCGGACTTACATTCTTCGGGATAATGGGGAAGAGACAGGAGGTCGGGGTGCTGCAGCACTGGTGGTGGTGAGGCGGCAGCTCTGGTGGTGGTGAGGCGGCAGCTCGGGTGGTTGGTGAGGCGGCAGCAGCTTGGGTGGTTGGTGAGGCGGCAGCAGCTCGGGTGGTTGGTGAGGCGGCAGCAGCTCGGGTGGTTGGTGAGGCAGCAGAATGGTTATTGCCGGCTGTAGGCTTTCCTGAAGAGATGGGTTTTCAGGTTCCGTCTGAAGGATCCGAGGGGAGTGGATAATCGGACGTGTTGAGGCATGTAATTCCAGAGGATGGGGGATATTCGGGAGAAATCTTGTAGGCGGTTGTGTGAGGAATGAATACGTGTGGAGGAGAGTAGGAGGTCTTGGGAGGATCGAAGATTATGTGAGGGAAGATAGTGGGAGATTAGTTCAGAGATATAGGGAGGGGACAGGTGGTGGATGGCTTTGTAGATCAGTGTTAGTAGTTTGAAATGGATTTGTTGGGGAATTGGGAGCCAGTGGAGGGATTTGCAGAGGGGAAAAGCAGGGGAGTAGCGAGGAGAGATGTTGATTAGTCGAGCAGCAGAGTTGAGGACAGACTGGAGTGGTGCAAGGGAGTTAGCGGGGAGGCCACAGAAGTGTTTGGCCACAATGATCAAATGTATGCGTCGAGAAAGGAGGGCACCGATTTTCAGGAAAAGAACATCTCGCCAACCATTAAGCATGGGGGTGGATCAATCATGCTTTGGGGCTGTGCTGCAGCCAATGCCATGGGGGACATTTCACAATTAGAGGGAAGAATGGATTCAATAAAATTTCAACCATTCTTAATGCAAACAAAACACCATCTGTAAAAAACTGAAGTTGAAAAGAGGATGGCTTCTACAAATGGATAATGATCCTAAACACATGTTAAAATTCACAATAGATTACCTAAAAATGTGCAAGGTTTTATTATGTCCCTCACAGTCCCCTGATATTAACATCATTGATGACCCAGGAATCTCACAGAACTGGAAGTATTTTCCAAGGAAATAAGGTTAAAAATCCATTAAACAGAAATTGGAAAACACTTGTCTAGCTACAAAAAGCATTTACAAACTGTGATACTTTCAAAAGGGGGTCCTACTAGGCCATGAAGGGTGCCCAAACTTTTGCATAGACCCATTTTCCTTTTTATAATTTTAAAATGTAAAAAATGAAAATATATATATATTTTTCCTAGAATACAAAGCAAATGTGTCATCTTTAATTTAATGCCTTTTAGAGAATATTTCATCTTAATCTTTCTTAACTTCACAATAACAGTCATTTTGACCAGGGATTCCCAAACTTTTACATGCCACCGTATAAGAGTCCACCCTGTAAATCAATATTTCACTAGACAGTCTCCTATGTAATGACTGGTTACAATGATATAAGTCTGCATTTGATGATTATCAATAATGTCATAAATTTCATGAATTTTGCAGCTGGTGAAAGTGACGCAAATTGAGCTAAATTCATTAAATTCGCAAAAGGAGGCGCATGCTATATTTAGCTATCATGTTAGGTGCATTATTTTATACACAATGGTGCATATCTTCAATAACATTGGTGCATTTTATTACTTCTCTTCGACACGCTTCCCTTTCTTACTGGTATGCATAAAATTGTCAAAACAACAAAGTAAATTTGGCGTGACATGTTATCTATTTTTATACACAACTGGAGAGAAAATGCAATCGTCATTTCGCACAACATGTTTCCGCAGCTCCAGAGTCCAGTGGTGGCAGCTTTACATCACTCCAACTGATGATCGAACATTACTCGATATTGTGCTTGGTGGTGTAAGGCTACATGCAGCTGCTCGGCCATGAAGCTCCTGTTAGAGGCGCAGTGTTTGTGCTGATGTTAATGCTACAAGTGGTTTGGACTCTGCAGTTATGGGGTCAGCATAGTGTTTGTGATTTTTCTGCCCTCTTCTCTGCACTCGGCCCCCCACCCTGCAACTTTATGAGGTCTCCACTTTGTGATTGAGTTACTGCGGTTCCTTTCACTTGCCAATACTATCACTCGCAGGTGATGGGGCCGATTTAGGAGGGAAGAAATGTCATGACCTGAATTGTTACACTGGTGGCTCCAATTACAGGACCGCACCGGTATCAGTGAGCTCTGCACCACCGGCCATGCGGTCACATATTAGTAAAGGCAGACGGCATGGCGAGGGGGCGGATGTTATACTCTAGAGACAATGAAGGTTGAAGGTTGCACAGGGGGGGCGAAGGACTGTATGTTATACATTGAGAGCAGGGGCTAAATGTTATACACCAGGATGAGGTGGCAAATGTTTTGCACCGGGGGCTGGGGACTGGATGTTATACACTTGGGCTGATGGGCCAGATGTTATACACCAGGGGGTTATGGGCTGGATGTTATACACCAGGGGGTGAGGGGTCAGATATTATCAAATGTAATACACCGGAGGCAATGTGGTCAGATATTATACACCAGGGATAATCTGGTCAAATGTTATACACTGGGGGTGATGGGCCGGATGTTATACAATGGGGAGCCAGGGGCTGGATGTTATACACCAGGGGAGAGGGGTTAGATGTTATATACTGGGGGGGGGGGATGGGCTGGATGTTATACACCAGGGGTGAGGCGCCAGATGTAATACACCAGGGGTGAGGGGCTAGATGTTATATACCGGGGGGAGGGGGGCAATGGGCTGGATGATATACAGGGGGGTCAAGAGCTAGATGTTATACAAGGGAGTGCAATGTGGCCAGATGTCATACACTGGCGACAATAGGACTGAAACAAAAAACAGTATTAAATGATTAAGACGTGTGTCCAAACATGAAGACTACAGTGATGGTGGCTTAGCTATCCATTGATCAATGTCAAAACTGGCTTCCCATAAACCTGATCAGGTGCTGGTCTCGCACTTCTCAAAGCTCAACTAACTGGTCAAGGTTTATTATCTGGTAATTATCTTGTGCTGATAAAAAATAGTAATTGAACGGCCCAAAACGTTTAATTTATGACTTGGAGAATTTTATACTAAGAAAAGCTGTCCACTAGCATTATACTCTATCTATAGGTAGAGTAGGGGGGGGCAGCTGCACTTTTTGCCTCAAGAGCCCAAAGTCCCCTCAGCCACATCAAAAGTCCCCATTATTGTAAGCAGAGTTTATATTGAGGCACAGGAACTTCAAGTTACGTCTGGATGGGGCAAGTTCCCTGGGTTACAATGGCCACTACTTCATTCTCTTTGGTCCACTTTGTATCCATAGACCATTACCATAAGCCATAAAACTATGTTAATAGCAGGATTCCATCGCTTAGTTCTTTGTCCTCATCTGATCTCTGTCATTATAGGACGGCTAATGAAACAGATTGGAATTACAGAGGTTGTTGCCCTGTAACCCAGCAAAAGAAATCCCCGCAGCTTGTCAGAATAACTATTAAGTCATATCAGAGATAACGGTTTCCAACATCTTTGGGCCAATTTTTGAAAGAGTTATGAGTTCCTCTAATTCTCTCTCGTTTTTATTTCATACTAATTCTTTATCTAATTTTTTTCATTTCCATCGGCCTTCACAGCACAAATAGATTTTAGGTGCCTGGAGCTTGAATTGTAAGCATAAAATACAAAATATTCCCCCAACTACTCACTTTTTATTGCAATGTATAAATGCTTATGCACTTTTGCTTTCCCGGTATTTTGATAAATCATGATGCTCAACATGGGTGTACGTAGAAATTATGAGGCCCCATAGCTGAAGTCATAATTTGCCTACTATAAAGTATAGTAGTCCCCCACATAACCCCCTAAACAGTATAATGGCCCCAACATGGCCATCCAAACAGTATAATACCCCTACATAGTTCTCCAAACTGTTTAATGTCCCCTAATAGCCCTCCAAACAGTATAATGGACACCCCAAAAAAGTACAGAAACCCCCACATCACCATACAAACAGTATAATGGCCCCCACATAACCCTCCAAACTGTATAATGCCCCCACATACAGTACAGACCAAAAGTTTGGACACACCTTCTCATTTAAAGATTTTTCTGTATTTTCATGACTATGAAAATAGTAAATTTACACTGAAGGCATCAAAACTATGAATTAACACATGTGGAATTATATACTTGACAAAAAAGTGTGAAACAACTGAAAATATGTATTATATTCTAGGTTCTTCAAAGTAGCCACCTTTTGCTTTGCACACTCTTGGCATTCTCTTGATGAGCTTCAAGAGGTAGTCACCGGGAATGGTCTTCCAACAATCTTGAAGGAGTTCCCAGAGATGCTTAGGACTTGTTGGCCCTTTTTCCTTCACTCTGCGGTCCAGCTCACCCCAAACCATCTCGATTGGGTTCAGGTCTGGTGACTGTGGAGGCCAGGTCATCTGGTGTAGCACCCCATCACTCTCCTTCTTGGTCAAATAGCCCTTAAATAGCCTGGAGGTGTGTTTGGGGTCATTGTCCTGTTGAAAAATAAATGATGGTCCAACTAAACGCAAACATGATGGAATAGGATGCCGCTGCAAGATGCTGTGATAGTCATGCTGGTTCAGTATGCCTTCAATTTTGAATAAATCCCCAACAGTGTCACCAGCAAAGCACCATCACACCATCACACCTCCTCCTCCATGCTTCACGGTGGGAACCAGGCATGTAAAGTCCATCCGTTCACCTTTTCTGCGTCGCACAAAGACATGGTGGTTGGAACCAAAGATCTCAAATTTGGACTCATCAGACCAAAGCACCACTGGTCTAATGTCAATTCTTTGTGTTCTTTAGCCCAAACAAGTCACTTACGCTTGTTGCCTGTCCTTAGCAGTGGTTTCCTAGCAGCTATTTTACCATGAAGGCCTGCTGCACAAAGTCTCCTCTTAACAGTTGTTGTAGAGACGTGTCTGTTGCTAGAACTCTGTGTGGCATTGACCTGGTCTCTAATCTGAGCTGCTGTTATCCTGCGATTTCTGAGGCTGGTTACTCGGATAAACTTATCTTCAGAAGCAGAGGTGACCCTTGGTCTTCCTTTCCTGGGGCGGTCCTCATGTGAGCCAGCTTCTTTGTATTGCTTGATGGTTTTTGCAACTGCACTTGGGGACACTTTGAAAGTTTTCTCAATTTTTCTGACTGACTGACCTTCATTTCTTAAAGTAATGATGGCCACTCGTTTTTCTTTACTTAGCTGCTTTTTTTGCCATAATACAAATTCTAACAGTGTATTCGGTAGGACTATCAGCTGTGTATCCACTAGACTTCTGCTCAACACAACTGATGGTCCCAACCACATTTATAAGGCAAGAAATCCCACTTATTAAACCTGACAGGGCACACCTGTGAAGTGAAAACCATTCCCGGTGACTACCTCTTGAAGCTCATCAAGAGAATGCCAAGAGTGTGCAAAGCAGTCATCAAAGCAAAAGGTGTTTACTTTGAAGAACCTAGAATATAAGACATAATTTCAGTTGTTTCACACTTTTTTGTTAAGTATATAATTCCACATGTGTTAATTCATAGTTTTGATGCCTTCAGAGTGAATTTACAATTTTCATAGTCATGAAAATACAGGAAAATCTTTAAATGAGAAGGTGTGTCCAAACTTTTGGTCTGTGCTGTAGTTCTCCAAACTGTTTAATGTCCCCACATAGCCCTCTAAACAGTATTATGGACCCCCAAAAAAGTATAATTACCCCCACATCACCCTATAATTAGTAGTGGTTCCCCACATAGTCCTCCAAACAGTATAATGGCCCCCACATAGCCCTCCAAACTATATAATAGCCCCCCATATAGCACTCAAAACAGCATAACATCTTCCTCATAGCCCTCCAAACAGTAAAGTGGCCCCCACAATGTACTCAGTATTTTATTTTAAAAAATACTCGCTTATCCCCATTTCTCTACTGGTTTAGTCTCTGCAGTGTGTGGCATCAAGTTCTGCACAGCGTGTGTGATGTCGTTACATCATCAGACCCGCTGCACTGAGACGTCAGAGCTCAGATGCACAGAGAGAATGATGGTGGAGAGAGATGACTGGTCCATGTTCCATCATTGCTTCAACTGTATCTGAATTCAGTAAACAGATACAGTTGTAAGTGTGATGCCAGGTGGGGGGGTTTGATGCAAATTTTAGCACTGGATCCCCTGACTCATGGGGCCAGTGGTTTGCCACTATTAGCGTTACACTGGCACTCAATATATTTGGATTAAAGGTGTTTTTCAGCTTTTCAAACACATTTCTACTTTCTTCTAGAAACAATATCACATTTGTCTTTGAGTTGTGTCTAGTAAATGAATAAGGGGTCCAATTCAAAGTCTCCAAGAGGACCCCCAATATGGTCTAAAGAGGCCTTTTGGGGTTCACTAGATTTGGGGGTCTAGGTGCCACTGCAGCCCCTGCACCCTGGCTGAGCTACAAGTGTTTTTTGATGAAACCAGCCTTTTTCTTCTGATCCTAAATAATCCATCTAAGTCTTAGAAAAAGGTTTTGACAGATTTCCCCGTAGTTAAGCTATGATAGAGCGAATTATTTGAGGGTCTGAACAAAAGAAATATATTGTGATAGCGGGACCAGGCACATGCCTACATTTTTTAAAAGTTTGGACACAGAAACTCTTCAACTACAAATCAGACAAATGAATTTTTAGAAATTTGTTTCAAGAATCGGGAGTTCCGGGCATCATGACTTTTTGTGAAGAATAAACACTTCCCTTTTTGGAGACCACTTCTCTAACCTGTCCCCTAAATGTTTTCTTTTAGCAGACTATGCCTTTGTTAAAGCCCCATTCTTGCCCGCTGGATGTGCATCTAGATGACATTTCAGAATCTTGGTGCAATGTACGTTCAGGGTCTGCTGCATTACGAGAAGCTTCTGAGAAGGCTGAGAGTTTTTCAAACTTTTCTGTGTGGTCTCATTTTTCACAGAAGCCTCTGACTGACAAACTTTCCTTATCTTTTAACAGTAAAAAAATACTCTTTGCAGAACCGTTCAGCAGACATATTTTAGGGAAGAGCTGAAGAGCTTGGGGAGCTTTCATGAACCCATTCCCAGATGGAGAGTTGACCATGTATCTGTGTTCCCGTGATTTCCTACAGATGCATTAGGAGATCTTCACCAATCCCAATCATGCCCTGCCTTTCAATGATGTAAGGAAACTTTTATGTCAAGCTGTTGAGCCAACAATTTTACGATTCATTAGTAGAACACCTCTGACATTGTCAATAGTGGTAAAATGCCAAACAAAGAGCATAGATCCTACTAAAATGTTCCTCCTTTCGCTATAATTGGATTGCTAATTCATCTAAAAAGGATGTTACAAGTTCCTTATTTAGTTGTTTGGGTGTTTCAGAGCAGAAGTAAGGGTTCACAATAGTCTTAGTTGCCACCATGTTTGGCAAGACAGCTTCTTATGCTCCTGGCAGAAGCTTCACTGCTGCTTACGTCCACCATGGACAATGTTAGCTGTGTGGTTTATGCTTCAGTGCAAGGTGAGGCTAGCTGGACAAACAATTATGATTAACGCTTTCTTTACAAATGTTCCAGGTATGTATACAGGAAAGATATATATCTTGGTACCGTGTTAGCCAGTGGATAGAAAAATATTTAGAATTGAGAGTCCTCAGTGGTTGATACCTTTTAGAGACCCGTGTAGTCTCGAAAGCTTGCAATTTGTTACCATCTTTTCAGATAGCCATTAAAAGGTATCAACCACTGAGGACTCTCAATTCTAAATATTTTTCCAGGTATGTATAGAAATACATATAACAGATTGACTTCAAAGATAAAGATCGAAGCAGAGTCCAAAAATCAATTGCAAGAACTAAACAGATAACAGCAGTCTCTGCACCTAGATGGCAGGACTGGAACAGTTCTATTAAATATCCATAACTGCAGCAAAAAAACAAACAAAAAATCTCTGAAATAGAACAAGCTTAACGGCATAGCGAATGTGAGCTCTGCAGTGCACTTTTTTCGGGAGTGTACTTCTAGAGAAGGTGGACACTCAGGCTTAGTCTACTACATATGAGTGTCCCAAAAATGGTGAATGTCGGAACTCCTGTTCGCTCTGCCATCACCATCACAGTCTATGGCCCCATTGGCTCATGCATGTGGACCCTGTATTATGATGACTTTCAGACATGTGCCCTCATGGGGACATAGAACGCCATGTGAAAGCACCCTTTGGGTGCAAAAAGAAAATCGCATGTCAATACGGAGCCACAGCATAAGCATCCAATTTTTACAGACACATTATTATATCAGGTGGGTTGCCCAGCACTATATAAGTACACCCCAGAAGACAGACGCCCTAATTCACCCAACCAACACTAAAGGGCCTCACTATATCCTGCAAAAAATGGAGAAATGTGTAATAAAAAGATGAAAATAATGTATAAAATTAATTCATGACATGAGGTATTGGTCTGAATATTTAACCAAAATACACAAGCTCGCACCCACTTCAAGAGTCCTCATACTTGAGAGTCCTAACACTAAAATGTACCCTCCTAGTGCATTGGTAATATGACCTGGTGTTGATAAAGCTGGCTTCTTTTCAGTAAAGCTCTATCTCCTGGGATGTTTTAGGCTAGGTTCACTTTGCGTTAGTGCAATCCGTTTAGCGCATACGCTAACGGAATGCGCTAACGCAATGTACAAAAAGAATTGCGTTTAGCGATCCCGCTAGCGCAGATGCCCGATCTGCGCTAGCGAGAAACGGACCTCGAATGCTGCTTGCAGAAAATAACAGGACATCGCTAACGCATGCCAAAAATGGCATGCGTTAGCGATGCGTTAGATACATTGCGGTCAATGGGTTGTGCTAACGGATCCGTTACATAGTGTTAATTGCACCATGTAACGGATTCCGCCAGCGGACACCCACTAACGCAATGTGAACCCAGCCTTACACTTCTAACTCTCCCAACTGGATGGGCTGGGAATTGGAAGTTGAATACTTGTGTCTTTGCACCACGGGCAAAGACAACGAGAACCGCAATAAAAGAATAGGAACGCGTATGGGAAGTCTCGACGAAACGTGCGTTGGGGCGGCGGGGACCAACTGTTTCCTACACATAGTCGGCTCACTGTGAGTAAGTATATCATGTCTCTTTTCTTTTAGCGTGGTCTGCTTTGCTGGTCCAATTTTGGGTTATATTATATGCACTATGCACCTTCTTACTTATATGCAAACCATAGCTTAATTCACATGGTGCTATATGGACATTTATGCCCAGTATATATACTTGGTAACCTATGAGACATTGATTGAGTACTAGTGATTGACTTATATGCCGAAACTTTGGGACTGTTGTGTCGGTTACATTGTGTCCTGCAATACAGGTTTTCAGTAGTTCTCTTTTAATATGTATATGTCTGTGATTTTTCTGTGGAATATTATGTAATAATAATAAATTATTTAAGGATTATACTCATCTGTGGTCCTTTGTTACCATTATGTTGATTTTTTATTTTTCTGCATAGACTACTCTAAATCACTTCTAAAGAAAATTGCTCTTGTCTACGTGGTGTGAACATGTGCAATGAGTGAGAAAAGCAATATTGGAAGTTTACCAAATATCACTTCTGAATAGATCGCTGTGTGGTTTTCTATGGAAGAATAGTAAAAGTATAATAAAAAAGAAATTATTCACGCTGAGAATAGATTGTAATGATTAAAGGGATGGACAGCATCAAGAAATGTTGCAAAACTAAACAGGAAAGGGGAAGAAGAAGTGTAAGAAAGATCAGATAATGTCAAGTCAGCAAAAGCAAAAATGGAATCACTAGTGTCGAACAATAACAACATGATAGATCCGGTCACACGACAACATTAATTATGTGAAGTTAGGGTGAACATGCACTTTCTACAGCTGTGAAATAATTAATTTATTTGTATGATTTACGGTGATGATAGCCATAAATATTGGATAGATGAAGGTTTCAACTCTGGCACTCGCATTCCACTTGACAATGGTTCCTAGTCTAGCCGTGCCGTTTATAAAGAGGCGGGCATATATGCGCTTTCTCCATTTACTTATGTGAGATGATGGATTTGAAAATTATTAAATTTTCCACAATTTTCCATCAACATTTTGGGGAAGTTCAGAAAATAATCAATAGCCACAGAGGAACCACTGTGCCACGGACCGTGGAGAGCCTGGAGGAACACCTGACTGTTCACTAGAGCCTCTGATGGTGAGGTTAGACTTGGCTCCCAATGAATGCCAGGTGCCACTCCAGGACAGACTAATGGACACGCAGCAGCTGGACCCAGAGGAGAGACTGGAGGGAGCAGCTGGCAGAATTTGTATTAGAATGCAGCAGACAGTTCGCATCTGAGTGCAGCAGACAAAGTTTGCACCAGAGTGCGGCAGACAGTGTTTGTATCAGAGTGCAGCTGACAGGATATGCAGTAGAGTGCAGCAGGCATGGTCTGCATTAGAGTGCAGAGGGCAGGATCTGCAGTTGAGTGCAGCAAGCAGGATCTGCAATTTAGTACAGCAGGCAGGATCTGCAGTTGAGTGCAGCAGGCAGGATCTGCAGTTGCGTGCAACAAGCAGGATCTGCAGTTGAGTGCAGTGGGGACTGGTATGCAACCTTACACAACTTAGACTGCGAAACAGGAAGGTTGCTCAGGCACCTCCCCCCACCTTCCCACTGACATTATATACATAATGTCTCACAGCCATTAGCTGGGGAGGAAATAGCCAGTGCACGCAGTGGCCCTTTAAGAGGGTGGGAGCACACACGCGGTGCCCTAAGGACATGGCTCGGGGACCGGTTGGAAGCATGCAGAGCATGGGGAAGGGAAGAACTGTCTGCAGCATGGGTAAGTGAAGAAACACGCCAGAGACGATGCCTGTCAGAACAGGGATCAGGTGTGGTGCTAATAGTGTGCTGTCATGCGTCGGGTGCGTCACACTCACTTGCAGGCCAGAGGCCTGAGCCATGTCCCCATCTTTAGTTTCAGGAGCCACAGCCCCAGATTCAGGTGACCCCTAGTTCATTTCATGACAAAGGCAGCCCGTTTGCATTATATTGCAATACATAGTATCAGGCACAGCACTGTCTGTCTCCTGTTTCCATAATACAGTACAGTTCCAGATTTTCCTTCAATTCCATCTGGACTATGCCTATGCTCACTGATCCTGTCAGACCCAGGGATTCTAAGTCCAGTTCAGCAGTACACCTGAGATTGATTAACTTTTCCCCACGTCCTTCTTTCTCTGTACGGAAGGGGTTGAGGTGCTCTCCATAGCATATGCCTCGAGCCTTGATCTCCGGACGTTGCAAGAATGTCCTCAAGGAATTTGGTAGGGCCTCACAATACCCAGGACAATCTGTACTCTTCGTGCTGTCTGCCCACTGCACCTTGAACGTGAGCTTGTCACATTACTCAACATAGTCTAACTGACTCTATCCAGGAAGCACAGTATTGTCCCTCTCATTAAGCCCTCCCCTATGGGCTAGTCCCAACTCTTAACTATATATGTCCCTGCAGCTTTTTGCTGGGCAGATGTCTTTTACAAACATTATGCATCTGATAACAATAAGCACTAAGCATAGTACACTTACAATACCTATCTCATTCTATTTTATGTCCTAAATCCTAAATCCTGATTACCATATCACAGTCTATATAACAACACACACTGAAAACCGCAGGACGTGCTTTACACTTCACATGACACAATATACGTTTACACATGACACTATTCACATGATGCTATTGGTATCTTCAGGGGCAGGAACACGACAGTACAGTCCACAACTTTACATTTCAAGTCTTCTAAGCATGGAATCAACAAATTGGTGAGATATTGTAACATATATTTTTTTTCCATTATTCAAGAAAGAGCGCTTTTAGAGTCTGGATGCTGGATGGAGAGTGATGCCAACTTGTCTCTTCAGAATTCCGCATAGGTGTTCGGTTGAGGTCAAATCAGGAGACACTTGGCCACTGCATCACTTTTAGGCCTCCTTCACACGTCCTGATGATTCTTGTGAAACCAGTACTGTGAGATCCATATCCGTGTGCCATCTGTATAAATGTCTGTGACATCCTTGTATTTATTTGCTGTACATGTGCCCTTGTGTCCATATGTCACATCCGTGTGTCATCCGTGTGACACATACCGGCACCTGGTAAGAAGTGCAACAGTTCGTGCCGATCCCGGGTCTCAGCGCGACCAGTCGACAATGATGAGAGTTGTATTTAGCACTCGCTGTGTACCTCCTGTGTATAAATTATGAATTAAATTTAAAAAATGGCGTGGGCTCTCACTTAATTTTCATACCCAGCAGAGGGAAAGACCACAGCTGAGGGCTGATGTTAATAATCTGGGAAAAGGGACAATATCCCAAAAGGTTCCCAGGCGATAGCTCACAGCTGTTTGCTTACCCTTTACTGGTAAATTTAGAAACTAAATGACACCGGGTTCCCCTATAAATTCAAACCAGCACAGGCTAAACAGACAGCTGGAAAGGGGTCAGAGATATTGCCTCCTCCAGGATACTAACATCAGCCACCACAGCCCAGGAGTTAGTAATGGAGAGGCATCTATTGGATGCCCCCATTATTAACCCCATAGCAAATTTGAAATAAAACTCAATACTCCGTTTTACACATTTATTTTAGAATAAAAAAGCAAAGTTATACTCACCTTTACACCTAAAATCCATTGAAGCCCATGTCCCCTGTAAAAAAAAACAAAATAATTAACAGCCATGTCCCTCACCTGTCCAACGTGAAGATAGTGGCAACGTCAGTGAGGTGAATGGAGTTCATCGGCTATGAACCCCATAGCAAATTTGAAATAAAACTCAACACTCTGTTTTACACATTTATTTAAGAATAAAAAAGCAAAGTTATACTCACCTTTACGTCTAAAATCCATTGAAGCCCATGTCCTCTGTAAAAAAAACCAAAATAATTAACAGCCATGTCCAACATGAAGATAGTGGCAACATCAGTGAGGTGAATGGAGTTCATCGGCTATGAACTCCGCTCATCTAATTCACGTAATCATGAGACACTGATGCCACGCAGCTCAGTGTCTCTGCTGGATGGCAGACTGAACGCTCACATCATGCTAGCCGTCAGCCTGGCATCTAGATGTAGCAGAGCTAGATTCATCAAGGGACAAATCGATTATCTTCATGTCAGACAGGGGAAGGATATGGTTGTTTATTATTTTTATGAAACTCAGTCTTGTCAAAATTTTGGATATTTGTTCTTGTATTCAGTGGGATATTGATTGAAATCTTACTTTTCAAAGAGGATGTACTTGCATTTACTCTGAACACCGTAGATAGAATTTCCCAAAAATTGCAGAGCAAACTTTACAAAAGCCACACCTATTAGATATTTATTATACTGCATGTCCTGGGAATAAGCAATCATTTTTGAAGTTGGAGATAACTCTTAAATGATAGGGATCGGTAAGTAGGTATAAGGGCCAACTTTACTTCGAGGCCTTTATCGGAGATTTCCAATTCTTTTTGCTTTGCCTTCCCTCTTGTGAGGATATGACAATAACTTATTGACAGTCACGTAGACAGCCTCACTACATTCCGTTGTTATTACATAGTGTAGATCTTGGAGCGAGTGCTCGGTTAAGTGGATCAAGAAAGAACAATGATCGGTGTTGATTTTATACTGTTGATCGTGAGCCCATTACATCAGATGACTTTTACATTTATATGAAGATTAAGTGTCCTTTGCAGCACAAGTTACTGTATTTGACAAAGCCATAGCACTCTCCTTTGTACTCCGCAAACATTAACTCTCTCTGGTTATATATTAATTATTTATAGGTCAGCCTTTGACTGTTCTAACCTGCTCATTGTGTCTATTGAGTATTTACTAGGAGTCCTAGTTTCACTCCACCCAGCACTAGTGGCTAAGATTACTCTGTGGTGTGAGCAATCACACTTCAGGTTGTTTTGGACATTCCGCAACAATAAAGTGTTACATTGGAAAATGCTATAGGGTTAATCTGCAGGGGACTAGCCTTAAAATAATGTCCGTCCACCTTACTGAAAGTGCAGGTATGAGGAGAAAATGGACTTATTTCATGTGCTTTTCTCATTTTCTAGAGAATATTTTTTCTGCCCTCACTGAGACTGTACATGCTTGCTTTCTTCCCTATCAATATTGTGAAGATTTGTGCACAACCTCTTCACACTCCCTATTACTATGCAGCTACCAATATACTTTGATCGTGACCCTAATCTAATAACTTCAGAACTGCCCATTTTTGGGCAGTGTTTGTGCAAACCCTCTTTTCTGCTCCAGGCGGTTGATAAGTTCCCGTTTGAGGTGTTCTATGCTTTAAAAAACTTTAAGTCACTGATGACTTGATCCTATTAAAAAAAAACATTCCTTACCCCCTTGATGCTTCAGAACTGCCTTCAAGGGGTTCTTATTGACATGTTGCAATGGTGGCGTCACTTATTCAGCACATAACTGAGGTAGCTAATCAGTGGACTCAATAGTGCTGCCGAGGACAACAAAGACAAGGGAAAAGCTGCAGAGATGCGGCTGTTGAACGGGTAAGTAACAATGTAAGACATATAGACTTTCCAAATTCTGTGGGATTATTTAATGTGGTAATCACCAAATGCAAATGTTAAAGGAAAGAATGATCTCGCATTGTAAGTTTCAACAAGCTTAAAGGCGCGGTCCGGCACCTAAAATACATTTTCTAAATATCTATCCTTACTCTCTAACCACTAGTGTAATTTGCTTTATTACACAATACTTTACACTTTTCCCATCAGGACAGGGCCGGACTGGCCATCTGGCTAGTCTGGCAAATGCCAGAGGGGCCTGTCTGTTCATGGGACACTTTGTCTGCTATGTTGCTGACAGAATCTCTGTTCTTAAGATACACAAACTGTTAAGAGTTGTGACGGAGGTATCAATAGAAATATTGGTCTTGCAGTAAATCTTGCTTTCCTTTACACAGGGTAATATTAGTAATATATGCCCATCTGGTGCTTGGGAACGGGGAAAACATGGGCCTGTGTGATTTCAAATGCCAGGGCTGAATTTCAGCCCCAGTCTGTACCTGCATCACGATGTCACAGGGGGCAGTAATGCAGTTACTCACGATTACTCACCAGTTCCTTGGTTCCACTAGCTCCCAATCCTCCCACTACCCCCTCTGAAGACGTACTCGATCCTGGATGATGGACACTCTAAGAGATGTGAGTGCAGCACTGGCTCTCTGCTTCTGTCTCTGCCACCGTAACTTCTGTAAAAGAAGATATCATCAGGGGTTGAAGATAGAAGCAATGAGTGACTCCAATGCCGCCCCACAGCTTCTAGCACTGGTCTCACACTAATCATCAGCAGGGGTGGCGCTAGTATCACAGACTGCTTCTATCTCTGTCCCTGATGACATCTTCTTTCAGAACCTACTGAATGGCAAGATAAGGATAGAAGCATGGAGCCAGAGCTGCATTCGCATCTCCCACAGCGTCCATCACCCAAGTTCCAGGTTGTCTTCTATGGCGGCAGCAATGCAAGGGATTAGTAAGTAACTGCAGCACTGCCCCCTGTGACATTCTGTTCCAGGAGGAGCGATTGACGCTGCAAGGAATGAGTGCAGCCCCAGCCTCCTGTGGCGTCATGTTTGACACTTCTCTCAAACAAAACATCACAGGAAGTACAATAAAAAAAAAACACATTTAGGGATTAGATTGAGAAAAGTGTAGGGTATTGTGTAATAAGGCAATTTATAATAGTGGTTAGATTGAAAGGAAATCCTTTGTTTCTTTCAGGTGCTTTCCCACAGACACATCAGAAACACAAGGCAAGCATGCATATCTATATAACAGGTGGAGAAAGTGCTGTCCATTAAATGAGCATTGAATTGAATGTGATTTTTTCAAAAACAGTCGGCAAAACTTGGATGTACAGTTGTGCTCGAAAGTTTAGATACCCCTGCGGAATTTTTGTTTTCTTTGCCTTTTTTCAGAGAATATAAATGATAAAACCAAAACTTTTTCTCCACTCATGATTAGTGGTTGGGTGAAGCCATTTATTGTCAAACTACTGTGTTTTATCTTTTTAAATCATAATGACAACCCAAAACATCCAATTGACCCTGATCAAAAGTTCACAAACTCCGTTTCTTAATACCGTGTATTGCCCCCTCTAAAATCAATGACAGCTTGAAGTCTTTTGTGGTAGTTGTGGATGAGGTTCTTTATTTTCTCAGATAGTAAAGCTGCCCACTTTTCTTGGCAAAATGCCTCCAGTTCCTGTAAATTCCCGGGCTGTCTAGCATGAACTGTGCACTTGTGATCTCACCAGAGTGTCTCAGTGATATTGAGGTCAGGAGACTGAGATGGCCACTCCAGAACCTTCACTCAACCTTGGTGTTATCATTCATATTTTCTGAAAAAAGGCCAAGAAAGCAAAAATTTGGCCCGGGTATGTAAACTTTTGAGCACAACTGTACATCCAGTGTTTTCTATTGCATGTACTACCAAGATGAAGGTAAATTAAACTGAAATTCTACTATGTAGATATGGCAAAATGGTTTAAAAAGAATGTACAATGCCATAAAGCAAAGCCTTATTCGGGAATGCTGGTGGAAAAGTGAAACATATCTGAAGCAAGGATAAATGTGTCTTGCCCTTGGGCACAAAAATGGTCCAAGTCCTTAAAGGGGTTGAGTTATGTAAAAAAAATAGTTTTGAAAGACATGAATTCCTTCTTGACTCTTTACAGTCTGTCTTCTGCTCTTCACAGTCTACTGAATCTTCCCTTTACTGTTGGGGGTTCACCAAGGCTCAAACCTAGGTGCTCTCCTCTTGTTCCTATATACTGCCCCTATTGGACAAACCAGAAGCAGATTTAGTTTCCAGTATTATGTCTATGCTGTTGACATCCAATTACGTACCTCTTCTCCTGACCCTCCTTAGTACAAAATACTAGGGATTGTCTGACCACAGTCTGTAACATCATGTCCTAACTCTATCTGAAACTGAATCTCTCCAACACTGAACTTCTCGTGTTTCCTCCCTCTAGTAACCTACCTATATCCCCGATATTGCAAATGCCTTGGGTGGTTCAACCATAACTCCCAAGCAGGGTGCTCGCTGTCTTGGGGTCATATTTGACACAAAACTTTCCTTTATTCCCTATGTCCAATTGCTCACTTGATCATGTTACCTACATCTGAAAAACCTCTCCAGAATCCATTTTTTTCTCCCTTTTGAAACTGCAAAAATTCTTACAGTCACTCTTTTTTATTCTCATCTGAATGACTACATTTCTCTACTGATCGGTCTCCCTCTAGTCAAACTTTCTCCCCTACAATCCATCCTGAATGCGGCACCCAGGGTTGTATTTCTTTCCAGCCGCTACACCTATGCCTCCACCTTGTGCCAGTCATTGCACTGGTTGCCCATTCGCTACAGAATACAATACAAACTTGTTTTTCTCACCCACAAGGTCTTCTGCACTTCTAGACCCCCCCCTACATCTTCTCCCTCATATCTGTCTATCACCCTACCCGTGCTCTCTGCTCCACAACTGATCTAAGACTAACATCCTCCATAACCTGAATTTCCCATCTTCATCTCCAAGACTTCTCTCTTAGGCTATGTTCACATTTGCGTTGTGCGCCACTGTGTCGGCGACGCAACGCACAACGCAAATAAAAACGCACCAAAACGCATGCAAAAACGCTGCGTTTTGCGACGCATGCGTCGTTTTTTGCCGAAATTTGGACGCAAGAAAAATGCAACTTGTTGCGTTTTCTTGGTCCGACGCTTGCGGCAAAAAAGACGCATGCGTCGCACAACGCAACAAACAAAAACGCATGCATCCCCCATGTTAAATATAGGGGCGCATGACGCATGCGTCGCCCGACGCATACCCGACGCAAACTAGCATAACGCTAATGTGAACGTAGCCTTACTGAGAACCTGATACCGCCTATTCATCTGTGTCTACATCCTCCTTGCACGCAATAGCACTTAGGAAATGTACCTAGGCGGATACTGGCTGGTGACCGAATCATGAAGAATATTCAAAATGCCCTATTTATTATAGTGATGGTTGAACCGTACATGACAAGCACTTTTTACCTATTGCCTTCCCCCTATTTACCATAATTAGATTGTAAGCTAGCGAGCAGAACCCTCACTCCTCCTGTAACTCTTGAACTGTGTTACTTTGTGATGTCTTTATTGCTTGTACATATACTCACTCACTTAATTGTAAAGTGCGGTGGAATTTGTTGGCGCTATATCAATAAAATTATTATATTATTATGTCAAAGGCGTCAATAGCCTTTGAAGCTGAACACACATATTAGATGGCTGTTGGCCGAACAATGCTTTTGCCGATCATTCAGCCGACAGTCATCTTAGCTGACTCTCCCATACATAGAACCACAAAGAAAAAGGTGGAAAAATGTCCGCAAGTACAAAGGTAGAAACAACTTTATTAATAAAACTATACACAAAGGTATCAAACAGGGACAAGACAAAATCAGGCAGCAGAGTACATCACCACATAGTTAGCGAGAGCCCACATACTGGGGTGTAGGTAGATCATGAGCGCAAGTGCGCAGCAAAGTATAAGAACATAGAAGCATACTGTAAGCCTTACCCAATCGTATATATGCACCCAGCAAGTGTGGGCTCCCGCACTCCCCGACGCGCGTTTCGGAAGTATAACACTTCCTTCCTCAGGGGGCATGTCATGCAGGACGGCAGAGCGGTATAAAAGCACCCGCTGTTAGGACTGGCGGAACGCACCAAGACAGGTGACAAAGATGCGTTCGCAGTCCGGGGTCCACCGTGCAGGTGAGAACCTGCTGCTAGCAATTTGCAGACTATATAGCGGTACACTAAAGTAAACACGCGTGGGTTAAACCTCACCCAGCGTGAGGAAAGCGATCCTGTTAATTCACAGGACCGCAATACCGCACTAGAGTGCGAGCAAGTGGCCAGCGGACTTAACCCCAGAAGGGATTGAAGCCCGATTAGGCCCTTGCTGGCACAACACCGCAACTGGGTGTGTAGAGAACCTTCAGAAATATAAGCGCACAAGTGCGCGAGCGATGCCGCACTAACGGACGCCACTAACCACCCAGACTTGGGTATGGAAAGCGCAAGGCAGGCGCACGGCGCCGTACTGGCAGGCACAGCTACAGGACGCTGTGATGTGTGTTTAGTGTAGTAGGCCAAGTCGGGCGCTAGATAGCAGCCGTACACCTTCCGCGAACAGACATTCAATAGGGAAGGGGTAACCAAGAACGACTTGCACTCACACATACACACATATCAATTGTAAGACAATACTAGCGCATGGCCGTGCGGTCATGCGCAGTTTATATAGCTGCAGCACAGGAAATGGCTATAGAACTTTTGCCCTTCTAGGACCTGCCAAGAGGACCAATGGAATGTGCCGCAGAGCCTGAGCACATGACCCTCGATCTCCAACGGGAGATCTTGCCCTGGGCATGCTCAGTGTGTGCAGATAAGGACTTAGTCCCAGAGAAGTCCGCTCGCTGCTGACCAGAATAGGCTTCAAAGGCAGAAGCTGGAGAAGCAGCAATAACTCTTCTCACAGAGTCAGACTGAGCGAGACGCTGGGATCGACGTCCCTGCTGAGCAGACTCCACTGCGGCTGGAGGGGAATGGGAGACCGCAGCGGAGACGGATCGAGATTCCCCCTGTGCAGCAGAGGAAACTCGACTCCTAACATTACCCCCCCTCCTAGGGCCCCCCCCTCCTTGGGCCTCGCTACGCTCGAAGGCAGCAATGAGCTGTGGGGCCCGAATGTTTTCAGCAGGCTCCCAAGACCTGTCCTCTGGACCATAACCCTTCCAATCCACCAAATAAAACTTTTTGCCGCGTACCACCTTGCACCCCAAAATAGCGTTCACCTCGTAATCGTCCGTAGACGAACCCGATGTCCCAGCAGATGACTCGGAAAACCGGGACATGTATACGGGTTTCAAGAGGGACACATGAAAGGTGTCGGTGATACCCAAGCGTGGAGGAAGAGCCAGGCGGTAGACCACGGGATTAACCTGCTCGAGGACCTTGAATGGGCCCAAGTAGCGAGGAGCAAACTTAGTGGACTCAACTCGCAGCCTGATGTTACGGGCGGAGAGCCACACCAAGTCGCCAGGAGCAAAGGCCGGGGCAGGGCGCCGATGTGCATCGGCGGAGGACCTCATTCTCTCCTTCGAGGCCCGAATGGCATCCTGAGTGCGGTCCCAAATGTCCCGTGCCTCCACTGCCCAGTCTGCCACCCTGGAGTCAGCAGAGGACACGGGCATAGGCACAGGAACCCGCGGATGCTGGCCGTAATTAAGGAGGAAAGGAGTCTGACCGGTGGAATCGGCTACAGCGTTATTAAGGGCGAACTCTGCCCATGGTAATAAAGATGCCCAGTCATCCTGCCTGGCAGAAACAAAATGTCGCAGATATGTGACCAGAGTCTGATTGGCCCTCTCTACCAACCCATTCGTCTCGGGATGATATGCGGAAGAGAGATTTAACTCAATGCTGAGAAGACGACAAAGCTCTCTCCAGAACCGAGACGCAAACTGGGGACCCCGGTCACTGACAATTTTGTCTGGCATGCCGTGTAGGCGGAAGATGTGTCTTATGAACAACGCTGCCAAGGCCCGTGCAGAAGGTAACCGTGGGAGCGGCACCAAGTGCACCATTTTCGAGAAATGATCGGTAATTACCCAAATGACGGTACAGCCGCGAGACTTGGGCAAACCCACTACAAAGTCCATCCCGACCATCTCCCAGGGCCTGTCTGCCACCGGCAAGGGATAGAGTAACCCAGACGGCCGTTGTCGAGGAGACTTATTTTTGGCGCATGAGACACACGCCAGAACGTACTCCCTGACATCTCGCAGCATATGCGGCCACCAGTACGTCCTCGCCAGCAGCTCAGATGTCCTTTTAGTCCCAAAGTGTCCACCCACCCTGGAGGAATGAGCCCAAGAGAGAACCTCCGGTCGCAAATTTATGGGCACAAAAGTCTTGCCCGGAGGCACAGACTCAAGCGACACCGGAGCCACGGTTCTCAAGCTCTCAGAAGGAACAATAAGCCGAGGCTCTCCTTCCTCCTCCTCAGATGACACAACAGAGCGAGAAAGAGCATCAGCTCGAATGTTCTTCTCCCCAGCGACATAATGGAGGGTGAAGTGGAATCGGGAGAAGAATAAGGACCATCTGGCCTGGCGAGAATTTAGCCTCTGGGCTGTTTGCAAATATAGCAAATTTTTATGGTCTGTAAATACTTGAAAGGGAAAACGAGCCCCCTCCAAGAGATGTCTCCACTCAGAGAAAGCCAATTTCATCGCTAGCAACTCCCTGTCCCCGATGGAATAATTCCTCTCCGCTGGTGTGAAGGTCTTGGAGAAGAAAAAGCACGGATGCTTCCGACCTTGAGCATCCTTCTGGAAGAGGACTGCTCCAGCACCAACGGAAGAGGCATCCACCTCCATTATAAACGGCTTATCGACATCGGGACGATGTAGGATGGGAGCGCTAGCAAAATGAGACTTAGTAGAAGAAAAGGCCTTGGAGACCTCTTCAGACCACACTTTGGGATTTGCTCCCTTCTTGGTGAGGGCTACCAAGGGAGCTACCAAAGTTGAGAAATGGGGGATGAACTGGCGGTAATAATTAATGAACCCCATAAAGCGCTGCACCGCTTTAAGTGAATGGGGTTCTTGCCAGTCCATCACAGCCTGTAGTTTGGCAGGATCCATAGCCAATCCTTGGGCAGAGATGATATAGCCCAGGAAAGGTAAAGACTCCTGCTCAAACACACACTTCTCCAACTTTGCGTAAAGAGAGTTTGCCCGTAAGAGGTCGAAGACTCTGCCAACATCTCTCCGGTGGGAGTCAATATCTGGAGAGAAGATGAGAATATCATCCAGATAGACTACGACCGAGGTGGAAAGCATATCCCGGAAGATGTCGTTGACAAAGTCTTGGAAAACGGCTGGGGCATTACAGAGCCCGAAGGGCATCACCAGATACTCATAATGCCCATCTCTGGTGTTAAACGCCGTCTTCCATTCGTCCCCCTCACGAATGCGAATCAGGTTATAAGCTCCCCGCAGGTCTAATTTGGTAAATACCTTAGCTCCCCGTAGCCTATCAAAAAGCTCAGAAATCAGGGGCAGCGGGTACTTATTTTTAACGGTGATGGCGTTAAGACCCCTGTAGTCTATGCAAGGACGCAACTCTCCATTCCTCTTCTGTACGAAGAAGAACCCTGCCCCAGCTGGTGACACTGACTTCCTAATAAATCCTCTTGCCAAATTCTCCTGGATGTATTGGGACATAGCCTCCGTTTCCGGGAGAGAGAGGGGATAGACACGTCCCCGAGGAGGTTCTGCTCCAGGCAAGAGATCTATAGGACAGTCATAGGGACGGTGAGGCGGAAGGGTCTCCGCGGCTTTTTTGGAAAAGACGTCTGCATAAGACCAATAGTGTTTGGGGAGAGTAGAGAGATCTGCGGGTATCTCAGTGGTGGAAACCTGAACGCACTCTTTCACACATCTGCCCTTGCAGGATTCACTCCAACCCAATATCCTCCCAGAGGTCCACTCAATATGTGGGGAGTGGAAACGAAGCCAGGGCATTCCCAGCAGAATCTCATCCATTCCCTCGGGAAGGACAAGAAGGGAAATAGTCTCCTGGTGGGATGGGGATATGGCTAACGTGAAAGGGACAGTCTGATGTGTGATCTGTAATGGAAGTGTCGACCCATTCACCACTCTCACGGTTACTGGTTTGGCTAGCATAGCCAGAGGTATTGCGTGGCGCTGAGCAAAAGCAGAAGACATAAAATTTCCCTCTGCTCCTGAATCCACACAAAGCTCTACTGTAAGAGTGGATGTGCCTAACAGGATTGTCCCTTTAAAGGACAATTTTGAGGAAAATGCCGCGGTGTCCAGTGAACCTCCTCCAATGGACACTAGACGCGATCGTTTTCCCGACCGCCGTGGACATTTATTAGCGAAATGTCCCGGTTGCTGGCAATTTTTACATAACACAGGTACTCGAGCGGTCTGAGACCTAGATCCCGCTCGAGAAACCTCCATGGCCTCATGGGAGTCGGACGCCATAACAGGAGATTCTAGAGGTTTGGCAAAGATGGGAGCCAGCCGAAACCTCTGCCTACACTGGGTCCGCTCCAACCTCCGCTCGTTAAAACGGAGATCGATGCGGGTAGCTATAGTAATAAGCTCCTCCAGTGTGGCGGGAATCTCCCTGGTGGCCAAGGCGTCCTTCACATGATCTGCCAGTCCTCTCCAGAACACCGGAATAAGGACTTTATCCGGCCATTCCAGCTCAGAAGCTAGAGTCCGGAATAGGATGGCAAACTGGCTGACCATGGACGAAGCCTGAGTAATTGCCAACAATTGGAGCGCGGTATCGTGGGTGACACGAGGTCCCAGAAAGACCTGCCTCAGAGCGTCCAGGAAGATAGGAGCACTCTGCACCACACGATCACCACGTTCCCAAAGCGGCGTTGCCCACTCCAACGCCCTGCCCGACAAGAGAGATATAATGAATCCCACTTTCGCCCGTTCCGTAGGAAAACGTGCAGCCAGCAGCTCGAGATGTATGGAGCACTGGCTCACGAATCCCCGACATGGCTTACTGTCACCAGCAAACTTGTCTGGAAGCGGGAGACGGGATAAGGTCGGAGCAGGGGTGGCAGCGGACAAACTGGCTGCAGCTGCACTTGCAGCCTGAACAGCGACAGCAGTAACGTCCACAGCTGAGGTTGTGCGCTCGAGAGCCGCCAACCTACCCTCCAGCTGCTGGATGTACTGCTGTAGACGCTGACCGTCTGCCATTTACTAGCCAGACCCTGGCGCTAGTATTATGTTAGGACTGGCGGAACGCACCAAGACAGGTGACAAAGATGCGTTCGCAGTCCGGGGTCCACCGTGCAGGTGAGAACCTGCTGCTAGCAATTTGCAGACTATATAGCGGTACACTAAAGTAAACACGCGTGGGTTAAACCTCACCCAGCGTGAGGAAAGCGATCCTGTTAATTCACAGGACCGCAATACCGCACTAGAGTGCGAGCAAGTGGCCAGCGGACTTAACCCCAGAAGGGATTGAAGCCCGATTAGGCCCTTGCTGGCACAACACCGCAACTGGGTGTGTAGAGAACCTTCAGAAATATAAGCGCACAAGTGCGCGAGCGATGCCGCACTAACGGACGCCACTAACCACCCAGACTTGGGTATGGAAAGCGCAAGGCAGGCGCACGGCGCCGTACTGGCAGGCACAGCTACAGGACGCTGTGATGTGTGTTTAGTGTAGTAGGCCAAGTCGGGCGCTAGATAGCAGCCGTACACCTTCCGCGAACAGACATTCAATAGGGAAGGGGTAACCAAGAACGACTTGCACTCACACATACACACATATCAATTGTAAGACAATACTAGCGCATGGCCGTGCGGTCATGCGCAGTTTATATAGCTGCAGCACAGGAAATGGCTATAGAACTTTTGCCCTTCTAGGACCTGCCAAGAGGACCAATGGAATGTGCCGCAGAGCCTGAGCACATGACCCTCGATCTCCAACGGGAGATCTTGCCCTGGGCATGCTCAGTGTGTGCAGATAAGGACTTAGTCCCAGAGAAGTCCGCTCGCTGCTGACCAGAATAGGCTTCAAAGGCAGAAGCTGGAGAAGCAGCAATAACTCTTCTCACAGAGTCAGACTGAGCGAGACGCTGGGATCGACGTCCCTGCTGAGCAGACTCCACTGCGGCTGGAGGGGAATGGGAGACCGCAGCGGAGACGGATCGAGATTCCCCCTGTGCAGCAGAGGAAACTCGACTCCTAACACCCGCGACCGGAAGTGACCATGTCTGTGCGACGCCGATGATCCATTCACCCGCCTCCATGCACTGACATCACCGCTGCTGTAAGATCACATGGGGCCCCATGTGACCAAAACAACAAGCGGCAAGCAGCGATGGGCAGAGGGAGGGACCCACACAGCATCACAACAAACAGCGGCCATATTAACTGTGGGCAACGTGCCAGCACCATACCGCAACAAGCAGAGCGGTGCTGCACCGCCATACAGGGGAACAGAATACATAATACATAATATAATTTAAGACACAGAGACCCCAAACCACAGAAACATATGGCGGAGGTGTAAGACAAGTATAACGCACACTATATAAACCCAAATTTATACAATATAATATATGCATAAGTACGCAATTAATCAATGCTGTACATTAATCGGTCAACATGGATAAATACATGATAGCATCATAATTGGAAGATGAGTAATACTATACCAACATACAATATTTATATACCAATATACATTGTAACTATTCCGTACATAAATAGGTCACATAATAACGTCATACATAAGGCCAGTAATATACATATAACCGAACGGATACATATACAAAATTCGGTACGGAAAACACCCCATCTTCATCTTGGTAACTCCACTCTCCATCACAAGCACCACGAATATAGAGAAAATCACTAAAAAATAAAACAGAATTAGTAAAAGAATTTAAAACCATAGAGGTCAATGCACAATGCAGCCCGCAAAATACATCAGCAGGGGGACCCCAGGAAAGGGACAAACGAGAGGCACTCATTTAGCCCATTGGGATGAACAGTGTTCAGAGCCCAAATCCATCTTGTCTCAAGCTGAGACAGACGTTTAGACAGACCACCACCACGGATGTTAATATTTAAAGATTCAATACCACGTACCCTCAACAGCGTACCATCACAGTTGTGGAAATCTTTAAAATGACGTGGTATTGTTTTTAAGGTGGAGGCGTCCGCGTGACCGACTGCCGCCTGAATGCCCAATACGTGTTCCCTTATTCTAACCTTGAGCTGGCGAGTAGTCAGCCCAACGTAAATAAGGTTACACGGGCACGGGTACCATCAGCGTTCAAGAACCTATCACATCGCACCAATGTGGTGCGATGTGATAGGTTCTTGAACGCTGATGGTACCAAATCGTTTAATATTCGTCAGCGTATCACATGCACCACAAGATACGTTATTTACTATGCTACGTGCCCGTGTAACCTTATTTACGTTGGGCTGACTACTCGCCAGCTCAAGGTTAGAATAAGGGAACACGTATTGGGCATTCAGGCGGCAGTCGGTCACGCGGACGCCTCCACCTTAAAAACAATACCACGTCATTTTAAAGATTTCCACAACTGTGATGGTACGCTGTTGAGGGTACGTGGTATTGAATCTTTAAATATTAACATCCGTGGTGGTGGTCTGTCTAAACGTCTGTCTCAGCTTGAGACAAGATGGATTTGGGCTCTGAACACTGTTCATCCCAATGGGCTAAATGAGTGCCTCTCGTTTGTCCCTTTCCTGGGGTCCCCCTGCTGATGTATTTTGCGGGCTGCATTGTGCATTGACCTCTATGGTTTTAAATTCTTTTACTAATTCTGTTTTATTTTTTAGTGATTTTCTCTATATTCGTGGTGCTTGTGATGGAGAGTGGAGTTACCAAGATGAAGATGGGGTGTTTTCCGTACCGAATTTTGTATATGTATCCGTTCGGTTATATGTATATTACTGGCCTTATGTATGACGTTATTATGTGACCTATTTATGTACGGAATAGTTACAATGTATATTGGTATATAAATATTGTATGTTGGTATAGTATTACTCATCTTCCAATTATGATGCTATCATGTATTTATCCATGTTGACCGATTAATGTACAGCATTGATTAATTGCGTACTTATGCATATATTATATTGTATAAATTTGGGTTTATATAGTGTGCGTTATACTTGTCTTACACCTCCGCCATATGTTTCTGTGGTTTGGGGTCTCTGTGTCTTAAATTATATTATGTATTATGTATTCTGTTCCCCTGTATGGCGGTGCAGCACCGCTCTGCTTGTTGCGGTATGGTGCTGGCACGTTGCCCACAGTTAATATGGCCGCTGTTTGTTGTGATGCTGTGTGGGTCCCTCCCTCTGCCCATCGCTGCTTGCCGCTTGTTGTTTTGGTCACATGGGGCCCCATGTGATCTTACAGCAGCGGTGATGTCAGTGCATGGAGGCGGGTGAATGGATCATCGGCGTCGCACAGACATGGTCACTTCCGGTCGCGGGTGCTTTTATACCGCTCTGCCGTCCTGCATGACATGCCCCCTGAGGAAGGAAGTGTTATACTTCCGAAACGCGCGTCGGGGAGTGCGGGAGCCCACACTTGCTGGGTGCATATATACGATTGGGTAAGGCTTACAGTATGCTTCTATGTTCTTATACTTTGCTGCGCACTTGCGCTCATGATCTACCTACACCCCAGTATGTGGGCTCTCGCTAACTATGTGGTGATGTACTCTGCTGCCTGATTTTGTCTTGTCCCTGTTTGATACCTTTGTGTATAGTTTTATTAATAAAGTTGTTTCTACCTTTGTACTTGCGGACATTTTTCCACCTTTTTCTTTGTGGTTCTATGTAGGTTTTTGGTGGGTCCTTATCGCCCTATGATGTGGGTTAGAGTGCCTCTAATCTAATACACTAGTAGTTACACTGATTGATTATGAGGTACCCCTCCCAATATTTGCGTGTATCTGTTTGTCATTCTCTCCCATACATAGGAGATCTGATTCGGCTGATTGCTCCTGTGTTCTCTATGAGAAAACCGCCGGCGGATAAGACAGCCGGTGTCTTATCTCTGGGAGAACAATGCGATCAGCAGTTTGAAATCGGATATGTGCGATTGACATCTCTCTTTACCATCCGGCACTCCACAAGCATTAGACAGTGTGCTGAACACCTCGATATCGGTGGGCGTAGCCGACATTAGCCTAATGTGTACGGGGGGCTTTATGGGGGGAAATGTATGTAAATCTGCATAATGAAAACTACAAGCATCAAACTGAATTATTACTTATGCAAAAAAATAAAATCGGAATTCCTTAAAAATCGAATAGATTAGATAAAAGTTCAGAATATGTTTCTGTTACCCATGCTCAACACGAATCTTCAACGATATAGGAGCTGTATATAGCCTCCTAGTAACAAATCTATATTTTTTCCTGTTGAATGCTGGTGTTATTCGAACATTTACACAATGCGATCCCCTCGGTGAGCAGGAGACACTAAAGTCAACATTTACTCATTGTTTGATCCCAGGAAATGAGCTGTAATTTACGATACAGGGCACCTGTGTGCTCCACAAATGCACTGCTAATAATCTATTCTGGTTCCCATGGAAAACTAACTGAGCTGTGTCTTAATTAAGCCTGACCAGGTAAATGTCAGCAAACACAAGCAAACAGAGGGATTGCAGGATTGGGACTTTTCTGTATGTTCTGTCCAAACAGACTGAAACAATACTAATGAAGATGAGTAATGCACCTATCATTCTAAAGCAGGGTGTTTTATAATTTTTTACTATAACGTTTTACATTTTAAACTGTCCCTCAAGATTCCTTAAGGAGTTACCTCTGTTTATATTTATCATTAGGGTGGATGTCCTCCATTCAAGATTCCCGAAGATCCAAAGCAAACAGTGGCTATAATGGGTCAGAATAACTGCCTATAAAACTACATATTCCCTCTAATGGTAGCTTTAAAGTAACCAGTTGACGAAAGGTTCCCTTTAAATAAAAAGCAGTTTGGCCTGAGCTTTGGGAGCTAACTATTATCAAGAGTCTCACATTGATATGGTTGTCTTTCATCAGCGTCTGACTGGAGTTCTTTGGACCCATCAAAGACAATAGTTCTTTGGGTTCATTCTCCATCAGTACAGAATAAGTGCACAGTACATACCGTATCGTCGAAACAGTTAGTCAACCCCTACCTGCTACCTTCTCTACTTGTTTGTCTGACGTTCTGCATACCTTATTGTTCTGGTACTTAGTGATCCACATATCCTGCTCTGCTGCACTGTCAACTCCAGCCAGCGCTGCTCATTCAGACCCACAACTTAGAGAATCCACCTCACCAGGCAAGCCTAACGGTAAAACGAAGGGGCAAGTAATTAGTTCCATTATCAGCTCCAAATGAATTACTCTTCTGCTGGACCAAAGAGGCCCTATTGTAAGAGCGCTGGTGCTGTGTTAGATCTTGGGTGGACTGCTTGAGGCAGACTGTTAAATTATGTGCCCACGTTCCGGAACTGGCAGCTCTGTGGACACAGCGCATGTTCGCTGCCGTCTATTGAACGCAGGTGAATTCGCAAGTGTGCACTGAACCGTGTGGATTCACTGCGTCCAATACATTGTATGGATGAATTTTCTCTTGCTGAGACTCGCATCTCTGCAAAAGAAATTGACATGCTGCAGTCTGGAGAGACGCGTCACATGTCCGTCTCCGCAGGTGTGCCGCAGGTGTCTGTGGAGGCATAGTGGGCATGGGATTTCTTGCAATCCCATCCACTATGCTGTAACATCTGGATGCTGCAGGCAAAAGTATGCAGCCTGCAGCATTCACTGGTCGTCTGCACATACCCTTAAAGAGGTTTACCAGTGCTATATATTTTGTTCACTATGGGGCTAAGAACTTACAGGCACTTAGTTGCTAACCATGTACCTGTTCTGCCCAGCGCAGATTGCTGCTGGGACAGAGCGGTCACAGACTGCTCCTTCTTGTTCTACCAAGCGACGCCATGGTTTAGTAGCTTCCCCTAACATCTTCTTTCCCACTCTACTCTGCTGATAACGCATGGCTGCAAACATCAGGCTGATTGACAGCCGGATCCTTGCTGCCTAACTGCGGGGAGCCATTTGTCAATCAGCATGATGTTGGCAGTGTACACCCCATCAACAGAGCAGTTTGGAAGAAGGAGAGATGCTCTGTTGTCGTAGGACAGCTGAATCACCAGCAGTACCGAGGGGGACTTCTCAGAGCCTACGCACGATACGAAGGCAGGTAGGTGCCGCTGTTTTCAACTACATGGCTGTTAGCTTTTAGACCCATAGTTAACCCCATTTACCTCCAAGGGTGGTTTGCACGTTATGGACCGGGCCAATTTTTACAATTCTGACCACTGTCCCTTTATGAGGTTATAACTCTGGAACGCTTCAACGGATCCTGGTGATTCTGACATTGTTTTCTCATGACATATTGTACTTCATGATAGTGGTAAAATTTCTTTGATATTACCTGCTTTTATTTGTGAAAAAAATGGAAATTTGGTGAAAATTTTGAAAATTTCGCAATTTTCCAACTTTTAATTTTTATGCAATTAAATTACAGAGATATGTCACACAAAATACTTAATAAGTAACATTTCCCACATGTCTACTTTACATCAGCATAATTTTGGAACCAAAATTTTTTTTTGTTAGGGAGTTATAAGGGTTAAAATTTGACCAGCAATTTCTCATTTTTCCAACACCATTTTATTTTAGGGACCACATCTCATTTGAAGTCATTTTGAGGGGTCTATATGATAGAAAATACCCAAGTGTGACACCATTCTAAAAACTGCACCCCTCAAGGTGCTCAAAACCACATTCAAGAAATGTATTAACCCTTTACGTGCTTCACAGGAACTGAAGCAATGTGGAAGGCAAAAATGAACATTTGTTTTATTTTACCAAGGGTAACAGGAGAAAATGGACCCCAAACCTGGTTGTACAATTTGTCCTGAGCACGCTGATACCCCATATGTGGAGGTAAACCACTGTTTGGGCGCATGACAGAGCTCGGAAGCAAAGGAGCGCCATTTGACTTTTTAATGCAAAATTGACAGGAATTGAGATGGGACGCCATGTTGCGTTTGGAGAGCCACTGATGTACCTAAACATTGAAACCCCCCACAAGTGACACCATTTTGGAAAGTAGACCCGCTAAGGAACTTATCTAGAGATGTGGTGAGCACTTTTACCCACCAAGTGCTTCACAGAAGTTTATAATGCAGAACTGTAAAAATAAAAAATCATTTTTTTTCACAAAAATTATCTTTTCGCCCCCAATTTTTTATTTTCCCAATGGTAAGAGAAGAAATTGGACCACAAAAATTGTTGTACAATTTGTCCTGAGTACGCTGATACCCCATATATGGGGGTAAACCACTGTTTGGGCGCATGGGAGAGCTTGGAAGGGTAGGAGCGCCGTTTGACGTTTCAATGCAAAATTGACAGGAATTGAGATGGGACGCCATGTTGCGTTTGGAGAGCCACTCATGTGCCTAAACATTGAAACCCCACGCAAGTGACACCATTTTGGAAAGTAGACCCCCTAAGGAACTTATCTAGAGGTGTGGTGAGCACTTTGACGCACCAAGGGCTTCACAGAAGTTTATAATGCAGAGCCGTAAAAGTAAAACAACATTTTTTTCCCACAAAAATTATTTTTTAGCCCCCAGTTTTGTATTTTTCCAAGGGTAACAGGAGAAATTGGACCCCAAAAGTTGTCCAATTTGTCCGGAGTGCGCTAATACCCCTTATGTGGGGGGGGAATCACCGTTTGGGCGCATGGAAGGGCTCGGAAGGGAAGGATTGTCATTTGGAATGCAGACTTAGATGGAATGGTCTGCAGGCGTCACATTGCGTTTGCAGAGCCCCTAATATACCTAAACAGTAGAAACCCCCCACAAGTGACCCCATATTGGAAACTAGACCCCCCAAGGAACTTATCTAGATGTGTTGTGAGAACGTTGAGCCCCCAAGTGTTTCATTACAGTTTATAACGCAGAGCCGTGAAAATAAAAAAAATAAAAAAAAATTCCCACCAAAATTATTTTTTAGCCCCCAGTTTTGTATTTTCCCGAGGGTATCAGGAGAAATTGGACCCCAAATGTTGTTGTCCAATTTGTCCTGAGTGCGCTGATACCCCATATGTGGGGGGGAACCACCGTTTGGGTGCATGGGCGGGCTCGGAAGGTAAAGAGCACCATTTGCAATGCAGACTTAGATGGAATGGTCTGCAGGCGTCACATTGCGTTTGCAGAGCCCCTAATGTACCTAAACAGTAGAACCCCCCCACAAGTGACCCTATAATGGAAACGAGACCCCCCCAAGGAACTTATCTAGATGAAACAAGAAAAGAACACAGTGCGGCACTGTGTTCTTTTCTTGTTTCATTTATTACACTGTGGATTGCTTATAATTGCAGAGCACCGTATACCCAGAGCGGTCGTGCCACCTGTGTGTTTTTCGGATATCCTTCAATGAGTCAAAGGTCCATACTGATTTGTGCTTCTCTAGTGCCGTCCACTGTTCATTCTATGTCTTGGTTGTAGAACTTATCTAGATGTGTTGTGAGAACTTTGAGCCCCCAAGTGTTTCACTACAGTTTATAATGCAGAGCCGTGAAAATAAAAAATCTTTTTTTTCCCACAAAAATTATTTTTTAGCCCCCAGTTTTGTATTTTTCCAAGGGTAACAGGAGACATTGGACCCCAAAAGTTGTTGTCCAATTTGTCCTGAGTACGCTGATACCCCATATGTTGGGGTAAACTCCTGTTTGGGAACACGGGAGAGCTCGGAAGGGAAGGAGCACTGTTCTACTTTTTCAACGCAGAATTGGCTGGAATTGAAATCAGACGCCATGTCACGTTTGGAGAGCCCCTGATGTGCCTAAACAGGGGAAACCCCCCAATTATAACTGAAACCCTAATCCAAACATACCCCTAACCCTAATCCCAATGGTAACCCTAACCACACCTCTAACCCAGACACACCCCTAACCCTAACCCCAACCCTATTCCCAACCGTAAATGTAATCCAAACCCTAACTTTAGCCCCAACCCTAACTGTAGCCTTAACCCTAGCCCCAACCCTAGCCCTAGCCCTAACCCTAGCCCTAACCCTAGCCCTAACCCTAGCCCTAACCCTAGCCCTAGCCCTAACCCTAACCCTAGCCCTAACCCTAACCCTAGCCCTAACCCTAACCCTAATGGGAAAATGGAAATAAATACATTTTTTTAATTTTTTAATTTTTCCCTAACTAAGGGGTTGATGAAGGGGGGTTTGATTTACTTTTATAGCGGGTTATTTAGCGGATTTTTATGATTGGCAGCCGTCACACACTAAAAGACGCTTTTTATTGCAAAAAATATTTTTTGCGTTACCACATTTTGAGAGCTATAATTTTTCCATATTTGAGTCCACAGAGTCATGTGAGGTCTTCTTTTTTGCGGGACGAGTTGATGTTTTTATTGGTAACATTTTCAGGCACGTGACATTTTTTGATCGCTTTTTATTCCGATTTTTGTGAGGCAGAATGACCAAAAACCAGCTATTTATGAATTTCTTTTGGGGGAGGCGTTTATACCGTTCCATGTTTGGTAAAATTGATAAAGCAGTTTTATTCTTCGGGTCAGTACGATTACAGCGATACCTCATTTATATGTTTTGGCGCTTTTATACGATAAAACTATTTTATAGAAAAAATAATTATTTTTGCATCACTTTATTCTGAGGACCATAACTTTTTTACTTTTCTGCTGATGATGCTGTATGGTGGCTCGTTTTTTGCGGACAAGATGACGCTTTCAGCGGTACCATTGTTATTTTTATCTTTCCTTTTGATCGCGTGTTATTCCACTTTTTGTTCGGTGGTATGATAATAAAGCGTTGTTTTTTGCCTCGTTTTTTTTTTTTTTCTTACGGTGTTTACTGAAGGGGTTAAATAGTGGGACAGTTTTATAGGTTGGGTCATTACGGATGCGGCGATACTAAATATATGTACTTTTATTGTTTGTTTTTTTATTTAGATAAAGAAATGTATTTATGGGAATAATATATATATATATTATTTTAGACATGTGGAAATTTTTTTTTTTTACTTTTTTACTTTGTCCCAGGGGGGGACAAGCACAGCACTCTGTCAGATCACCGATCACCGAGCTCTGAGCAAGCACTTGGTAAGCCACCTCCCTCCCTGCAGGACCCGGATGCAGCGGCCATCTTGGACCGGGCCTGCTACAGGGAGGAAGGTAAGGAGACCCTCGCAGCAACGCAATCACATCGCGTTGCTGCGGGGGTCTCAGTGAAGCCTGCAGGGAGCCCCCTCCCTGCGCGATGCTTCCCTATACCGCCGGCACACCGCGATCATGTTTGATCGCGGTGTGCCAGGGGTTAATGTGCCGGGGGCGGTCCGTGACCGCTCCTGGCACATAGCGCCGGATGTCAGCTGCGTGAGCGCGGCCAATCGCCCTGGACGTACTATTCCGTCCTTGGGAATTTAGGCCCACCTCACATGGACGGAATAGTACGTCCAATGACAGAAAGGGGTTAATAAAATTGTCCTGGACATCCCCTTAAAAAACAAGTATATTGCAAGGTTTATTTTTAAGTATTTGCAGTTCTATAACAGACATATTGGTCAAGTATCACACTGTACTACCATGTACCTACAAGAAGAAATAATCTTCTTGATCAAACACATATACCCCTGAGTTGCCAGCAGTGTAAAATCTGGTGAGACTGTCCCAATGAACTAGGAGAAAACAGAGCTGGGTTTATGTGAATTTTGTCCAAGCATACCATAAATGGTTACTCCCAGTTTGCGGACATTCCCAATTGGGACTTGAGGAGACCCTTGAAGTTCATTCACTTTTCTGTCATCAACAATTTTGGTAAGTATGATATGATGTCCTTTTTTATTTGATTGTAAGACCCTATTGTGATTAATGCCAACATATATTTAATAGGGGATAATAAAGTAATAAACTGCATAAATGAGTAATATAGGCACAATAAGCACTGTTGCTTTGCAGCATTGAGGTCCTGGGTTTATATACCACCAAGGGCAAAATCCGCAGGGAGTTTGAATAATTTTCTTTACTCACTCATATAGTGCCATTCATTTCAACAGACATTAACTATCTGCAGATGCTGGTTCATGATCGCTAAGGTGTCCATCTAGTCTGGTACACCTGTCCTTGTACCGCATATGCCTCTTTCTCTTCCAGTCGGGGTAGTGGGATCCTCTCTTCCCCAGCATTCCAGCACCATTGCAGCACAGTGTTCACCTGTTGGGGATGCAGATGATGTGGGCTAGAACGTTCCCAGCATTCCCTGGCAAAGTGTCCCATGCGTCCACAGTTATGGCAGCTGAACCCTCCTCACCCAGACGCGAACCATATTTGGGGCCTTGGGAAACCTCCCTCTCTTTGTGCAGTCCATAATCACCATATTTCCTTCTGTTGCTGGTCCTTGTGTCTCACTGGCCACTCTGTAAGCCCCTGTTCCCAACTCACTGGGGTTGTCCTTTCACATAGCCCGGGTCCATTGGCAGACCAATCAACAGCCAATCTTGCAACCTTAGACTGAGTGGTTTTCTATCCGCCACACATTCTTTTAAGTCACCTGGGAGCTTGGACATAAATTGCTCCAGCATGAACATATCCAAAACATGTTCTGCTTCCCGAGCCCCCAGTCCTTCTATCCATGCCAATTGTAATGTGTTGACATACTCCCTGTGTGTGGCCCTGGGCTTGTCAGTCTCCCAATACTTCCTCTGGTAGGTTTCCGGCATGACGGCATACCTCTCTAGCAATGCGCTGCAAACACTATAGTAACATCTCTGATCCCCAGAAGACAATATACTGTATAAAAATTTCTCTTGCTTTTCCAATCAGGCCAAAAATCTGGTAGGGTTACTGCTACATGCACACCCAGAATTTTTTTTAACAATGTCACCCACTCTATCTCTGTAGCCCGCTCTCTTAGCGCATCCAGCATCCGCCTCAACTCAGTCAGTTGATCTTCCGCCATCTGGATCACAGCCCAGGGCTTTTGCCCCTCCATGGACATGCCCTCCTCCACGTCTGAACTGACCTACTTCTGTGGGTGTTCTTGGTCCCAGTCAGCCAAGCATTGTATTACAGTTGCCTAGTTGTCCTCCAGCAACCACTCCAGCTCTCTCTCTCAAAGTAAATGGCTCTCAGATCCTCCTTGAGCCTCTTGTAGATAGAGTCTGCCATCTCTTCTGACAAATCACTGCTCAGTAACTTCCTCTGGTATGCTGTCCATAGACAGGAATTCCCACTGCTGCAACCACTTGCGAAGATCTGAGGTTGTGAGTTGTAATAATCATCTAGGCAGGTTAACGATGCAACTATTTCTTATTTCTTACATCCATGGTTTTACAACAACTCCTGGTAGATAACCAAAATACATTGCCCCCAGTCTACAAGATCCCTTCCCCAGGGCCGGTAGTAACACTGCCCCTTACCAGGGGATACTTGCTGTCTCCAAACTTTTGACTGGCGCACAGATTTTGTATCTACCGCCAGTATAGTCTGTAGTCACACTCCGTGCCCCCCCAGATGACAGATAACATGACCGAAACCCATGTATCCAGCAACAACAGTCCTCAAGAAAGTTCCTCAAATACAGATGAAAGATGCTTCAATGGTAGCACGTAGATTCAACCCAGCTGGCAAACCGATCTCCAAACTCCATGGCCATCCATACAAAGGCACCAGGATCTCAGCTATAGATCCTGCCCTCTCGACGTCACTTCACACTCCTCACTAAGCCCTGGGATCAGCACCCTGAGTGGGCAGAAGTGTTCACACCCTCACCCCAAAGCTAACTTTGTATTGGTGGAGGTATTTTCCTAATGCTGAAACCACCTGGGACTGCATGTGAGACCCCTGGGATGATGGCTCTGCTGTGTCTACTATCCCCATCCACACAATGGGACTATTGCCTGGGAGAACAATCAAATGATTGCATTGCTTGATTACTAATCTTGGGTCTGACCTTATGTATACATAAGATCCAGCCTGCACTTCTTCCTCAGCTTAGTGTCACTGAATGGAAACATTGGTTCCTGAGGCTGAACTCATGAGCAAGCAAATCTCTAATAAAACACAGCATGCAAATCTCTAATAAAACACAACAATTGGATTGACATAGACGATGCTCCGTGATAGAGAAAGTCTGCATTCGTTAGAGCCTCGGACTCTACGTGCATTGATACAATAGTCTTTAGAACAAGGCCAGCTCCTCATAAGGCTCACAATCTAAATTCCCTCTCAGTATGTTCTCCACATTTTTGCATGGGTTTACTCAAGGTTCTCCAGTTCCTTCTCACATTTCAAAGACACACTGTTAGGGAATTTAGATTGTGTGACCCAATTAGTACAGTGATGATGTATGTAAAGCGCTGTGTAAATGATAGGTATAAGTAAGTAAAAAAAATATGAATAATTATCACGAAGGATCCTGCAATTGTTTGATTACGACATTGAGGAAGCACTCCTATCAAAGTTTTTATCCTCTTAATATCTTACAATCATATTATATGGGACTGTGTACTTATAATTGCTAATTTGGCCTTTCTGCCCAGTTTATTCTACTCTTATCCTTTAGTTCTTTCACATCACATGATGAAAAACTGACTATCTGAATCCTTCTATGCTCTATGTAAAAACATGAAGTCTCTTTTTCCTGCATGAGCCATCAATACAACTACAATTCTACATCACTGCAAAGTCTGTTATGGCTGGCAATCAGGCAACACAGCGTGCAGTAATCAGCGCACATACAGAGATCTGGCAATAACCAAAAACAATAGGACGAGCTCTGAGACGTGGAATCTCTGTAGACTGCAGTACCTGATCTATCCTCACACAACTATAAGCAGCAGTGGATTGCGCCTATCACTACCTATGCAACTCGGCACTGCCTGAGGAGCTGACTAGCCTGAAGATAGAAATACAAGCCTGACTTACCTCAGAGAAATACCCCAAAGGAATAGGCAGCCCCCCACATATAATGACTGTTAGCAAGATGAAAAGACAAACGTAGGAATGAAATAGATTCAGCAAAGTGAGGCCCGATATTCTAGACAGAGTGAGGATAGCAAAGAGAACTATGCAGTCTACAAAAAACCCTAAAACGAAAACCACGCAAAGGGGCAAAAAGACCCACCGTGCCGAACTAACAGCACGGCGGTGCACCCCTTTGCTTCTCAGAGCTTCCAGCAAAAGTTAATAGCAAGCTGGACAGAAAAAACAGAAAACAAACTAGAAGCACTTATCTAGCAGAGCAGCAGGCCCAAGGAAAGATGCAGTAGCTCAGATCCAACACTGGAACATTGACAAGGAGCAAGGAAGACAGACTCAGGCGGAGCTAAATAGCAAGGCAGCCAACGAGCTCACCAAAACACCTGAGGGAGGAAGCCCAGAGACTGCAATACCACTTGTGACCACAGAAGTGAACTCAGCCACAGAATTCACAACAGTACCCCCCCCTTGAGGAGGGGTCACCGAACCCTCACCAGAACCCCCAGGCCGACCAGGATGAGCCACATGAAAGGCACGAACAAGATCTGGGGCATGGACATCAGAGGCAAAAACCCAGGAATTATCTTCCTGAGCATAACCCTTCCATTTGACCAGATACTGGAGTTTCCGTCTAGAGACACGAGAATCCAAAATCTTCTCCACAATATACTCCAATTCCCCCTCCACCAAAACAGGGGCAGGAGGCTCCACAGATGGAACCATAGGTGCCACGTATCTCCTCAACAACGACCTATGGAATACATTATGTATGGAAAAGGAGTCCGGGAGGGTCAGACGAAAAGACACCGGATTGAGAATCTCAGAAATCCTATACGGACCAATAAAACGAGGTTTAAATTTAGGAGAGGAAACCTTCATAGGAACATGACGAGAAGACAACCAAACCAGATCCCCAACACGAAGTCGGGGTCCCACACGGCGTCTGCGATTAGCGAAAAGCTGAGCCTTCTCCTGGGACAAGGTCAAATTGTCCACTACCTGAGTCCAGATCTGCTGCAACCTGTCCACCACAGAATCCACACCAGGACAGTCCGAAGACTCAACCTGTCCTGAAGAGAAACGAGGATGGAACCCAGAATTGCAGAAAAATGGAGAGACCAAGGTAGCCGAGCTGGCCCGATTATTAAGGGCGAACTCAGCCAACGGCAAAAATGACACCCAATCATCCTGGTCAGCGGAAACAAAACATCTCAGATATGTTTCCAAGGTCTGATTGGTTCGTTCGGTCTGGCCATTAGTCTGAGGATGGAAGGCCGAGGAGAAAGATAGGTCAATGCCCATCCTACCACAAAAGGCTCGCCAGAACCTCGAGACAAACTGGGAACCTCTGTCAGAAACAATATTCTCAGGAATGCCATGTAAACGAACCACATGCTGGAAGAACAAAGGCACCAAATCAGAGGAGGAAGGCAATTTAACCAAGGGCACCAGATGGACCATTTTAGAAAAGCGATCACAGACCACCCAAATGACCGACATTTTTTGAGAAACGGGAAGGTCAGAAATGAAATCCATCGAAATATGTGTCCAAGGCCTCTTCGGGACCGGCAAGGGCAAAAGCAACCCACTGGCACGTGAACAGCAGGGCTTAGCCCTAGCACAAATTCCACAGGACTGCACAAAAGCACGCATATCCCGTGACAGAGACGGCCACCAGAAGGATCTAGCAACCAACTCCCTGGTACCAAAGATTCCTGGATGACCGGCCAGCACCGAACAATGAAGTTCAGAGATAACTTTACTAGTCCACCTATCAGGGACGAACAGTTTCTCGGCCGGACAACGATCAGGTTTATTAGCCTGAAATTTCTGCAACACTCTCCGCAAATCAGGGGAGATGGCAGACGCAATGACTCCTTCCTTGAGGATACTCGCCGGCTCAGATAACCCCGGAGAGTCGGGCACAAAACTCCTAGACAGAGCATCCGCCTTCACATTTTTAGAGCCCGGAAGGTATGAAATCACAAAATCAAAACGAGCAAAAAATAACGACCAACGGGCCTGTCTAGGATTCAAGCGCTTGGCAGACTCAAGATAAGTAAGGTTCTTATGATCAGTCAAAACCACCACGCGATGCTTAGCACCCTCAAGCCAATGACTCCACTCCTCGAATGCCCACTTCATGGCCAGCAACTCTCGGTTGCCCACATCATAATTACGCTCAGCAGCAGAAAATTTCCTGGAAAAGAAAGCACATGGTTTGAACACTGAGCAACCAGAACCTCTCTGTGACAAAACCGCCCCTGCACCAATCTCAGAAGCATCAACCTCGACCTGGAACAGAAGAGAAACATCAGGTTGACACAACACAGGGGCACAGCAAAAACGACGCTTCAACTCCTGAAAAGCTTCCACGGCAGCAGAAGACCAATTAACCAAATCAGCACCCTTCTTGGTCAAATCGGTCAATGGTCTGGCAATGCTAGAAAAATTACAGATGAAGCGACGATAAAAATTAGCAAAGCCCAGGAATTTCTGCAGACTTTTTAGAGATGTTGGCTGAGTCCAATCCTGGATGGCCTGAACCTTAACCGGATCCATCTCGATAGTAGAAAGGGAAAAGATGAACCCCAAAAATGAAACTTTCTGCACACCGAAGAGACACTTTGATCCCTTCACGAACAAGGAATTAGCACGCAGTACCTGGAAAACCATTCTGACTTGCTTCACATGAGACTCCCAATCATCTGAGAAGATCAAAATGTCATCCAAGTAAACAATCAAGAATTTATCCAAATACTCACGGAAAATGTCATGCATAAAAGACTGAAAAACAGATGGAGCATTGGCAAGTCCGAACGGCATCACCAGATACTCAAAATGACCCTCGGGCGTATTAAATGCCGTTTTCCATTCATCTCCCTGCCTGATTCTCACCAGATTATACGCACCACGAAGATCAATCTTAGTAAACCAACTAGCCCCCTTAATCCGAGCAAACAAGTCAGAAATCAATGGCAAGGGATACTGAAACTTAACAGTGATCTTATTAAGAAGGCGGTAATCAATACACGGTCTTAGCGAACCATCCTTCTTGGCTACAAAAAAGAACCCTGCTCCCAATGGTGACGACGATGGGCGAATATGACCCTTCTCCAGGGACTCCTTCACATAACTGCGCATAGCGGTGTGTTCAGGTACGGACAAATTAAATAAACGACCCTTAGGGAATTTACTACCAGGAATCAAATTGATAGCACAATCACAATTCCTATGCGGAGGTAGGGCATCAGACTTGGACTCTTCAAATACATCCTGAAAGTCCGACAAGAACTCTGGGATGTCAGAAGGAATGGATGACGAAATAGACAAAAATGGAACATCACCATGTACTCCCTGACAACCCCAGCTGGTTACCGACATAGAGTTCCAGTCCAATACTGGATTATGGGTTTGTAGCCATGGCAACCCCAACACGACCACATCATGCAAATTATGCAGTACCAGAAAGCGAATAACTTCCTGATGTGCAGGAGCCATGCACATGGTCAGCTGGGCCCAGTACTGAGGCTTATTCTTGGCCAAAGGTGTAGCATCAATTCCTCTCAACGGAATAGGACACCGCAAAGGCTCCAAGAAAAATCCACAACGTTTAGCATAATCCAAATCCATCAGATTCAGGGCAGCGCCTGAATCCACAAACGCTATGACAGAATACGATGACAAAGAGCACATTAAGGTAATGGACAAAAGGAATTTGGACTGTACAGTACCAATAACGGCAGAGCTATCGAACCGCCTAGTGCGTTTAGGACAATTAGAAATAGCATGAGTAGAATCACCACAATAGAAACACAGTCTGTTCAGACGTCTGTGTTCTTGCCGTTCTACTTTAGTCATAGTCCTGTCGCACTGCATAGGCTCAGGTTTACTCTCAGACAATACCGCCAGATGGTGCACAGATTTACGCTCGCGCAAGCGACGACCGATCTGAATGGCCAAGGACATAGACTCATTCAAACCAGCAGGCATAGGAAATCCCACCATTACATCCTTAAGAGCTTCAGAGAGACCCTTTCTGAACAAAGCCGCTAGTGCAGATTCATTCCACAGAGTGAGTACTGACCACTTCCTAAATTTCTGACAATATACTTCTACATCATCCTGACCCTGGCATAAAGCCAGCAGATTTTTCTCAGCCTGATCCACTGAATTAGGCTCATCGTAAAGCAATCCCAGCGCCTGGAAAAATGCATCAACATTACTCAATGCAGAATCTCCTGGTGCAAGAGAAAACGCCCAGTCCTGTGGGTCGCCGCGCAAAAAAGAAATAATAATCAAAACCTGTTGAATAGGATTACCAGAAGAATGAGGTTTCAAGGCCAAAAATAGCTTACAATTATTTCTGAAGCTCAGGAACTTAGTTCTGTCACCAAAAAACAAATCAGGAATCGGAATTCTTGGTTCTAGCATCGATTTCTGATCAATAGTATCTTGAATCTTTTGTACATTTACAACGAGATTATCCATTGAGGAGCACAGAGCCTGAATATCCATGTCCACAGCTGTGTCCTGAAGCACTCTAATGTCTAGGGGAAAAAAAAGACTGAAGACAGAGCTAAGAAAAAAAAATGATGTCAGGATTTCTTTTTTCCCTCTATTGGGAATCATTGGTGTGGCTCCTTGTACTGTTATGGCTGGCAATCAGGCAACACAGCGTGCAGTAATCAGCGCACATACAGAGATCTGGCAATAACCAAAAACAATAGGACGAGCTCTGAGACGTGGAATCTCTGTAGACTGCAGTACCTGATCTATCCTCACACAACTATAAGCAGCAGTGGATTGCGCCTATCACTACCTATGCAACTCGGCACTGCCTGAGGAGCTGACTAGCCTGAAGATAGAAATACAAGCCTGACTTACCTCAGAGAAATACCCCAAAGGAATAGGCAGCCCCCCACATATAATGACTGTTAGCAAGATGAAAAGACAAACGTAGGAATGAAATAGATTCAGCAAAGTGAGGCCCGATATTCTAGACAGAGCGAGGATAGCAAAGAGAACTATGCAGTCTACAAAAAACCCTAAAACGAAAACCACGCAAAGGGGCAAAAAGACCCACCGTGCCGAACTAACAGCACGGCGGTGCACCCCTTTGCTTCTCAGAGCTTCCAGCAAAAGTTAATAGCAAGCTGGACAGAAAAAAACAGAAAACAAACTAGAAGCACTTATCTAGCAGAGCAGCAGGCCCAAGGAAAGATGCAGTAGCTCAGATCCAACACTGGAACATTGACAAGGAGCAAGGAAGACAGACTCAGGTGGAGCTAAATAGCAAGGCAGCCAACGAGCTCACCAAAACACCTGAGGGAGGAAGCCCAGAGACTGCAATACCACTTGTGACCACAGAAGTGAACTCAGAAACAGAATTCACAACAAAAGTCTCTGGCAGCCCAGCTCTACCCTTCTTCAACTCCTGACCCAGCTGGTCCATTCTGGGGCCAGGAGTTCCATTGCCTCATACCAGGCGATGCCCACTGTTCCCCAACTTTTGGTTGAACCACAGATTTTGTTTCTCATGCCAGTATAGTCTGTAGTCACAGTCCATACTCCTCAAGATGACCGATACCACAATCGTAGCACATGTATCCAGCTCCAGCCAGCAACAACAGTCCTTAGGATAGTTCCTCAAATCCAGACGACACATACCATGACCATAGTACATGTATCCAGCTCCAGACAGCAACAACATATAGTACAGTCCCAGCAAGTACACAATATGGTGCAAATGTAATAGTCCCATCCTTTGGCTGGCACGCCAAGGATAAGAACCTCTGAAACTTTCGGGCATCCAGGGCCAACTTCCCCAACCAGCATCCCGCTTTTGACGGGCACCCATTGAGAGGAGATAGCGGCAAGCTTAGGAGGCTGACCGAGCACTGTGAGGTATATCGCCAGGTGACCTGATTGCACCAACATGGGTTCTCCAAACATATTTGTGGATACAGTGATGGACATTGGTATTCCACCAGATGGAGCCATCGTTCCCTTGGGCTGTTCCTGAACATTCTCTCTTCAAAGGGAGCCAGAGACTCAATACCCACAGCTCCCATTCAGGACATTCTTCCACAGGAATAGGGGGAGGTGGGGAGATAATTCTTCATTGTTCAATTGTTCAATTAACCTGCATAAATTGTGCATATTAGTAAACTGCAGTGGGCTGGTGGAATTCATAATCAGCAGGTATTCCACAAATTAACATGCAAGAGTCAACATACAGTCTCATATGAAACAATGGCTCAACTAAAGGTACCTTCACACTGAGCAACTTTACAACGAGAACAACAACGATCCATGAAGTTGCAGCGTCCTGGATAGCGATCTCGTTGTGTTTGACACGCAGCAGCGATCAGGATCCCGCTGTGCCATCGCTGGTCGTAGCTGAAAGTCCAGAACTTTATTTGGTCGTCAGGTCGGCGTGATTCGTCATGTTTGACAGCAAAAGCAACGATGCCTGCAATGTTTTTTGACGGAGCTAACAACCAGCGAAAACGAAAAGTACGTCACTGGATCGCTCCTGCATCGTTCTGGAGTTGCTGTGTTTGACATTTAGGTCGGATCGTTGTCTATATCGCTGGAGCGTCGCTAAATGTGACGGTACCATAAGGGTACGCTCCAGCATCGTAACAATATCGCTCCAGCTTCATAGACTGCTGTCACACTTTGCAATGTACGACGCTGGAGCGATAATTTCATGATGTATGTGCAATGTAGAAGCCGTTGGTTACTATGCGCACATCGTATACAATATCGTGCACACCTTTGTTACACCATGCGATCATGCCGCCACAGCGGGACACTAGACGACGAAAGAAAGTTTCAAACGATCTGCTATGACGTACGATTCTCAGCGGGGTCCCTGATCGCAGGAGCGTGTCAGACACTGCGAGATCGTGACTATATCGCTGGAACGTTACGAATCGTGCCGTCGTAGCGATCAAAATGCCACTGTGTGACGGTACCCTAAGACCTCTGAGACACTAAAACGAGTAATGGAAGGATTGCTTTACCTGATTACCAATCTCATGTCTGGCCTTATGTATACATGAGATACAGGTTGCACATCTTCCTCTGTTTACTGTCATTGAATGAAAACATCGATCCTTTAGGCTGAACAAATTCCAGGAGAGATTTACACACCATAAACAGACAAAAAAGCAAATCTCTATTAAAACACAACAATAAGATCAACGTAACCCGTGCTCCATGCTGTAAAAAGTCTGCATACCTTGGAGCCTTGGACTCCTCTCTATGTCCATGGGTCCAACAATCTTAAGCCTTTCTCAGGAAACCTGGCAAATTCTCTGACACCATCACCTTAGGCCTCTTAAGGCCAGCCTTATTAATTAGCAATGCTTCAGTTTCTCAAGCTTGTCGGCAGTTTCCTGCCACTTCATTTGGTCCAGCCAGGTATATGTCATTCCCTTCTCTTGACCTCCATGTTACAACCAGAGATATTTTCAAGCTCACTCCAGTTTACTTATTGTCCACAATAACCTCACAGCAAGTTAGAAACTTCTAACCTCTGTTCTCTGCAATCAAGGTAAAATATCTCTTCAAGTGAGTCTTCAGATTGCCTATAATTCATTCTATTCATGCGATTAATCGTTGCCTTGCTGAAATAATGAACTGCATTTACTTCTTGATTATTCCCACATTTAACCATGGCCCTGACGGAAAATACCAAACTGGATTCCTGTGATTAACTACGTCCCTGCCATAAGTTAACAGTTTCCAATGCTACTTCTGCTTATGTTTGTATCCATGCATCTTGCTTTGTTTCATCTATGCTACCTGATGCTCTTGTTTGTCTGCCATTCTGCATACCTTGCTATCTTGGTCTTTAGTGATCCACATTTTACTCATCAAGACCCACTCTGTTGCCTCCAGTCCATGCTGCTCACTCAGACTTACAACCGGGAAAATTCAACTCATCAGGTAAGCCCATGGTAGAAGTAGTGGACAATTCCTATTGAAATCAAGCAGCATTTCAAAGCAATGCATGTATAAGTTGGGTCTTCCAAAGTGATAAATCTTCCAAAACCCAACATGACACCAATATGTAGTGATGGATGAACCCGAACATCAGGTGTTTGACTGCGTAAGAAACACTGGCAGCTCTGATCAGTGGTTAGATTATTTAGAGGGCTGCAGTTCTTACACTGTCAGATGACAGCATGAGCCAGCAGCTGTGACTGGTGATAAAAAGTTTACTGCCGGTCTCAGAGGCGTCAGATGATGTGAATCCTACTCCCATCAGCATACGCCTGCTGTCGTTGATAACAGCAAGAGCAGGCGCCACTGATGGGTGTATTAATAAGCTGGCGCCTGCGCTATAAATAAATTTAAAAAATGACATTGTGTCGCTTCTATTTTTGATAACCAGCATGGCAAAACTGACAGCTGTGGGTTACAACTGTCAGCTATATCTTGGCTGGTTATCAAGAATAGAGCGGTCCCACCACCATTTTTTTTAAATTATTTCAATAATTCAGCAAAGTGAAAGTAGAAAGCTGGGGGTCGTTTTTTTCGGGCTGGTAAGCAGCCATGGATATTTGCCCCCCATCCTAAAAATAGCAGCCTGGAGTTGCCCTAGAAAAGGCACATCTATTAGCCAATTCTGGTGCTTTGCCTGGCACATCCCACTTCCCCAGCTTACGCCATTTGCCCTGTGGCATAAGCTGAGTATAACTTTGCTTGTTATTTTTAAATAAATTTGTAAAACAGGGTATGGATTTTTATTTCAAATATAGGACTTTATTTGGGTGTTTATTTATTTACAATATGACCTCACAAATATTATCCAACTTGCCAACACAACAGGGCAAGTGGGAAGAGGTGGGCAAAGCATCTTTTCTGGGGTGGCTGCAGGCTGCTATTTTTAGGCTGGGGGGCTAGTATCTTTTACCAGCCTGAGAATACCAGCCTCCATCTGTCTGCTTTAGCTTGGCTGGTTGTCGAAAATGGGAGGAACCCCGCACCATTTTTTAAAATTATTTATTTAAATAGTTTTAAAATAAATGGCATGGGGACCCCTCTATCTATATTTATAATTGTCTAAGGGTTTTTCCGTCTGTCTGTCTGTCTGTCCTGGAAATCCCGCGTCTCTGATTGGTCGAGGCCGCCGGGCACAGCATGGCGACGATGATGTCATAAAGGTTGCCTCGACCAATCAGCGACGGGCACAGTCTGCCGTGAATTCGCCTCGACCAATCAGCGACGGGCACAGTATCGATGTGGATGTCATAATGGTTGCCATGGCGACGATGATGTCATAAAGGTTTCCTCGACCAATCAGCGACGGGCACAGTCTGCCGCGAATTCTGGAATCATCATTGTCCATATACTACGGGGACATGCATATTCTAGAATACCCGATGCGTTAGAATCGGGCCACAATCTAGTTCTTCATAACCAGCCATTTTAAAGCTAACAGATGAGGATTGCAGCCCGCAACTGTCAGTTTTGACATGCTGGTTATCAAAAATATAAGCGACCACACATCATTTTTTTTTAGCTTATTTATTTATAGCGCAGGCACCAGCTGATGAATAACAGCAGGCATAGGCCGGTGACCGGAGTTAAACTTTTTACTGCTGGTCACAGTTGCTGGCTCACGCTGTCATGCAATCTGACCGGCGGTAATGATCTTACCGCTGGTCAGAGGCAGTGTTTGCCGCTCTGTCATGCAGATGACAGCGTGGCAAACAACAGATGTTCAGGCCACCCATTCATCTGAATAGGGTCGGGGTTTGAATTCGGGTACTGTTCTGCTACCCAAACCAAACTTTTTAAAAAAAATGTTCGGCTAAATTTGCCAAACCCGAAAATCCAGGGGTTTGCCCATCCAGGGGCAATATAAATTGTATATGTAGGTTGGTTACACTATACTTGGTGTATTGCGATTTAAGGAAATTGGAGGTGGCTGCACATGCATGGTTCTCCCTTATCCACTCCCATTGGAGTTAAGAAAAGAGGAAAGCAAGTGTACTTGACAATTTTTAGAACTCTCACAGTGAAGTAAATAGAAAGAGTCACACGTGTGGTACCTCTATTTGACATTTATGGCACCTATCTAATATGTCATCTATTTGACATTTATGGCACCTATCTAATATGGGAATGCCAATTTAATACAGATCTGCAACCATATACAGGTGCAGATAGAGATGACAATAAAAGCTGCAAACATCATTAAAGGGAACTTGTCATGTGAAAAAAACGCTATTACCTGTATATATGGGGTTAATCTGCAAATTAACAGTTTTGTGAACCTGTCCAGTGCCCTCACATTGAGCTTCACTGCTGGAAGGAAATAACTATATTCCTCCAGCAGCATTTGGGGTTCAGTCATGGAGGCGGCACCGACGTGGGTTCAGTCACTGCATAGAGAACTGCGGCTGTAACCACACCCCGGCACTGACTGACAGCTTTCTCAGCATTACGTCCGGATGTCAGTCAGAGCTGGGGATGCGGTTACAGCAATCAGACCCTCGACATACATTTAGAAAAACTTCCCCACCAGATCTAGCTTTATTAATGAAGCCGGTCATCTTATATTGGGATATCTCTGGCCAAAATGAAAGGTAAGAAAGGAGAGATCTATACGTAGGCTTCTGAAAATGGACAACTCCTAAGAACATGGTGGCTCAGTGGTTAGCACATGCTAAAGTCCTGGCTTCACATGAAGCTTGTATATTGTTTCTGTGTTCATGTTCAGAATGGGATCTCGTGGGGACAGGGTCTGACGAAAGTCCACTCTTTGTACACCAGTTTGCAAGATATAGGCGCCATTTATACAATATTTAATAAATCAGACATTAAACACATTATAAAGGTGTGCTGACCTGAAATGCATTTTAAAGAATCGTTGATACAATATTTTCTTTTTATCTTATAAATGTCGATGCGACATTAGCAAAGCTCTCAAATGACCCGAACTTTGCCTGTGGGACAATAACGCTATTGATTCTATTTTCATAAGACATTTTATCACACATAATTTGTGCCCCAGGTTTGTGCTCATGCTAATTACTTTACTAAAAACAACAGATTGAGACTACATTGATTGTAATACATCAGGCGGTATAAACACCGCTTTATAGAAACCTCTGTGCGATTGCCAACTATTGATTGACCTTAAAGGATTAGAGTTAATATATTATCTGGAAGGAGACTTTGGACTTTATTTTGTGTGTGGAAACTTACTTGTGTGTAAAACGGGTGCCAGATGAGATATAGACGGGCATGATCATGCCCAGACAGCAGTAATATTAACTGGGATCTGGGTCATTGAGAACAAAGGTGTAGAAAGATCCATTTAAAAGATCTGATTTTCTTTGCAACGAAAAGTTGTTAATGGACAGAGCTAAATCTTGCTGTGGTCACAGAATCTTAGAAAAATTTCATCACTAAATTATGTTCCCATCTCAGGCCTTGAATACGTTGTCCATTCATGTAAAAGTTTGCATTAATTGGCACCTTAATCAATGGCATAAGCGGCTAAAGTCTTCCATTTTGTTAGGTTTGGCCTATCCTTTTCTAACTGACAGCATCTGCATAGTCAAACATACCGAGCATGCACAGTCATAGAGCAGTCTAGAGGAACAGTGTAAAGGTACCTTCACACTGAACGATATCGCTAGCGATCCGTGACGTTGCAGCGTCCTGGCTAGCGATATCGTTGCGTTTGACAGGCAGCAGCGATCAGGATCCTGCTGTGCCATCGTTGGTCGGAGCAGAAAAAAACCAAACACTACATACTTACATTCCGGTGTCTGTCCCCCGGCGCTGTGCTTCTCTGCACTGTGTAAGCACCGGCCGGAAAGCAGAGCACAGCGGTAACGTCACCGCTGTGCTTTCCAGCTGGCGCTCACAGTCAGTGCAGAGAAGCACAGCGCCGGGGGACAGACACCGGAATGTAAGTATGTAGTGTTTGTTTTTTTTACGTTTACGCTGGTAACCAGGGTAAACATCGGGTTACTAAGCGCGGCCCTGCGCTTAGTAACCTGATGTTTACCCTGGTTACCAGGGGACTTCACAAAGTTGGTCGCTGGAGAGCTGTCTGTGTGACAGCTCTCCAGTGACCACACAGCAACACTGCAGCGATCGGGATCGTTGTCTAGATCGCTGCAGCGTCGCGAAACCCGACTATCTCAAAAGTCGGGTCGAGTGAAATCGGCCGATTATGACGTAAAGTCGGGATCGACCGAAACACGAAACCCAATGCAAGTCAATGGGGCAGCATAGTCGGCAGTGAGTGGGGGCCAGGAAAACACCTAGAGTGCCCATTTTAATGTCAAAACCATCCATTCTTCTTAATGAAGCTTGTCAAGCGTAATTTACCTTATAATAATTGGAAGGCATTTGAAATTGGGGTTCATTTGGCTAAAGTTGTGGTGGATAGGGCTGGTTCAAGTAATTAGTGGGCCCAGGAAATCTGGACCACGTCACGGCAGTGGAGCAGGGAGAGGTAAGTATTTCAACTTACTTTGCAAGTGCTGTGAACCTGAGCAAGCAGGGGGGGCCCACTCGTTGGCATTGGCACTGGCACAGGGCCCCTCAAAGTACAGCGGTGTGTTTGCACGGCGGGGGCGCCTCCCACCGGCAGCAACACTTTTGCGTACTATGAGAGGCCCTGTGCCAGTGACGTCGCCAACTAGTATTCCTCCCCCCACCTGATGAAGGAACCTGCACTTTCATCTGCACCTTCCTGTTTGTCCCCGTGTAAGGTGGTATGGTATGCGGGAAGGGGGACCTGACTTTCAGCAGGGTCACAATCTTGCAGTGTAGCGTGCACGGGAAATGTTGCGTTATGGGTCAATGTACCAGCAGACTCATCTATCACTGGCTGGGCAATGGGCAGGATGAGGAGGAAACACAGATATAGGCCCAAAGAATAAAGTGGGCTAAATGCAGTTCAAAATTGGTAACACAGGACTAATCAGGGGGCATTGCAGTGGAGGACAACTGGAATGAGAGGCTGACACAGAGAGTAGGCCCAAATCAGTAAGTAGTCGAAATGCAGTTCAAAATTGGCAACAGTAGTAAACAGGCGGCACAGCTTTGTTCAGTGGAGGAGAACAGCAAGGAGTGGCAGACACCGATAGTAGGCCCCAACCCAACTAGTAGGCCAAATGCAGTCTAACATTAACAACTACTTAACGAGCGCCTGAAAACGGAATTTCAGGACAGGAAACCAGGAGAACAGCAAGGAGCGGCAGACACCGATAGTAGGCCCCAAACCAACTAGTACGCCAAATGCAGTTGTTCCGTTTAACCACAATTTAATGAGAGCCTGAAGATAGAAGTTCAGGAAAGGCAACCTGGAGAACACCTTGGAGTGGAACACACCATCTCTCTACACCCCATACCCAATTTGTAGGCCTAATGCAGCGTAGTTTCCAACAACTACTAAACGAGAGCATGATGATCGAAGCATTGGCGAGGAAACCTGGGGAACACCTTGGAGTGGAACACACCATCTCTCTACAGTGGAACACACCATCTCTCTACACCCCATACCCAATTTGTAGGCCTAATGCAGCATAGTTTCCAACAACTACTAAACGAGAGCCGGAAGATCGAAGCTCAGGAAAGGCAACCTGGAGAACACCTTGGAGTGGAACACACCATCTCTCTACACCCCATACCCAATTTGTAGGCCTAATGCAGCGTAGTTTCCAACAACTACTAAACGAGAGCCGGAAGATCGAAGCTCAGGAAAGGCAACCTGGGGAACACCTTGGAGTGGAACACACCATCTCTCTACACCCCATACCCAATTTGTAGGCCCAATGCAGCGTAGTTTCCAACAACTACTAAACAAGAGCATGATGATCGAAGCATTGGCGAGGAAACCTGGGGAACACCTTGGAGTGGAACACACCATCTCTCTACACCCCATACCCAATTTGTAGGCCTAATGCAGCGTAGTTTCCAACAACTACTAAACGAGAGCATGATGATCGAAGCATTGGCGAGGAAACCTGGGGAACACCTTGGAGTGGAACACACCATCTCTCTACAGTGGAACACACCATCTCTCTACACCCCATACCCAATTTGTAGGCCTAATGCAGCGTAGTTTCCAACAACTACTAAACAAGAGCCGGAAGATCGAAGCTCAGGAAAGGCAACCTGGAGAACACCTTGGAGTGGAACACACCATCTCTCTACACCCCATACCCAATTTGTAGGCCTAATGCAGCGTAGTTTCCAACAACTACTAAACGAGAGCCGGAAGATCGAAGCTCAGGAAAGGCAACCTGGGGAACACCTTGGAGTGTAACAAACCCTCTCTCTACACCACGGAAGGGCTGATTCTTAGGAAGGAAGGCTGTCGGAAAGAAGCAGGGCGCGTCCGAGGGTGATTATATTCTTATTAGGTATATACTCACCCTCGGACGCGCCCTGCTTCTTTATTTGTAATGAATGTTTATTTGCAATGTGGTTTTGACTTACTCTATTTTTTTGGTAAATAATGATTTTATTATTTTCATTGTTTTGCATCTTCTTGGCAATAATATAAAGAAGACGCGACAGGACAACACTCGGTGGATGCCATATCTGTGTTTAAAATTGAAAAAACCTTTCAGTTAACTACTTGCAGGAGAAAGTTATTGTAGCTGGTGGCCATTTTTAGTACTGTACCAGATTTTTGTTGTATGTGTTTGTTTTTAATGTTAAAATGTCTGCATTTGATATCTCTCCAGTATTTTCTTTTTTATATGCAAAATACTTATTTTTATATTTTCTGATGTTGGTTCCAGGGGTACACGGGCAGCAGTGGTGTGGTCAGTGGAGGACTAGTGGAAGGAGTGACCGCAGACAGGCATCGAAGGCCTAAAATAATAACACATGGCTGTAGGCAATTTTAAATTGGTTCCAGGGGTACACGGGCAGCAGTGGTGTGGTCAGTGGAGGCCTAGTGGAAGGAGTGACCGCAGACAGGCATCGAAGGCCTAAAATAATAACACATGGCTGTAGGCAATTTTAAATTGGTTCCAGGGGTACACGGGCAGCAGTGGTGTGGTCAGTGGAGGCCTAGTGGAAGGAGTGACCGCAGACAGGCATCGAAGGCCTAAAATAATAACACATGGCTGTAGGCAATTTTAAATTGGTTCCAGGGGTACACGGGCAGCAGTGGTGTGGTCAGTGGAGGCCTAGTGGAAGGAGTGACCGCAGACAGGCATCGAAGGCCTAAAATAATAACACATGGCTGTAGGCAATTTTAAATTGGTTCCAGGGGTACACGGGCAGCAGTGGTGTGGTCAGTGGAGGCCTAGTGGAAGGAGTGACCGCAGACAGGCATCGAAGGCCTAAAATAATAACACATGGCTGTAGGCAATTTTAAATTGGTTCCAGGGGTACACGGGCAGCAGTGGTGTGGTCAGTGGAGGCCTAGTGGAATGAGTGACCACAGACAGGCATCGAAGGCCTAAAATAATAACACATGGCTGTAGGCAATTTTAAATTGGTTCCAGGGGTACACGGGCAGCAGTGGTGTGGTCAGTGGAGGCCTAGTGGAAGGAGTGACCGCAGACAGGCATCGAAGGCCTAAAATAATAACACATGGCTGTAGGCAATTTTAAATTGGTTCCAGGGGTACACGGGCAGCAGTGGTGTGGTCAGTGGAGGCCTAGTGGAAGGAGTGACCGCAGACAGGCATCGAAGGCCTAAAATAATAACACATGGCTGTAGGCAATTTTAAATTGGTTCCAGGGGTACACGGGCAGCAGTGGTGTGGTCAGTGGAGGCCTAGTGGAAGGAGTGACCGCAGACAGGCATCGAAGGCCTAAAATAATAACACATGGCTGTAGGCAATTTTAAATTGGTTCCAGGGGTACACGGGCAGCAGTGGTGTGGTCAGTGGAGGCCTAGAGGAAGGAGTGACCGCAGACAGGCATCGAAGGCCTAAAATAATAACACATGGCTGTAGGCAATTTTAAATTGGTTCCAGGGGTACACGGGCAGCAGTGGTGTGGTCAGTGGAGGCCTAGTGGAAGGAGTGACCGCAGACAGGCATCGAAGGCCTAAAATAATAACACATGGCTGTAGGCAATTTTAAATTGGTTCCAGGGGTACACGGGCAGCAGTGGTGTGGTCAGTGGAGGCCTAGTGGAAGGAGTGACCACAGACAGGCATCGAAGGCCTAACATAACAAAAATGTCAATACAATGGTATTGTCAGTGGCAGGCATTGAAGGATGTCAGCGCATAGACTAAACATTGGTGGAGCTGTGAGATAATTTTGCAAGTGGTAGAGCACTGTTTGAGCTGGGGGGGGGAAACTGTCTTGTGGCCGGCGGTACAGGCCCAGGGCCCCTCATATTACAATGGTGTGTCTGACGTTGGGTGCGCACCACCACCGCCAGAGACACTTTATTGTACTAGGAGGCACCCAGTGGCAGTGCCGTCGACCAAAAGCGGGCTCACTCACCTCTTCAGACAAACTGCACTCTCACGGGTGCTGTCGCCAAGTGTCGATACCACGGCCCCGTGTGGGGAGTTTGGCCATTTAGTGAGGTGTAAACATGTCGTATGCTGGACAATCAGGTGCAGAAAATTACGAGATTGGAAAAGTTATTCACAGTAGTCCACAGGCAAGACCTTTTCATAGGAAAGCTAGGTGTCAGCCGGGCAAGGTGGGGCAAAAGATTTCGAAATCCAGTTGTGGTTCATTTTAATGAAGGTTAGATCATCTACATTTTGGGTAGCCAGACGAGTCCTTTTTTCTGTTAGTATTGAACCTGCAGCACTGAATACTCTTTCTGATAGGACACTAGCTGCCGGGCAAGCAAGCTCCTGCAATGCATATTCTGCCAATTCTGGCCAGGTGTCTAATTTTGATGCCCAGTAATCAAATGGGAATGACGGTTGAGGGAGAACATCGATAAGGGATGAAAAATAGTTTGTAACCATACTGGACAAATGTTGTCTCCTGTCACTTTGAATTGATGCTGCAGTACCTGTCCTGTCTGCGGTCATAGCAAAATCACTCCACAACCTGGTCAGAAAACCCCTCTGGCCAACGCCACTTCTGATTTCTGCCCCTCTAACTCCTCTGGTCTGCTGGCCCCTGCAGCTCGTGTGAGAACGATCACGGGCGCTGTGTGCAGGGAATGCCAGAAGCAAACGGTCAACAAGAGTTGATTGTTTGGTTGCTAATATTAGTTCCAAGTTCTCATGTGGCATTATATTTTGCAATTTGCCTTTATAGCGAGGATCAAGGAGGCAGGCCAACCAGTAATCATCATCATTCATCATTTTAGTTATGCGTGTGTCCCTTTTGAGGATACGTAAGGCATAATCCGCCATGTGGGCCAAAGTTCCAGTTCTCAAATCTGCGGTTGTGCTTGGTTGAGGGGCAGTTTCAGGCAAATCCACGTCACTTGTGTCCCTCAAAAAACCAGAACCCGGCCTTGCCGCGCCACCAATTTCCAGTGGCCCCGGAAAAGCTTCCTCATTAAAAATATAATCATCCCCATCATCCTCCTCGTCCTCCTCCTCCTCTTCGCCCGCTACCTCGTCCTGTACACTGCCCTGGCCAGACAATGGCTGACTGTCATCAAGGCTTTCCTCTTCCTCAGCTGCAGACGCCTGATCCTTTATGTGCGTCAAACTTTGCATCAGCAGACGCATTAGGGGGATGCTCATGCTTATTATGGCGTTGTCTGCACTAACCAGCCGTGTGCATTCCTCAAAACACTGAAGGACTTGACACATGTCTTGAATCTTCGACCACTGCACACCTGACAACTCCATGTCTGCCATCCTACTGCCTGCCCGTGTATGTGTATCCTCCCACAAAAACATAACAGCCCGCCTCTGTTCACACAGTCTCTGAAGCATGTGCAGTGTTGAGTTCCACCTTGTTGCAACGTCTATGATTAGGCGATGCTGGGGAAGGTTCAAAGAACGCTGATAGGTCTGCATACGGCTGGAGTGTACGGGCGAACGGCGGATATGTGAGCAAAGTCCACGCACTTTGAGGAGCAGGTCGGATAACCCCGGATAACTTTTCAGGAAGCACTGCACCACCAGGTTTAAGGTGTGAGCCAGGCAAGGAATGTGTTTCAGTTGGGAAAGGGAGATGGCAGCCATGAAATTCCTTCCGTTATCACTCACTACCTTGCCTGCCTCAAGATCTACAGTGCCCAGCCACGACTGCGTTTCTTTCTGCAAGAACTCGGACAGAACTTCCGCGGTGTGTCTGTTGTCGCCCAAACACTTCATAGCCAATACAGCCTGCTGACGTTTGCCAGTAGCTGCCCCATAATGGGAGACCTGGTGTGCAACAGTGGCAGCTGCGGATGGAGTGGTTGTGCGACTGCGGTCTGTGGACGAGCTCTCGCTTCTGCAGGAGGACGAAGAGGAGGAGGAGGGGGTGCGAACGGCTACAGCCAATTGTTTCCTAGACCGTGGGCTAGGCAGAACTGTCCGAAACTTGCTGTCCCCTGTGGACCCTGCATCCACCACATTTACCCAGTGTGCAGTGATGGACACGTAACGTCCCTGGCCATGCCTACTGGTCCATGCATCTGTTGTCAGGTGCACCTTTGTGCTCACAGATTGCCTGAGTGCATGGACGATGCGCTCTTTAACATGCTGGTGGAGGGCTGGGATGGCTTTTCTGGAAAAAAAGTGTCGACTGGGTAGCTCGTAGCGTGGTACAGCGTAGTCCATCAGGGCTTTGAAAGCTTCGCTTTCAACTAACCGGTAGGGCATCATCTCTAACGAGATTAGTCTAGCTATGTGTGCGTTCAAACCCTGTGTACGCGGATGCGAGGCTAAGTACTTCCTTTTTCTAACCATAGTCTCATGTAGGGTGAGCTGGACTGGAGAGCTGGAGATCGTGGAACTAGCGGGGGTGCCGATGGACATGGCAGACTGAGAGACGGTGGGAGATGGTATTGTTGCCACCGGTGCCCTAGATGCAGTGTTTCCTACTACGAAACTGGTGATTCCCTGACCCTGACTGCTTTGGCCTGGCAAAGAAACCTGCACAGATACTGCAGGTGGTGCGGAAAATGGTGGCCCTACACTGCCGGAAGGGATGTTGCGTTGCTGATTAGCTTCATTGGCCGAGGGTGCTACAACCTTAAGGGACGTTTAGTAGTTAGTCCAGGCTTGCAAATGCATGGTGGTTAAATGTCTATGCATGCAACTTGTATTGAGACTTTTCAGATTCTGTCCTCTGCTTAAGGTAGTTGAACATTTTTGACAGATGACTTTGCGCTGATCAATTGGATGTTGTTTAAAAAAATGCCAGACTGCACTCTTTCTAGCATCGGATACCTTTTCAGGCATTGCAGACTGAGCTTTAACCGGATGGCCACGCTGTCCTCCAACAGGTTTTGGCTTTGCCACGCGTTTTGGGCAAGATACGGGCCCGGCAGATGGAACCTGTTGCGATGTTGATGCCTGCTGCGGCCCCTCCTCCTCCGCTTCAGAACTGCTGCCACCTGCACCCTGTTCCCCCAATGGCTGCCAATCGGGGTCAAGAACTGGGTCATCTATTACCTCTTCTTGTAGCTCGTGTGCAACTTCGTCTGTGTCACCGTGTCGGTCGGTGGTATAGCGTTCGTGATGGGGCAACATAGTCTCATCAGGGTCTGATTCTTGATCAGCACCCTGCGAGGGCAATGTTGTGGTCTGAGTCAAAGGACCAGCATAGTAGTCTGGCTGTGGCTGTGCATCAGTGCACTCCATGTCAGATTCAACTTGTAATGGGCATGGACTGTTAACTGCTTCACTTTCTAAGCCAGGGACGGTATGTGTAAAGAGCTCCATGGAGTAACCCGTTGTGTCGCCTGCTGCATTCTTCTCTGTTGTTGTTTTTGCTGAAGAGGACAAGGAAGCGACTTGTCCCTGACCGTGAACATCCACTAACGACGTGCTGCTTTGACATTTACCAGTTTCACGAGAGGAGGCAAAAGAGCTAGAGGCTGAGTCAGCAAGATAAGCCAAAACTTGCTCTTGCTGCTCCGGCTTTAAAAGCGGTTTTCCTACTCCCAGAAAAGGGAGCGTTCGAGGCCTTGTGTAGCCAGACGACGAACCTGGCTCCACAGCTCCAGACTTAGGTGCAATATTTTTTTTCCCACGACCAGCTGATGCTCCACCACTACCACTACCCTCATTACCAGCTGACAATGAACGCCCCCGGCCACGACCTCTTCCACCATACTTCCTCATTGTTTTAAAAACGTAAACAAACTAACGGTATTTGTTGCTGTCACACAAATTACACGGTGAGCTATAACTTCAGTATGATTTAGCTTCCCCTTTACAGGTGAGTGAGACCACAACGAAAATCAGGCACAATGTTACACACTCTGTTGTTGGTGGCAACAAATGAGAGAGATGCCACACATGCAGGACTGTCACTGAAGCACAAATGTAAATATTAATCTCCCACTGATTTGATTTTTTTTTTTTTTTTAAGGGAGACTTTAGGAAAAAAAATAATAGAATAAAATGATTTTTTCAGGAAGAATTTAGAAACCAAATAAAATAAAATGATTTTTTCAGGGAGAATTTAGAAAACAAATAAAACAAAAAAAGGCTTTCTATGGCCCACTGAGTGAGAGATGACGCACACAGGAGTCAGGAGTGGCACACAAGCCCAGAGGCCAATATTTATCTCCCACTGATTGATGTAGTGATTTTTTCAGGTAGATTTTGGAACCCAAATCAAGCTAAAAAAAATAATAGGCTTTCTATGGCCCACAATTGGAGAGAGAGAGAGAGATGGCACACCCAGGAGTCAAGACTGGCACACAAGCAGAAAGGGCAATATTAATCTCCCACTGATTTGTTTTTTTTTTTTTTTCAGGGAGACTTTAGGAAAAAAAAAATAGAATAAAATGATTTTTTCAGGAAGAATTTAGAAACCAAATAAAATAAAATGATTTTTTCAGGGAGAATTTAGAAAACAAATAAAACAAAAAAAGGCTTTCTATGGCCCACTGAGTGAGAGATGATGCACACAGGAGTCAGGAGTGGCACACAAGCCCAGAGGCCAATATTTATCTCCCACTGATTGATGTAGTGATTTTTTCAGGTAGATTTTGGAACCCAAATCAAGCTAAAAAAATAATAGGCTTTCTATGGCCCACAATTGGAGAGAGAGAGAGAGATGGCACACCCAGGAGTCAAGACTGGCACACAAGCAGAAAGGGCAATATTAATCTCCCACTGATTTGTTTTGTTTTTGTTTTTTTTCAGGGAGACTTTAGGAAAAAAAAATAATAGAATAAAATGATTTTTTCAGGAAGAATTTAGAAACCAAATAAAATAAAATGATTTTTTCAGGGAGAATTTAGAAAACAAATAAAACAAAAAAAGGCTTTCTATGGCCCACTGAGTGAGAGATGACGCACACAGGAGTCAGGAGTGGCACACATGCCCAGAGGCCAATATTTATCTCCCACTGATTGATGTAGTGATTTTTTCAGGTAGATTTTGGAACCCAAATCAAGCTAAAAAAATAATAGGCTTTCTATGGCCCACAATTGGAGAGAGAGAGAGATGGCACACCCAGGAGTCAAGACTGGCACACAAGCAGAAAGGGCAATATTAATCTCCCACTGATTTGTTTTGTTTTTGTTTTTTTTCAGGGAGACTTTAGGAAAAAAAAATAATAGAATAAAATGATTTTTTCAGGAAGAATTTAGAAACCAAATAAAATAAAATGATTTTTTCAGGGAGAATTTAGAAAACAAATAAAACAAAAAAAGGCTTTCTATGGCCCACTGAGTGAGAGATGACGCACACAGGAGTCAGGAGTGGCACACAAGCCCAGAGGCCAATATTTATCTCCCACTTTTTTTTTTTGTTCCAGGGAAAATTTATAAACCCAATAAAAAAAATAATAAATAGGCTTTCTATGGCCCACTATCTGAGAGACAGAGAGAGATGGCACGCTTAGGACTGGCACACAATCCCAAAGGCCAATATTTATCTCCCTTTTTTTTTTAAGGGAGAATTTATAAAACCAAAAAAAAATAAATAAATAGGCTTTCTATGGCCCACTATTTGTGAGAGAGATGGCACGCTCAGGACTGGCACACAAGCCCAGAGGCCAATATTAATCTCCCACTTTTTTTTTTTTTTCCAGGGAAAATTTATAAACCCAATAAAAAAAAAAATAAATAAATAGGCTTTCTATGGCCCACTATCTGAGAGAGAGAGATGGCACGCTTAGGACTGGCACACAAGCCCAAAGGCCAATATTAATCTCCCACTGATTGATTTATTGATTTTTTCAGGTAGAATTTAGAACCCAAATAAAGCAAAAAAAAAGGGCTTTCTATGGCCCACTGAGCGAGTGATGACGCACACAGAAGTCAGGAGTGGCACACAAGCCCTGAGGCCAATATTTTTCTCCCACTGATTGATGTAGTGATTTTTTCAGGTACATTTTAGAACCCAAATCAAGCAAAAAAATAAATAGGCTTTCTATGGCCCACTATTTGTGAGAGAGATGGCACGCTCAGGACTGGCACACAAGCCCAGAGGCCAATATTAATCTCCCACTTTTTTTTTTTTGGTTCCAGGGAAAATTTATAAACCCAATAAAAAAAAAAAAAAATAGGCTTTCTATGGCCCACTATCTGAGAGAGAGAGATGGCACGCTTAGGACTGGCACACAAGCCCAAAGGCCAATATTAATCTCCCACTGATTGATTTATTGATTTTTTCAGGTAGAATTTAGAACCCAAATAAAGCAAAAAAAAAAAAAAGGGCTTTCTATGGCCCACTGAGTGAGTGATGATGCACACAGGAGTCAGGAGTGGCACACAAGCCCTGAGGCCAATATTTTTCTCCCACTGATTGATGTAGTGATTTTTTCAGGTAGATTTTATAACCCAAATCAAGCAAAAAAATAAATAGGCTTTCTATGGCCCACTGAGTGAGAGATGGCACACACAGGGATGGCACTCTAGCAGAAATGTCAATCTTAATCTCCCACAAAAAAAAAAAAAAAACAGGGAGTGTCCTTCAATTACTATCTCCCTGCAGTAATCTCAGCCAGGTATGGCAGGCAGCAATAAGGAGTGGACTGATGCACAAATTAAATAAAAAGTGTGGACAAACAAAAAAGATAGCTGTGCAGAAAGGAAGGAACAAGAGGATTTGTGCTTTGAAAAAAGCAGTTGGTTTGCACAGCGGCGTACACACAGCAATGCAGCTATCAGGGAGCCTTCTAGGGCAGCCCAATGAGCTACAGCGCTGAGGGGGAAAAAAAAAAAAATGTAGCTTCCACTGTCCCTGCACACCGAAGGTGGTGTTGGGCAGTGGAAATCGCTACAGCACAAGCGGTTTGGTGGTTAATGGACCCTGCCTAACGCTATCCCTGCTTCTGACGAAGCGGCAGCAACCTCTCCCTAAGCTCAGATCAGCAGCAGTAACATGGCGGTCGGCGGGAACTCCCCTTTATAGCCCCTGTGACGCCGCAGACAGCAAGCCAATCACTGCAATGCCCTTCTCTAAGATGGTGGGGACCAGGACCTATGTCATCACGCTGCCCACACTCTGCGTTTACCTTCATTGGCTGAGAAATGGCGCTTTTCGCGTCATTGAAACGCGACTTTGGCGCGAAAGTCGCGTACCGCATGGCCGACCCCGCACAGGGGTCTGATCGGGTTTCATGAAACCCGACTTTGCCAAAAGTCGGCGACTTTTGAAAATGAACGACCCGTTTCGCTCAACCCTAGTGACGGTACCTTTACTCTCTTATCTCAGATCCATCGTTATGTGTCACTCTTCTATTGCTATGATGGAACTATCCACCCAGGTCATTTAAGCCCTGCTCAGGCATCAGGATGCTGCCTGAGTATTCAGGTAGTTGACACTCCTACCACTATACTGCACCACTGCTGATCAACTCTGCTCTTCTGGTTATCATGATTGTAAGTCCCAGTGCAAAACTCTTATTTAGTAGTTCCAGCATCGCTACATTGAGAGTTTGGAAAGCTTGGCAAGCAGACTTTTTATATTGAGGAACTCCATCATGAATGGCATCTGACTAGGTGCTACATCTAAACTTGCCCTCCCGGCAACTTTTCCTCTTTCTGTCAGTTCCACATTGTCCCATCTGAATGGTAGGTGGCAGCATTTTGGCACCAATGATACACAACGTCGTGGTTTTTCAGAAGTATTGTCACTTCCTCTTACAGTTAGTTATTAACATGTGAAAATATTTCCAAAGAAAATATAGAATTTAAAAAAAGTAAAAAACAACCATTGGATAAAATATTCATAAATAAGCTCCTAAAGCCCCAATAACAGAGGATCTGTTTATTGCTGGGATCGAAAGCAAGACAGGTCCTCACAAATAATTACTGAACAATAAGAAGCCCTCACGGTACCAGGTGTTAGAACTTCTTGAAACATATGAAGTACCGTAAGTTTTCGCGTCTGAGATTTATCTTTTTGTGTTTCACAAACAAAATTTAGAAAAGGAAACATAAAAGCCATTTATTCGCAGTTGTGTTTGGCACCACCATGCTGAGATGCAACGTTTTCATTCTAAGCGTGGGGGAAAGCGCACAGCAATAGTACAGAATACTACCAAAAATTATTAGTCAAAGTCATTTCTTAAACAGCTATGGGTCATTCATGGAGTCTGCAATAATTAATTCAAAGATACGTTAGAGCCACCGAGCTGCGGAGAGCAATTATTCACATGAAGATATAAACAAAGCAGACATGTAATACAGAGAAAAATTCTATCGTGGTCACTGATACTAGCAAATATTCAAAATAAAAATGTACAAATTGAGACATTATGTTGGTTGTTTAGTCCTTGCAGCCATTGGGGACATAATCACAGGTCTCAGCAGTCTCTGGCACGTACAACGACATTAGTAGCATATTACACTGTACAGTAAGTGAGCTCGCTCACATTAAGTAAAGCTCAAATTTATTATCAAAATTTGGCCATAGAGAACGATTGTTGGCTCATTCTGTGAAACAAATGATTTATTTGATTCATTCATTTCAACAGGTGACTTATTATTATTTATTATTATAGCGCCATTTATTCCATGGCGCTTTACATGTGAGGAGGGGTATACATAATAAAAACAAGTACAGTACAATACAAGTCCCAATGGTACAGGAGGAGAGAGGATCCTGCCCACGAGGGCTCACAATCTACAAGAGTTAGGTGAGGATACAATAGGCGAGGGTAGAGGTGGTCATGCAGTGGCTTGGTTGAGCGGTGGTTACTGCAGGTTGTAGGCTTGTCAGAAGAGGTTGGTCGTCAGATTCTTTTTGAAGGTTTCGATGGTAGGTGAGATATCTTGCATGCAATTGTGGGAAGAAGAGATAAGAGGGGAGTAGAGAAGGAGATCTTCTGAGGATAGGAGGTTGCGTGCAGGTAAGTACCGGGAGACAAGGTCACAGATGTATGGAGGAGACAGGTTGTGGATGGCTTTGTATGCCATGGTTAGGGTTATGAACTGAAGTCTTTGGGCAATGGGGAGGCAGTGCAGGGATTGACAAAGGGGAGAGGCAGGGGAATAGCGGGGTGACAGGTGGATTAGTCGGGCAGCAGAGTTCAGAATAGACTGGAGGGGTGCGAGAGTGTTAAAGGGGAGGCCACAGAGCAGGAGGTTGCAGTAGTCAAGGCGGGAGATGATGATGGCATGGACTAGGGTTTTTGCAGATTTTTGGTTGAGGAATGTACGGATCCGTGAAATATTTTTGAGTTGAAGTTGGCAGGAAGTGGAAAGGGCTTGTATATGTGGTTTCAAAGAGAGATCAGTGTAAAGGATAACCCCGAGGCAGCGAGCTTCTGGGACTGGGGAGAGTCGGCAGTCATTTAATGGATAGGTCCTTTAGGGGATTGAGTGAGATGGGGGAAAGATGATGAGTTCTGTTTTATCCATATTAAATTTTAGAAATCTAGCAGAGAAGAAGGATGAAATAGCAGGCACATATTTTGGGATTCTGGTTAGTAGGGTGGTGATATCTGGTCCTGAGGTGTAGATCTGTGTGTCACCAGCATAGAGGTGATACTGAAAGCGGTGAGATTCTATGAGCTGGCCCACGCCAAAGGTGTAGATGGAGAAGAGCAGGGGTCCTAGGACTGAACCTTGCGGGACTCCAACAGATAGGGGACGCGGTGAGGAGGTGGTGTGCGAGTGGGAGACGCTGAGTGTCCAAGTCTGTTAGGTATGACGCGTTCCAAGATAGGGAATAATAATGTAGTAAAAGGGAATGGTCCACTGTTCAAAAGGCAGAGGACAGGTCCAGGAGGAGGAGGACAGAGTAGTGTCGCTTTGCCTTGGCGGTTAATAGGTCATTGGTGACCTTAGATAGGGCAGTTTCAGTGGAGTGGTGTGACCAGATCCAGATTGTAAGCGGTCAAAGAGGGAGCAAGAAGAGTGGTGGGTGGACAGTTCAAGATGGACGTGTTGTTCCAGTAGTTTTGAGGCATAGGGGAGAAGTGATATGGGGCGATAGCTAGATGCAGAGGATGGGTCAAGGGAGGGCTTTTTGAGGATAGGTGTGATTGAGGCATGTTTAAAGCTTGAAGGGAAAACACCAGTTGTTAGTGATATGTTGAAATATGGGTTATGGTGGTGAGGTTTGGGATGAAGCGGAATGGTATTGAGTCAAGTGCACAGATGGTGAGATGTGATCTTGAGAGTAGAGTGGAGAGTTTATCTACTGTAATGGTGGAGAAGTTGGTTTTGGAGGTGGAGGTCTGGGCAGTTAGGAGGAAGGGCTCTGGGGGTTGTCGACCAAAACAGTCTCTGATGTTATCAATCTTCTGCTTGGAAAATGAGGCAAAGTCTTCAGCTGAGATTAGTGGAGAGTGAGGAGGTGCTGGGGGACAGAGGAGAGAATTGAAGGTGTTGAATAGCTGTTTAGGGTTGTGAGACAGGGAGGATATGAGAGATGAGAAATAGGTTTGTTTAGCTGTGGTGAGTGTGGCCTTGAAAGTAGTGAGGGAAGGTTTGAATGCGATGAAGTCCTCGTTGGAGTGGGATCTATTCCACCTCCGCTCAGCAACCCTGGAAGCCAGTCTCAGTTCTTTGGTCAGGGTGGTGTGCCAGGGTTGTCTATTGTTTTTATGAGCTTTGGTATGTGTGAGAGGGGCAACCGATTCCAGAGCTGCAGCTATTGTGGTGTTATATAGCGTGGCAGCGGCATCCGCATTGTGGAAGGAACTTATGTCTGTAAGAGGGAGAAGAGATTCAGACAGTGAGTGTATATAGAGGTTTTTAAGATATCTGCGAGAGTGTGTGAGTTTGTGGAGTGGGGATTGTGGACCTGGAGAGGAGAGGGAAGAGAACGTACGCAGGTTGTGGTCAGAAAGAGGAAGAGGTGAGTTAGAGAGGTTGGATAGGGAGCAGAGGCAGGTGAAGATGAGGTCCAGTGTGTGGCTATCTTTGTGAGTGGCTGCAGAAGACCATTGGGTGAGGCTGAAGGAGGAAATGAGAGATAGAAGCTTAGTGGCAGCTGAGAGGGAAGTGTAATGAGGATGTTGAAGTCGCCCAAGATGATAGTGGGGATGTCAGCAGAGAGGAAATGAAGTTGCCAGGTGGAGAAGTGGTCAAAGAAGGTGGTGGCTAGCCCTGTGGGGGTGGTAAATGACAACCTGTTGGAGGTTGGAAGGGGAGTAGATGCGCACAGAGTGCACCTCAAAGGAAGGGAGGGTAACAGAGGGTAGCAGTAGGATTGACATTAAGGAGCAGTTATCTGACAGGAGAAAACTCCTGCACCATGCTTGTGCTGGGGCAGGGGGTTTTGGGAATGGTGGAATCCACCATACGAGAGTGCAGCAGGAGAGGCTGTGTCAGAGGGTGTGAGCTAGGTTTTGGTGATGGTGAGGAAGGAAAGTTTGTGAGTAATGAAAAGATCATGGATGTAGGAAAGTTTGTGACAGAGAGCGCAAGCTTTCCATAGAGCTCCTGCTAGTGGGACTGGGGAAGCGGGGGTTGGGCGAATGGGTACAAGGTTAGAGAAAGTTGTGATAGAGCGTGGATGGGAGGTAGAATTGACTGTGGGAATGTGGTGAGGAGAACCAGAATTTGGAGCAATATCACCGGCAGGGTGGAGAAGCAGAGAAAGTGTTAGCAGGTGGGAGCAGGAGAGAGCATGAGGATTGTATGTGATGAACAGATCTGAGGAGGAGGTGAGAAGGATGGGGAGGATTGAAGAAGAGATGAACAGTTCCTTTCTTGGTGTACGGATTAGGGAGGTTAATAGAAAGTGGAGGATTATAGGCTATATAGGATTATAGACTTACCGACAACGATTCATAATTGTTAAAAACACCAATCGGGTGAAAAAAATCTATTATTGGCAGATACAGTCTAGGATGTGTTTAAGGTTAATGTAGCCAATATCACTTCATGGCACAACAGGCAGGTAGTAACAATTACCTGCTTGTAAGAATTTCAGCCGAAAACAAGAAAAACAGCAGAAACTTCAAGTGGATGTGCTTCCTTGTATTGTAGTGTCGCAGTAGCACACTTATGCAGTGAGGAGGCAGTGACCCACAAAGTGCAACAACAAAACTCCTTTAACGTGTTTCTTCACAGCATTAAATGTCCCAATTCACACAACTGCATATAATCTCAGTGCATAGTATTAGTGTCTATTTCACCGCACTACATACTACACGACATCCTTCTATTTACAGTCACTAAACACGCTGGCCTTAATTTGACCAGTAGCCGTGGGCGACCGCACTGCTGTGTCAATGTACAATAAAAATGGAAAAGAGAAATTGGAAAAGTGAGCTCACCGAAATGCCTTGCACCTTGTTTATGAGTATCATCCGTGCGGAGCAGTCCCAGTCTCAGACTCAGTCGATGATTGAAAAAAAAATTAAGGAACGTACTCCAGCGAAAGAAACAGTGCCAATAAAGGGATAAAAACAGCTTTTTATTTAAACTATTTCAAATTGTAAATAAGCGGTGTGGGTAACTGTACAGATGATATCCATATAAAAAAACCTACGCGTTTCAGTGATAAGCCTTAGCCATGACTAAGGTTTATCACTGAAACGCACAGGTTTTTTATTTTTTTAATTTGGCTTTTTGGGGCCCCATGTGCTCAGGGTTCTCAGACCTAGTATGCTTTATTTAGGGGCAACTGTTTGGGCCTCTGAATAAAACATGAATAGTTCTTTTTTGGATAGGTTGTGAATTGGTTACTGGGACCTTTTATATATACGTAGTGGTAATCGGGTATCTTTTTTGGGTACACAATATTGTGAAACGTTTGCACTTTAAACATAATTAGTATTGTTCAAAAAAAAATTCTAACGGAATTATTAAAAGTTATATTTTATTTCCGCAATTCGCTTATACTATCCATTTCTGATTTGGGTTGATACTGTCCCTACTCTTTCATGTTTGGCATTTCTGAAGCAATGAGAGCCCACCTAACTTATGGGTGAATGTCTCCAGAAGCATGAGTTGGGCTTAACGTACTAGTGACTGTAACATATTGGTCACTATACAGTGTACTGGTCACTGCAATGGCAGTTTGCAATTTTCACATGGCAACATCCACTGCTGCTTGTTTCTGGAAAATACCCATGAAGTCAAAATCATCACTGCACCTGTAGATAAATTACCAAAGGAGTATAATTTCCAAAATGGGGTCACTTGAGAGAGGAGTCTGCTATTCTAGCAATTAGGGGCAAACTGTTCTATGAAAATCTGTGCTCCAGGAGGCAAACAGCGCTCTGTTCCTACCAAGTTTTTCCATATGGCTAAGTAGTACTGTAAAGCCACATATGGGGTACTGCCACGTTCAGTAGAAATTGTGGTACCAATTATGGTGCCATTTTTACACACTTCTTGTCTGAAAATGTCAAATCTGGGGGCTAAAGCAAAAGATTGGTGGTAGAAATGTAGCTATTTTTCTTCACTGCCCAATGGAATAAAATTCTGTGACACACCCGTGGTGTCACTTACATGGATTCATTGAGAAGTGTAGTTTGTAAAATGGGGTCACTTATGGGGGATTCTGCTGTTCTGGCACCTCATGAACTCTCCCAGTGGGCCATGGCACCTACAAACCATAACTGTAAAATATGGCACTCCATACCTACTGATCTTTGCACTGTGCCTGAAAAATAATTACCGATTGCATGTAGGGTATTAGCACATTCATTAAAAAATGGACCTCAGTTTGTTGCAAAAAAAATGTCCTATTAGACCTTAGAAAAATTAAAACTTGGCGCTAAAACAACATTTTAGTGTCAAAAATGTAATTATTCTTTCTTCACCGTTCAATGGTATAAAATTTTGTGAGGAACATGTGGTGTCAATATGATCACTGCACCCCTAGATTAATTCATTGGGGAGTGTAGTTTGTAAAATGAGTTCTGTTATGCTGTGCTATCAGGCAACACAGTGTGCAGTAATCAGCGCACATACAGTGATATGGCAATAACCCAAAAAACAATAGAACAAGCTCTGAGACGTGGAATCTCTGCAGACTGCAATACCTGAACCTATCCTCACACAACTAAAAGCAGCAGTGGATTGCGCCTAACACTACCTATGCAACTCGGCACTGCCTGAGGAGCTGACTAGCCTGAAGATAGAAATACAAGCCTGACTTGCCTCAGAGAAATACCCCAAAGGAATAGGCAGCCCCCCACATATAATGACTGTTAGCAAGATGAAAAGACAAAACGTAGGAATGAAATAGATTCAGCAAAGTGAGGCCCGATATTCTAGACAGAGCGAGGATAGCAAAGAGAACTATGCAGTCTACAAAAAACCCTAAAGCAGAACCACGCAAAGGGGAGCAAAAAGACCCACCGTGCCGAACTAACGGCACGGCGGTGCACCCTTTGCGTCTCAGAGCTTCCAGCAAAAGAGAATAGCACAGCTGGACAGAAAAAACGGAAACAAAAACAAAGTAACACTTATCTAGCAGAGCAGCAGGCCACAGGAAAGATGCAGTAGCTCAGATCCAACACTGGAACATTGACAAGGAGCAAGGAAGACAGACTCAGGTGGAGTTAAATAGCAAGGCAGCCAACGAGCTCACCAAAACACCTGAGGGAGGAAGCCCAGAGGCTGCAATACCACTTGTGACCACAGGAGTGAATTCAGCCACAGAATTCACAACAGTACCCCCCCCTTGAGGCAGTACCCCCCCACTGAACCCTCACCAGAACCCCCAGGCCGACCAGGATGAGCCACATGAAAGGCACGAACAAGATCTGGGGCATGGACATCAGAGGCAAAAACCCAGGAATTATCCTCCTGAGCATAACCCTTCCATTTGACCAGATACTGGAGTTTCCGTCTAGAGACACGAGAATCCAAAATTTTCTCCACAATATACTCCAATTCCCCCTCCACCAAAACAGGGGCAGGAGGCTCCACAGATGGAACCATAGGTGCCACGTATCTTCTCAACAACGACCTATGGAATACATTATGTATGGAAAAGGAGTCTGGGAGGGTCAGACGAAAAGACACCGGATTGAGAATCTCAGAAATCCTATACGGACCAATAAAACGAGGTTTAAATTTAGGAGAGGAAACCTTCATAGGAATATGATGAGAAGATAACCAAACCAGATCCCCAACACGAAGTCGGGGACCCACACGGCGTCTACGATTAGCGAAAAGCTGAGCCTTCTCCTGGGACAAGGTCAAATTGTCCACTACCTGAGTCCAGATCTGCTGCAACCTGTCCACCACAGAATCCACACCAGGACAGTCCGAAGACTCAACCTGTCCTGAAGAGAAACGAGGATGGAACCCAGAATTGCAGAAAAATGGAGAGACCAAGGTAGCCGAGCTGGCCCGATTATTAAGGGCGAACTCAGCCAACGGCAAAAATGACACCCAATCATCCTGGTCAGCAGAAACAAAACATCTCAGATATGTTTCCAAGGTCTGATTGGTTCGTTCGGTCTGGCCATTAGTCTGAGGATGGAAGGCCGAGGAAAAAGATAGGTCAATGCCCATCCTACCACAAAAGGCTCGCCAGAACCTCGAGACAAACTGGGAACCCCTGTCAGAAACAATATTCTCAGGAATGCCATGCAAACGAACCACATGCTGGAAGAACAAAAGCACCAAATCAGAGGAGGAAGGCAATTTAACCAAGGGCACCAGATGGACCATTTTAGAAAAGCGATCACAGACCACCCAAATGACCGACATCTTTTGAGAAACGGGAAGGTCAGAAATGAAATCCATCGAAATATGTGTCCAAGGCCTCTTCGGGACCGGCAAGGGCAAAAGCAACCCACTGGCACGTGAACAGCAGGGCTTAGCCCTAGCACAAATCCCACAGGACTGCACAAAAGCACGCACATCCCGTGACAGAGATGGCCACCAGAAGGATCTAGCCACTAACTCTCTGGTACCAAAGATTCCTGGATGACCAGCCAGCACCGAACAATGAAGTTCAGAGATAACTTTACTAGTCCACCTATCAGGGACGAACAGTTTCTCGGCCGGACAACGATCAGGTTTATTAGCCTGAAATTTCTGCAACACTCTCCGCAAATCAGGAGAGATGGCAGACACAATGACTCCTTCCTTGAGGATACTCGCCGGCTCAGATAACCCCGGAGAGTCGGGCACAAAACTCCTAGACAGAGCATCCGCCTTCACATTTTTAGAGCCCGGAAGGTACGAAATCACAAAATCAAAACGAGCAAAAAATAACGACCAACGGGCCTGTCTAGGATTCAAGCGCTTGGCAGACTCGAGATAAGTAAGATTCTTATGATCAGTCAATACCACCACGCGATGCTTAGCTCCCTCAAGCCAATGACGCCACTCCTCGAATGCCCACTTCATGGCCAGCAACTCTCGGTTGCCCACATCATAATTACGCTCAGCAGCAGAAAATTTCCTGGAAAAGAAAGCACATGGTTTCAACACTGAGCAACCAGAACCTCTCTGTGACAAAACCGCCCCTGCTCCAATCTCAGAAGCATCAACCTCGACCTGGAACGGAAGAGAAACATCTGGTTGACACAACACAGGGGCACAGCAAAAACGACGCTTCAACTCCTGAAAAGCTTCCACGGCAGCAGAAGACCAATTAACCAAATCAGCACCCTTCTTGGTCAAATCGGTCAATGGTCTGGCAATGCTAGAAAAATTACAGATGAAGCGACGATAAAAATTAGCAAAGCCCAGGAATTTCTGCAGACTTATCAGAGATGTCGGCTGAGTCCAATCCTGGATGGCCTGGACCTTAACCGGATCCATCTCGATAGTAGAAGGGGAAAAGATGAACCCCAAAAATGAAACTTTCTGCACACCGAAGAGACACTTTGATCCCTTCACGAACAAGGAATTAGCACGCAGTACCTGGAAAACCATTCTGACTTGCTTCACATGAGACTCCCAATCATCAGAGAAGATCAAAATGTCATCCAAGTAAACAATCAGGAATTTATCCAGATACTCACGGAAAATGTCATGCATAAAAGACTGAAAAACAGATGGAGCATTGGCAAGTCCGAACGGCATCACCAGATACTCAAAATGACCCTCGGGCGTATTAAATGCCGTTTTCCATTCATCTCCCTGCCTGATTCTCACCAGATTATACGCACCACGAAGATCAATCTTAGTAAACCAACTAGCCCCCTTAATCCGAGCAAACAAGTCAGATATCAATGGCAAGGGATACTGAAACTTAACAGTGATCTTATTAAGAAGGCGGTAATCAATACACGGTCTTAGCGAACCATCCTTTTTGGCTACAAAAAAGAACCCTGCTCCCAATGGTGATGACGATGGGCGAATATGTCCCTTCTCCAGGGATTCTTTCACATAACTGCGCATAGCGGTGTGTTCAGGCACGGACAAATTAAATAAACGACCCTTAGGGAATTTACTACCAGGAATCAAATTGATAGCACAATCACAATTCCTATGCGGAGGTAGGGCATCAGAGTTGGGCTCTTCAAATACATCCTGAAAGTCAGACAAGAACTCTGGGATGTCAGAAGGAATGGATGACGAAATAGACAAAAATGGAACATCACCATGTACTCCCTGACAACCCCAGCTGGTTACCGACATAGAGTTCCAATCTAATACTGGATTATGGGTTTGTAGCCATGGCAACCCCAACACGACCACATCATGCAGATTATGCAGTACCAGAAAGCGAATAACTTCCTGATGTGCAGGAGCCATGCACATGGTCAGCTGGGCCCAGTACTGAGGCTTATTCTTGGCCAAAGGTGTAGCATCAATTCCTCTCAACGGAATAGGACACCGCAAAGGCTCCAAGAAAAATCCACAACGTTTAGCATAATCCAAATCCATCAGATTCAGGGCAGCGCCTGAATCCACAAACGCCATGACAGAATACGATGACAAAGAGCATATCAAGGTAATGGACAGAAGGAATTTGGACTGTACAGTACCAATGACGGCAGAGCTATCGAACCGCCTAGTGCGCTTAGGACAATTAGAAATAGCATGAGTGGAATCACCACAGTAGAAACACAGCCTGTTCAGACGTCTGTGTTCTTGCCGTTCAACTTTAGTCATAGTCCTGTCGCACTGCATAGGCTCAGGTTTACTCTCAGACAATACCGCCAGATGGTGCACAGATTTACGCTCGCGCAAGCGACGACCGATCTGAATGGCCAAGGACATAGACTCATTCAAACCAGCAGGCATAGGAAATCCCACCATGACATCCTTAAGAGCTTCAGAGAGACCCTTTCTGAACCAAGCCGCCAGTGCAGATTCATTCCACAGAGTGAGTACTGACCACTTCCTAAATTTCTGACAATATACTTCTACATCATCCTGACCCTGGCATAAAGCCAGCAAATTTTTCTCAGCCTGATCCACTGAATTAGGCTCATTGTAAAGCAATCCGAGCGCCAGGAAAAACGCATCGACACTACTCAATGCAGGGTCCCCTGGCGCAAGAGAAAACGCCCAGTCCTGTGGGTCGCCGCGCAAAAAAGAAATAATAATCAAAACCTGTTGAATAGGATTACCAGAAGAATGAGGTTTCAAGGCCAGAAATAGCTTACAATTATTTTTGAAGCTCAGGAACTTAGTTCTGTCACCAAAAAACAAATCAGGAATAGGAATTCTTGGTTCTAGCATAGATTTCTGATCAATTGTATCTTGAATCTTTTGTACATTTATAACGAGATTATCCATTGAGGAGCACAGAGCCTGAATATCCATGTCCACAGCTGTGTCCTGAAGCACTCTAATGTCTAGGGGAAAAAAAAAAAAAAAAACTGAAGACAGAGCTGAGGAAAAAAAAATGATGTCAGGACTTCTTTTTTCCCTCTATTGAGAATCATTGGTTTGGCTCCTTGTACTGTTATGCTGTGCTATCAGGCAACACAGTGTGCAGTAATCAGCGCACATACAGTGATATGGCAATAACCCAAAAAACAATAGAACAAGCTCTGAGACGTGGAATCTCTGCAGACTGCAATACCTGAACCTATCCTCACACAACTAAAAGCAGCAGTGGATTGCGCCTAACACTACCTATGCAACTGCACGGCGGTGCACCCTTTGCGTCTCAGAGCTTCCAGCAAAAGAGAATAGCACAGCTGGACAGAAAAAACGGAAACAAAAACAAAGTAACACTTATCTAGCAGAGCAGCAGGCCACAGGAAAGATGCAGTAGCTCAGATCCAACACTGGAACATTGACAAGGAGCAAGGAAGACAGACTCAGGTGGAGTTAAATAGCAAGGCAGCCAACGAGCTCACCAAAACACCTGAGGGAGGAAGCCCAGAGGCTGCAATACCACTTGTGACCACAGGAGTGAATTCAGCCACAGAATTCACAACAGAGTTCACCTATAGTGGGTTTCTGTTGTTTTGGCACCTCAGGGACTCTGCCAATGTACTATAGCACCCTCAAACCATTCCAGCAAAATCTGAACTCTAATATGGCGCTTCTTCCCTTCTGAGCTTTGCACTGTGCTTCAAAAGTAGTATTCTCCCACATATAGGGTATCAGCATACTCAGGAGAAATTGCACAACAAATGGTATGGTGCAATTTATCGTGTTACCCTTATGAAAATGCAAAATTTTGCAGCTAAATTAAAATATTTTTGTGCAGAAAATGTGATTTTACTATTTTCATGATTCAACTGTTAACCTCTGTGAAGCACCTGGGTGTGCAAGGTGCTCACCAAACATCTAAATTTATTCCGTGAGTGGACTAGTTTTCAAAATGGGGTCACTTGTGGGAGTTTCCACTGTTCAGTCACATCAGGGGTTCTCCAAACGGGACATGACGTCCGCTAATGATTCCAGGAAATTTTACATTCAAAAAGTCAAATGGTGCTCCTTCCCTTCCGAGCCGTGCCGTGCACCCAAACAGTAGTTTTCTCCATCATATGGTGCAATTTCTCCTGTTACCCTTATGAAAATGCAAAATTTGGGACAAAAATAATTTTTTGTGGGGAAAATGCGATTTTATTATTTTCCCCACTCAACGTTATAAACTTCTCTGAAGCACCTGGTGGTTCAAGGTGCTCACCACTCATCTAAATACATTCCTTAAGGTGTCAGTTTTCCCAAATGGGGTAACTTGTGGGGGTTTCTTCTGTTTAGGCACATCATGGGGCTTCCAAATGGGATATGATGTCCGCTAATGATACCAGGAAATTTTACATTCAAAAAGTCCAATGGCGCTCCTTCATTTCCGTGCTTTGCCGTGAGCCCAAACAGTGGTTTTCTCCCTCATTGGGGTATAGGCATGTTCAGGAGAAATTACACAACAAATGCTGAGGTCCATTTTCTCCTGTTACCCTTGTCAAAATAAAAAAATTGGAATTTGAAGTAATTTTTTTGTTAAAATAGTTAAGTGCTAATTTTTCTAACAAAAAAATGTTGGTTCCAAAATTGTGCTGATGTAAAGTAGACGTGTGGTAAATGTTATTTTTAACTATTTTATGTGACATAGCTCTGTGATTTATGGACATGAAAATTAAAAGTTTAAAAATTGCGACATTTTCTAACTTTTTCCAAATTTCCATTTTTTTTAACAAACGCAAGTCATATTGAAGAAATTTTACCACTATCATGAAGTACAATATATAACAAAAAAACTTCTCAGAATCATCGAGATTCATTGAAGCGTTCCAGAATTATAACGGCATAAAGTGACAGTGGTTAGAATTGTATAAATTGGCCTAGTCATTAATGTGCAAACCATCTTCGGGGTTAAAGGGGATATCCTACATCATGACAAGCATCTTCAGCACTTATTAAAGCCCTCTGGCTGTTATGACCTGCTGCAGACATAATGTGTAGCCAGAAACCAGCTTCCTGCAGCGTTCCTGAGGAATCTTGGCCCATCCCTCATGGAGAATGGCCTCCAAATGACTAATATTCTTGTAAAGAGAGTGTTTAGGGTTATTCTATGGCATTCAAGTAAGGCAATTGTGATGGAAACTCCAGAATCGTATAGTACTTCTTTTGAAGCCAAGTCTTGATGTACTGCTAGTTATACCTGGAATCATTGTCCTGACGAAAAGTCTAATCATGCAAAAGCTTCAGTTTCCTCACAGAAGGCATGACATTTTCTATTAGGTTTTCTGGATACTTGATTGAATCCATCTTGTTGGCACCATTGAAGCTCTAAAAAACTATAGGGAGAAAAATACTTTATCTAAAAAACTAATTAAAGCTGCCAAAAAGGAAACAGAGAAGCACATTGCTAAGGAGAGTAAAACTAATCCCAAACTGTTCTTCAACTATATCAATAGTAAAAGAATAAAAACTGAAAATGTAGGCCCCTTAAAAAATAGTGAGGAAAGAATGGTTGTAGATGACGAGGAAAAAGCTAACATATTAAACACCTTCTTCTCCACGGCATTCACGGTGGAAAATGAAATGCTAGGTGAAATCCCAAGAAACAATGAAAACCCTATATTAAGGGTCACCAATCTAACCCAAGAAGAGGTGCGAAACCGGCTAAATAAGATTAAAATAGATAAATCTCCGGGTCCGGATGGCATACACCCACGAGTACTAAGAGAACTAAGTAATGTAATAGATAAACCATTATTTCTTATTTTTAGGGACTCTATAGCGACAGGGTCTGTTCCGCAGGACTGGCGCATAGCAAATGTGGCGCCAATATTCAAAAAGGGCTCTAAAAGTGAACCTGGAAATTATAGGCCAGTAAGTCTAACCTCTATTGTTGGTAAAATATTTGAAGGGTTTCTGAGGGATGTTATTCTGGATTATCTCAATGAGAATAACTGTTTAACTCCATATCAGCATGGGTTTATGAGAAATCGCTCCTGTCAAACCAATCTAATCAGTTTTTATGAAGAGGTAAGCTATAGACTGGACCACGGTGAGTCATTGGACGTGGTATATCTCGATTTTTCCAAAGCGTTTGATACCGTGCCGCACAAGAGGTTGGTACACAAAATGAGAATGCTTGGTCTGGGGGAAAATGTGTGTAAATGGGTTAGTAACTGGCTTAGTGATAGAAAGCAGAGGGTGGTTATAAATGGTATAGTCTCTAACTGGGTCGCTGTGACCAGTGGGGTACCGCAGGGGTCAGTATTGGGACCTGTTCTCTTCAACATATTCATTAATGATCTGGTAGAAGGTTTACACAGTAAAATATCGATATTTGCAGATGATACAAAACTATGTAAAGCAGTTAATACAAGAGAAGATAGTATTCTGCTACAGATGGATCTGGATAAGTTGGAAACTTGGGCTGAAAGGTGGCAGATGAGGTTTAACAATGATAAATGTAAGGTTATACACATGGGAAGAGGGAATCAATATCACCATTACACACTGAACGGGAAACCACTGGGTAAATCTGACAGGGAGAAGGACTTGGGGATCCTAGTTAATGATAAACTTACCTGGAGCAGCCAGTGCCAGGCAGCAGCTGCCAAGGCAAACAGGATCATGGGGTGCATTAAAAGGATACACATGATGAGAGCATTATACTGCCTCTGTACAAATCCCTAGTTAGACCGCACATGGAGTACTGTGTCCAGTTTTGGGCACCGGTGCTCAGGAAGGATATAATGGAACTAGAGAGAGTACAAAGGAGGGCAACAAAATTAATAAAGGGGATGGGAGAACTACAATACCCAGATAGATTAGCGAAATTAGGATTATTTAGTCTAGAAAAAAGACGACTGAGGGGCGATCTAATAACCATGTATAAGTATATAAGGGGACAATACAAATATCTCGCTGAGGATCTGTTTATACCAAGGAAGGTGACGGGCACAAGGGGGCATTCTTTGCGTCTGGAGGAGAGAAGGTTTTTCCACCAACATAGAAGAGGATTCTTTACTGTTAGGGCAGTGAGAATCTGGAATTGCTTGCCTGAGGAGGTGGTGATGGCGAACTCAGTCGAGGGGTTCAAGAGAGGCCTGGATGTCTTCCTGGAGCAGAACAATATTGTATCATACAATTATTAGGTTCTGTAGAAGGACGTAGATCTGGGTATTTATTATGATGGAATATAGGCTGAACTGGATGGACAAATGTCTTTTTTCGGCCTTACTAACTATGTTACTATGTTACTATGTTACTATGTTGTTCTTCACACACTGCAGGTTTCTAGCGACAAAGAATGCAAAGCAGCTAGAGAGCATCACCAAGCCACCACCATGATTCACTATAGGCATCACTGATTCACCACCATGCTTCACTGTAGGCATCATGGTATAAGCTTTATTCTTTCTCCAGATGTATTGCTGATCCATAGACCTAACATTTTGTTCTATCACTCCAAAGAAGAGAATCTCAAAAAGTTTGTGGATTAATTATAAAGTTTTGAGCACATTGGAGCCAACCTTTGAAGGTTTTTTGAGTCAGTTGAGTTTGGGTATGGAGACCATACTGTTTAGTATGCGACTTATTGTACAAACTGAATCCTCGGCGCTGCTGCCAATTCTTGCTGCAGGCCTTTTGCAGTCACTCGTTGGTTTTTGACCACCTTCTTCGTCAGGAATATGGTGGCAAGCGGTGACAGCTTCCTCTTTCTGCCATATCCAGGTAGTGTAGCCGGTATTCCTGTGTCTTTAAACTTGTAAACCTTGCTTTCATCTGTGTTTCAATGATCTCTTTTCTAAAATTTTCAGACCACTCTCTTTACAAGAATATTAGTAATCTGGAGGCCATTCTCCATGAGGGATGGGCCAAGATTCCTCAGGAAGCCTGCCAGAAGCTGGTTTCTGGCTACACATCATGTCTGCAGCAGGTCATAACAGCCAGAGGGGCTCAAATAAATGGTGAAGACGCTTGTCATGAAGTAGGTGAATAATCACGAGACAGCAGTATTTAGTAAACGTGTCATTTTGGTTAGCATTTGGAAAAACGACTTATTATATTAATTTCGTTCAGCTATTTACATTTTTTAATTGGTTTATTGCAAACAGCAGAAAGTTTGAACTTTTTGCTAATAAACCAAATGTGCAACGGGGGTGGGGTGTGAATAATTTTTATTGCAACTGTATGTTTTCACTGTTAAAGTAGAATTCACTCCTGTCTACATGCATTTTGGAGGGAGGCAGCTATATCTGTAATCCGATCTTTTCAGTGCATAGTATACTACATGGAAATACAAAAGGGTTATTATAAGTAATGAAGCTTAAATTACAATGTAGAATATAGGAAATGAAGTTGGCAATTTGAAGAGAGTGAAATACTGATTATAGCTTAGGCCGCCATAATCTGTTACTTGCTGAAAAGAAATCATCTTATCAGCCAGAATGAAATCCCTTATTGTTCAGGGATCATCTGAAGTTCTGTGCCATTACACGATCAGATGAACCAGAAAAAGACGACTTGTTCATAAATGTCATCAGACACGTCCCATCTACATCTCGTGAGGAGTCTGGCTCCTGTAGGAAAATATTGTCTGTATGATATTCTGCATTGAGTAATGTTGGGGCTTCGCAGTGAATCTTTTGCATGACAGTCTTAGAAAATTCTTCGCTCGACCTTACAGAACAAAAGTTGTGAATTATTTGCAACAAAAAGAAGAATTCTGACCATTTCCGAACTAGTTTTCTGCCTTAGGATCAGATAAGGGTGTCACAGTGATTGTCGCGAGCTGTGATTTTGCAGTGAAAGAGTAAACTCTGCTATAGATATGAAACCAATAAAAATATCAGCTTGTGTTTGCAATATGCCCTTTATATATTTACTAGATGGTGGCCCGATTCTAACGCATCGGGTATTCTAGAATATGTATGTATATAGCAGCCACATAGTATATAGCACAGGCCATGACATATTATTGAATACCCGATGCGTTAATACAGGCCATGCAGTATATAACAGTGGCCACACAGTATATAACACAGCCCAAACAGTATATAACATAGCCCACGCAGTATATAACATTGCCCACATAGTATATAACACTGGCCACCCACATAGTATATAGCAGCCATGCAGTATATAACGCAGCCCACACAGTATATAACACTGCCCACATAGTATATAGTACTGCCCACGTAGTATATAGCAGCCATGTAGTATATAACGCAGCCCACACAGTATATAACACTGCCCACATAGTATTTAGCAGCAATGTAGAATATAACGCAGCCCACGCAGTATATAACATTGCCCACATAGTATATAACACTGCCCACATAGTATATAGCACTGCCCACATAGTATTTAGCAGCAATATAGAATATAACGCAGCCCACGCAGTATATAACATTGCCCACATAGTATATTATTATTATTTATTTATATAGCACCATTAATTCCATGGTGCTGTACATGAGAAAGGGGTTACATGCAGGGTTACAGATATCGTTTACAGTAAACAGGTTTACAGTGACAGACTGGTACAGAGGGGAGAGGACCCTGTCCTTGCGGACTTACATTCTATGGGATAGTGGGGAAGAGACAGAAGGTAGGGGTGAGGCGGCGGATCTGGCGGTGGTGATGTGGCGGCTCTGGTGGAGGTAAGGCGGCGGCTCTGGCGGAGGTGAGGCGGCGGCTCTGGCGGCGGCTCTGGCGGCGGTGAGGTGGCGGCTCTGGCGGTGGTGAAGCGGTGGCTCTGGCGGTGGTGAGGCGGCGGCTCTGGTGGCGGTGAGGCGGCGGCTTGTTATTGTAGGCTGTAGGCTTTCCTGAAGAGATGGGTTTTCAGGTTCCGTCTGAAGGATCTGAGGGTGGTGGTGGATAATCGGACGTGTTAAGGCATGGAATTCCAGGGATGGGGGATATTCGGGAGAAATCTTGGAGGCGGTTGTGTGAGGAACGAATAAGTGTGGAGGAGAGTAGGAGGTCTTGGGAGGATCGAAGATTACGTGAGGGAAGATATTGGGAGATTAGTTCAGAGATATAGGGAGGGGACAGGTTGTGAATGGCTTTGTAGACCAGTGTTAGTAGTTTGAACTGGATTCGTTGGGGAATTGGGAGCCAGTGGAGGGATTTGCAGAGGGGAGATAAAGGGGAGTAGCGAGGAGAGAGGTGGATTAGCCGAGCAGCAGAGTTGAGGACAGACTGGAGTGCTGCAAGAGAGCTGGGAGGCCACAGAGGGTGTTGCAGTAATCGAGGCGGGAGATGATGAGAGCATGCACAAGAGTTTTGGTAGATTGTGGGCTGAGGAAGGAATGGATTCTGGCAATATTTTTGAGTTGGAGGCGACAGGAGGTGGCAAGAGCTTGGGCATGAGGATTGAAGGACAGGGCAGAGTCGAGAGTCACCCAGAGGCAGCGGATTTCAGGTGAGCGAGAGAGCGTGATGCCGTTTACCATAATAGATAGATCAGGTAGGGGGTAGAGTTGAGCGACCTTGACCTTTTTAGAGTCGAGCCGGGTTTTGCGAAACCCGACTATGTCCAAAGTCGGGTCGAGTGAAATCGGCCGATTATGACGTAAAGTCGGGATCGACCGAAACACGAAACCCAATGCAAGTCAATGGGGCAGCATAGTCGGCAGTGAGTGGGGGCCAGGAAAACACCTAGAGTGGCCATTTTAATGTCAAAACCATCCATTCTTCTTAATGAAGCTTGTCAAGCGTAATTTACCTTATAATAATTGGAAGGCATTTGAAATTGGGGGTCATTTGGCTAAAGTTGTGGGGGGTAGGGCTGGTTCAAGTAATTAGTGGGCCCAGGAAATCTGGACCACGTCACGGCAGTGGAGCAGGGAGAGGTAAGTATTTCAACTTTGCAAGTGCTGTGAACCTGAGCAAGCAGGGGGGGCCCACTCGTTGGCATTGGCACTGGCACAGGGCCCCTCAAAGTACAGCGGTGTGTTTGCACGGCGGGGGCGCCTCCCACCGGCAGCAACACTTTTGCGTACTATGAGAGGCCCTGTGCCAGTGACGTCGCCAACTAGTATTCCTCCCCCCACCTGATGAAGGAACCTGCACTTTCATCTGCACCTTCCTCTTTGTCCCCGTGTAAGGTGGTATGGTATGCGGGAAGAGCAACCTGACTTTCAGCAGGGTCACAATGTTGTTGTGTAGCGTGCACGGGGAATGTTGCGTTATGGGTCAATGTACCAGCAGACTCATCTATCACTGGCTGGGCAATGGGCACGATGAAGTGGAAACACAGATATAGGCCCAAAGAAGAAAGTGGGCTAAATGCAGTTCAAAATTGGTAACACAGGAATAACCAGGGGGCATTGCAGTGGAGGACAACTGGAATGAGAGGCTGACACAGAGAGTAGGGCCAAATCAGTAAGTAGTCGAAATGCAGTTCAAAATTGGCAACCGTAGTAAACAGGCGGCACAGCTTTGTTCAGTGGAGGAGAACAGCAAGGAGTGGCAGACACCGATAGTAGGCCCCAAACCAACTAGTACGCCAAATGCAGTTGTTCCATTTAACCACAATTTAATGAGAGCCTGAAGATAGAAGCTCAGGAAAGGCAACCTGGGGAACACCTTGGAGTGTAACACACCATCTCTCTCCACCCCATACCCATTTTGTATGGCCTAATGCAGTGTACTTTTCTACAACTACTAAACGAGAGTCGGAAGACCGAAGCAATGGCAAGGAAACCTGGGGAACACCTTAGAGTGTAACACACCCTCTCTCTACACCCCATACCCAATTTGAAGGCCTAATGCAGTGTAGTTTCCAAGAACTACTAAACGAGAGCCGGAAGATCGAAGCTCAGGAAAGGCAACCTGGGGAACACCTTGGAGTGTAACACACCCTCTCGCTACACCCCATACCCAATTTGAAGGCCTAATGCAGCGTAGTTTCCAACAACTACTAAACGAGAGCCGGAATATCGAAGCTCAGGAAAGGCAACCTGGGGAACACCTTGGAGTGTAACAAACCCTCTCTCTACACCCCATACCCAATTTGTAGGCCTAATGCAGCGTAGTTTCCGACAACTACTAAACGAGAGCATGAAGATCGAAGCTCAGGAAAGGCAACCTGGGGAACACCTTGGAGTGTAACACACCCTCTCTCTACACCCCATACCCAATTTGTAGGCCTAATGCAGCGTAGTTTCCGACAACTACTAAACGAGAGCCGGAATATCGAAGCTCAGGAAAGGCAACCTGGGGAACACCTTGGAGTGTAACACACCCTCTCTCTACGCCCCATACCCAATTTGTAGGCCTAATGCAGCGTAGTTTCCGACAACTACTAAACGAGAGCCGGAATATCGAAGCTCAGGAAAGGCAACCTGGGGAACACCTTGGAGTGTAACACACCCTCTCTCTACACCCCATACCCAATTTGAAGGCCTAATGCAGTGTAGTTTCCAAGAACTACTAAACGAGAGCCGGAAGATCGAAGCTCAGGAAAGGCAACCTGGGGAACACCTTGGAGTGTAACACACCCTCTCGCTACACCCCATACCCAATTTGAAGGCCTAATGCAGCGTAGTTTCCAACAACTACTAAACGAGAGCCGGAAGATCGAAGCTCAGGAAAGGCAACCTGGGGAACACCTTGGAGTGGAACACACCATCTCTCTACACCCCATACCCAATTTGAAGGCCTAATGCAGAGTAGTTTCCAAGAACTACTAAACGAGAGCCGGAAGATCGAAGCTCAGGAAAGGCAACCTGGGGAACACCTTGGAGTGTAACACAACGTCTCTCTACACGACGGAAGGGCTGATTCTTAGGAAGGAAGGCTGTTGGAAATAAGCATTGCGCGTCCGAGGGTGATTATATTCTTATTAGGTATATACTCACCCTCGGACGCGCCCTGCTTCTTTATTTGGAATGAATGTTTATTTGCAATGTGGTGTTGACTTTCTCTATTATTTTGGTAATTAATGATTTTATTATTTTCATTATTTTGCATCTTCTCGGCAATAATATAAAGAAGACGCGACAGGACAACACTCGGTGGATGCCATATGTGTGTTTTCAATTTAAAAAAACTTTCAGTTAACTACTTGCAGGAGAAAGTAATTGTAGCTGGTGGCCATTTTTAGTACTGTACCAGATTAGAGTTGTGTGTTTGTTTTTAATGTTAAAATGTCTGCATTTGATATCTCACCAGTATTTTCTTTTTTATAAGCAAAATACTTATTTTTATATTTTCTGATGTTGGTTCCAGGGGTACACGGCCAGCAGTGCCCTGGTCAGTGTAGTAGTAGTTGAAAGAATGGACCGCAGACAGGCATCGAAGGCCTAAAATAATAACACATGGCTGTAGGCAATTTTAAATTGGTTCCAGGGGTACACGGACAGCAGTGGTGTGGTCAGTGGAGGCCTAGTGGAAGGAGTGACCGCAGACAGGCATCGAAGGCCTAAAATAATAACACATGGCTGTAGGCAATTTTAAATTGGTTCCAGGGGTACACGGGCAGCAGTGACCTGGTCAGTGTAGTAGTAGTTGAAAGAATGGACCGCAGACAGGCATCGAAGGCCTAAAATAAAAAAATTGGGCTGGCTGTAGGCAATTTTAAATTGGTTCCAGGGGTACACGGGCAGCAGTGGTGTGGTCAGTGGAGGCCTAGTGGAAGGAGTGACCGCAGACAGGCATCGAAGGCCTAAAATAATAACACATGGCTGTAGGCAATTTTAAATTGGTTCCAGGGGTACACGGGCAGCAGTGACCTGGTCAGTGTAGTAGTAGTTGAAAAAATGGACCGCAGACAGGCATCGAATGCCTAAAATAATAACACATGGCTGTAGGCAATTTTAAATTGGTTACAGGGGTACACGGACAGCAGTGACCTGGTCAGTGTAGTAGTAGTTGAAAGAATGGACCGCAGACAGGCATCGAAGGCCTAAAATAAAAAAATTGGGCTGGCTGTAGGCAATTTTAAATTGGTTCCAGGGGTACACGGACAGCAGTGGTGTGGTCAGTGGAGGCCTAGTGGAAGGAGTGACCGCAGACAGGCATCGAAGGCCTAAAATAATAACACATGGCTGTAGGCAATTTTAAATTGGTTCCAGGGGTACACGGACAGCAGTGACCTGGTCAGTGTAGTAGTAGTTGAAAGAATGGACCGCAGACAGGCATCGAAGGCCTAAAATAAAAAAATTGGGCTGGCTGTAGGCAATTTTAAATTGGTTCCAGGGGTACACGGGCAGCAGTGACCTGGTCAGTGTAGTAGTAGTTGAAAGAATGGACCGCAGACAGGCTTAGAAGGCCTAACATAACAAACTTGGGCTGGCTGTAGGCACTTTTAAATTGGTTCCAGGGGTACACGGGCAGCAGTGGTCTGGTCAGTGGAAGTCTAGTGGAAGGAGTGACCGCAGACAGGCTTCCAAGGCCTAACATAACAAACTTGGGCTGGCTGTAGGCACTTTTAAATTGGTTCCAGGGGTACACGGGCAGCAGTGGTCTGGTCAGTGGAAGTCTAGTGGAAGGAGTGACCGCAGACAGGCTTCCAAGGCCTAACATAACAAACTTGGGCTGGCTGTAGGCACTTTTAAATTGGTTCCAGGGGTACACGGGCAGCAGTGGTCTGGTCAGTGGAAGTCTAGTGGAAGGAGTGACCGCAGACAGGCTTCCAAGGCCTAACATAACAAACTTGGGCTGGCTGTAGGCACTTTTAAATTGGTTCCAGGGGTACACGGGCAGCAGTGGTCTGGTCAGTGGAAGTCTAGTGGAAGGAGTGACCGCAGACAGGCTTCCAAGGCCTAACATAACAAACTTGGGCTGGCTGTAGGCACTTTTAAATTGGTTCCAGGGGTACACGGGCAGCAGTGGTCTGGTCAGTGGAAGTCTAGTGGAAGGAGTGACCGCAGACAGGCTTCGAAGGCCTAACATAACAAAATTGGGCTGGCTGTAGGCACTTTAAATTGGTTCCAGGGGTACATGGGCAGCAGTGTATGGTCAGTGGAAGTCTAGTGGAAGGAGTGACGGCAGACAGTCTTCGAAGGCCTAACATAACAAAATTGGGCTGACTGTAGGCACTTTTAAATTGGTTCCAGGGTAACACGGCCAGCAGTGGCCTGGTCAGTGTAGTAGTTGTAGAAAGAAGGGACCGCAGACAGGCTTCGAAGGCCTAACATAACAAAAATGTCAAAACAATGGTATTGTCAGTGCCAGGCATTGAAGGATGTCAGCGGCTAGACTACACATTGGTGAAGCTGTGAGAGATAATTTTGCTAGTGGTAGAGCACTGTTTGAGCTGGGGGGGGGAACTGTCTTGTGGCCGGCGGTACAGGCACAGGGCCCCTCATATTACAACGGTGTGTCTGACGTTGGGTGCGCACCACCACCGCCAGAGACACTTTATTGTACTATGAGGGACCCAGTGGCAGTGCCGTCGACCAAAAGCGGCCACACCCACCTCTTCAGACAAACAGCACTCTCAAGGGTCCAAGCGCAAAGTGGCGATAGCACGGCCCCGTGTGGGGAGTTTGGCCATTTCGTGAGGTGGAAACATGTCGTATGCTGGACAATCAGGTGAAGAAAATTACGAGATTGGAAAAGTCATTCAGAATAGTCCACAGGCAAGACCTTTTCATAGGAAAGCTAGGTGTCAGCCGGGCAGGGTGGGGCAAAAGATTTTGAAATCCAGTTGTGGTTCATTTTAATGAAGGTTAGATCATCTACATTTTGGGTAGCCAGACGAGTCCTTTTTTCTGTTAGTATTGAACCTGCAGCACTGAATACTCTTTCTGATAGGACACTAGCTGCCGGGCAAGCAAGCTCCTGCAATGCATATTCTGCCAATTCTGGCCAGGTGTCTAATTTGGATGCCCAGTAATCAAATGGGAATGACGGTTGAGGGAGAACGTCGATAAGGGATGAAAAATAGTTTGTAACCATACTGGACAAATGTTGTCTCCTGTCACTTTGAATTGATGCTGCAGTACCTGTCCTGTCTGCGGTCATAGAAAAATCACTCCACAACCTGGTCAGAAAACCCCTCTGTCCAACGCCACTTCTGATTTCTGCCCCTCTAACACCTCTGGTCTGCTGGCCCCTGGAGCTCGTGTGAGAACGATCACGGGCGCTGTGTGCAGGGAATGCCAGAAGCAAACGGTCAACAAGAGTTGATTGTTTTGTTGCTAATATTAGTTCCAAGTTCTCATGTGGCATAATATTTTGCAATTTGCCTTTATAGCGAGGATCAAGGAGGCAGGCCAACCAGTAATCGTCATCGTTCATCATTTTTGTAATGCGTGTGTCCCTTTTGAGGATACGCAAGGCATAATCCGCCATGTGGGCCAAAGTTCCCGTTGTCAAATCTGCGGTTGTGCTTGGTTGAGGGGCAGTTGCAGGCAAATCTACGTCACTTGTGTCCCTCAAAAAACCAGAACCCGGCCTTGCCACGCCACCAATTTCCCGTGCCCCCGGGAAAGCTTCCTCATTAAAAATATACTCATCCCCATCATCCTCCTCATCCTCCACCTCCTCTTCGCCCGGTACCTCGTCATGTACACTGCCCTGACCAGACAATCGCTGACTGTCATCAAGGCTTTCCTCTTCCTCTGGTGCAGACGCCTGATCCTTTATGTGCGTCAAACTTTGCATCAGCAGACGCATTAGGGGGATGCTCATGCTTATTATGGCGTTGTCTGCACTAACCAGCCGTGTGCATTCCTCAAAACACTGAAGGACTTGACACATGTCTTGAATCTTCGACCACTGCACACCTGACAACTCCATGTCTGCCATCCTACTGCCTGCCCGTGTATGTGTATCCTCCCACAAAAACATAACAGCCCGCCTCTGTTCGCACAGTCTCTGAAGCATGTGCAGTGTTGAGTTCCACCTTGTTGCAACGTCTATGATTAGGCGATGCTGGGGAAGGTTCAAAGAACGCTGATAGGTCTGCATACGGCTGGAGTGTACAGGCGAACGGCGGATATGTGCGCAAAGTCCACGCACTTTGAGGAGCAGGTCGGATAACCCCGGATAACTTTTCAGGAAGCACTGCACCACCAGGTTTAAGGTGTGAGCCAGGCAAGGAATGTGTTTCAGTTGGGAAAGGGAGATGGCAGCCATGAAATTCCTTCCGTTATCACTCACTACCTTGCCTGCCTCAAGATCTACAGTGCCCAGCCACGACTGCGTTTCTTGCTGCAAGAACTCGGACAGAACTTCCGCGGTGTGTCTATTGTCGCCCAAACACTTCATAGCCAATACAGCCTGCTGACGTATGCCAGTAGCTGCCCCATAATGGGAGACCTGGTGTGCAACAGTGGCAGGTGCGGATGGAGTGTTTGTGCGACTGCGGTCTGTGGACGAGCTCTTGCTTCTGCAGGAGGACGAGGAGGAGGAGGAGGAGGGGGTGCGAACGGCTACAGACAACTGTTTACTAGACCGTGGGCTAGGCAGAACTGTCCCAAACTTGCTGTCCCCTGTGGACCCTGAATCCACCACATTTACCCAGTGTGCCGTGATGGACACGTAACGTCCCTGGCCATGCCTACTGGTCCATGCATCTGTTGTCAGGTGCACCTTTGTGCTCACAGATTGCCTGAGTGCATGGACGATGCGCTCTTTAACATGCTGGTGGAGGGCTGGGATGGCTTTTCTGGAAAAAAAGTGTCGACTGGGTAGCTCGTAGCGTGGTACAGCGTAGTCCATCAGGTCTTTGAAAGCTTCGCTTTCAACTAACCGGTAGGGCATCATCTCTAACGAGATTAGTCTAGCTATGTGGGCGTTCAAACCCTGTGTACGCGGATGCGAGGCTAAGTATTTCCTTTTTCTAACCATAGTCTCATGTAGGGTGAGCTGGACTGGAGAGCTGGAGATCGTGGAACTAGCGGGGGTGCCGGTGGACATGGCAGACTGAGAGACGGTGGGAGATGGTATTGTTGCCGCCGGTGCCCTAGATGCAGTGTTTCCTACTACGAAACTGGTGATTCCCTGACCCTGACTGCTTTGGCCTGGCAAAGATACCTGCACAGATACAGCAGGTGGTGCGCTAAATGGTGGTCCTACACTGCCGGAAGGGATGTTGCGTTGATGACTAGCTTCATTGGCCGAGGGTGCAACAACCTTAAGGGACGTTTGGTAGTTAGTCCAAGCTTTCAAATGCATGGTGGTTAAATGTCTATGCATGCAACTAGTATTGAGACTTTTCAGATTCTGACCTCTGCTTAAGGAAGTAGAACATTTTTGACAGATGACTTTGCGCTGATCAATTGGATGTTGTTTAAAAAAATGCCAGACTGCACTCTTTCTAGCATCGGATACCTTTTCAGGCATTGCAGACTGAGCTTTAACCGGATGGCCACGCTGTCCTCCACCAGGTTTTGGCTTTGCCACGCGTTTTTGGGCAAGATACGGGCCCGGCAGATGGAACCTGTGGCGATGTTGATGCCTGCTGCGGCCCCTCCTCCTCCTCTGCTTCAGAACTGCTGCCGCCTGCACCCTGTTCCCCCAATGGCTGCCAATCGGGGTCAAGAACTGGGTCATCTAATAACTCTTCTTGTACCTCCTGCGCAACTTCGTCTGTGTCACCGTGTCGTTCGGTGGTATAGCGTTCGTGATGGGGCAACATAGTCTCATCAGGGTCTGATTCTTGATCAGCACCCTGCGAGGGCAATGTTGTGGTCTGAGTCAAAGGACCAGCATAGTAGTCTGGCTGTGGCTGTGCGTCAGTGCACTCCATGTCAGATTCAATTTGTAATGGGCATGGACTGTTAACTGCTTCACTTTCTAAGCCAGGGACGGTATGTGTAAAGAGCTCCATGGAGTAACCCGTTGTGTCGCCTGCTGCATTCTTCTCTGTTGTTGTTTTTGCTGAAGAGGACAAGGAAGTGACTTGTCCCTGACCGTGAACATCCACTAACGACGCGCTGCTTTTACTTTTACCAGTTTCACGAGATGAGGCAAAAGAGCTAGAGGCTGAGTCAGCAAGATAAGCCAAAACTTGCTCTTGCTGCTCCGGCTTTAAAAGCGGTTTTCCTAATCCCAGAAAAGGGAGCGTTCGAGGCCTTGTGTAGCCGGACGACGAACCTGGCTCCACAGCTCCAGACTTAGGTGCAATATTTTTTCCCCCACGACCACCTGATGCTCCACCACTACCACTACCCTCATTACCAGCTGACAATGAACGCCCCCGGCCACGACCTCTTCCACTAGACTTCCTCATTGTTTTAAAAACGTAACCAAACTAACGTTATTTGTTGCAGTCACACAACTTACACGGTGAGCTATAACTTCAGTATGATTTAGCTACCCCTTTACAGGTTGGTGAGACCACAGCGAAAATCAGGCCCAATGTTACACACTCTTTTTTTGGTGGCTGCAAATTAGAGAGATGCCCCACACGCAGGACTGTCACTGAAGCACAAATGTTAATATTAATGTCACACTATTATTTTTTTTTTATTTTTATTTTTTTCAGGAACACTTTAGAAACCCCCCCAAAAAAAAAAAATAGATTTTTGCAGGGAGAATTTAGAAAACAAATGTAACAAACTATATGCTTTCTATGGGCCACTGAGTGAGAGATGACGCACACAGGAATCAGGAGTGGCACACAAGCCCAGAGGCCAATATTTTTCTACCAATGATTGATGGAGTTATTTTCTCTGGTAGATTTTGGAACCCAAATCAAGGAAAAAAAATGTAGGCTTTCTATGGACCACAATTGGAGAGAGAGAGAGAGAGAGATGGCACACCCAGGAGTCAAGACTGGCACACAAGCAGAAAGGCCAATATTAATCTCCCACTGTTTTTTTTTTTTTTTTTTTTTTTTCAGGGAGACTTTAGAAAAAAAAATAATAAAAAAAATATGATTTTATCAGGAAGAATTTAGAAACCAAATAAAATAAAATGATTTTTTCAGGGAGAATTTATAAAACAAATAAAAACAAAAATAGGCGTTCTATGGCCCACTGACTGAGAGATGACGCACACAGGAGTCAGGAGTGGCACACAAACCCAGAGGCCAATATTTTTCTACCAATGATTGATGTAGTTATTTTCTCTGGTAGATTTTAGAACCCAAATCAAGGAAAAAAAATATAGGCTTTCTATGGACCACAATTGGAGAGAGAGAGAGAGAGAGAGAGAGAGAGAGAGAGATGGCACACCCAGGAGTCAAGACTGGCACACAAGCAGAAAGGCCAATATTAATCTCCCACTGTTTTTTTTGGTTGTTTTTTTTTTTTTTTTTTTCAGGGAGACTTTAGAAAAAAAAATAATAAAAAAAATATGATTTTATCAGGAAGAATTTAGAAACCAAATAAAATAAAATGATTTTTTCAGGGAGAATTTATAAAACAAATAAAACCAAAAATAGGCGTTCTATGGCCCACTGACTGAGAGATGACGCACCCAGGAGTCAAGACTGGCACACAAGCAGAAAGGCCAATATTAATCTCCCACTGTTTTTTTTGGTTGTTTTTTTTTTTTTTTTTTCAGGGAGACTTTAGAAAAAAAAATAATAAAAAAAATATGATTTTATCAGGAAGAATTTAGAAACCAAATAAAATAAAATGATTTTTTCAGGGAGAATTTATAAAACAAATAAAACCAAAAATAGGCGTTCTATGGCCCACTGACTGAGAGATGACGCACCCAGGAGTCAAGACTGGCACACAAGCAGAAAGGCCAATATTAATCTCCCACTGTTTTTTTTTTTTTTTTTCAGGGAGACTTTAGAAAAAAAAATAATAAAAAAAATATGATTTTATCAGGAAGAATTTAGAAACCAAATAAAATAAAATGATTTTTTCAGGGAGAATTTAGAAAACAAATAAAACCAAAAATAGGCGTTCTATGGCCCACTGACTGAGAGATGACGCACACAGGAGTCAGGAGTGGCACACAAACCCAGAGGCCAATATTTTTCTACCAATGATTGATGTAGTTATTTTCTCTGGTAGATTTTAGAACCCAAATCAAGGAAAAAAAATATAGGCTTTCTATGGACCACAATTGGAGAGAGAGAGAGAGAGAGAGAGAGAGAGAGAGAGATGGCACACCCAGGAGTCAAGACTGGCACACAAGCAGAAAGGCCAATATTAATCTCCCACTGTTTTTTTGGTTGTTTTTTTTTTTTTTTTTTCAGGGAGACTTTAGAAATAAAAATAATAAAAAAAATATGATTTTATCAGGAAGAATTTAGAAACCAAATAAAATAAAATGATTTTTTCAGGGAGAATTTAGAAAACAAATAAAACCAAAAATATGCGTTCTATGGCCCACTGACTGAGAGAGAGAGAGAGATGGAACGCTTAGTACTGGCACACAAGCCCAAAGGGCAATATTAATCTCCCTTTTTTTTTCCAGGGAGAATTTCTGAAACCCAAAAAAAAAATAAAATAGGCTTTCTATGGCCCACTATTTGTGAGAGAGATGGGACGCTCAGGACTGGCACAGATGGCACGCTCAGGACTGGCACAGAAGCCCAGAGGCCAATATTAATCTCCCTTTTTTTCTGGGAGAATTTATAAAACCAAAAAAATATTTAAATAGGCTTTCTATGGCCCACTATTTGTGAGAGAGATGGCACGCTCAGGACTGGCACAGATGGCACGCTCACAACTGGCACACAAGCCCAGAGGCCAATATTAATCTCCCTTTTTTCAGGGAGAATTTCTAAAACCCAAAAAAAAAATAAAATAGGCTTTCTATGGCCCACTATTTGTGAGAGAGATGGGACGCTCAGGACTGGCACAGATGGCACGCTCAGGACTGGCACAGAAGCCCAGAGGCCAATATTAATCTCCCTTTTTTTCTGGGAGAATTTATAAAACCAAAAAAATATTTAAATAGGCTTTCTATGGCCCACTATTTGTGAGAGAGATGGCACGCTCAGGACTGGCACAGATGGCACGCTCACAACTGGCACACAAGCCCAGAGGCCAATATTAATCTCCCTTTTTTCAGGGAAAATTGATAAAACAAAAAAAAAAATTAAATAGGCTTTCTATGGCCCACTATTTGTGAGAGAGATGGCACGCTCAGGGCTGGCTGGCACAGATGGCACGCTCAGGACTGGCACACAAGCCCAGAGGCCAATATTAATCTCCCTTTTTTTCTGGGAGAATTTATAAAACCAAAAAAATATTTAAATAGGCTTTCTATGGCCCACTATTTGTGAGAGAGATGGCACGCTCAGGACTGGCACAGATGGCACGCTCACAACTGGCACACAAGCCCAGAGGCCAATATTAATCTCCCTTTTTTCAGGGAAAATTGATAAAACAAAAAAAAAAATTAAATAGGCTTTCTATGGCCCACTATTTGTGAGAGAGATGGCACGCTCAGGGCTGGCTGGCACAGATGGCACGCTCAGGACTGGCACACAAGCCCAGAGGCCAATATTAATCTCCCTTTTTTTCTGGGAGAATTTATAAAACCAAAAAAATATTTAAATAGGCTTTCTATGGCCCACTATTTGTGAGAGAGATGGCACGCTCAGGACTGGCACAGATGGCACGCTCACAACTGGCACACAAGCCCAGAGGCCAATATTAATCTCCCTTTTTTCAGGGAAAATTTATAAAACAAAAAAAAAAATTAAATAGGCTTTCTATGGCCCACTATTTGTGAGAGAGATGGCACGCTCAGGGCTGGCACAGATGGCACGCTCAGGACTGGCACACAAGCCCAGAGGCCAATATTAATCTCCCTTTTTTTCAGGGAGAATTTATAAAACCAAAAAAAAAAATAAATAGGCTTTCTATGGCCCACTATTTGTGAGAGAGATGGCACACTCAGGACTGGCACACAAGCCCAAAGGCCAATATTAATCTCCCACTGTATTTTTATCAGGGAGAATTTATACACCCCACAAAAAAAAATACAGAAAAATGAAAAGGCTTTCTATGGCCCACTATGTGAGAGAGATGGCACACACAGGGATGGCACTCTAGCAGAAATGCCAAATTGCCAATCTTAATCTCCCACCAAAAAAAAAAAAAAAAAAAAAACAGGGAATGTCCTACAATTACTATCTCCCTGCCTGCAGTAATCTCAGCCAGGTATGGCAGGCAGCTACTATCTCCCTGCCTGCAGTAATCTCAGCCAGGTATGGCAGGCAGCAATAAGGAGTGGACTGATGCACAAATGAAATAAAAAGTGTGGACAAACAAAAAAGATAGCTGTGCAGAAAGGAAGGAACAAGAGGATTTGTGCTTTGAAAAAAGCAGTTGGTTTGCACAGCGGCGTACACACAGCAATGCAGCTATCAGGGAGCCTTCTAGGGCAGCCCAATGAGCTACAGCGCTGAGGGGAAAAAAAAAAAAAAAAAACTTCCACTGTCCCTGCACACCGAGGGTGGTGTTGGACAGTGCAAATCGCTGCAGCACAAGCGGTTTTGTGGTTAATGGACCCTGCCTAACGCTATCCCTGCTTCTGACAAAGCGGCAGCAACCTCTCCCTAAGCTCAGATCAGCAGCAGTAAGATGGCGGTCGGCGGGAACGCCTCTTTATAGCCCCTGTGACGTCGCAGACAGCAAGCCAATCACTGCAATGCCCTTCTCTAAGATGGTGGGGACCAGGACCTATGTCATCACGCTGCCCACACTCTGCGTTTACCTTCATTGGCTGAGAAATGGCGCTTTTCGCGTCATTGAAACGCGACTTTGGCGCGAAAGTCGCGTACCGCATGGCCGACCCCGCACAGGGGTCGGATCGGGTTTCATGAAACCCCGACTTAGCCAAAAGTCGGCGACTTTTGAAAATGTTCGACCCGTTTCGCTCAACCCTAGTAGGGGGGATACGTGAGGTGGGGGAAAGATGATGAATTCAGTTTTGTCTACATCGAGTTTAAGGAAGCGAGAGGTGAAGAAGGAGGATATGGCTGACAGACACTTCAGGATTCTGGACAGCAGGCCAGAGAGGTAGATCTGAGTGTCGTCTGCATACAGGTGGTACTGGAAGCCATGGGACTTTATAAGTTGTCCTAGGCCAAGGGTATTGATGGAAAAAAGTAGGGGCCCTAGGACAGAGCCTTGAGGGACTCCAACAGAGAGAGGGCGGGATGAGGAGGTAGTGTGGGAGTGGGAAACGCTAAATGTGCGGTTGGATAGGTGTGAGGCAATCCAGGACAGGGCAAGGTCTTTGATGCCAAGGGAAGAGAGAATCTGTAGCAGTAGGCAGTGATCGACTGTGTCGAAAGCAGAGGACAGGTCAAGAAGGAGGAGAATGGAGAACTGTCTGTTAGCTGTAGCTGTGAGTAAGTCATTAGTAATTTTGGTCAGAGCAGTTTCGGTGGAGTGGTGGGGGCGGAAACCAGATTGGAGGCTGTCAAGAAGAGAGTTAGATGAGAGGTGGGAGGAAAGTTGAGCATGGACATGCTGCTCAAAGAGATTTGAAGCAAACGGGAGCAGTGATATGGGGTGATAGCTGGGCATAGCAGTTGGGTCAAGGTTAGTTTTTTTGAGGATGGCTGTGATGGTGGCATGTTTGAAGGCAGTGGGGAAGGTACCAGAAGAGAGCGATAGGTTGAAGAGATGGGTTAGAGCTGGAATGATCGTGTTAGTGAGGTTGGGGAGCAGGTGGGAAGGGATGGGGTCAAGTGCACAGGTGGTGAGGTGTGATTTGGAAAAGAGGCGAGTAAGCTCTCCTTCAGTGATGTTGGAGAGGGAGGTTATTAGGGAAGGGCAGAGGTCTGGTATATGGAGTGGTTGGGGTGATGGACAAGTAAAGGTTTGCCTTGTTTGGTCGATCTTGTTTTTGAAGTAGGTGGCAAAGTCCTCGGAAGAGATGAAGGGAGTTGGAGGTGGCAGTGGTGGGTGGAGGAGAGAGTTAAATGTGCTGAACAGTTGTTTTTGGTTGTAGGATATTGAAGATACAAGGTTAGTGAAATAGATCTGTTTAGCAGAGGTGAGGGCTGATTTGAAGTCAAGTGTAGCTTGTTTGAAAGCAGAGAAGTCGTCTGGCAGGCGTGTTTTCTTCCAACGCTGCTCCGTGACCCTGGATGCTTTTCGAAGGTTTCTTGTGAGATTGTTATGCCAGGGTTGCCTATTGGTTCGTCGCACTCTGCCAAGCACGAGAGGGGTGACTGAGTCTATGGCTTATTTGAGGGTGGAGTTATAGAAAGCGGTGGCGCTGTCCGTGTCGTGGAGTGAAGATATTGAGGACAGGGGTAGGAGAGAGTCTGATAGTCTGTGAATGTCTAGGTTTGCGAGGATTCTGCAAGGATGTGGTAATGGCTGGACCTGAGGTTTATAAGGGTATATAACACTGCCCACATAGTATATAGCAGCCATGTAGTATATCACGCAGCCCACGCAGTATATAACATTGCCCACATAGTATATAACACTGCCCACGTAGTACATAGCAGCCATGAAGTATATAACGCAGCCCACTCAGTATGTAACACAGCCCACGTATTATGTAGCAATGTTGGCACTATATGTGTGGTTAAAAGACTTAAAATAAAAAATAAACATATACTCACCCTCCGAAGGCCCCTTGAAGTCCTGGCACCTGTGTGTGGTGCACGCGGCAGTTTGCGGTCCCAGAGTTGGTATGAGCGCAGGACCTGTGATGATGTCGCAGTCAGATGACCGTGACGTCATGGAAGGTCCTTCTCACATAGCATCCTTGGCCTCGGAACCTTCCGCTTGCACTGCCGAGGACCGCACGCCACGCCATAAAGTTTTTTTTATTATTATTATTTTTAACATTAAGTCGTTTTACTATTGATGCTGCATATGCAGCATCAATAGTAAAAAGTTGGTCACACAAGGTTAATAGCTGCGTTAATGGAGTGCGCTACACCGCGGCATAACGCGGTCCATTAATGCTACAATTAACCCTGTGTGAGGGCTGACTGGAGGGGAGTATGGAGCGGGCACTGACTGCGGGGAGGAAGGAGCGGCCATTTTGCTGCCGGACTGTGCCCGTCGCTGATTGGTCGTGGGCGTTTTGCCACGACCAATCAGCGACTTGGATTTCCATGACAGACAGAGGCCGCGACCAATGAATATCCGTGACAGACAGACAGACGGAAGTGACCCTTAGACAATTATATAGTAGATGTATTCATTGGCGAAATTGGAGGGATAAGGTTGTAAATTATTGCTTCAAAGGCTTGTCAATGATAAATTTCAATATTTACGGTAACTTTGTTGAACGGTAATTGGGGTGCCCCTGAAGGTCCAGACGCCACAGAGGTACTGCATCTCAGCCAGAGATGTGGTATCCCAACTCTTTTGTAAGACGAGAGCTTTGTACAGAACTCCAACACTCGCACCCAACAGACACCAGTTTAGACGGAGCATCTGGGGAAGAGTGTGAGAGCAGTTGGTCCTGAGAGACCAAAGAAGGAGGAGAAAGGAAGAAGAGCTTATTGCGAACATCAGCTCAGATGGAGTTTGTGAGAGGAGTGAAGCTCAGCAGACGTGGGGGTCTGCAGCTCCAGATAGACTGAGAGAAAGAGCAAGAATTGAAAGGAAGGAGAAGAAGCTCCCAGTAGAAGGGGTTCCAGGAGCACGGGGAGTGCGGAGGCCACCCGTGGGATCCGTTTCCAGGCTGACCAGTGTCAATGGAGGGACCAGGCCGCAGTAGGGGATCCGGCCCCTGAATTAGTGGGAACACTCCAGGCTCCAGCTAAGAATCCGGAGGCTGCTGTTTTTGCAGGTGCAGTAGCCACATTTGCACCTACCTGCCGAAAGGATGAACACATAGGGTCCAGGGGACAGAGAGTACCTTGCCCGACAAGACCCACGTTCACTGTCTTGGGACACTGGGTGGCAAGCACCGAGACAGGAGAGGCGATAGCCAGCGCAGAAAGGTGGCCAGGAGAGGCATACATAGAAGTGGAGTTATGGACAGGTGCCCGACTTGCCGGAGAGTTTTCCTGACTTCTTACCTGGAGGACAGAGCCCCCCGGCTGGGGGCCAGAACTGTAAGTAAAGCTGTGAAAACTGCAACCTGCTTCCATGTCTTTCCGGCATCACCTACTCTGCACCTCTACCTCTCCCTAGAAACATTGCCACCCACATCACTTACGGCCCTGGGGACCCTGCTTCACCTGTGGGAAGCTTCACCATCTTTACTGCAGTAACATCACCCCAGAGGACCCCTTTAAGCAGCATTGGTCACCAATGACCGAGCACCACAGGTGGCGTCATGAACTTTCACCACCTTACATATCCATTTAAAAACTATCCCTTTTACTTGAGTGCCCAGGGCCACAGACAGGGTCGCTGCCGCCGTAACCACCCCTTTAATTACGACCAGACCCGGTACCGAGTAGCCCACGGCCCTGGCAGGCGACTCATAATTTTTTTTATATGGTGCAATAAAGGCTGCTTAATCTAATTGTGCTCCATCATTAATTAGAGTATCTGGTATTAACATATTATAAATAAAACATTTGGTTGTGCTTCCTCCTGCCATTCCATCCCTGAGTGCTAGAGATGAGGTAAATTATTCGATTGGGTTTGAATTCTCCTCGAATTGCATGAATATTTATATTTTCCAGAAAACTGACTTTTTTTTGTAATTCACTCCACCTGAATTCAGCAAAATGGAGCTAAGTTGCTGCCATAGAGGTCAAGGCAAATTGTTAAAAAAAATTTGCAATTGTCAGCTCACTGATCATCTGTACCGGCAACTCTGCTGCCTGTTGACCTGTCCTCCATGCCTCTACTTTTCCTCTTACCCATCAAGCTGGATTCTGCTCGCCTTCTTCACACCAGGCCAGGACTTCCAGCACAATGCGGCCTCTAATTTCCTTGTGTAGTAACCATCATTCATCAAGTCACGACGTGATGACACTTGTCACCCAAGTAACGGCAAAGTGCTTAGTGACAGCTGATGTGTGGCTGGAGCGCCCCACTAGGACCCTGGGGTACTTGGGCAGGTCCAGTGGTCGTCAAAGGGGTTGTCATGGTGGCAGCGACCCAGTCCGTGGCCCTGGCCGTGGCCCTGGCCCTGGCCGTGGCATCCAAGTAAAAGGGAAGGTCTTTAAAGGGGTTGTTTGGAATAAAGAATGTTCGTGACGCCACCTGTGGTATTCAGTCAGGGACGACCGACGCTGCTTAAAGAGGTCCACTGGGAATGATGGTACTGCAGCAGGGATGGTATTTCTTCACACAGGTGAAGCTGAATCCCCAGGGCTCCCGGGGTAATAGGCAGAGATGGTGTGGTGCCAGAAAGAATCAGAGGACACAAGGTTGCAGTCTCTTTACCTTTTAGTGGTGGTTTTCGGCCACAGTACAGGTTACCAGTAACAGGTGATGGTGAGGTTCAGTCAGCCCCTCGAAGCGATTATGGATCCCCCTTTCAGGTGAGGTTGGAAACCTTCCTTCCTGCGCTGTAAGGTGAGTCCCTTGCTACCTATGGCTCCACACAAGGTCCTCTCTCTGTCCTAAGACAGTACCCGCATGGCAGGCAATGCTTTTTACAGGTGTCTCTAATTTTGACTCCAGGCTCTATATGTTGCTGTGCCTTCAGGTGTGGGTGTGAACAGATGACCTGAAATCTTCTACCCTCCGGTTTCTGCTGTGGGGCATACAGTCTCACTCAGCCTCGGACTCCCGGTGTCCAGTTCTTGCGCTTCAGTGTAGAGGGAGATTATTATTATTATTTATTAAGGGAGCTCAGTCGCAGCTCCCCTCCAGCTCTTTACCTCTCCCATGCTTCTCCTCTCGCACGTCCTACAGACACAACTCTGTTTGACTCCTCCACTCTGGTCAGTAGCTGCAGCACCATGTGCCTGCAAGGCTCCAGCTCTCCTGCTCTCTCCACTCTCCCCCACTGTCTGCTACAGACTACACTAACTCCTCCAAGCCAGAACAGTTCAGAGCTCCCCCTTCAAGCCTGGAATCAGAACATGTTGCATGTATTGTGCTACCTGTTAAAGGGATCCTCCTAGCTTCCAAGCATGGCATCACCCTCCCCGAAAGGAAGGCAACACCACTGTAACAATCGGCTTCCTGGGGAGTTACATGGCCATGCCGTAAGTCCCAATCTGGCATGAGGAGGTTGAAGAGAATCCTGAGTACAATATAGCGCACTGCAGCGATGGCGGGACAGGTGAGCAGTGAGATAAGGATCCTTTTTTCATTTTTACATTCTACAGTTATTATGCTCTGGGGTCTAGAGAGATCCCATTGCAGGGGAAGAATGATCATTGTCGAAGAGGTGTAACCTTGATTGGGCCCATGGAGTCAGGAGGCCCTCTGACACGAGCCCTGCTTTCAGCTGAATGTGCATCATCGGACGCACATTCAGCTGAAATGTATTGTGTCGCAGAAAGCTATCAGCTCCCTGCACCTGAATAGCTAAAGAGGTCAGCAGCCTATCAGAGGCCATCATCTGAAGTTGGCGTGTCTGTCACAAGTGGCGCATCACATCACTGCTATGAACCGCTTGTTCCCTTGCACGAGCTATGGAGGATGAAGAGGGCACTACTCACCATGGGAGCATGTAAAGTTAAGAATTAAATTTTATTTTTTGCGATCAAATCTGTTTGAAGAAAGCGCCAAATTGGGGGGACATTATAACAGCAAAGGGCCCTGGGCGAGGGATATTATTAAAGGATGAAGGACAGGATAGGGGACAATATTAAATAAAGGGCCTGAAGGGGGGTCATTATTAAAGGATTGGGGTCAAAATGGAGGGGACATTATTACAAGACAAGTGACATTACTACAGGTAGGGACCAGGATGGGAGGCATTATTATAGGATGGGGTCCAGGACAGTGGACATTAGTACAGGATGGGGGCCAAGAAAGGGGGACGTAATTACAGAATAGGGGACATTTTGTACAGGATGGGGGACATTATTACTGAAATGGGACTTTTTTACAGGATGTGGGACAATATTACAGGAAGGTGCCATAATGTGGAACATTATTACATGATGAGGGCCAGAAAAAGGCATTTTAAAACAGGATGGGAGCCAGGATGGGGGACATAATTTTAGGATAAAGGGCATTACTACAGGAAATAAAACAGTATTATTATTTAAAATTAGGCAAATAATTTTTTGGCGCTCATCTAAACTGAGTGCCGACCGATCCCTAGGAATGTAGCTGCAGTGATGTGACTTATTTACATGATTCCCTGATTACCTCTGTGAGACCGCTTTTCTCATAATTTCATCCCACACAAAACAGACTAGTAAGAGATAAGTGAATTTCCTGAAATTAGTTTTGGGTTTGACTCGCCCAAATTAAGCAAAAAATTCAATTACGACCAACTCGATTTGGCACAAAACCAAGTACTCCAGAGACTCCAACTGTCCTGAAAAGATATATGTGACACACTGACGTCTCCTATATCCAACCTTTCTCAAGCTTTTTAACATGATGTCAGCCTCATTAATGTCAAAGTGCCTTGAACATTACAGCAAATTATTTTGATTTACAAATATTGATGAATTTTGGAAAAGTTGGACGCATCTCAATTCGTAGAGAATTATCTCACCTTTACAGCTAAATTATCACACTGCCGTATACCACCCATACAATGCTACCAGATACTGGCCATATAAGCTGTCCATCTGCCATCTTTCTGGATTCTGAATGCTGTAAAAAGTTTAAAAGAATTTTTCTTTTATTCACCTCTCATTAACCCTCCCCTACCTTTCTCGCTGCCTTCGGTCCTCTGATCGGCTTTGCTTTCTTCTCTCTTCTTTTTTCTTTCTTCTTCTGTTTCTGGACCTCCATCATTGCTTTTCTTCACTAGGCCCCATTTCTTTATGTGTGGCGTGACACACTTCATAGCAAAAATATGCTTCAAACTCCACACGATAGTGCTGGGCCCACTGAAGAAAAGGCAGAAGAAGACCAAAGACAGAAAAGAGAAGGTAGAGGAGTCCATTTGAGGACTGGCGTTGGTAATGTAGAGGGCAACAAAGCATTTTCTTTTTTTTATCCCCTTCCTGGCAGATTCGATATGCACAAAATTTATTAGATTCCCTGGCCAAATTTGAGTAAATCTGGTGAATTTCAAATTCAGGAAATTTGCTCATCCCTATTTAGTGCCAAGGTAATACTGTCACAAAATACTACCACATAGTGGCCAAAAATATGATATATTATACTGCCATAGAGTTCACATATATCAAATAGCTTCCAAAATATTACACAATTCTAAAAAATAATGGGTACTTTACATTTTCTCCTGGGGTTCCTGTCTTTCACGCTGTCTAAAAATTTCAAACTGCAATTGGGCAACAAGCACTCAATATTTCGAGACAGCTGTTCTCATAATTTCATTCCAAATAATATTACTAAACATATAGAGCCCGAATAATCATTTGTGGGTTTTTTAAGTCACATTCCTTTTTTTCTTGTAGTATTTGTTGCCTTTTTTTTTATACGACAAATGCTACAAAATGGTGCATTTGGTTCTTGAATATGTCGCAAAGTCAAAAAAAAAAAAAATTCTGACGTGAACTGTTTTTGCGACTTTTAACACAAAACGTTGCATGTTTTGCAAAATGGTGCAGAAATTGATCAATATACATTAACGGCATACTCAAAAACATACCCTGGATGGCTGGAGTGAAGCTGAGCCAAAGTTTGCAATTGCTAGACTCAGCCCACAAAGCAGGAAACTAAAACAAAACAGGGGAGCACATGTAAAATAGTCTTCAAAAAGGCACAAAAAGATGAACCTTGATCATACTGCCATATATAGCCCACACTGTCTTGCTGCATAGCGGCCAAATATTGCTCAACATCCAAATAACACTTCCTTAAAAATCCACATAATAATGAAATGTGGTGTAAACAAATTATTAAAAAGACATAAAAATTAATACCAAAGCTATAAAAAATTTGCCTTTTTTACATTAGCTGCTGAAGTTGCTATCCACAACGGTCCCCAAAGCCCTAAAAATGTGTCAGTTCCTAGTTAAGTGTCCCCTTTACCCTCCTCTAACCACCGATCGATCAAACTGCTGCCAGACCAGCTCTACCCTCGCCTACTGTATCCTCACCCATCCCTTGTAGATTGTGAGCTCTCGCGGGCAGGGTCCTCTCTCCTCTTGTACCAATCGTGACTTGTATTGATTAAGATTATTGTACCTGTCTTTATTATGTATACCCCTCCTCACATGTAAAGCGCCATGGTATAAATGGCACTATAATAATAAGTAATAATAATATCACACATTATTTATTATTTTGGTCTCCTTTCATGGTCATAGGTAATTTTTGGCCCCTATAAATAACTAGGTGGCACTGCTTCCTCTTCCTAACCCCCTAAGCCTAGTTTTCCACCCCCTACAATCACATGGGACCATAATGTTAATATCATCTAGCAGATTTTTAGTGCTCCCTCTATAGATCAGTCATGATATTTAGTAGCAATGGCATCAGTTACAAGTCCTAGGTCTAGTCTAACGATCACTCATCTGCGGTTTGGTACAGCTACATAATAAAGTCCAGCAGTTAACGTGCCCTATGACCCCAAAACTAATACAATTATTGTCCACAAAATGTTCTGATAGCCACCCCCTTTTAACATGCCATGCCTCACTGTGACACTTCCACCTCCCGAATGTATGAACGAGCGCCAGGGCTACTGGAGCATTCCAAAACTGAGAGGTTTCTTTTGTAGCCATCTTTTCTAGTAGGTCTTCACTTTTTCTGGGAGTATGGGTAAGTCGGCAAGTATGGTAATTGTTATAACAGCCCCTGCACATGTCTCCTTCCTCTTCTCAGCAGGGACTCCGGCATGTTGGCTCACCTCCTCGCACCTCTCTGGTCACCACTGTCTCTGCCTCATCCCAGGGCCTGCACATGGTATCATGAGCGAATGCTTAGGGAGCGTGTACTTCTGTAACTGTCCCCAGCTAATGGCTGGGATACATTAGATATTTAAAGGGAACCTGTAAGCAAGATTTTGCTCAGTAACCTACAGGCAGTGTCAGGTCGGTGCCATTATACTGATTACAATGATACCTTGGTTGATGTAGTCTGTCTTGTGGTTGTTGTTTAATCTTTATTTGTAGTTTTCAGTTAATGAGATTCTCATGCTTTGGGCGACCTGTAGGCGGGGCCTGTGGGTGGGGTTGTGGGCGGAGCTTTATGTGGTGCTCTGCCTACATCTGTATGGGCTTATGACAGGTCACTGATCCTTCACTGACCTGCCCCCTATTTTACATACTGCATATCGTTTTGTGTGGTTGCAAAAAAATGTAGCTTCATCAAAATGGCGCCTGCGCTGTAGCCCATTATGCCTATATGCCTTTATGCTTATACTATTGTGTGGTAAAAAAAAAAAAATTTGGTGGAGTTTTTCTATTTCCTAATTTTATCAAAATCCTCTCGAAAAAAGTGACATGCATTTTGTTTTTTTCCACCCACCCCTCGTTCTGCAAAACCTTTTCAGGAAAAAAGAAAAACAAAAGAACAATCCAAAAAACTCCTTATGTGATTACCAAAGCGGATTTCCCATAGAAATTAAAAGGAAGAGTTTTCCAAGCATCTTCCATTTGGTTTTTGGAGCAGGACTTTGGCGTTGATCTGCTCCAAAAAGACTCCTCAAAAGACCCTGTGTGAACACATCCTGGTAAGTGTCAAAATGCACCCTGCAATGTAACCTGACCCCAGTAATATAGTTTGTACATGGTAGATGTAGGGGGGCCCTGACACAGATTTTGCATTATGGTCGATGTATATAACATGATCTTACCATAAATAGGGGGTCACGTACTGTTATAAGTGCCGATTGTCATGTACTTGTCCTGGAAGGAATGGGCCTAAAGGCCCCTTCACATTAAGCGACGCTGCAGCGATACCGACAACGATCCGGATCGCTGCAGCGTCGCTGTTTGGTCGCTGGAGAGCTGTCACACAGACCGCTCTCCAGCGACCAACGATGCCGGTAACCAGGGTAAACATCGGGTAACTAAGCGCAGGGCCGCGCTTAGTAACCCCATGTTTACCCTGGTTACCATCCTAAAAGTAAAAAAAAACAAACGCTTCATACTTACCTACAGCCGTCTGTCCTCCAGCGCTGTGCTCTGCACTCCTCCTGTACTGGCTGTGAGCACAGCGGCCAGAAAGCAGAGCATTGACGTCACCGCTCTGCTTTCCGGCTGACCGACGCTCACAGCCAGTGCAGGAGGAGTGCAGAGCACAGCGCTGGAGGACAGACGGCTGTAGGTAAGTATGAAGCGTTTGTTTTTTTTTACTTTTAGGATGGTAACCAGGGTAAACATCGGGTTACTAAGCGCGGCCCTGCGCTTAGTTACCCGATGTTTACCCTGGTTACCAGTGAAGACATCGCTGGATCGGCGATGTCAGCAGGAGTCCAGCGACGAAATAAAGTTCTGGACTTTATTCAGCGACCAACGATCTCCCAGCAGGGGCCTGATCGTTGGTCGCTGTCACACATAACGATTTCCTTAACGATATCGTTGCTACGTCACAAAAAGCAATGATATCGTTAACAATATCGTTATGTGTGAAGGTACCTTAATAGGAGTTCAAACAACGTCTCTCATAATATATGTGCAACCTAATTAAATCCTGGAAAAAGATCTGTATCTCCGAGCGAGGAGACATCACCCAAATGTCACAGGTGGTGAGCATAGCTAGGTCTCCGCTACACGCCAATGATCACCGGCCAAGTGTAGTGACATCTGGACCTATTGGCAACAGATAAGAAATGATGAGAGATATGACAAGGAGACTGGCGGAGGGTACGCGAGGATGAATACATGCTCTATCTCACAGATACTCATCTATTCCTTTTTTTTCTTTTTCCATAAAAAATTATTACATTTTTTATGCAGCATTCCTTTACTACTTTATATCATTTCTAAAGTGCTGGAAAAGTATGAGATGTGAAGATATCAGATTGTAGGACACACAATCACATGACCCTGACACGTACAGACACTGGTACCTGACGTAGCCTTATATACAGTAGAAAGCACACTCTTAGGGCTCGTGCAGACCACCATCCGAGTGTGAGCCGACAAAACATTGGATTGCACTCAGGCCAATTTTATTCTATGGGGCCGATTTTTTCCTCGGGCCGAGTCTGTCTAAGAGAAAAATTGCAGCACGCACGATTTGCATCCGGAAATCAGATCACACTTGGCCATGGAAAAATTGGACTGCGCTCGGATGACATCTAAGTGTGGTCCGGTTTTCATAAACTGACAGAATAGAGAAGATGGAGAATTTTCGTTTTTCCATCTTCTCCTCCTCCGAGAAATTCAGACCGCAATATGATCATACTCTGATCAAATTCTGATCAAAGTGCGATTAGGGATTTTCTCAGATGAGAGGATACAGGATCATGCATTCCTAGCCTTAAATTGAATGTCTACCATTTAAGACCACTTCTTGTTTAGGCCAAAGACTTATCCCTTAAAGGGGCTGTCAATGTTTATGATTCAAGTCTGCAGTCCTTGTATGTGACTGCAGACTTGTGAGTCCTTACAGCGTGCACAGTGTGCACTGTTAGGATTTTTCAGTGTCGGCGCCATACTTTCATCCACATTCCAACTAAGCATGTCCAACAATTGCTCAATTCACGTGTATTTAATGAGGCCGTGCACGTCTAATAGGCACGTGGCCGCATGTATGTAAATTGCATTGTCCACCTACTCCCAGAGTAGGAGTGTCTTCATGAGACAATCCCTTTGATGGCACTATGAAAGTGAGACTTTTTATAGTATCATATAGCATTACATTTATAGATTCAATGGCTTCCAAGTAACATCAGGCAAGAAAAATTAGGGTATGTGTTAAAGGGGTTGTTCATCTTATACAAATATTGTTAAAAGGGCTCAGATTAATTGAAAAAATATATACTTAATGATCACTGGAGCTCCCATTTCAAATCCTGCACTGCTCTCTCTGGTCTATACTTCTCTGTCCAATTCTGACACGCCAGAAATGGCAGTAAATGCCCACTCAGTCAATGGCTGGCTGCATTGGTGACCCCTTTTATCCACTAAAGGATGTTGTTGATAACTCTCCAAGAACATTACAGAGGCTACTAGAAAAAGGGAAGGCCTCCCAGAACAAGTTGGCCATTCTCCCCAAAACATCCCAGTAAGCAGCATTATTGGAAGGTCTTTTTAAAGGGCATCTGTCAGTAGGATCATTCCTCCTAAGCCATCTATATGGGCATGTAAGTCATAGGAAGCTGAAAAAAATGATACCTTGATATCACCAGTCTGATGTTTTATTCCAGAGAAATCCATGTTCTTATTATGTGTTTTAAAACAAGCTCTGGAGGCAGATTATCAGGGAGATCTATGTCTGGCCCATAGTTCTCAACAGCTCATTTACAATAAGCTCTGGAGGCAGATTCTCAGGGAGATCTATGCCTGGCCCATAGATCTCAACAGATCATTTACATATTAAGAAAAACGTGCATTTCTCTGGAGTAAAACATCAGATTGCAGATATCAAGATATACTTTTTCTCAGCCAGCTTCCTATGACCTACATGCCCATATAGACGGCTTAGGAGGGTTTACCCTATTTACAGATGCCCTTTAATAAATGGTACGTGTCCTTAAAAGGGGTGAGAATTTTTGGATGAATACATAACATGTCATATGCTGTGAAGAACTAAAATCTGGAAAGTATGCTATATAACATTTTTTTTTAGATTCTACAGGTCGTTGGTGTTTGGGGAACTGTGTTTTTTAAGGGGCCCATAACTGTGTTTTTTAAGGGGCCCATAACTCCTATTGCCCATCCTCAGTCTGCTGTTGCTCAAGGATCAATAGGATTCCCATTAAGTTATCCAAAAGGTGGCCATACACATTAAATAATTGGTGGCTGCTTGTTCAAGAGTGGCTTATCTTGGGTAGGAACAAAAGATCGAACTTGTTGAAAACCAACCTGTTAGGGTACCGTCACACAGTGGCACTTTTGTCGCTACGACGGTACGATTCGTGACTTTCCAGCGATATTCATACGATATCGCTGTGTCTGACACGCAGCAGCGATCAGGAATCCTGCTGAGAATCGTACGTCGTAGCAGATCGTTTGGAACATTCTTTCGTCGCTGGATCTCCCGCTGTCATCGCTGGATCGGTGTGTGTGACACCGATCCAGCGATGCGTTCACTTGTTACCAGGGTAAACATCGGGTTACTAAGCGCAGGTCCGCGCTTAGTAACCCGATGTTTACCCTGGTTACCAGCGTAAATGTAAAAAAAACCAAACACTTCATACTTACATTCCGGTGTCCGTCAGGTCCCTTGCCGTCTGCTTCCCGCACTCACTGACTGCCGGCCGTAAAGTGAAAGCAGAGCACAGCGGTGACGTCACCGCTGTGCTGTGCTTTCACTTTACGTCCAGCAGTCAGTGAGTGCGGGAAGCAGACGGCAAGGGACAGACACCGGAATGTAAGTATGTACTGTTTGTTTTTTTTTACGCTGGTAACCAGGGTAAACATCGGGTTACTAAGCGCGGTCCTGCGCTTAGTAACCCGATGTTTACCCTGGTTACCCGGGGACCTCGGCATCGTTGGTCGCTGGAGAGCTGTCTGTGTGACAGCTCTCCAGTGACCACACTACGACTTACCAACGATCACGGCCAGGTCGTATCGCTGGTCGTGATCATTGGTAAATCGTATAGTGTGACGGTACCCTTACTCTCTATTTCTGCTGAAAAATGTAATCAGGAAGAGTCGAATGGCCTTTAGTTCAGTCTAATGTGTAGGAGTCACACAATCATATTTTAAGCTCTTCCGGAAGATTGATCAGTATGTACAGTCTCTATACAGTCTGTATACATCACTGAAGATTACTTTGTGTTTACAAATAATTATCACTTTTATAATTTGTACGTTTTATAACACACAAAGTAAAAAATGGTATAATAGACCAAAAAAATCCTATAATGGCATACAAATCTTTTTCTTTGTCTAAAAGACTTCTAAAAATAAAGTTGACACGAAGCACAATTTAAAAAAAAAAACCTCTATATTGTGTAACACAGAAGCACATGATTTAGCAAATATCTTGTGTTTGAGGAAATGAATAAGAGGAATAAAATCTTTCACAATATACCAGGAAGAGAAAAAAAAGAAGATAAGTAACAGCTATTTGAGGTCATTTGTAGCATACGTTCAGGGACTGAACGTGAGGACTACCTTCTGTTAGTTATATAACAAAATTCCATTGGTTCAGGTTCTGCTCAGTGACTTAAAGGGGTATTCGCATGTTATTAAATTAATATAGTTCGGTAGACAGCATGAAGGTAAGCAAGTTTGCAGTTGACCTGCTTTTTCTACCTGCTGTCATTCTCCTGTTATGATAGCTTTTGTCTTACAATGTTCACAGCTTGTTGCCAAGGAGAATGACCACTGGCCAAGTATGCGCATTAGCTACATTCCAGGCAGAGGAGTTAACTACTGTTACCTCTCTCAAGCCAATTATTTTTTATACAGCAGTTAGACAGCTGCTATCAGTCATGCACTGCCATCAACAAGATTTACCCCCTCTGTTGATACCCTAAGCCTAAAGGTACCTTCACACATAACGATATCGTTAACGATATCGTTGCTTTTTGTGATGTAGCAACGATATCGTTAAGGATATCGTTATGTGTGACAGCGACCAACGATCAGGCCCCTGCTGGGAGATCGTTGGTCGCTGAACAAAGTCCAGAACTTTATTTCGTCGCTGGATCTCCCGTGGACATCGCTGGATCGGCGTGTGTGACACCGATCCAGCGATGTCTTCACTGGTAACCAGGGTAAACATCGGGTAACTAAGCGCAGGGCCGCGCTTAGTAACCCGATGTTTACCCTGGTTACCAGCGTAAAAGTAAAAAAAACAAACACTACATACTTACCTAACGCTGTCTGTCCCCGGCGCTGTGCTCTGCACTCCTCCTGTACTGGCTGTGAGCGTCGGTCAGCCGGAAAGCACAGCGGTGACATCACCGCTCTGCTTTCCGGCTGACCGACGCTCACAGCCAGTACAGGAGGAGTGCAGAGAAGCAGAGCGCGGGGGACAGACAGCGTTAGGTAAGTATGTAGTGTTTTTTTTTTTTTACTTTTACGCTGGTAACCAGGGTAAACATCGGGTTACTAAGCGCGGCCCTGCGCTTAGTAACCCGATGTTTACCCTGGTTACCCGGGGACTTCGGGATCGTTGGTCGCTGGAGAGCTGTCTGTGTGACAGCTCTCCAGCAACCAAACAGCGACGCTGCAGCGATCCGGATCGTTGTCGGTATCGCTGCAGCGTCGCTTAATGTGAAGGTACCTTTACATGATACCTTTCCCAGGCTGAAAGCCTACAATTATAGACAGGTAGGATCAAACTTAAAAAAAACAAAAAAAAACGCATTAGACTGATGTGTGGAGTGCTCAGTAGCAATGGGTGAACCCATGGATATTTATGTTCAGCGTGTTCAGCCAAATATCTACAAAAAGTTTGATTCGGGTATCCAAATGGTACCCGAACCCCATTCAGATGAATAGGGGTCCCGAAAATCAGTTGTTTGCCACGCTGTCATCACTGCCTTCAGAGAGCTGCGGTTCTCACTCTGTCAGATGAAAGCATGAGCCAGCAGCTGTGACCGGCAGTAAAAAGAATTGCAATGCATAAAAACTGTTAGTTTTACACTGTCAGAACGCCTGTTAGACCCTACTGCTCGCTTAGTCTAACAGGCCACCATAGCTGGCAGACTCGGAGGTCATAATTTGACCTCCGGCTCCACCATGATCATGTTGCGGGGGAGCAGTGATCAATATTGATTGCGACATCTGGAAGATAACAGGGTAAATGGAGCGCCTGCCAGGGTCATGGGGATACTTGGTACCCAGCCGGTTCTTAAAGGGATGTGTCATGGCAGCAGTGACCGGTCCGTGGCCCTGGGTGTCCAATGAAAAATGATGATTAAAGGGAAATATAGTTTATGGGAGAGGTTGTTCGTGACACCACCGGTGGTATTCGGCAATGAGTGGCCGACTCTGCTTAAGGGGACCGCTGGGGCTGATGGTGATGCTGCAGAGTTGTTACTGCTCTCCACTGGTAGAGCTGGGCCCCAGGGCAACCATCGTGTTAAAGTCAATGATGGTGAATGTGGTGATGCAGGGCAGGTGGCGCAGCAATAATTCAGAGGACACAGCAGGCTACAGTTTCCACAGTTTACTCACAGTTTGAAGTGCAGGCCAGGTCACTAGGTACAGATGACAACAGAGGTCCAGTGAGCCTGGAATCAACATAGGATCCGCTAGCCAGATGAGTTTTGAGGCCTCCTTACTGCACTGACCTCTGAGGTCCTTGTTTCCTAAAGCTATGCCCAGTCCTCTGTTCCTGATTGGTCTGTAGTACTTGCCCGCATGGCAGGCAGCTTAAGCCTATTACAGGTGTCACTCCTTCATGGTGGTTCCAGGCTCTCATTTGCTGCTGTGCCTTCAGGTGTTGTAATGGGCCAGGAGACCTGCAGTCCCCTGCCCTCTGGATTTAACTGCTGAGACTTCCTTACCCAGGCAACCACGGACCCCGGTGTCCGGTTTCTGAGCGTTTGGCTCTGGGGTGAGCATGGCTACTGCTCCTATCCCCAGGCTCTCATAGACTTGCTTCCTCTCTCCTCTTCCTCCTCAGACTGACTGACTAACTCAGCCTCCAGGTCAGAACTTATAGGGCAGCTCTCCTGGAATCAGGTATTAGAGCTCCCCCTTTTGGTCTGGAGTAGGAATGTGTTGGATGTAAGTGTTATCTAGTCATGGAAACCCTCTTTGCTTCCAGGCATGTCATCACCCCCCTGTGAGGTAGGCAATGCCACTGTAGCAACCGGACTCCCACAGTAACATTATCAGGACCTGAGTTAACCAGGTCCTGATGATGTCCTGATGCGTTATCGCTCTTCACCGAAATCCCAGCAAACGCCGACGCGGTTGTAAAGCGGTTAATCCAAGTCCAGTATATATTGTATGTTCCTTTTTGCTTCTTTGAACATAACTGCGCAATTAATAACAAAGTATGTGACGTGATTGTTAGGTACTTGGGTAAGGATCATGTGATGTACTTGCATATACTGTGGACTCAGTGCATGCACAGTACTTAAAGGGATTGTCCGGAACTTTTATATCGATGTCCTATCCGTAGGACACCCAGCACCCCTGTCAATTAGCTGCCCCCGATGCTGGTGGTGGACAGATGGGCTCAGTTGTGCAGCTGCACAGTACAGCTCCATTAACTGTAGAGTGGCTACGGCCGGGTACTGCACTTCTGCCCCATATTTGTATCAATCGCACCTTGCTGCAGCCACTATGCAGTTAAGATCAAAATGACGAATTAGATCACTTTTCAGGGCAATTTAATAGATTCACTCATTTAACTCATTAGATTTTATATTGAGTGCGGAAACTTCGAAGTGTAGCTAAACTTTAAAAAAAAACTTTTCACATTGAGACCCCCAGACCAGTGGTCCGATCCCCAGACCAGCTGAAATATGATCGGGCGCACAAAGGTGACTTTGTATTGAGCTTGGACACAGCTGTACTCGCTTCTGCCCTGTGGTTTTAGCAGAGGTCTAAGGACTAAGTTGTCCTAAGTTGTTCATCAGGACTTTGGGGACTAAAAAAATCTGAAATATTTTTTAAAGTTGACTTCCACTGATAATCTTAGGCTACGTTCACATTTGCATCTTTGGGCGCAGCGCTGTCGACGGATACTGACGCATGCGTCATGCGCCTCTATCTTTAACATGGTGGGCGCATGGACATGCGCCAGGATGCGCTGTCATGGGTTCTATGACGCATGCGTTATTTTGGCGCACCAGACAGGGCACGGACGACGCTACAGGTTGCATTTTTGATGCGTCACATTTCCGAAAAAAAACGCATGCAACGCACTTGCGTCGTAAATGCGCCAGAAAAACACATTAGTGTCTATGAAAAACGCACAGGGCGCAGGTGCCTGCGTTGAGCCGCGTTTTTTGACGCATACGCCTTTTGAGTAAAATGCAAGTGATGTATTTTTTGGGGGGCGTTTTTGATCTTCAATTGTATAGGACAACGCATGCGTCAAAAAACGCTGCATTGTGTATGCGTTTGACAAGCGTTGTGCGTTGCGACGACGACGCTGCGCCCAAAGATGCAAATGTGAACGTAGCCTAACTAGTACTGATAATCTGACTGTCAGTTGTTAAATGTGGATGAGTTGTTTTGCAATTTTAGGCTAAGTGTAAAATATGTATGATTGTATGATGCTTTTAAAGCCACATTTCAATAATTTAGCAATTTACTTTGATTACGGCAGTCTCTATCCGCAGGCAAAGATATCAAAGCTTATTAATTTCTTCATGAGAAACAAATGTTGCAGAGGAGATTGTTGTTCTCAATGACACAATGTCACTTAGATCCCGGCACACGCTTCTCCGCTGCCTGCCCTTGAGGATACGCTACGTGTTCCAGGTGAGCTAAGGTTGTCCATTTTCATTTACATTTTTCCGTTGAGATCATATCTGGTAATCTGACATTCGGCCATCTGCTTATTGCTTGGGGGCAATTCATTAATATGTAGCAGATAACTTGCGTGATGGCTGGAGAATGAAACGTTGCCCTATAACAGATAACATGTCAGCCTGCAGAAATAAGCTGATACATATCTCTTCTCATGTAACATCAGATAAAAATGAAGCCATAGAAAACTAGAGAAAAAACAACTGAATATCTACCTAGTATCTGCCTGCACCTATACAGTATATCTAGCGTTCACGTGTATGGCCAGTCCAGTCCCCATGAGTTGCTAATAAAGATGAGCAAATGGATTCAATGTGAATTTTTAGGAATATACTGAACCAATATGTGATTGGATTTGCTTGAAATGCCAGAAAAATGGCAGCTGCCGTTTTATATATTGATGAAGATTAAATTAGCCAGAAAAGTCTCATATGATCTCGGACAAGGCCAGCTGACTTCCCATAAATACTTGCTACTATCAAATCATATTGTATTGCACAGCCAACCAGGACAGATTATTATAGCCACTGTAAAACTACAGGCAGGGAATGCAGCAGCCTTTTTGTGGTGAATCTGGATAGTAAGAGTACGTCACAGCTTAGCCATAAAAATATGGAGAGAAAAGCATAAAATAGCTAGAAAAAATTGTACCCAACAGAGTATGTTGAGGTCACTTTCACATTACTTATTCTATACTTGAATTAAAGGGGTTGTCTACTACTTGGACAGTTCCATCTTAAAGAGGACCTTTCCCCAAATGTTTCACATTAAGTTTGACGCTTCGCTCATTTCATTTGTATTACGTGAGGCTGCACACAACTAGTCTTCACATTACTGAATGTATGTAAATCACATACTTGCAGACACGATCCCGCCAGCTCCAGAGCAATTGGCCTTCGGTTGTCTTGTGACATTATTATGACACGTGAGTGCTGCAGCCGATCAGCAGCTGCTTTTTTTTTTTTAGAGAAGTGTGAGCAAAGCAGCCCATTCAATGAAAAAATAAACTGAAAGACAGTAGAGCAAAACAAGGTCTTATCAAGAAAGAGGGTGGACAAACAATAGGTACAGGGCTCGGCTTGGCTGGCAGGGTTGTGAGATCTCAACACTATAAAAAAAACTCAGTAAACCGCTGTTGCAGATCCAAGACCACATACAAGGAATGGAAATGGAAGATGGATCTTTTTCTGCGCTGCTGTAGACACCAATATGTGGCCGAAAGGAATCTAAGAGGTGATGTGTAGAGGACTGCGGTTTTAATGCGTTTCGAAGTTCACAAACTTCTTCATCAGGATGAACTGCATTGAATGTGGTCCACCTTCCATTTCCATTCCAAAGCAGCCCATTAGCGGTCACTGATTGGTTGCAGGGCTCAATAACAATGTCACACGAGTGGCGGGGATCTGGTGTCAACATTGCTGGAACAGCTTCGGTGCAGAAGGTGCATATAATTTTTATTTTACACTGGGGACTACAGAATTTAAGAAGGGGTTGTCCAAGTAGTGGATCACCCTTAACTTGGATAAAGGCTTCAGAGTCATGCACACCTTTCGAAGGTGATTGGAGGCCTTTCAGTACTTTTGACTCAGATTTTTGGGAAGCATTCAGGAAAGCTCACCAATTTAAATTCCAAAAGATTTGCTCATCTTGGTCTAAAAGGTTGTGCTTCTGTTATCATTTGCTGCATCTCATCTGTACAATTTCTCCCACATTTTGTTCTTATTACCTTCAGAGGGCAATCTCAAAAAGGGATACGTCCAGTTGTCCTCCTCAATCTTTTAAAGGAGTTGTCCAGCCTTAGACTACAAGTCTAGAGTCACTTTATGTCACTGGAGACTTGTGCATCCTCACATCCTCGCATCTCATGCTCTGCATGCTGCCAGGATACCCTAGTGCCGGGAGTGGGCGCTCATGTAATTACAAGTATACAATTTTCTTACTTCCAGACACTTTCTGACTAGACGTGTCTGACCTTGCTCAATACACATACACTGAGCGAGGCTGCACACGTCTAGTCGGTACATGACCACATGTATGTATGCACTCGAGTTTAAGCAATTAAGTAACTGCAGACTTATAGTCTAGGGCCGGACGAACCTTTTAAGGCCTCAATACACTTTAAACTAATGTCATCTGAGCTCTTCTATATGGCTTTCTTATAGCGGACATATGACCATTCCTGTGTATGGGATTGCTGGCAGAGATGGCTGTTGGACAAACGATCAGCCAAAGCATTGTTCGGCCAACAGCCAACTAATAAGTATGGCCGGCTTATCAGTATGGCTACTTTTCACTGGGGCCCTGAATCGAAAGGTCTCCTTCTATGTCTTCCTCCTCCACTGTTTAAGGTACCGTCACATTTAGCGACGCTGCAGTGATCTAGACAACGATGCCGATCGCTGCAGCGTCGCTGTGTGGGCGCTGGAGAGCTGTGACACAGACAGCTCTCCAGCGACCGACGATGCTGAAGTCCCCGGGTAACCAGGGTAAACATCGGGTTACTAAGCGCAGGCCCGCGCTTAGTAACCCGATGTTTACCCTGGTTACCAGTGCTAATGTAAAAAAAACAAACAGTACATACTTACATTCCGGTGTCTGTCCCCCGGCGCTGTGCTTTCCTGCACTGACTGTGAGCGCCGGCTGGCCGTAAAGCACAGCGGTGACGTCACCGCTGTAATCTGCTTTATGGCTGGCCGGCGCTGACAGTGCAGGGAAGCAGAACGCTGAGTGACGCGACAGACACCGGAATGTAAGTACGTAGTGTTTGTTTTTTTTTACATTCACACTGGTAACCAGGGTAAACATCGGGTTACTAAGCGCGGCCCTGCGCTTAGTAACCCGATGTTTACCCTGGTTACCAGTGAAGACATCGCTGAATTGGCGTCACACACGCCGATTCAGCAATGTCTGTGGGAGATCCAGCGATTAAATAAAGTTCTGGACTTTCTGCTCCGACCAATGATGTCACAGCGTGTCAAACTCAACGATATTGCTATCCAAGACGCTGCAACGTCACGGATCGCTAGCGATATCGTTCAGTGTGAAGGTACCTTTAGTCCATCCAGTTAAAGATCAATTAGCTTATCGTTTGGATATCTGATAGAGATCAATATGTAAGTAACTTCTGCTATAAGAAGAAGTGTGCCAAATTTCTTGAAAAATTAGTCACTCGCTTCCTTATTGTCCATGAATTGCAATAAATGATTATAAAAGTTTGGTTCTTTGGGGATCTTTAATTGAAAACCTGTTTATTGTTCACATATACAGTGGGGCAAAAAAGTATTTAGTCAGTCAGCAATAGTGCAAGTTCCACCACTTAAAAAGATGAGAGGCGTCTGTAATTTACATCATAGGTAGACCTCAACTATGGGAGACAAACTGAGAAAAAAAAATCCAGAAAATCACATTGTCTGTTTTTTTATCATTTTATTTGCATATTATGGTGGAAAATAAGTATTTGGTCAGAAACAAAATTTCATCTCAATACTTTGTAATATATCCTTTGTTGGCAATGACAGAGGTCAAACGTTTTCTGTAAGTCTTCACAAGGTTGCCACACACTGTTGTTGGTATGTTGGCCCTTTCCTCCATGCAGATCTCCTCTAGAGCAGTGATGTTTTTGGCTTTTCGCTTGGCAACACGGACTTTCAACTCCCTCCAAAGGTTTTTTATAGGGTTGAGATCTGGAGACTGGCTAGGCCACTCCAGGACCTTGAAATGCTTCTTACGAAGCCACTCCTTCGTTGCCCTGGCGGTGTGCTTTGGATCATTGTCATGTTGAAAGACCCAGCCACATTTCATCTTCAATGCCCTTGCTGATGGAAGGAGGTTTGCACTCAAAATCTCACGATACATGGCCCCATTCATTCTTTCATGTACCCGGATCAGTCGTCCTGGCCCCTTTGCAGAGAAACAGCCCAAAAGCATGATGTTTCCACCACCATGCTTTACAGTAGGTATGGTGTTTGATGGATGCAACTCAGTATTCTTTTTCCTCCAAACACGACAAGTTGCGTTTCTACCAAACAGTTCCAGTTTGGTTTCATCAGATCATAGGACATTCTCCCAAAACTCCTCTGGATCATCCAAATGCTCTCTAGCAAACTTCAGACGGGCCCGGACATGTACTGGCTTAAGCAGTGGGACACGTCTGGCACTGCAGGATCTGAGTCCATGGTGGCGTAGTGTGTTACTTATGGTAGGCCTTGTTACATTGGTCCCAGCTCTCTGCAGTTCATTCACTAGGTCCCCCCGCGTGGTTCTGGGATTTTTGCTCACCGTTCTTGTGATCATTCTGACCCCAAGGGGTGGGATTTTGCGTGGAGCCCCAGATCGAGGGAGATTATCAGTGGTCTTGTATGTCTTCCATTTTCTAATTATTGCTCCCACTGTTGATTTCTTCACTCCAAGCTGGTTGGCTATTGCAGATTCAGTCTTCCCAGCCTGGTGCAGGGCTACAATTTTGTTTCTGGTGTCCTTTGACAGCTCTTTGGTCTTCACCATAGTGGAGTTTGGAGTCAGACTGTTTGAGGGTGTGCACAGGTGTCTTTTTATACTGATAACAAGTTTAAACAGGTGCCATTACTACAGGTAATGAGTGGAGGAAAGAGGAGACTCTTAAAGAAGAAGTTACAGGTCTGTGAGAGCCAGAAATCTTGATTGTTTGTTTCTGACCAAATACTTATTTTCCACCATAATATGCAAATAAATTGTTAAAAAAACAGACAATGTGATTTTCTGGATTTTTTTTTCTCAGTTTGTCTCCCATAGTTGAGGTCTACCTATGATGTAAATTACAGACGCCTCTCATCTTTTTAAGTGGTGGAACTTGCACTATTGCTGACTGACTAAATACTTTTTTGCCCCACTGTAGTTTTGAAAATCTCCTGGCTAGTATTGTTAAAGGATAGGGCGGACCATAGATGTCCTGATGACACAAGCATCATCTCTGGCTATACAACATCTTAACCCATCTGGCTGCCTAAACGCAGCTGGAAAGATCGAATTCACTCTTCTTCTCACCATTTTAGAGAGGCAAACATAGCACCTGGAGAGGGTCACACCACTGACCCACAGCTCTATACATAGTAGACATCTAGTGGTTTCCCCTTAACTAAAAGTTCTGAAGAAAGACAATAGACTATTCACAATAACGGTTTCTAGATATTGAATTCTTGTTTTGGACATTCCGGCTGAATTCTACAAAAATTATTTCATTTTTTTGATAGGATCAAAAAGAAGAACATCTTTTTCGAATCCATTATCATTGACAGTAAATTTTGACTTATAAACTAAAACTGCAGCATATGTTTGCATTTCACGTGTTGGTATATTTTCCCGAGAATAACTATCTACATATGGATCCAAGGATAAATATTTATGCGCAGAGAAGAGTTCAAAAATTGATATTCTACGTGTGTGCCAAAATGTATGATTTTCAAGCCAAAACTTCTCCTTTCTTCTAAGACGTATTCTTTCCTACGATCCCCGAGAGCATAAAGAAGAGGAAATACATTTCATAGGAAATGATCTCAACCCCCACATTTAGTGCAGCATCATCAAAGATGTAACTGTATAAATTTCTATGTGCGACTTGAAGACGAGGGAAGAAACAGCCCTGGCGTTAGACCCAAGATAGCCAGCTGTGTCCTCTACATCATTGGTGTAGCTCTTTGAGCATTGAGAAAAAATAGTTGTTGGATCTACTTCGAGTGCAGCTGTCACAGACAGCTCAGGACTTCCTGAAAGAAGCTAAGACCCTTTCTGTTTTTATGCTGGTTGATTACAAGGAAGAAAATAATACACAACGCGATATTGCCATATTGTAACACACAAGAACGATACAACATTGTAATTAAACACAAAAAGAAGCAAATTGTTTCCAAAAATAAGAGAAATATGGAACATGACTTCATTTCCAAGGTGAAAGAATGGAGAAAAATATCGTGACGGTAATAATAATAATAATAATAATTTTATTTATATAGCGCCAACATATTCCGCAGCGCTTTACAAATTATAGAGGGGACTTGTACAGACAATAGACATTACAGCATAACAGAAATACAGTTCAAAACAGATACCAGGAGGAGTGAGGGCCCTGCTCGCAAGCTTACAAACTATGGGGAAAAGGGGAGACACGAGAGGTGGATGGTAACAATTGCTTTAGTTATTCGGACCAGCCATAGTGTAAGGCTCAGGTGTTCATGTAAAGCTGCATGAACCAGTTACCTGCCTAAGTATGTAGCAGTACAGACACAGAGGGCTAATACTGCATAAAGTGTATGAGAACATGATGCGAGGAACCTTTTTTTTTTTTTTTTTTTTATTATAAATAGGCCACACAGGGATCGTTAGGTTAATGCATTGAGGCGGTAGGCCAGTCTGAACAAATGAGTTTTTAGGGCACGCTTAAAACTGTGGGGATTGGGGATTAATCGTATTAACCTAGGTAGTGCATTCCAAAGAATCGGCGCAGCACGTGTAAAGTCTTGGAGACGGGAGTGGGAGGTTCTGATTATTGAGGATGCTAACCTGAGGTCATTAGCGGAGCGGAGGGCACGGGTAGGGTGGTAGACTGATACCAGGGAGGAGATGTAGGGTGGTGCTGAGCCATGGAGTGCTTTGTGGATGAGGGTAGTAGTTTTGTACTGGATTCTGGAGTGGATGGGTAGCCAGTGTAATGACTGGCACAGGGTAGAGGCATCGGTGTAACAGTTGGTGAGGAATATGATCCTGGCTGCAGCATTCAGGACAGATTGGAGCGGGGAGAGTTTTGCAAGAGGGAGACCGATTAGTAGAGAGTTACAATAGTCCAGACGAGAATGAATAAGTGAAACAGTCAGAGTTTTTGCAGAGTCGAAATTAAGAAAAGGGCGAATTCTAGAAATGTTTTTGAGATGCAGGTAAGAAGAGCGAGCCAATGATCGGATGTAGGGGGTGAATGAAAGGTCAGAATCAAGGATGACCCCAAGGCAGCGGGCATGTTGCTTTGGAGTAATGGTGGAACCGCACACGGAGATGGCAATGTCAGGCAAAGGTAGGTTAGTAGAGGGAGAGAACACGAGGAGTTCAGTTTTTGACAGGTTTAGTTTCAGATAGAGGGAGGACATGATGTTAGAGACAACGGTATAATGAGTACCCATGGAAATACTCCGAGCATGGCACGCTGCCCTGGAGTCCAAAGCAATTAACACATAAGGCACACGCATTGCTTACAAATGAATAGAAAGATTGGATTCAAGCCTAAACACACCACAATGCAAACATATAAAATTTTGTTCTATCCTGCGATATTATAATCAGCTAAACATCATTGTTTCGGTCAGTTCATTCGTGTTGGATTTCCATATTCCATATCCAACAAATACTTTACAGCAAGATCCGAGGCTGAAATTTGAGGCTTATACTCGGATTTCTCTTGTGGATAAGCTATGGGTGCGCAGCTGATCCACGCTAGGATTAGTCCCATTGTCATTCAATAGGGCTGATATTCAGCATTTCCGTGCTAAAGCTCTGTGCAGACTTTTTCTGCAATGTGTCAAGGGGTTTGCAAGAACCTCATTAAGCACATAGAAAGGGGATCGCCATGAGTTCTGGCAAAAAAATTGGAGCAAAATAATTTTTTTATGACAAAGCCATATTTACTGCATTTAAAGCACCACTCCAGCGTTTTTATTTTCAGCACTGGAATGGTGCTTCTAATATAAGGTTCCTGACTCTAATTTTATACTTACCTGCCACCATCTTTCCCTCTTTTCGATGACGATCCGGTCCCGGTGTGCCATCTTGTGACTGCAGTTTCTGACTGGCCTGAACAAGTCTCTCATAGACGTGGGCAAGGGCATGGATATGGGCAGCACGGTGGCTTGGTGGTTAGTGCTGTTGCTTTGCAGTATTGGGGTTCTGGATTCAAATCCCAACAAGGACAATATCTGCAAGGAGTTTGTAAGTTCTTGCCATGTTTGTGTGGGTTTCCTCCTATACATCAAATACGTACAGATAGGGAATTTAGATTGTGAGCCCCCACTCAGCAGTGACAATGATGTCTGAAAAGCGCTGTGGAAATCTTATGACGCTATATAAGTAACTCATGTATTGAAAAGTGACCAGGTCACAAATTTCTGGAGACAACTAGACTAGCAGTGATAGGTGAAGATGACAGCGGGAAAGTATAAGATGAGGGCAGGGACCATACATTAGATGCACCACTCAGACATTGCAATAGTAAAAAATGCTGGAATGCTGCTTTAAGACAATGTAGAGAAAAGAATCTAATCCATTTTATCCTCTATTGACTTATATCTAAAGATGAGGGAGCACCAAAATGCTCGGATGCTCATTACTCTAAGTGAGCAACTTAAGATGCTCGTTTCGAGTAATGGGAGTCAATGGGAAATCTGAGCATTTTTCAGGCATACCCTACAAAGAGGTCTGAGTGTTAGGAGTCGAGTTCCCGCCGCTGCACAGGGGGAATCTCGAGCCGTGTCTGCTGCGGTCTCCCATTCTGCATCGGCCACAGTGGAGCCTGCTCAGCAGAGACGTCGGTCCCAGCATCTCATTGAATCTGATACTGTGCAAAGGGTTACTGCTGCCTCTCCAGGCTCTGCTATTGTACCCTGCACTGGTCTGCGACGAGCAGGCTTTTCTGGGACTAAGTCCTGCTTTGCACACACTGAGCATGCCCAGGGTAAGATCTCTCAGTGGAGGTCTAGGGTCACATGCTCAGGTACTGCAGCAACTTCCATTGGTCCTCCAGGAAGGCCCTGTACCTGATCAAGTTCTGTGGCAGCCTTCCATTGGTCCTTTTAGGAAGGTCCTGAAGTTGCTGCAGCTATAAAAGGTTCTCATGACCGCACGGCCATGCGCTAGTACCAAATATGTACGAGCTCAGTGTCAGTGTGGTCGTGTGTGTGGTCAGGGACACGGCTGAAATAAGCCCCTAGAATGCTGGCACCTCCGGCGAGGAGTTTTTGTGTGTATGCAGTCAGGGACCCGGCTGAAATAAGCCCCTAGAATGCTGGCACCCCCGGCGAGGAATTTATGTCTGAATTCAGGGCTGGCTAATAGCCATTAGAATTCCGGCTCACCCGGAGAGGAGCAGCGTGTTTGGTTGGGACTGCATGACCACTGTCGGCTCTACTCAGAAGCTGTGTTCCCTGTGAGCTAAACAGGGCACAGTGTTCTCTTTACTACGGGCTCTGTGAAGTAACAGAGTTCGTTTATACTAATTTACTTCACCGCCTTACTTAGCAGCAGGTTCTTTCCTGCATGGTGGATCCCGGGTTGCGAACGCACCTATCTCATCTAATAAATATATTCAGTGCGTTCCGCAAACCCTAACACTGAGGGACAATGAAAATGTTGAAATAGATGGAAAAAGTGCTGAATGGAAGAACAGCATGGAGTTGACCCCTGGAAACATCTCTGAATCCCAGATCGCTGCTGAGAACAATGGTGTCACGCTTTTACTCTACTTTAAGGACTGATAATAAAACATTCAAAATCAACGGGAAATTGGAGTTTACAGGAAAAAAAATTAAATAAATGTTTTTTCTGTATAATAACTTGTGTGTAAGGCAAAATTTAAAAAGATTTTTAAATAAATATAATTTAAGTAAACCAAAATTGAATTTTTTATTAAAAAATTGTAAATTTCAGTGTAATTTATGAAGGAAGCAAGGCCTGGAAAGCATAATAAGTAGGGTCATACAGTCATCCAAAGACCCTAGAAGGCAACAAGTGGTGGGCCTTATTCAAATATTGAACATTTAAATCTGTTTATGCGCTGCTGTCATCTGGCGGTGTGGAAAAGTCAGGTCTAATCCAAGCTTTGGTCATTTTTTTATCAGAGTGAGCTTGTCAGCACCTGTCTGCTATGACCCCCTGGTGGCACTAAAAACCTGCTCAGACAAGACACTAGTGGCAGGGCAGTACAAAGTCTCTAAAGCAGAGAGGGACAGCTCATGCCAGGTTTCCAGCTTTGAGACCCAATAGCTGAAGGTCACAAAGGAATTAGGGAGTATGCTGGTTTTGTGAGCCAAGTATTACTTGACCATCTTTAAAAACTTTTCCCTCCTTGTCAAAATACCCTGTCATCAGGCCAAGGATGCTGGCAGGGTGTCATTAAATTGGCCCAGGCGTTTGACAGTGTACCCCTGCCTCTGCTGTACCTGGTGTGTGTATCCCTTGCCTCTCCTCCTTGGCTTAGCAAGGAAGATTGCCCCCTGCCAATAGTGTTGTCTGATGGGAATTTTTTCAACATATTTTCCACAATGGCATTCTGGTGTAGTACCATTTTAGGACACCTCTCCACCTCAGGAATAAGAGATGCAAAGTTCTTGTAGCATGGGCGAACCAGTACTCTTTTTTGGCCAAGATGAATGTTATACAAGGGTCACGGGAAGACAGCAGTGCATAAAGTCTTCCTTATGTGCCAAGATCTCTACAGGCAATATTTATCTGTCTCCACCGTGATGACAACTCTCCTCCTCCTCCATCTCTTCCTCCTCATTCTCCTCCTCAGTTCATCCATCTATGAGAGACGTGACAAAGGTTGTGTGGGTACTAGCCTCTTTTGTGCTATCAGCCAGCTCCTGTTACTCATCCTCTTCCTGAGTCTACATCTCCTCCTAGTTACCCACTCTTCACTGAGCAGATGAGATGAGGCTGGACAGTATCTCACTGTCTCATGTCTTCCTCTATCTCCACCTGGTCTGAATGCAAAGCTTCATATTTAATTGTCAGCAGTGACTGTGTAAGTAGGCACAGAAGCAGGACCGTAGTGCTGTTGATAGCGTCATCGCCACTCACCATCTTTGTGGAGTCCTCAAACTCTTGGAGAACAGCACAAATGTCAGACATCCTTGTTCTATCTTCAGTTGTTGTGTGGAGGCTGACAAGAATACTGACAGGTATGTTGGAGCTGGCATTCCACAACTGGCCTTTACTGCTTACAAAGTCTTTCCAGCATGAGTAGTGTAGAGTTCCAGTGCATGGTCACGTCGCACACCAGTCAGTTAGCTGGCACCACCAGCGGCAGCTGTAGCGGAAATGGGCGATGACGTGGCGTACCTTGACCAGTTACCAAGTTGAGCGTGTGGGTCAAGAATGATACATGTGTGAGCTTGCCAAGCTTCACAGCTGCCACCAGGGTACGCCCATTATCACACAAAGCCATGCCTGGCCAGAGGCATAGCTAGAGTTTTGGTTCAGGGGGGCGAAGCTTCTGAGTGGGCCCCTAACCAGTTAACCTTGATTGCAACTCGGTGACGCACCCTAATAGCGGAGGAGGATTTCAGCAGATGACAGCGATGTTACTGAAAATAATCTCTATATAAAGACCAATATTGATATTACCACCATATGGTCAGTGGTAGATGCCAGTCCTACAGAACATATAAGTGATTACAGCACAGTTATAGATAGTGACTTACCGCTGATGTTCTTTCTGATGGAATCGTTCACTTTTCCCGTCTTTTCCATCTGGCCCAGACCGACATGACAACTTCTTCCAGCCAGGACTCGGCTACAGAGAGTACAACAAAGACACATTTCACGTCTCATATTCCAGCCCCATCACCATCTATTCCCAACCTGCACAAACTCCTCTTCCTGCTGATATTCCAATACTGAGCCACTGCTGCTGTATGTGTCCCTATTACTGCACCTGCTGTGTGGTTCACTGTGCCTTCTAAATTGTAAAGCAACCCTCTATAATATAGTAATGCCGGGTGCAAGTGCCCTAGAAAACAATGCCCATATTTTTCCACCTAGAAAGTAATAATACCCTCTGTGTGGCCCTTTGAGAGTTATAGTAACCTTAGTTCCCCTATAACAATAAGTGCCCACTTTACATTTAATAATGTCCTGAGTCTCCCCCCTGTACAGCTCCCCTATTCACAGAATGATGCTCTCTTATACACAGTAATAATAATAATCTTTATTTGTATATACAGTATAATGCCCCTCACTGTATAGTACCACCCACACAGTATACTGACCCCTTAGTAGCCACCAAACTGTTTGATGGCTCCAACACTGTATGATGACCCCCTCACTGTAATCTCCACACTGTATGTTGGCCCTCTAGATACCCTCCATATAATATAATGCACTCTCCATAGGCCTCTACATAGTATAATGCACCAGATATACTTAGGCCTACTCTATATTGTATAATGCACCCCCAAAGGCCTATTCTATATTGTATAATGCACCCCATAGGCAGACTCTATAGCATAAGGAAGCCCCCATAGGCAGACTCAATAGCACAAGGCAGTCCTCATAGGCAGACTCTATAGCACAAGGCAGCCCCCCATAGGCAGACGCTGTAGTATAAGGCAGCCCCCCATAGGCAGACTCTGTAGTATAAGGCAGCCCCCCATAGGCAGACTCTGTAGTATAAGGCAGCCCTCCATAGGCAGACTCTGTAGTATAATGAAACCCCCTGTTAGACAGACTCTGTACCAGATACAGTTACAATAGCGTAGCTCTGGGTCGGCCCCCTCAGAGCGCGGGACCCGGGGTTATGGCCCCCTCCGCCCCTCCTGTAGCTACGCTAGTGTGCCTTGCTGAAGGTTCAGCAGCGAAAGCCACAAATCTTTGTGGTCTGTTATTCCTTTCAAAAACTCTGCTATGGTGTGTTCTTTGTTTCCTAAGCAAATTAGCTTCAGCAGAACCTTTTGCCACTTTGCTGAGGCTGTGTTCCAGAGCTTCCAGCTTCTGCCTGATGTGGATAACGTGCCCTAAGATAGCACATTGGAGATGGAGGATGAGGAAGAGCAAGAGCAAGAGAGGGTGAAGGAACTGGTGTAGGAGGTGGAGAAAACCCTGATAGAAGTAGTGCCAGCAATCCTCGGCGTCAGTGGCAAATTTGCTGTGCCAAGGTGGGACTCGGCCCAGCCTCCACAATGTTCACCCAGTGTGCCATCAGGGAAACGTAGTATCTCTGGCCATAAGCGATTGTCCACATGTTGGTCATTAAGAGGTTAATGTTAGTAGTAACCGTGTTTGTAAGGACTCTGGTGATGTTCCTGGACATGCACTGGTACAAGGTGGGGACGTCACAATGAGTGAAATAGTGGAGGATGGTGACCGAGTACCGAAGGATCAGATTTCTACACCTGTAGCAGGACAATTTATATTTTTTTTATGTCAAGCCAATGACATTTCACACGAACCAACTTCAATAGTATATATGACAATAATCAGTTTTTATTGTTCAGACATTTTTAACAAAAAGGTTTTAACTATTTACATGCAAAGAATCAGGCATTATAATATTAATAGAAAGAACCTGGCACTCAACTTTATGCTGTGAAAGGTTTATTGTGGTACCAATAGGTGGGTATGTTTGATCATGTGTCCCAAGGACAATTATTGTAAACCTTGTCAATCATTGGTTGTGGGTGGCCGTGTATAGGAGGCTAGGTGAGACTTATACTGCACGTATGTCTGTGCCTGGACGCGGCATCCACCACTTGATCAAACATACCCACCTATTAGTACATAACTGATGAAGGTCCTGAATGAGGACCGAAACGTTTTGGTACTACAATAAACCTTGCACAGCATTAAGTTGAGTGCCAAGTTCTTTCCATCAGTATCACAAGGTGTGGGAACGTACCTTGGCACCTCTGACATTAATGCACACATCTTCACTTCTTGCATTATAATATTAATCTTAATGAAAGCATTGTTCCCATTCTTGCCGTTATGTCCCCCATCCATGTCCCCATATTGCAGACATGTGCCAAATCCAGGTTTCCTCATATGTTGCAGACATGTGCCCCATCCAGGTCCCCCATATTGCAGACATGTCCCCCATTTAGGTCCCCCCATATATTAGACATGTCCCCCATACAGGTCCCCCCATATATTAGACATGTCCCCCATCCAGGTTTCACCATAAATTGCAGACAGCTCCCCCATTCAGGTCCCTCCCATATATTACAGACATGTCCCCCATCCAGGTCCCCCCCCTATATTGCAGACATGTCCCCCATCCAGGCCCCCCCATATATTGCAGACATGTCCCCCATCCAGGTCCCCCCATATATTGCAGACAGGTCCCCCATCCAGGTCCCCCCCATTTTCACATAGACATAACAGAGAAGAAAAAAAAGATTCTTCTCACCTTTCCTCCGTTACCTCGGCGTCCTTTCTTCTCCTGTGGCCCGCAGGCACATAGACCCCTCGATGATTGCAGCCCGGTCCAGGAGACGCTGACATCAGTGCTGTAGTGCAGTGTATTGCCGCGCAGAGACCGGCTCTCTGCACAGCAATACTAGTGTCAGCCGCCGGCCTATCAGAGGCCAGCAGCTGACATGTGTGTCCCAGCGCAGCGGCGTATGACATCACTGCCATGCGTAAATGCCAGCTGCTGGCCCCTGATAAGACAGCAGCTGACACTAGTATTGTTGTTCAGAGAGCCGGTCTCTGCATGGCAATACACTGCACTACAGCTCTGATGTCGGCAGCTGCTGGAGCAAGCGTGATCGTTACGGGGTCTATGTGCCGGTAGGCCGCATGAAGCAGCCGGAGGGGCCGCGTGCGGGCCGCGGACAATGTGTTTGAGACCCCTGTTCTAGAGTATATATGACAATAGTCAATTTTTGAATACACAAATTTCTACACCTGAACTAGGACAATTTTTGGTTTTATTTCAAACCAACGAAATTTCAGACAAAGCAATAGTCAATTTTTGACATAAACATTTTTATGAACTGTACTCCTACACTCATAAAGGCTTTGCAGAAAGTGCAAAGCCAGGAAAAATTATAAGGAGGGTCATCCAATCATCCATAGACCCCAGAAAGGAAACAACTGGTGGGCCTTATTCAAATATCTTTATATTGTGGACTGCCTCCACCTGTTTCCTGGACCCCAATTCCCAGGTGCCCACACTGTAAATGTCCCGGCGTCAGTTAGTGCCAGAGCCCCTGACATGTAGAAATGGCCAATAGCCCCCTCTGTCATCTCCCCCATTGCCTGCTCCTGCATAGGAGGTCGGTAACACCAAGGATAGTACGATCTCTTGGGGGTGGTAGTAGACACATCTAGAGCTGTCTCAATGAGCCTCTCCAAGGCCTGTTCATTCCTCAAGAAGGGTTCATCCTGCTCCCTTTCTTCTCGGATCACACCCACCGCATATCAGCAATGCTGCCCATCCATTTTGAGGATCGTGACTCTGTTAGCTATTGCAGCCTTCGAGGCAAGTGTTCCATCAATACTGCACGCTGGTTGAACGAGATGTCATAATGGGTCCCAAAATTTTTAAAGAACCTCCATCTCTGCTGCCGCTCGTACGTAACTACCTTTCCCCCGGAATGCCAACTATCAGTACCTTGTGGCTAGAAGACCAACTTGAATTTCTCCAGCCTTGGTCCTGGTTCGCCTTCTTGTCTCTTTTGAAAAGACTAGGCCTTATAGGGTTTCTTAACATGCACCCCTCCACTACTTCAAGTCGGTTTACCAAAGATTAATAAGGTTTCTTAAGAAGTCACATTGTATGCATTACTTTCTAAAGGGTTTTATGAAATCCACGGCTAACCAGAAATATAACTACTTTCCACATATGTTTCCAGGCTTGAGCTGGGATTCAGACATATGTTCCACATCACCAACGGCTCTTTGGTGTTGCATAAAGTTATATAACATCATTTCCATAATATCCATTAACCAGATTCTTCCCCCTCTATATCTGGTATTAGAGCATTAAGAAATATAGGCAGCGAATGACCCCTGCAGTTTAAAAGATGCCTGCAAAGTATTAAAAATGAATGAGTTTATTGTTGAGTGAAGATGACTGGATAGATATAGCCTGACTAATTGTCTCTGACCAGGGTCTCTGACCAGGGAAGAAAAAATAAATATAGCTATAATCTGAACGTACTGTGATGGGGGAGAGATCAGGAATTTCCAGATCTGTTTTGTGTGACCCTTAACTATGACAAATAAAAACTTAAAGGGGTTTGTCTGATTTTTAAAAAATTATTTTCGAATAGAAAATTCCCCATTTCGAATCCTCATCTGTTAACCAGAGTGAACAGCGACTACAATGAGGTAGAAGTACCCAGCACGCCAGTATGTTGCAGAAGTATCTAATTATTTTTAACCTAAAGTATATAATGTTTCATTAATCCTGCATTTTTATAATTTTTGGCACTGCAGGGAAATGAAAAGCTTGTTGTTGGATTCCTTAACATATTGTTATTGCTAACTGAAAGTCACATCAGCAAGATATCTTTCTATTAGAAATAGAGTGAATCTGTGAGCTATGACATCCTCTCCCTATCCAAATTCGTTACAGGATATCTGCTGCATTCCCTGCCTCTGCTTTTATACAGCCTATGATAGTCTGTCCTATATGATGTAAGGTGATAGCTGCATTATGTGAAAGCCGTATGAGCCTTTTCCAGCTCATGCAATCTTTAGCAGTGTGTAAAATGGCGGTGGGTATTTTTTTTTGGTGACTTGTGCAAAGCTCATGGTAAATTACTCAAATTTGCTGAGTCCAGCGAATTTCCTACATTTTGACATGGATAGATCTGCTCAACATTCCAATAAGTGGTTAAAATTGCTACCTCTACCTCGGATTTTAAAGTAACCCTAATTATCTTTACGTAACTCGGTTAACAAAAATAAATTGTCCAAATAAGTTTTCTGATCAATTTAAAGCCAAAGTTGTCAATCAAGGAACAGTGCTGTGAATTTTCAGGTTAAGCTATTGTCTGTCTACATTGAAATTAAAACTATTTTTTTGCATTTTTCAATAGCCTTCCCCTCTGCAGGCTCAATCTCTGATTTTCAGTTGTCTCTGAGCTAGTGAGTGAAGAGTAGCTGCCCCCATACACTGCACACTTGGACATACTGTATTCCTTTTCCTTTGTCTCTGCACATCACATGTTCAGAAGCACCTATTAGGTCATTATACTGCACTAATGAACAGTGTAGCTGTGGATCAAGCAGGGAAGTGAGATAAAACACTTACTTGACCCATTGTTGTATGTTTTGCAGCTCCTCCTTCCTCATTTTCCTATATGCTTCAATATGCAGCTGTAATCTGATACCTCACTGAGCTGGTGGTCTATTGTGTTTTACCAGAGTAAATGCTGAGTTCAGTAAACAAGTAGAAAAGGAGAATAATGGATGATACGTAGAAAAAAAAGCTTGTTTCTCTGACAAGATATATTGCAAAGCTTCTTCCAGTATATTTACATGTACTATCAATGTATGCACACAGTAACAAATTAAAATTGCATACAGTACAGACCAAAAGTTTGGACACACCTCATTTAAAGATTTTTCTGTATTTTCATGACTATGAAAATTGTACATTCACACTGAAGGCATCAAAACTATGAATTAACACATGTGGAATTATATACTTAACAAAAAAGTGTGAAACAACTGAAATTATTTCTTATATTCTAGGTTCTTCAAAGTAGCCACCTTTTGCTTTGATAACTGCTTTGCAAACTCTTGGCATTCTCTTGATGAGCTTCAAGAGGTAGTCACCGGGAATGGTTTTCAATTCACAGGTGTGCCCTGTCAGGTTTAATAAGTGGGATTTCTTGCCTTATAAATGGGTTTGGGACCATCAGTTGTGTTGTGCAGAAGTCTGGTGGATACACAGCTGATAGTCCTACTGAATAGACTGTTAGAATTTGTATTATGGCAAGAAAAAAGCAGCTAAGTTAAGAAAAATGAGGTTCAGCACCTGTTCACACTCAGTCTATGTTTGGATGTGCAGATCAGGTTTTTGAAATGTATTCTCTAGCCTTCTGATCGTGCACTCCGCCTCCTAGCTTCAGGTGTTTTAATTATAGTAGGTCCAATACCCCTCCACAGAGAGAGAGAATTTGAGTCCAAGAAGAGGTTTCACATGTACCCATTCAGATGGAGACGTTTATTCTCAGCAAGGTAGGTCAAGCGTAGGACCTCGTATAAGAGAGATGCCGTAAAGTGGCTACGAGGTACACATAAAATTGGCCATTTTTATGCGCTAAAAGCTCTCATTTTTCATATTTCTAGTGCAGTAATGCAGTTCAAATTTCGTGTTTTCAAGTTTGCATGTTTTGGCGCTGCAGTGTGCTGCCCTATTTACTTAACTATATACGAGTTGGCGACTCTGGGTTCAGCACCTGTTCACACTCAGTCTATGTTTGGATGTGCAGATCAGGTTTTTGAAAAGAAAAATGAGTGGCCATCATTACTTTAAGAAATGAAGGTCAGTCAGTCCGAAAAATTGGGAAAACTTTGAAAGTGTCCCCAAGTGCAGTGGTAAAAATCATCAAGCGCTACAAAGAACCTGGCTCACATGAGGACTGCCCCAGGAAAGGAAGACCAAGAGTCACCTCTGCTTCTGAGGATAAGTTTGTCCGAGTCACCAGCCTCAGAAATCGCAGGTTAACAGCAGCTCAGATTAGAGACCAGGTCAATGCCACACAGAGTTCTAGCAGCAGGCACATCTCTACAACAACTATTAAGAGGAGACTTTGTGCAGCAGGCCTTCATGGTAAAATAGCTGCTAGGAAACCACTGCTAAGGACAGGCAACAAGCAGAAGAGACTTGCTTGGGCTAAAGAACACAAGGAATGGACATTAGACCAGTGGAAATCTGTGCTTTGGTCTGATGAATCCAAATTTGAGATCTTTGGTTCCAACCACCGTGTCTTTGTGCGACGCAGTAAAGGTGAACGGATGGACTCTACATGCCTGGTTCCCAACGTGAAGCATGGAGGAGGAGGTGTGATGGTGTGGGGTTGCTTTGCTGGTGACACTGTTGGGGATTTATTCAAAATTGAAGGCATACTGAACAAGCATGGCTACTACATCATCTTGCAGCTGCATGCTATTCCATCCGACTTGCATTTAGTTGGACCATCATTTATTTTTCAACAGGACAATGACCCTAAACACACCTCCAGGCTGTGTAAGGGCTATTTGACCAAGAAGGAGAGTGATGGGGTGCTACGCCGGATGACCTGGCCTCCACAGTCACCAGACCTGAACCCAATCGAGATGGTTTGGGGTGAGCTGGACCGCAGAGTGAAGGCAAAAGGGCCAACAAGTGCTAAGCATCTCTGGGAACTCCTTCAAGATTGTTGGAAGACCATTCTCTGTGACTACCTCTTGAAGCTCATCAAGAGAATGCCAAGAGTGTGCAAAGCAGTCATCAAAGCAAAAGGTGGCTACTTTGAAGAACCTAGAATATAAGACATATTTTCAGTTGTTTCACACTTTTTTGTTAAGTATATAATTCCACGTGTGTTAATTCATAGTTTTGATGCCTTCAGTGTGAATGTACAATTTTCATAGTCATGAAAATACAGAAAAATCTTTAAATGAGAAGGTGTGTCCAAACTTTTGGTCTGTAGTCTGTACTGTATATTAAGCATTTAGTTGTGAAATGTGTGCAGGCTAATAATGTCAGGCATGGGCGGATAGGCTTCCTCACAGTACTTTGAAGCTATCACGTTACATAGGGACTATCAGAGCTAGTAGAAACATGACAACCAGCCAAGTGGCGCAATTTTTAGATTTTCCAGTGTGGGGATAATAGGTCAGCTCATTATATATAACAATAGAAAAGGGCCTAAATGTTATTACTACTGCAGCAATTAAGCACATTTAAAATGTGAGTGTTTCTCAGTCAGTGAATAATAATCCAAAGATTCAGGTGATAGGGAGGTGCTGGACCTGGCATAGCCAGTGTAACTGTGAAATCATTGATCTGAGATATACTACACTAACAGCACCTTAATAACAGCATTTTATAATATTCTTAACACACTGCAAACAAGGAAGGCAGATTAATACATCTCTGTATAGTTTTTCTACTAAACAAAAATCTTGAAACCAAGGCTTGTGTGTCACCGAAAGGTTGCTTCCTTGATTATTGAGACAGGTAAGTCATAATTTATTTATTTATTTATTTTAAAGACAAAAGAAAAATCTCCATAATCCAGAAATTGAAACACAATTGTGTAAATAATATGCATATTTTTACATACTTCCTTGTTGTAATGACTCAATATTAGACCAGTACATTACCACCGGTTGCCATTCGTTTTTCCTTAGGCAGATAGGTTGCGATCACTTGGACGTTAAGAGGGCTGTCTTTATATTAAAGAGTTAAAAAATGTTTAAATAGAGTCCTAGAAGACCTTCAAGAGCTATTTTTCAGGCAAATAGAGGTTTTCCCTCTATTGAGATGTATTGCAAAATTATTTGAAAAAAATTATATTTGGGAGTAAAATTCTACAAAGCTGGTGAATATGTATTGCAAACAATCCTCTCATCTGTAGTGCTGAACTGAACTCTTGGAAAAAAGCTGTGTTTGGTATAGTAATTAAGCCCTTTATAAGAAGGCCTTTCAGTAGATCGAAAAAAACTGAATTAAATACCTTGTAAAACTCCCTTCGTGCCCCAGATTAGTTTTGTGCTCTTTTGGAGTGCACTATGTGACATCTCTGCTTTGCAATCCAACTTTGTGTTTCTTCACAGTTTTTCATAGGGGCGTGTGCCTTTACCCCTCCCTCTCATACACTGCCTATCACACTATGTATATCTACAATAGAATAACAGCACAAAAAGGAAAGGAGACACAGAATTAGGGGAACACAAGGATTTTACTAGGTATTTAGCTCATTTTTTTGAGCAAAGGACTGTGGGTTTCCTCTGGGTGCTCTGGTTTCGTCCCAACATACTGATAGGGAATATAGATTGTGAGCCCCATCGGGGATAGCGATGATAATGTGTGCACACTGTAAAGCGCTGCGGAATACACTGTGTGCAGAATTATTAGGCAAGTTGTCTTTTGATCACATGATACTTTTTATACATGTTGTCCTACTCCAAGCTGTTCAGGCTTGAGAGCCAACTACCAATTAAGTAAATCAGGTGATGTGCATCTCTGTAATGAGGAGGGGTGTTGTCTAATGACATCAAAACACTATATAAGGTGTATCCGCATAGAGGTATAGAATAGGATGGCACTAGAGCGATACTTCATACAGCAGCCAGGACTATAGATAGGATCCAGAGCGTTAGGCGTCACGCTAACTACGGGGTATTCGGTGCTCAGCAATTGAAAACCAATAGTTCATGTGTGCTCATAGGTAAGAAAATATGCGGCACTCACCCCAAATTCTGCAGTGGAAAGCGTGAATTTTAATGGAAAACTTCAACAGATGAACATCCGTTACAACATGAGGTAAGCAGGAGGGTGCGGTGTTGGAGCTTTGTCCAAGCTCCAACACCGCACCCTCCTGCTTACCTCATGTTGTAACGGATGTTCATCTGTTGAAGTTTTCCATTAAAATTCACGCTTTCCACTGCAGAATTTGGGGTGAGTGCGGCATATTTTCTTACCTATGAGCACTATATAAGGTGTGCTTAATTATTAGACAACTTCCTTTCCTTTGGCAAAATGGGTCAGAAGAGAGATTTGACGGGCTCTGAAAAGTCCAAAATTGTGAGATGTCTTGCAGAGGGATGCAGCAGTCTTGAAATTGCCAAACTTTTGAAGCGTGATCACCGAACAATCAAGCGTTTCATGGCCAATAGCCAACAGGGTTGTAAGAAGCGTGTTGTGCAGAAAAGGTGCAAAATAACTGCCCATGAATTGAGGAAAATCAAGCATGAAGCTGCCAAGATGCCATTTGCCACCAGTTTTGCCATATTTCAGAGCTGCAACGTTACTGGAGTAACAAAAAGCACAAGGTGTGCGATACTCAGGGACATGCACCAGGTAAGGAAGGCTGAAAAATGACCACCGTCAAGCCTGGGCCAAGAAATATCTTAAGACTGACTTTTCAAAGGTTTTATGGACTGACGAAATGAGAGTGACTCTTGATGGGCCAGATGGATGGGCCAGAGGCTGGATCAGTAAGGGGCAGAGAGCTCCACTCCGATTCAGACCCCAGCAAGGTGGAGATGGGGTACTGGTATTGGCTGGTATCATCAAACATGAACTTGTGAGACCTTTTCGGGTTGAGGATGAAGTGAAGCTCAACTCCCAGACCTACTGCCAGTTTTTAGAAGACAATTCTTCAAGCAGTGGTACAGGAAGAAATCGGTATCATTCAAGAAAAACATGATTTTCATGCAGGACAATGCTCCATCACATGCCTCTAACTACTCCACAGCATGGCTGGCCAGTAAAGGTCTCAAAGAAGAAAAAATAATGACATGGCCCGCTTGTTCACCTAATCTGAACCCCATAAAGAACCTGTGGTCCCTCATAAAATGTGAGATCTACAGGGAGGGAAAACAGTCCACCTCTCGGAACAGTGTCTGGGAGGCTGTGGTGGCTGCTGCACGCAATGTTGATCGTAAACAGATCAAGCAACTGACAGAATCTATGGATGAAGGCTGTTGAGTGTCATCATAAATAAAGGTGGCTACATTGGTCACTAATTTTGGGGGGGTTTGTTTTTGCATGTCAGAAATGTTTATTTCTAAATTTTGTGCAGTTATATTGGTTTACCTGGGGAAAATAAACAAGTGAGATGGGAATATATTTGGTTTTTATTAAGTTGCCTAATAATTCTGCACTGTAATAGTTACCTGCACAAACAGAAATCCTCCTAAGATAGCCAAATCTAAAAAAAAACCACTCTGATTTCCAAAAATATTAAGCTTTGATATTTATGAGTCTTTTGGGTTGATTGAGAACATAGTTGTTGATCAATAATAAAAATAATCCTCTAAAATACAACTTGCCTAATAATTCTGCACACAGTGTATGTTAGCACTATATAAAAATAAAGATTATTATTTTTTATTATTATTATTAACCAAGCACGCTCATGTGCTAATAGAGTATCTTCGGCATGCTTGATTACTATGCCTGAGTCACCGCGGTTGCATGTCTCATGGCTGTTCGACAGCCGTAATAGATGCAGCAATTGACTAACAAACAGGCTATGTGTGCATGTGTTGCGGTTGTCGAACAGCCGCAGAACATGCAACCCCGGCGACTCGGACATAGTATTCGAGCATGCCGAAGATACTCTATTAGCACACGAGCATAGTGGAGAATATGTAATCTGAGCAGGTTTGCTTATCACTATTCATTTTCACTGCCCCACTGAATAATATTGGTCTGAGTACAATCTGATTTTTTTTAACAGAGAAAAAAAGGACCAAGTCAGAAAAGAAACCTTAGATCTATTACCGTATTTCTGATCATAGCTATTATAAAACGTTGAATTTCATTCTGTTTTGTAGGTTTTTAAGCATCATGGATAGTCTAAAAGCCCACCATAGAGACATTTCAATGACAAAGTATGTGTAAATGGCTCTGCTTACCAATTTCCAGCCTATTTCTCGGAAGTTCACCGATACTTTTTTATATATAGAGTTAAGATGAAATCACACGGAAAAGAAAATCCCGTCCAGCCTCCAATTATGTAACAAGCTATTGGAAAAAGAAAAAAAGAAAAACTTTCATTAACTTCTATTACACTTAATGGAAGATTGTAATGTTTTTCAGTTTAATGAGTCAAATATCTTGGCCCCAAGGGGTCATCACCAACACATTTTGAAGTTTTGCAAAAACATTGGCCTCTAGGAAGTCAAACGGAATTGTCGGCCAATCAGAAAGCTATTATAGCGAGTGAATTGAATCGTGGGCCTTTTATATGTCATAATTCTAAGTTGTGCTTAAATGGAAAAAAAATTGGCCTGGCGCCTATTGCAATAAAGCTATGGGATGTACTTTTGGGAAGTGCAATTTATGGCTACACATAGGATGACCTCAGTAACTGAAGCAATGTGTTGTTTTTTTTTATTTTAATAGCGGCTTTGAGAATATAAACATCCCTTAAAGTATTTTTTCCATTATGGAGTTATCACAGCTGGAAATTTTCCGTTTAAAAAATGCTGAATTATGTAGTATGTTAACAATATTCTGTTACTGGGGAAGATGGAAAAAACTGCAAGGTTTTAGCTCACAGATGTTTTAATGATCCAGTACATCTGAACACTTGCGCATTATATAGAGATGATCCAATCTGTTTTTTGGAGAGCGGGACTTAATGGGCACACTTACTTTACAGGCACACTGAGCATTCGCTGCTTCGGCAGAGTAAGTGCACACGGCTTAAATAATAAACAAGCTGTGTTTGTTGATAGAGGCGTTTAATGTAAAATGCACAGAAAGGAGGAAAAGTCAGGCTCATCTATAATGTATGGCACAGGGATCAGAAATGACATGTTGTGTGATGTATTGCATATCAAAGAGCAACAGAAAATACTAAGGATTCCTAGGTCAGCCTTAAAGACTATGTACACCTTCGCAATTTCTTTTTTTATTTGTTTCCTAAATGCAAAGTCAAACAGGATTCGAAATTGTCTTCGTTAAAAAAAATCTATCATTTATCTGTGGCAAAGTGTCTGTAAGGCCTTTGTCTAGCTAAGTGATCTGTAAAAATGTTACAAATACACCACTACTGTTGCTGGTTTGATTGCTTTCTCTGCGCTTTCCCTCCCTTCTCTCAGTGTTAGCGATGTTAAAAATACTGTATATCACAGCTCCTGTTGCTAGTTCTGATAGCTCTCACTGCGCTTTCCCCCCTTCTCTCAGTGACAGAGATGTTACAAATACTGTACATCACAGCTCCTGTTGCTGGTTCTGATAGCTCTCACTGCGCTTTCCCCCCTTCTCTCAGTGATAGAGATGTTACAAATACTGTACATCACTGCTCCTGTTGCTGGTTCTGATAGCTCTCACTGCGCTTTCCCCCCTTCTCTTAGTGATAGAGATGTTACAAATACTGTACATCACTGCTCCTCTTGCTGGTTCTGATAGCTCTCACTGCGCTTTCCCCCCTTCTCTTAGTGATAGAGATGTTACAAATACTGTACATCACTGCTCCTGTTGCTGGTTCTGATAGCTCTCACTGCGCTTTCCCCCCTTCTCTCAGTGATAGAGATGTTACAAATACTGTACATCACTGCTCCTGTTGCTGGTTCTGATAGCTCTCACTGCGCTTTCCCCCCTTCTCTCAGTGATAGAGATGTTACAAATACTGTACATCACTGCTCCTGTTGCTGGTTCTGATAGCTCTCACTGCGCTTTCCCCCCTTCTCTCAGTGATAGAGATGTTACAAATACTGTACATCACAGCTCCTGTTGCTGGTTCTGATAGCTCTCTCTGTGCTTTCCCTCCCTTCTCTCAGTGTTAGAGATGTTACAAATACTGTACATCACAGCTCCTGTTGCTGGTTCTGATAGCTCTCTCTGTGCTTTCCCTCCCTTCTCTCAGTGTTAGAGATGTTACAAATACTGTACATCACAGCTCCTGTTGCTGGTTCTGATAGCTCTCACTGCGCTTTCCCCCCTTCTCTCAGTGATAGAGATGTTACAAATACTGTACATCACTGCTCCTGTTGCTGGTTCTGATAGCTCTCACTGCGCTTTCCCCCCTTCTCTCAGTGATAGAGATGTTACAAATACTGTACATCACAGCTCCTGTTGCTGGTTCTGATAGCTCTCTCTGTGCTTTCCCTCCCTTCTCTCAGTGTTAGAGATGTTACAAATACTGTACATCACAGCTCCTGTTGCTGGTTCTGATAGCTCTCACTGCGCTTTCCCCCGTTCTCTCAGTGATAGAGATGTTACAAATACTGTACATCACTGTTCCTGTTGCTGGTTCTGAGAGCTCTCTCTGTGCTTTCCCTCCCTTCTCTCAGTGATAGAGATGTTACAAATACTGTACATCACAGCTCCTGTTGCTGGTTCTGATAGCTCTCTATGCGCTTTCACTCCCTTCTGTCAGTGATAGAGATGTTACAAATACTGTACATCACTGCTCCTGTTGCTGGTTCTGAGAGCTCTCTCTGTGCTTTCCCTCCCTTCTCTCAGTGATAGAGATGTTACAAATACTGTACATCACAGCTCCTGTTGCTGGTTCTGATAGCTCTCACTGCGCTTTCCCCCCTTCTCTCAGTGATAGAGATGTTACAAATACTGTACATCACTGCTCCTATTGCTGGTTCTGAGAGCTCTCTCTGTGCTTTCCCTCCCTTCTCTCAGTGATAGAGATGTTACAAATACTGTACATCACAGCTCCTGTTGCTGGTTCTGATAGCTCTCTCTGCATTTTTCCTCCCTTCTGTCAGTGATAGAGATGTTACAAATACTGTACATCACAGCTCCTGTTGCTGGTTCTGATATCTCTCTCTGCACTTTCCCTCCCTTCTCTCAGTGTTAGCGATGTTACAAATACTGTACATCACAGCTCGTGTAGCTGGTTCTGATTGCTCTCTCTGCACTTCCCCTCCCTTCTCTCAGTGTTAGAGATGTTACAAATACTGTACATCATAGCTCGTGTTGCTGGTTCTGATAGCTCTCACTGCGCTCTCCCTCCCTTCTCTCAGTTTTAGAGATGTTACAAATACTGTACATCACAGCTCGTGTTGCTGGTTCTGATAGCTCTCTCTGCGCTTTCCCTCCCTTCTCTCAGTGTTAGAGACGTTACAAATACTGTACATCACAGCTCGCGTTGCTGGCCCTGATAGCTCTCTCTGCGTTTTCCCTCCCTTCTCTCAGTTTTAGAGATGTTACAAATACTGTACATCACAGCTCCTGGTGCTGGTTCTGATAGCTCTCTCTGCGTTTTCCCTCCCTTCTCTCAGTGTTAGAGATGTTACAAATACTGTACATCACAGCTCCTGGTGCTGGTTCTGATAGCTCTCTCTGTGCTTTCCCTCCCTTCTCTCAGTGTTAGAGATGTTACAAATACTGTACATCACATCTCCTGTTGCTGGTTGTGATAGCTCTCTCTGCGTTTTCCCTCCCTTCTCTCAGTTTTAGAGATGTTACAAATACTGTACATCACAGCTCGTGTTGCTGGTTCTGATAGCTCTCTCTGCGCTTTCCCTCCCTTCTCTCAGTGTTAGAGACATTACAAATACTGTACATCACAGCTCCTAGTGCTGGTTCTGATACCTCTCTGTGTGCTTTCCCTCCCTTCTCTCAGTGATAGAGATGTTACAAATACTGTACATCACTGCTCCTGTTGCTGGTTCTGATAGCTCTCTCTGTGCTTTCCCTCCCTTCTCTCAGTTTTAGAGATGTTACAAATACTGTACATCACAGCTCCTGTTGCTGGTTCTGATAGCTCTCTCTGAGCTTTCCCTCCCTTCTCTCAGTGATAGAGATGTTACAAATACTGTACATCACAGCTCCTGTTGCTGGTTCTGATAGCTCTCTCTGCGCTTTCCCTCCCTTCTCTCAGTGATAGAGATGTTACAAATACTGTACATCACAGCTCCTGTTGCTGGTTCTGATAGCTCTCTCTGCATTTTTCCTCCCTTCTCTCAGGGATAGAGATGTTACAAATACTGTACCTCACAGCTCCTGTTGCTGGTTCTGATAGCTCTCTCTGCTCTTCCCCTCCCTTCTCTCAGTGTTAGAGATGTTACAAATACTATACATCACAGCTCCTGGTGCTGGTTCTGATAGCTCTCTCTGCGCTTTCCCTCCCTTCTCTCAGTGATAGAGATGTTACAAATACTGTACATCACAGCTCCTGTTGCTGGTTTTGATAGCTCTCTCTGCACTTTCCTTCACTTCTCTCAGTGATAGAGATGTTACAAATACTGTACATCACAGCTCCTGGTGCTGGTTCTGATAGCTCTCTCTGCATTTTTCCTCCCTTCTCTCAGGGATAGAGATGTTACAAATACTGTACCTCACAGCTCCTGTTGCTGGTTCTGATAGCTCTCTCTGCTCTTCCCCTCCCTTCTCTCAGTGTTAGAGATGTTACAAATACTGTACATCACAGCTCCTGGTGCTGGTTCTGATAGCTCTCTCTGCGCTTTCCCTCCCTTCTCTCAGTGATAGAGATGTTACAAATACTGTACATCACAGCTCCTGGTGCTGGTTCTGATAGCTCTCGCTGCGCTTTCCCCCCTTCTCTCAGTGATAGAGATGTTACAAATTCTGTACATCACAGCTCCTGTTGCTGGTTCTGATAGCTCTCTCTGCATTTTTCCTCCCTTCTCTCAGGGATAGAGATGTTTCAAATACTGTACCTCACAGCTCCTGTTACTGGTTCTGATAGCTCTCTCTGCTCTTCCCCTCCCTTCTCTCAGTGTTAGAGATAGCAGCAGAAATTGTACACAGATTTCACAATGTGGAATAAGCAGCTACAGTCTCCTGGAGGGAATGGATAACAGGCTACAGACAAGGAAAAAAACACATGAAAAGGAAATAAGTGCAGGATTGAAGCTATGTTGGTATATGAGCAATTGAAAGTAGTAGCACCCTGGCTACACGCAGACCAACATCCAGTTGATATCATAGAAAGGGACACACACAAAAAAACAGGAATATGGACCTTGAATCAGACTGCGAATAGCTAAATATATCACTATCTTCATGCATGAGCCAGCAATCTTGCCTACAACCGATGGTCCTCAGCCACTGTGAGATAACTAGGGAACAAGCTGTGATGTCATATCTGCTGTGCCATATATGTTGTCTCCTTTCCCTTCACATTTCTCCACTGCCAAGAGCTCTGACTCATGGGAGTAGTGACCACTTCCAGCCTCTCTAATGTTTGTGTTGTTCCAATACACACAAAGAAAATAAACATGTGTATAACAAAACATGTATAGTTGCAATAATTTTCTTGGAGATGCACTTCGTTTTCTGGAATAATTTCAAGGGTGTCAACATTTTCGGCCATGACTGGATTTTTATTTCTACACTTGGTCATGACTACACCAGGGTTGTAAACACTGGTGTTGGGCATAATTGCATTGATATTACAGACCTCCCCGAAGGTTGCTATTTTGACACCTCACTGAAAATTATTATTATTATTATTATACATTTTTATAGCGCAATTTATTCCATGGCGCTTTACATGTGAATACGGGGCAAATATAGACAAATACATTAAACATGAGCAGATAACAAGGCACACGAGTACATAAGGAGGGAGGACCCTGCCCGCGAGGGCTCACAGTCTGCAGGGGGTGGGTGAGGATACACTAGGAGAGGGAAGAGCTGGCTGTACGGCTGTTCAGTAGGTTGAGGATCACTGCAGGCTGTAGGCTTGTCGGAAGAGATGAGTCTTCAGGTTCTTTTTGAAGGTTTCTATGGTAGGCGCAAGTCTGATGTGTTGGGGTAGAGAGTTCCAGAGTATGGGGGAAGCACGGGAGAAGTCTTGGATGCGGTTATGGGAAGAAGAGATGAGAGGGGAGTAGAGAAGGAGGTCTTGGGAGGATCGGAGGTCGCGTGTAGGTAGGTACCGGGAGACCATGTCACAGATGTATGGAGGAGACAGGTTGTGGATGGCTTTGTATGTCAGTGTGAGGGTTTTGAACTGGAGTCTCTGGGCGATAGGAAGCCAGTGAAGGGCTTGACACAGGGGAGAGGCTGGGGAATAGCGGGGGGACAGGTGGATTAGTCGGGCAGCAGAGTGTAGGATGGATTGGAGTGGTGCCAGAGTGCTAGAGGGGAGTCCAGAGAGTAGGAGGTTGCAGTAGTCGAGGCGGGAGATGATAAGGGCATGCACTAGCGTTTTTGCAGTGTTGCGGTCAAGGAAAGCACGGATCCGGGAAATATTTTTGAGTTTGAGACGACAGGAGGAGGCAAGGGCTTGGATATGTGGCTTGAAAGAGAGGGCAGAGTCGAGGATCACCCCGAGGCACCGGGCGTGTGGGACTGGGGATAGTGAGCAGCCATTGACATTGATGGATAGGTCTGGTGGAGGGGTAGAGTGAGATGGGGGAAAGATGATGAATTCTGTTTTGTCCATGTTCAGTTGTAGAAAGCGAGCAGAAAAGAAGGCTGAAATGGCAGACAGACAGTGCGGGATTTTGGTAAGCAAGGAGGAGAGGTCAGGTCCGGAGAGGTAGATCTGCGTGTCGTCAGCGTAGAGATGGTACTGCATACCGTGGGATTCTATGAGCTGTCCCAGGCCGAAAGTGTAGATGGAGAAGAGTAGGGGTCCTAGAACAGAGCCTTGAGGAACACCGACTGACAAGGGGCGAAGTGAGGAGGTGGTGTGGGGGAGGGAGACACTGAATGTTCGGTCTGTCAGATATGACGAGATCCAGGAAAGGGCCAAGTCTGTGATGCCAAGGGATGAGAGGATTTGTAGCAAAAGGGAGTGGTCTACAGTGTCAAAGGCAGAAGACAAGTCCAGGAGAAGGAGGACAGAGTAGTGTTGCTTGCTCCTGGCAGTTAGTAGGTCATTGGTGACTTTAGTTAGGGCAGTTTCAGTTGAGTGATGGGAACGGAAGCCTGATTGTAACCGATCAAAGAGGGAGCAGGAGGAGAAGTGGGAGGACAGTTCAAGATGGACGTGTTGCTCCAGCAATTTGGAGGCATAAGGGAGAAGAGATATTGGGCGATAGCTAGACAAAATACCTCACTACCTTCCCTCTATGTCCTCTCCTACCATCTGTAACCATTAGTATCCTCATCGATTCCATATTATGGATTCTGCAGCCTCTGGAGACTACTTTCTTTGATCAAATCATGTCTTGATTTTTCTCTCGATTTACCAACCTCAGCAACCATGTCGTGAATGGACATGCCGTCTTAATGATGCTTTTCTGAAAGATCCGGTCTAGCCCTTTGAGATTCCTGCTAGTATCAAAGACTTTCTTATGATATACACCTCTAACAAAACCTCTCCACTGATACAGTGGGAGATTTGGAACTTCTGAGTGGCATTTCCATAAAGCATGGCTCTCGATTGAAGAGTGAATGGGCTCAAAAATTTGCGAATCTAATCAGGTACATGGAGAACATCCATTAACACATGCTCTCTGCAGATGCGGCTTTAGAGCTGCAGTGCTGACAGTTTGGGAGCAAATGCAGAAGATTATAAGTTGAAGGCACATTCTCTACAGAACCTGAATGCGGAAGCATTACTATGAACATAAAGAAAGACCTGGTCGGCCGCTGACATCTGGTGACCTCAACATTTCACTTATATCTTCCGAGGCACAGACCCTGTGCAAACTATCAGCTATATTGGAAACTTTTGGCTCTTATTAAAAAGACCTGTTCCATTTACCGAAAATAGAGGATATGGCCTTATGAAATAAAATAGAACCTACAGTATATAGCAGCATCAACTCTGCTAATAACTACCCATGAGGAGGCAAAGGAGTCAGATGAGCCAGTCTTGGAAACAGATCTCGGATTCTTTTAGGAAAGTTACCCTAGACAATAGTCCAAGGCCAAATGGCTGCATGCCAAGATTTTACAAGTTCCTTAATGTGCAATTGCCTCTAATTTCTTATAGGATACTCTATTCCCTATCCAAGCTCTAAAGACCCCTATGAAGCTCAATGAACGACCCAACAGTATGTGGCAATTACTGTCCCATTTCCCATGTCATCTGTGATGTAAAGCTATTACTGACAGGTTGAAGCTATTGCAACAAGAGTACCTGACTCGTTTCAAATCAGAGAGATGTCTCCTGTTACGCTTTATATGCAGATAATTGTCAAAAATACTTATCCTATCCTACCTACCTGACCTACTAACAGCTAAATCCAATGGTCACCACTCCATGCTAATTCTCTTGGATCTCTCTGCAGCATTTGATACTGTGGATCATCAGCTCCTCCTCACTATGCTCCGCTCCATCGGCCTCAAGGACACCGTTCTCTCCTGGTTCTCCTCCTATCTCTCTGATCGCTCTTTCACTGTATAATTTGCTGGTTCCTCCTCCTCTCACCTTTCCCTTACTGTTGGGGTTCTTCAAGGATCAGTCCTAGGCCCCCTCCTCTTGTCTTTGTATACTGCCCCTATTGGACAAACAATCAGTAGAATTGGGTTCCAGTACCATCTCTATGCTGATGACACCCAATTTTACACTTCTTCTCCTGATATCACGCCTGCCTTTTTAGAAAACACCAGTGATTGTCTTATCACTGTAACATTATGTCCTCCCTCTATCTTAAACTGAACCTGTCTAAAACTGAACTCCTCTTGTTCTCTAACCTACCTCTGGCTGACATTGCCATCTCCGTGCGTGTTTCCACCATTACTCCCAAGCAACATGCCCGCTATCTTGCGGTCATACTTGATTTCGAACTTTCATTCAACCCCCCACATCCGATCATTGGCTCGCTCTTCTTATCTGCATCTCAAAAACATTTCTAGAATTCGCCCTTTTCTTACTTTCGACACTGCAAAAACTCTTACTGTTTTATTTATTCATTCTCGTCTTGACTATTGTAATTCTCTCTTAATCGGCCTCCCTCTTACCAAACTCTCCCCGCTCCAATCTGTCCTGAATGCTGCTGCCAGGATCATATTCCTCACCAACCGTTACACCGATGCCTCTACCTTGTGCCAGTCATTACACTGGTTACTCATCCACTCCGGAATCCAGTACAAACTTATCACCCTCACCCACAAATATTATTAAATTAAAATTATTATTATTAAAGCACTCCATGGCTCAGCACCACCCTACATCTCCTTCCTGGTTTCAGTCTACCACCCTACCCATGCTCTCTGTTCTGCTAATGACCTGAGGTTAGCATCGTCAATAATCAGAACCTCCCACTCCCATCTCCAAGACTTTTCACGTTCTTCGCCAATTCTTTGGAATGCACTACCCAGGTTAATACGATTAATCCCCAATCCACACAGTTTTAAGCATGCCCTAAAAACGCATTTGTTCAGACTGGCCTACCGCCTCAACACAGCGTCGGACTGGAGCACCTTGGGCCCACCAGAGAAAATCATTCTTGGGGCCCACTATGTAGCTACATAGAAATAGATACAAGACCACCAATTGTGCGGTAAAAAGCGCTAATATCAGGGTATAATATAAGGTAGTTCACGTCTTAATAATGTAGCAAGGGTTGGGGTAGCCCCCTCACAGAATATAATGTAGCCCCCTCATAAAATATAATGCAGTCCCCTCTCATAGAATATAATGCAGCACCCCACAAAATATAATGTAACACTCTCAGGTATGACGCAGTCCCCACCATAGAATATAATGTAGCACCCCATAGGGTATAATGCAGCCCCCCCATATAGTGTAATGCCACCCACCACAGAATATAATGTAGTCCCCTGAGAGAATGCAGTTCCACCACAAAATACAATGCAGCCCCCCCATAGAGTATACTGTAGCCCCCTCATATAGTATGATGTAGCCCCCATAATATTATGTAGTCCCCTGAGAGAATAATGCAGCCCCACCACAGAATATAATGCAGCCCCTCATAGAGTATACTGTAACCCCTCATATAGTATGATGTAGCCCCCCATAATATAATGTAGTACCTTGAGTATAATGCAGTCCCCCCACAGAATATAATGTAGCCCCCCAGGGCCGTGTTTAGAGTTTCTGCTGCCCTAGGCACTTTTAGTGCTGCCTCCCCCTTTGGTGAGTATGACTATCAGCAGTGACTTTGGCAAGAATCGCTCATGTGAAAGTCGCCTTTTGCAGCAGATCGTGCAGTTTTTCTGCATCTGCCGCGTAACGGATCACTTATGGCAACACTGCGTTCGGCCTCATTCATTCCCTATGGGATTTGCGGCACTTGCCGTGATCTGGCAAATGTGGTACCATACCTGCCAACTTTTGAAGGGAAGGAGGTATTAAGTTTGCAGCGCGCGTAGTGCGCCACGGCAAATTTTAGGCCACGCCTCTGACCAGACCCATTTCACAACTAGTCACACCCATATCCACGTCCCAACCACACCCATTCAGCACTGCTAATCACACTGTTTTATATACAATAATTATAAGCAAACAAAAATATAGCCACACAGTGCTCCATACTGTATAATGGCCACACATGATGCTGCATACTGTATAATGGCCACACATGATGCTGCATACTGTATAATGGCCACACATGATGCTCCATACTGTATAATGACCGCACATGATGTTCCATACTGTATAATGGCCACACATGATGCTGCATACTGTATAATGACTGCACATGATGGTCCATACTGTATAATGGCCACACATGATGCTCCATACTGTATAATGGCCACACATGATGCTGCATACTGTATAATGGCCACACATGATGCTGCATACTGTATAATGACTGCACATGATGTTCCATACTGTATAATGGCCACACATGATGCTCCATACTGTATAATGGCCACACATGATGCTGCATACTGTATAATGGCCACACATGATGCTGCATACTGTATAATGACTGCACATGATGGTCCATACTGTATAATGGCCACACATGATGCTCCATACTGTATAATGGCCACACATGGTGCTGCATACTGTATAATGACCGCACATGATGCTCCATACTGTATAACGGCCACACATGATGCTCCATACTGTATAATGACCCCCCTCCTGTATGCATGGCTCATCTCCCTCCTATCCCATATACATAGCTCATATTACCCCCTCCTGTATGCATGACTCATATCTCCCCATGTATGCATGGCTCATATTCCCCCCCCCATGCATGGCTCATATCCCCCCCCCCCCTGTATGCATGGCTCATATCCCCCCCCCTGTATGCATGGCTTATATTCCCCCTGTATGAATGGCTCATAGTCCGCCCCTGTATGCATGGCTCATATCCCCCCCCCTGTATGCATGGCTTATATTCCCCCCTGTATGCATGGCTCATAGTCCGCCCTGTATGCATGGCTCATATTCCCCCCTGCATGGCTCATATTCCCCCCTGCATGGCTCATATTCCCCCCTGCATGGCTCATATTCCCCCCTGCATGGCTTATATTCCCCCCTGCATGGCTTATATTCCCCCCTGCATGGCTTATATTCCCCCCTGCATGGCTTATATTCCCCCCTGCATGGCTCATATTCCCCCCTGCATGGCTCATAGTCCCCCCTGCATGGCTCATATTCCCCCCTGTATGGCTCATATTCCCCCCTGCATGGCTCATGTTCCCCCCTGCATGGCTCATATTCCCCCCTGTATGGCTCATATTCCCCCCTGCATGGCTTATATTCCCCCCTGCATGGCTCATATTCCCCCCTGTATGGCTTATAGTCCCCCCTGCATGGCTCATAGTCCCCCCTGCATGGCTCATATTCCCCCCTGCATGGCTTATATTCCCCCCTGTATGGCTTATATTCCCCCCTGCATGGCTCATATTCCCCCCTGCATGGCTCATATTCCCCCCTGCATGGCTTATATTCCCCCCTGTATGGCTCATATTCCACCCTGTATGGCCTATAGTCCCCCCTGCATGGCTCATATTCCCCCCTGTATGGCTCATATTCCCCCCTGTATGGCTCATATTACCCCCTGTATGGCTCATATTCCCCCCTGTATGGCTTATATTCCCCCCTGCATGGCTCATATTCCCCCCTGTATGGCTCATATAACCCCCTGCATGGCTCATATTCCCCCCTGCATGGCTTATATTCCCCCCTGTATGGCTCATATTCCCCCCTGTATGGCTTATATTCCCCCCTGTATGGCTCATATTCCCCCCTGCATGGCTCATATTCCCCCCTGCATGGCTTATATTCCCCCTGTATGGCTCATATTCCCCCCTGCATGGCTCATATTCCCCCCTGTATGGCTCATATTCCCCCCTGCATGGCTCATATTCCCCCCTGTATGGCTTATATTCCCCCCTGCATGGCTTATATTCCCCCCTGTATGCAGGCTTTTCTCTCAGCTCCTGCTCCTGCTCGGCGCGCCGGATTATGTCCTCCTTCATCCCCCCCCCCGTCCCTCATACTCACCTGTCCCACTGCACGGCCGTGCCGACATCCCTCGTGCTCTGTCTCGACTCCAGGTGGCGGCGCCGGCGCAGCACCTTCTTCCTGCTTGAGCGGTCATGTGACACCGTTCATTAAGATCATGAATATGCGCATATTCATGATCTTAATGAGCGGTGTCACGTGACAGCTCGTTCAGGACGAGCTGCAGTGCAGACGCCGACACCAACGCTGGAGCAGGCAGGGTGAGTATTCAAGGCGGGCGGGCCGGCGGGGGAGGGGGCCCTGGAGCGGGGGGAGGCCCTGCCAGCAGGTGTCAGTGCCAGGGCCCACCGGAAGATCCTCCGGTTCCCCGGTGGGCCAGTCCGAGCCTGCCTCAACACATTAATCTAACTATCCCTGTGTGGCCCATTCAAAAAAAAAAAAGCATAATCAGGTTCCTCACATCATGTTCTCATACACTTCATACAGTTATTAGCCCTCTGTGTCTGTACTGTTACATACTTAGGCAGTTAACTGGTTCATGCAGATTTACATGAACACCTGAGCCTTAAGGTACCTTCACACATAACGATATTGTTAACGATATCGTTGCTTTTTGTGACGTAGCAACGATATCGTTAAGGAAATCGTTATGTGTGACAGCGACCAACGATCAGGCCCCTGCTGGGAGATCGAACTTTATTTCGTCGCTGGACTCCCTCTGACATCGCTGGATCGGCGTGTGTGACACCGATCCAGCGATGTCTTCACTGGTAACCAGGGTAAACATCGGGTAACTAAGCGCAGGGTCGCGCTTAGTAACTCGATGTTTACCCTGGTTACTATCCTAAAAGTAAAAAAAACCAAACACTACATACTTACCTACAGCCGTCTGTCCTCCGGCGCTGCGCTCTGCACTCCTCCTGCTCTGGCTGTGAGCGTCGGTCAGCCGGAAAGCAGAGCGGTGACGTCACCGCTCTGCTTTCCGGCCGCTGTGCTCACACAGACAGTACAGGAGGAGTGCAGAGCACAGCGCTGGAGGACAGACGGCTGTAGGTAAGTATGTAGTGTTTGTTTTTTTTTACTTTTAGGATGGTAACCAGGGTAAACATCGGGTTACTAAGCGCGACCCTGCGCTTAGTAACCCGATGTTTACCCTGGTTACCGGCATCGTTGGTCGCTGGAGAGCGGTCTGTCTGTGTGACAGCTCTCCAGCGACCAAACAGCGACGCTGCAGCGATCCGGATCGTTGTCGGTATCGCTGCAGCGTCGCTTAATGTGAAGGGGCCTTTACACTATGGCTGGTCCAAACAACGAAAGCAATTGTAATTGTAATTCAGTAACCAACATCCCTTTAAAATTGATTGCATTGGCGCAATAAAAATGTAGTTGCAAAAATGTACATGGCCTTGAAGTATTCACTGTCATTTTCAGTTGGGTTCCTCAGGAGGTACATTCTGTGCTTTCATACTCAGATAAACACTTGTGGGACATCACTCAACTTGATGATGTTCTGTGTTGCAATATAAGATGTCCTGTGAAGTGTAACGGGTTTCAATCTAGTTAAAACCTCTCTTAATATCCCGCTGACAACACATCACATTTATACTGCTTTCTGACCTTAGTGAAGTGTTGGGCAGCTTGAGGACAGTATTTGGACGCTTTTATGTACAAATATTTGCAAATGTCGGATTTTATTTTTCAAATCCCGATTATTGAACTCGAAAAAGGATGTGAGAGAAAAATATTCACAAGACTCATTACTCATTACCTAAAATCCAATACTAAGCAGAAACATCATTGGTTTGAGTCAGGTAAGATCATTTTTTCTTTTGAATGTCAACCTATCTTCAGTGTTAAGGTAACAACATCTTTACTGACCATCAACTGGCCAATCTTCAGATTATGTAACAAATATACCGTAGTCATCTTCACTGTAGTCTGCGGCATTTTCTGCATAATCATGAAACAATTAATCTTGCAGAGAACACAAAGGTTTAATCCCCTGGTGGTGAAAGTGGCATAAACCTTTGGCAGTCGCTTATCTTTTGGAAAAAAAAAGGTCTACAGAGTGAAATCAAGCTGCTGGAAACTTATCCCCCTCAAAACCAACTGGCATGAAAGTCATGAGGCCCCCATGTATATGCCATTATTGGTCAATCAGCACTATATCTACGTGTTTGGTCAACTTTAAAGTGTAATCAAAGTAGAGTTGCTGCTTATCAATTTGCACATCAAATCTCACCACCTCCTAGTAGAACCACCTCTTACCTACCGGAAGCGGCAAAGTTTCTTTTGATTAGCTATTCTGCGATGATGAACATTTGTTGTCATGCCAGGCTGGCTAATCCAAAGAACATCCGTGATTTTCAGCAGTTAAGAGGATGTACATTCGAGAAGCCACAGACCACTGTGATGACCGATTGTTAGGGGTCGAGTTCCCGCTTCTGCACAGGGGGAATCTCGAGCCACTTCCGCTGCGGTCTCCCATTCTTGTCCAGCCGCAGTGGAGCCTGCTCAGCAAGGACGTCGGTCCCAGCGTCTTGCTCATTCTCACTATGTTCTGAGAGTTAGTGCTGCTTCTCCAGTCTCTGCCATTAAAGTCAGTGCTGGTCAGCAGCGAGCGGACTTCTCTGCGACTAAGTCCTTGTCTGCATGTACTGAGCATGCCCAGCGTAAGGTCTCCCGTTGGAGATCGAGGGTCATGTGCTCAGGCGCTGCAGCACATTCCATTGGTCCTCTTGGCAGGTCCTAGAAGGGCAAAAGTGCTGTGGCCACTTCCTGTGCTGCTGCTATTTAAACTGCGCATGACCGCACGGCCATGCGCTAGTATTGTCTTACAATTGCTTATGTGTGTATGTTGTGAGTGCAAGTCGTCCTTGGAATCCCCTACCCTATTGAATGTCTGTTCGCGGAAGGTGTATGGCTGCTATCTAGCGCCCGACTTAGCCTACAGCACTAAACACACATCTCAGCGTCCTGTAGCTGTGCCTGCCAGTACGGCGCCGTGCGCCTGCCTTGCGCTTTCCATACCCGAGTCTGGGTGGTTAGTGGCGTCCGTTAGTGCGGCATCGCTCGCACTCTTGTGCACATAGATTTCTTAAGGTTCTCTACACACCCAGTTGCGGTGTTACGCCAGCAAGGGTCTAATCGGGCTCCAATCCCTTCTGGGGTTAAGTCCGCTGACCACTTGCTCGCGCACTAGTGCGGTACTGCGGTCCTGTGAATTAACAGGATCACTTTCTTCACGCTGGGTGAGGTCTAACCCACGCGTGTATACTTTAGTGTACCGCCATATTGTCTGCAAATTGCTAGCAGCAGGTTCTCACCTGCACGGTGGACCCCGGACTGCGAACGCACCTTTATCATCTGTCTTGGTGCGTTCCGCCAGTCCTAACAGAATACTAGCGCCAGGGTCTGGCTAGTAAAAATGGCGGACGACCAGCGTTTACAGCGGTACATCCAGCAGCTGGAGGGAAGGTTGGCGGCTCTTGAGCGTACAACCTCAGCTGTGGATGTCACTGCTGTAGCTGTGCAGGCTGCAAGTGTAGCCGCAGCCAGTTTGTCCACTGCCACCCCTGCTCCGACTTTATCCCGTCTCCCACTACCTGACAAGTTTGCTGGCGACAGCAAACATTGTCGTGGATTCGTGAGTCAGTGCTCTATACATCTTGAGCTCCTGGCGTCACGTTTTCCTACGGAGCGGGCGAGAGTGGGATTTATCCTATCTCTCTTGTCGGGCAGGGCGTTGGAGTGGGCAACGCCACTCTGGGAGCGAGATGATCGTGTGGTACAGAGTGCTCCTCTCTTCTTGGACACTCTGAAGCAGGTCTTTTTAGGGCCTCGGGTTACCCACGACACCGCACTCCAATTGTTGTCCATTACACAGGGTACCTCCGTGGTCAGCCAGTTTGCCATTCAGTTCCGGACTCTAGCTTCAGAGTTAGAGTGGCCAGACAAAGTTCTTATTCCGGTGTTCTGGAGGGGACTGGCAGACCACGTGAAAGACGCCTTGGCCACTAGGGAGATACCGGCCACACTGGAGGAACTTATTTCCGTGTCTACTCGCATCGACCTCCGTTTTCACGAGCGGAGGTTGGAGCGGACCCAGTGTAGGCAGAGGTTTCGGCTGGCCCCAACTTTCGCCAGACCTCTGGAATCTCCTGTCTTGGCGTCAGATTCTCATGAGGCCATGGAGGTTTCTCGAGCGGGACCTAAATCTCTAGCCGCTCGAGTACCCGTAGTTTGTAATAACTGTCGACAACATGGACATTACGCCAATAAATGTCCGCGGCGGTCGGGAAACGATCGCGTCTAGTGGCCATTGGGGGAGGTTCACTAGACACAGCAGCATTCTCCTCCAAACTGTCCTTTAAAGGGACAATCCTGTTAGGCTCCTCCACTCTTACAGTCGAGCTTTGTGTGGATTCAGGAGCAGAGGGAAGTTTCATGTCCTCTGCTTTTGCTACACGTCATGCTATACCACTGGTCATGCTCGCCAAACCAATAACGGTTAGAGTTGTGAATGGGGCAACACTCCCACTGCAAATCACGCACCAGACAGTCCCGTTATCGCTGTCCATGTCTCCTTCCCACCAGGAGATTATTTCCCTTCTTGTCCTTCCTGAGGGAATGGATGAGATTTTGCTGGGAATACCCTGGCTCCGTTTCCACTCGCCACATATTGAGTGGTCCTCAGGGAAAATATTGGGCTGGAGTAAGTCATGTTTGGGCAGATGTGTGAGTGAGTGTGTACAGGTCTCTACTACCCAGGTACCCGCAGGTCTCTCGTCGCTTCCCAGGTATTATTGGTGTTATGCAGACGTGTTCTCTAAAAAGGCTGCTGAGACTCTACCGCCCCATCGCCCTTACGACTGTCCTATCGACCTCTTGCCGGGAGCTGAACCTCCTAGGGGAAGGGTATGTCCCCTCTCTCTCCCTGAGACGGAGGCTATGTCTCAATACATTCAGGAGAATTTAGCAAGAGGATTTATAAGGAAGTCAGTGTCTCCGGCAGGGGCGGGATTCTTCTTCGTACAGAAGAAGAACGGAGAGTTACGTCCTTGCATCGATTACAGGGGTCTCAATGCTATCACTATTAAGAATAAATACCCGTTGCCCCTGATATCGGAGCTCTTTGACAGGTTAAGGGGAGCGAAAATATTCACCAAGTTAGATCTGCGGGGTGCCTACAATCTGATTCGTATCCGTGAGGGGGACGAGTGGAAGACGGCTTTCAATACCAGGGATGGGCACTATGAGTACCTGGTGATGCCTTTCGGGCTCTGTAATGCCCCAGCCGTTTTTCAGGACTTCGTCAACGATATCTTCCGGGATATGCTTTCTACCTCGGTCGTAGTCTATCTGGATGATATTCTCATCTTTTCTCCAGATATTGACTCCCACCGGAGAGATGTTGGCAGAGTCTTCGAACTCTTACGGGCAAATTCCTTGTATGCAAAGTTGGAGAAGTGTGTGTTTGAACAGGAGTCCTTGCCTTTCCTGGGCTATATTGTCTCGGCCCAGGGATTGGCTATGGATCCTGCCAAACTACAAGCAGTGATGGACTGGCAGGAACCCCATTCTCTTAAAGCGGTGCAGCGCTTTATGGGGTTCATAAATTACTATCGCCAGTTCATTCCCCACTTTTCAACTTTGGTAGCTCCCTTGGTATCCCTCACCAAGAAGGGAGCGAATCCCAAATTGTGGTCCGAAGGGGTCTCCAAGGCCTTCTCTTCTATAAAGACCCATTTTGCCAGCGCTCCTATCTTACATCGTCCCGATGTGGGTAAGCCATTCCTTTTGGAAGTGGATGCCTCATCCGTTGGTGCTGGAGCAGTCCTCTATCAAAAGGATGCTCAGGGTCGGAAGCATCCATGCTTCTTTTTCTCTAAGACCTTCACACCAGCGGAGAGAAATTACTCCATCGGGGATAGAGAGTTGTTGGCAATGAAGTTGGCCTTTTCAGAGTGGAGACATCTCTTGGAGGGTGCCCGATTCCCATTCCAGGTTTTCACGGATCACAAGAATTTGGTCTATTTACAAACAGCCCAGCGGCTGAATTCTCGTCAGGCCAGATGGTCCTTGTTTTTCTCCCGGTTCCACTTTACCCTACATTATCTCGCCGGGGAGAAGAACATTCGTGCCGACGCTCTCTCTCGCTCCTTCGTGTCAGCTGAGGAGGAGGAGGACGAGCCTCGGCTCATTGTCCCTTCGGAGAGTCTGAGAACTGTAGCTCCGGTTTCGCTGGAGTCTGTGCCCCCGGGCAAGACTTTTGTTCCCATCAATTTGCGTCCGGAGGTTCTCTCTTGGGCTCATTCGTCCAGAGTGGGTGGACACTTTGGGGCTAAAAGGACCTCTGAGCTACTGGCGAGGACGTACTGGTGGCCACATATGGTTCGTGACGTCGGAGACTACGTTCGGGCATGTGTCTCTTGTGCCAAGAATAAGTCTTCCCGACAACGGCCAGCTGGATTGTTATACCCTCTGCCGGTGGCAGACAGGCCCTGGGAGATGGTCGGGATGGATTTTGTTGTGGGTTTGCCCAAGTCTCGTGGCTGTACCATTATTTGGGTAATCACCGACCATTTTTCTAAAATGGTGCATTTGGTGCCACTTCCCCGGTTACCTTCTGCACGGGCCTTGGCGGCGTTGTTTGTCAAACACATCTTTCGTCTTCACGGTATGCCATACAAAATTGTCAGTGACCGAGGTCCCCAGTTTGCGTCTCGGTTCTGGAGAGAGCTTTGTCGTCTTCTCAGTATCGAGTTGAATCTCTCTTCGGCTTATCATCCCGAGACGAATGGGTTGGTAGAGAGAGCCAACCAGACCTTGGTCACATATCTGCGACATTTTGTTTCTGCTAAGCAGGATGACTGGGCATCTTTGCTACCGTGGGCGGAGTTTGCTCTTAACAATGCTGTCGCTGATTCCACTGGACAGACTCCATTCCTCCTTAACTATGGTCAGCATCCGAGGGTACCTGTGCCCATGCCCGTGTCTTCCGCCGATTCCAGGGTGGCAGACTGGGCTGTGGAGGCACAGGACATTTGGGATCGCACTCAGGATGCTATTCAGGCTTCCAAGGAGAGAATGAGGTCCTCCGCCGATGCACATCGGCGCCCCGCTCCAACCTTTGCTCCTGGCGACTTAGTGTGGCTCTCCGCCCGTAACATCAGGCTGCGAGTTGAGTCCACCAAGTTTGCACCTCGCTACTTAGGTCCTTTTAAGGTCCTCGAACAGGTTAATCCTGTGGTTTACCGTCTGGCCCTTCCTCCACGCCTGGGTATCACCGACACCTTTCACGTGTCCCTCCTTAAGCCCGTCTACATGTCCCGGTTTTCTGAGTCATCTACTGAGACGTCGGGTTCGTCTACGGACGATTACGAGGTGAACGCGATCTTGGGGTACAAGGTGGTTCGTGGCAAAAAATTTTATTTAGTGGACTGGAGGGGTTACGGCCCTGAGGATAGATCCTGGGAGCCTGCTGAGCACATTCGGGCTCCGCAGCTCATTGCTGCCTTCGAACGTAGCGAGGCCCAAGGAGGGGGGGGCCATGTTAGGGGTCGAGTTCCCGCTTCTGCACAGGGGGAATCTCGAGCCACTTCCGCTGCGGTCTCCCATTCTTGTCCAGCCGCAGTGGAGCCTGCTCAGCAAGGACGTCGGTCCCAGCGTCTTGCTCATTCTCACTCTGTTCTGAGAGTTAGTGCTGCTTCTCCAGTCTCTGCCATTAAAGTCAGTGCTGGTCAGCAGCGAGCGGACTTCTCTGGGACTAAGTCCTTGTCTGCATGTACTGAGCATGCCCAGCGTAAGGTCTCCCGTTGGAGATCGAGGGTCATGTGCTCAGGCGCTGCAGCACATTCCATTGGTCCTCTTGGCAGGTCCTAGAAGGGCAAAAGTGCTGTGGCCACTTCCTGTGCTGCTGCTATTTAAACTGCGCATGACCGCACGGCCATGCGCTAGTATTGTCTTACAATTGCTTATGTGTGTATGTTGTGAGTGCAAGTCGTCCTTGGAATCCCCTACCCTATTTAATGTCTGTTCGCGGAAGGTGTATGGCTGCTATCTAGCGCCCGACTTAGCCTACAGCACTAAACACACATCTCAGCGTCCTGTAGCTGTGCCTGCCAGTACGGCGCCGTGCGCCTGCCTTGCGCTTTCCATACCCGAGTCTGGGTGGTTAGTGGCGTCCGTTAGTGCGGCATCGCTCGCACTCTTGTGCACATAGATTTCTTAAGGTTCGCTACACACCCAGTTGCGGTGTTACGCCAGCAAGGGTCTAATCGGGCTCCAATCCCTTCTGGGGTTAAGTCCGCTGACCACTTGCTCGCGCACTAGTGCGGTACTGTGGTCCTGTGAATTAACAGGATCACTTTCTTCACGCTGGGTGAGGTCTAACCCACGCGTGTATACTTTAGTGTACCGCCATATTGTCTGCAAATTGCTAGCAGCAGGTTCTCACCTGCACGGTGGACCCCGGACTGCGAACGCACCTTTATCATCTGTCTTGGTGCGTTCCGCCAGTCCTAACACCGATGGAACGAGACATGCAAACCGATTCACAACTCTAATGGTTTGCTTAAGATTCAGATCAACTTCAGGTCAACTATTTAACATTGTCACTTTCCAATATAATTTATTACCATATTCTACTGCCATACAAATAAATGTTCAAAATAAAGGTGTAGACATGCCTTGGACATCCTCTCTTTAGTTTCCCCACCATAGTGATTGAATTAGTCTAATCAGGTGAGGATAATCAAAATGTTTTGGTTCACATTAAATAGAATGATAAGAAGCCTTGACTTTGTAAAAATTAGCCTCCTCTGAGATGTTCAACAACAATTTAGTTTAAAGTCTCATAATTTTCAAAAAGGGTTTTAAGTTACCCAACAGTCTGTGAGAAGATTACAGAGGTGGAAACCTTGGAAATTAGACTACACCAAATATTGTTCAGTTTCTAAGCATGCTGTAGGGTGTATCCAACAATTCCAAGTCCTGGTAAAATGAGTGATACATGTGATGCTAGATACTTATTACAGCACCAGAGATGAATAATTTTTCAATTTTATATAGTCTCCAAACCATTGCGTAATTTTCACTTTAATTTGCCCAGTCATAAATATGGAAAATGTTGCATGTAAATTCTCTGACAGTCTATCATTATGTCTAACGATTGTGCCTATATTCTAAACACTGGAAATTATATATATAGTCTCTAATGACCCTTTTGAAGAAATTGATCTTCTTCTCAAAACTCTTAATTCTCTTGTCAAAAAGATAGAATATGTGGTCAATAGTTTAACAGCCCCGGTGTGTGTCTTATAGATATATAGATACACAGACCGTGAGACTGAATGACTGAATAAAGCTTAAAGTAAATTTGTCAAATCTCTCAAAGGTATATTAAGTCTTCTACACACTTTTTTTAAAAATTTCATGCAAGGAACTGTTTAAGTTTTTTCAGAACTCTGAGAGAAAATTAGTAAGTCCTGTTTTCTCATCTCTTCATATAATAAGCATGTGAGTCTTGTTTTCCCTTTCTATTCATAGAGTGAGCCTGTGAGTTCTGCTCCCTTCCTATTCATAATGTGAGCCTGTGAGTCCTGTTTTCCCTTCCTATTCATAGAGTGAGCCTGTGAGTCCTGTTTTCATTCCTATTCATAGAGTGAGCCTGTGAGTCCTGTTTTCCCTTCCTTTTCATAGAGTGAGCCTGTGAGTCCTGCTCCCTTCCTATTCATAGAGCACCCTTCCTTTCTCCTCAGTTAGGTTGATGGGAGAATATTCATGTTTCATTTATTCTTCTTCTTAGGTTACCGTCTCACAGTGGCACTTTTGTCGCTACGACGGTACGATTCGTTCCAGCGATATCCATACGATATCGCTGTGTCTGACACGCAGCAGCGATCAGGGATCCTGCTGAGAATCGTACGTCGAAGCAGATCGTTTGGAACTTTCTTTCGTCGCTGGATCTCCCGCTGTCATCGCTGGATCGGTGTGTGTGACACCGATCCAGCGATGCGTTCGCTTGTAACCAGGGTAAACATCGGGTTACTAAGCGCAGGGCCGCGCTTAGTAACCCGATGTTTACCCTGGTTACCATCGTAAATGTAAAAAAAAAAAAACACTACATACTTACATTCCGGTGTCCGTCAGGTCCCTTGCCGTCTGCTTCCCGCACTCACTGACTGCCGGCCGTAAAGTGAAAGCAGAGCACAGCGCTCTGTGCTGTGCTTTCACTTTACAGCCAGCAGTCAGTCAGTGCAGGAAGCAGACGGCAAGGGACAGACACCGGAATGTAAGTATGTACTGTTTGTTTTTTTTTACGCTGGTAACCAGGGTAAACATCGGGTTACTAAGCACGGCCCTGCGCTTAGTAACCCGATGTTTACCCTGGTTACCCGGGGACCTCGGCATCGTTGGTCGCTGGAGAGCTGTCTGTGTGACAGCTCTCCAGCGACCACACTACGACTTACCAACGATCACGGCCAGGTCGTATCGCTGGTCGTGATCGTTGGTAAATCATATAGTGTAATAATTTTCTCACCCTGGGACCTCTTATCTCTTGTCAAACTTTCCCTTTATTGGTTAGCTGTGGGCAGCAGCCATCCCTCTGGCTCCTCAGGAGGTGCAAGAACCCACTTGATGGCCTTTTAGGGAGCCAGGTCCGAGATGGTGGTTTTAGTTGGGCGGCTAGAGATTGTCTAGTCTGTACAGGGAGCAGAAGGGGGTAAGGGCAGCTCCTGTGTTGTAGGCTTTATTATTCCCATTACCCATGTGTGAGTGAGTTACGTGCATAACAGGGAGCTCCACAATGCATTAGAGGAGCCCTTGGGTTCTACTCATGCAAGAACGGACACCAATTCAAGCATTTATTTTACATTATTAATAAATATGTTAAACATAGAGAAGTAGCTATAACAATATTTCGAAGGGCTAACAGTTAAAAAAAATAGGCCCAGGGATGGTCTTTAGTCATAATACACAGCATGTGACAGATGACAGTAAATGTAAATATATGCATGTCAGCGTGATGAAATTGATTATGAGAGCACAGCCACGGCAGACATTTCTCGGCGTTCATGGGCATGGCACAAGTCCAGTATTTCACCACATTGCTGAAAGAGTTTAATTTGACATGAGAACTTAACATAAGGAATTACTGCTGAAGAATGTGTTTATGCCTTGTAAGGGTATTTCTGCAAAGCCCAACGTTTTTATTTTATACGGATCAGCTTAATATGATTTCTTCACAGTGATTACGAAAAGAACTTGAAATTCACAAGCTTTTATTCGTGACTTAAATTAAGGAAGCGCACGATAAACATAATTTAAAGGGGTTATATAGCACATTTCACTACTGCAGTGGGAGGTGAGAGGCACTAATGACATGGCGTCCATCGACTATTTACCAAGACTTACCAAGTGCACGTCTGCCAGGTCCTACCATGTTTTCCCAAAAATAAGACCTACCCTAAAAATAAGCGCTATCCTGATTTTAGAGGATTTTTGGATTATACTAGGATTTGACCCACCTCTTCCGGCAAGCCTACAACCTGCAGTAACCACCGATCGATGAAACCGCTGCATGACCAGCTCTATCCTCACCTACTGTATCCTCACCCATCCCTTGTAGATTGTGATCCCTCACGGGCAGGGTCCTCTCTCCTCCTGTACCAGTTGTGACTTGTATTGTTTAAGATTATTGTACTTGTTTTTATTATGTATACCCCTCCTCACATGTAAAGCGCCATGGAATAAATGGCGCTATAACAATAAATAATAATAATAACATTATACTTGAAATATAAGCCCTACTCGAAAATAAGCTCTAGTTACAGTCAGGACCGATGTTTTTTTTGGTGGAAGTAAACAGGTCAATTATGCAAGGACCCACTCTATTAGACGCCCCACCAGAATTTCTGCTCTGAGCTTAAAACTGCTTAAGGACCTTTGGTTACATCACAGTCATGTGACTTGAGTCAGACGGTTAGGGCTTTGGTGATCCCTACCGTTTGCTTACCGGAATAGATTGAGTGTGGACGATGCTGTTATGTCTCTGTTAAATACAGTACATTCATTTTTGGATAATAATCGAACCACTTAACGGGCAATGTTCTTTTATTTTTCTAGTGCGTTCAATACCTTACAGACATTTTTCCTACGCAAAAGGATGATTAGAGAAACTGGAAAACGGACTACCTGTCAGACAGGGTACAGTCTGTACAGATGTAAACGAGCGGCTGAGTCTGGCAGACTATTTGGCAGCACAGGTGCCCCTCAGGGAACATTTTTTCACTTTTTCTATTCACGATGTATACTGCTGATTTTCAGTATAAATCAGATTTTTGCCACCTTCAAAAATTCCCGGATGACTTCATGCTAGTCAGATTTATTAGGGTGGACTTTGGTGATGAGGAATAACATAAACGGGTGGTGTAGAGTTTTGTGGATTGGTCCATGCCTAACTTTTTACAGCTAAACAAACAAAATTAAAGAGCTGGTGATGAGATAAGGAGGAGAAAGATGGAATGTTTACTTGTCACTATTGCAAGTTAGGAAGTGGAGCAGGCTGAGAGTAAAGGTACCTTCACACATAACGATATTGTTAACGATATCGTTGCTATTTGTGACGTAGCAACGATATCGTTAATGAAATCGTTCTGTGTGACAGCGACCAACGATCAGGCCCCTGCTGGGAGATCGTTGGTCGCTGAGGAAAGTCCAGAACTTTATTTCGTCGCTGGACTCCCTGGAGACATCGCTGGATCGGTGTGTGCGACACCGATCCAGCGATGTCTTCACTGGTAACCAGGGTAAACATCGGGTAACTAAGCGCAGGGCCGCGCTTAGTAACCCGATGTTTACCCTGGTTACCATGCTAAAAGTAAAAAAAAAAAAAACACTAGATACTTACCTACCGCTGTCTGTCCTCCAGCGCTGCGCTCTGCACTCCTCCTGTACTGGCTGTGAGCCGGAAAGCAGAGCGGTGACGTCACCGCTCTGCTTTCCGGCTCCCAGACAGTACAAGAGGAGAGCAGAGAAGCAGAGCGCAGCGCTGGAGGACAGACGGCTGTAGGTAAGTATCTAGTGTTTGTTTTTTTTTACTTTTAGCATGGTAACCAGGGTAAACATCTGGTTACTAAGCGCGGCCCTGCGCTTAGTTACCCGATGTTTACCCTGGTTACCGGCATAGTTGGTCGCTGGAGAGCGGTCTGTGTGACAGCTCTCCAGCGACCAAACAGCGACGCTGCAGCGATCCGGATCGTTGTCGGTATCGCTGCAGCGTCGCTAAATGTGAAGGGGCCTTTACTAATATTTGGGGGTCCACTTGAACAGTAAACTCGATTGGACGTGCCATACAGAGTGGGTTTACATGAAGGGTATTCTATAGAAACTTAGGTCATTTAGTGGTGTGCAGCAAAATGTTAGAAATGTCCTATCAGGTCGTAATGGCAAGAGCAATGTGTAGGAGTGTGTGATGCCAATAAGATAAATAAGCTTATCAAGAAGGCATGCTCGGCTGTTGGTCGCCGTCTTGACACTTTTGAGGAGGTAGTGGAGAAATTCTGAAGAAATGTTTGGCGATAATGAACAATAACGCACACCCATTAGATGAGCTGTTTAGATGACAGAGGATCACCTTCAGTAACTGTCATATCCTGCTAGGGTCTAAAAAGGAAAGATACAGAAAATCATTTGTGCCAACTGCTATAGGAATGTCTAACAATTACTTAAATGGAAAACCCTCAAAGTGATTTGCTGTTTTATTGGGTACCAAGTGGATGTAACCTGTGAATATTTGGGTATGACCTGTGTATATCCTGTCAGAAATAATAGTAATGTGTGACATTCTTACTGTATGTTAATTCTACTGTTTTGTTTTATTAATTAAGTAATTCATGTTATTTATGCTCTGCTGCTGTGATACTACAATTTCCCTTAGGATCAATAATGTATATTGTATCATATTGTATGTCACAAAAGGTGCTTTAAAAGCAGGAGTCTATTTGAACTTGAGACGAGACAGGCTGGTATGTACCTGTCATTTAACGTGTAGGAAAGGCTAAGTAAAACATAAAAGGATAAGTGAAAGCGAACCAAGAACTAGGAAAGGGGGGAGTGTAGATCCCTAGACAGATCTAACGTCACCCTGGCTGCCCTATCGTTCCTATATTGGTTCCGCACCTATCACCGAGCAGGATACCTAATCCCTGTCTGACCCTGGAGATAAGCCCTGCATCGGGAAGGATAGGATGCAGCTAGTCAATCCCCACTACTGCTAAAGGCAGCTAGGATACATAAAACAAGGGAACACTTAGCTTGAGTAGACTCAGATAGAAACACAAACGTCTTCCAAACACCTGAGAGGAAGATAGTTGACTGCTACAGCTCCAAGCCTCAACAGGGAAGTGCAAATAGAAAATATCACCTGCAACTCCCAACAGCAAGTTGGGAGTTATAAACAGGTCCAGATCCAAATGTAACTCAAGAGGGTGAAAACGTTGTAGCCAGATCTTATGACATGAAGGGGGCACAAACAGAAATTATAAGGCTGGGTTCACATTGCGTTAGTGGGTGTCCGCTAACGGAATCCGTTCCATGGCGCAATTGTCGCAATTAACACTATGTAACGGATCCATTAGCGCACCCATTGACCGCAATGTGCTAATGGATCGCTAACGCATCGCTAACGTATGCCATTTTTGGCATGCGTCAGCGATGTCCCATTATTTTCAGATGGACCTCGAACGCTGCTTGCAGCGTTCAGGGTCCATTCTTCGCTATCGCACATCGGGCATCTGCGCTAGCGGCATTGCCAAAAGCAATCCCTTTTTGGACATTGCGTTAGCGCATTCCGTTAGTGTATCCGCTAAATGGATTGCGCTAACACAATATGAACCTTGCCTAAGACAAATGCTATAATTATGAACAAAGAATACAAAAGACACAAACATAAAATAAGATTCCTCTTTAATAGGTAAAGCATGATATAAGGAAGAAACATAGAAGCATTGGGTGAAATATTTTACAATTGGTTCAATAGGAAAATTGATAGAGTTGCTCATAGTCACCAATCTGACTTTTTTTTTATTTTCAGTAGGACTTTAGAATGAGGGGGCAGTGGATGCGATTGGGAACCTGTTTGCTATAGGCAGCTGCACCCCTTTTGTTTGCAATAAATTTGAAACAGCAGCCTCAATTATTTTGTAACTAGGACTGTAACTTTAGTAAGGTCCCTTTGGCTTTTATGAGAAGAACAATATAGTTGTGGGGAATGATGGACAGTTTGCATTGGTACACTTGAAGTTACTCCACCATTTGTGGCCATAGTGAGTTTTCCTAGGAAGGGAAAGGTCTTTCTTCATTTACCAATTCAATCAGTGTTGGATAGGAAACCCCAATCATCCCTTTGTAAGGGGATGAAGAAGAGACACAAATAATAGTGCTTAAACTGAGTGTCTGTAAGTGAACATTGCCATATGTTGGTCAAAGACAAAAGAGAAAGTGAAAGCAAAAAGTATTGTATTAGTAGGAACCCAAGGGTGAAGTGCATGTTCCCACATGAAGGAGATTGGAAAAGACACCAAGTCTGGTGGCAGCTGAGGCACAGTTAATAATTATAAAAAGCCTGGGAAGGGGAAAAAGCGGTGGAGTCGGCGCCAGAACCTGTAGCAGGACAGACGAGTGTTGCAGTGGAGTTGACTTGCAGCCGACATTATGAGTAACCAGCCACAAATGGAAGACCAAGTGATGAGATCCAGGTGACCAGAGACCAGAGCTGAGAATTCCGAATCGAGTGAGCCGAGCCAGGACTCCCGGGGATGACCAAGCAAAGATGGATGTTCTATGAGCTATTTCTTCCAGCCTAGATGTCCAGTATAGAGTTTGGGCCGGGGCCATGATACAGGGAATGAAGACGGTGAGTTTGTCAAGTGTACCATATACAAAATAACTCCCCTATCTAAGACTTGTGGCCTAATGCTAAATAATGGTGACCCTCATTATGGCCTGTGTGACATTTGTAGCCACTTAGAGAAAAGAAATAGCCTTGGAGTCAATTGTCCAATTACTTTTGGTCCCTTTAAAAACAGGGTGGCACATGTTAAGAAGCTGAAACTCTTAAACCCTTCATCCAATTTTAATGTGGATACCCTCAAATGAAAGCTAAAAGTCTGAACTTTAACTGCATCTGATTTGTCTTGTTTAAAATTCATTGTGGTAATGTCTATAACCAAAATTAGAAAAATGTTGTCTCTGTCCAAATATATATGGACCTAACTGTATGTGTATATATATATATATATATGTATAAATATATATATATATGCTCATGCTAGTCAAATAAATAGTTGTTTCTTAAGTACTATTGTCTCCTCATCTACACTGTTACATCCGCGCACCTGTTGACATTTTAACTCATAACTTTTTGACACCTTTCACTCCCTCCTCAGGCCAAAAGCAAAAGCTCCTATCACAGACATTTGTGCTGATGACCTGGCCTCCCACTTTACAGAGAAAATAGATAACATCCGTCAGGAAATCCGCTCCCAATCACCAAGTTCAGTGACTTCCATCCCTCCCTGCATTTCCCCTTGCTCACTCTCCACATTCGATCCCATCACAGAAGAAGTCTCCAAGGTTTTCTCCTCTTCTCGTTCAACTACATGCACTACCGATCCCATTCCCTCACACCTTCTCCAGTCTATCTCTCCAGTCGTCACAACTCACCTAACTACAATCTTTAATCTCTCCCTCTCCTCTGGCATTTTCCCCTCCTCTTTCAAACATTCTATCATTATTCCATTACTAAAGAAAGCCACCCTCGACCCATCTTGCACAAACAACTACAGACCGGTCTCCAATCTCATCTTCATCTCTAAACTCTTGGAGCGCCTGATATACTCCCGCCTTACCCGTTACCTCTCCACTCACTCCCTGCTTGACCCTTCACAGTCCAGTTTCCGTCCCCTACATTCAACAGAAACTGCACTCATCAAAGTGACCAATGACTTTTTGACAGCAAAATGTAACAGTTACCACTCTCTGCTCATTCTTCTCGACCTTTCTGCAGCTTTCGACACTGTTGACCACCCTCTCCTACTCTCTAGGCTCCAGTCACTAGGCATTAAGGACACTGCTCTCTCCTGGTTCTCCTCCTATCTTTCTGACCGCTCCTTCAGTGTTCTGTTCTCTGGCTCCACTTCATCTCCTCTTCCTCTCACTGTCGGGGTACCTCAGGGCTCAGTCTTTGGCCCCCTTCTCTTCTCTCTCCACACGGTCCCAATTGGACAGACCATCAGCAGATTTGGAATTCAGTACCATCTTTATGACACTCAACTATACACGTCATCCCTTGACCTTACCCCCACTCTACTACAGAACGCCACTGACTGTCTGTCTGCAGTCTCCAACATCATGTCCGCTCTCTATCTGAAACTCAACCTCTCCAAAACTGAACTTCTTCTGCTCCCGCCATCTACTAACCTCCCTAAATCTGATATTTCCCTCTCCGTGGGTGGCACCATAATAACACCCCGGCAGCAGACGCGCTGTCTGGGTGTTATGTTTGACTCCGATCTCTCCTTCACATCCCATATACAATCTCTTGCCCGCTCGTGCCGCTTACACCTAAAGAACATCTTTAGAATCCGCCCTTTTCTCACCATGGAAACAACAAAAACCCTCACTGTCGCCCTGATCCACTCCCGCCTGGACTACTGTAACGCTCTATTAATTGGCCTCCCCCTCACTCGACTTCCCCCTCTCCAGTCTATCCTTAATGCAGCAGCCAGGGTCATCCATCTGGCTAATCGTTACTCAGACACGTCCGCTCTTCGCCAGTCGTTACACTGGCTGCCCATTCATTACAGAATACAATTCAAAGTACTTGTTCTTACCCACAAAGCTCTCCACAGTGCAGCACCCCCTTACATCTCCTCCCTCATTTCTGTCTATCGGCCTAACCGACCGCTGCACTCTGCAAATGTCCTTCGACTAACCTCTGCACTAATCCATACCTCCCACTCCCGGCTTCTCCCGTGCTGCGCCAATCCTCTGGAATGCTCTATCCCAAGATATTAGGACCATCCACAATTTGCATAGTTTTAGGCGCTCGCTCAAAACACATTTGTTCAGAGCGGCCTACCACGTTCACTAATCAAAGTCATTTTATGTTTGTGTGTGTGTAGCCCATTTACTATCTCCTTCTATCCCCCACCCCCTGAAGATGGCTGGACCACCATTGTAAATACACACCTGTGCTTTGTATCTCCCCACCTCATTGTAGATTGTAAGCTCTCATGAGCAGGGTCGTCTTATTTTGCTTTATTGTATTGTTAACGTTGTTACTTATGACTGTTTTGTTTGAAACTGTTAAACTGTAAAGCGCTGTGGAATATGTTGGCGCTATATAAATAAAGATTATTATTATTATTATCCGCCGACCTGGATACATTACAATGCTGGCACAATTTCTCCATTTTTACATTGGCAAGCACATTGAAACATATTGTCATTCATGATTTGGTTTAGACAATGTTGAGTTTTTACAGGTAAGTTTCTATTACAGACCCTCATGAATTAGCCAGATCAGACATACTACATAGCTGCCAAAAAGTCTGCCTTTTAATCTGTCTCTCTTCATGGATGATCTTGCACATCTGTTTAGGAAATTATTTTCTACAAGAACTGTGTAATGCTACATTTCTCCTGTAGAAGCGCTGCAGTGAAATATCAATACATCTTCCGGTTGCCATCAGAGATGACAGCTGATCGCTGGAAGGCCATCTAACCAAAGAGAGTCTAAAGCAGAAGAACCCTTAACTTTAGTTTTACAATCTGTGGTAGATGCAGCCCTACTTGCAATTTATGTACTGTTTTCCATTTCACTCAGGTCAGATAAATTTGCTTTTCTGAAACTATCAGCTTTACAGTTGTTATTTTTATGGGTGCTCGTGTCATATCGACCAGTACACTACATTCTGGCTCATGCTTGCACAAGGGGATGAGCCCAGTACATGTTGTCACATACCTCAGCTGCTTTCATATATCGCCCTTTGACCTTTTACTTTCGCCACTGATGATAGATTAGGTGTAATGTACCATTCATCCAAACAGTTACAGCCAGACACAGAATTTACAGTTTCTGGCAAAGCCACTGGTTTATGTCATTTTCGACCCTGTAGGTTTTCATAAGCCTTACAATATTTCTCATAAATGTTACCATTCATTTGGCTGAAATATTTGCGTTCTAAAAGAATAAATTAAATGAAATTAAACCCAAATCACTGAATGTTATATGAAAGATGTCCATAGAAAACAGACCAATTCTCATGATCCAAGAAGCTAATTTCCTTAGGTTGACTTTGGTATATACCTTTTATTGAAGCACTTATAACCTAAAGTCTCAACTTTAGGTCTTAGGAAGGACTGAACTAGTCCACAAAATAACCATTACCAGTTCTCAAGGGTGGTGGGGAAATCAGGACAGCAGAAAAAGTGGTGGCAACAACAAACAAGAGGCAATCTACTGGTACCGGACTGGTGAAAAGGCAGAAGTGGCCTCCAAGTCCACATTCCAGGCTGAGAAAGATGCTCACAAGGAACGATGTTCCTCAGGACTTCCAAAATGTCAGAAAGGCTGTATTATTCAAGAGCGTGTGGTCAGACAGAACCAAACCAGGACATCAAGATCAAGCAACAGAAAAAGAACGTGGCAGAGTTGAGAGGGTACCAGATAAACCGAGAACATCTCTAATAATGTTGTCTAATAAGGAACTCTACTTCCTCAGAAAATATGCATTCAGGAACAGGTGTTGCTTTTATAGCGTCAGCATATTTCACAGCCCTGTACAATATTGTCATCATTGGTACCAGTCAGAACCCACCCAAACATTAGAAAAATGTAAAAATTCCATGTAGATGTTGCCCTTGGTCTTACTTAAGCATTTTTTATAATATTCATAGTGGATGCTTTCCTGAAACGGAAAGTACTTGCAAGCAGCATAATACAAAGAATAGCAGGTTTACCCAGAATCCTTTGCAGTAGGCGGAGCTATGCAAATCATCTCTTTCCACCCCTGTCTAATCCACAGCGCTTGGAACCGCCAATGCTGCGGATTAGTTTCTAAATTTACATAGCCAACCAATTCCTACCTGTGGACACGTGTTTCGGGCTTTAGGCCCTCATCAGCACAGGGCTGGAATTGGTTGGCTGTATGGAGTGGGGCTCGGTGAGCAAACGATACATATATGCTAGCCACCTTAGGGAGAGACCCAAGTTGGGCTAAATGTAGCTCCGCCTACTGCAAAGGATTCTGGGTAAACCTGCTATTCTTTGTATTATGCTGCTTGCAAGTACTTTCCGTTTCAGGAAAGCATCCACTATGTATTTCCTTTAAGTAGAGGGCTTTTCGGTCTCTTTCGTCCCGCTACATTTAGCCCAACTTGGGTCTCTCCCTAAGGTGGCTAGCATGTATGTATTATAATATTCATGCGCTCATATTGGTTTCTCCAGGTCATTTAATTACCACCGAAAAAAACTAAGGGGTTGACTAGGTTCTGAAAAAAAAAAGTTGTAATAGCATGTAAGGAAAATGTTGCCTTTGCTGAGTCTTTAATTGGATGTACATAATGTGACAGGCATCAGAAGTGACTGCATTGCATGGATTTTTTTACATTTTCTCAGATATTACTATTCTAACATCCTACTGTTGGGCAACACGAAACCATAATTGTGATGTGTTGGAGAGTTTGTAAAATGATGTAACATTAGGTTGTGATCTCTGTTGGGAATACAGGAATGATTGACAATCTCTTAGTGTTATCTAAAGGCTCAAGTACACAGCCGTAATATGATTTAAGAAATAAAACTTGACTTGTATAGAACTGTAAAATATTTCCCGTAAACTGTAGATTTTTTTAACATGTTTTCTGTGGCATGTTTTATTGGATGTTGTATGCAAATACAGTGGGGCAAAAAAGTATTTAGTCAGTCAGCAATAGTGCAAGTTCCACCACTTAAAAAGATGAGAGGCGTCTGTAATTTACATCATAGGTAGACCTCAACTATGGGAGACAAACTGAGAAAAAAAAAATCCAGAAAATCACATTGTCTGTTTTTTAACATTTTATTTGCATATTATGGAGGAAAATAAGTATTTGGTCAGAAAAAAAATTTCATCTCAATACTTTGTAATATATCCTTTGTTGGCAATGACAGAGGTCAAACGTTTTCTGTAAGTCTTCACAAGGTTGCCACACACTGTTGTTGGTATGTTGGCCCATTCCTCCATGCAGATCTCCTCTAGAGCAGTGATGTTTTTGGCTTTTCGCTTGGCAACACGGACTTTCAACTCCCTCCAAAGGTTTTCTATAGGGTTGAGATCTGGAGACTGGCTAGGCCACTCCAGGACCTTGAAATGCTTCTTACGAAGCCACTCCTTCGTTGCCCTGGCGGTGTGCTTTGGATCATTGTCATGTTGAAAGACCCAGCCACGTTTCATCTTCAATGCCCTTGCTGATGGAAGGAGGTTTGCACTCAAAATCTCACGATACATGGCCCCATTCATTCTTTCATGTACTCGGATCAGTCGTCCTGGCCCCTTTGCAGAGAAACAGCCCTAAAGCATGATGTTTCCACCACCATGCTTTACAGTAGGTATGGTGTTTGATGGATGCAACTCAGTATTCTTTTTCCTCCAAATACGACAAGTTGTGTTTCTACCAAACAGTTCCAGTTTGGTTTCATCAGACCATAGGACATTCTCACAAAACTCCTCTGGATCATCCAAATGCTCTCTAGCAAACTTCAGACGGGCCTGGACATGTACTGGCTTAAGCAGTGGGACACGTCTGGCACTGCAGGATCTGAATCCATGGTGGCGTAGTGTGTTACTTATGGTAGGCCTTGTTACATTGGTCCCAGCTCTCTGCAGTTCATTCACTAGGTCCCCCCGCGTGGTTCTGGGATTTTTGCTCACCGTTCTTGTGATCATTCTGACCCCACGGGGTGGGATTTTGCGTGGAGCCCCAGATCGAGGGAGATTATCAGTGGTCTTGTATGTCTTCCATTTTCTAATTATTGCTCCCACTGTTGATTTCTTCACTCCAAGCTGGTTGGCTATTGCAGATTCAGTCTTCCCAGCCTGGTGCAGGGCTACAATTTTGTTTCTGGTGTCCTTTGACAGCTCTTTGGTCTTCACCATAGTGGAGTTTGGAGTCAGACTGTTTGAGGGTGTGCACAGGTGTCTTTTTATACTGATAACAAGTTTAAACAGGTGCCATTACTACAGGTAATGAGTGGAGGAAAGAGGAGACTCTTAAAGAAGAAGTTACAGGTCTGTGAGAGCCAGAAATCTTGATTGTTTGTTTCTGACCAAATACTTATTTTCCACCATAATATGCAAATAAATTGTTAAAAAAACAGACAATGTGATTTTCTGGATTTTTTTTTCTCAGTTTGTCTCCCATAGTTGAGGTCTACCTATGATGTAAATTACAGACGCCTCTCATCTTTTTAAGTGGTGGAACTTGCACTATTGCTGACTGACTAAATACTTTTTTGCCCCACTGTATGTAGATGTGAGGAGCTAATCTGTGAAAATTGGCTTATTTAAGTTTGGCCAAGAAATTCAATTGACATTGTTTGTATTCTATGCAAATGGAATATGCCTTTTTATGCTATTTTATGCCTTGGGATCTCATCAAACTCCAGAGCATTATAAATATAGAATAAAAAAAACCAAGAAACCAGTCTAGTTTGCTGCTCACCGGTCCTCATCGGGTCCTCCTCGCAATACTTCATAGTAGTAGGCCTCTGATGTTACTATGCATAGTAACGTAGTAACGTAACGTAGTAACGTAGTTAGTAAGGCCGAAAAAAGACATTTGTCCATCCAGTTCAGCCTATATTCCATCATAATAAATCCCCAGATCTACGTCCTTCTACAGAACCTAATAATTGTATGATACAATATTGTTCTGCTTCAGGAAGACATCCAGGCCTCTCTTGAAGCCCTCGACTGAGTTCGCCATCACCACCTCCTCAGGCAAGCAATTCCAGATTCTCACTGCCCTAACAGTAAAGAATCCTCTTCTATGTTGGTGGAAAAACCTTCTCTCCTCCAGACGCAAAGAATGCCCCCTTGTGCCCGTCACCTTCCTTGGTATAAACAGATCCTCAGCGAGATATTTGTATTGTCCCCTTATATACTTATACATGGTTATTAGATCGCCCCTCAGTCGTCTTTTTTCTAGACTAAATAATCCTAATTTCGCTAATCTATCTGGGTATTGTAGTTCTCCCATCCCCTTTATTAATTTTCTAGTTCCATTATATCCTTCCTGAGCACCGGTGCCCAAAACTGGACACAGTACTCCATGTGCGGCCTAACTAGGGATTTGTACAGAGGCAGTATAATGCTCTCATCATGTGTATCCAGACCTCTTTTAATGCACCCCATGATCCTGTTTGCCTTGGCAGCTGCTGCCTGGCACTGGCTGCTCCAGGTAAGTTTATCATTAACTAGGATCCCCAAGTCCTTCTCCCTGTCAGATTTACCCAGTGGTTTCCCATTCAGTGTGTAATGGTGATATTGATTCCTTCTTCCCATGTGTATAACCTTACATTTATCATTGTTAAACCTCATCTGCCACCTTTCAGCCCAAGTTTCCAACTTATCCAGATCCATCTGTAGCAGAATACTATCTTCTCTTGTATTAACTGCTTTACATAGTTTTGTATCATCTGCAAATATCGATATTTTACTGTGTAAACCTTCTACCAGATCATTAATGAATATGTTGAAGAGAACAGGTCCCAATACTGACCCCTGCGGTACCCCACTGGTCACAGCGACCCAGTTAGAGACTATACCATTTATAACCACCCTCTGCTTTCTATCACTAAGCCAGTTACTAACCCATTTACACACATTTTCCCCCAGACCAAGCATTCTCATTTTGTGTACCAACCTCTTGTGCGGCACGGTATCAAACGCTTTGGAAAAATCGAGATATACCACGTCCAATGACTCACCGTGGTCCAGCCTATAGCTTACCTCTTCATAAAAACTGATTAGATTGGTTTGACAGGAGCAATTTCTCATAAACCCATGCTGATATGGAGTTAAACAGTTATTCTCATTGAGATAATCCAGAATAACATCCCTCAGAAACCCTTCAAATATTTTACCAACAATAGAGGTTAGACTTACTGGCCTATAATTTCCAGGTTCACTTTTAGAGCCCTTTTTGAATATTGGCACCACATTTGCTATGCGCCAGTCCTGCGGAACAGACCCTGTCGCTATAGAGTCCCTAAAAATAAGAAATAATGGTTTATCTATTACATTACTTAGTTCTCTTAGTACTCGTGGGTGTACACACGTCATGAAATGTGTTCCACAAGGTTTGGTTAGCTCCTCAGACAATGGAGGCCTATGTGATGATCGAAGCTTCGATGCAGAGTGTAGGTAAAGGAAAAGAAGTTGCCTGCAGTGGATAAGTAAAGAAGATTTCGGAAAGCTGCATGAAGGACTGGATGGGAGAGCAACTGCATACTGAAAAGTGACCGAAGTGGTGAGTATTATTTTTCTATTTTTTACACCCCTTTTCTGGTTGTGCAAACCTTTGGCTGGATTTGCACAAAGTGAATCACATGAAATCCAAATTCGGGAGACTCTGAATTTTTTCTTCAAAATTCAATGAGAATTACATTGACCTCTAACAAATTCACTCATCCAAAGTACTGACCCCGGGGAGTATTGTTTTTAGGTCAAACTAGATCTGTACATATGCAACCGTATAGGCCCTCGAATGTGCATGGGACCCAAAAACATAATGACTTTTACAGAGTCAGCACCCTCAAGGCAAGCCTGTCCATTATTTTGCAGAAAGTTATGACACCTAATATTTCCCCATATATTTTGGATTTTCTGCTTATTCTTGAAAAATATTCAGCATGGCAACATTTTATAGTTCTCAGGGTGAGTTCACTACATCTTTATTCCAAGGAAACTGACTAGGGTGACAGGAGAATGGATCTGATTTTTGGTGCCCCGAGGGTTTCCAACCCGCAACTTTTGTAACTCCTGCCAACGGTTTCTCGTGGAAGACTGAAATCTCATTCTCAAATAAAAACCCCGACTAGCTGCAGCCATAATTTTCTAAACCAAAGACAAATGATTACATGGCATCCTATCCTGGAATCCGTTCAGCTGTTATACAACAAGTGAGTCACATTTACCAGGAAAGCAATATACACTGTAAGTTGAATCATTATGTCGAAATCTTTCAAACCCAAAGAAAGTGTGGGATAGATTTGCCAAGAATATAGTCAGGGGTGACTAAGTTTCTTTGCTTCCTCTCCAATCCGTGGGAGAAGAGAAAATCAACTTGATACATTTGCTAGTACTTAAGCGGTGGCTCTCCAAGTCGTTCTGCTTAGTATCAATCAGCATTTAAATTGGCTCATTTATTTCATATTGCAGAAATAGTCAGTAATGAATGTGGGTTCGCATGGTTTAAAACATTTTTGAAGACATCTAAAACTATGTGGACACTTACACAGATGGATGAAACATAGAGATGGTTTTTAGCATTAAAGAAAACATACTTCAGCTCTGAAGATTTACAACAATTTTGGTGAACATTACATGGGTTTTGCAATACCCCATTCAACCCTTTGCTCTCTACAGTTTTGCATAATCTACCTTCACTCTGGGCAAAAGGTTCAATGTACTGCCTTCAATCTGTATTGAAATAACCTGACCCAGGCAAACTGGTTTATTGGTGTTTTCCCAGCCACTAGCACAACCCACCAGCTCATGTTTTCCTGAAGATAAGACTTACCCTGAAAATAAGCCTTATCATGATTTCATAGGATTTTTGGAGGATGCTTAAAATATAAGCCCTACTCTAAAAATAAGCTAACAAAAAATAGTTGCAGCAAGCATACTACATGTAGAATACCCCAAAGGGGTTAAATAGCAAAAAAACAGATTAGCATAATATAAAGTTTATAGTCTACACGTAAGCACAGACCAAATAAGGCCCAATTGCAAATATATAAACACACCAAACAACCACAAAAAGAGCAGTCATAAAGGTCCCATAAAATTGTAAACTTTATTAAATACCAATTAAAACAATGTATAAAGAAGGTAAATGGTATGATTGGAGAGAGGAGTAGTACCCATAGCGAACATGGACAGACTACAAAGGGCAGAATTGGCCGCACACCACTGCAAAACCAGAAGCCTACACCAAATTATGGCACAAAGTCGCTTTCCAAGAGTGGCAGTACAAATACATATCAATAGCGCTAACGCAATATAACCACATATTACATACCTATGGAATGCAGGAGTGGGAGGCCAAAAGCCCTGACCCCGATGCGCGTTTCGGAGTGGCAAAGACTCCTTTCTCAGGGGGCAAGGAAAGCGACTATGTGCCATAGTTTGGTGTAGGCTTCTGGTTTTGCAGTTGTGTGCGGCCAATTCTGCCCTTGTATATTTGATATTTCAATAAATTTATATTAGCAATATATTTTTTTGAGTACCTCTACTTTTTAGCACAGACCTTAGGTCTATGACCTGTTCTTTCATTATTCTGTGGATTTAGGCTCTACGTTTGGGTCTGGTGCTGGTTTTTTTTAGGTTTATATGTTCAGGCCTAGAGGTTAGCCCCCTGTTGGCCGAGAGGGCATTTCTGTTTAGGTTTTTTCAGTACAGCACAAGTTCATGGTTCCAGCCTGAGCTTTCCCTCTCAAAATTGGCTCCTCTAGCCGCTGAAATGCCCGTCCTGGCTCTGTGGTCCCATTTTCAGCTGGATCTTTCCTTCTCAATGCTGACTCCTCTAGCCTTAGAGATGCTGGTCCTGGCTCTGGGGTCCCCATATTCCTGGTCCCACTTTCCCATACTGGTTCCCACTCTGGCTTCCCTTCACTGGGAGTTGAAAAAGGTTCCTCTGTCCTGATTTGAGGACGGATTCTCTGTGGGATAACATCGTACCAAGTGGCGGCTGACCGCATTCTGATTTTCCCAAGCATTCTGTGCCTTTCTATACTTTGTGGCCCTCCGGCCTGTTCTGCCTTGTCCTTAATCACTGTCCAGCACTTTCTTAATGTTACAACTATAATACACTACTGTACACTTCTCCCAGTGACGGACTGAGAATCAGGAAGTCTCCCCTAGAAAAACTCACTCTTCCCATTCCCAACTTGGAAATCCCCTACTTTTACTATTCTTATACTGGCGTCCTAGTTTTTTGACTCTATTGTGCCCCACTATACTAAACCCAATCCTATTCTAATATATAGCTACCCTCTTGACTTATCTTTTACATCTTTCCCTAATCTTGTAACAATATCAAAACACATAAAATTAGATGTAAAACCCTTATACAATATAACAACCACATTATTATTAATAAGGTACACATAAGCATCATTTACATTACCACACATTAATTGTAGGCACATGGACACTATGGGGAGATGTGCATGACACCTTCCAGCACACTCTTACATATGGAATATATTATTTTTTATTACAGATGAGAGGTAGAATTGTCCTTTGCAATCTGTGCCTTTTGACCCCCTGATGAAGGAAATCCTCCGAAACGCGCGTCGGGGTACGCGATTACAGGACCCAGAGACCCTTAAAGTTATATACCCACTATTATTTATGTCCCTTCAGTATAGAGCAATTTATGGATTTTTGAGCACATGTTTTGTTTGCTTTGGGTGTATCACTCTGAAAGATGGATAATTAATTTTCTCCTGTTTTTTGAGCACATAGCACATTTTTTTTATGGTTTGTGCACATACCTTGCCAGCTGTTGGCCTTTAGCACATTACACTTTATATATTATATGGATATAGGCAGTATGCGGTGGACTGGGGCACACTGATTAATTTTTAGCAATATTTATTTGTTTTCTTTGGGGACTATTTATGTGGATACCTGGGTATGGATAACATCTTACGCATTAATTTTGCATGTCCTGTTATGCGTACATATTTTGTTATTAGATCTTGTTTTTAGATGGTTGCCATGAATAATTTGGAATAAAAATAATTTTGTGATATAATACCTGTGTGGTCTCTCTGATAAATCCATAGGGTGGTTGGTTTCTTTCTGAATGCAAGGTCAAATATACCATATGTGCAGCCTTTACAGCTGTACAGGGGCCTTATTGGCATCACTACATTGGAGGGCTGTTATTTTTCCAAAAATAGCACCATGCTTGTCCAGAGTTTGTGTCTGGTATTCTGCTCAATTCTCTTTAAGGGAGTTGACCAAACTTCTAAAGTAGTGATAAGATTCAAGTTTGCTCGGGTATGCACGGAGTATCGTGGATGCTTGAGTGACATGTTCAAGTCCCCGCAGTCCCATGTTTCGCAGATGTTAGAGAGCCACAAAACATGCTGGGATTGCCTGACAAACTTGGCCAATCCCCGCATGTTTAATGGCTGTCTAACATGTGGCCGCAGGGATGCGAACATCTCATTGGAGCACCTACAATATTCGGGGCATACCCGAGCACCCTCGGCAAACTCAAGCAGTGAGCACTTGCACTCATCACTATTCACAAGTTATCAGCTATCCACCTATTCCTGTGGAAATGACCACTACGACCCCCATTGATAAAGAGAATCTGAATTAACAATGTTCAATTAGAATAGTTTTGTCAAGTAGACAATGAGTGGAGCGGTAGACAACATGCTTCATTATAACTGCATTTCAGAACCCTGTTCTCAGAATTGGTGGATATCACAGTGATCAGCAAGTTTACCGGAAATCTAGCCGCTTAGAAGTCCATTATTCATGAGTACAGAATTTAGCAATGCCACATAAGAATCGAATGGTGGCTCAGTGGTTAGCATTGCAGCCTTGCAACACTGGGGTCCTGGGTTCAAATCACACCAAGGACAACATTTGCAAGGAGTTTGTATGTTCTCCCCGTGTTTGCGTGGGTTTCCTCTGGGTTCTCTGGTTTTCTCCCACACTACAAAGACACACTGATAGGGAAATTAGATTTTGAGCCCCAATAGGGACAGTGATGATAATCTATGTAAAGCGTTGAGTAATATGGTAGCGCTATATAAGCAAAGCATAATAAATAATAGCTATTTCTCATAGACAATGAATGGAGCAGTAGAGCGCATGCTTCATTATAACCAGGCACTCCAGCATCCCATTCCCAGACTTGTTGGGTGTTCCAGTGATCAGTAAATTATCACCTATACACCTCTTGGTATCCGAACACTAGAACCCCCATTATTTAGAAATACAGTTAACATACTTCATTATAAAGGGACATTTGAGCAGCTCATTCTCAGGATCGGTGGATGTCCCAACGATTATCAGGTATCCTATGTTTTTACCTATCACAGTCATATAATCCACTGTGAGAAATAATGTGCTGCCATCATTCTCAATATATTGAGTTATATTGATTGGGAATAGACTCATTGTCAGTGGAATACAAGCTACCAACTTGCTGCTTAATCTATTCAAGTCTACACAATACAGGATATGTGGTTATGTTACAATGCACATGTATACGGTATATATGTTTGTATACAATAGGAAGCCGTGATAAAGAACTCTGTGGTTAAGTTCACAGCTCCGTCAAGTAACCTTGTAGAATGCAATGAAGGTACATGTGTAGAACATCTGCGGTCTGACATTTGTATCTGATGTTCTCTAGCAGGTACTGTAGCTTGCAAAAAAAATAATGAAAAGATAAGCAGTGGGTACATTGTGTTTCCTTGCTTGTTAGGACCTGCGCTGCTTGCACTATGCGTTCATCTTCAATGAGTTTGCAATTCTTTGAATATGTCTTCAATACTTGGCCCTGTTACTTGTGCATTAGACAGTATGGTGAGGTGGATATGAAAGATTAAATGGAACCAGTTTTGTCATGTATCAACTAAGACTATCGCCTTATTCAGCGTCTGTGCTGCATTCCATAAAGGGGTAAAGAACCCCTTGACTCCCCTTGTATAACCCCCAAAAAAACTTTTGAAGTTTTCCCGCGCTGTATGTTAATTCTGTTGGTCCTGTCCGATAGGCAGGGATGGTTTTAGGCAAAGTGGGACCCTGGGCAGGAGTTTAAACTGAGGCCCCAAGTGCTAACATATTGCATATCACACAGAAACAATTCGGCTGTATTTACGTGCGCTGAGTTCAGACCGCTAAACGAGTGTGATCGACAATATTGAAGTCATTGCAGTTTTCACAGGGCGACGTGCTGCCGAGAACAATGATTTTTGTTCCAGCATAAACAAGTCAATCACTCTATGAATAGGCAGCATTTTGCTTGTTTAGTGTAATACACCCCGCATTCCTCCATATAGTACAGGGGTAGGGAACCTCAGGCCCCACTTACGGCCCTCGATGACCTTTCATCAAGCCCCCCGGGCAGATTCTCAGGGACCAAACTCTTGGGCAGGGAGGTGTATTTTGATTACAACCAGCTCATTCATTACTTCTTGCTCTGTTAGCACACACATGCAGTGTTCACTACAGAACACTAAAGGGCATGCAATGAAAGATTACGTCTCGAAACCAGTGCCAGAATCAGGATGTACTTTGTGGGCTGAGTATCTACGGCCCCTGAAAGATGGAATAAATATACAAATGGCCCCTGGCAGAAAAAAGATTCCCCACCCCTGATATAGTATAATACACCCCATGGTCCTCCATATAGTATAATGTGCACGACAGTCATCCATATTGTATAATGCACACCCCATAGTCCTTCATTTTGTATAATGTGCACGACAGTCATCCATATTGTATAATGCACACCACATAGTCCTTCATTTTGTATAATGTGCACGACAGTCATCCATATTGTATAATGCACAGCCCATAGTCCTCCATATTGGATAATGCACTCCCCTTAGTCTTCCATATAGTATAATAGTATAATATGCCCCATAGTCTCCTATATAGTATAATACAATTACCATAGTCCTCCATATAGTATAATAGACTCTCCATAGTCCCCCATATACTATATTACACTCCCAATAGTCCTCCATATAGTAAAATATACCCCCCATATTCCTCCATATAGTATAATACACACCCCATAGTGCTCCATACAGTATAATACACTCCCCATAGTCGTCTATATAGTATAATACACTACTCATAGACCTCCATATACTAAAATATACTCCCCAGTCCTTCATATAGTATAATACACTCTCCAGTCCTTCATATATTATAATACACTCCTCATAGTCCTCCATATAGTATAATACTCTCCTCATAGTCCTCCATATAGTATAATGCACCCCAATAGTCTTCCATGTAGTACAATTCACTTCCCATAGTATAATGCACCCCATAGTTCTTCATTTAGTATAATGTATTCCCCATAGTCCACAAAACAGTATAATGCATGTCCCATATAGAACATATAGTATAATGCACTGACCATAGTCCGATAGAGCAGAATGCAGCCCCCCATATAGGATAATGCAGCCCCCCTCATATGGTATAATGCAGCCTCCCCATAGAGCATAATGCAGCCACTCCATAGAGTATAAAGCAGCCACCCCACAGAATATAATGTAACCTCCTCATAGAGTATAATGCAGCCTCTCCATAGAATATAATGTAGCCCCCTCATATAGTATAATGCAGACCCCTCATATAGTATTTTGCAGCCCCCTCAAATAGTATCATGCAGCCTTCTCATATAGAATAATGCAGCCCCCCTCGTAAGGTATAATGCAGCCCCCTCATATAGTGCAATGCAGCACTCTAATGCAGCACTCTCATATAATATAATGTAACCCCCTCCTTTTCCCACATAGAATATAATACAGCCCCACTCATTGATATATATATATATATATATGATATCATCGTGCACCTGCAGTGTGAGAGGCAGAGAGGAATGATGGGAAAGGAGCTTCACGTGACACTTTCTCCTCCATCGTTGCCTTCAACTGTACCTGTGTCTATGATGCTGATACAGTTAAATGCGGTGCACGGTGGGGAGGAGGCGCTGATCCTCCTGATTCCACTGACTCACGGGCCCCATAGCGGCCGCATGGTGAGCCGCCATTAGTGGCATGCCAGTGGCTGGGGGCCCCTGGGAGAGTGGGGGCCCTAGGCAGCTGCCTGGTCTGTCCCCCCTAATGCTGGCCCTGCTGATAGGCATCCCTTGTGTGCTTCTTCCATTTACTGCTCGCCATCCTCCTGCCTTGACTGGAATGACAGAATTAACATGAGTGACAAACAAAGTGAAGAACTTCAAAGGGATTTTGGGTGGTATACAGGGGAAGTCAGGGGGTTATATAACCATTTAACTATTTATGGAATGCAACACAGATGCCGAATAAGGTGATAGTTTTAGTTGATATCTGGTTCCCTTTAAGGCCATTTGGATATTTGTTCCATTGTACATACAATGTCATAACTGGTCCATGTTGAGTGTGATACACACCATGTCACCAAACATCACAGTGAGTATCTGTAGCCCTATATACAGGCCCATGCACTGATTCCAAGGTTGTAGACACCTGTGATGCTACTGAGAGGACACACCGTGATTTAACATGTCCCTTTTGTCACATTATTTTCAGGGGTACCATCATTTCTGTCCAGGCCTATTTCGCTATTTCATGAGTTTTAGTTTTTAAATCTGTGGAAGCACGGTTGAAAAGCAATGTCTGACTTACATTTGTTCATTTTCATAGATTTTTATTTATTATTACTTTTGTCAGATTCAAGTTATTTCTGTGACCATTGTGGATTTTTCTGTCATTAAACAAGGGGTACCAACAATTTTGACCATGTGTGTGATAGAGGCATGCACCAGAGAGTGGAGGATGGGATAAAACCAAAGAGAAGAAAGGGAATTATCACTCACTCAAAAACTTAGTTAGCAACAGTCACAGATAAGTCCACCAAACGCCTTTCCTATAATAACCAACTACAATCTCCAGCCATGCAGCATAAGCTAACTCTGACAATGAGTGCTAGCCAGGACCCATTATAAAGGAGATGGGAGTGGCTAACAGTGCACAGCTGAGAGCCTAAATGCTCCAGCAGCTCTCAACAGAGCAGATTAACCCCTACACTGCCAAAAGAAATTTACACGTTTAATAAGAAGGTGCTACCAATCAGTGCAGAAGTGGGAGAAATCAGACGCTGTGGTCTTCTGGCTCCTTAATGTCATGGTAATCCAGGGACAGCCCCCCACCATATTAGATAAAAGTTGTCCAATCTTGTAAATTTCATCTGTACCAGCCTGCCATCTGATGTATATGTATATGGGGGCCTCGAAACTCTCCCTTGAAAAATTAAGTTGCGGTAAAATAAGGATCAGGCAGAATTTTAATGGACAAATCTTTTGTTTTCAGGGGACGAGTCTAGCAGTGACTTTCTTCTTTTTCTTCATTGAAAATATGTATTGTCAAGTTGGGAGTTATAGCTGATTTCCAATTGAAAATTATCTCATGTGTATGTCCACCTGTAATCATAATTCTGTGATGGAAGAAAATAAGACGTCATGGATTGTCTGATGCACATTGATGGTTTTGGTCAGCAGCTTAATGTGTATGGGTGCCCATGCTAGAGGAGTAGGGGGAGTTACAAATCTGGCATGTTTGATTTCGGATTGCTGATTTATCGTGTTTTCTAGACAGGGAAAGAAAAAGTCTGTGGTTTTTTGGGGCGCGGGCCCTTTAAAAGCACAGACAGAGAATATGCAGGGGCATTTACAGTCATGAATATGCGGCTCCACCTCCCATAGGGGTGGAGCCGCATATTCATTACTGTAATCGGCGGCCCCACGTGACCGCATACAGGAGAAGATGCGGCCAGAACAGGAAGCAGCGACAGCCAACGAGGGAGCTTGGTGAGTATTTTCAGAACAGCAGGGGGGCGCAGAGAGGGTGGGAGGACGAGGGGCACATAGATCTTTATTTTAAACACAATTATTCATATCTTCTCTGCAGCAAACGCTGCTGTAGGGAAGATATGAATCGCGGCTTCAGCACCAGATGCTGGTACGTGTGGTACCCAGCACGGTGCGTGTGGTACCCAGTGGGCACACGGGCGGCACACACTGATGTGCCACAGAAACGTAGGGGCACACGGACACGGATAATTCCGGTACCGATTTTTTCCGGTACCGGAATTATCTGGACATGTGAAACCGGCCTTAGACTGGAGCGGTATGTCCGACTTGACCACTGATCCATTCATTTACTCTGTGGCTGCGAGCGCTGCTCTTATTTTTTCCTGGAAGCCCCCAAAGAGAAAGAATGGAGCTGCGGTCAGACATCTGAACTGCTGCATTTTAAAATGGGGATAAGTGTCCTATCACCGATAAAACTTCCTCATTCTTCCGGTCGGTGCAGTTTCCAATGGTCGGACCTAAGCGATCACCTATCCTGTGGAGCCTATGGATCGGTGATAACTTGTTTTAACCATAGAACCTTTAATGTAAATTACCGTAATCGTACATTCCAGTTATGGTGGGCATAGTAGATGTGCAGGAGCCCCCTGTGTCCGTTTTTTTTTTAAATTAGCCAGATTGTGCCTGAAACAAAAAAAAAAACTGATGTGTGAAAGTAGCGTAAGTTTCTTTTTCTTCTATAAAGTACGAGAAATTGTCAGGAAATAACATGAAAATTTAATATAGAGGGAGAACGCCGTGGTTACGTTTAATTTTTTTTTTTTTTTTTTGTGGCTGCCTCCAGACACCGATTGTTTCTGTAACTAAATCATTTTTTTTTCAAATGAAAAGAAAAGCAGAACATTCATTTTGCACACAGTTTTATAGAAATTATTTGTCTTTTGTTGAACGTGATCTGGGCTTTGATTCATTTTATGATTCAATTCAAATTCTTAGTTCACGTTTTCCGGTGACAGGAAAAGACTTTCTAAATCATTTAAAAACTTTTGCAGAAAGAATATGTTGAAAATTCTTAAACGAGTGTAGTAAACTCCATTGTGCCTTAAAATGGAATTCATTTCTTTGATGTGTCAGGTTAATTCTATGAGATTGCTTTACATTTACACTTAAACATAGATCCCTGTAATTACCACTTTAGTCGACATGGTGCGATCGCCCTTACGGAAATCATTGCAGATTGACTTAGCTTTTTTTTTTGCTTTTAAGTTTTCTTGGTCTCGGGTATGTGCATATGTGTGTCAATGACTCCCTCTGCTGAAAGACAGACATTCCTTCACTTGCAGATTCGCTTTTACAGCAATTATGTTCTCCTAATCTCCAGTTACTGAATCATCAGTTTGCATTTTACAATTTCAAAAAATATGTTTGTTTTTTTAAATTGAAATAATACAAGTCAATAGTGAAGTCACCTTTTACTTATACCTTTATACCATATATTTAATATTCAGATCATTTATTGTATTAAAAATCAAAATCAACTGTTAATTTCCTGACAATTTTGCTGACAATTGAGGCATCTAGGCAGCACCTAAGAACACAGTGCCAGAATGGACTCATACAGACAAATGTATCAATGTTTATGGGTGGTTTCAAGCTGTGTTTTTTTTGTAGAAATCGCATATTTTATTATGGTGTTTTTTCAATTTTTTTTTGCATCAAAAACACTGCAGAAAAGTAATGAACTGGGGTCAATGGGAAAATCTGTAATATTCTACAAACTTTCTCCAAACTAATCAATTGTGTGACTTTTCATAGTTTTATATAGTTTATTATAGTCTACATGGCACATTTTTTCATGAGTTTTACATAGGCTTCATTTAGGGTCAATATATATATTATATATATATATATATATATATATATATATATATATATATATACAGTGGGGCAAAAAAGTATTTAGTCAGTCAGCAATAGTGCAAGTTCCACCACTTAAAAAGATGAGAGGCGTCTGTAATTTACATCATAGGTAGACCTCAACTATGGGAGACAAACTGAGAAAAAAAAAATCCAGAAAATCACATTGTCTGTTTTTTTAACATTTATTTGCATATTATGGTGGAAAATAAGTATTTGGTCAGAAACAAACAATCAAGATTTCTGGCTCTCACAGACCTGTAACTTCTTCTTTAAGAGTCTCCTCTTTCCTCCACTCATTACCTGTAGTAATGGCACCTGTTTAAACTTGTTATCAGTATAAAAAGACACCTGTGCACACCCTCAAACAGTCTGACTCCAAACTCCACTATGGTGAAGACCAAAGAGCTGTCAAAGGACACCAGAAACAAAATTGTAGCCCTGCACCAGGCTGGGAAGACTGAATCTGCAATAGCCAACCAGTTTGGACTGAAGAAATCAACAGTGGGAGCAATAATTAGAAAATGGAAGACATACAAGACCACTGATAATCTCCCTCGATCTGGGGCTCCACGCAAAATCCCACCCCGTGGGGTCAGAATGATCACAAGAACGGTGAGCAAAAATCCCAGAACCACGCGGGGGGACCTAGTGAATGAACTGCAGAGAGCTGGGACCAATGTAACAAGGCCTACCATAAGTAACACACTACGCCACCATGGACTCAGATCCTGCAGTGCCAGACGTGTCCCACTGCTTAAGCCAGTACATGTCCAGGCCCGTCTGAAGTTTGCTAGAGAGCATTTGGATGATCCAGAGGAGTTTTGGGAGAATGTCTTATGGTCTGATGAAACCAAACTGGAACTGTTTGGTAGAAGCACAACTTGTCGTGTTTGGAGGAAAAAGAATACTGAGTTGCATCCATCAAACACCATACCTACTGTAAAGCATGGTGGTGGAAACATCATGCTTTGGGGCTGTTTCTCTGCAAAGGGGCCAGGACGACTGATCCGGGTATATGAAAGAATGAATGGGGCCATGTATCGTGAGATTTTGAGTGCAAACCTCCTTCCATCAGCAAGGGCATTGAAGATGAAACGTGGCTGGGTCTTTCAACATGACAATGATCCAAAGCACACCGCCAGGGCAACGAAGGAGTGGCTTCGTAAGAAGCATTTCAAGGTCCTGGAGTGGCCTAGCCAGTCTCCAGATCTCAACCCTATAGAAAACCTTTGGAGGGAGTTGAAAGTCCGTGTTGCCAAGCGAAAAGCCAAAAACATCACTGCTCTAGAGGAGATCTGCATGGAGGAATGTGCCAACATACCAACAACAGTGTGTGGCAACCTTGTGAAGACTTACAGAAAACGTTTGACCTCTGTCATTGCCAACAAAGGATATATTACAAAGTATTGAGATGAAATTTTGTTTCTGACCAAATACTTATTTTCCACCATAATATGCAAATAAAATGTTAAAAAAACAGACAATGTGATTTTCTGGATTTTTTTTTCTCAGTCTGTCTCCCATAGTTGAGGTCTACCTATGATGTAAATTATCATCTTTTTAAGTGGTGGAACTTGCACTATTGCTGACTGACTAAATACTTTTTTGCCCCACTGTATATATATATATATATATATATATATATATATATATATATATATAAAAAAAAACAAAGAAAATTTAAAAAAAAAAAAGGCTGCATGAAAATCATAATATTTTTACAAGACAGAAAAAAATAGTGCATGGAAGCAAATGTAAAATAAACTTAAGATTATATGTTTTTGAGTTTTCCTAAACGATGTCTGTTGCAAAAACTGCTTGAAGTGTCACTCAAAGAGACTCGAAAGACTCCTCTTATTAATTTCTATTGTATACATTGGTATACATGCAACATAATGTAGGAGCATGTGCACACTGGTCAATAAAGAGACAAAACCTAAGACAGAAAGAAAATGTAAGTAAGTAAAAAGCAAAAGTGCATATAAATAACATAGGGAGCTAAGGAAACACTGTTGTTGATTAAAAAAAAAGCATAAAAACCATCCCACCAGTGACAGTATGATGGTAGGATGGAGCTGCAGGACAGTGAAGCAGCAAGCTGGGTGACAGTTAGAAGGCCGGGTAGAGGGAAGAGTGCCAGGGAGGCTAGTCCTGATCTGGAACACCCCAATAAGTTTGCTAAGTTGGCAGATGAGGGGGGTGCCAGTACAGGGGTAGCACTGCTGCAGCCAGGCATGTCCTCTGAAAGCCGGAGGAGTGACTGCTCCAGTAAGGAGGGAAATAGGAGAGCAGGGCAGGCCAGACAGGTGCTGGTAGTGGGGGACTCAAGTATTAGTGGAACAGATAGGGCAATCTGTCACAAAGACAGGGATCGTCGAACGGTGTGCTGCCTACCTGGTGCTCGAGTCTGACACATCGCTGATCGGGTGGACAGATTACTGGGAGGGGCTGGTGAGGACCCAGCGGTCATGGTGCACATTGGCACAAATGACAAAGTTAGAGGTAGGTGGAAGGTCCTTAAAAATGATTTCAGGGAATTAGGCTGCAAGCTGAAAGCAAGGACCTCCTACGTGGTATTTTCAGAAATACTGCCTGTACCACGTGCCACGCCAGAGAGGCAACGGGAGATTAGGGAGGTTAATAAGTGGCTCAAGAATTGGTGCAGGAAGGAGGGGTTTGGGTTCTTTCAGAAATGGGCCGACTTCTCAGTTGGCTACAGGCTCTACGCTAGGGATGGACTGCACCTCAATGGGGAAGGTGCAGCTGTGCTGGGGAGAAAATGGCTAGAAGGTTGGAGGACTAGGGAATGGGGGAGGATATTCAATTTATAGGAGGGGAAGATGGAGATGCAGGTAGAGACCTGGGCACAAATAAGGAAGTTGGGGGTGGAGGTGGCATGGGGGTGGGGTTAGAACAATTAATAATTTAAGAAAGAACAGAGGTCCAGAGAGATACATTAAGTGCATGTATACTAATGCCAGAAGCCTCGCCAACAAAATGGACGGATTAGAATTAATGTTGTTGGAGCATAATTATGACATGGTGGGGATATCTGAGACATGGCTGGATGAGAACCATGACTGGGCTGTTAACTTGCAGGGCTATAGCCTGTTCAGAAATGACCATACAGATAAGCGAGGGGGAGGGGTGTATCTGTATGTAAGAAACTAAAAAATGATAGTGTTGGCCCCCTTAAAAATAGTCTGGGTGAAATGGTGGATGAGGATGAGGAATAAGCCAATATGCTAATTGACTTTTTTTCATCAGTATTTACACAAGAAAATCCCATGGCAGACAATATGATCAGTGATAACAAAAATTCCCCATTAAGTGTCACCTGCTTAACCCAGCAGGAAGTTACGGCGGCGTCTAAAAATCACTAAAATTGACAAATCTCCTGGCGCGGATGGGATACACCCCCGAGTACTGCAGAAATTAAGTACAGTCATTGATAGACCATTATTTTTAATCTTTAAAGACTCCATAATAACAGGGTCTGTACCACAGGACTGGCGTATAGCAAATGTGGTGCCAATATTCAAAAAGGGGACAAAAGCTGAACTCGGAAATTATAGGCCAGTAAGCTTAACCTCTACTGTGGGTAAAATCCTGGAGGGCATTCTAAGGGACGCTATACTGGAGTATCTGAAGAGGAATAACCTCATGACCCAGTATCAGCACGGGTTTACTAGGGACCGTTCCTGTCAGACTAATCTGATCAATTTCTATGAAGAGGTAAGTTCCGGACTGGACCAAGGGAACCCAGTGGACGTAGTGTATATGGTCTTTTCAAAAGCTTTTGATACGGTGCCACTAAAAAAGGTTGATGCATAAAATGAGAATAATGGGGATAGGGGAAAATACAGTGGGGCAAAAAAGTATTTAGTCAGTCAGCAATAGTGCAAGTTCCACCACTTAAAAAGATGAGAGGCGTCTGTAATTTACATCATAGGTAGACCTCAACTATGGGAGACAAACTGAGAAAAAAAAATCCAGAAAATCACATTGTCTGTTTTTTTAACAATTTATTTGCATATTATGGTGGAAAATAAGTATTTGGTCAGAAACAAACAATCAAGATTTCTGGCTCTCACAGACCTGTAACTTCTTCTTTAAGAGTCTCCTCTTTCCTCCACTCATTACCTGTAGTAATGGCACCTGTTTAAACTTGTTATCAGTATAAAAAGACACCTGTGCACACCCTCAAACAGTCTGACTCCAAACTCCACTATGGTGAAGACCAAAGAGCTGTCAAAGGACACCAGAAACAAAATTGTAGCCCTGCACCAGGCTGGGAAGACTGAATCTGCAATAGCCAACCAGCTTGGAGTGAAGAAATCAACAGTGGGAGCAATAATTAGAAAATGGAAGACATACAAGACCACTGATAATCTCCCTCGATTTTGGGCTCCACGCAAAATCCCACCCCGTGGGGTCAGAATGATCACAAGAACGGTGAGCAAAAATCCCAGAACCACGCGGGGGGACCTAGTGAATGAACTGCAGAGAGCTGGGACCAATGTAACAAGGCCTACCATAAGTAACACACTACGCCACCATGGACTCAGATCCTGCAGTGCCAGACGTGTCCCACTGCTTAAGCCAGTACATGTCCGGGCCCGTCTGAAGTTTGCTAGAGAGCATTTGGATGATCCAGAGGAGTTTTGGGAGAATGTCCTATGGTCTGATGAAACCAAACTGGAACTGTTTGGTAGAAACACAACTTGTCGTGTTTGGAGGAAAAAGAATACTGAGTTGCATCCATCAAACACCATACCTACTGTAAAGCATGGTGGTGGAAACATCATGCTTTGGGGCTGTTTCTCTGCAAAGGGGCCAGGACGACTGATCCGGGTACATGAAAGAATGAATGGGGCCATGTATCGTGAGATTTTGAGTGCAAACCTCCTTTCATCAGCAAGGGCATTGAAGATGAAACGTGGCTGGGTCTTTCAACATGACAATGATCCAAAGCACACCGCCAGGGCAACGAAGGAGTGGCTTCGTAAGAAGCATTTCAAGGTCCTGGAGTGGCCTAGCCAGTCTCCAGATCTCAACCCTATAGAAAACCTTTGGAGGGAGTTAAAAGTCCGTGTTGCCAAGCGAAAAGCCAAAAACATCACTGCTCTAGAGGAGATCTGCATGGAGGAATGGGCCAACATACCAACAACAGTGTGTGGCAACCTTGTGAAGACTTACAGAAAATGTTTGACCTCTGTCATTGCCAACAAAGGATATATTACAAAGTATTGAGATTAAATTTTGTTTCTGACCAAATACTTATTTTCCACCATAATATGCAAATAAATTGTTAAAAAAACAGACAATGTGATTTTCTGGATTTTTTTTTCTCAGTTTGTCTCCCATAGTTGAGGTCTACCTATGATGTAAATTACAGACGCCTCTCATCTTTTTAAGTGGTGGAACTTGCACTATTGGTGACTGACTAAATACTTTTTTGCCCCACTGTATGTGCAAGTTGGTTAAGAACTGGCTCAGAGATAGGAAACAAAGGGTGTTTATTAATGGAGCACGCTCGGACTGGGTCACGGTTAGCAGTTGGGTACCACAGGGGTCAGTATTGGGCCCTCTTCTTTTTAACATATTTATTAATGACCTTGTAGGCGACATACAGAGCAGAATCAATACAGAGGAGGGCAATTTTATATTACAGGATGATTTATGTAAACTAGAAGCTTGGGCTGACAAATGGCAAATGAGCTTTAATGGGGATAAATGTAAGGTCATGCACTTGGGTAGAAGTAATAAGATGTATCACTATGTGCTTAATTCTAAAACTCTGGGCAAAACCGTCAATGAAAAAGACCTGGGTGTATGGGTGGATGACAAACTAACATTTAGTGGCCAGTGTCAGGCAGCTGCTACAAAGGCAAATCAAATAATAGGATGCATTAAAAGAGGCATAGATGCACACGAGGAGAACATAATTTTACCTCTATACAAGTCACTAGTTCGACCACACTTAGAATACTGTGCACAGTTCTGGTCTCCGGTGTATAAGAAAGACTTAGCTGAACTAGAGCGGGTGCAGAGAAGAGCGACCAAGGTTATTAGAGGACTGGGGGGTCTGCAATACCAAGATAGGTTATTACACTTGGGGCTATTTAGTTTGGAAAAATGAAGGCTATGGGGTGATCTTATTTTAATGCATAAGTATATAAGGGGACAGTACAAAGACCTTTCTGATGATCTTTTTAATCATAGACCTGAGACAGAGACAAGGGGGCATCCTCTACGTCTGGAGGAAAGAAGGTTTAAGCATAATAACAGACGCGGATTCTTTACTGTAAGAGCAGTGAGACTATGGAACTCTCTGCCGTATGATGTTATAATGAGTGATTCATTACTTAAATTTAAGAGGGGACTGGATGCCTTTCTTGAAAAGTATAATGTTACAGGGTATATATATTAGATTCCTTGATAGGGCTTTGATCCAGGGAACTAGTCTGATTGCCGTATGTGGAGTCGGGAAGGAATTTTTTTCCCCAATGTGGAGCTTACTCTTTGCCACATGGGTTTTTTTTGCCTTCCCCTGGATCAACATGTTAGGGCATGTTAGGTTAGGCTATGGGTTGAACTAGATGGACTTAAAGTCTTCCTTCAACCTTAATAACTATGTTACTATGTTACTATGTAGTCGGGACGGTGCTACCCTCTAGTATTAAAACCTTACCATGTGTCAAAAATTAGCTCAATGTGAATAAGGCCCAAGCAGTACCGGGGCCTGACTATGACACTCAGCCACGGGAAGCTGTATAAAATTAATGTCCAGCTCAAAGAAAAGGATGCCACATCCTTGCATGCACTAAGTGCAAAAACGAAGGAAATGAACTGGAGTATACATGTGCAGCACCCCAGAGTCCTGGTCGTTGCAGTAATGTCGTTCTTCCACCAGGGGGAGCGATGTTGCATCTGATGGCACAAAAGGAGCTCCCCCTGCCAGGTATCACAGCCACACACACACTTCTCACGCCGGCCACCAGGGGGAGCAAAAGGGAGTAATAGACTCTATGCTTTACTTCAGAGACCGGCAGGACAGTCATCTCCAAGTTGGCTGCCCGACCTAAGAACCTAAGCAGACAAGGTGGCAACGCGGAGGAGGGGCATCTCTAGGGTCCCTATAAAATAGCCTCAGGCCACCACCGTCAGACGGGCTGGTCCTATCCATCTGGGGGACCAAGAGAAGAGTAACAAGAGTGAGGACCCTATGGGAGCTAATGCACGTAGGGACCTACTACGTTACTGTGCGCAAGGGGTAGGCTACTGATTTTCCACCTAGATAAGGGAACACTGGAATTGCCATCAGACCGGCCGGACCCTGCCTACCCTGTGATCTGGCACCCTGGACTGTGGATGCTGAAGCCTTCAGTAAAGGTAAAGAGACTGCACCCATTGTGTCCTCGTTATTCGCCGTGCCTTGCACCATCCACCATCAACATCTACACTTCTGGGAAGCCCTGGGGATATACTTCACCTGTGGGAAGGTACACCATCTGCTGCCATTCCATCACGCCAGCGGACCCCTAAGCAGCGTCGGTCACCCTGACCGAATACCACAGGTGGCATCATGAACACTACCGTTATCTACAAACTCTAACCCCTTTTATTGGGCGCCCCTCATAGGGCCACGGTCCGGGTCGGGCCACCATGACATCCCAGCTGAGGGAACTGAAGGACCCGGTACCGAGTACCCCACTGCCCTTACGTGGGGGCGATCCACATGCAATGTGTAGGAGCTTGTTCACACTGGCCATTCCCGACTGGGTACTTCTTGTTGCTGCTCGGATGACTTTCAGCTTTATTATTAATCAAAATCAGTGTTTACTAAGTTCCCTATGTTATTTATATGTACTATTGCTTTTTACTTACTTATAGCAGGGTATATGTTGATTCTTTCTATCTTGGGTTTTGTCTTTTCGTTTTTATTGTAAAACCACGTTTCCGATCATACTGGTGCTTCTCAAAAAATTAGAATATCATCAAAAAGTTAATTTATTTCAGCTCTTCAATACAAAAAGTGAAACTCATATATTATATAGAGTCATTACAAACAGAGTGATCTATTTCAAGTGTTTATTTCTGTTAATGTTGATGATTATGGCTTAAAGCCAAAGAAAACCCAAAAGTCATTATCTCAGTAAATTAGAATACTTTATAACACCAGCTTGAAAAATGATTTTTAAATGTTGATCTTCTGAAATGTATGTTCAGTAAATGCACTCAGTACTTGGTCTGGGCTCATTTTGTATCAATTACTGCATCAATGCGGCGTGGCATGGAGGCGATCAGCCTGTGGCACTACTGAGGTGTTATGGAAGCCCAGGTTGCTTTGATAGCAGCCTTCAGCTCGTCTGCATTGTTGGGTCTGGTGTCCCTCATCTTCCTCTTGACAATGCCCCATAGGTTCTCTATGGGGTTAAGGTCAGGCAAGTTTGCTGGCCAATCAAGCACAGTGATAGTGATATTGTTGTATATAAACCAGGTATTGGTACTTTTGGCAGTGTGGACAGGTGCCAAGTCCTGCTGGAGAATGAAATTTCCATCTCCAAAAAGCTTGTCGGCAGAGGGAAGCATGAAGTGCTCTAAAATTTCCTGGTAGACGGCTGCGCTGACTTTGGTCTTGATGAAACATGGTGGACCTACACCAGCAGATGACATGGCTCCCCAAACCATCACTGATTGTGGAAGCTTCACTTTAGTCCTCAAGCAGCTTGGATTGTGGCCTCTCCACTCTCCCACCAGACTCTGGGACCTCAATTTCTAAATTAAATGCAAAATTTAATTTTATCTGAAAGCAACACCTTGGACCACAGAGCAACAGTTGAGTTCTTATACTCCTTGCCCCAGGTAAGACTCTTCTTTCCTTGGCTATTGGTCATGAGTGGCCTGACACAAGGAATGTGACACTTGTAGCCCATGTCCTGGATACATCTTTGTGTGGTGGCTCTTGAAGCAATGACTCCAGCAGCAGTCCACTCCTTGTGAATCTCCCCACAATTTTTGAATGGCCTTTTCTTAACAATCCTTTCACGGCTGCAGTTATCCCGGTTGCTTGTGCACCTATTTCTACCACACTTTCTCCTTCCACTCAACTTTTCATTAATATGCTTGGATACAGCACTCTGTGAACAGCAGGCTTCTTTAACAATGACCTTTTTGTGGCTTACCCTCCTTGTGGAGTGTATCAATGACTGCCTTCTGGACGTCTGTCACGTCAGCAGCCTTCCCCATGATTGTGGAGCAGCCTTCTGAACCAGACTAAGGCTTCTTTCACACATCCATCGGCAGTGTCCCGTCCTAATGCGTCGGGAAGACATACTGACGGATGTTCAGAAAATAGCGTTAAAACATAGGCAACGCATCCAGTGTTATGATGAATGCGCTGCTGAGAGAGAGAGAGAGATTTTTTTCCCTTGACTAAAAAATCCATCTGGGCATGCTCAGAATGAAAAAAACGGGATATGTCGCTGGATTCCTGCGTGTGACGGTCAGCGACGGATCCTGCATCCATAGGCTTCCATTGTAGCCGACGATGGACTGCGCAGGACCCATCGCTGACCGATTTTCCGACATGAACAAAAAACATTCCTCTGAACATTTTTTGTTCCCGACGGACCGCTGTTTTACAACGGATCCTGTGCATGACGGAAGAAATGGATGGCCATCCGTCACAATCCGTCGCTAATACAAGTCTATGGGAAAAAACAGGATTCTGCAAAAAAAATTTGCATGATCCTGTGTTTTCAAAACTCGACGGATTGCAACGGGAGATAAAAGATGGAAGTGTGAAACTGGCCTAAAGGTACCGTCACACTTAGCGACGCTGCAGCGATACCGACAACGATCCGGATCGCTGCAGCATCGCTGTTTGGTCGCTGGAGAGCTGTCACACAGACCGCTCTCCAGCGACCAACGATGCCGGTAACCAGGGTAAACATCGGGTAACTAAGCGCAGGGCCGCGCTTAGTAACCCTATGTTTACCCTGGTTACCATCCTAAAAGTAAAAAAAAACAAACACTACATACTTACCTATCGCTGTCTGTCCCTGGCGCTCAGCTTCTCTGCACTCCTCCTGCACTGGCTGTGAGCACAGCGGCCGGAAAGCAGAGCGGTGACGTCACCTCTCTGCTTTCCGGCTGACCGACGCTCACAGCCAGTACAGGAGGAGAGCAGAGCACAGCGCCGGGGACAGACAGCGGTAGGTAAGTATGTAGTGTTTGGTTTTTTTTTACTTTTAGGATGGTAACCAGGGTAAACATCGGGTTACTAAGTGCGGCCCTGTGCTTAGTTACCCGATGTTTACCCTGGTTACCAGTGAAGACATCGCTGAATCGGTGTCACACACGCCGATTCAGCGATGTCTGCGGGGAGTCCAGCGACCAAATAAAGTTCTGGACTTTCTTCCCCGACCAGCGACAGCACAGCAGGGGCCTGATCGCTGCTGCCTGTCACACTGGACGATATCGCTAGCGAGGACGCTGCAACGTCACGGATCGCTAGCGATATCGTCTAGTGTGACGGTACCTTTAGAGAGCCGTTTTAAACAATTAGGAAGCCTTTTCAGGTGTTTTTGTTAATTATTCTAATTTACTGAGATAATGACTTTTGGGTTTTCATTGGCTGTAAGCCATAATCATCAACATTAACAGAAATAAACACTTGAAATAGATCACTCTGTTTGTAATAACTATATAATATATAAGTTTCACTTTTATATTGAAGAACTGAAATAAACTAACTATTTGATGATATTATAATTTTGTGAGAAACACCTGTTCAGAATTTTGAAGGCGTGTACTACGAAGGACAGAGAATGAACTTCAATCCAATATTGCGGCCAGCATGCAGCCAGCGGGTAAGGAAAGGGTGAATCAAACACCTGAAAACTCTGCCCATATGACCGAAAACCGGTCTCGCCAAAATCAGGTGACAGAGTCCCTTTAAAGCAGGTCCTGATGGCAAACACTCCAAGCTAAGTGCTGTCCAATCCAAATGCTGCAAAAAATGCTTTAGGAAAAAAAAACTCTTCCAAAAGGGCTTTATGAAATACTTCAATATAAATTCTCTTCCATAAACTCCCGAAAGGAGAGTTTTCTGAAGCAGTTTCTGCTTGAAAAATTCAGGGTTTTTGGATGTGTCACAAAAACCATTGTGATCATAGCCCAATTGGGTTCTCCTGAAAAGGAAAAACATGCCTGCTTTCTTCATCTGTCCACCGGTTTGTGTTTCCATGACACAGCTCATCTCAATTAAAGAGAATGGGCCCAAAGCTTAAATTCCAGACACAACCTAAGAAATCTGCAATACTTTTGCTAATACTGGACAACCCATTTAGGCCGATTTCAAATGAGTGTATGAAAAATCACTTATTTTTTATCTGAAAAATGGATGATTTTCATCCGTATTGTCATCCTTACACCATCTGTTTGTCCAATTTTTAGCATCCTTAAGACAACCTAGTGACATGTATTTTATATATCAACCTTTGAAAAAATGAACGAGCCCAAATATACAGTGCCTTGCGAAAGTATTTGGCCCCCTGGAACTTTTCAACCTTTTCCCACATATCATGCTTCAAACATAAAGATACCAAATGTAAATTTTTGGTGAAGAATCAACAACAAGTGGAACACAATTGTGAAGTTGAACGAAATTTATTGGCTATTTTAAATTTTTGTGGAAATTCAAAAACTGAAAAGTGGGGCGTGTAATATTTTTTTGCCCCTTTAACTTAATACTTTGTTGGGCCACCTTTTGCTGTGATTACAGCTGCAAGTCGCTTGGGGTATGTTTCTATCGGTTTTGTACATCGAGAGACTGAAATTCTTGCCCATTCTTCCTTGGCAAACAGCTCGAGCTCAGTGAGGTTTGATGGAGATCGTTTGTGAACAACAGTTTTCAGCTCTTTCCACAGATCCTCGATTGGATTGAGGTCTGGACTTTGACTTGGCCATTCTAACACCTGGATACGTTTATTTGTGAACCATTCCATTGTAGATTATGTTTGCGATCATTGTCTTGTTAGAAGACAAATCTGTCCCAGTCTCAGGTCTTTTGCAGACTCCAACAGCTTTTCTTCAAGAATGGTCCTGTATTTGGCTCCATCCATCTTCCCATCAATTTTAACCACCTTCCCTGTCCCTGCTGAAGAAAAGCAGGCCCAAACCATGATGCTGCCACCACCATGTTTGACAGTGGGGATGGTGTGTTCAGGGTGATGAGCTGTGTTGCCTTTACACCAAACATATCGTTTGGCATTGTTGCCAAAAAGTTTGATTTTGGTTTCATCTGACCAGAGCACCTTCTTCCACATGTTTGGTGTCTCTCAGGTGGCTTGTTGCAAACTTTAAACAACACTTTTATGGATATCTTTGAGAAATGGCTTTTTCTTGCCACTCTTCCATAAAGGCCAGATTTGTGCAGTGTACGACTGATTGTTGTCCTATGGACAGACTGTCCCACCTCAGCTGCAGATCTCTGCAGTTCATCCAGAGTGATCATGGGCCTCTAGGCTGCATCTCCGATCAGTCTTCTCCTTGTTTGAGATGAAAGTTTAGAGGAACGGCCGGGTCTTGGTAGATTTGCAGTGGTATGATCCTCCTTCCATTTCAATATGATCGCTTGCACAGTGCTCCCTGGGATGTTTAAAGTTTTGGAAATCATTTTGTATCCAAATCCGGCTTTAACCCCTTCACGACATGCGCCGTACTAGTACTGCGCATGCCGTGAATCCCCCTTTGATGTGGGCTCCGGCGGTGAGCCCACATCAAAGTCGCGACATGTCAGCTGTTTTGTACAGCTGACATGTGCGCGCAATAGCGGCGGGTGAAATCGCTATTCACCCGCCGCTATTAACCTATTAAATGCCGCTGTCACACACAGACAGCGGCATTTAACTACCGCATCCGGCCGGGCGGCCGGAAATGACGTAATCGCCGAACCCCGTCACATGATCGGGGGTCGGCGATGCATCAGGAAGGTAACCATAGAGGTCCTTGAGACCTCTATGGTTACTGATGCAGGCCTGCTGTGAGCGCCCCCCTGTGGTCGGCGCTCACAGCACACCTGCATTTCAGCTACATAGCAGCGATCTGATGATCGCTGCTATGTAGCAGAGCCGATCAGGCTATGACAGCTTCTAGCCTCCCATGGAGGCTATTGAAGCATGGCACAAGTAAAAAAAAAATGTTTTTAAAAATATGAAAAAAATATAAAAAATATAAAAGTTTAAATCACCCCCCTTTCGCCCCATCCTAAATAAAACAATAAAAAAAAAATCAAACATACACATATTTGGTATCGCCGTGTTCAGAATCGCCCGATCTATCAATTAAAAAAAAGCATTAACCTGATTGCTAAACGGCGTAGCGAGAAAAAAATCCAAAACGCCAGAATTACGTTTTTTTGGTTGCCGCGACATTGAATTAAAATGCAATAACGGGCGATCAAAAGAACGTATCTGTGCAAAAATGGTATCACTAAAACATCAGCTCGGCACACAAAAAATAAGCCATCACCCGACCCCAGATCACGAAAAATGGAGACGCTACGGGTATCGGAAAATGGCACTTTTTTTTTTTTTTTTTTAGCAAAGTTTGGAATTTTTTTTCACCACATAGATAAAAAATAACCTAGTCATGTTAGGTGTCTATGAACTCGTAATGAGCTGGAGAATCATAATTGCAGGTTAGTTTTAGCATTTAGTGAACCTAGCAAAAAAGCCAAACAAAAAACAAGTGTGGGATTGCACTTTTTTTGCAATTTCACCGCACTTGGAATTTTTTTCCCATTTTCTAGTAAAAGACATGGTAAAACCAAAGGTGTCGTTCAAATGTACAACTTGTCCCGCAAAAAATAAGCCCTCACATGGCCAAATTGACGGAAAAATAAAAAAGTTATGGCTCAGGGAAGGAGGGAAGTGAAAAACGAAAATGAAAAAATGAAAAAGGGCCGCGACTTGAAGGGGTTAAACCTCTCCACAACAGTATCACGGACCTGCCTGTTGTGTTCTTTGGTCTTCATGATGCTCTCTGTGCTTCAAACAGAACCCTGAGACTATCACAGAGCAGGTGCATTTATATGGAGACTTGATTACACACAGGTGGATTATATTTATCATCATTAGGCATTTAGGAGAACATTGGATCATTCAGAGATCCACAATGAACTTCTGGAGTGAGTTTGCTGCACTGAAAGTAAAAGGGCCCAATAATATTGCACGCCCCACTTTTCAGTTCTTGAATTTCCACAAAAATGTAAAATAACCAATAAATTTCGTTCAACTTCACAATTGTGTTCCACTTGTTGTTGATTCTTCACCACAAATTTACATTTGGTATCTTTATGTTTGAAGCATGATATGTGGGAAAAGGTTGAAAAGTTTCAGGGGGCCGAATACTTTCGCAAGGCACTGTAGTTTCCTATGCTAATAATTGCAATGCATCCATGATAAACAGGTGCAATATGTATGGGATCCATGTTTTTTTTGCATACCCGTAATCTAGAATGGAAGAGTCTCCTCTGAAATTCACAAGAGATTAGTGTAGGCTGCAATATTTTTCACACCAACACTCGTCCCGTGTGAAAAACTCTCATTTGAATAACATTGTTCATCTATTGATTTTACATTGATCTGCTTGCTATCTGATATTAACAAGGACAGCACACATACATATAAAGCGCTGATGTCAACGAGCCCTCCTATACTGGTTTTCCCAGAAATGGGAACTGGTTATGACATCTGAGCTCAGTCTGATTTCTGCAAACTAGCACAATGGAAAGGATGGAGAAATTTCCTCATCCAAGAGAATCGGATCACACTCTTCTCAGAGTGTCATTTGCATGATCAGCCCAATTCTCTCGGATTAGAGAATATACAGCTGTCTGCACCAGCCCTTAGTCTATGTTTACATCACACTATGTGGACATGCTCGCCAAATTTACTACGAAAGCTCCAAAAGGAGATGTGATTTAAACTAAAAGAGGGTGTTCCGGGTATGATTGGGGGCATTCTCGCAACCGATGGTTTGAGGTTGGAGGACTGACTTAAACACCCTCTAGACATGTTGACACCTATAATAGCTATAGGGACTTTTTGACCAGATGGAAGCCAAAGGCGTGTCCATTTAGCCTCTGCTGAGGTTGTATGTAGCGGCATAGCATTGTCCTGACTAGGAAATTGCAATACACCACATTTGTGTTACCCTGTGGCTCTTGACTGACTGTATAAATATATAATGATATCATAGGATACATTGGGGAATACTTTGTAGTGTCTATGGATACCCTAACATAACTGCATTCCAGCCAGGATTCTTGTGTATGGAGCAGGCTCAGGAGTAAGAGTCACTCTCACTCTATAACTAGCAAATGGCAGCTATGACAGGAGCGACCTGAGCCAGCTCCGATCACTACTGTTTAAATATTTAGATGAAGCCGTCAATAACTGACAGCAGCATTTAAATAGCTTTGTTACCCATGCGCTCCTGCATTGGCTCCCATTGCCGCTCCTTGTATTTTACGATTGTAGGGAGCTGATGTGTTACCATGGCAGGTCCACCTACGAAGTGGCTGGGAGTCGTAGGAGATGGTGTGGCTGGGAGTCATAGGGGAACGTTAATTTAACTACAAAATAATATAAGAGATCAAATGATTGCAAGTTTACATCCTCTTAGGGGACTGTAAAAAGACAGTAGGAAAAAAGGGTAAAATAATGTATATTCAGTTGCCTCTTTAGAGAGGAAGAGGACTTAAACTCTAGTGCTACCTGTTGGAAGCTGCAATCCTGAAAGTCAATATCGACCCTATAATGAGGGTCGATATTGACTTTTAGGATTGCTACTTCCAGTAGGTGGCACTAGAATTTAAAGGTACCTTCACACATAACAATATCGTTTAGGATATCGTTGCAACGTCACGCTTTTTGTAACGTAGCAACGATCCAGCTGACGATATCTTTATGTGTGACAGCAACCAACGATCAGACCCCTGCTGGGAGATCGATGGTCGCTGGGGAATGATCAGGACCTTTTTTTGGTCGCTGATCACCCGCTGTCATCGCTGGATCGGCGTGTGTGACGCCGATCCAGCGATGTGTTCACTTGTAACCAGGGTAAATATAGGGTTACTAAGTGCAGGGCCGCGCTTAGTAACCCGATATTTACCCTGGTTACCATTGTAAAAGTAAAAAAAAAAAACAGTACATACTCACATTCTAATGTCTGTCACGTCCCCCGACATCCACAGAGTTAAAACTGCTTTCGGCAGGAGCGCTACTAATGCACGCGCTCTGGCCGAGAGCTTCCCTGGACTGACTGTCAGTGCCGGCCGTAAAGCAGAGCACAGCGGTGATGTCACCGCTGTTACTGCCGGCGCTGACAGTCAGTGCAGGGAAGCTTCTCGGCAGCAGCGCGTGCATTAGTAGCGCTCCTGCTGAAAGCAGTTTTAACCCTGTGGACGCCAGGGGACGTGACAGACATCAGAATGTGAGTATGTACTGTTTTTTTTTTTTTACTTTTACAATGGTAACCAGGGTAAATATCGGGTTACTAAGCGCGGCCCTGCACTTAGTAACCCAATGTGTACCCTGGTTACCCGGGTGCTGCAGGGGGACTTCGGCATCGTTGAAGACAGTTTCAACGATGCCAAAGTCTTTCCCCTGATCGTTGGTCGCTGGAGAGAGCTGTCTGTGTGACAGCTCTCCAGCGACCACACAACGACTTACCAACGATCACGGTCAGGTCATATCGCTGGTCGTGATCATTGGTAAATCGTTTAGTGTAATGGTACCTTAAGTCCTCTTCCCCTCAGAAGAGGCAATTTGCATGGCCTATAAGTCCCCTTACATTGACATGTCAGGCATGTCATTCTCCACAACGAGCAACGTTGCCCTGTGGATTAAAAATATGATATAGCATCTAAAACTTGTATATAACAATATGTATAAAATACAAGCTCGGTACACAAGAAATAAGTTCTCACGCAGATCTATTAACAGAAAAATAAAAAGTTACTGGGCTCGGAAAATGGCGGCACAAATCAAATCATTTATTGAAAAGTTCTGAATTTTTTCTGACTATTAAAAATAAAAATAAAAACTTATAAATTTGGTATTGCTGTAATCCTCCTGAGAGTCCAGACATTGAAAATCACATTGAGATTGCAATTATAAAATGATGTCATTCAAAACTACAACTTCCCTCAATGCCATGTTCATGGAAAAAGAAAAAAACAGTTATGGCTCTCGTAATAGGGAAAGGTAAAAATGGACATGTAAAAATGAAAATGTCTGGTGGTCATGAATGGGTTAAGTAGTATGCCTCTGATGTATACAACTATTGTGATGTGAACAGAGCCTTATCAAGGTTTTCGAAAACAATGGCCGGTCAGCGGTGGTAGAGTTTGTAACAGGTGGTCTTCTCTCTGCGACATCATGGGACTATCCCCTTGTTTTCAAATAAAAGGACACACTGCAAAAAATGTGTCACACTATGGGCTCGATTCATTATTGCACTTATGTTTTTGTGGGCTAGTTTTGTAGCGTTTTTCACCAGTTTTTCCGTTGTGCCTTCTTATTTAATTTGCGTCTTTTTTCAAAGTCCATTTTATATCTGTTCACCTGTTGTTTTTTCCATTGTTCGCAATTGCGGGCATGGTTTTTGTTTTCCAGATGATTGTATCCTATTTGTCAATTGTCACAATTTTTTTCTCATATCTGTTTCAGTCCCCTTGCTCCACTGCCATGACTTAACACTCGGCCATTTTATACGCTCGTGTGACCCGGGCCTAACGATAAGAGTCAGTGGTAGTGAGTACAGAGTTTGTGAAAATGGAAGTTAAGGCAGCATTTATATTGTTTTGTGGAATTTGTGGAATTTTGGAAAATCCGTAACCAGTCATATCCGTCTAATGCTGGATTAAAGCAATTTTGACATTTATTAATTGTATTTTGATATTTTAATTATTTTGATGGGGGAAGCAAGAAATATAAATGTAGCTGCTTATTTTTTCAGTTCACTCTAAATTTTTCAAAATGGGACTTATCTTCTGCACATGGATAGTCTCCAATGGCAGATACTCCGACACTTGTCGTTATACAGTAGCTGGGAGCGTTCATGTCTGGCTACATCGGTCAATAATGGAAATAGTTTCCCTGGATTTTCAACTGTCCGAAACGACTGCAGACTCACTTCTGTTATAGTGATACCCAGCTGGACACCTGCTCCTATGAGCTACTAAAGCCCGTCTGCTTCTGAGGAAAGGCTTCATCATTCCATCCGCACCTGGTTTGACGTAAGAAGATTTCGGGAAACTGCCAGACTATGTTGAGTGATCCATGGCTCCTAATTTTTTTCTTCTAAGCAGGCAATACAGACAACAATATGCCTTTAGTTTTACGAACTTAGAAGAGATTATGTAACGGTGTAATGGTGAGCAATCAAGATGTTACCTGGATGTGAGTACGTCTTAAAAATGAAAATAATATATTATATTAATGGCATAAAACTATGTAAAATAGCAGAAGAATAATAACACCGTAAATAACCATAATAATAACATAAAAAATATAATAATGATATAAAGAAAATAATAATGATACATTACATTTTATAAGATATGATCTTAACCCCTTTCTTACCTCGGATGGGATAGTACGTCCGAGGTCAGAAGCCCCTCTTTGATGTGGGCTCCGGCAGTGAGCCTGCATCAAAGCCGGGACATGTCAGCTGTTTTGAACAGCTGACATGTGCCCGTAATAGGCGCGGGCAGAATCGCGATTCTGCCCACACCTATTAACTAGTTAAATGCCGCTGTCAAACGCTGACAGAGGCATTTAACTACCGCATCCGGCCGGGCGGCCGGAAATGACGGCATCGCCGACCCCCGTCACATGATCGGAGGTCGGCGATGCTTGTACCTTGTAACCATAGAGGTCCTTGAGACCTCTATGGTTACTGATCGCCGGTAGCTGTGAGTGCCACCCTGTGGTCGGCGCTCACAGCACACCTGATTTTCTGCTACATAGCAGCGAACAGCAGATCGCTGCTATGTAGCAGAGGCGATCGGGTTGTGCCTGCTTCTAGCCTCCCATCAAGGCTATTGAAGCATGGCAAAAGTGAAAAAAAAAGTTAAAAAAAATGTGAAAAAAATAAAAAAAATATAAAAGTTTAAATCACCCCCCCCCTTTTGCCCCAATCAAAATAAATCAATAAAAAAAAATCAAATCTACGCATATTTGGTATCAGCGCATTCAGAATCGCCCAATCTATCAACTAAAAAAAAGCATTAACCTGATCGCTAAACGGCGTAGCGAGAAAAAAATTCGAAACGCCAGAATTACGTTTTTTTGGTCGCCGCAACATTGCATTAAAATGCAATAACGGGTGATCAAAAGAACGTATCTGCACCGAAATGCTATCATTAAAAATGTCATCTCGGCACGCAAAAAATAAGCCCTCACCCCACCCCAGATCCCGAAAAATGGAGACGCCATGAGTATCGGAAAATGGCACAATTTTTTATTTTTTTTTTAGCAAAGTTTGGAATTTTTTTTCACCACTTAGGTAAAAAATAACCTAGTCATGTTAGGTGTCTATGAACTCGTACTGACCTGGAGAATCATAACGTCAGGTCAGTTTTAGCATTTAGTGAACCTAGCAAAAAAGCCAAACAAAAAACAAGTGTGGGACTGCACTTTTTTGCAATTTCACCGCACTTGGAATTTTTTTCCCATTTTCTAGTACACGACATGCTAAAACCAATGAGGTCGTTCAAAAGTACAACTCGTCCCGCAAAAAATAAGCCCTCACATGACCAAATTGACGGAAAAATAAAAAAGTTATGGCTCTGGGAAGGAGGGGAGTGAAAAACGAACACAGAAAAAAGAAAAATCCCAAGGTCATGAAGGAGTTAACTGTCCTGCGGAGTTCGAAGTAAGGCCTAGAGTCAGTTACTCCCGTGGTGTTCCGGCCACCGGCTACGCGCCTCAGTAGGATGTTGCCTCGGTCTCACGGCACGACTCCTACTGGCTCTCCTTTGTGCTTGATCTCGTTTACACTGTTCCACAATATCCTTCCCTTCGTGTCTCTCTCCTGGATACCGCCGTGGGGTGTGCAGGCGCGGTTCCGTTACGTTCTGTTCTGTTCGCTAGGCACCTGCCAGGTTCCCATGCCTGACAGGGACCCCCTGTGTCTTCTCCCTGCAACACCCCCTGCCACGGGATGTTGCCTGAATCCAACCCAGTCAGCTTCTGACTAACTTTCTATCCAACCCCTAGTTTTACCAGTGTGAGGAGTGGCCCAATAAATAAAGCCTTTTTCTCCCCCTAGTGGCCGGAGTGTGAAGTGTTATGTGTTCTGGTGTTACCTGGTCAGGAGAACTCCTTTAGTGCCATCAGACATACCGCTGCTCCCCTTAGTGGCAGAGTGTCATACTGCAACAACCAGGTCTCTGGGGCGCTGCATATAAACCTACTAAGGATGCGCAAACCTGACAAATTCATATTCAGTAGAGTCACTCAAATTCATCCATTACAGTTGATTTTCTGTTCCGTTCTGGTCTTTATTTTTACAGTCCCGGTATCCAAATGTGGAAAAGTTCACAGGGTATAAATACTTTTTCAAGGCACTGTATACGACTGTAGATGGTAATGAAGCTGTAGGTGGTAAATTAAATGGCTTGATTGAAGCCACGTGTCAGGTCTGCGATTTTTCAATGGCCAAGCCGCAAAACACTTGAGCCCAAAGTTATGGAACTTTGTAATCTCTTCCTCCACATGGAAATGTTTTCAAAATTTCAAGAAAGGTTGCGTTAATGACTCCTCTGGCAGATAGGAAATAGCCAATAATATTTCAGTTTTTACAACGGAAGTGAAAGGTGCGCCACTATGACTGGTTGCCATGAGTCCTATGTTGAAAGCATCCTGACTAATTAAGAATGGCATGTAAAGACGGAGGCACCACAGGAGTAAGATGCGCCTAACTCATTAAGTTTCGCACCTCACTTAATGGATTAGGTGCATCTTATAACAGGTTTGCACCTCTGTCAGAAATGTTGCTCCTGTCAGGGACATTTCTTGTGAAATTTACACCAGTTGTTGAATTAGACGCCCATTTTGTTGAAACTGGCCATGACTGGCATAAAAACGTTGCCAAATATTTGTGCAACCTTGAGTTTCACGAAAAATGTTGCTAGTTGCTACATATCAAGGGGTTTTATGCCAAAAATCTGGGATAAACACCTTGATGAATTGGGCTGTATGTTTCTACGTGGCCCCATAACTCTTTATTAAACATGTACTTTCCACTTGTACCAATTTGTAGATTGTATTTCATGCTTCACTTTCTTCTTTTTCTTATTTCCTTTCATGCAAAATTCTGTGATCAGAAAGAGGAACTGGCATCAATTTATAGCCTTCTGGTTACCTACAATAAAGTGTATCACATGTACGTACATCGCTTAATTTATTTTCCTTTAACCTCGCCATTTACCACAACTTTTTTTTACAGACAGACGTTCCTTAGCAAACCACTTCAAGGGTGTTATGGAACATTATTCTAGACATTTCTAAAGAGAGAAAATAATCATTTAGAGGGACCCTGCTACTAGAGCTGAGCCTTTATCAATTACACCATTTGTTTGCTGCCCTATTAAAGCTGAAGTAATGAGCAGGACTGCACCCCGTTAATGCCAGTCAGTGACCATAAGAAGTAAGCCATTAAAAATGCAAAATAGCTGACTTTAAAAAAATTGACTCATAAGTTCCACGTATCGAGCCAAACCTTGTTTTATACAGATGATGGGCAAGTTTCCCAAACAGCTGTCTACAGATGGCTTTCTGGTTAGTTGATATGCCTAGTCATACTATAAGTTTTGTTAAAGAGTTAAACATTGATTTATAAGGTAGCTACTGCTATCGCCAATATATGGCTGTAGTGAGACAGTTGCTTTTTTTCGGGAGAGAGCTAATTTGCATACCGTTTTTCTCATGGAGTACTGCAAATAGAGCTCCATGGTCAACTGGAGTCCCTAAATGGAGCCAGTCCTCCCCCAAATCTTCTTTAGAAAGTTCTTAAAAGCAAGATTATTTATTTAAGGTCATGTTGTATGAACCCTTTTAACTTATACCAAAATGCTGCTTACTAGATAATATATTAGTGGCACTTTAGTAGGAACCATTCTATCCATCCAACCTTGAAGGCCTTCAGAGATAGGTCAGTTCACAGATCCTTGCATTTTTTTTGGATGGAAGGGTAATGCACATTTGTCACCACCACTGCTCCTTTTTATGTCTTTGGATCTAGGAGAACAGAGTACATGAATACCAGTGTATGAGCAAGGGTCACACAAAACATCTGCACTACTACTGCATTCAGAGGAGGAGAATGGGATTCCTGTAACCGCTGGGGGTCGCAATGGTCGGACCACCACTAATCATACATTTATCATTTATCACTTATCCTATACTGTGATAACACTTTTAAAAATGACACTCATCTTTCATTACTACTCTGAGTGTATATTTAATTTGATCAAAACACTCTACCAGAAGTAAAAATAGCAATTAACTCTAGTTAGTAGCTTTAGTTAAAGGGCTTTATAGGCCTTTGCAATTGATCACCAATCCATAGGAAAGTTCATCAATATGTCTTCTGGTCTGACTCAAATCAACCCTGTCAATTGGCTTAATTTAGATATTCTGACCCCATAACTAGGCGGTGAGTGTGGGCTCCTTAGACATTATTTCTATGGATGTCTGTATTGACCATTACTCACACCAAGAACTTCATCAGATAGCTTCAACTCGACTGCAGAGGCACGATTGCAGTAAGGGTTTATTCTCAGGTTGAATTCTTGTATTATGCATATTAGTAACAGCAGTAGCTGCAACAACTGCAGGAGCAGTAACAACTGCAGTAGTTAAAAAGACAATTTTGAACTAAAGGTTTACAGAGATGAATCAGCAAGATGGATGACAAACACAAACTGGGGAGGAAGAAGGGAGAGGTTACTTACATCAGAGCTGGGCTTACAGGAAGAGAGACATGGCAAACTGATCCCATTGCAGTGTAACAGCAACAATTCAATACGTTACGATTCCCAAGTCGTGGGACATGACAGAAGAGGTGTTCAAAAGGCATGGCACCATACACTATGAAGTGGCGGTACTTGGTACTGCAGTTTAGTCCCTATCACCTGCAGTACCAGGCCCAGCTACTGCAATAGAGAGGAGAGGGTCAGGGAGCTTCACCATAGTCTTGAATGTAGTTAACTGAGGCTGGGTATAATGAGAACCAGGTGAGTGCCGATCCTGCTGGTGAACGCAGCCATAGACAGTGGAAGAAAAGAATCTCTCTGGCACACCAACCAGGCCAGTGAAAATTTCCTTGCTCTGATGTGCAGTAGGAGCATTCCCGAGCTTTCGACAGGAGCGCTCTTACTGCGCATCAGGGCAATGAATTTTTCACTTGCCTTGTTGGTGTGCAAGAGAGATCCTTTTCTTCCACTGCAAAATGTATAATACTATGCCTGGTAAACAATTTAGTGGACTGATAGGAAGATAGATATCGGACCCCATCATCAGATAATGATGGTCTCTTCTAAGGACTGGTCATCAATAATATTTTCTAAATGTCTACATTTTATTTTGATTTTTTGTAATGAAAGGAATCTTCTACTTGAGTTAATTATATTCTGATTCGTCTAAGCCAGAAAATCTAACTGGAGACGATTCGTAACACATCACTGTTAACATTGTTCTAATCATTTATTTGTTTAAATCAGTAATCCCCATGAGACACCTAAAACTGAAGAGAAACATTGTGTTCTCTAACAAAGACTGGCTTCCTCCGGCAACTATAAATAGTAAGGTCCCCGCAAGGGGTTTGCGCAACGCATTTTACAATTCAATACCCAAGAAAAATAATAGATTTGTACAGGTCTATATAAAAGTATGATTCTCATCATGTATCTGCTGAACGATAGCATCAGGTATATGTCAGAACAGAGATCATCTGTACAAAAATATGACATTAGCAAACTTCTACAGATGGTCGGCCTTGTTGCTCCAACTGTTGAGCAGATTGTAGGTGAATCTTCATGAACATTTACAATATAGAATGAATTAGGAGGCTACTAAAGTGTAACTATCCTTTTTTTAAAAGTTTTCATATGTTGTATCCACTGCTCATTAGTTTTGATTAGTGGGGATCCAGGTCCTGAGATCCCCATCAACCGCTCAAAGGAAGAAGCAGAAGAACTTATTCTTGATCTCAAGAAATTTTTAGCTTGCAGGGTCAATTGTAACTTTGGGAGTCTGTACAGTGCCAATCTTGTTCTTGAGGAACATGGCCCTTTCCTTTGCGAAATCAGTGGTGATTTTAGGATGTGGACCTCTAAAGAATAATATTACTAAAAAGTGGCTACAACCTATAAAAAATATGTTTTTGTTTTTTAAAGTATAGTTACCAGTTAAGATCATAAAAAGTTTGCCAAGATTTGGCCACAGGCACCACTAACTGAGTTTACATTCAAGGGTGGAATTAATTATCATGGGTGGGATTAGTTATCTAGGAGATCTGGAATTCACCAGTGTTTGAGGTACCAAAGTTTAGCAGTACAGCTATATCAAAGGTTATCATGAATAATAACACACCAGGAAATTTGACTTGAACTAAATCCTCTGCAAATCGATCTGCTCATCTCTACACAGGAGTGCTTGGCTTTGCTGTATGGCAATGTCAAGGTTATTGATGTTGGCTAAACAATCGGCCAAATCTTCATTTGGCTGACAGCTATCTAAAATGTATGTGGGGCTTTATGCAAAGTTAAGGGATTGTTCCATTTGACTAGGTCATAGTATAGACCATAAATATATGATACATTTGGGTCCCACTGCTGAGAACCACATCTACCTCCGTTAAAAAGCCCCAGTGACTTCTCTCATAGAGAAGATAGGTGGCTGAGTGCACACAGTTTTCTCCATTCATTTCTCAGAGGTCTCTAAAAATATGTGAGCAAGAAGAGACTATTTATTCAATCACTATGTTATAAATTACGTTATAAATGTCCCAGATGGGACAAATCTTTTCAGGACCAAGTCCTTTTTGCTATTTTTTTTTTTTTTCATTTTTACAGTGCCACATTCAGATAGCCATAACTCTTTAACTTTTCTGTCAATGTAAATATATATGGTAAGTGTTTGATTTGTGTAGAATTCTTGGCACCGTCCAGGTTAAAAACTATTTAGCCCTCAGACATGGATTACAGCGTGAGACACAACGATGGACAGGTATGGTATATTGTTGGTTTATTATTTAACTTTTTTTTACAGGAGATCGAGGGCGTCGTGGAATTAGGTGTTGCAGTAAGTATGGTTTAATTTAGAACATTAAAGTCTGTGTAATTTTTTCAAATAAAGGACTTTATTCTGTCCATGTCTTTATTTAACAGATAACTATAGGATTAGTAATGGATAAGGCTAGGGTCACATTGCGTTAGTGCAATCCGTTTAGCGCTAGCGCTAGCGGATTGCGCTAACGCAATGTTTTCTATGGGGCTGCGGTCGGGGTCGCGGTAACGTCCCCGCTCTCGCAGATCCCCGATCTGCGAGAGCGGGGAACGGACCGCGGGCGCGCCTCGGACGCTGCAAGCAGCGTCCGCGGCGCGCCAGGAATCACCGGCGCGTCGCTAGCGCGTGCCGAACATGGCACGCGCTAGTGAAGCGCGTTCCCATTGCCTTCAATGGGCGCGTTAACGGCCGCGTTGCACGGCGTTAATTTCGCCGTGCAACGCTGTCCGTTTAACGCGGTCCCATAACGCAATGGGAACCCAGCCTAAGTGTGTTATAGACGCCTCTCCATTACTAAGCCGTGGGCTTGATCTCACCTGAAAGGTGACATCAACACCATTAATATAATCCTGCTTGCCACCGCTACAGGGCAAATGGGAAGAGCCAGACAAAGCACCAGAAAAGGCGCATCTAATAGATGCCCCTTTTCTGGGCAGCTGCAAACTGCTGTTTTTAGGCTGGGGGCATATATCAATGGCCACTTACCAGCCTGAGAATACCAACCCCCAGCTGTGAGCTTTAGCAAGTCCGATTGTCAAAAATTGCAGACCCCATGCCGTTTTTTAAAATTATTTATTTAAATAATTTTTAAAAGAGCGTAGGGACCACTCTATTCTTGATAACTAACCTTGAAGAAGCTGACAGCTGAGGGTTGCAGCCCCCAGCTGTGAGTTTTGTCTGGTTGGTTCAAGAAAATAAGGGGGAACCCACGTCAAGTTTTTCATTCATTTATTTCCTTAGATCGCAGCCGGCGGCTGTGGAATACCCCGGTTATCTGCACCTACTGTCACTGTTATTACCGGCAGCAGGGGTCGGAAGTTAGGTGTAAGAGTCCCAAAAGCCCCCACATGCTGTCGTTTGGACTTTAATATAATGCTAATCATTCTCCTCTGCTCGCCGGAAGAGCAGGGGAGAATGACGAGAGCCAGCTTCAGCACCAGTCCGTGTGGTACTGATGCGGCACACGGGTGGCACACGGTTGCCACATGTGTGAAACATGTAGTACACACACAGACACATGAACACGAATATCTCCGGTACCGTTTTTTCCAGTACCGGAAATAAACGAAAGTGTGAAACCGGCCTTAGGGACAGAAATATGTTACAAAAATCTGATATGGGAACACTCCCTTTAAGGTTTCCATTTCTTTGGAGAACCCAACCAAAAAAAAAAAACAGCGATGATAATCACTAGTTTATTTTTTATTAAGACAGACAGAACACAGGAAATCGACACCCAGAAGTGTAAAAAACTGATTATTAAAAAAAGCCGAACTGCGGTCTTTAAAACTACAGTGTAATAAAACAAACTCTCATTATATGGAAAGGAAAAGAACTGAAGGAAACATATAGAGGAGTTGACATTTATTCCTTGTTATTCGCTGCCCTTTTGTTATTAATGGACCGGTAAATATATGAAAAAAATGAAAGCTGCTCTTCATTACTACGGGCAACAATGACAATTTTGCTTTAGACAGTTTCAAGAAATTCTCCCTTCTACGTACTAGAATGTACTATTTTATCATTATGTAGTAGTAGTAGATGTCATCATCTATATGTAGCGCGGCACGGGGCAGTAGCCGCTGGTGAAGCACTCATCTCCTTTTATGCCCAGTCACGCTACATGTAAGTGTGGGTCCTGGCTGGGTGTGTGGACTTGTTAGCTGTTGTTGTGAGCAGGTCAGGACCATGTGTTTCACAGTTCAATGAGAGAGACTTCATTTCCAAAACAAACTCTTTACTGAACGGTAACTTGGTAAAAGTTATATACAAGGCATAGCGGGTACAACATCTTATGGACATTTCCTTTACAGTAAAAAACATTTTCCATTTTCAGTATCGTTCCTCCGTAGTTAACTCCAGGGCTAGTGTTTCTCTCTACTCTGCCACAACCCAGCCTTAACGCTGTAGTCCTGATGAGCAAGCCCTACTTGTTCAGCGGTTCCGCGACCTATTTCTTCCACTACTGGTGCCCTAGAACACTTGCTTTTGGGACCCGCACTAGTTTGTCGTACTCAGTCCTGCTTAGGTCGGTTACCTTCTTCATTACAAGCTATGGGGTTTTTGACTCGGCATCCTCTCTAAAGACCCTTATCCTGGAGGCCACTCTGTCTCGCCAGTCACTTTTCCTCAGGATCAAACTAACACTCACCTTAGTCTCCTCTTACTAGGGATCACCCTTTAGACAGCACTGCTCACTTTGCACTCAAAACTCAAACTGTCTAACTCACAGGAAGAGGTCACTTGCCCTAACACTAACCCCACCCTTGTGGGCTAGTCCCAAACATTAACTATAACCTAACTTACCCTATTGTCACTACCTATGCTACAGTCAACTATCTACATCCCTATGCTACCTGTCCTATAATGCTATACTTTACTCTATACATTCTATACTATACAGTACTACACACTATACATAACCATATCACAATACATTACAGTGCACACTACACAACATATACAAAAGATGCAAGACATTATTCACAATGACCTGATTGGTGTCTTCAGGGGTAAAACGCTCCAGCACAGTCCACCGTCCTTACATGTACACAGCAATTGAATATGTTGGGAAAATACATTTTTATATTACTTGGTGTGACTGATTGATATGAAGTCAAAAGTCTCCATATCCCAGAGTATTATAAAGTGGAGGGGAAAGAAGAGATTTAAAAAAATAAATATTATATACTCACTTGTCGTAGGCCCACTCCTTGGGCCACTGAAGCTCCTCAATCCTTCAACAATTTTTTGATGTCTGGGCTTTCCTTTCCGATGCAGAAACCTGTGATTGACATCAACGACATTCTTCAACTTTCCCTATCTGATGGTCTGAGGTCTCAGCTCTGCAAGACAAAGCTATAAGATTCAGGGATTTTAAAAAAATACGCTGCAGACAACCACGGAGTTGAAGCAGTTTTTTTAACCCCTTCCCGGCCATCAAAAGAACTCTAATGTTGGCCTGTTTTAGAATTGAATGGAATCGTAAATATTTCCGATTTTTGGGAAATTCACAATGAATTTGATTTGCTTCAAGTTGATCCTCTCACCTCTATTGTGGTGTAACATATACAGTGGAACCAGAAGTTTCCATCCACTATATAAAAAGACACATATGCATGTTGTCTCAATATCTGACATGAAATCAGAATAAACCTTTCCCATTTTAGGCCAATTAGGATTACCATAATTATTAATATTTGCCAAATGCCAGAATAATGAGAGAGAGAGAAAATGTTTAAGGCATTTTTATTACTTACTGCAAAGTCAAAAGTTTACATACATTTCATTAGTATTTGGCACCATTGCCCATTAACTGAATGACTTGGGTCAAACGTTTGGGATCTCCTTCCACAATCTTCTCACAATAATTGGTTGGAATTTGGGTCCACTCCTCCTGACAAAACTGGCATAGCTGATCTAGGTTTGTAGGTCGCCTTGCTCACACCGGCCTTTACAGCTTTGCCCATAAATTTTCAATAGGATTGAGATCAGGGCTTTGTGATAGCCGCTCCAAAACATTAACTTTGTTATCCTTAAGCCACTTTGTTACCATTTTGGTAGTATGTTTTGGGTCATTGTCCATTTGGAAGACCCATTTCCACCCAAGCTTTAACTTCCTGGCTGATATCTTGAGATGTTGCCTCAGTATTGCCACATAATCTTTTTTCCCTCCTGCAGCAAAACAACCCTACCACATAATGCTGCCACCCCTATGTTTCACAGTTAGATGGTGTTCTTAGGCTTCCAAGATTCTCCCTTTTTCCTCCAAATGTAACGATGATCATTATGACCAAAAAGTTCAATTTTAGGTTAATCAGACCACAGGACATGTCTCCACAAATTAAGGTCATTGTTCCTGTTTGCACTTGCAAACATTAATCTGGCTTTTTTATGTTTCTTTTGGAGTAATGGCTTCTTCCTGGCAGAGTGGCCTTTCAGCCCATATTGGTACAGTACTCGTTTCACTGTGGCTATTGACACAATCTTACCAGCTTCCGCCATCATCTTCACAAGGTCTTTTGATTTTGTCCTTGGGTTGATATGTGTATAATTGTTTGTAAAGATGAACGAGGCACATTCAAGTATCTTGAAATTGTACCCAAGGATGAGCTAGAATTGTGCAAGTTCACAATTCTCTTCCTGATATCTTAACTGATTTCTTTAGAATTTCCAATGATGCTGCATAAAGAAGCAGTGTGTTTCAGGTGTGCATTAAAATACATCCACAGGTGTGTCTCTAGTTAACTCAGATGTTGCCAAATAAAGCTTCCAAACACATGACATCATCATATGGGCAGTCCAGGATTGTTTAAAGGCATAGTAATCTTAGTGTATTTAAACTTTTGACTTTGCAGTCAGTAGTAAAAATGCCATAAAACATTCTCTCTCTTATTATTCTGGCATTTGGCAAATATTAATAATTATGTTCATCCTAATTGACCCAAATGGGAAAGCTTTATTCTGATTTCATGTTAGATATTGAGAAAAACAGGAATATGAGTCTTTTTATATAGTGTATGTAAACTTGTAGTTTCAACTGTAGTGTCCAAAGTTTGGCTTAAAGGTGCAATCTTCAGGCCACCAGAACAACTACGGTGGTGGCGCCTCTATTCAATAATGACAAATGATGTGTTCTGTGCAACTCCACAGCTCGCACACCCCTCAGACCAGTCATACCAGCAGACATACAGTATATATCAGACCCATACGTACTTCATGTTTCATCATATAATCCTTGCTCCTCTCCTAGGAGCAAGAGCCATTGTACTTTATACAATAGAAAATATTGTGATTTTTCAATAGGAACATGAGAAAAATTTTTTTTTTTCTATAATGGTGTCCTACTTCACAGACATAATCCTATAAGTGCTGAGATACTATAAGATACAGCTGTAGTAGGTCAAAGGACTCATCATATTACTTGGCATGTAGCCTTTTTATTATTTTTTATCTACATTTATACAACCAAAAAGTTTTTCATTATAGTGGTTAGAGTTATATTTCTCTAATACAGGGTGCTAAATCACTCACATAGACACGTGAATGCTAAAATTATGATTGTCTGCAGCCACCAGTAGGGGGAGCGTAGGAGCTTACTGCATACAGGGTAAAGCAAAATGTACTAAACTCCCCCTAGTGGTCACTGAAGGCAGAAAAACAGTTTTGAAAAGGGGGAAAAACACTACTGTAATCGTATCTTATGAGCATATTTATTACAGTACCGGCCTGGTATGCAATATTGTGTCTATGTTGCTATATTATGACTTTTTCATTAATGTGTTTATGCGGATTTGAAGGGAATTTAATCTGTTCTATCCCATTGTGGCTGACATGTTACGGCATCATGCTAATGGAATTTGTAATTGCTGCATAGTGTGATCTTACAGGCATTACTTTTGTCTTTATTTGTCATTGACCCCCCCCCCAAGAAAAAATGGACCCTGGTCACGGAGGAAGGAAAACAGCTGTTACATAGCGATTACCGAATTCCTTTTGGATAATAACATGTTATCAACATATAAGATGTTTCTCTACGGCTGAACAGATAGACAAGCAGAAAATGAGTAGATGTTACACCACTGAAGAGCTGATCGCAAATCGTGGCCAAGATTCTGAGTTTATGATTAACTAAAGTAAAAAAAAAAGTTTTGACATACCGTACAGACCAAAAGTTTGGACACACCTTCTCATTTAAAGATTTTTCTGTATTTTCATGACTAAGAAAATTGTACATTTACACTGAAGGCATCAAAACTATGAATTAACACATGTGGAATTATATACTTAACAAAAAAGTGTGAAACAACTGAAATTATGTCTTATATTCTAGGTTCTTCAAAGTAGCCACTTTTTGCTTTGATGACTGCTTTGCACAATCTTGGCATTCTCTTGATGAGCTTCAAGACGTGGTCTCCGGGAATGGTTTTCACTTCACAGGTGTGCCCTGTCAGGTTTAATAAGTGGGATTTCTTGCCTTATAAATGGTGTTGGGGCCATCAGTTGTGTTGTACTGAATAGACTGTTAGAATGTGTATTATGGCAAGAAAAAAGCAGCTAAGTAAAGAAAAACAAGTGGCCATCATTACTTTAAGAAATTAAGGTCAGTCAGTCCTACAAATTGGGAAAACTTTGAAAGTGTCCCCAAGTGCAGCCATAAATCATACAGTTGCATTGACAAAAATTAAATCTCCCACGCATAATCGGGAAAACCCGAGCAATGAGTATACTCGCTCATCACTAATGCTGATCTAATAATGATAGCTTAGCCAGTGGGTAGGTGATAATGTATGTAAACCAGATACCCCTTTAAAATAGCAAAGCTGGAACTGGGATACTTCGAGGGGACAACGATCCTCGAAATGAAGGGGACAAGGATCCAATATAGCCCTGTGCCTCATCTACGTTTTCCCTTCGCTGCAGCCACAGAAGGAACAGCCGACCCCATTTCCATGAATGTGGCCCAAATTCCACCGTTCAGGAGAGAAAAATTAAGCGAACACAACACTAAACCAAATGTTGAATGCCTACAAGCCATAAACATGTCATCAGTATTTGTTTTATCTCGAGTGTCCCTTTAAACCAGAGTTTTCATTTTTATTTCATACAGTAATTTAATAGTATACATGAAATTAAGAAACTTATCAGACAGATCTGCTTCTTTCTCCCCCAGGACTTATCATTCAGATTTCTGTGATAAGATTAATTACAAAATTTCTTCATTTTAAATGTATTATTAATGATGTATCAAATAAAAATTAAAACAATGGTTACTCTTTAATCATTCTACATTTTTTCCCTTGCCAACAATGTATTTTTTACAAATTTAGGTGGTCAACCCCACTTCGTCATGAAAGTATGGACTGAGTTGGGTTGGAAGGTAGTAGGTTTATACAGGAAGCTTTGATCTCTTCCTTTAAGCCGGGGGTGTAAGATTTTCTCTTGTCACCAGGTTCTTCTATTCAGGGTTTATAATAAGCCCGGTTTCTTAGTACGGCAGCCTAAAGCCGGAGATGTTAAGCAGCTCGGAACTTCACAAGTGCATCAGCTGCGAACTGATCCCAGCCATGGCATCAGTCTACCCTTTGTGATACCTCTCTGAGGAGTTGGCGATGATGTCAGCAGGGTTCATTTGAACCTTTTACCTCTTTTACTATGCCGAGCATACAGTACGGTGAATACAATAGTGATGTACATGTGATGGCTCTTCAGTATGACAAACAATACAACCCTGAGAGGAGGGAGAAGAACTTTCAGCTTGTGTGTTATCTCCCCCTTGACTTACTTGGCAGTCACTTCTCACCAGCTGGTGATCGGAGTGAGTCTCATCTCAGGCAAATCTTCAGTCTGGAAGCCCAGTCTTCATTACATAGAGGAGTCCTGTCCAAAAATCTGTAACTGCACATTCTGAGTGCAACTGTATCCTGTGTATAGAAGGAGAGCCGGGAAATGCAGACTATATAAAGGGGCAAACACACAGTGAAACTGCCTTCACTCGGTACTACAACTACTCCTTACCATCATTTTTATCAATATTATTAATTTTCCCCTAAACCTAAACCATTCTTGTGGTGCTTGCCACATAAAATGGATGCATTTGATTAAATAAAAACAACTGGGGAAAAACTATATAAAAGGCAAATTTCTATTATCTATTTTATACTCGCTTATATAGCGCTATCATATCCTACAGACATCACCACTGGCCCCTATGGGGTTCACAATCTAAATTCCCCATTATTATGTCTTTGGAGTGTTGGAGGAAACCGGAGAACCTGGAGAAGATCCATGCAAATATGGGGAGAAAATACAAACTCCTTGAAAATTTTATTTTTGGGGAAATTTCAAGCCAGGGGTGCTACGAAGCAATAGCGCTAACCACTTAGCCACCCACAATTAAGTTCTGCCCCTCAACCTTGTCCCCACTGTCACTAAAACCCAAACCCTTCACCAATTTGGCACACTCAGGGTTTACATAAACCCTTTCCACTCTCAACCCAAGAGTTCTGGGAAATCTGGGACACAAGGACAGGCATATCATTGGTTTGTAGCCGCACCTGGGCTCAAGAAGTAAGGAACCCACTTCCACCTCTAAAGCAGATAAATTGTCTAGCATAGTGGCCCTATTCTGTCTGTGTCTGCCAGTGTTGGGACAGTTAGTAAGCATGCCCATAGACAAGTCTTCATGCACATGCCCATATTGAGCAAATGCAATTTTTGAGCAAATTTACATCACTAAAGCTTCTCACCGAACAAATAACAAAGCAACAACACATGAATATTTTCCAATTCTAAACAAGGTTTCCCATTTTAGAGTACCAGATTGTGCTTCAGAGCTGTACCTCTGGCTCTAACTGGGGACAGGAAGCTGCAACCACAGTGTTTTGGGGGGCTACAGAGCTGAATTTTCTGCTAGCAAGTATAGAATGACTCCTTCGGTGTCCTTTCTCTTCCTCCCTTCTCTACGAAAATTGTGGGTCCAATATGGCATTCGTTTTAGTCCTCTCGCCTATTAGATTGGCGTTTATAATATTGGTCTCTTTTTATTTCGTAACAGAGTCTTTGAGCCTACGGATATCTAGTGGTAAAGTGTATGATTTCCCATCACATAAATGCAAAAAAATAAATAAAGAGGTTTTTGACAAATGGCAAAAAAAATAGTCAAAAGAAACAAAAACACAATTACTTGATTAATCAGTTCTCCCCACCGGTCTCTGCTTACATCCCTTCAGCCGTCATTCTCCCCACCGGTCTCTGCTTACTTCCCTGCAGCCGTCATTCTCCCCACCGATCTCTGCTTACTTCCCTGCAGCTGTCATTCTCCCCACCGGTCTCTGCTTCTTCCCTGCAGCCATCATTCTCCCCACCGGTCTCTGCTTACTTCCCTGCAGCCGTCATTCTCCCCACCGGTCTCTGCTTACTTCCCTGCAGCCGTCATTCTCCCCACCGGTCTCTGCTTACTTCCTCCAGCCGTCATTCTCCCCACCGGTCTCTGCTTACTTCCCTGCAGCCGACATTCTCCCCACCGGTCTCTGCTTACTTCCCTGGAGCCGTCATTCTCCCCACTGGTCTCTGCTTACCTCCCTGCAGCCGTCATTCTCCCCACCGGTCTCTGCTTACTTCCCTGCAGCCGTCATTCTCCCCACCGGTCTCTGCTTACTTCCCTGCAGCCGTCATTCTCCCCACCGGTCTCTGCTTACTTCCCTGCAGCCGTCATTCTCCCCACCAGTCTCTGCTTACTTCCTGCAGCCGTAATTCTCCCCACCAACTCTGCTTACTTCCCTGCAGCCGTCATTCTCCCCACCGGTCTCTGCTTACTTCCCTGCAGCCGTCATTCTCCCCACCGGTCTCTGCTTACTTCCTGCAGCCGTCATTCTCCCCACCGGTCTCTGCTTACTTCCCTGCAGCCGTCATTCTCCCCACCGGTCTCTGCTTACTTCCCTGCAGCCGTCATTCTCCCCACCGGTCTCTGCTTACTTCCTGCAGCCGTCATTCTCCCCACCGGTCTCTGCTTACTTCCCTGCAGCCGTCATTCTCCCCACTGGTCTCTGCTTACTTCCCTGGAGCCGTCATTCTCCCCACTGGTCTCTGCTTACTTCCCTGCAGCCGTCATGTGGGCTCTTCCCATATAACCATGGCAGACAAAACTTTTGAGTAGTGTGTAAAGAGTCTGAACCTACGGCATGCTGCCGTACTTGCATTCTGGAAACTTGTGTTGGTCCAAAATGAATTTCACATTGATTTAAAGTTTTATTGCAGCATTTTTAGTTAGGGCTCATTCATACATGGCGCCTCTGCTGCGGAAAAAGTGCAGCGTTTTACAGCACCAGCAAAGTGAATAAGATTCCTGAAATCTCACACCGGAGCTGCTTACTTTTTCCTTGCAGATTTTAACTTTCAAAATGTATTTTTATTTTTTTTTTACAAATTTGCATTACTTCAATTCGTTGTAGCATTTTTGCAGCATTTTTCACTATATGTAAAATGCATAAAAATGCATTAATTTTATGCTTTTATTTGCCAATAATTAGTTTTTTTTTGCAGGAGAAAAATCTGCAAACACTAAAGGTCTGCACATACCCTTACACTTACAGGCAGCATTTTTTTTGCTTTACCCTTTGGCTGTTATGGGACAAGTCCAAAATTAGTAATGAGGGCACATTTGTTCCAGACATACACAAGATTGTTTATCTTGACATCATGCCTGTAAGGCTTTTAGGATAAAATGTGTCTGCTTTTTATAGTAATCCTCCAGTGATAGATAAATGTACTGTACAATCATATTGTAGCCATGCAGAACAGTTCCGGAATACACTAATAATCTAATATAGGTAACTTTATCTCTCTGATTGGGTGACTACCTCCTAAACCCTCTGACCTGTTTTTGATTTCTGGTAGATTATGGAACAATCCTAGGTTGAATGATTTGCCATTATCATTGCTGTTTGGTCACGATAGTGCTGCAGACTGTGAAATTCTTGCTGATGGAAACCTCAATGCAAATATAATCAAAGCCTAAAGGACTCCATATACATTAGATTAATGTTTTTGGAGGGTCAAAAATCAAATGCTTTTAGGGAAAGTCTTCACAACAGATATCAGGGAAAAAGAAGAATTGGGCATGTTGGATTCCAACATGTCTGGTCCTTTTGTTCTCTCAGAAAATAAACCTATGTCTGTGCACAATCTTAATATTGTTGTTCACCTGAATGACACATTCTTTTTCTTTTGTTCCTTTGTGTTCCTTTGACTCTCTTTGCTTAAAAGGGTTGTTCACTACTACGACAATATCTACTTAAACTAAATGTGTTGCACCGATAACATAAGAAAGCTTATACTCACCTCCTGTGCTGGCGCCTTTCCCGTGGTGTTGGCACTTGTTCTCCATGGGGCTGTGATGCGGTGTTGAGACACGTGACTCCAGTGCCCAACCAGTGCTATCGCCACTGTCTCCACCTTTGGACAAACTCAACATGAAAAGGAAGCCAGGCCTACAGACTTCCTCTTCATGCTCAGTTTGTCCAAAGGCGGAGACAGCGAAGCCAGCGCTGACTGGACGTCTGGTGTCCGCGAGTGCGGACACCACTGGAACTGAGCCGGCATCGGAAGTGAGAATAGGTTAAATTATGTTACTGGGGCATAACATTTAGTTTAAGAAGGGGTTGTCCTAGTAGTGGACAACCCTTTAAGATATGATCCCCATCTTCTGTATATGTAAATCTGGTCTTTTTATCTAATTTGGCATAGTCATCAACTCTTCTCCATGGGAGTTTTCTAGAGGACCACACCCAATTGGCTAAAAAGACTAGACTGATATACAGTAAAGATGATAATGTTCAATTCCACTCCGCTTTAGAACCGCAAGTCCAGTGACCCTCTTTAGTCCTGAAGCAATGACTGAGGCCACTGATTGGTTGCTGACATCATATGTTTGATGGATGTGATGTATGTAGTCAATCAGTGGACTGGGCCAGTGACTCTTTCATGTACAGCACTTGACGACTGAGTCCAATGAATGGTTGACTGAATTAACTGATGTAATTCTTTAATTATTTTTATGAATTTTTGTTAATGGGCAACATTTTGAAAATCCCATCAGCAGTTGTGATGTATTGTGGTAGATTGTTAATTTTGGATTGACATAAAGAGAGGAAGAAGGAGCATGAGAGGGGAAGAGGGAGAAGTACAGGGTGACGAAGAGGGTGAGAGGTAGAGGATGAGGAGTAGGGAGAGAGGTAGAGTTAAAAGTAGTGAGTAATGCTGATTGTGAAGTAGAGATTGAAGGCAGAGGTAAAAGGTAGAGGAAGCGAAGGAAAGGGGTAGATGGACAGGGAAAGAGATAAGAGGAGGTTGATAGAGGGAGAGGGAGGCAGAAAAAATGAGACAAAGGGGTAGAAGGAGGTTTAGAGGTAGTGTGGGAGAGGGAGATAAAGAGTGAGAGAGGGGTAGAACGAGAGGAGGAGTTAAAGGTAATGATGAGTGATGAAAAGAGTGAAGTAGAGATTGAAGGGAAGGATAAAAGAAGAGGAATTGGGAGAGAGTTAGGAAGAGAGTGAGAGGTGAAGAGTGAGGGAGAGAGGGAAGTAGAGAGGGAGAGATATAAGGAGAGGTAGAGTTTGTGATGACACAGCATTCAATCTTAATTATCCAGATGTAAATTAAGCAGGCCAGGAGACATATGTTGTTGTCTTTATGTTGATTTTTGAATCTATGTATCTTTCTTTGATTGGTGAAGAAACACAGACTATTGTTTGTACTAGCCTGAATGTGACCCTGGAGTAGCTGTATGCTGCAAGCTCATTTTCTGCTATCTTTGAGGGATAGAGACATAGGGTAATTGAACAATAGATGTTTGACAATATGTTGATTGACCATTAGGTGGGACTCTGTGGCTTGTTGACTTATAAAAAAGAGGAGTAAAAACTATGCAAACTGATTAAATACTCAAACAATGCGAGGTAATCTCATCATACCATCCTCTTGACATCTAGACGATGACTTGAAGGACAACAGTTGTCAACTATAAAAGGGGGGGATATTTCTCTGTAACAAGAGATCCAGAGATGCAGAAACTCTTTACAAGACCAGAGCCAAGACAAAACCACAGCCAGGGCAGGACAGCAGCCAGGACATCAATGGCTCCATCATGATGGACACAGATTTGACATTCTACAGGATGCCAGCTTAGAGGACCACGGCCCCGGCAGAAAGAATTCTGATCTGCTCCATTGATCATCACTGATCCCACGGATTCATTTGAGAAAGCCAGGATTTTAACCCACCGGTCACCTGAGCCCCAAAGATGCGTTTGAGAAAGCAAGGATTGGGACCCACCTGTCACTTGACTCCATGGAGATGTTCGGACAAGCCAGATTGGGACCCTCCAGTCACCTGGCCTCATATGTCAATGGACTGTCAGCTTCCCATGCTTGTTGTTTTCTCCTCTCTGTGCTCGTCACAGGTGAGGGAAATCGGCCAGGGAAGCTCCAAAGTCTCAGCTGCTCTAATCACAAGGAGTCAGCAGAAGGGTGAGACTCTGTAATTTGCACCATGTTGGGTATTTTGCTGGGACTGTTCTTTGTGTTATCATCTGCTTTGTGGCTCAATAAAGTATTGCCAGTCTGTTTTATCCTCACCCTGTGTTGTCTGAGTAGTACTATGCCCACGGTAAAAGTTGAATAATTTGTTGCTTTTTCCTTATCACCTATTTTTTGCTGCAGAGTTGACTTTAGTGTTTTACCATGGGATGTCTGATGGGATATTCAGAAAAATAGTTTCCCCCTATGACAACTTCCTTGTCTAACATATCTCTAGCTGTGAGAACTTCCAGATATATTTACATAGATGTTAGTAGCTTGGCTTATACTGTATACTGAACTTTAACAAGCTACAAGCCAAGGATTTAAAAATGTCTAACAAGCAATAAAAATCTCAAACAACAGTCTCCGTCCATCTATGGCAGCTGTAATACCACCACCACAGTGAATACATATTGGTTGTCTTCTTATGTAGAAAAAAATGATGTTTCCCATATCAAGGTATAGCATTGCCATAAAGCAAATAATTAGCAAATTGAGGAATTTTGTTATTTGCCTTATAATTAAAAAAATTATCTGATGGCAGAAGATATGTGTCTTCATATGAGGGATTACGATCAAGTTGCAGGTAATCGAGCTGCTCAGAATGTGATCCCATTTCAGGCTGTCCCTGCTATCCCAGGTGCTCAGATACAACATTCCTTGCAGGGCTAGGTTCATAGCAGTCATGACTATGTTTTCCATACACTCTTCTTTTATTGCAGCCAAGTGTAAATAAATCATGAATGAGTGGACGAATATTCTCTTTTCTTGATAAACTGTGTAAAAAATATGCAATAATTGTAAAAATGTGGATTTTTTTTCCTGCTTCAAAAGTTTGAAACAAATATAAAATCTGAACACGTGATATTTTTACATATCGAACAGCTCTGATGGCGTTCATACATGGAGTATGTGTGAGGTTTATATAGATTGTCTCACATTGATACCTGTACCATAGCTCTTTATCAGCAGCTGATACGGTGCCCATGGCTCTGTTGAATAGGGCCACACAGACCCTATGTGCTTCCGTACAGCTTTCTAACACATGGCCTAAGGCAATAAATTTATCACATGTGTGGTACCGTCAATATATATGCCACAAAGATGTTCTGATTGGCACATTATGGTGCCTATAGATATTACAAATATTACAAAAGTATTCTTATCTCAAACAATTAAGACATATTCACCAGATATTCCTGTGGATATGTCATATATCCATTCCCAATTGTATTGAAATAGGTAGATAACTGAAAACACAACAGACATTTGGGGCCCGATTCATCAAATCTTTCACACCAGAATTCTTGGGTAAAAGCTGTGAAAAGTCATAAAATTTATGAGCCTACATTTTATGACTTTTGGAGTCTTCACAACAGTTTCTCCCTGGTCTTACAAAATGGGCAGGATGGGGATGAGGAATGGGGGGTGAGCAGGACGCCACAGGACGCCTAATTTGTGAACATCGTCAATCTTTCAGAATGTTTCAGAAGAAGAAGTTTCCAAACTCCTCACTTCTGCTCGGCCTACAACCTGCAACAGTGACCCCATTCCTTCACATCTCCTGCAGTCTCTCTCACCAGTGGTCACTCACCTGACTAAAATATTTAACCTCTCCATTTCTTCAGGTATCTTTCCCTCCTCATTTAAACATGCAATCATAACCCCTTTACTTAAAAAGCCATCCCTGGACCAGAACTGCACTGCTAACCAGAGACCTGTCTCTAACCTTTCCTTCATCTCTAAACTACTGGAATGCTTGGTCCACTACCATCTAATCCGCTATCTCTTGGATAACTCTGAAACTGCCCTCACTAAAGTCTCTAATAATCTAATAACAGATAAATCCAATGGTCATTGCGCTCTGCTGATTCTCCTGGATCTCTCTGCTGCATTTGACACTGTGGATCACCAACTCCTTCTCACTATGCTCTGCTCCATAGGCCTCAAGGACACAGCCCTCTCTTGGTTCTCCTCCTACCTCTCTGACCGCTCCTTCACTGTATCTTTTGCTGGCTCCTCTTCCTCTCCTCGTCACCATACTATCGGAGTTCCGCAAGGCTCAGTCCTAGGCCCCCTCCTATTCTCTCTATACACTGCCCCTATTGGACAAACCATCAGCAGATTTGGATTCCAGTATCATCTCTATGCTGATGACATCCAATTATACACTTCTTCCCCTGACATCACCCCTACCCTAATTCAAAATACCAAGGATTGTCTGTCTGCTGTCTCTAACATCATGTCCTCCCTCTATCTGAAACTAAATCTCTCCAAAATGGAACTTCTTGTGTTTCTCCCTTCTACTATCTTCACTCTATCCATCAGCGAAATTACCCTGGAGGGTTCAACCATAACTCCCAAGCAGCATGCCCGCTGTCTTGGGGTCACATTCGACACCGAACTTTCCTTTACTCCCTATATCCGATCACTCACTCGCTATTGTCACCGGCATCTTAAAAACATCTCCAGAATCCGACCTTTTCTCACCTTGGAAACTGCTAAGACTCTTACTCATTCCCGTCTGGACTATTGCAACTCTCTTCTGATCGGTCTCCCTCTTACCAAACTTTCTCCTCTCCAATCCATCTTGAATGCGGCAGCCAGGGTCATATTTCTGTCCAGCCACTTCACCGATGCCTCCATCTTGTGCCAGTCATTACACTGGCTACCTGTTATGTTTGCTAATGACAGGTGTTATGAAGGCAATCCAGAAACACAGTGTGCATAGCGATCAGAGCGCACACAGTGATCTGACAAATACCCAAAAATACAAGAACGAGCTCTGAGACGTGGAAACTCTGTAGACTGCACACCTGATCCTATCCTAAACACAACTAAAAGCGGCTGTGGATTGCGCCTAACAACTACCTAGGCAACTCGGCACAGCCTAAGAAACTAGCTAGCCTGAAGATAGAAAAATAGGCCTGACTTGCCCCAGAGAAATTCCCCAAAGGAAAAGGCAGCCCCCCACATATAATGACTGTGAGTAAGATGAAAAGACAAAACGTAGGGATGAAATAGATTCAGCAAAGTGGGGCCCGATATTCTAGGACAGAGCGAGGACAGTAAAGCGAACTTTGCAGTCTACAAAAAACCCTAAAGCAAAACCACGCAAAGGGGGCAAAAAAAACCCACCGTGCCGAACTAACGGCACGGCGGTACACCCTTTGCGTCTCAGAGCTTCCAGCAAAACAAAAGACAAGCTGGACAGAAAAAAAGCAACAAAAAAGCAAAAAGCACTTAGCTATACAGAGCAGCAGGTCACAGGAACAATCAGGAGAAGCTCAGATCCAACACTGAAACATTGACAAGGAGCAAGGATAGCAGCATCAGGCGGAGTTAAGTAATGAAGCAGTTAACGAGCTCACCAGAACACCTGAGGGAGGAAGCTCAGAAGCTGCAGTACCACTTGTGACCACAGGAGTGAATTCAGCCACAGAATTCACAACAGTACCCCCCCTTGAGGAGGGGTCACTGAACCCTCACCAGAGCCCCCAGGCCGACCAGGATGAGCCGCATGAAAGGCACGAACAAGATCGGAAGCATGAACATCAGAGGCAAAAACCCAGGAATTATCTTCCTGAGCATAACCCTTCCATTTAACCAGATACTGGAGTTTCCGTCTAGAAACACGAGAATCCAAAATCTTCTCCACAATATACTCCAATTCCCCCTCCACCAAAACCGGGGCAGGAGGCTCAACAGATGGAACCATAGGTGCCACGTATCTCCGCAACAACGACCTATGGAATACATTATGTATGGAAAAGGAGTCTGGCAGGGTCAAACGAAAAGACACAGGATTGAGAACCTCAGAAATCCTATACGGACCAATAAAACGAGGTTTAAATTTAGGAGAGGAAACCTTCATAGGAATATGACGAGAAGATAACCAAACCAGATCCCCAACACGAAGTCGGGGACCCACACGGCGTCTGCGATTAGCGAAAAGTTGAGCTTTCTCCTGGGACAAGATCAAATTGTCCACTACCTGAGTCCAGATCTGCTGCAACCTATCCACCACAGAATCCACACCAGGACAGTCTGAAGACTCAACCTGTCCTGAAGAGAAACGAGGATGGAACACAGAATTGCAAAAAAATGGAGAAACCAAGGTAGCCGAGCTGGCCCGATTATTAAGGGCGAACTCAGCCAACGGCAAAAAGGACACCCAATCATCCTGGTCTGCAGAAACAAAACATCTCAGATATGTTTCCAAGGTCTGATTGGTTCGTTCGGTCTGGCCATTAGTCTGAGGATGGAAAGCCGAGGAAAAGGATAGGTCAATGCCCATCCTACCACAAAAGGCTCGCCAAAACCTTGAAACAAACTGGGAACCTCTGTCAGAAACAATATTCTCAGGAATGCCATGCAACCGAACCACATGCTGAAAGAACAAAGGTACCAAATCAGAGGAGGAAGGCAATTTAGCCAAGGGCACCAGATGGACCATTTTAGAAAAGCGATCACAGACCACCCAAATGACTGACATCTTTTGAGAAACGGGAAGGTCAGAAATGAAATCCATCGAAATATGTGTCCAAGGCCTCTTTGGGACCGGCAAGGGCAAAAGCAACCCACTGGCACGAGAACAGCAGGGCTTAGCCCTAGCACAAATCCCACAGGACTGCACAAAAGTACGTACATCCCGTGACAGAGATGGCCACCAGAAGGATCTAGCCACTAACTCTCTGGTACCAAAGATTCCAGGATGACCAGCCAACACCGAACAATGAAGTTCAGAGATAAGTTTATTAGTCCACCTATCAGGGACGAACAGTTTCTCTGCTGGACAACGATCAGGTTTATTCGCCTGAAATTTTTGCAGCACCCGCCGCTAGGGTTGAGCGAAACGGGTCGAACATTTTCAAAAGTCGCCGACTTTTGGCTAAGTCGGGGTTTCATGAAACCCGATCCGACCCCTGTGCGTGGTCGGCCATGCGGTACGCGACTTTCGCGCCAAAGTCGCGTTTCAATGACGCGAAAAGCGCCATTTCTCAGCCAATGAAGGTAAACGCAGAGTGTGGGCAGCGTGATGACATAGGTCCTGGTCCCCACCATCTTTGAGAAGGGCATTGCAGTGATTGGCTTGCTGTCTGCGACGTCACAGGGGCTATAAAGAGGCGTTCCCGCCGACCGCCATCTTACTGCTGCTGATCTGAGCTTAGGGAGAGGTTGCTGCCGCTTTGTCAGAAGCAGGGATAGCGTTAGGCAGGGTCCATTAACCACAAAACCGCTTGTGCTGCAGCGATTTGCACTGTCCAACACCACCCTCGGTGTGCAGGGACAGTGGAAGTTTTTTTTTTTTTTTTCCCCCTCAGCGCTGTAGCTCATTGGGCTGCCCTAGAAGGCTCCCTGATAGCTGCATTGCTGTGTGTACGCCGCTGTGCAAACCAACTGCTTTTTTCAAAGCACAAATCCTCTTGTTCCTTCCTTTCTGCACAGCTATCTTTTTTGTTTGTCCACACTTTTTATTTGATTTGTGCATCAGTCCACTCCTTATTGCTGCCTGCCATACCTGGCTGAGATTACTGCAGGCAGGGAGATAGTAATTGTAGGACATTCCCTGTTTTTTTTTTTTTTTGGTGGGAGATTAAGATTGGCAATTTGGCATTTCTGCTAGAGTGCCATCCCTGTGTGTGCCATCTCTCTCACATAGTGGGCCATAGAAAGCCTTTTCATTTTTCTGTATTTTTTTTTGTGGGGTGTATAAATTCTCCCTGATAAAAATACAGTGGGAGATTAATATTAGCCTTTGGGCTTGTGTGCCAGTCCTGAGTGTGCCATCTCTCTCACAAATAGTGGGCCATAGAAAGCCTATTTTATTTTTTTGGGGGTTTTATAAATTCTCCCTGAAAAAAAGGGAGATTAATATTGGCCTCTGGGCTTGTGTGCCAGTCCTGAGCGTGCCATCTGTGCCAGCCCTGAGCGTGCCATCTCTCTCACAAATAGTGGGCCATAGAAAGCCTATTTAATTTTTTTTTTGGTTTTATAAATTTTCCCTGAAAAAAGGGAGATTAATATTGGCCTCTGGGCTTGTGTGCCAGTTGTGAGCGTGCCATCTGTGCCAGTTGTGAGCGTGCCATCTCTCTCACAAATAGTGGGCCATAGAAAGCCTATTTAATTTTTTTTTTGGTTTTATAAATTTTCCCTGAAAAAAGGGAGATTAATATTGGCCTCTGGGCTTGTGTGCCAGTTGTGAGCGTGCCATCTGTGCCAGTCCTGAGCGTGCCATCTCTCTCACAAATAGTGGGCCATAGAAAGCCTATTTAATTTTTTTTTTGGTTTTATAAATTTTCCCTGAAAAAAGGGAGATTAATATTGGCCTCTGGGCTTGTGTGCCAGTTGTGAGCGTGCCATCTATGCCAGCCCTGAGCGTGCCATCTCTCTCACAAATAGTGGGCCATAGAAAGCCTATTTAATTTTTTTTTTTGGTTTTATAAATTCTCCCTGAAAAAAAGGGAGATTAATATTGGCCTCTGGGGTTGTGTGCCAGTTGTGAGCGTGCCATCTGTGCCAGTCCTGAGCGTGCCATCTCTCTCACAAATAGTGGGCCATAGAAAGCCTATTTAATTTTTTTTTTGGTTTTATAAATTTTCCCTGAAAAAAGGGAGATTAATATTGGCCTCTGGGCTTGTGTGCCAGTTGTGAGCGTGCCATCTGTGCCAGTTGTGAGCGTGCCATCTCTCTCACAAATAGTGGGCCATAGAAAGCCTATTTAAATATTTTTTTGGTTTTATAAATTCTCCCAGAAAAAAAGGGAGATTAATATTGGCCTCTGGGCTTCTGTGCCAGTCCTGAGCGTGCCATCTGTGCCAGTCCTGAGCGTCCCATCTCTCTCACAAATAGTGGGCCATAGAAAGCCTATTTTTTTTTTTTTGGGGGTTTTAGAAATTCTCCCTGAAAAAAAAAGGGAGATTAATATTGCCCTTTGGGCTTGTGTGCCAGTACTAAGCGTGCCATCTCTCTCTCTCTCTCTCTCAGTCAGTGGGCCATAGAACGCCTATTTTTGGTTTTATTTGTTTTCTAAATTCTCCCTGAAAAAATCATTTTATTTTATTTGGTTTCTAAATTCTTCCTGATAAAATCATATTTTTTTTATTATTTTTTTTTCTAAAGTCTCCCTGAAAAAAACAAAACAAAAAAAAAAACAAACAAAAAAAACAGTGGGGGATTAATATTGGCCTTTCTGCTTGTGTGCCAGTCTTGACTCCTGTGTGCGTCATCTCTCACTCAGTGGGCCATAGAACGCCTATTTTTTGTTTTATTAGTTTTATAAATTCTCCCTGAAAAAATCATTTTATTTTATTTGGTTTCTAAATTCTTCCTGATAAAATCATATTTTTTTTATTATTTTTTTTTCTAAAGTCTCCCTGAAAAAAAAAAAAAAAAAACAGTGGGAGATTAATATTGGCCTTTCTGCTTGTGTGCCAGTCTTGACTCCTGTGTGCGTCATCTCTCAGTCAGTGGGCCATAGAACGCCTATTTTTGGTTTTATTTGTTTTATAAATTCTTCCTGAAAAAATCATTTTATTTTATTTGGTTTCTAAATTCTTCCTGATAAAATCATATTTTTTTTATTATTTTTTTTTCTAAAGTCTCCCTGAAAAAAAAAAAAAAAAAACAACCAAAAAAAACAGTGGGAGATTAATATTGGCCTTTCTGCTTGTGTGCCAGTCTTGACTCCTGGGTGTGCCATCTCTCTCTCTCTCTCTCTCTCTCTCTCTCTCCAATTGTGGTCCATAGAAAGCCTATATTTTTTTTCCTTGATTTGGGTTCCAAAATCTACCAGAGAAAATAACTACATCAATCATTGGTAGAAAAATATTGGCCTCTGGGCTTGTGTGCCACTCCTGACTCCTGTGTGCGTCATCTCTCAGTCAGTGGGCCATAGAACGCCTATTTTTGTTTTTATTTGTTTTATAAATTCTCCCTGAAAAAATCATTTTATTTTATTTGGTTTCTAAATTCTTCCTGATAAAATCATATTTTTTTTATTATTTTTTTTTCTAAAGTCTCCCTGAAAAAAAAAAAAAAAAAAAAACAAACCCCCCCAAAAAATGGGAGATTAATATTGGCCTTTCTGCTTGTGTGCCAGTCTTGACTCCTGGGTGTGCCATCTCTCTCTCTCTCTCTCTCTCTCTCCAATTGTGGTCCATAGAAAGCCTATATTTTTTTCCCTTGATTTGGGTTCCAAAATCTACCAGAGAAAATAACTCCATCAATCATTGGTAGAAAAATATTGGCCTCTGGGCTTGTGTGCCACTCCTGATTCCTGTGTGCGTCATCTCTCACTCAGTGGCCCATAGAAAGCATATAGTTTGTTACATTTGTTTTCTAAATTCTCCCTGCAAAAATCTATTTTTTTTTTTTGGGGGGGGGGTTTCTAAAGTGTTCCTGAAAAGAAAAAAAAAAAAAGAAAAAAAAAATAATAGTGTGACATTAATATTAACATTTGTGCTTCAGTGACAGTCCTGCGTGTGGGGCATCTCTCTAATTTGCAGCCACCAAAAACAGAGTGTGTAACATTGGGCCTGATTTTCGCTGTGGTCTCACCAACCTGTAAAGGGGTAGCTAAATCATACTGAAGTTATAGCTCACCGTGTAAGTTGTGTGACTGCAACAAATAACGTTAGTTTGGTTACGTTTTTAAAACAATGAGGAAGTCTAGTGGAAGAGGTCGTGGCCGGGGGCGTTCATTGTCAGCTGGTAATGAGGGTAGTGGTAGTGGTGGAGCATCAGGTGGTCGTGGGGAAAAAAATATTGCACCTAAGTCTGGAGCTGTGGAGCCAGGTTCGTCGTCCGACTACACAAGGCCTCGAACGCTCCCTTTTCTGGGATTAGGAAAACCGCTTTTAAAGCCGGAGCAGCAAGAGCAAGTTTTGGCTTATCTTGCTGACTCAGCCTCTAGCTCTTTTGCCTCCTCTCGTGAAACTGGTAAAAGTAAAAGCAGCGCGTCGTTAGTGGATGTTCACGGTCAGGGACAAGTCACTTCCTTGTCCTCTTCAGCAAAAACAACAACAGAGAAGAATGCAGCAGGCGACACAACGGGTTACTCCATGGAGCTCTTTACACATACCGTCCCTGGCTTAGAAAGTGAAGCAGTTAACAGTCCATGCCCATTACAAGTTGAATCTGACATGGAGTGCACTGACGCACAGCCACAGCCAGACTACTATGCTGGTCCTTTGACTCAGACCACAACATTGACCTCGCAGGGTGCTGATCAAGAATCAGACCCTGATGAGACTATGTTGCCCCATCACGAACGCTATACCACCAAACGACACGGTGACACAGACGAAGTTGCGCAGGAGGTACAAGAAGAGTTATTAGATGACCCAGTTCTTGACCCCGATTGGCAGCCATTGGGGGAACAGGGTGCAGGCGGCAGCAGTTCTGAAGCAGAGGAGGAGGAGGGGCCGCAGCAGGCATCAACATCGCCACAGGTTCCATCTGCCGGGCCCGTATCTTGCCCAAAACGCGTGGCAAAGCCAAAACCTGGTGGAGGACAGCGTGGCCATCCGGTTAAAGCTCAGTCTGCAATGCCTGAAAAGGTATCCGATGCTAGAAAGAGTGCAGTCTGGCATTTTTTTAAACAACATCCAATTGATCAGCGCAAAGTCATCTGTCAAAAATGTTCTACTTCCTTAAGCAGAGGTCAGAATCTGAAAAGTCTCAATACTAGTTGCATGCATAGACATTTAACCACCATGCATTTGAAAGCTTGGACTAACTACCAAACGTCCCTTAAGGTTGTTGCACCCTCGGCCAATGAAGCTAGTCATCAACGCAACATCCCTTCCGGCAGTGTAGGACCACCATTTAGCGCACCACCTGCTGTATCTGTGCAGGTATCTTTGCCAGGCCAAAGCAGTCAGGGTCAGGGAATCACCAGTTTCGTAGTAGGAAACACTGCATCTAGGGCACCGGCGGCAACAATACCATCTCCCACCGTCTCTCAGTCTGCCATGTCCACCGGCACCCCCGCTAGTTCCACGATCTCCAGCTCTCCAGTCCAGCTCACCCTACATGAGACTATGGTTAGAAAAAGGAAATACTTAGCCTCGCATCCGCGTACACAGGGTTTGAACGCCCACATAGCTAGACTAATCTCGTTAGAGATGATGCCCTACCGGTTAGTTGAAAGCGAAGCTTTCAAAGACCTGATGGACTACGCTGTACCACGCTACGAGCTACCCAGTCGACACTTTTTTTCCAGAAAAGCCATCCCAGCCCTCCACCAGCATGTTAAAGAGCGCATCGTCCATGCACTCAGGCAATCTGTGAGCACAAAGGTGCACCTGACAACAGATGCATGGACCAGTAGGCATGGCCAGGGACGTTACGTGTCCATCACGGCACACTGGGTAAATGTGGTGGATTCAGGGTCCACAGGGGACAGCAAGTTTGGGACAGTTCTGCCTAGCCCACGGTCTAGTAAACAGTTGTCTGTAGCCGTTCGCACCCCCTCCTCCTCCTCCTCCTCCTCGTCCTCCTGCAGAAGCAAGAGCTCGTCCACAGACCGCAGTCGCACAAACACTCCATCCGCACCTGCCACTGTTGCACACCAGGTCTCCCATTATGGGGCAGCTACTGGCAAACGTCAGCAGGCTGTATTGGCTATGAAGTGTTTGGGCGACAATAGACACACCGCGGAAGTTCTGTCCGAGTTCTTGCAGCAAGAAACGCAGTCGTGGCTGGGCACTGTAGATCTTGAGGCAGGCAAGGTAGTGAGTGATAACGGAAGGAATTTCATGGCTGCCATCTCCCTTTCCCAACTGAAACACATTCCTTGCCTGGCTCACACCTTAAACCTGGTGGTGCAGTGCTTCCTGAAAAGTTATCCGGGGTTATCCGACCTGCTCCTCAAAGTGCGTGGACTTTGCGCACATATCCGCCGTTCGCCTGTACACTCCAGCCGTATGCAGACCTATCAGCGTTCTTTGAACCTTCCCCAGCATCGCCTAATCATAGACGTTGCAACAAGGTGGAACTCAACACTGCACATGCTTCAGAGACTGTGCGAACAGAGGCGGGCTGTTATGTTTTTGTGGGAGGATACACATACACGGGCAGGCAGTAGGATGGCAGACATGGAGTTGTCAGGTGTGCAGTGGTCGAAGATTCAAGACATGTGTCAAGTCCTTCAGTGTTTTGAGGAATGCACACGGCTGGTTAGTGCAGACAACGCCATAATAAGCATGAGCATCCCCCTAATGCGTCTGCTGATGCAAAGTTTGACGCACATAAAGGAGCAGGCGTCTGCACCAGAGGAAGAGGAAAGCCTTGATGACAGTCAGCGATTGTCTGGTCAGGGCAGTGTACATGACGAGGTACCGGGCGAAGAGGAGGTGGAGGATGAGGAGGATGATGGGGATGAGTATATTTTTAATGAGGAAGCTTTCCCGGGGGCACGGGAAATTGGTGGCGTGGCAAGGCCGGGTTCTGGTTTTTTGAGGGACACAAGTGACGTAGATTTGCCTGCAACTGCCCCTCAACCAAGCACAACCGCAGATTTGACAACGGGAACTTTGGCCCACATGGCGGATTATGCCTTGCGTATCCTCAAAAGGGACACACGCATTACAAAAATGATGAACGATGACGATTACTGGTTGGCCTGCCTCCTTGATCCTCGCTATAAAGGCAAATTGCAAAATATTATGCCACATGAGAACTTGGAACTAATATTAGCAACAAAACAATCAACTCTTGTTGACCGTTTGCTTCTGGCATTCCCTGCACACAGCGCCCGTGATCGTTCTCACACGAGCTCCAGGGGCCAGCAGACCAGAGGTGTTAGAGGGGCAGAAATCAGAAGTGGCGTTGGCCAGAGGGGTTTTCTGACCAGGTTGTGGAGTGATTTTTCTATGACCGCAGACAGGACAGGTACTGCAGCATCAATTCAAAGTGACAGGAGACAACATTTGTCCAGTATGGTTACAAACTATTTTTCATCCCTTATCGACGTTCTCCCTCAACCGTCATTCCCATTTGATTACTGGGCATCCAAATTAGACACCTGGCCAGAATTGGCAGAATATGCATTGCAGGAGCTTGCTTGCCCGGCAGCTAGTGTCCTATCAGAAAGAGTATTCAGTGCTGCAGGTTCAATACTAACAGAAAAAAGGACTCGTCTGGCTACCCAAAATGTAGATGATCTAACCTTCATTAAAATGAACCACAACTGGATTTCAAAATCTTTTGCCCCACCCTGCCCGGCTGACACCTAGCTTTCCTATGAAAAGGTCTTGCCTGTGGACTATTCTGAATGACTTTTCCAATCTCGTAATTTTCTTCACCTGATTGTCCAGCATACGACATGTTTCCACCTCACGAAATGGCCAAACTCCCCACACGGGGCCGTGCTATCGCCACTTTGCGCTTGGACCCTTGAGAGTGCTGTTTGTCTGAAGAGGTGGGTGTGGCCGCTTTTGGTCGACGGCACTGCCACTGGGTCCCTCATAGTACAATAAAGTGTCTCTGGCGGTGGTGGTGCGCACCCAACGTCAGACACACCGTTGTAATATGAGGGGCCCTGTGCCTGTACCGCCGGCCACAAGACAGTTCCCCCCCCCAGCTCAAACAGTGCTCTACCACTAGCAAAATTATCTCTCACAGCTTCACCAATGTGTAGTCTAGGCGCTGACATCCTTCAATGCCTGGCACTGACAATACCATTGTTTTGACATTTTTGTTATGTTAGGCCTTCGAAGCCTGTCTGCGGTCCCTTCTTTCTACAACTACTACACTGACCAGGCCACTGCTGGCCGTGTTACCCTGGAACCAATTTAAAAGTGCCTACAGTCAGCCCAATTTTGTTATGTTAGGCCTTCGAAGCCTGTCTGCGGTCACTCCTTCCACTAGACTTCCACTGACCAGACCACTGCTGCCCGTGTACCCCTGGAACCAATTTAAAAGTGCCTACAGCCAGCCCAAGTTTGTTATGTTAGGCCTTGGAAGCCTGTCTGCGGTCACTCCTTCCACTAGACTTCCACAGACCAGACCACTGCTGCCCGTGTACCCCTGGAACCAATTTAAAAGTGCCTACAGCCAGCCCAAGTTTGTTATGTTAGGCCTTGGAAGCCTGTCTGCGGTCACTCCTTCCACTAGACTTCCACAGACCAGACCACTGCTGCCCGTGTACCCCTGGAACCAATTTAAAAGTGCCTACAGCCAGCCCAAGTTTGTTATGTTAGGCCTTGGAAGCCTGTCTGCGGTCACTCCTTCCACTAGACTTCCACTGACCAGACCACTGCTGCCCGTGTACCCCTGGAACCAATTTAAAAGTGCCTACAGCCAGCCCAAGTTTGTTATGTTAGGCCTTGGAAGCCTGTCTGCAGTCACTCCTTCCACTAAACTTCCACTGACCAGACCACTGCTGCCCGTGTACCCCTGGAACCAATTTAAAAGTGCCTACAGCCAGCCCAAGTTTGTTATGTTAGGCCTTGGAAGCCTGTCTGCGGTCACTCCTTCCACTAGACTTCCACTGACCAGACCACTGCTGCCCGTGTACCCCTGGAACCAATTTAAAAGTGCCTACAGCCAGCCCAAGTTTGTTATGTTAGGCCTTGGAAGCCTGTCTGCAGTCACTCCTTCCACTAAACTTCCACTGACCAGACCACTGCTGCCCGTGTACCCCTGGAACCAATTTAAAAGTGCCTACAGCCAGCCCAAGTTTGTTATGTTAGGCCTTCGAAGCCTGTCTGCGGTCACTCCTTCCACTAGACTTCCACAGACCAGACCACTGCTGCCCGTGTACCCCTGGAACCAATTTAAAAGTGCCTACAGCCAGCCCAAGTTTGTTATGTTAGGCCTTGGAAGCCTGTCTGCGGTCACTCCTTCCACTAGACTTCCACAGACCAGACCACTGCTGCCCGTGTACCCCTGGAACCAATTTAAAAGTGCCTACAGCCAGCCCAAGTTTGTTATGTTAGGCCTTCGAAGCCTGTCTGCGGTCACTCCTTCCACTAGACTTCCACAGACCAGACCACTGCTGCCCGTGTACCCCTGGAACCAATTTAAAAGTGCCTACAGCCAGCCCAAGTTTGTTATGTTAGGCCTTGGAAGCCTGTCTGCGGTCACTCCTTCCACTAGACTTCCACAGACCAGACCACTGCTGCCCGTGTACCCCTGGAACCAATTTAAAAGTGCCTACAGCCAGCCCAAGTTTGTTATGTTAGGCCTTCGAAGCCTGTCTGCGTCCCGTTCTTTCAACTACAACTACACTGACCAGGCCACTGATGGCCGTGTTCCCCTGGAACCAATTTTAACTTGCCTACAGCCAGCCCTATGTTATTATGTTAGGCCTTCGAAGCCTGTCTGCGTCCCGTTCTTTCAACTACAACTACACTGACCAGGCCACTGATGGCCGTGTTCCCCTGGAACCAATTTTAACTTGCCTACAGCCAGCCCAATGTTAGGCCTTTGATGCCTGTCTGCCGTCACTCCTTCCACTAGGCCTCCACTGACCTGTCTACTGCGGCCCGTGTACCCCTTGAACCAACCTAATAAAATATTTAAAAAATTAATTTGATTATAAAAAATAAGATCGTGTTGAGATCTCAAATGCAGACATTTTAACAATCAAAACAAACACACAACAAATATCTGGAACTGTACTACAAAGGTCCAACAGCTACAATTTCTTTCTCCTGCAAGAAGTTAACTGAAAGTTTTTTGGAGTTGTTAACACAGATATGGAATCCACCGAGTGTTGTCCTGTCGCGTCTCCTTTAAATTATTTCCAATAAGATGTTAAACTATTAATTTAATAAAATCAATAATTAAAAAAATAATTGAGTAAGTCAAAAGCACATTGCAAATAAACATTAATTACAAATCAAGAAGCATGGCGCGTCCGAGGGTGAGTAGATACCGAATAAGAATATAATCACCCTCGGACGCGCAATGCTTATTTACAACAGCCTTCCTTCCTAAGAATCAGCCCTTTCGTGGTGTAGAGAGAGGTTGTGTTACACTCCAAGGTGTTCCCCGGGTTGCCTTTCATGAGCTTCGATCTTCCGGCTCTCGTTTAGTAGTTGGTGGAAACTACGCTGCATTAGGCCTACAAATTTGGTATGGGGTGTAGAGACAGGTTGTGTTACACTCCAAGGTTTTCACCAGGTTGCCTTTCCTGAGCTTCGATCTTCATGCTCTCGTTTAGTAGTTGTAGAAAAGTACACTGAATTAGGCCTACAAAATGGGTATGGGGTGGAGAGAGATGGTGTGTTACACTCCAAGGTGTTCCCCAGGTTGCCTTTCCTGAGCTTCGATCTTCCGGCTCTCGTTTAGTAGCTGTTGGAAACTACGCTGCATTAGGCCTACTAATTGTGTATGGGTGAAACAGTGGCGCATCTGCGGTCCCTCCTTCCACTAGGCCTCCACTGACCTGTCTACTGCGGCCCGTGTACCCCTTGAACCAACCTAATAAAATATTTAAAAAATTAATTTGATTATAAAAAATAAGATCGTGTTGAGATCTCAAATGCAGACATTTTAACAATCAAAACAAACACACAACAAATATCTGGAACTGTACTACAAAGGTCCAACAGCTACAATTTCTTTCTCCTGCAAGAAGTTAACTGAAAGTTTTTTGGAGTTGTTAACACAGATATGGCATCCACCGAGTGTTGTCCTGTCGCGTCTCCTTTAAATTATTTCCAATAAGATGTTAAACTATTAATTTAATAAAATCAATAATTAAAAAAATAATTGAGTAAGTCAAAAGCACATTGCAAATAAACATTAATTACAAATCAAGAAGCATGGCGCGTCCGAGGGTGAGTAGATACCGAATAAGAATATAATCACCCTCGGACGCGCAATGCTTATTTACAACAGCCTTCCTTCCTAAGAATCAGCCCTTTCGTGGTGTAGAGAGAGGTTGTGTTACACTCCAAGGTTTTCACCAGGTTGCCTTTCCTGAGCTTCGATCTTCAGGCTCTCATTAAATTGTGGTTAAATGGAACAACTGCATTTGGCGTACTAGTTGGTTTGGGGCCTACTATCGGTGTCTGCCGCTCCTTGCTGTTCTCCTGGTTTCCTGTCCTGAAATTCCATTTTCAGCCTCTCGTTAAGTAGTTGTTAATGTTAAACTGCATTTGGCCTACTAGTTGGGTTGGGGCCTACTATCGGTGTCTGCCACTCCTTGCTGTTCTCCTCCACTGAACAAAGCTGTGCCGCCTGTTTACTACGGTTGCCAATTTTGAACTGCATTTCGACTACTTACTGATTTGGCCCTACTCTCTGTGTCAGCCTCTCATTCCAGTTGTCCTCCACTGCAATGCCCCCTGGTTATTCCTGTGTTACCAATTTTGAACTGCATTTAGCCCACTTTCTTCTTTGGGCCTATATCTGTGTTTCCACTTCATCGTGCCCATTGCCCAGCCAGTGATAGATGAGTCTGCTGGTACATTGACCCATAACGCAACATTCCCCGTGCACGCTACACAACAACATTGTGACCCTGCTGAAAGTCAGGTTGCTCTTCCCGCATACCATACCACCTTACACGGGGACAAAGAGGAAGGTGCAGATGAAAGTGCAGGTTCCTTCATCAGGTGGGGGGAGGAATACTAGTTGGCGACGTCACTGGCACAGGGCCTCTCATAGTACGCAAAAGTGTTGCTGCCGGTGGGAGGCGCCCCCGCCGTGCAAACACACCGCTGTACTTTGAGGGGCCCTGTGCCAGTGCCAATGCCAACGAGTGGGCCCCCCCTGCTTGCTCAGGTTCACAGCACTTGCAAAGTTGAAATACTTACCTCTCCCTGCTCCACTGCCGTGACGTGGTCCAGATTTCCTGGGCCCACTAATTACTTGAACCAGCCCTACCCCCCACAACTTTAGCCAAATGACCCCCAATTTCAAATGCCTTCCAATTATTATAAGGTAAATTACGCTTGACAAGCTTCATTAAGAAGAATGGATGGTTTTGACATTAAAATGGGCACTCTAGGTGTTTTCCTGGCCCCCACTCACTGCCGACTATGCTGCCCCATTGACTTGCATTGGGTTTCGTGTTTCGGTCGATCCCGACTTTACGTCATAATCGGCCGATTTCACTCGACCCGACTTTGGACATAGTCGGGTTTCGCAAAACCCGGCTCGACTCTAAAAAGGTCAAGGTCGCTCAACTCTACCCGCCGCAAATCAGGGGAGATGGCAGACACAATGACTCCTTCCTTGAGGATACCCGCTGGCTCAGATAAACCCGGAGAGTCGGGCACAAAACTCCTAGACAGAGCATCCGCCTTCACATTTTTAGAGCCCGGAAGGTACGAAATCACAAAGTCGAAGCGGGCAAAAAATAACGACCAACGGGCCTGTCTAGGATTCAAGCGCTTGGCAGACTCGACATAAGTCAAGTTCTTATGATCAGTCAATACCACCACGCGATGCTTAGCTCCTTCAAGCCAATGACGCCACTCCTCGAATGCCCACTTCATGGCCAGCAACTCTCGATTGCCCACATCATAATTACGCTCAGCGGGCGAAAACTTCCTGGAAAAGAAAGCACATGGTTTCATCACTGAGCAATCAGAACCTCTCTGTGACAAAACCGCCCCTGCTCCAATCTCAGAAGCATCAACCTCGACCTGGAACGGAAGAGAAACATCTGGCTGACACAACACAGGGGCAGAACAAAAACGACGCTTCAACTCCTGAAAAGCTTCCACAGCAGCAGAAGACCAATTAACCAAATCAGCACCCTTCTTGGTCAAATCGGTCAATAGTTTGGCAATGCTAGAAAAATTACAGATGAAGCGACGATAAAAATTAGCAAAGCCCAGGAACTTTTGCAGACTTTTCAGAGATGTCGGCTGAATCTAATCCTGGATGGCTTGGACCTTAACTGGATCCATCTCGATAGTAGAAGGGGTAAAGATGAACCCCAAAAATGAAACTTTCTGCACACCGAAGAGACACTTTGATCCCTTCACAAACAAAGAGTTAGCACGCAGGACCTGAAAAACCATTCTGACCTGCTTCACATGAGACTCCCAATCATCTGAGAAGATCAAAATGTCATCCAAGTAAACAATCAGGAATTTATCCAGATACTCACGGAAGATGTCATGCATAAAAGACTGAAACACAGATGGAGCATTGGCAAGTCCGAACGGCATCACTAGATACTCAAAATGACCCTCGGGCGTATTGAATGCAGTTTTCCATTCATCTCCTTGCCTGATTCTCACCAGATTATACGCACCACGAAGATCTATCTTAGTGAACCAACTAGCCCCCTTAATCCGAGCAAACAAGTCAGATAACAATGGCAAGGGATACTGAAATTTAACAGTGATCTTATTAAGAAGGCGGTAATCAATACACGGTCTCAGCGAACCATCCTTCTTGGCTACAAAGAAGAACCCTGCTCCCAGTGGTGAAGACGATGGGCGAATATGTCCCTTCTCCAGGGATTCCTTCACATAACTGCGCATAGCGGCGTGTTCGGGCACGGATAAATTAAATAATCGACCTTTAGGGAATTTACTACCAGGAATCAAATTGATAGCACAATCACAATCCCTATGCGGAGGTAGAGCATCGGACTTGGGCTCTTCAAATACATCCTGATAATCAGACAAGAACTCTGGGACCTCAGAAGGGGTGGATGACGAAATCGACAAAAATGGAACATCACCATGTACCCCCTGACAACCCCAGCTGGATACCGACATGGAATTCCAATCCAATACTGGATTATGGGTTTGTAGCCATGGCAACCCCAACACGACCACATCATGCAGATTATGCAACACCAGAAAGCGAATAACTTCCTGATGTGCAGGAGCCATGCACATGGTCAGCTGGGCCCAGTATTGAGGTTTATTCTTGGCCAAAGGTGTAGCATCAATTCCTCTCAATGGAATAGGACACCGCAAAGGCTCCAAGAAAAACCCACAACGTTTAGCATTATCCAAATCCATCAGATTCAGGGCAGCGCCCGAATCCACAAACGCCATGACAGAAAACGACGACAAAGAGCATATCAAGGTAATGGACAGAAGGAATTTGGACTGTACAGTACCAATGACGGCAGACCTAGCGGACCGCTTAGTGCGCTTAGGACAATCAGAAATAGCATGAGTGGAATCACCACAGTAGAAACACAGACCATTCAGACGTCTGTATTCCTGCCGTTCAACTCTAGTCATAGTCCTATCGCACTGCATAGGCTCAGGTTTAACCTCAGGCAGTACCGCCAAATGGTGCACAGATTTACGCTCGCGCAAGCGTCGACCGATCTGAATGGCCAAAGACAAAGACTCATTCAAACCAGCAGGCATAGGAAATCCCACCATGACATCCTTAAGAGCCTCAGAGAGACCCTTTCTGAACAAAGCTGCCAGCGCAGATTCATTCCACTGAGTGAGTACTGACCATTTCCTAAATTTCTGACAATATACTTCTATATCATCCTGACCCTGGCACAAAGCCAGCAAATTTTTCTCAGCCTGATCCACTGAATTAGGCTCATCGTACAGCAATCCAAGCGCCAGGAAAAACGCATCGACACTACTCAATGCAGGGTCTCCTGGCGCAAGAGAAAATGCCCAGTCTTGAGGGTCGCCGCGCAAAAAAGAAATAATAATCAAAACCTGTTGAATAGGATTACCAGAAGAATGAGGTTTCAAGGCCAGAAATAGCTTACAATTATTTTTGAAACTTAGAAACTTAGTTCTATCTCCAAAAAACAAATCAGGAATAGGAATTCTTGGTTCTAACATAGATTTCTGATCAATAGTATCTTGAATTTTTTGTACATTTATAACGAGATTATCCATTGAAGAGCACAGACCCTGAATATCCATGTCCACACCTGTGTCCAGAATCACCCAAATGTCTAGGGGAAAAAAAAAAAAGTGAACACAGAGCTGAGAAAAAAAAAAAAAAAAAAAATGATGTCAGAACTTTCTCTTTCCCTCTATTGAGAATCATTAGTTAGGCTCCTTGTACTGTTATATTTGCTAATGACAGGTGTTATGAAGGCAATCCAGAAACACAGTGTGCATAGCGATCAGAGCGCACACAGTGATCTGACAAATACCCAAAAATACAAGAACGAGCTCTGAGACGTGGAAACTCTGAAGACTGCACACCTGATCCTATCCTAAACACAACTAAAAGCGGCTGTGGATTGCGCCTAACAACTACCTAGGCAACTCGGCACAGCCTAAGAAACTAGCTAGCCTGAAGATAGAAAAATAGGCCTGACTTGCCCCAGAGAAATTCCCCAAAGGAAAAGGCAGCCCCCCACATATAATGACTGTGAGTAAGATGAAAAGACAAAACGTAGGGATGAAATAGATTCAGCAAAGTGGGGCCCGATATTCTAGGACAGAGCGAGGACAGTAAAGCGAACTTTGCAGTCTACAAAAAACCCTAAAGCAAAACCACGCAAAGGGGGCAAAAAAAACCCACCGTGCCGAACTAACGGCACGGCGGTACACCCTTTGCGTCTCAGAGCTTCCAGCAAAATAAAAGACAAGCTGGACAGAAAAAAAGCAACAAAAAAGCAAAAAGCACTTAGCTATACAGAGCAGCAGGTCACAGGAACAATCAGGAGAAGCTCAGATCCAACACTGAAACATTGACAAGGAGCAAGGATAGCAGCATCAGGCGGAGTTAAGTAATGAAGCAGTTAACGAGCTCACCAGAACACCTGAGGGAGGAAGCTCAGAAGCTGCAGTACCACTTGTGACCACAGGAGTGAATTCAGCCACAGAATTCACAACAGCTACCCATTCGCTACAGGGTCCAGTATAAACTCATCTCTCTCACCCACAAAGCTCTCCACAGTTCTGCACCGCCCTATATTTCCTCTCTCATCACTGTCTATCGCCCTACACGTGCCCTCTGTTCTACAAATGACCTAACACTAACATCCCTTGTAATCCGAACCTTGCACCTCCGTCTCCAAGACTTCTCTCGTGCTGCGCCAGCTCTCTGGAATGCACTTCCCCAGACGATCAGACTGATACCTAGCCCCGACCTATTCAAGCGCACTTTAAAAACCCATCTCTTCAAACAAGCCTACCACATCATCTACTCAGTAAACTAACTTTGCCCTGTTCCCTCCTTCCAAATATTATTCTGAATCTGCACCCTACTATTCATCTGTCTCCACACCCTCCATGCACATGATATAGTTATGATACTTGACTACTGCACTTAAACACACGGGCTGATGACCGGATCATGCAGCTTTATATGAGAATCCCTATTTATTATAATTGCCAGACCTGAAATAACGAGCACTTTTCACCTGTTGTGTCCCCCCCATTTCCTTGTAGATTGTAAGCTTGCGAGCAGGGACCTCACCCCTAATGTCACTGTTTAAATTGTCTTAACTTATACAGAATTTATTGTCTGTACATGTCCCCGCTTAATTGTAAAGTGCTGCGGAATATGTTGGCGCTATATAAATAAAAAATTATTATAATTATTAATCTTGACTAGTTCAACCCTTCATTGAAGATGTATGCAATTGTAAAGGCATAAGGTTTCATACTTCCAGCTATACACATACACTGAACACGGTGTGATTTGAGTCTAACTTTAAATACCATTTTAAATCCCTATGTAGCTGTTCATCCAGTCTACCATAACCATGGAGGATCAACGTGTTACATACCAAATACATCAGTAAAGACCCCCATACATGCTATACTAATTTAGACTAAACCTGCCGATATCGATAGGTATGGACGGCAGTCTAATGTTTATGGGGACCCCCCCGACTCTTCCCCAATAGATTATGGTGAGGACAGAAGGATCTGGCGTGTCCAATTTTGGACTGTCTACCCTTTTTTTCTCTAAGAGATGAGCTGCCACCACCACCTGTCTTATAGAGAACACAGAGCACGCATATGTATAAGAGAGTGGGGCGAGATGGCTTCCAGCTGAAAGATCGGCCAAATCATTGTTAGGCTGACAGTCATCTTAAGTGTTTGTAGAAGTACAAGAAGTGGCTTATCAAAAAACAAAACAAAAGTTTTTTTTATTTGAATCCAACTACCTATTGTTTTTTCCCCATAATGTCATTTATTGGGGAAAAGTCAGGAGGCCTCATACATGTCAGGTGGTTGGATGGTTAAGTCAAAATGGAATCACACATGCAGAGAAACTCAAGACATAGGCAAATCCTTCCCAGTACCAGAGAATGCTCCTATTGGCCCAAACGTTAATAATATTAATAATAATTATAATGGGATTTGATAAAAGACAACCCCATTTGAAAATGACTTTTTTTTTTACTAGGGTCTATTTCTTCTATTATGGTTTACAACCTTTTATACCTTACTGATGATATATCCTACTTGTACAGTGATACAGAATTGATTAGTGAGTGCACTATTTAATTAATTAGGGGTCCACACATGTTCTGTACATATGGGGATTGGATCTTTTTTCTGGTAGGCCCAAGACACCTTCGATACCGCAGGGTGGGTCTAAAGAAAAAGGAAATATTTTCAAACCTATTGCTTCTAATTGGATAAAAACTGTCAAAATTCATATCATATTGGTCAATAATTGCAAACTGTCTTGATTATTTTTTTTATTAATTTTAATATGGTAGTTTGTGTTATGAACATATCTTCATAGGTTTATACTAGTTAACAATTATATGTGTATGTATAGAATGTAAGTCCGCAAGGACAGGGTCTTCTCTCCTCTGTACCAGTCTGTTATTGTAAATTTGTTTACTGTAAATGATAACTATAACCCCTTTCTCATGTACAGCACCATGGAATTAATGGTGCTATATAAATAAATAATAATAATAATAACAATAATAATGTGGTTGGTTGTGGTGAGAAAAGTACCTGAAACAGAGGTAGTGTGCTTGGACTTGTAAGAGGTAGAAGAGGATTTTCTTTCTCATGGATATCAGGTTTAATTTAGACTTTATAAGCTTTGCACTATTTGTTCCCTTCTAATTAATTGTTGGCACACGTTTAATATGACCCGCACATATAAATCAATTAGGCGCTAAAAGAAATTAATGATGAAAGGGTTTGTCAATGAAGACAAGAAAAGCTTGACGTATGGGGGGACTTTTCCCACCAGCTGTAGGAAATGGGCATTTTTGTGCGTACAATGGATCAATCTGGATATTCGTGTCTGTCTTGGGGCTCCTGCACACTGATAAGAAGCCAAAACAGCAGTATACAGGGTTATATTGTCTCCATGCACTGCTGCAGAGGCATCATTGGACTCTTTGTGTTCAAAGATTAGTCTCCATTGGAAGCAATGCTTCTTGAAGGGAATACTTCAGTACATAGGATTTTGTTTTTGTTTTTTTACAAAATGCCAACTAAAAAACCCTTTATATATCTGCATATAAAATAGGACCTGCACAGAGATACAGAGGAGACTGCACAGTGGTGTAACTGGAGGCTCGTGGGCGCCAATAACATCACTCCAAAAGGGCCCCTAACTATTGCAAGTCTTTAACTGCAATGGTCTTTTCGTATGGTCCAAAGGGACATTTTGGGCCACCTAGACTCAAAGATAGAGGTGCTTTTGCCACCCATGCACCTATTATAGTTACACCCCTGCTTATGCACGTCTTTCAAAGTCCTACTTAACCCTAATCCACCATGACGTATGAATGTAATCACAAGCTCGTTGACATAACAGACTTCAGGGTTTGTACAGTGATTAAAGCTGAATATAGGCAAGCTCGGTTTGGATGAGAGTGCAGGTATTCTTGATTATATCCCATGATCATAGCAAAAGGATTGGGAATTTGGAAAATTCAGCTCGTCCAACTCTTCTTCCCACTGCCATCTGCCATCAGGGAAGAGTCATCCTGGGCTGGAAAGTGTAAAGAAGCAAATGTTTTCTAGTCCCAACAAGATGGCCAATGCTCATCTAGTGTGTGAACATCTAATACTCTAGGTGGCACCCTCCATTTCATACAGACAAAAATATGGTTATCCCATTGCTGTATTACAGAAAGCTTCTCCCCTAAAAGCATAATGCAATGTTAGGAGTCATGCATATATCCATGCAAAATTGGTCCAATCTTGGACCACAATGCACAGACCGGCAGGGGTCTTCCGACTGGAGCATGACAGCTTCATATATTTCTCGGTTCAGTAGAGCTGCGACCAATTCATGCATTGCGAGCCGAGACGAGGCTGAGGTCCATGAATATCTGCACAAGTTTTTATACAGAGGTACTGTACAATGGCACACAGAGTGTACATGGAACAGAAAAGTAGGGACTCAGAATACTGTTGTACCTACTCATTGTCTTGTGCATTGAGGGAAAGGAAAGCTGCTTCTTGATGACCTATCCTCTTAAAGAACTGAAGAAACCTTGCACTTTCATTCCTAAACTTCCCCAATTTCTTTTTATCTCTTCGCCCAATGGCGTAGACATTAGCCGACAAACAGAGTCTCTAAGGACATATTCTTCCGTTTGCTAGACTAGGATCTTTGGAAGTATCTTAGACCACAGCTTTTTCATCTGTTATTGTGTCACCATTATTAACATGGAAAGAATAGTCAAGAGTAAATAGATCTTTTCAGTCTGGACACTACAGCTCTGGAAAAAATTAAGAGACCACTGCAAAATACTCAGTTTGTCTGATTTTTCTCTTTATAGGTATATTATTGCGTAAACTGTAAATTGTTCTTTTATTCTATAAACTTCTGACAACATTAAATTTTGTATTTTTTTTTACAAAGAAAAATGGTCAAAATTAAAAAAAAACTCAGTGCTTTCATACGTCAAATAATGCAAAAAAAACAAGTTCATAATCATTTAGCAACAACAATACTAATGTTATAACTCAGGAAGAGTTCAGAAATCAATATTTTGTGGAATAACCATGATTTTTAATCCCAGCTTTCATGCGTCTTGGCATGCTTTCCTCCAGTCTTGGCATGCTTTCCTCCAGTCTTTCACACTGCTTCTGGTGCACAAATTTAAGCTCTTCTTCTCTGTTTGATGTCTTGTGACTATCCATCATCCTCTTGATTACATTTCAGAGGTTTTCAATGGAGTTCAGGTCTGGAGATTCGGCTGGCCATGACAGGGTTTTCATGTGGTCTCTTAATTTTTGCAAGAGCTGTATGTAAAATAATTCTCCGACTAGAGGGTCATTATAAAATCATTAGTATTATTGAGAAGAAAAAATATCTACCTCCAAGATAATGATTCCATATCAATTATTTCCAATACTGAGAATTAATCAAACATTGACATTGTATGATATGGAAAAAACCCAAAGGTATGAACTGGGATATAAACTTTTGTGCATGCAACATGTAAGCGAGCGTTCACACTGGCCATTAAACTGAAAAAAAAATCAATAGACAGAAACAAAATGATTAAATACCCTACAGTAAATTAATAGCATAGTTAAAGAAAACAATCTATGGTACTTAGTTAGCATGTTTTTTGATTAAAAAAATGTGAAAGCCATTCCGCCTAATCACGGCAACCACAATTGGGACAGAACTAACTCTAATATTAAAAACCTTACCATTTATCAAGTGACATGCATGTGGATTAGGGCTGAGAGAGACTGAGTCCAACTCCTGATGAAGTTACGGCGAAACGCGCGTAGGGGCGTAGATCCTGTCACTGTACCATATAACATACCAAGTACTTGCCTAATGTATGCACCTTATTGACGCCTTTCCTCATGCACTGCAAGCACTTTATTTAGCATTTGCCATTTGCGCTTTATTGTGCCCTGTCATCCACTCCTTCACAATAGGTTATTTCCGTACACCAGGTCTATAGAGTGGCTTTCTGGAATTTGTTTGGGTTGTGCAGCTGGCATAATTTTGCTTATTTTATTATTTTTTTTGCTCTAACCAGCCTGTTGGGACTTTTGTGTTTATAGTGCTTTAAGAGCTTTTTTGACTTTCTACTTATCCCATTGTGTAGGGAATTTCAGTATCTAATAATTTACAGACTATGCTGCAATTTTTTAACACACAGATTCGGTCTGTGAAAAAAAATCGCTTGTCGCACTGTCAAATTGAATACATTTGTGCAGTCTGTATTTTAACATACAACACTGAGACCAAAAATATAGTTCTGTGAGGCATATGAGGTCACTGTCAATCGATGACCCAACGCAGTAAAAATTGGGACAGAACTCCTCATACAGCGCTTTGTGGAGGCACTAGTTCTTATTAAGGAAACCAGTGGTGCAAAATGTCTAAAGGTACCGTCACATTTAGCGACGCTGCAGCGATCTAGACAGCGATGCCGATCGCTGCAGCGTCGCTGTGTGGTCGCTGGAGAGCTGTCACACAGACAGCCCTCCAGCGACCAACTATGCAAAGTCCCCTGGTAACCAGGCTAAACATCGGGTTACTAAGTGCAGGGCCGCACTTAGTAACCCAATGTTTACCCTGGTTACCAGTGTAAATGTAAAAAAAACAAACACTACATACTTACATTCCGGTGTCTGTCCCCCGGCGCTCTGCTTCCTGCACTGACTGTGAGCGCCGGCCGGCCGTAAAGCAGAGCGGTGAAGTCACCGCTCTGCTTTACGGCCGGCCGGCGCTGACAGTGCAGAGAAGAAGAACGCCGGGGGACAGACACCGGAATGTAAGTATGTAGTGTTTTTTTTTTTTTTACATTTACACTGGTAACCAGGGTAAACATCGGGTTACTAAGCGCGGCCCTGTGCTTAGTAACCCGATGTTTACCCTGGTTACCAGTGAAGACATCGCTGAATCGGCGTCACACACGCCGATTCAGCGATGTCTGCGGGAGATCCAGCGACGAAATAAAGTTCTGGCCTTTCTGCTCTGACCAACGACATCACAGCAGGATCCTGATCACTGCTGCGTGTCAAACACAACGATATCGCTATCCAGGACGCTGCAACGTCACGGATCACTAGCGATATCGTTGTTAAATTGTTCAGTGTGAAGGTACCAATACTCCATGGAAAGCCAAAGGCAAATTCTATGTTCACTGTACGATCATTAATACAATTGTTATATCCATAGAACATCGATGTTATTGGCAGACCATCTACTGTTTACACAGGATCATGCGCTGTCGAGAAAGATACATTTTAAATTAGTCATTCTCGACAGCACATCATCTAGTGTAAACAGGAGATGTGTTGCTGATTACGACAATGTTCTTTGCAAACAGAAAGATCACACCCAACAAAAGAGCATTTTGCTGTTAGGATGGACTGATGGTTGAGCCCTAAGTCAATGTCTACTAAGGTTAGTAATGAAGGACGGGTCTGTTCTGATCAGACCCAGAGGGTACTTTGTACCTACAGGATCCTGAGATGTAAAACCATTATTGCTCACATCAAAAGCTAAAATCTCATACTTCCAGGCTTCATAGTTGTGACAAAGCAGGAAAGACCCATTTTAGATTTTAGCACTGTCCCTTCCCCATTTTCTCATGTATAAGAAGTAATCAGAATGAATTTTACCAAAACTGATTAACAAAAGTAACCATCTCCACCATGAATTGCCCACTTTAGGACAACAATAGACCATTTTACTGGCCTCATCAATAAACCTTTCCAAGCCTGTAACAATATGGATCCATTGATAGGCTTAACCCAAAACTAACCACTCGAAAACTTTGGACATTTTGCATTTATTATTGCTATTCTTGCGTAATATAACAATTAAGGGCAACAAATAGAAGCTTTCACATTGCAGATAGCAGTTAAAGGGGGGATGGGGACTAATATGTCCCTGATAATGGGTATCTGGTGGCTTTTGTGTTGCCTTGGATGACAGTAACATAGTCCTTTTCCATTTAGTTTCTGAAGAATCCCTAAACAAATGGCCAGGCCTGTGTTTAGTGGCCTTAAGTGGATAAACAGTGACAGGCCATGATTGATTTCACTCTCAATGGAGAGAAAACTTTTAGTTTACTGAATCCTGGGATGGACAATGGTCTTAAGTCCATCCATGGGCAAACAATCATGTCCTATTTATCTCTTTGTATAATGCAATTAGAAGCTTAATAAGTCATTTGTCACAAAGGCTCCTTGGTAAATAGGACGGGAAGATAACGAAATCAATAATCAATCAATTAAGAGAATGCAAATTACTCTTCTCTTTAGCAGCAATTAAAGACACAAAGCTATCCCTACAATCAATAGGCTGTGTAGGGGGTAGCAGTTACACCCTGGTGCCTGAAGCAAAGGCCTCTCTGCCACCTAAATACTATTCTAAATGCCACGTGGATGGTTGGAGATCTTTTACTGATTTTGCATAGGGGTCCATGATCTAATGGCGCTGGTTACAAAGTTTGATATTAGAACTTCTGGGAAACCACATACAAGCAATAGTATTGCTCCTGGGAATGTCAACCTAGTCACAATTTTTTTTAAGCAAAATTTTAAATTCTTCCATTGTCAGACTTGGGTTTCCTGGGGTTATCAGAAAAAATGATACTGAAGGTCTTCCCTCCATCCAAACAGGACAGGTGATCCTCCGCAATTAAAGGGAGTCTCTCAACTTACGCGAGGATGTGGGGGACTTAGCTCCTATTAAATCATACATGTAGTATTGATATTAGTGGTTTAGTTGCCGTGAAAAAAAAAAGATTTATTTAATATGGAAATGAGGGGCTTTGGAGACAAGCACACAGTGCACATTACACCCCCTTAATTTGAGCACTTGAGAACTTTATTAATTCTTGATTGACAGCACTCAAGGGAGCCCTGCCAGACACTGCGGGACCCCATCTGCACTCACATAGTGTACTTCTTCAGGCTCACATCATTATCTTCTGTCTGCAATACAGTACTGCGCGGTAACCACAATCAGAAGCCGATGACACTATGCGAGCATGGCTGGGTTTCTTCATTATCTCTGCAGAGGTGCTGAACCGCTAATTGTGTTCAGGTACCACTCTGTCAATCAAGATATGACAAAATGCTTAACGCAAAGTTCAGGAACCTATCACCAGCTTTTTCCCACATAAAGTAGGGCCAGCACCTGCAGAATGCTGTATATAAGTCCCCAATAACACAAAAAAGAGCTTATATTATACTCACCTATGGAGAGGTATGGTCCAGTAGGTTGTCTGGTCTTGATCCGGTGCCTCCTCTCTTCTTGCAATCACCATTCTCCTTCTTGGTTCGGGTGGAAGTTGCGCCCTACTTCAGCCACTCAGTGTTCTCCATCCGGCTCCCGAGCAGTTGTACTATTCTCTGTCCTGCGGAAGGCAGAGCAAAGTACTGCAATGTGCATTCGCAGGGAAAGGCCAAAGATTGCTGGCGCATGCGCACTATAATACTTTGCTCTGCCCTCGGCAGGGCAGATAGAAGTGCGTCTACACTGGAGCTAGATGGGGGACACTGTATGGATAATGTAGGATACATCAGCCACATGAAGCAAGAAGGAAGACGGTGATCGAAGAAGAGAGGAGGCGCCGGATCAAGGTCAGCTACGTCCATCGGACCAGACTGCGTAGTAGGTGAGTATAATAAAAGGTCTGGTGCATTGGGGACTTATATACAGAACGGTGTACAGGTGCTTGCCCTAGTTTATATGGGAAAAAAACTGGTGAAAGGTTCCTTTTAAATACCTGTATGTGTTTTTAGGTGTTTTAATTTATAAAATATAAAATAAACATATTTAGTAACACAATGTCTGTAAAAGTCCAATCTATGAAAAAGCTGAAAGTAATTAACCAATTATGACATCTAGTAAAAGCAATAAAGAGAAACAAAAATCAAAATTTTAGAATATTCATTTTACTGACAAAACACAGATCTATCGATGCAAAAAATGAGTAAGTTAAGGATCTGAGCAACCCCAAAAACTTTTTTTTTTTACAAGTTTCTGTAACTTTTTCAGCCATCAAAATATTTTTAAAAATCGGTATCGTCGTAATTGTACTGACCTGGAAAATCATGTTGCCAGATCAATTTTAGTTCACAATGAATACTGTAAAACAAAACCTAAGAAGCAACGATGACATTTTTTTCTGCACCGTTTCCCCTCACTTTTCCAGTTTTTCAGTACAGTATATGGAAAAATGAATAGCGTCATTCAATCTCATTCTGCAAAAGACAAGCCCTCAAACGACTGTGTCAATGGAAAAGTAAAAAACTGAAAAACGCAAAAAACGAAAAGTTGCCGGGTTAAGCAGTTTTTTAATAGTTTGCTTTGTTTTTGTTTTTTAGTTAAAAGCAAATATTATATTGCTCCATGTGATTTTTTTTTCTTTTGTGGGAAAATACAAGATTCACAAATATTAAGCAATTAAATAAGATGTTTTTCAAAGCATTAAGTAAATGACAAGTATCACTTCGTCTGCCCCAATCATTGTAAGGCTGCATTGTATTCTCTGTATTTTGGTATAAACAGGGCAGTCGATATTCTTCCTTGTACCTACCGCAAGTCTTAGCAATGAGCGTGGGAAGGAAGCTCTGCGCTCAAGGAAACAGATGACATAACAAAGACTCATTTTTTTCCAGACTTCCTTAAAAGATAGAAAAGTTTTATATCATTATGTATACAGTAAATCATTTGTCTGCCTATCTGCTACTGTATCATACAGACATAGCGAATTAGCGAGATGCAATAACAGGTTCCTAGAACTGTCAAAGGCGATGTTGGCATATTCATACAGCAAACCATACATTGAAAGACCGCATGCAGCTTTTCTTTTATTAACTTCATTATGTAGAAAAAATGTTGCTTTTAAAACAATAAAATGTTTCACAATAAGACAGTCTGTTGTATAAAAATGTATATTTATATGTAAAATATGTACAGCTCTGGCAAAAATTAAGAGACCACCACATGAAAACCCTGTCATGGGCAGCCCAATCTCCAGACCTGAACCCCATTGAAAACCTCTGGAATGTAATCAGGAGGATGACGGATAGTCACGAGCCATCAAACAAAGAAGAACTGCTTACATTTTTGCGCCAGGAGCAAAGTGAAAGACTGGTGGAAAGCATGCCAAGACACATGAAAGCTGTCATTAAAAATCAGGTTATTCCACAAAATATTGATTTCTGAACTCTTCCTGAGTTAAAACATTAGTATTGTTGTTTCTAAATGATTATGAACTTGTTTTCTTTGAACTATCTGAAAGCACTGTTTTTTTTATTTAATTTTGACCATTTTTCTTTGTGAGAAAAACTACAAAATTTATTGCTTGGAAATTTGGAGACATGTTGTCAGAAGTTTATAGAATAAACGAACAATTTACATTTTATGCAAAAATATACTGTACCTATAAAGAGAAAAATCAGACAAACTGAACATTTTGTAGCGACCTCTTGATTTTTGTCAGAGCTGTATGTATGCATAAAACAAATGTGATTCTTTAATAATATAATGATTGTGATGAACAATTTTCTTGATTTTTTCCTGCTCCTTTTACTGAACCCCCTTGGGCCCATTATATACATATATATATATATATATATATATGTAGGCCTGGCGGCCTCGACCAATCAGAGACCGGCACAGCATCGACGTAGAAATCCCGCGTCTCTGATTGGTCGAGGCCGCCAGGCCTCGACCAATCAGCGACGGGCACAGCGACGATGATGTCATAAAGGACGTAGAAATCCCGCGTCTGATTGGTTGAGGCTGCCAGGCCTCAACCAATCAGCAACGGGCACAGCGACGATGATGTCATAAAGGACGTAGACATCTCACGTTTCTGATTCAGCGACGGGCACAGTATCGACGTAGATGTCATAATGGTTGCCATGGCGACGATGATGTCATAAAGGTTGCCTCGACCAACCAGCGACGGGCACAGTGTGCCGCGAATTCTGGAATCATCATTGTCCATATACTACGGGGACATGCATATTCTAGAATACCCGATGCGTTAGAATCGGGCCACAATCTAGTATATATATAATTGTCTAAGGGTTTTTCCGTCTGTCTTTCTGTCTGTCTGTCTGTCTGTCTGTCCTGGAAATCTCGGCTCTCTGATTGGTCAAGGCCACCAGGCCTCGACCAATCAGCAACGGGCACAGCGACGATGATGTCATAAAGGACGTAGAAATTCCGCGTCTGATTGGTCGAGACTGCCAGGCCTCGACCAATCAGCAACGGGCACAGCGACGATGATGTCATAATGGTTGCCATGGCAACGATGTCATAAAGGTTGCCTCGACCAATCAGCAACGGGCACAGCGACGATGATGTCATAATGGTTGCCATGGCGACGATGATGTCATAAAAGTTGCCTCGACCAATCAGCGACGGGCACAGTCTGCCGCAAATTCTCGAATCATCATTGTCCATGTACTACGGGGACATGCATATTCTAGAATACCCGATGCGTTAGAATCGGGCCACAATCTAGTATATATATATATCTATATATATAATTGTCTAAGGGTTTTTCAGTCTGTCTGTCTGTCTTTCTGTCTGTCTGTCTGTCCTGGAAATCCCGGCTCTCTGATTGGTCGAGGCCGCCAGGCCTCGACCAATCAGCAACTGGCAGAGCGACGATGATGTCATAAAGTACGTAGACATCCTGCGTCTCTGATTGGTCGAGGCCGCCAGTCTGTAATATTAAAAAGTGGACAAAACAATACAACATATAAACAAAGTGCTCACGCCGAAAACCGTGCTCTATTAAAAAACTGGTATGGTCTCACCAATTATGGACGAAGGGTACCCAAATCGATGCAAAAGGGTCCCAGGGAGGGTCCAGTAGTTGTGGGATAAGAATGTAGGAACGGAGGACCTCTGCCCTATATCCCCTGTCGTGCCCCAGCAATGACTCCTGCCCTCAAAAGGACAGGCCCGAATCAGCCCCACTACGGACACCCCTACACAATGTAAGATGTAGTATAACGCCTCCCTACACGTTTCTTCTCCAATCCCGGAGATTCATCAGGGGAGTTTCAGTGGCCAACAGGCCCAAGCGTAGCTTAAAAGTCCATAAGCGAAGTTAGTAGTCCATAGACTGGAGCTATATGAAGTGGCTATATAGCTTCCAGATACCGGCAGTCCTGTGTGGTGTCTGCCACAAGAAGTGAGTCAGCCACTGGTTATTAAATAAATAAATAAATCATTTAAAATAACGGTGTGGGGTCCCCCCAATTTTGATAACCAGCCAAGCTAAAGCAGAAAGATGAGGGCTGGCTTTCCCAGGCTGGGAGGGGGCCAAGAATATTTGCCCTCTCAAGCCTAAAAATAGCAGCCGCCTCAGAAAAGGTGCATCCTTTAGATGTGCCAATTCTGGCACTTTGCCCAGCCCTTCCCACTTGCTCTGGTGCGTTGGCAAGTGGGGTAATAGTTTTGGGGTAGATGTAAGCTGTTTTATGTCTGCTAACATGAAGCCCAGGGGTTATTAATAGTGAGACATCTATCAGACACCCAAATCACTAACCCAGTAAATAAAAGTAATAAAGATGCACACAGAGCAAAGTACTTTATTTGAACAAAATACTCACCCACAGGAACCCGCTTTAACCCATTTGTTAATGTAAAAATTAAAAATTAAAATTTATACTCACCTGTCCCTGTCCTCTGCTGCATCTGGTTGCATTGCTGAGCCGTGAAAATTTTACAGCTCTGTCGGCAACCTGCTCACACTGAGCTGAGCGTGAGAATGCGGCTGCATCAGCCTGGAGGTAACCTAATTGACATCACCGCCGGCTGCGGGACAGGAAAATAGAAGGTGAGTATTTGTTTCCCACTCACTGTTTATAATGCTTTGGTGGCTAGAGAGTAGAACTTGGATGCAATTTCCCCCCCCGCTGCACACGCCACACAGCCATCACTCAACTGTCTTCTCGGCGCCCGGCACCGCCTCCTCAGCGCTGTTTTCAAATCATCCGGCACCTGCGCTCTTTTGTCCTGACTGGGGCAGGCGCAGTGAGCGCAGCCCGTCTGACCTCATATGCAGTCTCGCAGACTGCGCCTGTGCGGCCGCCCTGCTTGTGAATCCCAGCCCCGCAGTGTCTTATGATTTATTCACATTGCGGGGCTGGGGTTCACAAGCAGGGCGGCTGCACAGGCTTTTTCCGTGAAAACATTCTTTTATTAAATACATACAGGTCCCAAATTTTACATACACATACTACTACCAGTATTAGACACTCACATATATAAAACTAACTGTTCTGCAATGGTTTACTGCCCATGTCTCCTTTCCTGACGGCTTCTGCAATGATTTTGCAGAAGCCGACAAATGAATTATCGGCTATTCTGCTATCTATCTCTCTATGAAAAATAAAGATATATATATATGTGTGTGTCACTGACATATATATATATATATATATATATATGTATTCTATGTGTATATATCTATTCTATCTTTTCTATTCTTAACATGTCAGTTTGATTTTACTGTGCGCCGGACATGAATTGCCGGCCTTTCAAAGGACACCGGTGCATAAAAATCTGAAAGCATTCGCATGGTGCAAGTGCTCTGTGATTTTTTTCTTGCACCCATTGACTTACATTGGCAAATCTCGTCCGAGAATCGCAGCAAATCGCAGCATGCTGCAATTTTTTTATCTGTCCGATTTCGGCTGAGAAAAAACACGCAAATGAGATGTCACCTACTGAATAACATTGGTCTGAGTGCAATCTGATTTTTTATCAGATTACACTCGTCCGTTTTTATCGCAAGTGAGTATGAGCCCTTAAAAGGGTGTTCACAAGGCAAAGCATTATCCCTATATATTTAGTCCCATAATCTAAGCTATGTTCTAATATGCTTGCATTAAAATTTTCTACTGTTCCCTAATAGCACTATCTAACTACTTTTGTATTTTTTTTTCTCTATTTCCTTTCTGATTCAAATTCTCTTGAGTATCCCCAGTGCATGCTGGGATACTCAAACAAAGCATTAACAGGAAGCAGAGTCTGCGGTCATTGTTACAGTCCCTGCACCTCCCTAAAATGAAGCATCATCAGTGACTCTCATTTTAGGGGCTAGTCCCTGCTCTGTCCTTGAGTGTCTTGCTTGGGCAGTGTTTCCCTTAGTGCCTATGTGATAATAACAGCATTCGGTCTGTTGTCTGGTTAGCCGAATAGTAATAAGTAGGCAACAGAGCAGTGATGTCACCTACGAGGGTGGGTGGCGCTAGTCCTCCTGCACTGTATAGTGACAGTGCAAAGTCTGACAAAAATTACAAGCAGGGTCATCAAAACACCCTTGTTGGCACAAACTGTAGTGCATCATTCAAATATTAAGAAAATGTAGTTGTGGTACTTCTAAACTCACAAAAGCTCTACACACAGTGCAAAGCCAGAAAAAAAATATAAGAAGGGTCTTCATAGATGTTTGGAGGAAGCAACTGGAGGGCCTTATTTAAATATTGAAGATTAAAAACACTTTATGTGCTGCTGTTATCTGGTGGTGTGGAAAAGTCGGGGTTAATCCAGATTTAGTTGATTTTTATTGGGGTAAGCCTGTCAGCGTTTTATGTTGACAAGCAAAAGTGCCTGTCTCTTATGACCTCCCTGGTAGCACTAAAAACTAGCTCAGACAAGACTCTAGTGGCAGGGCAGCACAGCACCTCCAAGGCATAGAGGGAAAGATCATGCCAGGAATCGAGCTTTGAGACTCAAGGTCGCAGAGGAATTAGAAAGCATGCCGGTTTGGTCTGCTAGGTATTGCTAGACCATTTTAAAAAACTTTCCCCTCCTTGTCAAATATACCCAGTCATCAGGGCCTGGACGCTGGAAGGGTGTCATAAAATTGTCCCAGGCCTTTGACTTTTTTCCCCTGCCTCTGCTATATGTGGTGTGTGTCTCCCTCACCTCTCCTCCTTGCTTGGGCAAGGAAGCTTGCCCCCTGCCACTAGCACTGTCTGATGGGAATTTTTTCAACATATTTTCCACAATGGCCTTCTAGTACAGCACCATTTTTGTAGACCTCTCCGCCTCAGGAAGATGAAATGGAAGGTTCTTCTTGTAGCATGGATCTAGTAGGGTGAACAAGCAGTAAACTTTTTTGGCCAAGATGAATATACCACAAGGGTCACGAGAAAGGCAGCGGTACATAAAGAAAGCCATATGTTCCAAGCTCCCTACAGACAACACTTTCCTATCTCCACTATGATAGAGACTCTCCATCTCCTCTTCCTCCCACTCTTCCTCCTCATACCCCTACTCAGTCTACTCCATGTAAGGGTGATGGGATGAAACTTATGTGGGTACTAGCCTCTAATGCACTAGCAAACAGCTCCTGTTCCTCCTCCTTTTCCTCAGTTTCTATCTTTTCATTATTACCCAATCTGCACTGAGCAAATGAGATGAGGCTGAGCTGGGTAGTATCTCCCTGTCTCATGTCTTCCTCCATCTCCTCCTGGTCTACATACAAAGCTTCACGTTTAATTGTCAGCAGCAACTGTTTAAGTAGGGACAGAAGAATTATTGTTGCACTGACTATGGCATCATTGCCGCTCACCATCTTTGCGGAGTCCTCAAAGTCTTTCGCACAAATGTCAGACATCTATGCCCACTCTTCAGTTGTTATGTGCGGAGGCTCACCAGAATACTGACAGGCATGTTGGAGTTGGTATTCAACAACTGGCTCTGCTTCTCACAAAGCCTTGTCAGCATTTGCAGTTTGGAGTTTCCGAGCATGCTCACGTCACACAACAGTCAGTGAGCTGGCACTTGCATGCACTGCCACAGTACTACCAGAGTGGCGGCAGCTGTAGCTGACTTGTGGAAATAGGCTACCTTGACCACAAGCCCTGACAAATCTGGGTGGGTCTTCAGAAACTGCTGAACCACCAAGTTAAGCATGTGGACCAAGCATGGTATGTGTGTGAGCTTGCCAAGCTTCACAGCTGCCACTAGGTTGCAGCCATTATCAAACACAACCATGCTTGGTTGTAGATTCAGCAGCAAGAGCCACAGATCTGTATGGTCTGTTTTTCCTATCAATAACTCTGCAAGAGTGTGCAGTTTGTCTCCCAGACAATTTAGCTTCAGCAGAGCCTGTTGCTGCTTTGCTACGGCAATGCTGCAGGGCTTCCAGCTCCCTGCTGATGTGGACAACATGCCCTGAAATGTCAAATTAGTAATGGAGGATGAGGAGGAGCAGGAGGGGGTGCAAAAACTAGTGTTGGAGGTGGAAGAAGTCCTAACAGAAGTAGGGCCAGCAACCCTCGGCGTAGGTAGCACATGTGCCATGCCAGGGTGGGACTCAGCCCCAGCCACCAAAATTTTCACCCAGTGTGCCATAATTGAAATGTAGCTTCCCTGGCTACAAGTGATTGTCAATGCGTCAGTTGTTTAACAATCCCAGTAAGTGAGTTGGTAAGGACACGAGTGATATTACTGGACACGTGCTTTTATAAGGCATGGATGCCACACTGGAAGAAATAATGATGGTTGTGGACTGAATACAGAAGGACAACTGACGCCATAAATCGGCAGAAATCTTCCATGTCCATGAGCCAAAATGGCAACATTTCCACGGCAGCTTGGAAATGTGCATCTTTAGCGTTTGGGCCTCTGGGTTGGTGGGTGGGAACTTTCGTTTTCATTCCAAGGTCTGGGATAGAGACAGCTAAACACTATGATGGGACAAGGATTTGGAAGTGCTTGATGATGGTGCCTCAGAATGTGCAAGGAAAGGTGCAGGGCGAGAGGCTTCTGCGCCAGTGTAATGCACAGGGGATTGCAGGCATCAATTGTTGACTCAAGTGTTCGGCCCACCGAGTCAAGTGCTTAGCTGACATGTACCTGATCATGCTGATGGTGATTAGGTTCTGAGTGGTCAGGCCCTTGACTGGGGAACACCTAAGTCTTTGATGGATAAATTCAAGTGTTGGTGTCGGTTGCAAGTCTTCTCCCTCTGATCACCTCACTGCCTCTTCCTGCTTGTTTCCATGCTGTGAATTTCTCCTCCTCAGCATTGTTGGGCACACTCTACATGCCAGCTTCCCAGTCTGGACCTGTGAATTCATCATCCTCCACCAGCGCACCCTGGTCTTCCTGTCTTTGCGATGACATTCAGTTTTGAAGCCATCAGTTCCAAAAACATTTATGTTGGTCTCTTCACTCCAGAGTATAGTGACCTAGTATTAACAAAGAATAAAACATAAGCCAGCTCACCAGTCTTCACCACAGGTGCTCGGAACTCCGCTGCCGTCTAGCGTAGTATTCCATAGGAAAAAAAAAAGGGTTGAGTTCCAGCTCCTTAAAATAATTCTTTTATTGATGCCTTTAAAAACATATTCTACATGGTGTACATTCTCCCTCCAGTATGTGCTAATGGACTCAACCCTTTTTTTTTTCCTATAGTGACCTAGTAGTCTCCATATTTTTCAGCATGTTCCCTGGCAAATTGTAGGCGGCTTTATTAAGGATGGGCTTTAGGAGAGGCTTCCTTCGTGGGCAACACCCATGCATGCAATTCCTCTGCAATGTATACTGTATTGTGTCAAGGGAAACATTCACCTAGGGTTGGCTTTCTTCTTCGTTGACTGCAGTGAACTTGCATGTCCATTTTTTTTAACTCTTCTCAACAGCTTGGAGTGTGACTCTTTGAGGTTGTGGACTAGGGTTGAGCGAAACGGGTCGGCCATTTTCAGAAGTCGCTGACTTTTGGCAAAGTCGGGTATCATGAAACCCGACCCCTGTGTGGGGTCGGCCATGAGGTCAGCGATCTTCTGAATCTGGTATAGGAATTCCGATACCGAGTTCCGATATGTTTGCAATATCAGAAATCGGTATCGGAATCCATATTTAAGTGTAAAATAAAGAATTAAAATAAAAAATATTGCTATACTTACCCTCTGACGCGCCCTGGTACTAACCGGCAGCCTTCCTTCCTTAGAATCAGCGCGTGAAGGACCTTAGATGACGTCGCGGCTTGTGATTGGTCGCGCGACCGCCCATGTCACCACTCATGCGACCAATCACAAGCCGCGACGTCACCGAAGGTCCTTCAAGCGCTGATTCTTAGGAAGGAAGGCTGCCGGAAAGAAGCAGGGCGCGTCCGAGGGTGAGTATATACCTAATAGGAATATTGGGTGGTCGCGCGACCAATCACAAGCCGCAATGTCATCTAAGGTCCTTCACGCGCTGATTCTAAGGAAGGAAGGCTGCCGGTTAGTTCCAGGGCGCGTCAGAGGGTAAGTATAGCAATATTTTTTATTTTAATTCTTTATTTTACACTTAAATATGGATCCCAGGGCCTGAAGGAGAGTTTCCTCTCCTTCAGACCCTGGGAACCATAGTATCCCATTGCACTGCATTGGGTTTCGTGATTCGCCCGACTTTTCTATAGGATCGGCCGATTTCACTCGACCCGACTTTTGAGAAAGTCGGGTTTCGTGAAACCCGACCCGATCCTATAAAAGTAAAAGTCGCTCAACCCTATTGTGGACATGTGTCTTTTATACTGATGCTAAGTTCAATCAGGTGCCATTACTACAGGTTATGAGTGGAGGACAGAGGAGCCTCTAAAAGAAGAAGTTACAGTGAGAGCCAGAAATCTTGTATGATTTTAGGTCACCAAATACTTATTTTCCACCATAATTTGCAAACTAAATCTTGCCAAATGAGACAAGATGATTTTCTAGATTTGTTTTCTCATTTTGACTCTCATAGTTGTGGTCTGCCTATGATGTCAATAACACAGGGCCTCTCTCATCTTATTAAGTGGGAGAACTTGCACAATTCGTACTTTGGTTCCTCATTGTATATATACACTGTTCAAAAAAATAAAGGGAACACTTAAAACACTTAAACAACAGAATATAACTCCAAGTAAATCAAACTTCTGTGAAATCAAACTGTCCACTTAGGAAACAACACTGTTTGACAATCAATTTCGCATGCTGTTGTGCAAATGGAATAGACAACAGATGGAAATTATTGACAATTATCAAGACACCCTCAATAAAGGAGTGGTTCTGCAGATGGGGACCACAGACCACATCTCAGTACCAATGCTTTCTGGCTGATGTTTTGGTCACTTTTGAATATTGGTTGCGCTTTCACACTCATGGTAGCATGAGACAGACTCTACAACCCACACAAGTGGCTCAGGTAGTGCAGCTCATCCAGGATGGCACATCAATGCTAGCTAAGGCAAGAAGGTTGCTGTGTCTATCCACGTAGTGTCCAGAGGCTGGGGGCGCTACCAGGAGACAGGCCAGTATGCCAGCAGATGTGGCCCCACATCTTGCAGGATTGCTACCTCAGCCTTTGTGCAAGGAGGGACAGGAGGAGCACTGCCAGACCCCTGCAAAATGACCTCCAGCAGGCCACAAATGTGTATGTGTATACACAAACGGTTAGACACTGACTCCATGAGGATGGTCTGAGTGCGCGACGTCCACAGATGAGGGTCATGCTCACAGCCCAACACCGTGCAGGATGCTTGGCATTTGCCACAGAACACCAGGATTTTCAAATTCGCCACTAGCGCCCTGTGCTCTTCACAGATGAGAGCAGGTTCATACTGAGTACATGTGACAGACGTGACAGAATCTGGAGACGCCGTGGAGAGCGAACTGCTGCCTGCAACATCCTTCAGCATGACCAGTTTGGCAGTGGGTCAGTAATGGTGTGGGATGGCATTTCTTTGGAGGGCCGCACAGCCCTCCATATGCTCGCCAGAGGTAGCCTGACTGCTGTTAGGCACCCGAGATGAGATCCTCAGACTCCTTGTGAAACCATATGCTGGTGCGGTTGACCCTGGGTTCCTCCTAATGCAGGACAATGCCAGACCTGATGTTGCTGGAGTGTGTCAGCAGTTCCTGCAAGATGAAGGCATTGAAGCTATGGACTGGCCCGCCCATTCCCCAGACCTGAATCAGATTGAACACATCTTAGACATCATGTCTTGCACCATCCACCAACTTCACATTGCACCACAGACTGTCCAAGAGTTGGTGGATGCTTTAGTCCAGGTCTGGGAGGAGATCCCTCAGGAGACCATCCGCTGCCTCATCAGGAGCATGCCCAGGCACTGTAGGAAGGTCATACAGGCATGTGGAGGCCACACACACTACTGAGCATCATTCCTTGTCATGAGGCATTTCCACTGAAGTTGGATCAGCCTGTAACTTCATTTTCCACTTTGATTTTGAGCATTATTCCAACTCTAGACCTCAGTGGGATATTAGTTGTTATTTACGTAGATAATTTTTAGGTTTTATTGCTCTTAACACATTCCACTATGTAATGAATAAAGAATTACAACTGGAATATTTCATTCAGAGATATCTAGGATATGGGATTTTAGTGTTCCCTTTATTTTTTTGAGCAGTATATATATATATATATATATATATATATATATACACATGTATATACATGTACATATATACTGTATATAAACATATATATATATATATATATATATATATATATATATATATATATATATATATACTAGACTGTGGCCCGATTATAACGCATCGGGTATTCTAGAATATGCATGTCCCTGTAATATATGGACAATGATGATTCCAGAATTCGCGGCAGACTGTAATGGAGAAATGTCTATCAGACATCCCCATTATTAACCCTGTAGTGAAAATTAATAAAGACACACAGAAAAAAGTCCTTTAATTGAACAAAACACTCTCCCACAATAACCCTCTTTTTCCCATTTATTAACATAAAAATAAGAATAAATATTAAAATTCTACTTACTTGTCCGGTGATAATCCATAATGCTGACGTCACAGGATGAGCCCCAAGTTTGCTACATCTGGTCGCTTTGCTGAGTGTTGACATCAATAATGTTACTGCTCAGCAAGACAGCCAGATCACACTGAGGTTAGCTTGAGAACGTGGCTGCTTGTGACAAGCGATAACTTTAATGACATTACCGCCGGTCGCACGCAGGCGCATTAACAGGTTCAACTCAGTCTGAGCTAGCTACCGGGCTGAGCAGTAACATTTTTCACTGCTCAGCAATGCAACCAGCTGTAGCAGATTTGGGGATCGTTGTGGGACATGAGCGTTACAGATTATCGCCGGACAGATGAGTAGAACTTAGATTTTTTTTTTACATTAATAAATTGGTAACAGAGAGTTCGCCCCTTCCCTAGTCATGTGCAAGATTTCAGTTTGTAGTATATTGGCGTAACATATAAAAAGCTTCATTTTTCTTGACCCCTGGATAAACTGTGAAATGTGACCCTCCAAATATCATGTCCCATTTGTAGTATGACAATTTTTTAGGATTCAGTAAGGTTTTAGGCCATTTTAGATACCAAGATCCAAGTGGACCGACACCTCTAGCTTGTCCTATAATTATGCTCCAGCTATTATTGGTACTATTTAAAGGGGTTATCCAGGACCATTTATTTATTGTTTACTATGGGGCAGCACGGTGGATTAGTGGTTAGCACTGCCGCCTCGCAGCGCTGGAGTCCTGGGCTCAAATCCCACCAAGGACAACATCTGCAAAGAGTTTGTGTGTTCTCCCCGTGTTTGCGTCGTTTTCCTCCCACATTCCAAAGACATACTGATAGGGAATTTAGATTGTGAGCCCCATTGGGGACAGCAATGATAATGTGTGCAAACTGTAAAGCGCTGCGGAATATGATAGCGCTATATAAAAAATAAAGATTATTAAGATTATTACTGCAGGCCTAAGAACTAATGGGCATATAGTGGCTAACTATCTGCCTATTGTACCAGTGCCGATCTCTGTTGGTACAGAGCCATCACAGACTGCTCCTGCTGGCGATTCAGTGGCTTTTGCTGATATCATGGCTTCCCTTCTGCTCTCCTATATTGATGGTGAGAGAATGCCAACATCACGCTTTTTGACAGCCTAACTGCGGGAAGCTGGATGTCGATCAGCTAGATGTCGGCAGCTACGCCCCATCGATAGAGCATCCTGGAGAAGAAAGAGCTGCTCTGTTGATATGGAACAGCTGAATCCCCAGCAGGAGCGGTCAGTGACCTCTCTGAGCTGATGCTGGCTAGAACAAGCAAATAATTGCCTCTGTGAGCAACTACCTGCCTGTTAGTTTTTAGGCCTAGAATAAAAACAAAAGTACTGGACAACCCTTTTAAATGATGTATTCTCTCAAGTCTGTGTCCACTAGTTGGGCCCAGTCCATCTCAGCCCTTATCCACATACATGTCACTTGACAAACGGTAAGGTTTATAATATTAGAATTAGTACTGTCCCAATTACGGTCACCGTGAAGAGGTGGGATGGCTTCCGCACATTTTTTTAATAAAAAAAAAATGTTAACCAAGCACCGTATATTATTTTCAAGCACTATGCTATTTAATAATTTACTGCAGGGTATTTAATCATTATGTCTCTGTCTTTGGGTTTTCCTGTTCAGTGACCAAGTGTGAACGTGCGCTTACACACTGCATGCACACCGGTTTATATCCCACTTCATACGTTTGTTTGTTTTTTTATAAAATTGGTCTTGTTGTATATAAACATTAGAAAAGCTGCAGTGAACATAAATCAGATATAACCTTATATAATCAAATAATTGTTCCATAATTCTCATAAGAAGATCTTATAATGTTTCTATTACATTCCTTCAAAGCCAAGGGTCACCGGTAAAGTCCTGGAGGACCGCCAGTTGGGCACCGGAGATGCAGATTCCAGGCGGTCTATCACAGTGTGCATGTATGTGCTTGCTACAGTCGGATAGTGTTGATAAACAAGGAAATTGCGCAAGCATTACTTGTTTTTAGCAGTTATGTTAACAAGCTGCTGATAAAATGACAAGCATTTCTGTTGGGATCGTTTGTGGTTTTACTAACAAGATGATTTACATTTATAAGCAACCAATAAAATAACAAAACACAGAGAATTTATCTCAGACACTTAATAGTAAACTCAGCCCTATGGGGAATGTTAACCATACAGAAATTCATCACGTATACAGCATATTTCTTAAAGGGTAAAAACACATATAAGGAGGCAAAATTACATTCAATATTAACATAGTTTACATTTTAGCTCTTAAATTGTTGTTCTGTTTCTCAGATGAGGAGAAGATGGGAAAAACAAATTTTCTCCATCCATCTCCATTATGTCCAACTGTGAAAATCGGACCGCACTCAGACGTCATTCAAGTGCGGTATGATTTTTTCATTCACTTGCATGACCCAGTGCGATCCGATAACCGGATCCAACTCAGGCATTCTGTGATTTTCCTTCAGCCGGTCCAATTAAAAAATCGGACATGTGAACGGCCCCATAAAATAACATTGGTTCACACTCGGACCAAAAATACGATCATCTTCACAAGCCCTAATACTCACCTATTCAATCATTGTCTAAAGCGATGTGGGCTCCACAATGCATTGTAAGATTAAATTCCCAGAATAAAGTTTTGGTGAATTTTTGACACTGCATATTGTTGTTGTGTAAAAATGCAGCTTCTTGCAATTCCAGCAAAGTGTATAAGAGTTACAGCAATCCCATGACCATTATGTTTTCATTTATCTTGCATAAACTGACTTGTGAGTTTTATGCACGTGTTTTTCTCATAGCATTAGATATGGTTGTATCAATAATGTTTTGTTACTAGAGATGGGTAAACCTGAACAGTAAAGTTCGGCGTCCGTACCGAACACCTACTGTTCGGGTACCAAGAAGTCTGTGTTTCTTTTTGGGTTCGGCGCCCCCAACACCGAGTGTTTGTCATGCTGTCATGTGCATGACAACGCAGCAAACACTGCTTCTGATCGGCGGTAAAATCATCACCGCCAATCAGGCAGCCACGGTCAAATGACAGCATGAGCACGCAGCTGTGATCGGAGGTATAAAGCTTACCTCCGGACACTGATGTCAGCTGATGGGACTACTGCTCCCATCAGCCAACGCCTGCTGCTGCTAATAACAGTGCGAGCAGGAGGGGCTGATAGGAGTATTCATCAGCCAACACCTGAACTGTAAATAAATCATTTTTAAAAATGGTGTGGGTTCCCCTGTATTTTTGATCGCCAGTAAAACAAAATTCACAGCTGGGGGCTCAGCTTTCAGCTTCAGCTGTTCAGCTTTTAATTGATTAAATAAATAATTAAAAAAAACAGAGTGGGATCCCCCATTTTTAACAACGAGCTAAGCTAAAGCAGACAGCTGGGGGCTGGTATATTCAGGCTGGTAAGGGGTCATGGATATTGCCCCCCCCAGTCTAAAAATAGCAGCCCACAGACTCCCAGAAAATGTGCATCTATTAGATGCACCAATTCTGCTGCTTTTTCCAACTCTTCCAACTTGCCCTTGGCAAGTGGAATTCATATTTGTGAGGTTGTAAATTAAAAACAGTAAATTAAAAACAGGGTGGCACATGTCATGGAGCTGAAACTCCTAAACCCTTCTTCCAATTATACTGTAGATACCCTCAAATGAAAGCTGAAAATCTGAACTTCAACTGCATCTGAATTGTTTTGTTTAAAATTCATTGTGGTAATGTCTATAACCAAAATTAGAAAAATATTGTCTCTGTCCAAATATATTTGGACGTAACTGTAACTGTATATTATGCTATCTATATGTAGCATTATAATCTAATCTTAACCCTATAGCAGAACTTCTGTAAAATACTGAAGCACTTGTACTTTATTGTATGTATGTTTATCTGCTTTGATTTTCCTTTTTTCTTGCACCCACTATAGATGATATATACCTACCTGTGGCTCTAAGGCTATGTGCACACGTTCCGGATTTTTTGCGGTTTTTAGCGCATTTTTCAGTTGTTTTCCAAGGCAAAAATGCTTAAAAAAATGCATACATTAAGCATCCCATCATTTTGAATGCATTCCGCAATTATTGTGCACATGTTGCGTTTTTTTACGCGTTAAAAACGCATTGCTGAAAAAAATGCAGCATGTTCATTAATTTTGCGGAATTATCACGGATTTCCTGCTATTTAATGCATTGGGAAGCTCCGGAAAAAAGGCCAAAAATTCCGCACAAAAAAACGCGCAAAAACTGCGAGTAAAACGCATGTGGATTTCCTGTGGAAAAAGTCCGGTTCTTGTCAGGATATTTCTGCAAAGATTCCTGACTGATGCACATAGCCTAATTGTTCAATACCTATGTGTGTGCAGTACCTCAGTCATGCTTTCAGTGCATATACATTCGTGCTAAGATTTTTTTTCAACAGTGTGCTACAACCCGATATCCATGCTTGTTGTTTAATTTATTATTTTTTATCAACGTTTTTTTCATAAAAATTAAAGCTTTTAATTCATAATCTATGTGTCTTCTTACTCTGCGAAAATGTATCTCAGGCAATGTTTCTACTTGATGTCGAGAAGGTTTATTTATTTACCTTCTTGACATATTGTGCTCACAAGCATCTCATGAGTACTATTATTATTATTATTTATTATTATAGCGCCATTAATTCCATGGCGCTTTACATGTGAGAAGGGGTATACATAATAAAAAACAAGTACAATTGCGGCGCCCCAGGATCCTGGTTGTCGCAGTGGTATTGCTTTCCTCTCGGGGAGAGTGATGCTACGTTCTGAGGCAAAGAAGGATAACTGCATCCAGGTATCACAAATATGCAACACATTTCACACTCCAGGCCACCTATTTATTAGGTCACTCCCCATATATATATAACTGGTAGTCTGTAGGGGAAGTTAGTTCAGTTCCTGGCAGAGCTCCAGACAGGGTTAAAGGAGCTGTGCATGCCCTCAGAGCTGCAGCTCCCAGAAAGAGACATTGAAAGGCAGAATTGTATTGCAGCGAGCGTGAAGGAAGTCGAAGCAAAGGAGAGGATACCAGAAGGGGACCAGCCCCGCTCATGCTGTCTCCTTCTGAGGTGCAAATCCCGGTAGCCAGAACACCGAGGGAGTAAGGACCTCTACGCCTTATTTCAGAGACCGGCAGGACAGCTAATTGCAGGTTACCTGTCCGCACCTATACCCAGGAGGCACGGTGAGACCTACAGAGCCGGGTTATCTAAGAGACCATATAAACAGGCTCAAGTCACCAGTCATACGAGTATTGTCCTATCCTATATGGGGGACAGAGAGAGCGAAAAATCGCATCTGTGAGACCCTTATGTGAAGCCATAGGCAGTAAGGGACTACACCACCACAGCGCAAAGGAAGGCTACTGATTTCCACCTGGACAAGGGAACTCTGGACTTGCCTCCAAACCAGCCAGACTCTGCCTGCCCTGTGATCTGGTGCCCTAGACTGTGGATGCTGAAGTCTTCAGTAAAGGTAAAGAGACTGCAACCCTGTGTCCTCATTTTTCACTGCGCCCTTCATCGTTCACCATCTACACACTGGGAAGCCCTGGGGACATACTTCACCTGTGGGAAGGTATACCATCTAGCTGCCATAACATCACCCCAGCTGACCCCTGAAGCAGCGTCAGTCACCCTGACCAAATACCACAAGTGGCATCACAAACATTTCCCATTTAAAGACCTTTCCCTTTTATACGGATGTCCCAGGGCCACGGACTGGGTCATCCACCGTGACATCCCCCTGTGAACCGCATGACCCGGTACCGAGTACCCCACAGCCCTTGGGGGGAGATCCACAATAATCTTAATCAATACAAGTCACGACTGGTACAGGAGAAGAGAGGACCCTGCCTATGAGGGCTCACAATCTACAAAGGATTGGTGAGAATACAATAGGCGAGGGTAGAGCTGGTCGTGCAGCGGTTTGGTCAATCGGTGGTTGTAGGCTTGTCAGAAGAGGTAGGTCTTCAGGTGCTATTTGTAGGTTTCCACAATAGCGAGAGTCTGATGTGTTGGGGTAGAGAGTTCCAGAGAAGGGGTGATGTGCGGGAGAAATCTTTTATGCGATTGTGGTAAGAGGAGATAAGAGGGGAGTAGAGAAGGAGATCTTATGAGGATAGGAGGTTGCGTGCAGGTAAGTACCTGGAGACGAGGTCACGGATGTATGGAGGATGGCTTTGTATGTCATGGTTAGGGTTTTGAACTGGAGTCTTTGGGTAATGGGGAGCCAATGCAGGGATTGGCAGAGAGGAGAGGCTGGGGAATAGCGGGGGACGGGTGCATTAGTCGGGCAGCAGAGTTTAGAATAGATTGGAGGGGTGCAAGAGTGTTAGAGGGGAGGCCACAGAGCAGGAGCTTGCACTATTTAAAGCGGGAAATGATGAGGGCATGGACTAGGGTTTTTGCAGATTCTTGGTTTAGAAATGTACGGATCCGGGAAATATTTTTGAGTTCTATGGGATTCTTCCCGTAAAGGTGATCTTGGTGGACAGAAGATCATCTTTCAACACCAGAACCATTTGTTCTTAAGGAAGATAAGCTGCTGCTCATCGTCTCTGGCAGCGGCTTATTCTTCTCTCCCATTCATAAGCGGCCAAACTAAACAGATTGACATTGGCAGAGGTTATGGATACAACTGAATGTGGTTATAGACCCAAACAACATCTCTCTTGTGCCAGGATTAAATGTACCATAAAATGATTTTATTGCATTGTTTTAGCCCAACCTTTGAGAGAAACTCATTATTACATTTAGATTATGATAGTTACTTAACACACAGTTAAATATCGGACCAGGATTTGCCATCCATTGCCTTTTTAAAGAGCGCTCCACAAATGCACAGAGACACAAAAACATGAGGAATCCAATATAGTGAAAAGCTGAAGAGATTAATGACCGCACCGCACTGCTTGATTGCATTTCAGTTCTCTCAAATATTTAAACTTTTTTTTTTAAAGAAAGGTGAATAGTTCAGGCCATACATGAGCATGTACCTCCAGAGGTTTCCAAGTGATTGAGCAATTTATTATGTTTAAGCTGGTTGTGCAAACAATAAAAGTAAGTTATCAGTTAAATTATGACAGATTACTTAACCTTTCTACCTTATTTTATTGTTCCTTCCGTCCGTACAGGCTACACAGAAAGTTCATACTGAATGTGCACAATTCTAATCAGACCAGTGCATTACTATAGGGAGAAGTCAATATTTAAAGGATCCTATGTCCGTATTACCATGTCAGAATAAAGACACAAATGTCAACTAGGTTTACATATCCTTAAGTCAGAGGTGTATCTAGGTTTTCTGAATTCAGTTGGGCGCCATCTCTCTCACCCTACTAAGTCCGTTTGAGTAGCTGATTCTCCATATTCTCTCAATGTTCAATGAAATACTACAGCCCGGATTCACTGAGAGAAGCAGGAAGAGAAGTTGTCAAGTGACTGTAACTATGAAAATCACATGTGAGTGATCATGTGATGACCGCTGGAACCAGGAAGCAGAGCTGAGTCCTGACAGAGAGTATATTGCATGCTGTTAGGATTGGGCATGCTACAATGCTTAATGTTATATTTAAAAGGGTTGTCCAAATTTGTGATGAAATTCTACAGTCACTCTAGGTAACTGCAGATTTCTGAATTCTCAATTGAGTGTAAGTCATGTGAGTAAGTATTTAGTTTGCATACTTCTGGCCACATTCCAACTAGACATGTCCAACCTCACTCAATTCACTTGTATGGAGTGAGGCCACGCATGTCTAGTTGACACGTAACATAGTAAAATAGTAACATAGTTAGTAAGGCCGAAAAAAGACATTTGTCCATCCAGTTCAGCCTATTTTCCATCATAATAAATCCCCAGATCTACATCCTTCTATAGAACCTAATAATTGTATGATACAATATTGTTCTGCTCCAGGAAGACATCCAGGCCTCTCTTGAACCCCTCGACTGAGTTCGCCATCACCACCTCCTCAGGCAAGCAATTCCAGATTCTCACTGCCCTAACAGTAAAGAATCCTCTTCTATGTTGGTGGAAAAACCTTCTCTCCTCCAGACGCAAAGAATGCCCCCTTGTGCCCGTCACCTTCCTTGGTATAAACAGATCCTCAGCGAGATATTTGTATTGTCCCCTTATATACTTATACATGGTTATTAGATCGCCCCTCAGTCGTCTTTTTTCTAGACTAAATAATCCTAATTTCGCTAATCTATCTCGGTATTGTAGATCTCCCATCCCCTTTATTAATTTTGTACTCTCTCTAGTTCCATTATATCCTTCCTGAGCACCGGTGCCCAAAACTGGACACAGTACACAGTGACTGTATGTGTGCAACAAGTGGCACTACAGAGTTTAAGTCCTCTTTTTCTCCGAAGAGGCAATTTGCATAATGTATGTGTGCAAATCATATACAGTTAGGGCCAGAAATATTTGGACAGTGACACAATTTTCGCGAGTTGGGCTCTGCATGCCACCACATTGGATTTGAAATGAAACCTCTACAACAGAATTCAAGTGCAGATTGTAACGTTTAATTTGAAGGGTTGAACAAAAATATCTGATAGAAAATGTAGGAATTGTACACATTTGTTTACAAACACTCCACATTTTAGGAGGTCAAAAGTAATTGGACAAATAAACATAACCCAAACAAAATATTTTTATTTTCAATATTTTGTTGCAAATCCTTTGGAGGCAATCACTGCCTTAAGTCTGGAACCCATGGACATCACCAAACGCTGGGTTTCCTCCTTCTTAATGCTTTGCCAGGCCTTTACAGCCGCAGCCTTCAGGTCTTGCTTGTTTGTGGGTCTTTCCTTCTTAAGTCTGGATTTGAGCAAGTGAAATGCATGCTCAATTGGGTTTAGATCTGGAGATTGACTTGGCCATTGCAGAATGTTCCACTTTTTGGCACTCATGAACTCCTGGGTAGCTTTGGCTGTATGCTTGGGGTCATTGTCCATCTGTACTATGAAGCGCCGTCCAATCAACTTTGCAGCATTTGGCTGAATCTGGGCTGAAAGTATATCCCGGTACACTTCAGAATTCATCCGGCTACTCTTGTCTGCTCTTATGTCATCAATAAACACAAGTGACCCAGTGCCATTGAAAGCCATGCATGCCCATGCCATCACGTTGCCTCCACCATGTTTTACAGAGGATGTGGTGTGCCTTGGATCATGTGCCGTTCCCTTTCTTCTCCAAACTTTTTTCTTCCCATCATTCTGGTACAGGTTGATCTTTGTCTCATCTGTCCATAGAATACTTTTCCAGAACTGAGCTGGCTTCTTGAGGTGTTTTTCTGCAAATTTAACTCTGGCCTGTCTATTTTTGGTATTGATGAATGGTTTGCATCTAGATGTGAACCCTTTGTATTTACTGTTATGGAGTCTTCTCTTTACTGTTGACTTAGAGACAGATACACCTACTTCACTGAGAGTGTTCTGGACTTCAGTTGATGTTGTGAACGGGTTCTTCTTCACCAAATTAAGTATGCGGCGATCATCCACCACTGTTGTCATCCGTGGACGCCCAGGCCTTTTTGAGTTCCCAAGCTCACCAGTCAATTCCTTTTTTCTCAGAATGTACCCAACTGTTGATTTTGCTACTCCAAGCATGTCTGCTATCTCTCTGATGGATTTTTTCTTTTTTTCAGCCTCAGGATGTTCTGCTTCACCTCAATTGAGAGTTCCTTTGACTGCATGTTGTCTGCTCACAGCAACAGCTTCCAAATGCAAAACCACACACCTGGAATCCACCCCTGACCTTTTAACTACTTCATTGATTACAGGTTAACGAGGGAGACGCCTTCAGAGTTAATTGCAGCCCTTAGAGTCCATTGTCCAATTACTTTTGGTCCCTTGAAAAAGAGGACGCTATGCATTACAGAGCTATGATTCCTAAACCCTTTCTCCGATTTGGATGTGGAAACTATCATATTGCAGCTGGGAGTGTGCACTTTCAGCCCATATTATATATATAATTGTATTTCTGAACATGTTTTTGTAAACAGCTAAAATAACAAAACTTGTGTCACTGTCCAAATATTTCTGGACCTAACTGTACTTGTAATTACATGACTTCTTGCTCTCACCATTGGCACCAGAGAATACTGACAAAGCATTCGCTGTAAAGATTAAGAAAGAAGTCTACAGTCTCATAGAGTAACTGCTGACTTTCATCACAAACTTGGACAACTCCTTTAATGCTCCTAACATAGTAACCTTTAATTTGTCAGACACAACAATACTTTGTTAACATAGCCATGTACCACCTATTCTTACTTGTTATGGATTGCTACATGTGTATGGTCTCTTGGCCAAAAAAACTGCCAAACTGCATCATGTGAGTGCCATGATAGTTGGAAGGATGCAAAATGAAGTCCGTCCATCCATTCGAAAGCCAAGATATGAACATCTAGGCAAAATATTGGAGTAAACAAGTCGGCTCATCATAAAGTCTATCAGTTCTGGTGCAACAAATGTGGCAGTGGAGATGGCTCGTATGCTTCATATTAGTGAGATCACAGATGTCCATGCAAGCACTGTGCGACGCATGTTACATAAGTCTGGAATGGTGGCTTGATAAAAGGTGAAGGAGCCTCAGATCAGTATCGTCATAAGAAGCATCTGGTCAGGTTTTGCAAAAAAACTAAAAAGAGTGAATAGTAAGAAGATTGGAAACACTTGATTTGGAGCGATGAGACGAAAGTCAGTAGACTAGAATCTGCTAGGTTGCAAATAGGTCTGGAAGAAACAAGGGAAAATAGGGCTAATGGATCGAGAAATTGAAGGAACTGTCAAATTCAATGGAGGAAGCCTGATGATATGGTGTTGTTTCATAGCCAAAGGCATTGGATACTTGACCAGGATTGATGGTGGTCTCAATGCTGAGCTCTATGTGAGTATCCTACAAGATGAGTTACTTCATACACTCGAGTACTATGAATGAAAACGATGACATAGTGTTCCAGTGTTCAGGACAATGACCAAAAGCATACCGAGATTGGCATAGAAATGGTTCAATAACAATGAAGTAGAAGTGCTGGATTGACCCCCACTTTCCCCTGTGTTCAATCCAATCGAACACTTGTGGGTAGTGTTGAGCATTCCGATACTGCAAATATCGGGTATCGGACCATATTTGCTGTATCGGAATTCCGATACCGAGTTCCGATATTTTTTCGATATCTGAAATCGGAATCGGAAGTGTTCCCAGTCATCTTCGGCATGTGCGGTGCGTATGGTTCCCAGGGTCTGTAGGAGAGGAAACTCTCCTTCAGGCCCTGTGATCCAAATTCATGTAAAAAATAAAGAATAAAAATAAAAAATATGGATATACTCACCCCTCCGACGAACCCTGGCTCTCAGCGGTGCAAACGGGAGCCTCCGTTCCTAAGAATGCAGTGAGTGAAGGACCATCAATGACGTCACGGTCACGTGAGCGGTCAGGTGACCGGTCACCTGACCGCAATGTCATCGAAGGTCCTTCACTCACTGCATTCTTAGGAACGGAGGCAGATGCTTGCAGCGCTGAGAGCCAGGGTCTGCCAGAGGGGTGAGTATATCCATATTTTTTATTTTTATTCTTTATTTTTTACATGAATATGGATCCCAGGGCCTGAAGGAGAGTTTCCTCTCCTTCAGACCCTGGGAACCATCCAGGATAGCTTCTGATACTTGTGTCCCATTGACTTGCATTGGTATCGGGTATTGGTATCGGTGATATCCGATATTTTTTGGATATCGGCCGATCCCATCCGATACTGATACCTTGGAGTATCGGAAGGTATCGCTCAACACTACTTGTGGGTAGAGTTCATGAAAAAAACTGTATACATACCCAAGTGAATCGATGTCATGGGTGTGTCAGAGGCTGCAAACCATTGCACTGCATCTGTCTGCAGAAGGTCTCAGTAATTTGCTTTGCAGATGAGTGGCCACCTCCCCCGATGCTAATGGCCACACCTGGACCTGAGTGTTGATATACTTCCTGTTTGCCAGCCTGGGTGATATTTTCTATCTGCGTTTCCCTGTTGAGGCTTGGAGCTGTAGCAGTCAGCTATCGTCCCTTTTGTAAGTTGGAGGATGTCGATGTTTCTCTCTGAATCTTCTGAAGCTAAGTGTTCCCTTGTTTCGTTTGTCTATCCAAGTTGTCTTTAGCGGTAGAGAGGATTGACTAGCGCTCATCCTGTCCCATCCAGTGCAGGGATTATCACCAGGGTCAGGCAAGGATTAGGTATCCTGCTCGGTGATAGTTGAGGACCTATATACGGATGATAGGACAGACAGGGTGACGTTAGATTGGTCTAGGGGTCTCCACTCCCCCTTCACAAGTGTTTGGTTCCCCTTCCCTTATCCCTTTGTGTTAGTGTGTACTACACTGTGTGTGACAGTCGACCAGTATGCGCCAACTTTGAGAGTGTGTAGAACAGACTTGGGATTAGATTTTGATTGAGATATGTTTGAATCTGATCGAGAGCCTACCCAGAAAGATTCAGGCAATGTTAAAAGCCAAAGGTGGATTTACAAAATGCTAACAAAATAATAAAAATTTAAATTTAGATTTTTAGTAGCAAAACAATAACACTGCAGTGACAAGACAAGAATCTGCATAACTAATCATATGCTAAGTAGTTGCAAGTGAAATTTATGTCTAAGATAGCCAAGATGATTGTCTATAAAATTATGGAAGTCTCTCCTTCAAAAGAGTAGTGGATGGTGAGATATGGAGCCTGAAATTCAAAAGTTCAAAATATTGTTATCCTTTTGATCATCAGTGCACATCACTAGAAAATATCACATGGTTGGCGTGCCCTTGGTCGTAATGGCGAGGTGCTGATGTAATGGAATGTGTAACCCCTTTGGCCAAGGCAGAAGAAACTCCCCACACACTCTTATGTTATTCCAGGTGATGCAATAAATTTATTATCCATGAAGGAAGGCATATGTAAAAAGGCAAAGGTACTGGGAGTTATGCGACAAAGTTACATAGGACGTTTTGACCCCACCAGGGATTTTTTCACAATGTTGCTGTGGATAAAAGAACAGGGTGTGAAAATCGTGCAATATGACATAAACAAAAGTACATAGTTAATAATAGATATAAACATATTTACAATATTTACAATTTATAAGGTTCATGCCCTCCATATTGCCCCTCATTTAAATACTGGGCCCCCTATTCACATTGTCCTCTCACATTGTGTCCCCCTATAGTTCCCAGTCACTATACAATGCACACTCCTCATACTTTCTCTCCTCAGCATACTGCCCCTCCTTGCTGTGCCCTCACACTGCCCCCTATGCTGCCCTCCTCTCTATACTGACCCACACTATCCAGTCTCTATACTGTTCTCCCTAACATTTTTCTTCCACCCACACTGTCCCCTCACTCTATTCCTTTCAATAGTCTCTTCTCACATTTCCTCCCTCTCTCTTCATACTGTGTCCTTACACATGTCCCCGCTCTCTCTCCATAGTGTTTCCTCATACATCCCCATACTATTTCCGCACCCATTTCCCCCTCCTCATACTATTTCCTCACATATTCCACACTCCCCATACTGCCATTCTGTTTCCTCACAGGTCTCCCTCACTCTCCATTTTATGTCCACACCAATCCCCCACCCCCTCCTAATACTGTGTCTGCACACCACTCCCTTCACTGCTTATACTGTGTTCACACCACACTCCTCTCTCATACTGTGTCCATACCAATTCCCATCTCGCACCTCATACTAGGTCCATGCCAATTCCCCCTCTCACTCCTCACTGTGTCCACAACAATCCACCACACCTCCCTCCTCATACTGTGTTCACACTAATCCCCCTCTGGCTACTAAGTCTATGTCCAAAGCAATCCCCCCACTCCTTATACTTTGTCTGCACTAATCCTCCCCACTTCTCCTACTGTGTCAGCATAAACCCCCAACTCCTCATACTGTGTCTGCACTAATCAGCCCCGATCCTCTTAGTGTGTTTGCAACAATTCCCCCAGCTCCTTGAAGTGTTTCCACACAAATGCTCCCTTATTAGTCATATTGTGTCCACATCAATCCTCTCAAACCCCTCCTCAGTGTGTCCACACCAATCCACACACCGCTCCTTAATAATAATAATAATAATAATAATAATGTGTGAGCACAAATCCCCTTTAACTCCTCATACTGTGTCCACACCAATCCCCACACCCTCACTTCATATACTGTGTCCACACCAATCCCACAACCCCACCCAATATACGGTGTCCATACCAATACTGGGTTTGTCTTGCGCTTCATGTCTCCTTAAATTTCTTGCCCCTAATTACACAAATCTTCAGCCTTTCAGCTCCAGGATAGCACTTAAAAGAAAGTTTGCGGCGCTGGAGAGGGATGTCAGTAGCATGACCAGATGACCATGCTGACGTTCAGGGCATGCACTCGCGTCTGAATATGTTTTAGTAGTAAGTATGTTGATTTGAGTAAGTACTTTATGGATTTAGAGTAGGGTTTTTTGTTATACGTTTACAGTTACACCACAATGATAATTAAAGTTGTCCAGGCATGGAGTCCAAGTCACTCTAAGTGACTGCAGACTTGCGCTGTCATGGTTTGCCAGTGGCTGGAGCAGGGGGTCATATGACCACAAGTATGCTATATTCATACTTCCAGCTACATGCCAATTAGATGCATCTGACCACACTGTACACGTCTAGTCTGCATGTGACAATATGTTTGCAAATCACATGCTTGTGGTCATGTGCCTGCCATCTTCTGGCATTGGAGAATCGTGACAGCGCACAATGTGTGTGCTTTGAAGATTCACAAGTCTGCAGTCACGTAAAATGACTGAAGACTTGGACCTTAAACATGGTCTATAATTAGCTGAATTTATGCTCTTATTTTTTGCAATAGATAAAAAAAACACAACAACATGTATACCACCAAGGAACAGTAATGATGAAAAAGGAAGTATTATTATATACTAGGAAAACATGGGAACACTTCCTTTCCAACATGATTCTGAAAACACGCAGGCACTTTGCACAATTCCATCCTGCTTTAGAATCTATCAATATCAGGAGTCTTATACTTTGTGTTACTGTTTTCCAGCACAATAAAAAAAAAACCAATACTCATAGTAACATAGTAACATAGTAACATAGTAACATAGTTAGTAAGGCCGAAAAAAGACATTTGTCCATCCAGTTCAGCCTATATTCCATCATAATAAGTACCCAGATCTACGTCCTTCTACAGAACCTAATAATTGTACTCATATCAGAAGACAGCGTGTTTTACATTTCTTCGGAAGGTGGGAGTGTTACCCATTGATCGACAGTCATTACCCAGAATTCCAGATGTTTTCATGGCGGTGACAGCTGCTACAGCAATGGCATGGAAACAAATCCAGGTCGTGGGAAGACGTGCAAATGTTACAAAAAACTGCATCGTTTAGCAAATTGGTGTCACTCAGCACCCTGCAACACTTGTTCGGGAACAGGACAGCCGAGTTAATCAAGTCTTTGATGATATTCAGATGCATACAATGTAAAAGAGAACATGTGAATCTCAGGCTCCGCGGCTGCATCATTGATAATACAAACACTACATTAACTTTGCAGCTCCGGATAATCCATCTAAACAAATTAAATAAACTCTAATAATAAGATAATAAATCTGGTTCTACAAGCTATGCAAATGAAAGACTGTCCCACTGAGCACAAGATTATCACCCTGAAATGGCAGGTTAGTGAATTATCCAGTCTTAAGACGTGATTTATAGCTGGGCAGCACTTGGCTGACTCCTTAGGGTACCGTCACACTATACGATTTACCTACGATCACGACCAGCGATATGACCTGGCCGTGATCGTAGGTAAATCGTAGTGTGGTCGCTGGGGAGCTGTCACACAGACCGCTCTCCAGCGACCAAGATGCCGAGGTCCCTGGGTAACCAGGGTAAACATCGGGTAACTAAGCGCAGGACCGCGCTTAGTTACCCGATGTTTACCCTGGTTACAAGCGTTAAACTAAAAAAAAACAAACAGCACATACTTACATTCTGGTGTCCGTCAGGTCCCTTGCCGTCTGCTTCCTGCACTCACTGACTGCCGGCCGTAAAGTGAAAGTGAAAGCACAGCCGCTGTGCTCTGCTTTCACTTTACGGCCGGCAGTCACAATGCTGGAAGCAGACTGCAAGGGACCTGACGGACACCAGAATGTAAGTATGTGCTGTTTTTTTTTTTTTTAGTTTAACGCTTGTAACTAGGGTAAACATCGGGTAACTAAGCGCGGTCCTGCGCTTAGTTACCCGATGTTTACCCTGGTTACAAGCGAACGCATCGCTGGATCGCATCGCTAGATCGCTAGATCGGTGTCACACACACCGATCTAGCGATGACAGCGGGAGATCCAGCGATGAAAGAAAGTTCTAAACGATCTGCTACGACGTACGATTCTCAGCAGGATCCCTGATCGCTGCTGCGTGTCAGACACAGCGATATCGTATGGATATCGCTGGAACGTCACGAATCGTACCGTCGTAGCGATCGAAATGTTATAGTGTGACGGTACCCTTAGTTATGAATGTTCACTGCCAACTCGAGATGTTCTGTAGACCCTTGGCCACTTGGAGGCCACTGATGAGATTTCTAACTCTAAAATGTACAATTGGAGAACTGTACAGCACCCATCCCACTTTCTATTTGTAGACCTTTTTCTACCAATTTTTTAAATTCTTTTAATTTCACCCAAAAGTGCAGAAAAAGTGGTCTTCTAGGTCTTTTCAAGAAGATTGTCCATTTGCATATCCACATACGTACAACGTTGAAGAACAGTTCCATTTAGTATCCAAATAATGCTAACATCGAAAGCTCACGCTAGACAGTTGCCTAATTTGCCACTCCTAAGATCAGTTGTGATCTACTCTACCATCATTCCACCCCAGTGACATCATTTTAGTGGGGTGTAACTTTTTTTGATTACGTAAAAAAATTATTATTGCATTGTCACATGTGTCTGCAATTGAGATTCTGATTTAACTTTTTATCCTAAGTAGAGTTGAGCGAATACATTCGAAATCTTTTGCGGAATCTGAATTTGCCATATTCTTGCCATATCGGTACCCTATTCGTGCCAAATTTATGTTAGACGATCGATTCCAAACATATTCGGTCATTTCTACTCCCATTGACTCCAATGACATTTGGCAATCGCTGATCGTAATCGGAACTGAATTTTGAAAAATTCGCTCAACTCTAATCCTAAGTCACATGGCAAGGCATGTCATAGGGTCGATATTGACTTTTAAAATTATTCCTTCCAATAGGTGGCGCTAGAGTCCAAGTCCTCTTCTTCTCTGAAGAGCCAATTTGCATATTTAATTTACTAGAAAAGCGTTTGCAGTGGCCTACAAGTCTCCTTATATTAGCATATCAGGCATGTTACTCTCAGAAAGCTGCCGATCAGTGATAAAGGTGGGATTACATACAGCAGGAGGACTACCTGGCACAAGACAACTAGTCCTCTAGGGATAATCTCCTGCTGATAAAACATTGATTTTATTGAAAGTACAACAAGCAACCCAGTAAGTGACACATCGCTGGAATCAGGGTCTCTGATGCTATGTCAAACTGCTCTCAGACTACATAGCAAAAAATCCCTTGGTGAAGTAGGGTCGAATCTCATGTCAGGATCTGAGGTGGAGGCCAATGTGGTGACACAGTCTATTATTATTTTTGGGGGTATATCTGATTATAATGTAACTTTATTTTTTTTACTACAGATTTAATTTTTTGTGCATTACTATGAACAAAATCTCTATATATCTAATTTGCAGGATTGTATTGGAATTAACTTTGTGACTAAATATATGTACCTAGGCATACCTGTTCTAATTACTCATTGGTAGTACTCTGCCATCTGGTGGCTACCCTTCGTATTATAATCTTATTTTCATTATTTTGTGTCTCTCATCGACCTCCTCTTGCTTTCATTGTTCCTTGTTTTTACCATTAACTTTTAAACTACCGTAGTTTTATTGCTTACCTGTGTATCTCAATAAAATATTGTTTGTGAATATGTACACTTGTCTGATTTTTTTAATTAAATTGGAGTAACACTTATGTAATACATGTAGCAAAAACCTACTTACAAATTCCGTTTAATTAGACCATTTAGTGTTCATGTGGGACCACTGCTATATTCTTACTGTTCCTGAATGGGGGCTTAGACTTCCATTTTTGGGATCATTGGATATTACAGGCATCATAAATTTGTCACCTATTCTTGTGGATGGGTGATAGTAGTTTTTCCTTGTTTGACCCAATTAACATATGCACCATGAAATAAATATGAGGTGTCTTGAGCGCCCCTCAGAGACTCATGTTACTTCTTATCCTATGTATATAATTATATAGGTAATGATATCCAGTGACCATCCACAGCACAGCTGACTGATGACACGTTCTTGGTGCACCGAAATTAGAATGTCATCCATAACATTTGGCTCATTAACATAACGATCTATGTGTCATAGGGAGAAGAACAAGGGAAAAACAGTATGGCAGGTGGCAGAAAGACTCCTTCAAGCTATACTATTATTATTATTTATTATTAATATCTATTATTATAGCGCCATTTATTCCATGGCGCTTTACATGTGAGGAGGGGTATACATAATAAAAACAAGTACAATAATCTTGAACAATACAAGTCATAACTGGTACAGGAGGAGAGAGGACCCTGCCCGTGAGGGCTCACAGTCTACAAGGGATGGGTGAGGATACAGTAGGCGAGGGTAGAGCTGGTCGTGCAGCGGTTTGGTCGATCGGTGGTTACTGCAGGTTGTAGGCTTGTCGGAAGAGGTGGGTCTTCAGGCTCTTTTTGAAGGTTTCGATGGTAGGTGAGAGTCTGATGTGTTGTGGTAGAGGGTTCCAGAGTAGGGGGGATGCACGAGAGAAATCTTGTATGCGATTGTGGGAAGAGGAGATAAGAGAGGAGTACAGAAGGAGATCTTGTGAGGATCGGAGGTTGTGTGTAGGAAAGTACCGGGAGACAAGGTCACAGATGTATGGAGGAGACAGGTTGTGGATGGCTTTGTATGTCACAGAAAATAATTCAATTAATGCCCATAATTGATGACGGGATCAATTATATTTTTTGATCCTCCTCTTCCAGAGCTTTGCACTAAACTCATTTTGACTCCTGAATGCAAATGAAAGGTTATCATCTTACAGGGGGCGAGTCCAAAGGCTGAAATTATCCAAGCCATGAATGCGGCGCACTCGTGCCTGTTATTTCTGGTCAGTTATTTGCTTCCAAGCCCTGACATGTTTCCCTCCAGTGCTCTCACGTTACAGTGGAAGCTGAGATTATTGAAAATATGTTGACAAACAGACCTTGATCTCCGAGACCTTAATGGAAAGAAAATCTGTCCCGGTCTTAGATTCATCTTATGAGATTTTATACTTATGAACCAGCTAGAGCTATACTACATTACTATAGGCTGTGCCCTGCTGCCAAGTGCCAACTCATACCATTGTACAGAAAGGTACGGTGCCGTGCCAAAGGCATTTCAGGAATGGCTAAGCAAACAAGGGCTGCTATGCAGATCTGCCAAGCATGGATGATGGATGATTAAAATGTAAAATGTACAGTATATCCTTCCTTATCCATTTATAATGTGAGTACAACCTTCGATGTACATCTAAATCATTGTTATTTACAATGTAGGTGGCACAATATTGGCATTGGCCTATAGGACCTGTTGCGGAAGATCGGCCAACACTGAACTGCTTCACCATGTGGCTTCCCAAAGCCTCCAGTATGGGGAGCTCACTACATACAGATCTACACAACTACCATTGCATCCAGTACTTGCTGTTCAAACCCATTTGCATTGAGCTCCACCTAGTGGTGCTAAGATTTTATCAAGTTTCAAAACTTAAAAAAAAGTTGACCGGTACAAAAAATATTTATGAAGTTGAAGGCATTGCCCAAACTTGAGAATGGAGCTCTGAAATTCCTAATTGGTACGGAGCAGTTGACTCTTATTTGTACAATTTCTTTATTAATTGTAAATGGCATTGCTGGAGAAAGTAGTGCTCAGGTATCTCAGCCAGTCCCAAAGACGATAAAAGGACATGATATGCTAACGCTCCATTCTAACTAGATGGGGATCCTAGCGGTCGCGCTCCAAGAGTTCTGCAAGTTCAAATGATAGGCGATAGCTTGCCCTAGCTAAGCCAGACAATGTTGACTTTTGCATTTTCTGCTACACCTTTTTGAGAAGTTGCTTAGTATTAAAGTTACAAAAACTACTTCCAAGTATCTAAAAACTTCTTCTTGTATTGCAAAATGTAAGCTATGACTAGGTGCCAGGGGCGTAACTTGAAGGCTGTGGGCCTCAATGCAAAATTTCAAACAATGCCCTCAACTATTGGAGATCTTTAATAGTAATAGTCTTTCTATATGTGCCAAAGGGACTTCTTCGGCCTCCGATACCCATTGGCCTGGTACGATAGCAACCCCTGACCCTACTATAGTTATGCCCTTGTTAGTTGCGGCGATACCGAGAGCACTCCGCTTTCTGTGATTTACTCCTGTATACCCTATTCCGTGTTTTTTCCTCACAGCTAGTATTAATCAGTGCCCTTATAACTCACAGGATGTAACATAGATATTTGATTCTGTGAAAAATTCTCAAAAAGAGATTCACTTGTACTAAATATTTGCATTAAGGGGATTTTTTTTAAGAGCGGAAACACAACATTATCACTTCTACCCACAAAGAGAGAGGAAGAAAGTGACAGAGACAATCTTATATTCAGTTTGTGGAATCTTTACTAATTACATTTTCTTTTCTTTCCTTCTCGTTTTGCTACATTGTTGCCTAATGCTGGTTAAATCCTTGTCTATACTTTGTACTGCAGATTTACGTGTTCATATTAGCAAATTGTATGTTTTTAATGTACATGCTATAGGATGAGTATAACTTCTAAACAACTGAATAATTCAAAATTGAAACGGTAATTCACATACTTAAGAACGGGTTTTATTGCTGACTTTTTGGGCTGAAACCACACCTACATGCATTGGTAGATGGTAAATGAAGGTAGTACTTGCAAAATCAGGTGTCCATTATCAACCAGATGTAGCCACCGCAAACGTGAAAGTCCAGGTTTTGCTGTGAGCAAAATCTCAAAAGAATCCTCTAGTCAATATTCTCAAAAGTTTGGACTTCTTAAAAAAATAAGTGAACTCTGGACTTGTAATCTAAGCTCCTCCAGGGAGGGTCTTATGCAAAAGCATTGCCTTCAAAATCAGGTGGCCATTAGCTACCATAAGTGGGCATTGTGGCTGCAATATGTAGCAGCCACAACAAGAAAACCTATCTTTATGTTGAGTAAAATCTCAAAGGAATCCTCAAGTTGATGTGCTTTGTCTAGCTTCTTCTGAAAAGTTGACTTGCCTAAATATGTGGACTCTCAGGTTTTATTCTAAACTCCTCAGGGTAGGGTCTTATGTGAAACAAAACAATGTTTTTGGTGCTTTACAAGATGTCTGTGTATGCTGTACAAATACTATATGATAAAAACATTATACACTTGAAATCAACATTTTATATTGACTTTTACCTTGTATTTTAAATTAAATAGCTAATAAATTGTACCATTACATTATGAAGTAAAATGTAAAACATATAGGCCCCAATTCATCAAGCAGTTTATGCCAGTTTTCGCAAAATAAAATAAAAAATAAACTAAAAACAACAGCTTAAAATGCCACAAATTTTTTGGCGCAACTCACTGGTAAGCAAATAGAGCTTTTTTTAAAGGCTTCTCCGATATTTGTACCATTGGTGAAGTACCCAGAGTAAAAAGAGAAGCAACCTTCTACTCTTCTCCCACACTGGCAACCATAGGCTGATAATGCACTGCTTCCCTCAGACAAAATTCAAGATGTCCGGGGTAGGTGTGAGTGCTGCAGCCCAATTTTCGGCTGCTGATCAGCTGCAGCACTCAGGTGACATAACAATATCATCGCTGGAATGGTTACATTTATTTTATGTTCCTGTTGTACTTTTTTTTTCTTTTAGTCATGCTTATTTCAAAAGCTGTTATCAAAATATTGATGGTTGCCTTTAAAGGTGTATTCCAGTCGACACAAACTATCAACTATCCATCATGTGCTAAACTGTCTTCATCGGTGCTGAAGACTTCCAATAGATTGACAGGTCAACCTGTGCTCTATTCAACTTCTCCTGTCCATGGTTTGCAGTTGAGGAAGCATGAGGGACATGTTCTGCATTTGGTTGGGATCCCAAATGTTGGGCCTACATTGACCAGTTATCACCTGTCCTTGTAAAACCAGAATACTCCTTTGAAGACTGTTGAACACCACTTTGACATGCGACCTAACAACTTTGCTGTGTAACTAGAAACCAATAGAATTCTAAATTTGGTTGACACATGAAAGGAGACGAAAACAACATAAAGTTAATAAAAAAAAATAATAATAATAATTTACACAATAAAGCTCCCCACACCCATTAGATTAATGTCAGCTAATCCTGCCAATATTAAGAGGTTTGGCAGCCAACATTCTAATGTGTTTGGGGGCCCCAGACAGCTATTACTGGTAGAGTCAGGGGCATACATAGAAATCATGGGGACCCATAGCAGAAGTCATAATTGGGCCTTATTGACCCCTCCTAAAAAATAAATAATGTATTCGGTGAGTTCTCAGAAGAGCATACCTCACAATTTTGAAGTCTTCACAAAGTAATTTGGCTTCTATTGAAGATCCTAAGTGTTCCCATACACTTAGATTCCCCTTTCATGGATCCCATAAAGTATGATGGCAACAAAAATGCCCCCCCAAGTGCAGTGTTATACCCCCATAGTTGATTCTTCCACAGTACCCTACACACTCACAGTATGATGAATCCGCAGTACCCCCCACACGCAAAGTATAATGGCCCCCACAGCCCAATACGCAGTGTATAATAGCACCTACAGTATAATGGCCCCACTTAGCCCTCCAAACAGTATAATGGCCTCTACACAGCCTGATCCCCCAAGTGAGTACAATGTACTCATTGATTAGACTAAAAAATACTCACCTCTCCCATTGTGCAGCGTATGTTCTGAAGCTGCACACACAGGGTGCAATGTAGTGAAATCATTACACCAGTGTTCAGCCGCACAGGTAGAATGATGGAGTAGAGAGCTGATGGTTCATTGTTCCATCAATGCTTTCAACTATATCAACTGTATTGGCGTGAGGGGATAAAGGAAGCAAGCTTTAGTTTGACTCCACCACCAGCACACCATGGACTTGGACCTCATGGAAGCATCCAACACATGAGCTCCATCTTGCTGCACTACCTGCAACATGATGCACTTATTGTTAGGATTAGATATAGTGCTGACTACTTGGTTGCCACTCTGTTAGATTTACGGTTCAAGAGTAAATTTTGCCAGATGCTTCCCCCCTGTAAAGGGACAAGTGCATGCTGAAGTATCGAAATACGCTTGTAGACAATCTTAAGAGTGGTTTTCCCCAAGACAGCAGTGAAACACACAGTATACCTGGCTGTGAAAGGCTTCCAACCCCTGGAAAATTTAGTCATCAACACAAAAACATTAGTAGTAGCAGCAGTGTAAGTGGCATAAGCAATTCCTGTGAATCGTTTCATGCATTTTTTAGTCCAGCTCGTGCACCAGCAGAACATATTACAAGTATGACATGTTGTGAACGACTGGACAGGATGGTGCAAGAGTATCTCGAGCTCAATATCATTGCCATCAGGGAGGGTTTGGACACTTTGGCATTTTGGTCTTCAAAAATGGAAGAGTGGCCTGAGCACGCATGTCATGCCTTGGAGGTTTTGTCATGTCCAGCAGGCAGCGTTCTCTCAGAACGTGGCTTCAGCGCTGCTGGTGGTGTCCTCACGAATATCCACAGCCAACTGTTCCCTGAAAGTATAGACTGCCTAACTTTCATAGGATGAACAATTCATGGATTTCCAATGACTTTTGCATCCCAGTCGCAGACTTTCCAGGCTAGGCGATGGTGTAGTTTTTAGTGTCCTGCATTGATCTTGCGTTATTGCAGTCTATGACACCTTTGTTGTGACTTCTGTGTCTACTGTTCCTACTGCTGCTGATGTTACAAGCAATTTTTTTAAATGTGGAGACTCCAAGTTGGGTCTACATCTGGTGGGTTGCCTGTAGTGGAAGGGGTGTCAGAACTCCATTTTACTATTTCTAGTCTGAGGAAATTGATGCCACATTAGTGGTGCGTGACAATAATTTTTGGAAATGTTTCGACTCCAAGTTGGGGCTCCTTCATGTGTGTTGTATTTAGCAGTAGGGTTCCCAGACCAGCAGGCCTGCACTTACTTTCTGTCAACAACCTGTGTTACTATCCTTAAATCTGGCTGAGCAGAAAACCTGATTCAGCTGTTGCATGAGGTTATAGGGCTCCCAGCAAAACAGGCTTACACAGGTCCCTCACCCACCTCATCTTAATTGAAACTTAAATTCAAAGCTCTAAATGCCGGCCGGGACCCTGATACCTCATGAATGGCCCATGGCTGACTGGTGCTGTGCTATCATTAAATTTATAGTGTAGGTCCATTGATGCCACTTTTCCTGGTGTCTGCCCCTAACTATTGGAAGTGTTTGGACTCCAAGTTGGGTCTCCTTCATGTGTGTTGCCTGAGTTTGGCAGGCCTCTTGAAGCATTAGGCCTACACCTGACATTCATTTGTCTGTTAGTAATCAATGTTTCAGATAGAAATGCTGGTCCAAGTCCTGTCCCATGCATTCACGCTGTGCAATTATACTATTTGTACTCTGGGTCAATTAATGCCACTTTTCCTGGTGTCTGCCCCTAATTTGAGCAGATTTGGCCCTCCAGAAGATGCTGTCTTTATGTTTGGTTTGGGCTCCCATTGAATTCAATGGGGTTCAGGTATGTTCAGCGAACCTGTTGGACGAACATCAGGACATTCGACGAGCCAAACCTTGAAAAGTTCATTTATCTCTGCTCATTTTTTAAAGTGAGGTTTTATCTGTTAAATGGAGATGGTGTGAATGTGAGCCTACGCATAACACTTATACCAACATTTGCTTCTGCTCAATTCTTTTTTGCTTTGATTCAGTTTTTTGTACTTTGTACAAACGGTGTGTGGCTCCCCCTTTTAGGCCTTTCAGTTTGTCTATATTGCTTTCCACGAGTAGGTGTCTGAACAGTTGGAGCCCGGTCCTGCTCTGCCTTTATCTATTTCGACGTCTGATGACATATAGCGAGGTGAACTTCAAGAGTTAGGTACTGTCCCAATTGGGTACATCTTGTGGCGGTGGGATGGCTTCTGATCAAAACAACGTTGACTATGTACCCTATGTTATTTACATGTACTATTACTATTTATTTGCGGTACTTACTACAGGCGATTTGTTCTTTTTGTTTTTATCTTACATCATATATTGTAATTGTAAATGATTACATAAAGCGGAATTACAATAAAGATAATGTTTTTTAATAACATGATAAACAAATGTGTGTTTGAAGGAATTCTCCGGACAGCCAGTATTATAATAAAATAATCAGAGCAGCAATGACAGGAAACACATTATCAATGATGAGCCCAAAAATTACTGAGAGGTCATGTAAATTGTTATGTTGTGTATGGACAGCACAGCCGGGGAAAGCACTGCCAGTTCTCGCTCCAGCTGCTCCGTCCATACTTTGAAAGACACATGCATTGAATATCAAAACGAAAAACCATCAACGTTCTTCATGGCAACCGATCAGATCCTTTCTTTTATTTTCACTTCTAAAGGCACCCATACACACACCAACATGGACGAGTTTAGCTGACATCAGGAGAGTAAAGCCAGAGGTGATTGGCCACAAGGTTTGTGTGACACAACAATATCACGCGACCCCTGGGAAGGCCAGTGCTGACACCGCCGGAAAGCAGCCAGCACCGGGGTGAGTATAAATGTTATTAATTTTCAGGAAGGAAACATAGGGAATTCAGGAGGGGTTGTCCGAGTAGTGGAAAACCCTTGTAAGCCAACCCTTTTCCATATACGGTATCTTAATCGGCATGTATGTATAGTGATGTGACAGAGCCATGCACAGAGCAGACCTACAATATACAAAAGAGGAAGACTGTAGGTGATGGCAAAAGCTCTGTATTTGGTTGTGTAATGACAGACTGTACGCTTTTTTCTTATTTAGACAACCACTATATTATCAGAGATTCTCCTGAAGGCAACAACATTTGATTGCCTTAGTATTGTCAAAAAATAATTTGTAGAAATAACGTGAAGAAATGTCTATTGCAATGATGATCTGACCAATTACATTTTTTGGATCCAGGTGCTGGGTGCTGCAGTTAAAAAGTTGTCCATGCCAAAAAACAGATCTGTATCCCATCAATGAAGGCCCAAACCAGGCCACAAATCATGGCAGGAATCAGCATCTGTTGGGTGCATGGGGGCATTTGGATGAATATGATGCATTAGGTGGGAATTTTCCCTTCTGATGCTTGTGCTGAACTTAAAGCAAAAATGAAATGCTAACAGAGCAGTGTAAATGGCACAAGGTAGAGGCGAGGTCCTCCATGGGAGGTAAGAACATTTCTAAAGCAATCCACAGCGAGGAGATTGGAACAAAACAAAATCCTCTAAACTGCATGCTCGCAAATGCCAGAAGCCTGACAAACAAGATGGAAGAACTAGAAGCAGAAATATCTACAGGTAACTTTGACATAGTGGGAATAACCGAGACATGGTTAGATGAAAGCTATGACTGGGCAGTTAACTTACAGGGTTACAGTCTGTTTAGAAAGGATCGTAAAAATCGGAGAGGAGGAGGGGTTTGTCTCTATGTAAAGTCTTGTCTAAAGTCCACTTTAAGGGAGGATATTAGCGAAGGAAATGAGGATGTCGAGTCCATATGGGTCGATATTCATGGAGGGAAAAATGGTAACAAAATTCTCATTGGGGTCTGTTACAAACCCCCAAATATAACAGAAACCATGGAAAGTCTACTTCTAAAGCAGATAGATGAAGCTGCAACCCATAATGAGGTCCTGGTTATGGGGGACTTTAACTACCCGGATATTAACTGGGAAAGTGAAACCTGTGAAACCCATAAAGGCAACAGGTTTCTGCTAATAACCAAGAAAAATTATCTTTCACAATTGGTGCAGAATCCAACCAGAGGAGCAGCACTTTTAGACCTAATACTATCTAATAGACCTGACAGAATAACAAATCTGCAGGTGGTCGGGCATTTAGGAAATAGCGACCACAATATTGTGCAGTTTCACCTGTCTTTCACTAGGGGGACTTGTCAGGGAGTCACAAAAACACTGAACTTTAGGAAGGCAAAGTTTGACCAGCTTAGAGATGCCCTTAATCTGGTAGACTGGGACAATATCCTCAGAAATAAGAATACAGATAATAAATGGGAAATGTTTAAGAACATCCTAAATAGGCAGTGTAAGCGGTTTATACCTTGTGGGAATAAAAGGACTAGAAATAGGAAAAACCCAATGTGGCTAAACAAAGAAGTAAGACAGGCAATTAACAGTAAAAAGAAAGCATTTGCACTACTAAAGCAGGATGGCACCATTGAAGCTCTAAAAAACTATAGGGAGAAAAATACTTTATCTAAAAAACTAATTAAAGCTGCCAAAAAGGAAACAGAGAAGCACATTGCTAAGGAGAGTAAAACTAATCCCAAACTGTTCTTCAACGATATCAATAGTAAAAGAATAAAAACTGAAAATGTAGGCCCCTTAAAAAATAGTGAGGAAAGAATGGTTGTAGATGACGAGGAAAAAGCTAACATATTAAACACCTTCTTCTCCACGGTATTCACGGTGGAAAATGAAATGCTAGGTGAAATCCCAAGAAACAATGAAAACCCTATATTAAGGGTCACCAATCTAACCCAAGAAGAGGTGCGAAATCGGCTAAATAGGATTAAAATAGATAAATCTCCGGGTCCGGATGGCATACACCCACGAGTACTAAGGGAACTAAGTAATGTAATAGATAAACCATTATTTCTTATTTTTAGGGACTCTATAGCGACAGGATCTGTTCCGCAGGACTGGCGCATAGCAAATGTGGTGCCAATATTCAAAAAGGGCTCTAAAAGTGAACCTGGAAATTATAGGCCAGTAAGTCTAACCTCTATTGTTGGTAAAATATTTGAAGGGTTTCTGAGGGATGTTATTCTGGATTATCTCAATGAGAATAACTGTTTAACTCCATATCAGCATGGGTTTATGAGAAATCGCTCCTGTCAAACCAATCTAATCAGTTTTTATGAAGAGGTAAGCTATAGGCTGGACCACGGTGAGTCATTGGACGTGGTATATCTCGATTTTTCCAAAGCGTTTGATACCGTGCCGCACAAGAGGTTGGTACACAAAATGAGAATGCTTGGTCTGGGGGAAAATGTGTGTAAATGGGTTAGTAACTGGCTTAGTGATAGAAAGCAGAGGGTGGTTATAAATGGTATAGTCTCTAACTGGGTCGCTGTGACCAGTGGGGTACCGCAGGGGTCAGTATTGGGACCTGTTCTCTTCAACATATTCATTAATGATCTGGTAGAAGGTTTACACAGTAAAATATCGATATTTGCAGATGATACAAAACTATGTAAAGCAGTTAATACAAGAGAAGATAGTATTCTGCTACAGATGGATCTGGATAAGTTGGAAACTTGGGCTGAAAGGTGGCAGATGAGGTTTAACAATGATAAATGTAAGGTTATACACATGGGAAGAAGGAATCAATATCACCATTACACACTGAATGGGAAACCACTGGGTAAATCTGACAGGGAGAAGGACTTGGGGATCCTAGTTAATGATAAACTTACCTGGAGCAGCCAGTGCCAGGCAGCAGCTGCCAAGGCAAACAGGATCATGGGGTGCATTAAAAGAGGTCTGGATACACATGATGAGAGCATTATACTGCCTCTGTACAAATCCCTAGTTAGACCGCACATGGAGTACTGTGTCCAGTTTTGGGCACCGGTGCTCATGAAGGATATAATGGAACTAGAGAGAGTACAAAGGAGGGCAACAAAATTAATAAAGGGGATGGGAGAACTACAATACCCAGATAGATTAGTGAAATTAGGATTATTTAGTCTAGAAAAAAGACGACTGAGGGGCGATCTAATAACCATGTATAAGTATATAAGGGGACAATACAAATATCTCGCTGAGGATCTGTTTATACCAAGGAAGGTGACGGGCACAAGGGGGCATTCTTTGCGTCTGGAGGAGAGAAGGTTTTTCCACCAACATAGAAGAGGATTCTTTACTGTTAGGGCAGTGAGAATCTGGAATTGCTTGCCTGAGGAGGTGGTGATGGCGAACTCAGTCGAGGGGTTCAAGAGAAGCCTGGATGTCTTCCTGGAGCAGAACAATATTGTATCATACAATTATTAGGTTCTGTAGAAGGACGTAGATCTGGGGATTTATTATGATGGAATATAGGCTGAACTGGATGGACAAATGTCTTTTTTCGGCCTTACTAACTATGTTACTATGTTACAGGTTCGCTTTTGGAGCCTAGAATATTCATGTTTTAAACCCAAGAAGGCCATGACCAGTTATATTTTTATTAAAAAGATTATCATGCCACAAAGGTCTACTTAACAGGTCCAGCAAAAGACCATCAAATTCTAGGAAGAACAATTTAAATGGCCTGCAACCCAGACATTGCTTGCTTGCTTAGAAGGCACCAAATTAGTTTGATTGGTTGGCTACCAACTAGTGAGGGTGACCATCTTGAATCTACAAACCTTCTACATAGCAGAAGCCCAGAAGCACTGGCGGTACTAGCACCATAGATCAGTAATTCTATTTTATATTCAGTCATCATTTCTATTTAAATTAGAGCTTTGGGCTTCGTGTCCATAAGGCAAAAGTCCCTTGCCCTGTCTTTCGACACCTCAAAAGAATACATGGCTTCATATCAGCTGGAAAAATTAAAGTTACCTTCTACAGACGGCGATTCTTTCTAGGTCTTGGAAAAATAGAATATTATTCTCACTTCTCCTGGGCCCTTGCCTCATCTGTCTTGCTGCCACAGCTCCATATTCGGCGCTCCACATCATTCGGATCCGTGATTAGTCTTTAGCTTCTGAGGGTTTAGAGTAGGCCTCACGTCACCTCATGTGGGGCACAATTCATGTCATGCATGCCATTGACCACGAGATATGACTGTAAGAAGAAGGGTTGACTGTCTTTTGCCGGGTCTGAAACTGTCGGGGCTGTCTCCTCTGTTGTCCGGGGTAAAGCTTAGAGATTTGGACCAACCTTTGCACTACAGAGCAGGGGGCATGGCAACTAGAAAAAAGCCTGAGCACATGCACGAGCAGACAGACTTGACTGTAAGAAGCAGCATGCGGCAGGGACAAGAGAGTGCTCCAACTCCTGAGCAAGGGAATAGCGCAGGCCCGTACTCGTGCTTCCCTGCGGTGAGTCACAAAGACTGTGACCAGTATGTTGCCATGTGCCTGCTGGCTCCTGTGACACGAGGTGCCAGACGCTCTGGGCCCGTGAGTAAGGGGAGTGCACCGCATAGGAAGGACCGGGTGACTCACCGTCAACTGTGCTCTTACCACCCGGTATACATCTGTCGAGCCACGTTAGGCTCCGTTAGTGTTGTGGACTGCACTGCACCCCAATGAGCAAACCCCGGACCAAGGAACTCATTAAAGATGCCGAGGACAAGCCACTGTCGTTGGGATTCGACTCAAGGACACCCACAGGACCACACCAGATCTACCCCACGCTGACCGTGTTGGCACCACAGTACTCACTGTGGACTCTTCAGTCAGGAAGCTGTCAGACTGATAAGTTAACCCTTGGGAACTGTTGTTATCTCTATTACATACTTTACCCCATCCCGTATACCAACTGTTAAACCCCAATTTTATCCTATCTCCTCCCTGAGTGGAGTATACCCCTGTTCAAGTAAAACACGGTAACTCTTGCTCTGTCTTCTGTCCATTACTGCATCTCACAACCTGCTCGCAAGACCATGTGGGGTGACATGAGACCCTGTCAACACAGAAAGACCAAAGACACTGAAGGCTGTTCACCTATCTGAATCTAGTAGAGGACTTGACAGCAGGACAGATAAAGGATGAGCCTGGGACAGCCGGGTATAATAAGCTAATATTTTAACCCCTTCCCAGCAATCTACTTATTACATTTTGCGGTCTGGCCAAACCTTGGAGCTTAACAAACGACAATAAGGGGACTTTTGAGTTGGACCTAATCAAATCTATTAGCTGATTTGAGCGAATCTGCTGGAAATAAATTTTGGGAGATTTGCTCGTCTCTTCCACAAACCAAAATCTATGCCAGCTATGAGTTATGATTTACCCAAATTTCTGGCATAAATTAAAATAAATCTGTTGGTCCAAGGTTAGCCATGCTCACTCCTACTAAGTCGCGGGCCACTTTTTAGTTACGGTAAGTGGCCAGGAAGGTATTGAAACGGAAAAATTCACAACAGGTGTGGGTAAAGTCTGTTACATATTTTCTGCCTCATTCTTCCAGAAAACTGTTGAACATTGATAAATATGTCACATCTCATCAAATGTTTACTACAAGTTATGATTTTTCCATCATCCTAGGACGATTACCAGGAAGCCATTTCAGTTTCATGCTGTATATTTCAGGATTTGCAGGGTCGCTCTTCCAGCCAAATATATGACAGACTTTAAGCCAATTTGCACAGTTTAGCAAACAGGGCTCAATATGTTTGGGGATATTTCTGTATATTCAATGTGAATTCGATACAGGTTTATTTCAGTAACAAAAGATGCTTAGGTTTGATACACAGCTGTGTTTTGCGCCTAGGTTTTCAGTTACATTCCCAAAAGCTGCAATTTAACCTTCATTAGGTTCAGACACCATTGTTTTGTGAACATGTGGTGATGTCCTAAGTAACCACAGCTGAGCGGAGAACATGTCAGACGTGGTATACTGTGGGCGTTAATGGCTCCTCAAATTGCACCATGACTGAGAGCAATCCCTATGGCACTTTCCTTTCAGACTTCTCCCAAAAATCTGATGGAAACTTTGTTATAGAACCAAAAAGCACAAACAACGGATAGAAACTTTGGGTTGTGTCATTTAATATGGTGTTTTGTGGAAAGTGACTCCGAATGCATAAGCTTCCATATATCATCAAGTAGGTGGCATGATACAATGCCGATCCTACGCGTTTCGCTATTAAAGCTGTTTCTCTACATTGGATTTTATGTAACATTTAACAGATGCATGAACTCTGTAACTTACAGAAATGCAGACGGAGACAGACAAAGTAAGTCTCGTAAAAATAAAATGACACACGGTTTTACCCTGGGTGAGTCTGTCTTAAGGAATTAGGTTACTGAGGCTTTTCCTTTGTATCTCTGCTGCAGCTAACATGTTTAATGACTTTCTGGAAATGACTGGGTCACTAGAGATGGAGCTCTGCTGTACTAATGGGATATTAACTCAAAAACCATTTCAGTCCAGTGTGTACTCATTCCCATGAAGGCTTTGTAAGTAGTTGCTCATGTCTTATCTGTAAGGATAACAGACTGAAGGGATAGCCGCACCTTTGGAGACACCTTACAGAACGTACTAGGTGCTGCTAAATCCCCATAAACATGGCTATCTTACCATAATTTTGTATGCCTCCTTACAACTCCATTTAGACTGACATTTATAACTGGCAGTGCTTCCATCTCCAACCCTTTCCAGTCACCTCTAAGTCACCAAATCTCCCTCTAAAAGTGCCACTAAATTGCAGTGGGCATTGGATGTACAGAGGCATGAGGAAACAAGCAAGGAATGCCCTTAGGTCCGTAATTAGTAATTGTAGAGACACCATGTACCATGCATCCTTCCTACACAAGGCTGGTTTAAAGGGAATGTCGCATTAAAGAATGTTAGAGCTCACAACTAGTGATGTGTTCAGATAACATCTTATACGAGCATGCTCAGGAGTTTTCTGAGCATCTGGGCTTGCTCGTATATTATGTTCGAGTCTCTGCTGCTGCCTGTTTGTAACACAATTCCCACATGTATTGAGGTTGTCCAACAGCCGCAAATCATACAGCTGCAGAGACTCGAACATAATATACGAGCACTCCCGAGATACTCGGATAACACCAGAGCATGCCTAGATAAGACGTTATCAGAGCACATTCGCTCATCGCTGCTCTCAACATCTTATTTTAACGAGGAAAGGGTTAGCTGGCTGCTTAATCGGATGAGCGCCCACTCATGGCTCATCGAAGGGGTCCTAAAATAATATTATTCTATTATTCCAATATACCTTGATAGTGAATGTGAACAAGGGCTTTCTATGTTGGAAAAACATGCAGAAACAATTTTAGCAACACTAATAATGGTCTAGTAATCCAAACTCATCATGTCTTTTTGAAGTCAATCATTTTGACCCAGTTATTTCAATCTTACTTCTGGAAAATAACTTAATATGCAGGTGATAAACAAAATGCCATCATATTGATCGCACTATTATATAGTTCTACATCTAGGAAAGGTTTACAGCATGACCAATCAGCTTCATCACTTTGGATACTAATGATGTAAATGAGTTATCCAGGACTATATAGTTTTTTTTTATTACGGGTCAAAGAATTAACAGGCAGGTAGCTGCGAACTGTTTGCCTCTTGTGCCAGGCTCCGATCTCTACTTGCACAGAGCGGTCCTAGCCTGCTCCTGCCAGCGATTCTGAGGCTTCCACTCATGACATGCTGAAAGATCAGCTGCTTCTCATCCGCTCCGATCTCTGGACAGAGCATGACGGATGTCATGCTGATTGATGGTGAGCCTCAGAGGTGAAACAACAGCTATTAGAGGTGCACAGGTGATATACAGTACAGTACGTTTTTAAGAGATAGCCCATTTATAGCTGACTGGCTAAATGGACTACCTGGTGCACTTGCGCAAGGACTACCTGGCTTGTTGAAGTTTCCAATCTAAAAGATACAAAACAAGAAATGAAAATATCTCCAAGGAACTCAAAGGCAAAATATGTCAAGACCAATGATGAAATACATATTATCGCCATCCTAACAATTGTCTCATGACAGACACTTAAATAATAGTAACGGAAATCTGTGACCCTGAATACACACAAGCCCATGAACAAAGATACTGAAAATGCTGTTGTAACAGCAGCTGGTATGTAACAGGCGTGAAGGCAGCTCACATGGGGATCTTTTGCAGGCGAGCAAATGAACGTTAAACGTTGATTTAGACAAAAGCTTATTGACTGACCAAATATCTAACAAATGGAGTTCAGGAGGACATTAGAAAGTTAAACTGTTATATCAACACAAAGCCTATTCTCCAGTGCACAGTTTTATAGTCTATTTCATGATAATGGTAAGTTGGGGTCATGCTAATCTTGTCTACTTTTCCCCACCCTCTATTATCAGATATAAATCACAATTTTTAAAAACTTAATAGATAGGATACTTAGCGTTCCTTGATTGAGCAACAGGCTGTAGAACAATATCTTAAGGAGGGATCTGATGGACATTGTCATAATAGTGTTATATTTTTTGAGGTTTAAGATAGACTTAAGTCCATTGAGTTTAACTTATACACTAACATGATGATCCAGTGGAAGTCAAAAACCCCATAGAGCAGACACTAATTACCCTATATTATGGGAAAATTCCCTTCCGACTCCACATTTGGCAATACGACTAGTTTCTTGGATCAAAATGCCATCAAAAATTCTAGTAAATACAACCTGTAACGTTATGTTTTTCAAGAAAGCATCCAGGTCTTTCATGAAAAATAGTAGTGAATCTAACATTAGAATATCATGTGGCATAGAGTTCCATAGTCTCACAATTCTTACAGTAAACCTGTGATAATGATTAAACCTTCTTTTCTTCTAGACATACAGGATGCCCCCTTATCCCCATCGCAGACCAATGTGTAAAAAGACCATTAGAAAGATCTCTGTACTTTGCTCTCATATATTTGAACATTGTAATAAGTTTGCCCCTAAGCCTTAATGACGGAACAAAACATGGTGCCAATCAGTCCTAGAGCTACACACCAGAATAGGATGTCAACTAGGATCTCCACTGAAGATTTTACAAGTTATGGAATCTGATACCCATCTTAGCATGGATGAATAAGTACCACAGATCTCTTCAACTGATGGTCTTCTGCTTTGATCATGAACAGGCATAATTGTGCATAAATGAAATATGCGGAGTGTTAGGAAAGGGATAGGCTACTTCTACTCAAAGTAAACCTTTCAGAGGATTGTTGAAGCCTGAACCATTGGCAGCAAGAATCAGAGGCAATCTCCACCAATACAAACATCCTCTCTTGCAGCGTCCTCTTCTCATTCATGTAACTTCTCTTCCAACCTGACTGATCACACTGGGTCTATGTGTGAGGCCGAAGTCACTTTTATGGAAGTCTATAGAGCCCGGTTCTGACACAACAAAGACTTACATTATAAAATGACTTCTGGCTGACACGTAGACCCCAGTGTGGTCCGACAAGTTGGAACAGAAGTCTCGTGAAGAGGACTCGAGCAGCATTGGAAATTTGAGAATACGCACTTACACTGCATTAAACATATTAAGATTTGAGAGACCTCAGTTGTTCATACATTTTAATGGTTAACTGAAAACATACATTTACACAGGTTTAGATAATAAAAAGTTTCATGGGGATGCTTCTTTCAAACAGATCTGTCATCAGATGTCACAATGCAAACTGTATGCATTATCACATAGATGGATGGATGCTGTGTTTACTTTGACAATTTACATCAGAATGGCTGAATAATCCTTTATTAATTAATTCTCCACCCTCCTAGTCTGATTGATAACTCCTCAGTTTCCCTCCTGCTGTTGCTGAATCTCGGCCCACCGAAATTGATTGACAGCTCCTCAGTGTCCCTCCTCCCTGTTGCTGCTGCTGACATCCCATACTATTCAGTACATGCTGCAGTTGTCAGTCAGGCTTGGTTAGTATAGACTCAATACAGTCAGGCTCATGAGCTCTTTCACTCTTTATCATGACTCATAAAATGTTCGTCTTAATATTAGGATTTTACAGCCACTCTGACGTGGATTTTCAAACTAAGAAAACACGTCTCAGTTTCCAGAGATTTATATAATTATGGATGCAGTTTCCATTGTAAAATTTGGTGACAGATCCACTTTAAATATTATGAAAAATACAATCACATCCTATATGCATCATTGTTTCTTTTTGTCTGATTTTGCTCATGGCTATCATTTCTGAGATCCTAATTTTAGATCTGTCATGAAAACCGCAATATACAACCCATTCGGAAAAAGTATCTGTTCAACTTTTTTTTTCCCAAGGAAAAAGACAACAGTCCTAATGCAAGAATGCATAATGTTTCTGGTGGTGTTGGGTAGTAAACATTCCTGATGGGCTTCAGCAGTGAAGGAGTTAGTGGATTCATCCCTAGTAGACCAGGGCTGTTAAGCAGTTAATGGACACATCCCTGGTAGACCAAGGCAGTAAAGGAGTTAGTGAATACATTCCTGGAAATCCATGGTAGACCAGGGCGAGGAAGAAGTTAGGGGACACATTCCTGGTAGACCAAGGCAGTGAAGGACTTAGTGAATACATCCCTGGTAGACCAGGGCAGTGAAGGACTTAAGGTACCTTCACACTGAGCAACTTTAGAACGATAACGATAGCGATCCGTGACGTTGCAGCGTCCTGGATAGCGATATCGTTGTGTTTGACACGCAGCAGCGATCAGGATCCTGCTGTGAGATCGCTGGTCAGAGCTAGAAAGCCAGCACTTTATTTCGTCGCTGGATCACCCGCTGTCATCGCTGAATCAGCGTGTGTGACGCCGATCCAGCGATGTGTTCACTTGTAACCAGGGTAAACATCGGGTTACTAAGCGCAGGGCTGTGCTTAGTAACCCGATATTTACCCTGGTTACCATTGTAAATGTAAAAAAAAAAAAATACTACATACTTACATTCCGGTGTCTGTCGCGTCCCCCGGTGTTCTGCTTCCCTGCACTCCTCCTGCATCCTGTGTCAGCGCCGGCCAGCCGTAAAGCAGAGCACATCGGTGACGTCACCGCTCTGCTTTACGACCGGCGCTTACACAGTGCAGGGAAGCTGACGCCGGGGGATGCGACAGACACCGGAATGTAAGTATGTAGTGTTTTTTTTTTACATTTACAATGGTAACCAGGGTAAACATCGGGTTACTAAGCCCGGCCCTGCGCTTAGTAACCCGATGTTTACCCTGGTTACCCGGGGACTTCGGCATCGTTGGTCGCTGGAGAGCTGTCTGTGTGACAGCTCTCCAGCGACCACACAGCAACGCTGCAGCGATCGGCATCGTTGTCTATATCGCTGCAGCGTCGCTTAATGTGACGGTACCTTTAGTGAATACATCACTGGTAGACCAGGGCAGTGAAGGATTTAGTGGCTACATCCCTGGTAGATCAAGTCAGTGAAGGAGTTAATAGATTATATTCCTGGTAGCCTATGAGGCAGAGAAGGAGATGATGGTTACATTTCTGATAGTATTTGGTAGTAAAGGGATTAGTGATTATATGTCACTGATAGACTAGGGCAGTGACTAAGGGTGCCGTCACACTGAGCGACGCTGCAGCGATACCGACAACGATCCGGATCGCTGCAGCGTCGCTGTTTGGTCGCTGGAGAGCTGTCACACAGACCGCACTCCAGCGACCAACGATCCCGAGGTCCCCGGTAACCAGGGTAAACATCGGGTTACTAAGCGCAGGGCCGCGCTTAGTAACCCGATGTTTACCCTGGTTACCATCCTAAAAAGTAAAAAAACAAACGCTACATACTTACCTACCGCTGTCTGTCCTCGGCGCTCTGCTTCTCTGGTCTGGCTGTGAGCGCCGGGCAGCCGGAAAGCAGAGCGGTGACGTCACCGCTCTGCTTTCCGGCCGCTGTGCTCACAGCCAGACCAGAGAAGCAGAGCGCCGAGGACAGACAGCGGTAGGTAAGTATGTAGCGTTTTGTTTTTTTACTTTAACGATGGTAACCAGGGTAAACATCGAGTTACTAAGCGCGGCCCTGCGCTTAGTTACCCGATGTTTACCCTGGTTACCAGCGAAGACATCGCTGAATCGGTGTCACACACGCCGATTCAGCGATGTCTACGGGGAGTCCAGCGACCAAATAAAGTTCTGGACTTTCTTCCCCGACCAGCGACATCACAGCAGGGGCCTGATCGCTGCTGCCTGTCACACTGGACGATATCGCTAGCGAGGACGCTGCAACGTCACGGATCGCTAGCGATATCGTCTAGTGTGACGGTACCTTAAGTGGATACGTCCCCGATAGTCTAGGGCAGTGAAGGAAGTAGCGATTATCTCCCTGGTAGTCTGTAGCATGAAGGAAATGGTGGTTACATCCCTGATAGTTTATGGCAGTGATTACATCCCTGGTAGTCTAGAGCAGTGATTGACTTAGTGGCTACATCCCCAATAATCTAGGGCAGTGAAGGGATTAAATCCGTGATAGTTTAGTGCACTAAAGGAATAATGGTGATACGCTTTTTGGTCTTGGTCCCTGAAATGAAGGAGTTTGGTTGACTTTGATGATGCAGTGACTGTAATTCATGAGAAAACCATTCATAATGTGGTGAGAAAAAGACAAGAAGTTGGATATTCGTAGTTTTTTTCTCACTTTGCATCATTATGTCGGAGATGTTAAATTGTATAATGTTTTCATATTACATGTATCTCACCAGCTAAGCATCAATAGCTAGCAACATTGCCTGCATACCCTGGGATCTTGTGGTGTTCTTAGCTGTATTTTCTTAAGTCAAGTACGTCACGTCTAAAGGTCCCATACGCACTATACTAACCTGCTGATATTGGCAGTTTAATGTGTATGGGGGCCTCCAGAATACCTCGACAGATAACTTTGCTAAAGATCTGGCATGTCTGATTTTGGATTGCTGATCTTTTTGTTCTTGGCGAGATAAGCCACTGCCATAGGAGCCTGGCAGTGTCTCTCTCAAGGAGAACACAGAAGTCCACGGCAGAGCAATGGCTCCTGTGTATGGAGGAGTCAACAAAGATAGCTGCTGGCCAAACGATCGCTGAAACCATCATTCTATCTATTGTGTATGGAGCCACCTAAGCTTTCATACTTGTCTTTGACTTTGGAAAAAAAAAAGAAAAAAACTATGAAAGGAAAATAAAAATAAAGAAGAGGGTTACTATGAAATTGCAGCTTTACGGCCTATACCTTTCCTGCATAGGGATATTTACATCTTGTTTAACAGTTTGTGAACTTCTTAGTTATCTAATAATTACTTATATTCTAATTTACATTTTCTAAGACATTGGTGGTCAACTGAAAAAATTGAAGATCTCTACCATGTCCTATGTGCAGCCTCAAATACGGAGGCACCTCAAATTTTCCCAAGACTCATGGACACCTACATACAACACATGACTGCTTACACTGCTTTTTATAGCTGTCGTTTTCTCCATGTAATTTATTTAGCTACAAGCTAAATGGAGATAAAAGCCATATCATAAAGAGAACAAGCATAAAAAAGTCCAAAAATACATGAAAACAGCAAACACACATACAAAAAAAATTAAAGAGGGCAAAGATATCACAGTGCCCCATATCAATTTGGCTTTCCTAGGACCTAGATCTACTCATCTCATATGAGGGTCGCAAATTTGAAAAAAACTTGTGAAGGCCGACAACATGGCTTCTTGAAAACCGAGTAGATGACAAGGCCACCGTTTATCGTCTCGTGTATAATTTTTTTTTTATTTCAGCCCACGTCATTTACAAGAACGTCTTCTAGTACCTCCGACCAACATATTTGGCTTTGAAGGATATTACTACTTTTCAAACCATGACATGCAGCTAAATATGGCACTGCATAGCTCAATGAGTCTACGAAAATATTTGCCTTTGGGTTTTGGCCCATACTTACATGTAAAGCTGACATTTTGTTGGCTCCTTTGGCTGAATGCCTTCACAATGTAAATTTGCTATGACTACATTTGGCCGTAGCAAAATATTTTAATGTAATATTATTTTTATGTCGTCAAATCGAGCCAAAAATCCTAGATGTCGAAGAGCAGAATAGGATACCGTGAAACGCGTTAACCCGTGTGCAGTCAGATAGGGTAACTGACCAACAGGGGCGGCATGAAGTACACAGCTGTGCAACACTTTTACAGGAAATGCCTTCCATTCGAATGGGCAGCTCGATCCGTGAGAAACACTTCACAATCGCTGGCTGTTTTGCACCTGTTCTACTGATTAATGTGAAACATAAGTGCCTGGAAGTGTCAGTTTGGCACATCCCGACATCTAACACATTTATATAGACAGTAAAACATCAGGGATATGAACGGGCTGAAAAACAAAATCTATCATCGGCCTAATCCTTGTTTTGCCCCGTTTGGGAGAGCGCTTGCTATTTAAAGATCCTAGATCTTTGTACTTATCCATGGGCAAAACAGTAAACACATCCCGGTGCGCTGAGAACGGAGTCATGTTCCAGAGAGAATATATATGTAAGTAAAAAAAAACATCTTGAAAAAATGTATTTGAATTATATAAAAAAAAAAAAAGATTGAGTTTGAACGAGAAATTTCGACATATTAATTTTACTGGTACGATAGAAAATGTTTTTATAAAATGATAAAGACAAACTCTAAAACTATTCTAATAAAGACAAGTAAATACTCTGTATTGATGAACTTTATATGACTTTTATATTTAAAGTTGAGGGGGTACTGACTCACATCAAAGGAAATGTCCACTTCTAGGACAACCCCTTCTCACTCCGAATATTTGCCACCGTTAAAATAAAAACACCTATACTGACCTCCGACGCTGGCGGTGTCAGCACTCATGTTCTCAGGGCTCAGGTGAGGTTATCACATGAGCCCTACACCCATACATTTACGTAGTCAAGAGAAAGTCAGAGGTGGTGGTGGCCGCTCACTTCCTCTTGATTACTTATATGTCCAAAGACGCGGACAGTGACGTCATCACTGAATGGGAGCAGGACTCTCGTCACATAACAATGCCATGTTAGCCCTGGGAACTCGAGTGCTGACACTGCTGGAATTAATACGGGGCATTGGAGGTGAGTATAGGCATTTTTATTTTAATGGGGGTAACATTCAGATAAAGAAGGGGTTGTCCTAGTAGTGGACAACCCTTGGAGTCCAGCTGTGCATGGAACTTTGCCGTCAATGCTTCATGGGAAATAAACACATGCAAATTAGACCTCTCCCAGAGTGAAAAATGCTGTTTCTGCCACGTACTGGAGGTTGGTCAAGAACTAAATTTTCTTCTTCTAAGAAAGGAAATTGGTGGTGATATAAGCCAACACTAGGAGAGTTCCCATTATGGGCATCTCCCTCATCGACACTTCTGGTACATGAGATAATGGTTGGCAAATATTAGGCTTTTGCAATTGGGTTTTTACATATCTACAGTGGTGTTATCCAAGTCAAGGGCACTGCCCTCCACGCTCATTCCCTGAAGTTCACCTTGACATTTTTTCACAGACATTCAATCTTATTGTCCCCAGTTCCCCCTTTCCCACCAATCTCTAGGTCATGCTACCTCGTCTTGTAAACAAAATGTGATTGTCATGTCTACTGATGATAAGTAAAAGTTGCTGATTGAAGAAATAAGGTGGCATCCATCATTGTGGTACCGACCTTACACATGTGTGTAATTCTCATGGTCTATTCGATCATTTAGCTCCTTATGTCCGTCCACTTGTTCACTGTCATCTTGAATTGACTAAATCCATTTCTAGTTAAGGTCTGATTACAGGTAAAAAATGGTTGAAAACAATTAAGCTCTATAAGATTGCACTAATTACCATAGCTATATGCTTGCACTGATTGGCCACTGGTAAACACTGATGGCTACAATTAAGCACTGATTGGTTACATGAAAAAACTGACTGGCTACAGGTAAGCACTAGAGTTGAGCGACCTTGACCTTTTTAGAGTCGAGCCGGGTTTTGCGAAACCCGACTATGTCCAAAGTCGGGTCGAGTGAAATCGGCCGATTATGACGTAAAGTCGGGATCGACCGAAACACGAAACCCAATGCAAGTCAATGGGGCAGCATAGTCGGCAGTGAGTGGGGGCCAGGAAAACACCTAGAGTGCCCATTTTAATGTCAAAACCATCCATTCTTCTTAATGAAGCTTGTCAAGCGTAATTTACCTTATAATAATTGGAAGGCATTTGAAATTGGGGGTCATTTGGCTAAAGTTGTGGGGGGTAGGGCTGGTTCAAGTAATTAGTGGGCCCAGGAAATCTGGACCACGTCACGGCAGTGGAGCAGGGAGAGGTAAGTATTTCAACTTTGCAAGTGCTGTGAACCTGAGCAAGCAGGGGGGGCCCACTCGTTGGCATTGGCACTGGCACAGGGCCCCTCAAAGTACAGCGGTGTGTTTGCACGGCGGGGGCGCCTCCCACCGGCAGCAACACTTTTGCGTACTATGAGAGGCCCTGTGCCAGTGACGTCGCCAACTAGTATTCCTCCCCCCACCTGATGAAGGAACCTGCACTTTCATCTGCACCTTCCTCTTTGTCCCCGTGTAAGGTGGTATGGTATGCGGGAAGAGCAACCTGACTTTCAGCAGGGTCACAATGTTGTTGTGTAGCGTGCACGGGGAATGTTGCGTTATGGGTCAATGTACCAGCAGACTCATCTATCACTGGCTGGGCAATGGGCACGATGAAGTGGAAACACAGATATAGGCCCAAAGAAGAAAGTGGGCTAAATGCAGTTCAAAATTGGTAACACAGGAATAACCAGGGGGCATTGCAGTGGAGGACAACTGGAATGAGAGGCTGACACAGAGAGTAGGGCCAAATCAGTAAGTAGTCGAAATGCAGTTCAAAATTGGCAACCGTAGTAAACAGGCGGCACAGCTTTGTTCAGTGGAGGAGAACAGCAAGGAGTGGCAGACACCGATAGTAGGCCCCAAACCAACTAGTACGCCAAATGCAGTTGTTCCATTTAACCACAATTTAATGAGAGCCTGAAGATAGAAGCTCAGGAAAGGCAACCTGGGGAACACCTTGGAGTGTAACACACCATCTCTCTCCACCCCATACCCATTTTGTATGGCCTAATGCAGTGTACTTTTCTACAACTACTAAACGAGAGTCGGAAGACCGAAGCAATGGCAAGGAAACCTGGGGAACACCTTAGAGTGTAACACACCCTCTCTCTACACCCCATACCCAATTTGAAGGTCTAATGCAGTGTAGTTTCCAAGAACTACTAAACGAGAGCCGGAAGATCGAAGCTCAGGAAAGGCAACCTGGGGAACACCTTGGAGTGTAACACACCCTCTCGCTACACCCCATACCCAATTTGAAGGCCTAATGCAGCGTAGTTTCCAACAACTACTAAACGAGAGCCGGAAGATCGAAGCTCAGGAAAGGCAACCTGGGGAACACCTTGGAGTGTAACAAACCCTCTCTCTACACCCCATACCCAATTTGTAGGCCTAATGCAGCGTAGTTTCCGACAACTACTAAACGAGAGCATGAAGATCGAAGCTCAGGAAAGGCAACCTGGGGAACACCTTGGAGTGTAACACACCCTCTCTCTACACCCCATACCCAATTTGTAGGCCTAATGCAGCGTAGTTTCCGACAACTACTAAACGAGAGCCGGAATATCGAAGCTCAGGAAAGGCAACCTGGGGAACACCTTGGAGTGTAACACACCCTCTCTCTACACCCCATACCCAATTTGAAGGCCTAATGCAGTGTAGTTTCCAAGAACTACTAAACGAGAGCCGGAAGATCGAAGCTCAGGAAAGGCAACCTGGGGAACACCTTGGAGTGGAACACACCATCTCTCTACACCCCATACCCAATTTGAAGGCCTAATGCAGCGTAGTTTCCAACAACTACTAAACGAGAGCCGGTAGATCGAAGCTCAGGAAAGGCAACCTGGGGAACACCTTGGAGTGTAACACAACGTCTCTCTACACCACGGAAGGGATGATTCTTAGGAAGGAAGGCTGTTGGAAATAAGCATTGCGCGTCCGAGGGTGATTAGATTCTTATTAGGTATATACTCACCCTCGGACGCGCCCTGCTTCTTTATTTGGAATGAATGTTTATTTGCAATGTGGTGTTGACTTTCTCTATTATTTTGGTAATTAATGATTTTATTATTTTCATTATTTTGCATCTTCTCGGCAATAATATAAAGAAGACGCGACAGGACAACACTCGGTGGATGCCATATGTGTGTTTTCAATTTAAAAAAACTTTCAGTTAACTACTTGCAGGAGAAAGTAATTGTAGCTGGTGGCCATTTTTAGTACTGTACCAGATTTTAGTTGTGTGTTTGTTTTTAATGTTAAAATGTCTGCATTTGATATCTCACCAGTATTTTCTTTTTTATAAGCAAAATACTTATTTTTATATTTTCTGATGTTGGTTCCAGGGGTACACGGCCAGCAGTGCCCTGGTCAGTGTAGTAGTAGTTGAAAGAATGGACCGCAGACAGGCATCGAAGGCCTAAAATAAAAACACATGGCTGTAGGCAATTTTAAATTGGTTCCAGGGGTACACGGACAGCAGTGGTGTGGTCAGTGGAGGCCTAGTGGAAGGAGTGACCGCAGACAGGCATCGAAGGCCTAAAATAATAACACATGGCTGTAGGCAATTTTAAATTGGTTCCAGGGGTACACGGGCAGCAGTGACCTGGTCAGTGTAGTAGTAGTTGAAAGAATGGACCGCAGACAGGCATCGAAGGCCTAAAATAAAAAAATTGGGCTGGCTGTAGGCAATTTTAAATTGGTTCCAGGGGTACACGGACAGCAGTGGTGTGGTCAGTGGAGGCCTAGTGGAAGGAGTGACCGCAGACAGGCATCGAAGGCCTAAAATAATAACACATGGCTGTAGGCAATTTTAAATTGGTTCCAGGGGTACACGGGCAGCAGTGACCTGGTCAGTGTAGTTGTAGTTGAAAGAATGGACCGCAGACAGGCATCGAAGGCCTAAAATAAAAAAATTGGGCTGGCTGTAGGCAATTTTAAATTGGTTCCAGGGGTACACGGGCAGCAGTGGTGTGGTCAGTGGAGGCCTAGTGGAAGGAGTGACCGCAGACAGGCATCGAAGGCCTAAAATAATAACACATGGCTGTAGGCAATTTTAAATTGGTTCCAGGGGTACACGGGCAGCAGTGACCTGGTCAGTGTAGTAGTAGTTGAAAGAATGGACCGCAGACAGGCATCGAAGGCCTAAAATAAAAAAATTGGGCTGGCTGTAGGCAATTTTAAATTGGTTCCAGGGGTACACGGGCAGCAGTGACCTGGTCAGTGTAGTAGTAGTTGAAAGAATGGACCGCAGACAGGCATCGAAGGCCTAAAATAAAAAAATTGGGCTGGCTGTAGGCAATTTTAAATTGGTTCCAGGGGTACACGGGCAGCAGTGACCTGGTCAGTGTAGTAGTAGTTGAAAGAATGGACCGCAGACAGGCATCGAAGGCCTAAAATAAAAAAATTGGGCTGGCTGTAGGCAATTTTAAATTGGTTCCAGGGGTACACGGGCAGCAGTGACCTGGTCAGTGTAGTAGTAGTTGAAAGAATGGACCGCAGACAGGCATCGAAGGCCTAAAATAAAAAAATTGGGCTGGCTGTAGGCAATTTTAAATTGGTTCCAGGGGTACACGGGCAGCAGTGGTGTGGTCAGTGGAGGCCTAGTGGAAGGAGTGACCGCAGACAGGCATCGAAGGCCTAAAATAATAACACATGGCTGTAGGCAATTTTAAATTGGTTCCAGGGGTACACGGGCAGCAGTGACCTGGTCAGTGTAGTAGTAGTTGAAAGAATGGACCGCAGACAGGCATCGAAGGCCTAAAATAAAAAAATTGGGCTGGCTGTAGGCAATTTTAAATTGGTTCCAGGGGTACACGGACAGCAGTGGTGTGGTCAGTGGAGGCCTAGTGGAAGGAGTGACCGCAGACAGGCATCGAAGGCCTAAAATAATAACACATGGCTGTAGGCAATTTTAAATTGGTTCCAGGGGTACACGGACAGCAGTGGTGTGGTCAGTGGAGGCCTAGTGGAAGGAGTGACCGCAGACAGGCATCGAAGGCCTAAAATAATAACACATGGCTGTAGGCAATTTTAAATTGGTTCCAGGGGTAGACGGGCAGCAGTGACCTGGTCAGTGTAGTAGTAGTTGAAAGAATGGACCGCAGACAGGCATCGAAGGCCTAAAATAAAAAAATTGGGCTGGCTGTAGGCAATTTTAAATTGGTTCCAGGGGTACACGGGCAGCAGTGACCTGGTCAGTGTAGTAGTAGTTGAAAGAATGGACCGCAGACAGGCATCGAAGGCCTAAAATAAAAAAATTGGGCTGGCTGTAGGCAATTTTAAATTGGTTCCAGGGGTACACGGGCAGCAGTGGTGTGGTCAGTGGAGGCCTAGTGGAAGGAGTGACCGCAGACAGGCATCGAAGGCCTAAAATAATAACACATGGCTGTAGGCAATTTTAAATTGGTTCCAGGGGTACACGGGCAGCAGTGACCTGGTCAGTGTAGTAGTAGTTGAAAGAATGGACCGCAGACAGGCATCGAAGGCCTAAAATAAAAAAATTGGGCTGGCTGTAGGCAATTTTAAATTGGTTCCGGGGTACACGGACAGCAGTGGTGTGGTCAGTGGAGGCCTAGTGGAAGGAGTGACCGCAGACAGGCTTCCAAGGCCTAACATAACAAACTTGGGCTGGCTGTAGGCACTTTTAAATTGGTTCCAGGGGTACACGGGCAGCAGTGGTCTGGTCAGTGGAAGTCTAGTGGAAGGAGTGACCGCAGACAGGCTTCCAAGGCCTAACATAACAAACTTGGGCTGGCTGTAGGCACTTTTAAATTGGTTCCAGGGGTACACGGGCAGCAGTGACCTGGTCAGTGTAGTAGTAGTTGAAAGAATGGACCGCAGACAGGCTTCGAAGGCCTAACATAACAAACTTGGGCTGGCTGTAGGCACTTTTAAATTGGTTCCAGGGGTACACGGGCAGCAGTGGTCTGGTCAGTGGAAGTCTAGTGGAAGGAGTGACCGCAGACAGGCTTCCAAGGCCTAACATAACAAACTTGGGCTGGCTGTAGGCACTTTTAAATTGGTTCCAGGGGTACACGGGCAGCAGTGGTCTGGTCAGTGGAAGTCTAGTGGAAGGAGTGACCGCAGACAGGCTTCCAAGGCCTAACATAACAAACTTGGGCTGGCTGTAGGCACTTTTAAATTGGTTCCAGGGGTACACGGGCAGCAGTGGTCTGGTCAGTGGAAGTCTAGTGGAAGGAGTGACCGCAGACAGGCTTCGAAGGCCTAACATAACAAAATTGGGCTGGCTGTAGGCACTTTAAATTGGTTCCAGGGGTACATGGGCAGCAGTGTATGGTCAGTGGAAGTCTAGTGGAAGGAGTGACGGCAGACAGTCTTCGAAGGCCTAACATAACAAAATTGGGCTGACTGTAGGCACTTTTAAATTGGTTCCAGGGTAACACGGCCAGCAGTGGCCTGGTCAGTGTAGTAGTTGTAGAAAGAAGGGACCGCAGACAGGCTTCGAAGGCCTAACATAACAAAAATGTCAAAACAATGGTATTGTCAGTGCCAGGCATTGAAGGATGTCAGCGCCTAGACTACACATTGGTGAAGCTGTGAGAGATAATTTTGCTAGTGGTAGAGCACTGTTTGAGCTGGGGGGGGGAACTGTCTTGTGGCCGGCGTTACAGGCACAGGGCCCCTCATATTACAACGGTGTGTCTGACGTTGGGTGCGCACCACCACCGCCAGAGACACTTTATTGTACTATGAGGGACCCAGTGGCAGTGCCGTCGACCAAAAGCGGCCACACCCACCTCTTCAGACAAACAGCACTCTCAAGGGTCCAAGCGCAAAGTGGCGATAGCACGGCCCCGTGTGGGGAGTTTGGCCATTTCGTGAGGTGGAAACATGTCGTATGCTGGACAATCAGGTGAAGAAAATTACGAGATTGGAAAAGTCATTCAGAATAGTCCACAGGCAAGACCTTTTCATAGGAAAGCTAGGTGTCAGCCGGGCAGGGTGGGGCAAAAGATTTTGAAATCCAGTTGTGGTTCATTTTAATGAAGGTTAGATCATCTACATTTTGGGTAGCCAGACGAGTCCTTTTTTCTGTTAGTATTGAACCTGCAGCACTGAATACTCTTTCTGATAGGACACTAGCTGCCGGGCAAGCAAGCTCCTGCAATGCATATTCTGCCAATTCTGGCCAGGTGTCTAATTTGGATGCCCAGTAATCAAATGGGAATGACGGTTGAGGGAGAACGTCGATAAGGGATGAAAAATAGTTTGTAACCATACTGGACAAATGTTGTCTCCTGTCACTTTGAATTGATGCTGCAGTACCTGTCCTGTCTGCGGTCATAGAAAAATCACTCCACAACCTGGTCAGAAAACCCCTCTGGCCAACGCCACTTCTGATTTCTGCCCCTCTAACACCTCTGGTCTGCTGGCCCCTGGAGCTCGTGTGAGAACGATCACGGGCGCTGTGTGCAGGGAATGCCAGAAGCAAACGGTCAACAAGAGTTGATTGTTTTGTTGCTAATATTAGTTCCAAGTTCTCATGTGGCATAATATTTTGCAATTTGCCTTTATAGCGAGGATCAAGGAGGCAGGCCAACCAGTAATCGTCATCGTTCATCATTTTTGTAATGCGTGTGTCCCTTTTGAGGATACGCAAGGCATAATCCGCCATGTGGGCCAAAGTTCCCGTTGTCAAATCTGCGGTTGTGCTTGGTTGAGGGGCAGTTGCAGGCAAATCTACGTCACTTGTGTCCCTCAAAAAACCAGAACCCGGCCTTGCCACGCCACCAATTTCCCGTGCCCCCGGGAAAGCTTCCTCATTAAAAATATACTCATCCCCATCATCCTCCTCATCCTCCACCTCCTCTTCGCCCGGTACCTCGTCATGTACACTGCCCTGACCAGACAATCGCTGACTGTCATCAAGGCTTTCCTCTTCCTCTGGTGCAGACGCCTGATCCTTTATGTGCGTCAAACTTTGCATCAGCAGACGCATTAGGGGGATGCTCATGCTTATTATGGCGTTGTCTGCACTAACCAGCCGTGTGCATTCCTCAAAACACTGAAGGACTTGACACATGTCTTGAATCTTCGACCACTGCACACCTGACAACTCCATGTCTGCCATCCTACTGCCTGCCCGTGTATGTGTATCCTCCCACAAAAACATAACAGCCCGCCTCTGTTCGCACAGTCTCTGAAGCATGTGCAGTGTTGAGTTCCACCTTGTTGCAACGTCTATGATTAGGCGATGCTGGGGAAGGTTCAAAGAACGCTGATAGGTCTGCATACGGCTGGAGTGTACAGGCGAACGGCGGATATGTGCGCAAAGTCCACGCACTTTGAGGAGCAGGTCGGATAACCCCGGATAACTTTTCAGGAAGCACTGCACCACCAGGTTTAAGGTGTGAGCCAGGCAAGGAATGTGTTTCAGTTGGGAAAGGGAGATGGCAGCCATGAAATTCCTTCCGTTATCACTCACTACCTTGCCTGCCTCAAGATCTACAGTGCCCAGCCACGACTGCGTTTCTTGCTGCAAGAACTCGGACAGAACTTCCGCGGTGTGTCTATTGTCGCCCAAACACTTCATAGCCAATACAGCCTGCTGACGTATGCCAGTAGCTGCCCCATAATGGGAGACCTGGTGTGCAACAGTGGCAGGTGCGGATGGAGTGTTTGTGCGACTGCTGTCTGTGGACGAGCTCTTGCTTCTGCAGGAGGACGAGGAGGAGGAGGAGGAGGAGGAGGGGGTGCGAACGGCTACAGACAACTGTTTACTAGACCGTGGGCTAGGCAGAACTGTCCCAAACTTGCTGTCCCCTGTGGACCCTGAATCCACCACATTTACCCAGTGTGCCGTGATGGACACGTAACGTCCCTGGCCATGCCTACTGGTCCATGCATCTGTTGTCAGGTGCACCTTTGTGCTCACAGATTGCCTGAGTGCATGGACGATGCGCTCTTTAACATGCTGGTGGAGGGCTGGGATGGCTTTTCTGGAAAAAAAGTGTCGACTGGGTAGCTCGTAGCGTGGTACAGCGTAGTCCATCAGGTCTTTGAAAGCTTCGCTTTCAACTAACCGGTAGGGCATCATCTCTAACGAGATTAGTCTAGCTATGTGGGCGTTCAAACCCTGTGTACGCGGATGCGAGGCTAAGTATTTCCTTTTTCTAACCATAGTCTCATGTAGGGTGAGCTGGACTGGAGAGCTGGAGATCGTGGAACTAGCGGGGGTGCCGGTGGACATGGCAGACTGAGAGACGGTGGGAGATGGTATTGTTGCCGCCGGTGCCCTAGATGCAGTGTTTCCTACTACGAAACTGGTGATTCCCTGACCCTGACTGCTTTGGCCTGGCAAAGATACCTGCACAGATACAGCAGGTGGTGCGCTAAATGGTGGTCCTACACTGCCGGAAGGGATGTTGCGTTGATGACTAGCTTCATTGGCCGAGGGTGCAACAACCTTAAGGGACGTTTGGTAGTTAGTCCAAGCTTTCAAATGCATGGTGGTTAAATGTCTATGCATGCAACTAGTATTGAGACTTTTCAGATTCTGACCTCTGCTTAAGGAAGTAGAACATTTTTGACAGATGACTTTGCGCTGATCAATTGGATGTTGTTTAAAAAAATGCCAGACTGCACTCTTTCTAGCATCGGATACCTTTTCAGGCATTGCAGACTGAGCTTTAACCGGATGGCCACGCTGTCCTCCACCAGGTTTTGGCTTTGCCACGCGTTTTGGGCAAGATACGGGCCCGGCAGATGGAACCTGTGGCGATGTTGATGCCTGCTGCGGCCCCTCCTCCTCCTCTGCTTCAGAACTGCTGCCGCCTGCACCCTGTTCCCCCAATGGCTGCCAATCGGGGTCAAGAACTGGGTCATCTAATAACTCTTCTTGTACCTCCTGCGCAACTTCGTCTGTGTCACCGTGTCGTTCGGTGGTATAGCGTTCGTGATGGGGCAACATAGTCTCATCAGGGTCTGATTCTTGATCAGCACCCTGCGAGGGCAATGTTGTGGTCTGAGTCAAAGGACCAGCATAGTAGTCTGGCTGTGGCTGTGCGTCAGTGCACTCCATGTCAGATTCAATTTGTAATGGGCATGGACTGTTAACTGCTTCACTTTCTAAGCCAGGGACGGTATGTGTAAAGAGCTCCATGGAGTAACCCGTTGTGTCGCCTGCTGCATTCTTCTCTGTTGTTGTTTTTGCTGAAGAGGACAAGGAAGTGACTTGTCCCTGACCGTGAACATCCACTAACGACGCGCTGCTTTTACTTTTACCAGTTTCACGAGATGAGGCAAAAGAGCTAGAGGCTGAGTCAGCAAGATAAGCCAAAACTTGCTCTTGCTGCTCCGGCTTTAAAAGCGGTTTTCCTAATCCCAGAAAAGGGAGCGTTCGAGGCCTTGTGTAGCCGGACGACGAACCTGGCTCCACAGCTCCAGACTTAGGTGCAATATTTTTTCCCCCACGACCACCTGATGCTCCACCACTACCACTACCCTCATTACCAGCTGACAATGAACGCCCCCGGCCACGACCTCTTCCACTAGACTTCCTCATTGTTTTAAAAACGTAACCAAACTAACGTTATTTGTTGCAGTCACACAACTTACACGGTGAGCTATAACTTCAGTATGATTTAGCTACCCCTTTACAGGTTGGTGAGACCACAGCGAAAATCAGGCCCAATGTTACACACTCTTTTTTTGGTGGCTGCAAATTAGAGAGATGCCCCACACGCAGGACTGTCACTGAAGCACAAATGTTAATATTAATGTCACACTATTATTTTTTTTTTATTTTTATTTTTTTCAGGAACACTTTAGAAACCCCCCCCCAAAAAAAAAAAAAGATTTTTGCAGGGAGAATTTAGAAAACAAATGTAACAAACTATATGCTTTCTATGGGCCACTGAGTGAGAGATGACGCACACAGGAATCAGGAGTGGCACACAAGCCCAGAGGCCAATATTTTTCTACCAATGATTGATGGAGTTATTTTCTCTGGTAGATTTTGGAACCCAAATCAAGGAAAAAAAATGTAGGCTTTCTATGGACCACAATTGGAGAGAGAGAGAGAGAGAGAGAGAGATGGCACACCCAGGAGTCAAGACTGGCACACAAGCAGAAAGGCCAATATTAATCTCCCACTGTTTTTTTTTTTTTTTTTTCAGGGAGACTTTAGAAAAAAAAATAATAAAAAAAATATGATTTTATCAGGAAGAATTTAGAAACCAAATAAAATAAAATGATTTTTTCAGGGAGAATTTATAAAACAAATAAAAACAAAAATAGGCGTTCTATGGCCCACTGACTGAGAGATGACGCACACAGGAGTCAGGAGTGGCACACAAACCCAGAGGCCAATATTTTTCTACCAATGATTGATGTAGTTATTTTCTCTGGTAGATTTTAGAACCCAAATCAAGGAAAAAAAATATAGGCTTTCTATGGACCACAATTGGAGAGAGAGAGAGAGAGAGAGAGAGAGAGAGAGAGAGAGAGAGAGATGGCACACCCAGGAGTCAAGACTGGCACACAAGCAGAAAGGCCAATATTAATCTCCCACTGTTTTTTTTGGTTGTTTTTTTTTTTTTTTTTTCAGGGAGACTTTAGAAAAAAAAATAATAAAAAAAATATGATTTTATCAGGAAGAATTTAGAAACCAAATAAAATAAAATGATTTTTTCAGGGAGAATTTATAAAACAAATAAAACCAAAAATAGGCGTTCTATGGCCCACTGACTGAGAGATGACGCACCCAGGAGTCAAGACTGGCACACAAGCAGAAAGGCCAATATTAATCTCCCACTGTTTTTTTTTTTTTTTTTCAGGGAGACTTTAGAAAAAAAAATAATAAAAAAAATGTGATTTTATCAGGAAGAATTTAGAAACCAAATAAAATAAAATGATTTTTTCAGGGAGAATTTAGAAAACAAATAAAACCAAAAATAGGCGTTCTATGGCCCACTGACTGAGAGATGACACACCCAGGAGTCAAGACTGGCACACAAGCAGAAAGGCCAATATTAATCTCCCACTGTTTTTTTTTTTTTTTTTCAGGGAGACTTTAGAAAAAAAAATAATAAAAAAAATGTGATTTTATCAGGAAGAATTTAGAAACCAAATAAAATAAAATGATTTTTTCAGGGAGAATTTAGAAAACAAATAAAACCAAAAATAGGCGTTCTATGGCCCACTGACTGAGAGATGACGCACCCAGGAGTCAAGACTGGCACACAAGCAGAAAGGCCAATATTAATCTCCCACTGTTTTTTTTTTTTTTTTTCAGGGAAACTTTAGAAAAAAAAATAATAAAAAAAATGTGATTTTATCAGGAAGAATTTAGAAACCAAATAAAATAAAATGATTTTTTCAGGGAGAATTTAGAAAACAAATAAAACCAAAAATAGGCGTTCTATGGCCCACTGACTGAGAGATGACGCACCCAGGAGTCAAGACTGGCACACAAGCAGAAAGGCCAATATTAATCTCCCACTGTTTTTTTTTTTTTTTTTCAGGGAGACTTTAGAAAAAAAAATAATAAAAAAAATGTGATTTTATCAGGAAGAATTTAGAAACCAAATAAAATAAAATGATTTTTTCAGGGAGAATTTAGAAAACAAATAAAACCAAAAATAGGCGTTCTATGGCCCACTGACTGAGAGATGACGCACCCAGGAGTCAAGACTGGCACACAAGCAGAAAGGCCAATATTAATCTCCCACTGTTTTTTTTTTTTTTTTTCAGGGAGACTTTAGAAAAAAAAATAATAAAAAAAATATGATTTTATCAGGAAGAATTTAGAAACCAAATAAAATAAAATGATTTTTTCAGGGAGAATTTATAAAACAAATAAAAACAAAAATAGGCGTTCTATGGCCCACTGACTGAGAGATGACGCACACAGGAGTCAGGAGTGGCACACAAACCCAGAGGCCAATATTTTTCTACCAATGATTGATGTAGTTATTTTCTCTGGTAGATTTTAGAACCCAAATCAAGGAAAAAAAATATAGGCTTTCTATGGACCACAATTGGAGAGAGAGAGAGAGAGAGAGAGAGAGATGGCACACCCAGGAGTCAAGACTGGCACACAAGCAGAAAGGCCAATATTAATCTCCCACTGTTTTTTTTTTTTTTTTTCAGGGAGACTTTAGAAAAAAAAAAAATAAAAAAAAAAAGATTTTATCAGGAAGAATTTAGAAACCAAATAAAATAAAATGATTTTTTCAGGGAGAATTTATAAAACAAATAAAACCAAAAATAGGCGTTCTATGGCCCACTGACTGAGAGAGAGAGAGAGAGAGATGGAACGCTTAGTACTGGCACACAAGCCCAAAGGGCAATATTAATCTCCCTTTTTTTTTCCAGGGAGAATTTCTAAAACCCAAAAAAAAAATAAAATAGGCTTTCTATGGCCCACTATTTGTGAGAGAGATGGGACGCTCAGGACTGGCACAGATGGCACGCTCAGGACTGGCACAGAAGCCCAGAGGCCAATATTAATCTCCCTTTTTTTCTGGGAGAATTTATAAAACCAAAAAAATATTTAAATAGGCTTTCTATGGCCCACTATTTGTGAGAGAGATGGCACGCTCAGGACTGGCACAGATGGCACGCTCACAACTGGCACACAAGCCCAGAGGCCAATATTAATCTCCCTTTTTTCAGGGAAAATTTATAAAACAAAAAAAAAAAATAAATAGGCTTTCTATGGCCCACTATTTGTGAGAGAGATGGCACGCTCAGGGCTGGCACAGATGGCACGCTCAGGACTGGCACACAAGCCCAGAGGCCAATATTAATCTCCCTTTTTTTCAGGGAGAAATTATAAAACCCCCAAAAAAAATAAAATAGGCTTTCTATGGCCCACTATTTGTGAGAGAGATGGGACGCTCAGGACTGGCACAGATGGCACGCTCAGGACTGGCACAGAAGCCCAGAGGCCAATATTAATCTCCCTTTTTTTCTGGGAGAATTTATAAAACCAAAAAAAAATTTAAATAGGCTTTCTATGGCCCACTATTTGTGAGAGAGATGGCACGCTCAGGACTGGCACAGATGGCACGCTCACAACTGGCACACAAGCCCAGAGGCCAATATTAATCTCCCTTTTTTCAGGGAAAATTTATAAAACAAAAAAAAAAATTAAATAGGCTTTCTATGGCCCACTATTTGTGAGAGAGATGGCACGCTCAGGGCTGGCACAGATGGCACGCTCAGGACTGGCACACAAGCCCAGAGGCCAATATTAATCTCCCTTTTTTTCAGGGAGAATTTATAAAACCAAAAAAAAAAATAAATAGGCATTCTATGGCCCACTATTTGTGAGAGAGATGGCACGCTCAGGGCTGGCACAGATGGCACGCTCAGGACTGGCACACAAGCCCAGAGGCCAATATTAATCTCCCTTTTTTTCAGGGAGAATTTATAAAACCCCAAAAAAAATAAAATAGGCTTTCTATGGCCCACTATTTGTGAGAGAGATGGCACACTCAGGACTGGCACACAAGCCCAAAGGCCAATATTAATCTCCCACTGTATTTTTATCAGGGAGAATTTATACACCCCACAAAAAAAAATACAGAAAAATGAAAAGGCTTTCTATGGCCCACTATGTGAGAGAGATGGCACACACAGGGATGGCACTCTAGCAGAAATGCCAAATTGCCAATCTTAATCTCCCACCAAAAAAAAAAAAAAAAAAAAAACAGGGAATGTCCTACAATTACTATCTCCCTGCCTGCAGTAATCTCAGCCAGGTATGGCAGGCAGCTACTATCTCCCTGCCTGCAGTAATCTCAGCCAGGTATGGCAGGCAGCAATAAGGAGTGGACTGATGCACAAATGAAATAAAAAGTGTGGACAAACAAAAAAGATAGCTGTGCAGAAAGGAAGGAACAAGAGGATTTGTGCTTTGAAAAAAGCAGTTGGTTTGCACAGCGGCGTACACACAGCAATGCAGCTATCAGGGAGCCTTCTAGGGCAGCCCAATGAGCTACAGCGCTGAGGGGAAAAAAAAAAAAAAAAAACTTCCACTGTCCCTGCACACCGAGGGTGGTGTTGGACAGTGCAAATCGCTGCAGCACAAGCGGTTTTGTGGTTAATGGACCCTGCCTAACGCTATCCCTGCTTCTGACAAAGCGGCAGCAACCTCTCCCTAAGCTCAGATCAGCAGCAGTAAGATGGCGGTCGGCGGGAACGCCTCTTTATAGCCCCTGTGACGTCGCAGACAGCAAGCCAATCACTGCAATGCCCTTCTCTAAGATGGTGGGGACCAGGACCTATGTCATCACGCTGCCCACACTCTGCGTTTACCTTCATTGGCTGAGAAATGGCGCTTTTCGCGTCATTGAAACGCGACTTTGGCGCGAAAGTCGCGTACCGCATGGCCGACCCCGCACAGGGGTCGGATCGGGTTTCATGAAACCCCGACTTAGCCAAAAGTCGGCGACTTTTGAAAATGTTCGACCCGTTTCGCTCAACCCTAGTAAGCACTGATTATTTACAGGAAATCATTGGCTACACATAAGCACTGATTGATTACAGGTAAACACTGATTGACTACAGGTAGGCACTGATGTTGCAGGTTATACCTGGCTACAGGTAAGCACTAGTGGTTATAGGTAAGCACTTTTATAGGCTACAAGTAGCATTATTTGGCATTTAAGCATTTTAAGCATTTGGCATTTGGCATTTTAAGCATTGATTGGCTACAGGTAATCACTAATGGTTACAGGAAACAACTGACTGGCTGCAGGTAAGCACTGATTATTTACAGGAAACCATTGATTGGCTACACATAAGCACTGATTGATTACAGGTAATTATGTTTACTGGTTATAACTGATTGATTACAGTTAAGCACTGGTGGTTGCAGGTTATAACTGATTGGCTACTGATAAGCACTGATGTTTACAGGTGAGCGCTGATTTATTACAGGTAAGCACTGATGTTGCAGGTGATAGCTGGCTATAGGTAAGTGTTATGAAAGGTAATTCAGTACCACAATGGACATAGAGGTCAGCGCACATACAGTGACCTGGCAATAACCCAAAAAACAAGAACGAGCTCTGAGACGTGGGAACTCTGTTGACCGCAATCCCTAATCCTCTCCAACCACGCTAAAGGCAGCCGTGGATTGCGCCTAACGCTCCCTATGCAACTTGGCACGGCCTGAGAAACTAGCTAGCCTGAAGATAGAAAATAAGCCTACCTTGCCTCAGAGAAATACCCCAAAGGAAAAGGCAGCCCCCACATATAATGACTGTGAGTTAAGATGAAAAGACAAACGTAGAGATGAAATAGATTTAGAAAAGTGAGGCCCAACTTTCTGGACAGAGCGAGGATAGGAAAGGTAACTTTGCGGTCAACACAAAACCCTACAAACACCACGCAAAGGGGGCAAAAAGAACCTCCGTACCGAACTAACGGCACGGAGGTACACCCTCTGTGTCCCAGAGCTTCCAGCAAGCAGAAAAAAACAAATTGACAAGCTGGACAGAAAAAAACAGCAAACAAATAGCAAAGAGGAACTTAGCTATGCAGAGCAGCAGGCCACAGGAACGATCCAGGAGGAAACAGGTCCAATACTAGAACATTGACTGGAGGCCAGGATCAAAGCACTAGGTGGAGTTAAATAGAGCAGCACCTAACGACTTCACCACATCACCTGAGGAAGGAAACTCAGAAGCCGCAGTACCACTTTCCTCCACCAACGGAAGCTCACAGAGAGAACCAGCCGAAGTACCACTTGTGACCACAGGAGGGAGCTCTGCCACAGAATTCACAACAGTACCCCCCCCCTTGAGGAGGGGTCACCGAACCCTCACCAGAGCTCCCAGGACGACCAGGATGAGCCATATGAAAGGAACGAACAAGATCGGGAGCATGGACATCAGAGGCAAAGACCCAGGAATTATCTTCCTGAGCATAACCCTTCCACTTAACCAGATACTGGAGTTTCCGCCTTGAAACACGAGAATCCAAAATCTTCTCCACAATATACTCCAACTCCCCCTCCACCAAAACCGGGGCAGGAGGATCAACAGATGGAACCATAGGTGCCACGTATCTCCGCAACAATGACCTATGGAATACGTTATGTATGGAAAAAGAATCTGGAAGGGTCAGACGAAAAGACACAGGATTAAGAACCTCAGAAATCCTATACGGACCAATAAAACGAGGTTTAAACTTAGGAGAGGAAACCTTCATAGGAATATGACGAGAAGATAACCAAACCAAGTCCCCAACCCGAATGCGATGCGATTAGCGAAACGTTGAGCCTTCTCCTGGGACAAAGTCAAATTGTCCACTACATGAGTCCAAATCTGCTGCAACCTGTCCACCACAGTATCCACACCAGGACAGTCCGAAGACTCAACCTGCCCTGAAGAGAAACGAGGATGGAACCCAGAGTTGCAGAAAAACGGTGAAACCAAGGTAGCCGAGCTGGCCCGATTATTAAGGGCGAACTCAGCCAAAGGCAAAAAGGACACCCAGTCATCCTGATCAGCAGAAACAAAGCATCTCAGATATGTTTCCAAGGTCTGATTGGTTCGTTCGGTCTGGCCATTAGTCTGAGGATGGAAAGCCGAGGAAAAAGACAAGTCAATGCCCATCCTACCACAAAAGGCTCGCCAAAACCTCAAAACAAACTGGGAACCTCTGTCAGAAACGATATTCTCTGGAATGCCATGTAAACGAACCACATGCTGGAAAAACAATGGCACCAAATCAGAGGAGGAAGGCAATTTAGACAAGGGTACCAAATGGACCATCTTAGAGAAGCCATCACAGACCACCCAAATGACTGACATCTTTTGAGAGACGGGAAGATCTGAAATAAAATCCATAGAGGTGTCCAGGGCCTCTTCGGGACCGGCAAGGGCAAAAGCAACCCACTGGCACGAGAACAGCAGGGCTTAGCCCGAGCACAAATCCCACAGGACTGCACAAAAGTACGCACATCCCGCGACAGAGATGGCCACCAAAAGGATCTAGCCACTAACTCTCTGGTACCAAAGATTCCAGGATGACCAGCCAACACCGAACAATGAACCTCAGAGATAACTTTATTCGTCCACCTATCAGGGACAAACAGTTTCTCCGCTGGGCAACGATCAGGATTATTAGCCTGAAATTTTTGCAGCACCCGCCGCAAATCAGGGGAGATGGCAGACACAATTACTCCCTCTTTGAGGATACCCGCCGGCTCAGATACACCCGGAGAGTCGGGCACAAAACTCCTAGACAGAGCATCCGCCTTCACATTTTTAGAGCCCGGAAGGTATGAAATCACAAAGTCAAAACGGGCAAAAAACAACGACCAACGAGCTTGTCTAGGATTCAACCGCTTGGCGGACTCGAGATAAGTCAAGTTCTTATGATCAGTCAAGACCACCACGCGATGCTTAGCTCCTTCAAGCCAATGACGCCACTCCTCGAATGCCCACTTCATGGCCAGCAACTCTCGATTGCCCACATCATAATTTCGCTCAGCAGGCGAAAACTTCCTGGAAAAGAAGGCGCATGGTTTCATCACCGAGCAATCAGAACTTCTCTGCGACAAAACAGCCCCTGCTCCAATCTCAGAAGCATCAACCTCGACCTGGAACGGAAGCAAAACATCTGGTTGACACAACACAGGGGCAGAAGAAAAACGATGCTTCAACTCTTGAAAAGCTTCCACCGCAGCAGAAGACCAATTGACCAAATCAGCACCTTTCTTGGTCAAATCGGTCAATGGTTTAGCAATACTAGAAAAATTGCAGATGAAGCGACGATAAAAATTAGCAAAGCCCAGGAACTTTTGCAGACTTTTCAGAGATGTCGGCTGAGTCCAATTATGGATGGCTTGGACCTTAACAGGGTCCATCTCGATAGTAGAAGGGGAAAAGATGAACCCCAAAAATGAAACCTTCTGAACACCAAAGAGACACTTTGATCCCTTCACAAACAAAGAATTAGCACGCAGGACCTGAAACACCGTTCTGACCTGCTTCACATGAGACTCCTAATCATCCGAGAAGATCAAAATGTCATCTAAGTACACAATCAGGAATTTATCCAGGTACTCTCGGAAGATGTCATGCATAAAGGACTGAAACACTGATGGAGCATTGGCAAGTCCGAATGGCATTACTAGATACTCAAAATGGCCCTCGGGCGTATTAAATGCAGTTTTCCACTCATCGCCTCGCTTAATATGCACAAGATTATACGCACCACGAAGATCTATCTTGGTGAACCAACTAGCCCCCTTAATCCGAGCAAACAAATCAGATAACAATGGCAAGGGGTACTGAAATTTAACCGTGATCTTATTTAGAAGGCGGTAATCTATACAAGGTCTCAGTGAACCATCCTTCTTGGCTACAAAAAAGAACCCTGCTCCTAATGGCGATGATGACGGGCGAATATGCCCCTTCTCCAAAGGCTCCTTCACATAACTCCGCATAGCGGCGTGCTCAGGCACAGATAAATTAAACAGTCGACCTTTTGGGAATTTACTACCAGGAATCAAATCGATAGCACAATCACAATCCCTATGCGGAGGTAGGGTATCGGACTTGGGCTCATCAAATAAATCCCGGTAATCAGACAAGAACTCAGGAACCTCAGAAGGGGTGGATGACGAAATAGTCAGAAATGGGACATCACCATGTACCCCCTGACAACCCCAGCTGGACACAGACATGGATTTCCAATCTAATACTGGATTATGGACTTGTAGCCATGGCAACCCCAACACGACCACATCATGCAGATTATGCAACACCAGAAAGCGAATAACCTCCTGATGTGCAGGAGCCATGCACATGGTCAGCTGGGTCCAGTACTGAGGCTTATTCTTGGCCAAAGGCGTAGCATCAATTCCTCTCAATGGAATAGGACACTGCAAGGACTCCAAGAAAAACCCACAACGCCTAGCATACTCCAAGTCCATCAAATTCAGAGCAGCGCCTGAGTCCACAAATGCCATGACAGAATACGATGACAAAGAGCAGATCAAGGTAACGGACAGAAGAAATTTTGACTGTACCGTACCAATGGTGGCAGACCTAGCGAACCGCTTAGTGCGCTTAGGACAATCAGAGATAGCATGAGTGGAATCACCACAGTAGAAACACAGCCCATTCAGACGTCTGTGTTCTTGCCGTTCAACTCTGGTCAAAGTCCTATCGCACTGCATAGACTCAGGTTTAAGCTCAGGTAATACCGCCAAATGGTGCACAGATTTACGCTCGCGCAAGCGTCGACCGATCTGAATGGCCAAAGACATAGACTCATTCAGACCAGCAGGCATAGGAAATCCCACCATGACATCCTTAAGGGCTTCATAGAGACCTTTTCTGAAAATAGCTGCGAGCGCACCTTCATTCCACTGAGTGAGTACGGACCACTTTCTAAATTTCTGACAATATACCTCTATTTCATCCTGACCCTGACACAGAGCCAGCAAATTCTTCTCTGCCTGATCCACAGAATTAGGCTCATCGTACAGCAATCCGAGCGCCAGGAAAAATGCATCGATATTACTTAATGCAGGATCTCCTGACACAAGAGAAAATGCCCAGTCCTGAGGGTCGCCACGCAAAAAAGAAATAACGATCCTAACTTGTTGAACTGGGTCACCAGAGGAGCGAGGTTTCAAAGCCAGAAATAGTTTACAATTATTTTTGAAACTCAGAAATGTAGTTCTATCTCCAAAAAACAAATCAGGAATAGGAATTCTCGGTTCTAATATTGAATTCTGAACCACAAAGTCTTGAATACTTTGTACTCTTGCCGTGAGCTGATCCACACATGAAGACAGACCTTTAATGTCCATTGCTACACCTGTGTCCTGAACCACCCAAATGTCTAGGGGAAAAAAAAGGCAAAACACAGTGCAAAGAAAAAAAAATGGTCTCAGAACTTCTTTTTTCCCTCTATTGGGAATCATTAGTACTTTTGGCCTCCAGTACTGTTATGAAAGGTAATTCAGTACCACAATGGACATAGAGGTCAGCGCACATACAGTGACCTGGCAATAACCCAAAAAACAAGAATGAGCTCTGAGACGTGGGAACTCTGTTGACCGCAATCCCTAATCCTCTCCAACCACACTAAAGGCAGCCGTGGATTGCGCCTAACGCTCCCTATGCAACTAGCTAGCCTGAAGATAGAAAATAAGCCTACCTTGCCTCAGAGAAATACCCCAAAGGAAAAGGCAGCCCCCACATATAATGACTGTGAGTTAAGATGAAAAGACAAACGTAGAGATGAAATAGATTTAGCAAAGTGAGGCCCAACTTTCTGGACAGAGCGAGGATAGGAAAGGTAACTTTGCGGTCAACACAAAACCCTACAAACACCACGCAAAGGGGGCAAAAAGACCCTCCGTACCGAACTAACGGCACGGAGGTACACCCTCTCGTCCCAGAGCTTCCAGCAAGCAGAAAAAAACAAATTGACAAGCTGGACAGAAAAAAACAGCAAACAAATAGCAAAGAGGAACTTAGCTATGCAGAGCAGCAGGCCACAGGAACGATCCAGGAGGAAACAGGTCCAATACTAGAACATTGACTGGAGGCCAGGATCAAAGCACTAGGTGGAGTTAAATAGAGCAGCACCTAACGACTTCACCACATCACCTGAGGAAGGAAACTCAGAAGCCGCAGTACCACTTTCCTCCACCAACGGAAGCTCACAGAGAGAACCAGCCGAAGTACCACTTGTGACCACAGGAGGGAGCTCTGCCACAGAATTCACAACAGGTAAGCACTTCTAGGCTACAAGTAAGCATTATTTGGCTACAAGTAAGCAATGATTGGCTACAGGTAAGCACTGATATGATTACAGCTCAGCATTTCTTGGCTACAAGTAAGCATTATTTGGGTGCACTTAAGCAATCTTTGGCTACAGATAAGCACTGATTGCATAAGGCTAGGTTCACATTGCGTTAGTGCAATCCGTTTAGCGCATACGCTTAAGGTAGCTTCACACTAAACGACGCTGCAGCGATCCAGACAACGATCCGGATCGCTGCAGCGTCGCTGTTTGGTCGCTGGAGAGCTGTCACACAGACAGCTCTCCAGCGACCAACGATGCCAGTAACCAGGGTAAACATCGGGTTACTAAGCGCAGGGCCGCGCTTAGTAACCCGATGTTTACCCTGGATACCATCCTAAAAGTAAAAAAAACAAACGCTTCATACTTACCTACCGCTGTCTGTCCCCGGCGCTGTGCTTCTCTGCTCTGGCTGTGAGCACAGCGGCCGGAAAGCAGAGCGGTGACGTCACCGCTCTGCTTTCCGGCCACTGTGCTCACAGTGAGTGCAGGAAAGCACAGCGCCGGGGACAGACAGCGGAATGTAAGTATGAAGCGTTTGTTTTTTTTACTTTTAGGATGGTATCCAGGGTAAACATCGGGTTACTAAGCGCGGCCCTGAGGCCAACACACAGGACGTATGAGCGCTGCTCTCTCCTCCCAGGGTTTCATGCCTTTTACACCAGCAAGACGCAATAGCGCCGCTGTTCCTCTCCATTAAGGCTTTACCCCATAACGGATCTTCCATTCGGCCGTGTCTTTCATTTATACGCCAGCTAGACGTAGAAGCGCCGCTGCCTTTTACAATCAAGACTATTCCCATATACGGATCCTTCTATAGATTGTGTTTATGGTCCTATGATCTTCAAGAAATAGATGCACCTTCATTATTTATTCTTAAGGATAAATCCATAATTGGTTTGCCCCGTGGACCGTATTCATCACCACATTATCAGCCTGGCGCTGCCGCACTACTGGTAATTCTCTTCAAGGTGGCACTTAGAGACGGATCTCTCAGTAGGCTACACGCATTAGAAAGCTCTATCTGCCCCTGGATACCACAGGGATATCGTTCTTTCTATTATTTCCTATCAAAACCTGGACTTAGTGCGACCTGAGATTAAGACCCGGGAGGGTCGAAACGTCACCATACTGAGTCGCATACACAATTTTGTAACAATTGCCTTATGTTTTGATCCAATGTTATTGATTTCACCTTTTGAATAAATTAGCAAATTTGAAAAAGAATACATTTCTGTCCAAAGATATTCCACATAGGGAGTGCGGTGGATTACACACCATTTTGCTATTTGACCTTAGGGTCTGTCGCACCAGCACCCCGACCCGATTTAGAGTGCAGGCCAATATCTATATATATAGATTCAGCGATGTCAGCGGGAGAGCCAGCGACCAAAGAAAGTTCTGGCCTTCTAGCCCCGACCAACGACATCACAGCAGGATTCTGATCGCTGCTGCGTGTCAAACTAAACGATATCGCTAGCCAGGACGCTGCAATGTCACAGATCGCTAGCGATATCGTTTAGTGTGAAGGTACCTTAACAGAATGCTCCTAACGCAATGTACAAAAAGGGATTGCGTTTAGCGATCCCGCTAGCGCAGATGCCCAATCTGCGCTAGCGAGAAACGGACCTCGAGCGCTGCAAGCAGCATTTGAGGTCCGTCAGAAAATAACAGGACATCGCTAACGCATGCCAAAAATGGCATACGTTAGCAATGCGTTCGATACATTGCGGTCAATGGGTGCGCTAACGGATCCGTTACATAGCTGTAATGGATTCCGTCAGCGGACACCCACTATCGCAATGTGAACCCAGCCTTATGGTAAGCAATGTCAGGCTACAGGTAAGCACTAGTTTGTTACAGGTAAGCACTGATTGTCTACAAATAAGCAGAGATAGTTACAGGTAAGCATTGACTGGCTATAGGTAAGCATTATTTGGCAGCTTAGCTACAGGTAAGCACGTATTGGCTAAAGGTAAGCAATTACAGTTATGAGTAAGCATTGACTATTTACAAATAAGCACTTATTGGCAATGGATAAGAATTATTTGGCTACAGGTAAGCATTGTTTGCCTATATATGGTTACAGTTAAGCAATGATAGTTACAGGTAAGAAGTAGTAATAAGAATATACTCACCCTCGGACGCGCCCTGCTTCTTTCCGGCAGCCTTCCTTCCTAAGAATCAGCCCTTCCAGGACCTTCGGTGACGTCGCGGTGACGTCACGGCTTCTGATTGGCCGCGCGAGCGGTCACATGGGCGGCCGTGCGGCCAATCACAAGCCGCGACGTCACCGCGAACGTCACCGCAAGGTCCTGGAAGGCTGTTTCTAAGGAAGGAAGGTTCCCGGTTAGTACCAGGGCGCGTCAGAGGGTAAGTATTGCGATATTTTTTATTTTAATTCTTTATTTTACACTAAAATATGGATCGCAGGGCCTGAAGGAGAGTTTCCGCTCCTTCAGACCCTGGGAACCATGGAAACCCAATGCACTGCATTGGGTTTCGGGTTTCGTCCGACCCCGACCCCGACTTTTTTATAGGATCGGCCGATTTCACTCGACCCGACTTTTGAAAAAGTCGGGTTTCGTGAAACCCGACCCGATCCTATAAAAGTAAAGGTCGCTCAACCCTAGTAAGAAGTATTTGGTTACAAATAAGTTATCGGCACCTGATTGATTAATGGTAAACAATGATTGGCTACAGGTCAGCACTGATAAAAGTGGAGGCCCAGTGTAAAAGTCTGCCTTACATGCCAGGTGATGCCCCTTCATATACACATTGCTGCTCTACCAGCAACTTTTAGCATTAATAGCAGCATCTGATTTGCTGCATAAAAAAATAAGTACAGTGCGTTTTTTTTATGAATCGCACCCCTGCTTAACCCCTTAGCGACCGCCGATACGCCTTTTAACAGCGGCCGCTAAGGGTACTTAAACCACAGCGCCGTTAATTAACGGCGCTGTGGAAAAAGTCCATAGTGCCCCCCAGAGGCCGATTTTCTCCGGGGTCTCGGCTGCCGAGGGTAGCCGAGACCCCAGAGAACATGATTCGGGGGGTTTTTAACCCACCCCGCATTTGCGATCGCCGGTAATTAACCGTTTACCGGCGATCGCAAAAAAAAAAAAAAAGCAATCTCTTTTTAATTTCTCTGTCCTCCGATGTGATCGCACATCGGAGGACAGAGAAAAGGGGTCCCAGGTGGCCCCCCAATACTCACCTAGCTCCCCCGATGCTCCTCGTGTCTCCCGGTGGGCGCCGCCATCTTCAAAATGGCGGGCGCATGCGCAGTGCGCCCGCCGGCCGGCACCGGGAGAATCTTTGGGGTCTCGGCTGCCGGGGGTAGCCGAGACCCCAAAGAGCACGATCGGGGTCGGTATTACCGACCCCTGTTTTGCGATCGCCGGTAATTAACTGTTTACCGGCGACCGCAAAAAAAAAAAAAAAAAAGTAAAGTGTAATTCTCTGTCCTCTGATGTGATCGCACATCAGAGGACAGAGAAATAGGGGGATTCGGGGACCCTAGCATACTCACCTAGGTCCCTGGATCCTCTTGCTGCTCCTCCTGGCCGCCGGCAGCAGAACATGGCGGACGCATGCCCAGTGCGCCCGCCATCTGTCTCCATCTGCCGGCCGGCAGGAGAACAGCAGTTGGGGCTAAAATTAGGGTTAGGGGTAGGGTTAGCGTTAGGGGTAGGGGTAGGGTTAGGGTTAGGGTTAGGGGTAGGGTTAGGGGTAGGGTTAGGGGTAGGGTTAGGGTAAGGGTTAGGGGTAGGGTTAGGGTTAGGGTTAGGGGTAGGGTTAGGGTTAGGTTAGGGTTAGGTTAGGGGTAGGGTTAGGTTAGGGTTAGGGGTAGGGTTAGGGGTAGGGTTAGGGTTAGGTTAGGGGTAGGGTTAGGGGTAGGGGTAGGGTTAGGTTAGGGTTAGGGGTAGGGTTAGGGGTAGGGCTAGGGTTAGGTTAGGGGTAGGGCTAGGGTTAGGGCTAGGGTTGGGGCTAAATTTAGGGTTAGGGTTGGGGCTAAACTTAGGGTTAGGCTTCTTTCACACTTACGTCGGTACGGGGCCGTCGCAATGCGTCGGCCCGACATACCGACGCACGTTGTGAAAATTGTGCACAACGTGGGCAGCAGCTGTAGTTTTTCAACACATCCGTTGCCCAATCTATGTCCTGGGGAGGAGGGGGCGGAGTTACGGCCACGCATGCGCGGTCAGAAATGGCGGATGCGACGTACAAAAAAACGTTTCATTGAATGTTTTTTTGTGCCGACGCTCCGCCAAAACACAACTGATCCAGTGCACGACGGACGGAGGACAGAGAAAAGGACGGACGCGACGTGTGGCCATCCGTCACGATCCGTCGGCAATACAAGTCTATGGGCAAAAAACGCATCCTGCGGGCACATTTGCAGGATCCGTTTCTTGTCCAAAACGACGGATTGCGACGGAATGCCAAACGACGCAAGTGTGAAAGTAGCCCTAGGGCTAGGGTTAGGGTTGGGGCTAAAGTTAGGGCTAGGGTTGGGGCTAAAGTTAGGGTTAGAGCTGGGATTAGGGTTAGGGTTTGGATTAGGGTTGGTATTAGGGTTAGGGTTGGCATTAGGGTTATGCTTGGGATTAGGGTTAGGTTTGGGATTAGGGTTAAGGTTAGGGTTGTGATTAGGGGTGTATTGGGATTAGGGTTAGGTTTGAGGTTAGGGTTGAGATTAGGATTAGGGGTGTGTTGGATTTAGGGTTTTGATTAGGGTTATGGTTAGGGTTGTTTTGGGGTAAGGGTTGTGATTATGGTTAGGGTTAGTGATTAGGATTATGGATGAGGTTGGGATTAGGGTTAGGAGTGTGTTGGGGTTAGGGTTGGAGCTAGAATTGGGGGGTTTCCACTGTTTAGGTACATCAGGGGGTCTCCAAACACGACAGCCAATTTTGCGCTCAAAAAGTCAAATGGTGCTCCCTCCCTTCTGAGCTCTGCCGTGCGCCCAAACAGTGGGTTACCCCCACATATGGGGCATCAGCGTACTCGGGATAAATTGGACAACAACTTCTGGGGTCCAATTTCTCTTGTTACCCTTGTGAAAATAAAAACTTGGGGGCTACAAAATCTTTTTTGTGAAAAAAAAAATATTTTTTATTTTCACGACTCTGCATTCTAAACTTCTGTGAAGCACTTGGGCATTCAAAGTTCTCACCACACATCTAGATAAGTTCCATGGGGGGTCTAGTTTCCAAAATGGGGTCACTTGTGGAGGGTTTCTACTGGTTAGGTACATCAGGGGCTCTGCAAACGCAACATAATACCCGCAGACCATTCTATCAAAGTCTGCATTCCAAAACGGCGCTCCTTCCTTCCGAGCTCTGCCGTGCGCCCAAACAGTGGTTTACCCCCACATATGGGGTACCAGCATACTCAGGACAAATTGGACAACAACTTTTGGGGTCCAATTTCTCTTGTTACCCTTGTGAAAATAAAAATTTGGTGGCTAAAAAATCTTTTTTGTTGAAAAAAAACATTTTTTATTTTCACGGCTCTGCATTATAAACTTCTGTGAAGCACTTGGGCATTCAAGGTTCTCACCACACATCTAGATAAGTTCCATGGGGGGTCTAGTTTCCAAAATGGGGTCACTTGTGGGGGATTTCTACTGTTTAGGCACATCAGGGGCTCTTCAAACGCGACATGGCGTCCGATCTCAATTCCAGCCAATTCTACATTGAAAAAGTAAAACGGCACTCCTTCTCTTCCAAGCTCTGCGGTGCGCCCTAACAGTTGTTTACCCCCACATATTGGGTATCAGCGTACTCAGGAGAAATTGCACAACAACTTTTGTGGTCTAATTTCTCCTGTTACCCTTGTGAAAATAAGAATTTGTGGGCGAAAAGATCATTTTTGTGTAAACAAAAGCGATTTTTTATTTTCACGGCTCTACGTTATAAACTTCTGTGAAGCATTTGGGGGTTCAAAGTGCTCACCACACATCTAGATAAGTTCCTTAAGGGGTCTAGTTTCCAAAATGGTGTCACTTGTGGGGAGTTTCCACTGTTTAGGTACATCAGGGGCTCTCTAAATGTGACATGGTGTCCGATCTCAATTCCAGCCAATTCTGCATTGAAAAAGTCAAACGGCGCTCCTTCACTTCTAAGTTCTGCGGTGCGCCCTAACAGTGGTATACCCCCACATATGGGGTATTGGCGTATTCAGGAGAAATTGCATAACAAAATTTATGGTTACATTTCTGTTTTTACACTTGTGAAAATAAAAAAAATGGTTCTGAATTAAGATGTTTGCAAAAAAAAGTTAAATGTTCATTTTTTCCTTCCACATTGTTTCAGTTCCTGTGAAGCACGTAAAGGGTTAATAAACTTCTTGAATGTGGTTTTGAGAACCTTGAGGGGTGTAGTTTTTAGAATGGTGTCAGACTTCATTATTTTCTATCATATAGACCCCTCAAAATGACTTCAAATGTGATGTGGTCCCTAAAAAAAAATGGTGTTGTAAAAATGAGAAATTGCTGGTCAACTTTTAACCCTTATAACTCCCTAACAAAAAAAAATTTTGTTTCCAAAATTGTGCTGATGTAAAGTAGACATGTGGGAAATGTTATTTGTTAACTATTTTTCATGACATATCTCTCTGATTTAAGGGCATAAAAATACAAAGTTTGAAAATTGCAAAATTTTAAAAATTTTCGCCATATTTCCGTTTTTTTCATAAATAATCGCAAGTAATATCGAAGAAATGTTACCACTAACATGAAGTACAATATGTCACGAAAAAACAGTCTCAGAATCAGCGGGATCCGTTGAAGCGTTCCAGAGTTATAACCTCATAAAGTGACAGTGGTCAGAATTGCAAAAATTGGCTCGGTCATTAAGTACCAAATTGGCTCTGTCACTAAGGGGTTAAAGTCACACTACTTTGTCTACCATTCATTTCATCACTATGCACTTGCAAACGTCATAAATCGTGCTTTGTTCAGTGTTAACCACATAAACAAGTCATAATTAGTGATGAGCAAGTATGCTCGTTACTCGAGATTTCCGAGCATGCTCGAGTGTTCTGCGAGTATTTTGGGCGTGCTCGGAGATTTAGTTTGTGTCCCCGCAACTGCATGATTTGCTGCTGATAGACAGCCTGAATACATGTAGGGATTTCCTAACAAACAGGCAATCCCTGCATGTGTTCAGGCTGTCTAGCAGCCGCAAATCATGCATCTGCGAGGACACAAACTAAATCTCCGAGCATGCCCAAAATACTCGGAGAACACCCGAGCATGCTCGGAAATCTCAAGTAACGAGCATACTCGCTCATCACTAGTAATAATATATCTTGGTACTATTGATTATGAATCTTGGGGGTCAACTCGGAGGTCTGCAAATATCTCATTCTGATGTCAGATCCTGAGCGCCAATCTATGCCAAAACTCCTCACCAATTCTTGATATTTATAGGATTTATAGTAATTGGCACTTTACCGCATCTATTATTATATCAGCTTAATGTCACAGGTAACAGATTTTGTTTTGTACCGCAAAATGGTGTAATACTGACGTGTAATACACACATAAACATGAATGAACGCCAAAAGTGTAAATAATAACAGTAACCCAAAAACACCAAAAAAAGCCCCATCTACATCTGTCTAAGTAACGACACTGTGCATGGCTAAACCCAGACAGGAGGAAAAGGAGAGTGATGGGATTAAAGGAATTGTACACCACAGAATGTGAAACTTTCCCCCTCGCCCTTTAAAATAATACTATTTATCTAATATAATTGCACATTTTCTGTTTTACTAGGTTATGGGTATAAGCTGTTATGTGCATTCTCGGTGGAAAACACGGTACAGTTCCCTAATAGACTTTGGCCCGTAGCCCAGATCCTGTGTGGTCTGAATATCAGCGTATAAGCCTAGCGTGTTTTCAGGACTGAATCAACTCCACAATGAAATCACGTCAAATCTCTCTTTGTGGCCCAGAAATATCTTGGCCTCAAAATTAGTACATTTTGATAAATAAAAAGCTGGAAGCAATGAGGCCTGTTAAAAATATATACGATAGGGATGCCAAAGACCAGTGTAATTTAAAACTTGATTTTTACTTTTTCTTTTTTTACTGCTGTTCATACAAAAAAAAATTCCATGTCACCCCAAACATTTTTTGGGACTATAACATTAAGTATGATATGCCCCTCCTCCACCCAACTGCACCCTATGCCACCCCCAATATTCATTAAACCATTGTTCTAGTCCCCAAAGCTCATTGACATGGAGTTACTGATCAAACATTGGGTGCCATTCATCAAGACTAGCATTGTTCACACTAGTCTTGAATAGAAGGTGTGCTGAAGTCAATGTTCCTGATCCTTACTCTAGCCCCTGTCCTGGCACAGTTCCACCCATGTTGTTAGAGCTGGGAGAAACTGGTGTGAAAATGGCAAAAGTTTCAAAATCTTGGGGCAACTCAGAGTTGCACCAAAATTTTGCAACTTTTAAAAGCTTTTAGGCCAAAATTCTGGCTTGAAAACTTTGATGCATCGGGCTGTATGTTTAATAAATTTGGTGCATCTTAACCCTGCTGTTGTCTTCGGTCAAAAACGACCGACCTTGAACTTCAATATTCTTTAAAATATTCAAGATGCGGCTCTGAAACCCGTGGCCGACCGGCCCATCCTCATTTAAGTCAATCAACCACAAGTTTCAGAACCGCATCTTGAACACCCCCAAAAATACCAAAGTTGAAAATCGGTCTCCCCAGACCAAAGACAACAGCAGGGTTAAGATTTCTGTCTATTTTATTATTATTATTATTTATTTATATAGCACCATTGATTCCATGGTGCTGTACATGAGAAGGGGTTACATACAAGTTACAAATATCACATACAGTAAACAAACTAACAATGACGGACTGATACAGAGGGGCGAGGACCCTGCCCTTGCGGGCTTACATTCTACAGGATTATGGGGAAGGAGACAGTAGGTTGAGGGTTGCAGGACATTGTAAACATTGTCTAGAAATGTTACCTCACTTTTTACACTACCCCCTGCTGATGTGAGCTGGACTTTTTTTTTAGAAAAATTTGGAAATTATAAATCTGTCCGAATCCTAATGTGCAACCTTAACCACACACTTGTCAAAATTTTCAAGAGTGGTATAACATAAAAATTGTGACTCTCTGTGGCAAAGGCCTTCATTCATGTCCCCTTTAGAGCTTCTTTCGGAGTTGCTTTGTACCCAAATATAGCTCATTGGGCCAGCAAGGTAGTTACTACTGTCATTTTGAAGGGCTTGGGTTCGAGGCTCAAATCTGACCAATGACCACATCTTCATGGTGTTTGTACGTTCTGCCTTTCTTTGCATCTCACTCGCTAAGGCCTCGATCCATCAAGACCAGTTTTGCTCATGCCGGTCTTGATCATGAAATGTGCTGAAGTCAGGCGCTGAAGAGGCGTACAACTCTTTATGAATCAGAAATGTCGGACGAGTGGCGTACAACTCTGTATGAGCCTTGCCACAAATCCCAGTCCATTCCCTGCTGGAGTAAGATTTGTGGCATAGCGAATTTGACAAGCGGAGTTTGTCATGCCCCCCCATCTCGCACCAGCTCAGCCCAATTTGTTGAGTTGCGCTAAAATTTTGAAAACTGTTGCGCCAGAATTTTGATGTGAAAGCTTTGATGCATCAGGCCCTAAAAATTTGGCCCTATAGCATCAATGAAAAAAAAAAATTATTGCAGCATTCTTCATCTGAATATCTCAGTATGGCGTTGTTCATAGGTAGAGGGGTGGAAGGGTTGATGAAGACACTTTACCTGAAGGTCATCCCTGGGAATGCAGAAAGTCTTTCCACTAGGGGAACCACACTAAGTATAGGAATATAGCTTGCACTATACATGAATTAGGTAGTTAATAGTGTTGGGATTAGCCTATAGTCTGGCAAGGGTTAGATGAGTTTCTATAAGAAAAGGTTTCTGGGTTAGTAGAGTTCTGGAGGAGCAGAGAGAGGGAAAGGTCAAGTCAAGTGTCAGGGAGAAGATGCAATACTAGACTAGTCAGTTTCAAAAGGTGCAAAGTGAGGCAGATACCTCAGAGTCGAACAGCTGCTGTCAATTCTAGTTCCCCACAGCATGAGGACAAGTCAGAAGTTTCGTCTGGATGATGGAACAGTCTTGGGTTTGAGGTCCGGATGGGGCATTGAATTCCTTACCCCAGTCCCCCTGTGAGGAAGATGGCGGCAGGGTCACAGAGAAAGGGAAGGATAGCGGTCCTCAGGATAGCTGTTATGCTGGAGGGAGAGTCCCTAGAGTTAGCAATAATAGTTGGGCTAGGGACAAGTCGTTCAGAAAGGAGACAATGACTGACATGCCAGGAAACAAAGGAAAAATGGCTAAAATGGGACTCTGTCTTGTTCTGTATTCTGCAGCCATGTGAAACCGAATTGCCCAGTAAAGCTGAACCTATTAGCCCGGACCCAAGGTCTCTTGACTTGTCTGAAGTTACAGCAGCACCAATGGGCGGGGAGGTAGAAGGAACTCCTGAAGGAACAGTGAGTAAGGAACTCCTCAACAACCCACACACCTGTCACACTCCTGTTTAGAAGAGGGGTTTCAGGGCACAGTGAACTCAGTTCCGCCCTGCAGCAATCCGGCCTGTAGCCCCCTTCACAGAGATCCATAAAGTGACCCTCCACCCAGACACTGAAAAGGACTATACATTTGCGGTGTATATTCACTAGAGAAGAGCGAACATACCAGAAAGGCAGATTTGCTTTACTCAGCCGTCAGATTTTATTAAATCGGGATATAATCCTAATCAGAGAGCCCACAACTGCTGTGAAAAGAGGTTTATTATGCTCCGAGGTCTTTTAAGACCTCGGAGCATAATATACGTAGAGCTAGGAAGGGTTAATAAATAACAAAATACATTATGCTCTCCTGTCCTAGACTAGGCCCTGACCTATGCCATCTATGTCGCAGCTCCTCCTCAGTCCTCTGAGGCTGGTCTTCCGGTGAATCGTTCCAGTGGCCTCTACACAGTTGAACAATGGGGCAAAGTACTTCAAGGCCACCATATGTGATAAATGTTGAATTACATTTCAGCACCACAGTAAATGGTCACTTGAATCTCATAACGCCTCTGTTCTTAAAGTGATATTGCCAGAATTTAATGTAATCCCCTATTCATGGGATAAGGGATAACTTACTGTTCTATGGGGGTTAGAGAATGCCCAGTGCAGCAGTCAGCCATTTCCAACAGTCCCATAGACAATGAATAGAGCATAAGACGAGCATGGCCACTACTGCTCAACTCTGCTGAGGCGTCTCTTGATCGCACAGGATTCCAGCAGTCAGACCCAGCAATCAGTAACTTATCCCCTATAACTTATTGCATTGTGTACCACTGCCTGTATAAGTTAATCTGCCTGAATACATTTTGATCAGCGATTGACTCGTTTTGAATGAAGACCTTTCACTTGGTATAAATACCAAATTTTTTAAAAATCTGGTGATAATGCCGCCGTTCTCCTGTATCTGCCGTTGCTTTTCTTTTGGTCCTGTGCCTCTCTGTTTCCAAGATATGCCCTACTCTTCTCAGTATATCAATCTAATTTTGTTTAGCCAACTAAGAGCGATAAGCAAAAAAGGCACCAACAGAAAAGCATTTAGGATCACGCCCCCTTGGCTAAAAGGACCAGATTTATATGCAGAGAAGAGAGACCCATATCTCAGGAACAGAGAGGCGCAGAAATGAGAGAAAAACAATGACGGATTCAGGAGAACAACGGCACTTAAAGCAAGCTAAAAAAAAAGACATACAGTGGGTACAGAAAGTATTCACACCCCTTGAAATTTTTCACTCTTTGTTTCATTGCAGCCATTTGGTAAATTCAAAAAAGTTCATTTTTTTCTCATTAATGTACACTCTGCACTCTATCTTGACTGAAAAAAAACAGAAATGTAGAAATGTTTGCAAATTTATTAAAAAAAGAAAAATTGAAATATCACATGGTCTTAAGTATTCAGTCCCTTTGCTCAGTATTGAGTAGAAGCCCCTTTTGAGCTAGTACAGCCATGAGTCTTCTTGGGAATGATGCAACAAGTTTTTCACTCCTGGATTTGGGGATCCTCGGCCATTCTTCCTTGCAGATCCTCTCCAGATCCGTCAGGTTGGATGGTGAAGATTGGTGGACAGCCATTTTCAGGTCTCATTGGGTTTAGTTCAGGGCTCTGGCTGGGCCAGTCAAGAATGGTCACAGATTTGTTCTGAAGTCGTTCCTTTGTTATTTTTGCTGTGTGCTTAGGGTCATTGTCTTGTTGGAAGGTGAACCTTCAACCAAGTTTGAGGTCCATAGCACTCTGGAAGAGGTTTTCATCCAGGATATCTCTGCACTTGGCCACATTCATGTGTCTTTCAATGGCAACCAGTCATCTTGTCCCTGCAGCTGAAGAACACCCCCATAGCATGATGCTGCCTCCACCATGTTTCACAGTTGGGATTGTATTGGGCAGGTGATGAGCAGTGCCTGGTCAACGTGTGCACAGAGCCTTATTGTTACTATGTACTTGCATTATTTTAGTGCCCATGGGTAATACTGGACTGAAATAAACATTTGCAACCGGACTGCTCCATGCCTAAAGATTTAAAGTATTTTTTTTGTCTATGTCATAAAATAGGAAGTTACAAAATATAACCTCTGTAAAATCTGTTGATCTACGGAGCAGCAATCCTACGCAAAATCAACAAACCATATATTGCTCAACTTCCCAACTTCTTCTTTATGGTGTTAAAAACAAACCCAGGTCATTTTGTGAAATGTTGCACAGTGCTTCTGCTTTCCCTCCTCCTTTTTTTTTTTAGTGATTGCTTTGCTAAACAAACTCTGACTTTACACCCTTTAAGGGTCAGTGACACCCCATAATTTACAGTTTGGAATGCAGACTTCGGGGAAAGGAGGATTGGGTGAAGTATGGTGTCAGGGATATATGTGTTCACATTTCACAGGCTGCATAGAACGGCCCCTTTGGATTGTTGCCTTAGTGATTTTTCTTTTGAAACTAAATAACCATCAGGAGAAAGGAGCGGGATTGATACTGACCCAGCTGTGAGATGTCAGTGCCTCTCAATGGACGTTATGTGCTTGGTGTGAGAGGAATGCTGTAATAGTCATCTATGTAACCGCAGTTGCAAAAGCCCCATTTGCATTCATTTGTATATCCGTGGTTTAACTTCTGATTTTTTTTTTTTTAAATAATGGACATAAGTTCTTTACTTCAGACCTGGAGCTCAACGTTAAACCACAAAACCACTATAAATACCTTACTGTACTATGGTGTTATGTAACTGAGGCAGGTTACAAGCCCGGATGGTATTACTCATACAGTTGATTTTGTTTGTTTTTTGTTAGCCCTTTTTTTTTTCGCTGTCGCCTGTCAACTCTTTTTGACTTTTGTGTCATTTTAACTCCGTTTTAGAAAATAGTAAATCTGCAGTATTGAAATTCTAATTTGTGAGATTTAATACATTTTCCCAGAATATTTGATTTGCGGAAAATCAATTGGGCACAAATCAAAAGTACTCAAAAATGTCTAAGTGTCTTAAAAAACCCTCTTAAGATATTATTCTATTTTCTCTACATAAAAATCTTCACTGCTGTTCAGGGCCGTATTTAGAGTTTCTGCTGCCCTAGGCACTTTTAGTGCTGCCTCCCCCATTGGTGAGTATGACACTATCCGCAGTGACTTTGGCAAGAATCGCTGATGTGAAAGTCGCCTTTTGCAGCAGATCGGGCAGTTTTTCTGCATCTGCCGCGTAACGGATCCCTTACGGCAACACTGCGTTTGGTTTCATTCATTCCCTATGGGATTTGTGGTACTTGCTGTGATCTGGGAAATGCGGTACCATACCCCCCAACTTTTGAAGAAGGGAAAAAGGTGTAAAGGTTGCGGCGCGGCAAATTTTGGGCCACGCCTCTGACCACACCCATTTCACAACTAATCACACCCATATCCAAGTCCCAGCCACACCCATTCAGCACTGCTGATCACACTGTTTCATATACAATAATTAAAACCAAAAAAATATGGCCACGCAGTGCTCCATACTGTATAATGGCTACGCAGTGCTCCACATACTGTATAATGGCCCTACATGATGCTCCATACTGTATAATCGCCACACATGATGCTCCATACTGTATAATGGTCACACATGATGCTCCATACTGTATAATGACCACACATGATGCTCAATACTGTATAATGACCACACATGATGCTCAATACTGTATAATGGCCACACATGATGCTCAATACTGTATAATGACCTCACATGATGCTCAATACTGTATAATGACCTCACATGATGCTCAATACTGTATAATGACCTCACATGATGCTCAATACTGTATAATGGCCACACATGATGCTCAATACTGTATAATGACCTCACATGATGCTCAATACTGTATAATGACCGCACATGATGCTCCATACTGTATAATGGCCATACATGATGCTCCATACTTTATAATGGTCCCACATGATGCTCAATACTGTATAATGGCCGCACATGATGCTCCATACTGTATAATGACCGCACATGATGCTCCATACTGTATAATGGCCCCACATGATGCTCCATACTGTATAATGACCCCACATGGTGCTCCATACTGTATAATGGCCGCACATGATGCTCCATACTGTATAATGACCGCACATGATGCTCCATACTGTATAATGACCGCACATGATGCTCCATACTGTATAATGGCCCCACATGATGCTCAATACTGTATAATGACCGCACATGATGCTCCATACTGTATGATGGCCGCACATGATGCTCCATATTGTATAATGGCCAAGGCTCATATCCCCCTCCCCTCCTCCTGTATGCATGGCTCATAATTCCCCCCCCCTCCCTATGCATGGCTGATGGCTCATAATTCCCCCCCCCTCCCTATGCATAGCTGATGGCTCATAATTCCCCCCCCCTCCTTCCCTACGCATGGCTGATGGCTCATAATTCCCCCCCCTCCCTCCCTATGCATGGCTGATGGCTCACAATTCCCCCCCCCTCCCTATGCATGGCTGATGGCTCATAATTCCCCCCCTCCCTATGCATGGCTGATGGCGCTCATAATTCCCCCCCTCCCTATGCATGGCTGATGGCGCTCATAATTCCCCCCCCCTCCCTATGCATGGTTGATGGCGCTCATAATTCCCCCCCCTCCCTATGCATGTCTGATGGCGCTCATAATTCCCCCCCCCCTCCCTATGCATGGCTGATGGCGCTCATAATTCCCCCCCCCTCCCTATGCATGGCTGATGGCGCTCATAATTCCCCCCCCCTATCTATGCATGGCTGATGGCGCTCATAATTACCCCCCTTCCCCCCCTCCCTATGCATGGCTGATGGCGCTCATAATTCCCCCCCCTCCCTATGCATGGCTGATGGCGCTCATAATTCCCCCCCCTCCCTATGCATGGCTCATCTCTCCACCCCCTCCCCGCTCCTTCTCCCGGCCATCTTGCATGGCGCGGGTGGCTTCCCATCCTCCCCCCACCCCCTGTCCCTCAGTCATACTCACCTGTCAGCTGCCTGTCTGTCCCACACGCCGCGCCGACATCCCTCCGGGCCGGCTCCGGCCCTGTCCCGCGGCGCCGCAGCGCCTTCGTCCTGACTGAGTGAGCGGTCATGTGGTACCGCTAATTAAGGTCATGAATATGCGCATATTCATGACCTTAATTAGCGGTGCCACGTGACCGCTCTCTCAGGACGCGCTACAGACGCTGAGACCAGGCATCGCTGGAGCAGGTGAGTATCGTGTTCAGGGAGGGTGGGTGGGACTCGAAGACTTGGAGGTGGGGGCCTGGGGGGACTCGGAGGCGGGGGGGGGGGGCGGGGCCGTCGGGCGCGTTTTTGACCCGGGCCGGGACTTATAAAGAAAAAAAAAAAAAACACACACCTTGCTCAGGTGCCGCCCCCCGCAATGTCGCCGCCCTAGGCACGTGCCCTCGCGTGCCTAGTGGCAAATACGGCCCTGCTGCTGTTCTTCACAATCTGTACAGTTTCTTCAGTTTTTTTGTCTTATCCTCTTTTGAGCTCTATGGCTAAGCTGTGTGCTGTGACGCCCTCTTACTATCCAGATTCCCTAAAAGATGGTTGCTGCGTTCCCTGCCTCTGCTTTTAAACATGCTACTGTAGCCCTCCTGATTGGCTATGTTATACTATGTAATGTGATAGCTACAAGGCATTATGAGAAGAGATGGGCGTACCCATGGATGTTCGGGTCCGTCAGGTTCAGCAGCACTTTATAAAATTTTGGTTCGGGTACCAGAACAGTACTCGAACTTGATCCAGAACCAAGTGAACAGCTGGCGGCTCCCATGTGGTCCTCTGTGTGACAATGTGGGAAACAGTGGCTCTGATGGCGACACGATAGTCTTACTGAAGTCACCACCAGGACAGCCACTGGGTATTGTGGACTGCTGCGGGTTTCCACACTGTCACAAAGAGGACAGCGTGTGAAACAGCGGCTATGACAAGCGGTGACAAGGTTACCCCAGGTCAGGTGCCGGTTGATGACTACTACTGTCAACATCGTGTGCCTGGTCTCACTGATAGCAGCAAGTGCAGGCGATGCTGATGAGAGTAGTCATCAGTCGTCGCCTGTACATAGCGGCAGTTTTACTGCTAACCACAGGTGCTGGAGACCAAGAAGACGAAAGTGGACTACATAGTGGGATCTTTTGATTAATGAATTGGTGAACAAGGACTAGTTTGGGGGAGTATTTATTCAAATTAAGTGTTTTTCTGTGTTTTCAGTTTACAGCAGCTGGGCCTCGAGGAGAGCAGTGTGAGACCTGGCAGTGGCTGCTGCTTAAGTCTATGGAGCTGAATGTTCTGGAAGGAGCTCCACAGACGGGATGAAGAAGACTGGGATCATTATGGGACCTTCATTTGGACTACAGTGGATGCTGTGGATTTCTTTTTTTAATAAATGGGGGGAAAAGGGTAAGTGTTGGAAAATTTCAAATACAGATTCTATTTTGTGTGTTTTCTTTTTTCTTAATTACTGGGTTAGTAAGAGGAACTTCAGACAGGCACCTCTCCATTACTAATCAGTGGAGCATTACACAGCTGGCATCAAACCCACAATCATATTGTCCCCATTGCCACCACCCCAGAGCAAAGATCCAAGGCTAAGTTCCAGAAATGGTGCATCTAATGAGGGCTGATCTTTTTAGGCTGGAAAGGGGCCAATATCCATGGACCTTGGTTTTAAAAAATAAGGGGGTCCCCCCATATTTAATAACCAACTAAGGCAAAGCAGACAGCTGGAGGCTGATATTAATAAATTCGGAAGGTTCATTGATATTGGCCCCTTTCCAACATAATAAGATCAGCTCACAGCTGTCTACTTTCCCTTGGCTGGTTATTAAAAATATGGGGGAGCCTACATCTTTTTTTATTTACTATTTATTCATTTCTTAGGATTTTTAATTTATTTATTAGTAATAAGTAAATAAATGAAAAAATGAAGTAGGGTCCCCTTCATTTTTGATAACCAGACAAGGTAAAGCAGACAACTGGGGGGCTGGTATTCTCAGGCTGGGAAGGTTCTTGGATATTTGTCCCTCTACAGCTAAATAATAGCTTGCAATAGACTCAGAAAGGGCCCATCGATTAGATGCTCTAATTCTGTTGCTTTGCCAGGCTTTTACTGTTTTCCCTTGTGCATTGACAAATGGAATAATATTTTGGGGTTAATGTCAGCTGTGTAATCTCCGCTGACATCAAGTCCAGAGGTTAGTAACGGGGTAGCGTCTATCAGACACCTCCATTACTAAGCGGTAATTGAATAGTTAAAAATACATAGACACACTGGAAAAAATGCCTTTATTTGAATAAAGACTTCCCCACACTCCCTCATTTACCCATTTATTAATTAAAAATCAATCCAGGAAGTTCCGATGGAAATCTAAGAGTGTAATGATCCACAACATCCATGAAATCCTATGGAGTCTCATTCTGAGAAAGTTCTCAGAACGCGACTTCATAGTTCACTCCCGTTTAGTGGCAGGCACAGAAATTCCCACTCTCATACCTGCTATTGACTGTGAGTAACGCTATTGAGCCTCATTCTGAGAATGATCTGAACAAGGCTCAATAGGGTTACTCACAGTCAGTAACCAGGACTTCTATTAGAAGTCCGCATTCGGAGTCTGTGTCCGGTACGGACCCCGAACTTTAGCGTTTGCGTTCAGCCATGACTAATTATGAGGAAGCTTAATTCACTGGATTTTACATGAATTCGATTAGCATCCAACTAACTACCTTATCTGTATACCATTCCAAAAGGCTCAAACTGTCATGAACCCTGCCCTATGAAACTTAGTGAAATTGACAATCCTGCTAAAATCCTGCTCAATGTGCTATAGTGCCAGGTATTGCTAAATGGGTTGCAAATTGACTTGCCCCGGTCTCTCGACTCGAGCGTGACAGCTTCATATATTTCTATGGCTACGTTCACACTAGCGTTCGGCTAGTGTGCGTCGCGCTAGCGTCGGGCGACGCAGCGGCGACGCACGCGTCATGCGCCCCTATGTTTAACATGGGAGACGCATGCGTTTTTGTTTGTTGCATTTTCCGACACGTGCGTCTTTTTTGACGCTAGCGTCGGACCAAGAAAACGCAACAAGTTGCATTTTTCTTGCGTCCGATTTTCGTCAAAAAACGACGCACGCGTCGAAAAACGCAGCGTTTTGGCGTGCATTTGCACGCGTTTTTCAGTGCGTTGTGCGTCGCGTCGCCGACGCAGCGGCGCACAACGCTAGTGTGAACGTAGCCTATGAAACTGTCACGCTCGGGATGGGAGACCCATGGCCAGTCCATGCATTGCGGTGGTCTGATCTTTTACCAATTTGTATGGACATCTGAATGCGCCCGTAATGTTATATTTGCATCCCCTTTAGCAATACCTGGCACTATAGCACATTGAGCAGCACTATAACTTTAGCAGGATTGTCAATTTCACTTTACATATTGCAGCAAAAAAAAATCTGTAATCAACCAGATGTTGAGTTGACTAAAAGTCAACAGAAAAAGTAATAAATGCTCTACAAACAGTGCAAGTTTTCAAGGAATTTTTCCCACTTTGGTTAATTTTTCGGGTCACTAATTTTTTTCCAATAGACAGTAAAAGCTTGTAAGAAACGTGAAATTCAAAAGAAAATGCTGTAATAACTGTGATGTGGCCTCAGTATAATATTTTTACAAATTGCAAACTTACTGGTGAATGTTTTTATTATTTGCATTTTAAAAACAGAGCACTATGTTAGTTTTCCTAATACCAAAATTAAATAAATCTACTGCAACAATAAAAGTATAAAAATGTAATAACCGAAAACTATGAAAAACACCAATAAAAATAAAATAATTGAGCGTAAAATTCAGCAGAATTTGATTTTAAATTTGACCAGGTAAAATAAAAAACAAGTCTCCGCCATGGGCAATAGTGCAGGATAGTTTTCCCATAAAAGCACACAAATGATTTGGGAGAATCAGGAGTGAGTCAATGACTAATGACACATAATGAAAACAATAATATTGAGTATTAAAGAGAAGGGGCTCTTTAAAACTAAGTCATGACCTTCCGCGAGTCATTTTATCTCCATTTGCCTTAGGCATCAAAACAGAAGTAGTGAGCTGGTATGGGGGAGTGTGTCTGCGGAGTACAGTGGTGTTTGTTATGTTTTAGACTACTCTTAGTTTGATCGAGGGGAGACTTTTAACTGTGTGAACATTGTAGGCTTATCTCCTAAAAACACTAATGGAATGGTGACCTTTCATCTTTAAGCTGGGGTTTAATTTCTGTTACAGTATCAACTTTTTCTTCCATTAGGATCAGAAGTCTTGTTTTCCAAATTCTACTTTCTCGAGAATCTACTTTGAGTTGGAAATTGTAGCTAAATTGATCTAAAATGACAAGAAAAGCAACGTTTTCATTAAAAAAATCTTAGCAATTTGTGTATATAGCTTCTATGTAGACTTATGGATCTTCAAGGCTATAGATTGCAAACAATAAACATAAGGATGAATGACCTCAGGGAGATCAAAACATCCAACACTGCGGAGACACCATCACGTGTTTCTCAACGCAGTGATCCAGAACCCTGCCCCCATCCCTTATGGGAAATATGCAAATGCATGTAGAAAAGCCGCGGAGACACCATCACGTGTTTCTCAACGCAAGCAATAAATAGCCAGGTCTTTCACCGGGAAGGAACAACCACGGGAAGGGCAGCATCCCAAAAGGGAAAACCACCTATGCCAAAACATGGTATCCATCCACAGACAGCTGTTTCGGGGTATTTGCCCCTCATCAGTGTGGAGTAGGAAACTGGCTATTAGGAGCAGTGCCTAGTGAAAGGACTATAAACATAAGGATGAATGACCTCAGGGAGATCAAAACATCCAACACTGCAGAGACACCATCACGTGTTTCTCAACGCATTGATCCAGAACACTGCCCCCATCCCTTATGGGAAATATGCAAATGCATGTAGAAAAGCCGCGGAGACACCATCACGTGTTTCTCAACGCAAGCAATAAATATCCAGGTCTTTCACCGGAAAGGAACAACCACGGGAAGGGCAGTGTTATGATCCGGTGACCTTGGAGCTGCATGAGAACTTTCACTGGAGAAGGTGGCCACTATACTGACCGCAATCCTGAACTTAACACCGCAACTAGAAGCAGCCGTGGAGTGTACCTAACACACCTAGACACCTCGTCACAGCCAGAGGACTAAATACCCCTAAAGATGGAAATTGGAATACTATCTTGCCTCAGAGAAAATCCCCAAAGGATAGACAGCCCCCTACAAATATTGGCGATGAGTCGGAGAGGAAAAAACATACATAGGCAGAAAAACAGGATTTAGCACAGGAGGCCACTCTAGCTAGATAGGACAGGATAGGACAGAGTTCTGTGCGGTCAGTATTAAAACCCTTCAGAAACATCCACAGCAGAATATACAAAAAAACTTCCTACATCTAACTAAAAGATGTAGGAGCATAAATCTGCAACTCCAGTGAATCCTACAATCAGAGCAGGAATCAAACTGAAACAAGCACACAGCAGTGTGCCACAGATACAAAAACCAAACACTTATCTTTGCTGAATTTGGCAGCAAGCAGGAGAAGCCAGAAAGTGATCCAACACTTCACAAGGAACATTGACAACTGGCAAGGGCTAAAGGATGCTGCACACCTAAATATCCCAGTCAGAATTGTAATCATCCAATACACCTGGCCAGGACTGCGAGTCAGAGACAACTGCATTCCCACCTACAACCACTGGAGGGAGCCCAAGGGCAGAATTCACAACAGGGCAGTATCCCAAAAGGGAAAACCACCTATGCCAAAACATGGTATCCATCCACAGACAGCTGTTTCGGGGTATTTGCCCCTCATCATTGTGGAGTAGGAAACTGGATATAGGAGCAGTACCTAGTGAAAGGACTATAAACATACTATAAAAACTATAAACGCAAGCAATAAATAGCCAGGTCTTTCACCGGAAAGGAACAACCACGGGAAGGAACAACCACGGGAAGGGCAGCATCCCAAAAGGGAAAACCACCTATGCCAAAACATGGTATCCATCCATGGATATGGATGGAAACCATGTTTTGGCATAGGTGGTCTTCCCTTTTGGGATGCTGCCCTTCCCGTGGTTGTTCCTTCCCGGTGAAAGACCTGGCTATTTATTGCTTGCGTTGAGAAACACGTGATGGTGTCTCCGCGGCTTTTCCACATAGATTGCAAACAAAACCTGTTTGTATTATGATTCTTTAACCATGTGTTTCTCCCTTCTTCGAGATATTGCTCTTTTATCCCTTCCAACAACAGTAAAAGGAGTATACTTTTCATTAATTTTGTCCCATACCCCTGTTATATTCAGTAAAATCTTTTTAACATTAGCATTTTGAATTTGTAAGATCATCATAGTAGAAGTTGTAGGCAACAATAATTTAATGTTTTATTTTATGGTGCTAGTTGAACATTTTTATTGGGCCCATGAGGGCAGTACCAGTATAATGCATTGCCTATGGTCTTGTAGGCACAGGTAGCATCACCATTCGATCCTTTGTCTAGTTTTATAAGTGATTTAGTCATGTACTGCCTTCCTCTCTCTTTAAGTAAAGTAGAGTCAAAATGGCTACCACAAACAGGGGTAGCCTACTCCATTTTTCAGAACGGCCTTCATTCTTTAACCCTTGTAGAGCAATCTGGATTTGCACTGGGGTACCTGCACTGGGCCACAGAGTCAGCTGCTGTTTGGTGGCAAAAGCTTGGATGAAGAATAGTGAGGAGGTCCAGAACAGAATAATAAAACAAGTGGATATTCAAATGTCAAGGGGAGGGCAAAGAACGGGAAAATTCAGGAAAAAACACAAAAGCCCAGTACAGAGCTAAATACTAGGATAGCAGAACTATTGACTGGCAGTGAAGTCATAGCTTCAGGGGTTTAAATAGCTGACTGTCCAGCTCAGAACTCTCAGGAAGAAGTGATCGAAACCTAAACGAAAATTAACCCCATAGCTCCCATATAAACCAGCACCAAAAGTTCCAGGAAAAAATCAGGACTCTTTCATCAGGCAAGAGAAAGATCAATAAACTATCCAATGTCAGTGAACAAGATAAATCAGGAAGAAGCAACAGATGCACAAGCACAGGAAACGCCAGGTAGCACAAACATTGATTGGCAGAAGATACTGTCTCTCAAGGGTTTATATATTGAACAGCCCCACCCAGTGCTGACAACAGGAAGAAGCTAAAAAAAAGATTAACCTGAAAGCTTCTAGAATGGCCAGAGCCACAAGTCCAGGGAGTAAAATAAGATTGACGCTATCAAGGATGTTATTAGACAGATTAAATAGAAACCTTTAGGGAACAAATCCAAATGAAGAAAAGCAGGCAAATCAGCAACAATGTACTATAAAATCACAGCCGGAGCCGACAGGATAGAATAGAAGGATTACATACAGTAAATACACATAAAATAGATAGATATATAGCTGGCAGTGACATATACAATTAGTACAGTGTATATTCAGCTTACTATACGTGTATTTATTAAAATATAAATTTTCTGAAAAAATGGCATAGCTCCTGCATAATTTTCTTAACCAGCAGAGGGAAAGGTGACAGCTGGGGGCCGATGGTTATAGCCTGGGAAGGGGGCAATACCCATGGAGCTTCCCAGGCTATTAATATCAGCTCACAGCTGTTTACTTAGCCTTTACTGGTTAATAAAAAGGGGGACCCTAAAAAAATGACATAGGGTCCCCTTATAATTAATTACCAGCAAAGGTTATGCAGACAGCTGTGGCCGATATTTGTACTGTCAGGTGACATCAAGCCCCAACTTTAGTAATAGGGAGGGGTCAATAAGACGCCACCATTAATGAATACATAGTCATATCATATAAAAACACACATACACAGAAAAAGTCCTTTAATTGAAAGAATGACACAGACTGCTTTAACAAATCTTACATGCTGACATGTGCCTGGATCAGCCGCGGGTGGAATCACGATCCACCCCCTGCTATTAACTCTTTAAATGCCTCTGTCAAACTCTGACAGCGGCATTTAACGCGCGCTTCTGGCCATCGGGCTGGAAATCCGCCCACTGGTGACTCCATCACATGATCGCGGGTCACCGATGGGTTGGCATGACAAACATAGGTCTCTTGGAGACCTTTATGGTTGTCAGTGCCAGATTGCTATGAGTGCCACCCGGTGGTCGACGCTCATACCAAGTCAGCAATTCTGTTACATACAGGTGATCTGATCTGATTAGGTTATGGCAGCATCTAGTCTTCCATGGAGACTATTGAAGCATGCCAAAAGAAAAAAAAAGTTTTTAAAAATATTAAAAAATAAAAAAATATAAAAGTTTAAATCACCCCCCATTCAAAATAAAACAATAAAAAAAATCAAACATACACATATTTGGTACTGCTGCATTCAGAATCGCCCAATCTAACAATAAAAAAAGGATTAACCTGATCGCTAAACGGCGTGGCGAGAAAAAAGTCAAAACGTCAGAATTATGTTTTTTGGTCGCCGTAACATTGCATTAAAATGCAATAACGGTCGATCAAAAGATCGTATCTGCACCAAAATGTTATCAATAAAAACGTCAGCTCAGCACGCAAAAAATAAGCCTTCAAACAACCCAAGATCATGAAAAACAGAGACGCATTTTTTTTTTTTTTTAACAAAATTTGAATTTTTTTCACCACTTAAATAAAAATGAACCTAGACATGTTTGGTGTCTTTTTTTTCCAATTTCTCCGCTCTTTTTTCCCATTTTTCAGTACATGATATGGTAAAAAACAATGGTGTCATTCAAAAGTATAACTCGACCCGCAAAAAACAAGCTCTCACTTGGCCATATTGATGGAAAAGTAAAAAAGTTATGGCTTTGGGAAGAAGGGGAGCGAAAAACAGAAATTAAAAACGAAAATGGGCAGTGTCTCTAAGGGGTTATTTAACCCCTTTCTGACATCGGACGTACTATCCCGTCGAGGTGGGGTGGGCCCTCATGACCACGGACGGGATAGTACGTCCAGCGCGATCGGCGGAGCTCACGGGGGGAGCGCGGCCGATCGCGGCCGGGTGTCAGCTGCCTATCGCAGCTGACATCCGGCACTATGTGCCAGGAGCGGTCACGGACCGCCCCCGCACATTAACCCCTGGCACACCACGATCAAAGATGATCGCGATGTGCCGGCGGTGCAGGGAAGCATCGCGCAGGGAGGGGGCTCCCTGCGGGCTTCCCTGAGCCCCCCGCAGCAACGCGATGTGATCGCGTTGCTGCGAGGGTCTTACCTCCCTCCCTGCTTGCTCCTGCAGGGAGGGAGGTGGCTTCACAGAGCCTGCTCAGAGCAGGCCCTGTGAAGCAGCCTGCACTGCTCTCAGATCGGTGATCTGACAGAGTGCTGTGCAAACTGTCAGATCATCGATCTGTGATGTCCCCCCCTGGGACAAAGTAAAAAAGTTAAAAAAAATTTTTCCAAATATGTAAAAAAAAATAAAAAAAAATATTCCTAAATAATGAAAAAAAAAAAAATATTATTCCCATAAATAAATTTCTTTATCTAAATAAATTAAAAAAAACAATAAAAGTACACATATTTAGTATCGCCGTGTCTGTAACGGCCCGACCTATAAAACTGGCCCACTAGTTAACCCCTTCAGTAAACACCGTAAGAAAAAAAAAAAAACGAGGCAAAAAGCGACGCTTTATTATCATACCGCCGAACAAAAAGTGGAATAACACGCGATCAAAAGGACAGATATAAATAACAATGGTACCACTGAAAATGTCATCTTATCCCGCAAAAAACGAGCCACAATACAGCATCATCAGCAAAAAAATAAAAAAGTTATAGTCCTGAGAATAAAGCGATGCCAAAATAATTATTTTTTCTATAAAATAGTTTTTATCGTATAAAAGCGCCAAAACATAAAAAAATGATATAAATGAGGTGTCGCTGTAATCGTACTGACCCGAAGAATAAAACTGCTTTATCAATTTTACCAAACGCGGAACGGTATAAACGCCTCCCCCAAAAGAAATTCATGAATAGCTGGTTTTTGGTCATTCTATCTCACAAAAATCGGAATAAAAAGCGATCAAAAAATGTCACATGCCCGAAAATGTTACCAATAAAAACGTCAACTCGTCCCGCAAAAAACAAGACCTCACATGACTCTGTGGACCAAAATATGGAAAAATTATAGCTCTCAAAATGTGGTAACGCAAAAAATATTTTTTGCAATAAAAAGCGTCTTTTAGTGTGTGACGGCTGTCAATCATAAAAATCTGCTAAAAAACCCGCTATAAAAGTAAATCAAACCCCCATTTATCACCCCCTTAGTTAGGGAAAAATTAAAAAAATGTATTTATTTCCATTTTCCCATTAGGGCTAGGGCTAGGGTTAGGGCTAGGGTTAGGGCCAGGGTTAGGGTTAGGGCTAGGGTTAGGGCTAGGGCTACAGTTTAGGTTGGGGCTAAAGTTACAGTTAGGGTTTATATTACATTTACAGTTGGGAATAGGGTTGGGATTAGGGTTAGGGGTGTGTCAAGGTTAGAGGTGTGGTTAGGGTTACCGTTGGAATTAGGGTTAGGGGAGTGTTTGGATTAGGGTTTCAGTTATAATTGGGGGGTTTCCACTGTTTAGGCACATCAAGGGCTCTCCAAAAGCGACATGGCGTCCGATCTCAATTCCAGCCAATTCTGCGTTGAAAAAGTAAAACAGTGCTTCTTCCCTTCCGAGCTCGCCCGTGTGCCCAAACAGGGGTTTACCCCAACATATGGGGTATCAGCGTACTCAGGACAAATAGGACAACAACTGTTGGGGTCAAATTTCTCCTGTTACCCTTGGGAAAATACAAAACTGGGGGCTAAAAATAATTTTTGTGGGAAAAAAAAGATTTTTTATTTTTACAGCTCTGCGTTATAAACTGTAGTGAAACACTTGGGGGTTCAAAGTTCTCACAACACATCTAGATAAGTTCCCTGGGGGGTCTAGTTTCCAATATGGGGTCACTTGTGGGGGGTTTCTACTGTTTAGGTACATTAGGGGTTCTGCAAACGCAATGTGATGCCTGCAGACCATTCCATCTAAGTCTGCATTCCAAATGGCACTCCTTCCCTTCCGAGCCCTCCCATGCGCCCAAACGGTGGTTCCCCCCAACATATGGGGTATCAGCGTACTCAGGACAAATTGGAGAACAACTTTTGGGGTCGAATTTCTCCTCTTGCCCTCGGGAAAATACAAAACTGGGGGCTAAAAAATAATTTTTGTGGGAAAAAAAAGATTTTTTATTTTTATGGCTCTGCGTTATAAACTGTAGTGAAACACTTGGGGGTTCAAAGTTCTCACAACACATCTAGATAAGTTCCCTGGGGGGTCTAGTTTCCAATATGGGGTCACTTGTGGGGGGTTTCTACTGTTTAGGTACATTAGGGGTTCTGCAAACGCAATGTGATGCCTGCAGACCATTCCATCTAAGTCTGCATTCCAAATGGCACTCCTTCCCTTCCGAGCCCTCCCATGCGCCCAAACGGTGGTTCCCCCCAACATATGGGGTATCAGCGTACTCAGGACAAATTGGAGAACAACTTTTGGGGTCGAATTTCTCCTCTTACCCTCGGGAAAATACAAAACTGGGGGCTAAAAAATAATTTTTATGGGAAAAAAAAGATTTTTTATTTTTATGGCTCTGCGTTATAAACTGTAGTGAAACACTTGGGGGTTCAAAGTTCTCACAACACATCTAGATAAGTTTCCTGGGGGGTCTAGTTTCCAATATGGGGTCACTTGTGGGGGGTTTCTACTGTTTAGGTACATTAGGGGTTCTGCAAACGCAATGTGACGCCTGCAGACCATTCCATCTAAGTCTGCATTCCAAATGGCACTCCTTCCCTTCCGAGCCCTCTCATGCGCCCAAACGGTGGTTCCCCCCAACATATGGGGTATCAGCGTACTCAGGACAAATTGGACAACAACTGTTGGGGTCGAATTTCTTCTCTTACCCTTGGGAAAATACAAAACTGGGGGCTAAAAAATAATTTTGGGGGGAAAGATTTTTTTTTTTAATTTTCACGGCTCTGCATTACAAACTGTAGTGAAACACTTGGGGGTTCAAAGCTCTCACAACACATCTAGATGAGTTCCTTAGGGGGTCTAGTTTCCAAAATGGTGTCACTTGTGGTGGGTTTCTACTGTTTAGGGGGGTTTCTACTGTTTAGGTACATTAGGGGTTCTGCAAACGCAATGTGATGCCTGCAGACCATTCCATCTAAGTCTGCATTCCAAATGGAGCCCCTTCCCTCCCGAGCCCTCCCATGCGCCCAAACAGTGGTTCCCCCCACATATGGGGGTATCAGCGCACTCAGGACAAATTGGACAACAAATTTTGGGGTCCAATTTCTCCTGTTACCCTCGGGAAAATACAAAACTGGGGGATAAAAAATAATTTTTGTGGGAAAAAATTTTTGTTTTATTTTTACGGCTGTGAAGCCCTTGGTGGGTCAAAGCGCTCACCTCACATCTAGATAAGTTCCTTAGGGGGTCTACTTTCCAAAATGGTGTCACTTGTGGGGGGTTTCTACTGTTTAGGTACATTAAGGGCTCTGCAAACGCAATGTGACACCTGCAGACCATTCCATCTAAGTCTGCATTCAAATGGCACTCCTTCCCTTCCGAGCCCTCCCATGCACGCAAACAGTGGTTTCCCCCCACATATGGGGTATCAGCGCACTCAGGACAAATTGGACAACAAATTTTGGGGTCCAATTTCTCCTGTTACCCTCAGGAAAATACAAAACTGGGGGCTAAAAAATAATTGTTGTGGGAAAAAATTTTTGTTTTATTTTTACGGCTCTCCATTATAAACTTCTGTGAAGCCCTTGGTGGGTCAAAGCGCTCACCACACCTCTAGATAAGTTCCTTAGGGGGTCTACTTTCCAAAATGGTGTCACTTGTGGGGGGTTTCGATGTTTAGGCACATCAGGGGCTCTCCAAACGAAACATGGCGTCCCATCTCAATTCCAGTCAATTTTGCATTGAAAAGTCAAATGGCGCTCCTTCGCTTCAGAGCTGTGCCATGCGCCCAAACAGTGGTTTACCCCCACATGTGGGGTATTGGCGTACTCAGGACAAATTGTACAACAATGTTTGGGGTCCATTTTCTCCTGTTACTCTTGGTAAAATAAAACAAATTGGAGCTGAATTAAATTTTTTGTGGAAAAAAGTTAAATGTTCATTTTTATTTAAACATTCAAAAAATTCCTGTGAAGCACCAGAAGGGTTAATAAACTTCTTGAATGTGGTTTTGAGCACCTTGAGGGGTGTATTTTTTAGAATGGTGTCTTACTTGGGTATTTTCTATCATATAGACCCCTCAAAATGACTTCAAATGAGATGTGGTCCCTAAAAAAAAATGGTGTTGTAGAAATGAGAAATTGCTGGTCAACTTTTCACCCTTATAACTCCCTAACAAAAAAAATTTTGGTTCCAAAATTGTGCTGATGTAAAGTAGACATGTGGGAAATGTTACGTATTAAGTATTTTGTGTGACATATCTCTGTGATTTAATTGCATAAAAATTCAAAGTTGGAAAATTGCGAAATTTTCATAATTTTCGCCAAATTTCCGTTTTTTTCACAAATAAACGTAGGTACTATCAAAGAATTTTTACCACTCTCATGAAGTACAATATGTCACGAGAAAACAATGTCAGATTCACTGGGATCCGTTGAAGCGTTCCAGAGTTATAACCTCATAAAGGGACAGTGGTCAGAATTGTAAAAATTGGCCTGGTCATTAACGTGCAAACCACCCTTGGGGGTAAAGGGGTTAAACCATACTTACGACCTCGCTCATTCCACCGATGCCATTGTCTTTTGCAAAAGGGTTACAATAAAAACAACCATATTCCTCATCTTTCAACACAGAAGATGATAATTCATTTGTCCTGCGATAGGTTTAGCTCTGCTACATCTAGATAGTAACATAGTAACATAGTTATTAAGGTTGAAGGAAGACTTTACGTCCATCTAGTTCAACCCATAGCCTAACCTAACATGCCCTAACATGTTGATCCAGAGGATAGCAGGCTGCACATGGTTTCATGATGCCACCATACAGTTTGTCATTCAGCATCTGCTACTGCTGCCTTCTGTCTTGCGGTGAACTGGTAGGCCCTGTCTGACTCCACTGCGAGTGTAAGAAAGTTCGCACACTCCCAGTGCCTTCAGAAAGATCCTGGGAGTTGACAGCCAATGAACTCACTTCACCTATCTGATTTTAGCGCGAGCGCCGTGTGAAATTTTCCCACGGCTCTCGTGCTAACGTCAAATCAGTACCGGAAATATCAGTGTCCATGTGTCTCTGTGTGTAATATATGTGGCACACATGTGCCACCCGTGTGCCATATCAGTACCACACGACGGACACCTGAGAAGCAGCGGTACAGTAAGTGCTGTTTCCCGGTGCCGGGTGCTGAAGACGACCTCATCATTCTCTCCTGCTCTGCCGGCGATCAGCATGAGCAGGGTAGAATAATGAAAGTTGTATTCAAGTGAAAACAATGACAGCAGGCGACGGCTTTTGGGACTTTTACTCCCATCATCAGACACCTGCTGCCGCTAATAACAGTGACAGCAGGAGGAATGATGGGAGTATTCCTCACCCGCGGCCTGCGCTAGAAATAAATTAATTAAAAATCCTGGACGATGTCAATATGTGACCATCCAGGGTTAGAACCACTGGTGAGTGAGCTGCTGTGAGCGCAGCCTCAGTGATTAGCGGTGATGTCACCGAGGTTATCACCGGTCAATGACGTTGTGTTCCGAGCCAGACTGAACTGCGGTAACCTCAGCATCATGTGAAAAAGTCAGTGATGAGGTCACCGCAGTTCAATCTCAGTGACTTCCCAGTGAGAAATTCTTTCGCTGTCGTCTTCTGGCTAGGAGGGACGGAGATGGTTTACTGGGGACCCTCTCCTCCTTGAAAGGTCCACATTAAACCTCGCCTTGTGCGCTGTTTTGGTGGGACTTCCCATTTTTCAGAGCCCTGGATGATGTTTCAATCATAAAGTCTCTCCCCATATGCCTCTGCTATGCACAACTACCTCCATATGGACTGGAATTTTAATGCTGGACTTCGCCATTCTATAAGGAACTTGGCAATCAGTGCATCTTAGGAATGAGTTATGATTTCACTTTGGATTACATTCATGGATAATTCATGAACAGTTTTATTATTTACATTTCCTCTGCTGACTGTGGCATATTTTAAGCCCTTTATATGAAAACCATACAAAACAAGCATGGCTCTTGCACTCTAAGGCATATCTGTCATCTCTTACCGTCTCATGAGGGTGTGGCTGATGAAACTGATCATGATCACATACCGGTAAAACAAACATAAGTTTTGGTGTGTTATAGAAAGTGGGAATGCAGAGAACTATCATTCTATAGGGAAAAAAATGCCTTGATGTCGGCACACTCACTTATCTTATACATGTTAAAAAAACATGACTATAATTATAAAAAAGCCTCCGGACCAACAGGAAGGATTCTGAGTAATAAAAAGTTCAGCAGGAGGTTAAAAGATATTTGGCAAATTGTGATATTATTTTCTAAGTTATGATAAATAAGCTCAATGGCCGTACTGGTTGTATCTAATTAATTCAGTCCATTATCCTCCAGCTTGTTATAGGAAAAAAAAACATTGTAAATCCAAGAATTCTTATAAATAAAAACCAGGCAAAAATACAAAAGCAAAAATAATGGTGACATTTCGAGGTTTAAGTCTATTTATTTAAATATTTTGCAGTCGTTTTTGCGAATCTTGGCCTTCTCTTCTCTTGCCTGACCGTGCACTGAACTTTCAAGGACCTGGTTGGATAAAATAAAAGTTTATTCGGCTATATCGAGTATATTTTTCTCATAACAAAGGGCGGCTTAAAAATATTTGAGAAGGAAATTGGGTTTCGTGATTAATCCCGTTCATACGGTCTATAAAAAGGACAGATGTGAGATCTGTGAATCCCGGACAGTCATGTTTTTCAAACTTTTTGTAGACTTTTTTTTGGGTAAACTTCTCACAATATTCAGACATGTGAGTATGCACAAAGACTTGAAGAACATGAATGACCACTTAAATTTTTTTTAAAACCCTGGTATAAAATATTAAAAGTAGTATTACTGATCCACTGCTGCTCCCTTTCTGATGCTTCCGGGGTCCTGTATACTATTTGCTCCATTTAGCGAGATGAATCACTGCAGCCAATCATTAGCTGTGGCACTGATGTGTTAGTCAATATTGTTGTCAGCGATTGGCTGTAGTGGTCACATGTTTTTTCAGATTGCGTAAATGTTACAGAGACCATCAGTGAACACTAGAAGCGTTGGACTGAGGGATCGGTAGGGTGAGTATTGCTTCTTTTACCATTTCATGCCTATTCTTAAAAAAAAACCTGTTACCAGAGGGTAACTTAAAAATCATGATTTTTGTATAACGTATCCCCAAAGGCCTAATCAGAAGAATTTAGATCCTCTATTCTTACAGCATACCACAGGATTTTTACTAGCTAAAAGTTAGGCAGTTTTTTTCATTTGTAAACTTGTAAGTATATAGTCAAGCCCCCATAAATCCTTCAATGTCTAAAACCAACAAAAATTATATCATCGAGTGCAGTACTAGTTGGGTGTCCCCAATTCCAGTAGCACCAGTGCAGTACCCCCTCGTTAATGGCTTCCAGGATAGAAGTTTAATTTCCATATGTCTTAAAGGGGTTGGAACTTAGTTTGACACAGACAGAAATTTTCCAAGGGCCATAACATTTCTTGATAAAATTCTAATGGCCTCCAATTGCCACTAGAGGGAACTTACCTTATACATTTTTAGAAATCAAAGGAAGCAGTTATTATTATTATTATTTATTTATTTATATAGCACCATTAATTTCATGGTGCTGTACATGAGACGGGGTTACATCAAAATACAAATATCACTTACAGTAAATAAAACTAACAATGACAGACTGGTACAGAGGGAAGAGGACCATGACCTTGTGGGCTTACATTCTACAGGATTATGGGGAAGGAGACAGTAGGTCGAGTGTTGCAGTAGCTCGAATGGTGTTGAGGTGGCCGTGTGGTCTTTACAGGCTGTAAGCTTCCTTGAAGAGGTGGGTTTTTTGGTTTCTTTTGAAGGATCCAAAAGTAGTGGCTAACCGGATGTGTTGGGGCACTGAATTCCAGAGGATGGGGGATATTCGGGAGAAGTCTTGGAGGCGATTGAGTGAGGAGCAAATAAGCGTGGAGGAGAGGAGGAGGTCTTGGGAGGACCGGAGATTACGTGAGGGAAGATATTGAGAGATTAGCGTGGAAATATATGGAGGAGAAAGGTTATGGATGGCTTTGTAAGTCAGTGTTAGTAGTTTAAACTGTGTTCGCTGGGAAATTGGGAGCCAGTGAAGGGATTTTCAAAGAGGTGAAGCAGGAGTGTAGCGAGGAGAGAGATTAATTAGTCGGGCAGCAGAGTTAAGAATGGACTGGAGGGGTGCAAGAGTTTTAGAAGGTAGGCCAGAGAGGAGTATGTTGCAGTAGTCGAGGCGGGAGATGATTAGGGCATGCACGAGCATTTTGGTAGAGTGTGGATTGAGGAGAGGACGGATTCTGGAAATATTTTTGAGCTGGAGGTGACAGGAGGTGGCGAGAGCTTGGATGTGCGGTTTGAAGGACAGGGCAGAGTCAAGGGTTACTCCAAGGCAGCGGATTTTGGGGACAGGGGAAAGTGGGATTTCATTTATTTTGATAGATAGATCAGGTAGGGAAGATATGCGTGATGGATGAAAGATAATGAGTTCAGATTTGTCCACATTGAGCTTGAGAAGTTATAGAAGAAGTTATAGTTACAGCAGTTTTTAGAGGGAACTTGTTGCTTTTTCTGGTGTCCAAGAGATGTCCCCTATTACAAACAGTTACTAAGCATGTTCTGACCCATTTAAATGATCATTTAAATGAGCATATGAGCATGTAACTTGTTTCAAGCACTCATCATACTGCTCTTCTACCTCTTTTTGTGTCGGTGGGCTCTATTTGGATGTTTAGTGATAGGACTCGCAAACGTGGGAACCCTTGACGTGGGTTGCGAGCTTCCATATTTTGGCCATAATATCAACTAATACCTCACATATATTGATTTGTGTTTTTTGCACTTTTTTATCCTTCAGGGTGCAGTTGCGCATGGATGGCTCTGTAAACTGTGGCCTCTCTTCACACAGGATACTTTTGGTTAACACTGGGCAGCCCATCTGATTTAAGAGTATGGGCATCACTAATAGGCTGTAAGCCAGATACTCTGCATCACCTGTATGTGAATAACGCCGCATACAGATTAGTATCTTTTGTGCACTAATAGACCAAACAGCCACCCCCCCATGGATTGGTAGGTTGAGAGTGGCTGTTTCATCGGTATTGCTGTACCTGTGTAGCTGCCATCTTTAATCGGGTCCACTGCACCCTGATAGTACATTTGTTTGGAGGCCTGGGCAGGTAAGCACCTCTGCCTTTTTTCTGGTCATTTTAGCATTGCACTAGAAGTGCTGGTGGCGTTATTATTATTATTTATTATTATAGCGCCATTTATTCCATGGCGCTTTATATATGAGGAGGGGTATACATAATAAAAACAAGTCCAATAATCTTAAACAATACAAGTCACGACAGGTACAGGAGGAGAGAAGACCCTGCACGCGAAGGCTCACAAACTACAAGGGATGGGTGAGGATACAGTAGGCGAGGGTAGAGCTGGTCGTGCAGTGGTTACGTCGATCGGTGGTTACTGCAGGTTGTAGGCTTGTCAGAAGAGGTAGGTCTTCATATTTTTTGTATTTACGTGGTGTTGGGGACTTGGTGGTGACTGAATCACGTTATATATATGTTCCTACCAGGAACCTGTGGTATATATATATTCCGTCACCTCACATGTCGCAATATTCATCATAAATTAGAGTAGCTGTGCCCTTTTTCTTGTTCTCTGTCAATACCTTATTGACTAGCAGGGTAGGGGGGCACCAGAGATCTGCAAGTTCATGACTAAAAGTGAAGTTTTTCTGACAAATTGGCATGAATGAATAATACTAATAATACAAGTAGAAAAGAGCAAATGTTTTCAAATTCGTATTTGCCAGCTTAGCAAAATTTTTCCAGGAAATTTCATTTGCGCTGAATTAGATAGTTGGGAATCAAAGGTCCTCAAAGCCTCCAATTACAGGTAGTCCACAAGTTACAAACCCGATGTGTTCCTTAGTTTTGTACCTAACCCAGATATTTATGTAAGTTAGAATAGGGCAAAAAAAAATGTTGCTTCTAATCACTCCAGCCATACAATTCTCTTCTTTCTGAAGTCTGTTGCACCACATTCCCAGTCTTTTTGCTATACGCCAGGAGTTATAGGACTGTACTGCGAGCAACTTGGCTACTGTAGAAGTGAGCATCATTTTTTTTTTAATTCAAAACTCAACTCTACAGCCACGCCGCTGCTGGCCATCTGGTCCTCTTCTCTCTGTCGATGCTCATGCCACATATCCAACCTTTTCACTATAGGCAAGAACGTACAGCTGCATCCAGGTCTCGGGGTTTACTGCACATCATAAGGTCACGATGTCAACGTAGCTGCAAATCTTAAAGATGCAGAGCGTGACATCGGAAAGAAGAGGACCAGTTGGTGATGAGTATTATGTTTTTTAAGCAATACTCACCTTGCTGTCTGGTCCTCTTCTTTCTGTCATTGGGTACACCGTATCTCTAGCATCTTTACTATAGGCTACGACTTCTGACCACATCTAGGCCAGAGCTTCATGCGTGTCAATACAAAATGGCAGCTGCATTCCCTGCTCCTGCTTTTATACAGGCTACGATAATCTGACCAGATTGGTGGTGCTATATCATGTAGTGTATTAGCCAAAAGGTATTATGGGGCAGCCTGCTTAAGGTCATGTGATCCTTCCATGACTGATGCAATCGTCTGCAATGTGTAAAATAGTGGTGGTCATCGTTGGTGATTCAGGGAAAGCAAATTGCAAATTACTGGATTTTGACGGGTTTGACAAATTCCTAATGATTCAAAACAAATGCAGTTTAAATTAAATCGATTCACTTTGATACATTCAAAGGTTTTTTCCATTGTGATTTTATTGCTTGTTCTAAGTGTTAATTATTTTTTACAGGTGTCTTGTATCTTTGCTAATGATAATCATTTCACAAAACCTTGAATACATCACTCACAGTTTTCCGCTAGTCATGCAAAAGTTAGTGTGGATTTTCAAATAAGCAATCTGGATTCCAAAACATGTTCGAAGACATGGAAACACAGATGGAAGTATTTTCATCACAATTTTATAGAATTTAAATTCAAATAAATGGTTAGATCTTTGAAGACTAAAGAAATATTAGGTATAGGGAAACATGAATTTGAAATGTCATATACAATTATTCTGATTCAATTTTAATTTGATAGAAAAGGAAAACAATCTTTTGCATATTTTTCTTAATTTAAATGTTTGGTGTATTTTGTGAATTTAATTTTCCGTGCATATTTTCATTTCAGTTTGGCTTTTTTTTCAAATTTCACTTTATATACTGTATCTTGTTCATTTCATGTCATATAATGTAATTTAGAGATGAGTGAATCGCTTCAAGGTGAATCAAATTCACTTTAAGTTTCAAACAATAATTTAGATTTGCCAAACTCCTATTTTGTTGCGATTGATTTACGTAAAGTCAGCAAAGTTGCAGCCTGCCATCCACATGCTGTTTTGCTGGGTTCAAAAAGTCTTGCATCAAAAAATAAAAATAATAATCATCTTTCCTCTACCTTGTCCACTTACCGTATTTTTTGGACCATAAGACGCACTTTATTCCCACCAAATTTGGGAGGAAAATGGGGGTGTGTCTTATGGTTGGAAGATACTTACAAATCCTGTGGTGGCGGTCCCGATGCAGCTTCTCTGTCCATGCTGATGCAGCTGTGGTGTGGCGGTGCTCTGTGGTGCAGCACTGGCGGGGCTCTGTGGTGTGATGGTGGCAGCAGCAGGGCTCTGTGCTGCGTGTGGGGCTCCATCGGCATTTCATCAAAGCCCGGAGGCCCCCTCAGCTCCATTGCTGCGATGCGGTGGCCTCCAAGAAAATGGCCGCTGGGGCGGCGCATGCTCAGATTCAGATCAGATTCAGATCGTTGCCGAGATCTGAATCTGAGCATGCGCTTCCCCCAGCAGCCATTTTCCCAGAGGCTACCGCATCGCAGCAACGGAGCTGCGGGAGCCTCCGGACTTTAACGAAATGCTGGTGGAGCACCCCGCGCAGCACAGAGCCCCGCTGCCACTCCAGCACAGAGCACTGCTGCCCCAGCACAGAGCGCTGCTGCTCCGGCACAGAGCACAGCCCACACAGAGCACAGCCCCCTACAGAGCACAGCCACCCCACAGAGCACTGCCACCACACAGAGCACTGCCACTGCACCAGCCTGGGATGGGATTTCTCAGAGGGCACCGCACCTGCCTGGATCACCAAACGACCCCTGTGACCACTCTTCAACCTGTGCCGATCTCTTCCCTGGTGTTAGGAGTCGAGTTCCCGCCTCTGCACAGGGGGAATCTTGAACCATGTCTGCTGCGGTCTCCCATTCTGCATCGGCCACAGTGGAGCCTGCTCAGCAGAGACGTCGATCCCAGCATCTCACTGAATCTGATACTGTGCAGAGGGTTGCTGCTGCCTCTCCAGGCTCTGCTATTTTACCCTGCACTGATCTGCGGCGAGCAGGCTTTTCTGGGACTAAGTCCTGCTTTGTACACACTGAGCATGCCCAGGGTAAGATCTCTCAGTGGAGATCAAGGGTCACATGCTCAGGTACTGCAACAACTTCCATTGGTCCTCCAGGAAGGTCCTGTACATGATCAAGTTTTATGGCAGCCTTCCATTGGTCCTTCTTGGGAGGTCCTGAAGGTGCTACAGCTATAAAAGTTCTCATGACCGCACGGCCATGCGCTAGTGTCAAATATGTATGAGCTCAGCGCCAGTGTGGTCGTGTGTGTGGTCAGGGACCTGGCTGAAATAAGCCCCTAGAATGCTGGCATCTCCGGCGAGGAGTTTTGTGTATTATTATTATTATTATTTATTTATATAGCACCATTGATTCCATGGTGCTGTACATGAGAAGGGGTTACATACAAGTTACAAATATCACATACAGTAAACAAACTAACAATGACGGACTGATACAGAGGGGCGAGGACCCTGCATTTGCGGGTTTACATTCTACAGGATTATGGGGAAGGAGACAGTAGGTTGAGGGTTGCAGGAGCTCCGGTGTTGGTGAGGCGGTAGCTCCGGTGTTGGTGAGGCGGTAGCTCCGGTGTTGGTGAGGCGGTAGCTCCGGTGTTGGTGAGGCGGTAGCTTCGATAGTGATGAGGCAGCAGCGGTGTCAGTGCAGGCTGTAGGCTTTCCTGAAGAGATGAGTTTTCAGGTTCCGTCTGAAGGATCCGACTGTGGTTGATAGTCGGACGTGTTGGGGCAGAGAGTTCCAGAGGATGGGGGATATTCGGGAGAAGTCTTGGAGGCGATTGGATGAGTGTATGCAGTCAGGGACTCGGCTGAAATAAGCCCCTATAATGCTGGCACCTCCGGCGAGGAGTTTAGGTGTGAATTCAGGGCTGGCTAATAGCCGATAGAATTCTGGCTCCAGTGGAGAGGAGCTGCGTGTTGGTTGGACTGCATGACCACTGTCGGCTCTACAGAGTAGCTGTGTCCCCTGTGAGCTAAACAGGGCACAGTGTTCTCTTTACTACGGGCTCTGTGAAATAACAGAGTTCGTTTGTTCTAATTTGCTTTGCCACCTTACTTAGAAGCAGGTTCTTTCCTGCACAGTGGATCCCGGGTTGCGAACACACCTATCCCATCTAATAAATATATTTGGTGTGTTCCGCCAACCCTAACACCTGGTAAGCTGAATTTGGACTGTAAGACGGACCCCAGTTGATGCATTATTTTTTTCCCTATTTTCCTTCTGAACATTTGGGGTGCGTCTCATGGTCTGGTGCGTCTTATTGTCCTATCAAGTTTTCAACATCTCCAATTCTTTCTAGACCTTGAGTGACTTCTTGAAGTGTAACACAATGCTGCGGGTTATTGGTGCCTCCGGTATGAACTAGGTCTTGTCGGACTAGGTCACAACACATCACAACAAACGTCAGGCTACAAAGTCATAAAATTGAAATGCCTAAGGGGTACAAAAAGTGCAGAAAACCTGAGAGGACATATGAAGAGAATAAGATTATCGGCTTACGAAGACCAGACTGGAACGATCAAGTGGGGTACGGGGAATGGTCTGTGTTTCTATTAATCATTTTATTTTCACCCTAGGTTTATTATACCCTGGTATCTGAAGATACCCAAGAAAATAATAAGACACATTCGATTCACATCAAATATTATTATGCAAATCAAAATTCCTCTCCAAATTGAATAAATCTGACAGGCAGATTTGCTCATTACTAATGAATTTTGTATTAATTTTTTAATTTCTATATTTTGTATGTATATTTTTTAAAAACAATTCACTTTGTATATTTTTTAATTTCATTCAGTCTCATTTTTAGCTTTTTTTTTTTTGTTTATTTCAATTTTGTCTTCCTTTTTTAATTTTATGCCTATTTTTAATTTCATTGCTTTTATTTCATTCTTCTGTTTTGTTCTTTTTTTTCCCTTTACCTCTGCGTGATTTTTGTTTGTCCCTTTTGTGAGTACTGTGAGTAGTATTATTTCCTTCCCTTTGCCAGTCATTGTACAGTTGACTATATTATTATCTTTCGGGAGTTTTAAGAACCTCCATTCCACGCCTAAAGTTTCTAATCCAATTTAGTGTGATGGTTAGTTGGAATCCCTTAGAGGCCTGTAGTTCACTCATTCTCCCACAGTGCTGAGATTTCCCTTAACCCAGCTGGCAGGAGATTTTAGAAAAAAAAAAATTCTGAATCTCAGGGGGGAAGGATCTAGGACTTGAATGAGGCCTTTTGTCCGAGGCTCTATGAAGCCAGATTAATTATGCATTGCAGAACACAGTTTTAAAGCTCTGAATTAGACTCTCATTGTGCACAGAGGACAGCATAGGTTTAAAAGTAAAAGAATTCCCATTTCCATCACAGGGACAGTCATATAATGACTGAAAGAATTCAGAATTAAAGAAAATGTAATTAAACAGTATTTTGCAGTTCGCCCTGCATGGAAGATATCTCTAGTATTCATAAAATGATTCTTTGACATTTTTTCACAAGATCTCTCCATAGGTGGCAGCTCTTTGAAAATTTTCCAGTTCTGTCTCTGTAACCAGGTTACCTTCCCTTGTCCCACTTCACTAAATGGGAAACCTCCTTTTTAACTTCAGATCGCTAATAAGTGTTACAAAAACCATTGCTCTTTAATCCTCATTATTGGATCTTTTTGTTTCCGGATTCTTCAATAAATATTGATGGGCCCACTAACACATAATTTCCCAGTGAACTATCTACGTGAAGGTTCAGCATTAAAATGAAGAAAATACATGATGTGGAATTAAGAGATACATGACAATGTTGGATGAAAAGAGACTTTGTTATGTGAGAAACTGGAGCAGGAGCTTGACAACAACCAACAGATTGAAATTGGAAATCCTTTATTCAAGGTCCATAAAACAAGTTTAGATCCATATGAGGTATGTAAAATGTGACACGTTTCTGGCATTTGTAGGGCATCTGTAACTCCCGAAACGCGTCAGTTTTTACAGCTCTCATAAATGTCAACTAGTGTTAATGGATTTTGGATTAAGGATTTCCAATTTTAAAGCCCCCGTCACACATAGCGAGATCGCTAGCGAGATCGCTGCTGACTCACAAGTTTTGTGACGCAACAGCGACCTCAGTAGCGATCTCGCTATGTGTGACACGTAGCAGCGACCAGGCCCCTGCTGTGAGATCGCTGGTCGTGTCGGAATGGCCTGGACCGTTTTTTGATCGTTGAGGTCCCGCTGGGTAGCACACATCGCTGTGTTTGACACCTTACCAACGACCTCATTGACAGGACGTCCCATTGAATCGTCATGAAATAGCATCGTTGTACAGGTCGCTACAGGTCGCTACAGGTCGCTGGACTCCTGCTGACATCGCTGGATCGGCGTGTGTGACACCGATCCAGCGATGTCTTCACTGGTAACCAGGGTAAACATCGGGTAACTAAGCGCAGGGCCGCGCTTAGTAACCCAATGTTTACCCTGGTTACCATCCTAAAAGTAAAAAAAAACAAACAGTACATACTTACCTACCGCTGTCTGTCCTCGGCGCTGTGCTCTGCTCTCCTCCTGTACTGGCTGTGAGCGTCGGTCAGCCGGAAAGCAGAGCGGTGACGTCACCGCTCTGCTTTCCGGCCGCTGTGCTCACAGACAGTACAGGAGGAGTGCAGAGCACAGCGCTGGAGGACAGACGGCTGTAGGTAAGTATGTAGTGTTTGTTTTTTTTTACTTTTAGGATGGTAACCAGGGTAAACATCGGGTTACTAAGCGCGGCCCTGCGCTTAGTTACCCGATGTTTACCCTGGTTACCGGCATCGTTGGTCGCTGGAGAGCTGTCTGTGTGACAGCTCTCCAGCGACCAAACAGCGACGCTGCAGCGATCCGGATCGTTGTCGGTATCGCTGCAGCGTCGCTTAATGTGAAGGGGCCTTTACACTATACAAGGAGCTGTGTGTCTGCATATGGTAGAAAGAGATCGGTACACTTCTCAACCAATCAGAGACAGGGTGACAAAACAAACCAGTGAAGTGATAAGATCCAGTTACAATTGCATTCTAAAGTAAAATCACTTATTTTAATGGAAAACTGTGTAATCTCAGATATAATGACTATTGTCCGTTACCAGTCACATTGTCTTGTAAGATCAATCTTCATCATGTGATTAACAACACAAACACCTTCCCACTATGTGTAAGTCAGTTTTAAGTTATTAAAAAATGGCATCTAAAAGCTATCTCATTTGTAAAGGATCATAAAATAGAGGGTTATATTGTAGCATGGAGAGGTGTAGTTTGGTCTAGACTATTTCACACTCCTGGGGTATAGTTTGGGCTAGGACAGTTTATCTCTTTGGGTACACTCTTTCCCGGGCCAAACTATACCTGGATTTAATCTGGACGGGGTTAATTTGACCTGTTACACCAGTGCCAGAGCTGCTTCTTCTATGGATCGAGTGACATTTGTACATTGTCACATGATCCCTGAGGGCAAATAGAGGTGGCTTCACACTCCCATCCTTCAAATGAATGACTTAGGGTACCGTCACACTATACGATTTACCTACGATCACGACCAGCGATATGACCTGGCCGTGATCGTAGGTAAATCGTAGTGTGGTCGCTGGGGAGCTGTCACACAGACAGCTCTCCAGCGACCAACGATGCCGAGGTCCCTGGGTAACCAGGGTAAACATCGGGTAACTAAGCGCAGGACCGCGCTTAGTAACCCGATGTTTACCCTGGTTACAAGCGTAAAACTAAAAAAAAACAAACAGCACATACTTACATTCTGGTGTCCATCAGGTCCCTTGCCGTCTGGTTCCCGCACTCAGTGACTGCCGGCCGTAAAGTGAAAGTGAAAGCACAGCCGCTGTGCTCTGCTTTCACTTTACGGCCGGCAGTCACAGTGCGGGAAGCAGACGGCAACGGACCTGACGGACACCAGAATGTAAGTATGTGCTGTTTGTTTTTTTTTAGTTTAACGCTTGTAACCAGGGTAAACATCGTGTAACTAAGTGCGGTCCTGCGCTTAGTTACCCGATGTTTACCCTGGTTACAAGCGAACGCATCGCTGGATCGCATCGCTAGATCGCTCGATCGGTGTCACACACACCGATCTAGCGATGACAGCGGGAGATCCAGCGATGAAAGAAAGTTCTAAACGATCTGCTACGACGTACGATTCTCAGCAGGATCCCTGATCGCTGCTGCGTGTCAGACACAGCGATATCGAAACGATATCGCTGGAACGTCACGAATCGTACCGTCGTAGCGATCGAAATGTTATAGTGTGACGGTACCCTTAACCCCTTCCCGACCCATGACGCCACGTAGGCGTCATGAAAGTCGGTGCCAATCCGACCCATGACGCCTATGTGGCGTCATGGAAAGATCGCGTCCCTGCAGATCCGGTGAAAGGGTTAACTCCCATTTCACCCGATCTGCAGGGACAGGGGAGTGGTAGTTTAGCCCAGGGGGGGTGGCTTCACCCCCTCGTGGCTACGATCGCTCTGATTGGCTGTTGAAAGTGAAACTGCCAATCAGAGCGATTTGTAATATTTCACCCATTATAACGGGTGAAATATTACAATCCAGCCATGGCCGATGCTGCAATATCATCGGCCATGGCTGGAAATACTAGTGTGCCCCCACCCCACCCCACCGATCGCCCTCCCAGCCCCCCGATCTGGCCGGTACACTGATCCGGCTCCCCTCCGTCCAGTGCTCCGCTCCCCCCCGTGCTCTTGTCCGCTCCCCCCGTGCTCCAATCACCCCCCCGTGCTCCAATCACCCCCCCTGCACTCCGATCCACCCCCCCGTGCTCCGTTCCACCCCCCCGTGCTCCGTTCCAGCCCCCCCGTGCTCCGTTCCAGCCCCCCGTGCTCCATTCCACGCCTGCCGCGCTCCGATTCCCCCCCCCGTGCTCCGATCCCCCCCCCGTGGTCCCCCCCCACCCCATCATACTTACCGATCCTGCCGGGGTCCCGTCCGTCTTCTCCCTGGGCGCCGCCATCTTCCAAAATGGCGGGCGCATGCGCAGTACGCCCGCCGAATCTGCCGGCCGGCAGATTCGTTCCAAAGTGCATTTTGATCACTGAGATAGATTATATCTCAGTGATCAAAATAAAAAAAATAATAAATGACCCCCCCCCTTTGTCACCCCCATAGGTAGGGACAATAAAAAAATAAAGAAATTTTTTTTTTTCCACTAATGTTAGAATAGGGGTAGGGTTAGGGTTAGGGTTAGGGGTAGGGGTAGGGTTAGGGTTAGGGGTAGGGTTAGGGGTAGGGTTAGGGGTAGGGTTAGGGTTAGGGCTAGGGTCAGGGCTAGGGTTAGGGTTTCGGTATGTGCACACGTATTCTGGTCCTCTGCGGATTTTTCCGCTGCGGATTTGATAAATTCGCAGTGCTAAACCGCTGCGGATTTATGGCGGATTTACCGCGTTTTTTCTGCACATTTCACTGCGGTTTTACAATTGCGATTTTCTATTGGAGCAGTTGTAAAACCGCTGCGGAATCCGCACAAAGACGTGACATGCTGCGGAATGTAAACCGCTGCGTTTCCGTGAAGTTTTTCCGCAGCATGTGTGCTCCGCTGTGCCCATGGTGCGGAAAATACCGCGCGGAAACGCTGCGTTGTATTTTCCGCAGCATGTCAATTCTTTGTGCGGATTCCGCAGCGTTTTACACCTGTTCCTCAATAGGAATCCGCAGGTGAAATCCGCACAAAAAACACTGGAAATCCGCAGAAAATCCGCAGGTAAAACGCAGTGCCTTTTACCCGCGGATTTTTCAAAAATGGTGCGGAAATATCTCACACGAATCCGCAACCTGGGCACATAGCCTTAGGGTTAGGGTTGGAATTAGGGTTGTGATTAGGGTTGTGATTAGGGTTATGGCTACAGTTGGGATTAGAGTTAGGGGTGTGGGGGGGTTAGTGTTGGAGGTAGAATTGAGGGGTTACCACTGTTTAGGCACATCAGGGGTCTCCAAACGCAACATGGCGCCACCATTGATTCCAGCCAATCTCGTATTCAAAAAGTCAAATGGTGCTCCCTCACTTCCGAGCCCTGACGTGTGCCCAAACAGTGGTTTACCCCCACATATGGGGTACCAGCATACTCAGGATAAACTGCGCAACAATTACTGGGGTCCAATTTCTCCTGTTACCCTTGTGAATCTAAAAAAATGCTTGCTAAAACAAAATTTTTGAGGAAAGAAAAATGATTTTTTATTTTCACGGCTCTGCGTTGTAAACGTCTGTGAAGCACGTGGGGGTTCAAAGTGCTCACCACATATCTAGATAAGTTCCTTGGGGGGTCTAGTTTCTAAAATGGGGTCACTTGTGGGGGGTTTCTACTGTTTAGGCACACCAGGGGCTCTGCACACGCAATGTGACGCCCGCAGACCATTCCATCAAAGTCTGCATTTCAAAAGTCACTACTTCCCTTCTGAGCCCCGACGTGTGCCCAAACAGTGGTTTACCCCCACACATGGGGTATCAGCGTACTTAGGAGAAACTGGACAACAACTTTTGGGGTCCAATTTCTCCTGTAACCCTTGGGAAAATAAAAAATTCTGGGCTAAATAATTATTTTTGAGGAAAGAAAACGTATTTATTATTTTCACGGCTCTGCATTATAAACTTCTATGAAGCACTTGGGGGTTCAAAGTGCTCACCACACATCTAGATAAGTTCCTTTCGGGGTCTAGTTTCCAAAATGGGGTCACTTGTGGGGGGTTTCTACTGTTTAGGCACATCAGGGGCTCTGCAAACGCAACGTGACGCCCACAGAGCATTCCATCAAAGTCTGCATTTCAAAACGTCACTACTTCAATTCCGAGCCCCGGCATGTGCCCAAACAGTAGTTTACCCCCACATATGGGGTATCACCGTACTCAGGAGAAACTGGACAACAAATATTGGGGTCAAATTTCTCCTGTTACCCTTGGGAAAATTAAAAAATTCTGGGCTAAATAATTATTTTTGAGGAAAGAAAACGTATTTATTATTTTCACGGCTCTGCATTATAAACTTCTATGAAGCACTTGGGGGTTCAAAGTGCTCACCACACATCTAGATAAGTTCCTTTGGGGGTCTAGTTTCCAAAATGGGGTCACTTGTGGGGGGTTTCTACTGTTAAGCCACATCAGGGGCTCTGCAAACGCAACGTGACGCCCACAGAGCATTCCATCAAAGTCTGCATTTCAAAACGTCACTACTTCACTTCCGAGCCCCGGCATGTTCCCAAACACTGATTTACCCCCACATATGGGGTATCAGCGTACTCAGGAGAAACTGGACAACAACTTTTGGGGTCAAATTTCTCCTGTTACCCTTGGGAAAATAAAAAATTGCAGGCTAAAAGATCATTTTTGAGAAAATAATTTTTTATTTTTATTTTCATGGCTCTGCGTTATAAACTTCTGTGAAGCACTTGGGGGTTCAAAGTCCTCACCACACATCTAGATTAGTTCCTTTGGGGGTCTAGTTTCCAAAATGGGGTCATTTCTGGGGGATCTCCAATATTTAGGCACACAGGGGCTCTCCAAACGTGACATGGTGTCCGCTAATGATTGGAGCTAATTTTCCATTTAAAAAGCCAAATGGCGTGCCATCCCTTCCGAGCCCTGCAGTGCGCCCAAACAGTGGTTTACCCCCACATATGGGGTATCAGCCTACTCAGGACAAACTGGACAACAATATTTGGGGTCCAATTTCTCCTATTATCCTTGGCAAAATAGGAAATTCCAGGCTAAAAAATCATTTTTGAGGAAAGAAAAATTATTTTTTATTTTCATGGCTCTGCATTATAAACTTCTGTGAAGCACCTGGGGGTTTAAAGTGCTCAATATGCATTTAGATAAGTTCCTTGGGGGGTCTAGTTTCCAAAATGGGGTCACTTGTGGGGGAGCTCCAATGTTTAGGCACACAGGGGCTCTCCAAACGCGACATGGTGTCCGCTAACAATTGGACCTAATTTTCCATTCAAAAAGTCAAATGGCGCGCCTTCCCTTCCGAGTCCTGCCGAGTACCCAAACAGTGGTTTACCCCCACATATGAGGTATCGGCGTACTCGGGAGAAATTGCCCAACAAATTTTATGATCCATTTTATCCTACTGCCCATGTGAAAATGAAAAAATTGAGGCGAAAAGAATTTTTTTGTGAAAAAAAAGTACTTTTTCATTTTTACAGATCAATTTGTGAAGCACCTGAGGGTTTAAAGTGCTCACTAGGCATCTAAATAGGTTCCTTGGAGGGTCTAGTTTCCAAAATGGGGTCACTTGTGGGGGAGCGCCAATGTTTAGGCACACAGGAGCTATCCAAACGCGACATGGTGTCCGCTAACGATGGAAATAATTTTTCATTCAAAAAGTCAAATGGCACTCCTTCCTTCCGAGCCTTACCATGTGCCCAAACAGTGGTTTACCCCCACATGTGAGGTATTGGTGTACTCAGGAGAAATTGCCCAACACATTTTAGGATCCATTTTATCCTGTTGCCCATGTGAAAATGAAAAAATTGAGGCTAAAAGAATTTTTTTGTGAAAAAACGTACTTTTTCATTTTTACGGATCAATTTGTGAAGCACCTGGGGGTTCAAAGTGCTCACTATGCATCTAGATAAGTTCCTTGGGGCGTCTTGTTTCCAAAATGGGGTCACTTGTGGGGGAGCTCCAATTTTTAGGCACACGGGGGCTCTCCAAACGTGACATGGTGTCCGCTAAAGAGTGGAGCCAATTTTTGATTCAAAAAGTCAAATGGCGCTCCTTCCCTTCCAAGCCCTGCCGTGTGCCCAAACAGTGGTTTACCCCCACATATGAGGTATCAGCGTACTCAGGACAAATTGGACAACAACTTTCGTGGTTCAGTTTCTCCTTTTACCATTGGGAAAATAAAAAAATTGTTGCTAAAAGATAATTTTTGTGACTAAAAAGTTAAATGTTCATTTTTTCCTTCCATGTTGCTTCTGCTGCTGTGAAGCACCTGAAGGGTTAATAAACTTCTTGAATGTGGTTTTGAGTACCTTGAGGGGTGCAGTTTTTAGAATGGTGTCACTTTTGGGTATTTTCAGTCATATAGACCCCTCAAACTGACTTCAAATGTGAGGTGGTCCCTAAAAAAAATGGTTTTGTAAATTTCGTTGTAAAAATGAGAAATCGCTGGTCAAATTTTAACCCTTATAACTTCCTAACAAAAAAAAATTTTGTTTCCAAAATTGTGCTGATGTAAAGTAAACATGTGGGAAATGTTATTTATTAACTATTTTGTGTCACATATCTCTCTGGTTTAACAGAATAAAAATTCAAAATGTGAAAATTGCGAAATTTTCAAAATTTTCGCCAAATTTCCATTTTTATCACAAATAAACGCATAATTTATTGACCTAAATTTACGACTAACATGAAGCCCAATATGTCACGAAAAAACAATCTCAGAACCGCTAGGATCCGTTGAAGCGTTCCTGAGTTATTACCTCATAAAAGGACACTGGTCAGAATTGCAAAAAACGGCAAGGTCTTTAAGGTCAAAATAGGCTGGGTCATGAAGGGGTTAAGGCCCCGTCACACATAGTGACGCTAAAGCGATCCCGACAACGATACGACCTGTCAGGGATCGTTGCTGCGTCGCTATGTGGTCGCTGGTGAGATGTCAAACAGTGAGATCTCCCCAATGACGCATCAGCGATGCGGCGACCTGTAGCGACCTGTACAACGATGCTATTTCATGACGATTCAATGGGACGTCCTGTTAACGAGGTCGTTGGTAAGGTGTTAAACACAGCGATGTGTGCTACCCAGCGGGACCTCAACGATCAAAAAATGGTCCAGGCCATTCCGACACGACCAGCGATCTCACAGCAGGGGCCTGGTCGCTGCTACGTGTCACACATAGCGAGATCGTTACTGAGGTCGCTGTTGCGTCACAAAACTTGTGACTCAGCAGCGATCTCGCTAGCGATCTCGCTATGTGTGACGGGGGCTTTACATCTAGAGGAAGTGAGAGAGCAACAGCTAGGAGACCATTGGATTGGTGCCAGCACAGTAGGTAAGTACAAGTGTTATCATAGGGGTTGAGAAGAGGTTGTCCAAGTAGCCAGTAAAGTAAAGCTGTGTTTAAATCTTCATTCTTTATATTCATTGTTCTGTTCTGTCATTCCATAATGATTTTAGAGCGGGATCTGTCTGTTTCGGCACCCAACAGACTGAGTTGACTAGAGAGGTTTATTCAGTTTTCATCAGGTTTTTATCGACTTATCTTTTATAGGAGTGCAATTAAACATGCTGTGGGTCATTTTTTAAATTTTGCTCTTTCTCTGATTGATCAAATAGTTTCCATCGGTATAAAAATAATCATTGATGACTGGACAAATCGATGATGTTCTGCGAACTTCATGATGCTTTAATGGGGTAGGAACCATGGTATTAATGATAATGATGTTCTTCCTCATTCAGCTTTTGTCAGTCCATATGAACGATCCAGTAAATGAGCAGCAATTGACTTGTACACACAAGTCTATCGGCCAGTGTCAGTCAGTGTAAATCTGCTGCAAATCTTTAACCAATTAATAAACATTAATTAGATTAGGCATTAACAGACAGCCAATTACACTAGACATTAAAGTGGTTTCTTCTTGGCAAGATACATCTTATGTACCGCTAGCTACTATATTCTGCTCCTGATGAGCCAACATTGGAATTTGTCCACTACAACAATTGGAAAAATTAAAAATGAAAGGTATATAATTAGGTAGTTTTTAACACCCACAGGATAAGTGATAAATGATTATTTTTACTATGAAAAGTTAACTTCAAAAGGTGCAGTCATGATGGCTGATAATTGGGAACGAATGCTACTTGGTGCACTCATTTCTGTATTGGACTTACTAAAAAAGCTGCTAATCATCTGATAAATTTTAAAAATGCTCCTTCATTGGGTGAAATGATTTTAAACTTAAAAATCATCATTCTCAGCAGCACAGCGCCCATTGTGAACTAGACGTGCTGCCATTCTGTGTGCATGGAAGTGTGGTCGGCCGGTATAAATAAGCTATTAAACGACCGCTGAGCAGCTTGTGTTGACTGCTGTAAATCACCCTATATGCACACAACATCTTATCTAGGTGGGGGACCCAACAAGGTTTTCATGCGAAAAGCATCTTTTTAGCATTTCTTTTGTCATTTCCATTCCTTTTTCTTTGAGTTTTATGACAGGTGGTGTTTTTTTTTTAGTGCCTATTCCAGTCTTTTTGTGGTGTCTTTTTTTCTGCCATTTTCCGGAAGTTTTTTATAACACCGTTTAACAATTAAGTAACCGCTTTTCATTTTTCAAGCAAAAAAAGCTAGCAAAATGTACAAAAAGATGCTAAATCATTTTAAGGGTTTCATAGACTTCCCATTGACTTGTGTTATAAGTATGAAGAGTCTTCCAAGCGGAAAAAAACCTGAAGCATAGTCAGCTGAACCAGGATGCCTGAAGTGGTTAAAAGACGCTCCAAAGTCTGAACATATTCCTTTCAACGTTTTCTTGGTGCATTTTCAGGTGGGTTTTGGAGTCGACCACCTGAAAAAAAGAAAACATTGTGTGAACATACCTTGTGTTTGTAAGAGTTGAACCATGGTGGTTCTCTGTTATGAACAGGTGATTCAGAACCACAATGGACCTAGTGGTTAAGAGCACACAAGTGACCTGTTTAGTTACTAAATAGGACGAGCTCTGAGACGTGGGAACTCTGCTGACCGCAATCCCTGATCCTATAATACCACACTAAAGGTAGCCGTGGAGCGCTCCTGACCAGAACCTAGGCGCCTCGTCACAGCCTGAGAAACTAGCTAGCCCTGAAGATAGAAAAAATAAGCCTACCTTGCCTCAGAGAAATTCCCCAAAGGAAAAGGCAGCCCCCCACATATAATGACTGTGAGTAAGATGATAATAAAAACACAGAGATTAAATAGATTTTAGCAAAGTGAGGCCCGACTTACTGAATAGACCGAGGATAGGAAAGATAGCTTTGCGGTCAGCACAAAAACCTACAAACAACCACGCAGAGGGGACAAAAAGACCCTCCGCACCGACTAACGGTACGGAGGTGCTCCCTCTGTGTCTCAGAGCTTCCAGCAAGCAAGAAAAACCAATATAGCAAGCTGGACAGAAAATATAGGAAACAAAAGTAACATAAGCAAAACTTAGCTCATGCAAGGCAGACAGGCCACAGGAACGATCCAGGAGATAGCAAGGCCAATACTGGAACATTGACTGGAGGCCAGGAACAAAGAACTAGGTGGAGTTAAGTAGAGCAGCACCTAACGACTTAACCTCGTCACCTGAGGAAGGAAACTCAGAAGCCGCAGCCCCACTCACATCCACCAGAGGAATCTCATAGACAGAACCAGCCGAAGGACCACTCATGACCACAGGAGGGAGCTTTACCACAGAATTCACAACAGTACCCCCCCTTGAGGAGGGGTCACCGAACCCTCACCAGAGCCCCCAGGCCGACCAGGATGAGCCAAATGAAGGGCACGAACCAGATCAGCAGCATGAACATCAGAGGCAAAGACCCAGGAATTATCTTCCTGACCATAACCGTTCCACTTAACCAGGTACTGGAGTTTCCGTCTCGAAATACGAGAATCCAAAATCTTCTCCACTATATACTCCAACTCCCCCTCAACCAAAACCGGGGCAGGAGGATCAACGGATGGAACCACAGGTGCCACATATCTCCGCAACAACGACCTATGGAACACGTCATGGATGGAAAAAGAAGCAGGAAGGGTCAAACGAAAAGACACAGGATTAAGAACCTCAGAAATCCTATACGGACCAATGAAACGAGGCTTAAACTTAGGAGAAGAAACCTTCATAGGGATATAACGAGATGACAACCAAACCAAATCCCCAACACGAAGTCGGGGACCCACACAGCGCCTGCGGTTAGCGAAATGCTGAGCCTTCTCCTGAGACAATGTCAAATTGTCCACCACATGAGTCCAAATCTGCTGCAACCTATCCACCACAGTATCCACGTCAGGACAGTCCGAAGACTCAACCTGCCCTGAAGAGAAACGAGGATGGAAGCCGGAATTGCAGAAAAATGGCGAAACCAAAGTAGCCGAGCTGGCCCGATTATTAAGGGCGAACTCAGCCAAAGGCAAAAAGGACACCCAATCATCCTGATCGGCAGAAACAAAACATCTCAGATATGTTTCCAAGGTCTGATTGGTTCGTTCAGTCTGGCCATTTGTCTGAGGATGGAAAGCAGAGGAAAAAGACAAATCAATGCCCATCCTAGCACAAAAAGCTCGCCAAAACCTCGACACAAACTGAGAACCTCTGTCAGAAACGATGTTCTCCGGGATACCATGTAAACGAACCACATGCTGGAAGAACAATGGCACCAAATCAGAGGAGGAGGGCAATTTAGACAAGGGTAACAAATGGACCATCTTAGAAAAGCAATCACAAACAACCCAAACGACCGACATCTTTTGAGAGACGGGGAGATCCGAAATAAAATCCATAGAGATATGTGTCCAGGGCCTCTTCGGGACTGGCAAGGGCAAAAGCAACCCACTGGCACGAGAACAGCAGGGCTTAGCCCGAGCACAAATCCCACAGGACTGCACAAATGAACGCACATCCCGCGACAGAGACGGCCACCAAAAGGATCTAGCCACCAAATCTCTGGTACCAAAGATTCCAGGATGACCAGCCAACACCGAACAATGAACCTCAGAGATAACTCTACTCGTCCATTTATCAGGGACAAACAGTTTCTCCGCTGGGCAACGGTCAGGTCTATTAGTCTGAAATTTTTGTAGCACCCGCCGCAAATCAGGGGAGATGGCAGACAAAATTACCTCCTCCTTGAGAACACTCGCCGGCTCAGACAAACCTGGAGAGTCGGGCACAAAACTCCTAGACAGGGCATCCGCCTTTACATTTTTAGAGCCCGGAAGGTACGGAACCACAAAGTCAAAACGGGAGAAAAACAGCGACCAACGAGCCTGTCTAGGATTCAACCGCTTGGCTGACTCGAGATAAATCAAGTTCTTGTGTTCAGTCAAGACCACCACGCGATGCTTAGCTCCTTCAAGCCAATGACGCCACTCCTCGAATGCCCACTTCATGGCCAGCAATTCACGATTGCCATCATCATAATTACGCTCAGCAGGCGAAAACTTCCTGGAAAAGAAGGCGCATGGCTTCATCACCGAGCCATCAGAACTTCTTTGCGACAAAACAGCCCCTGCTCCAATCTCAGAAGCATCAACCTCGACCTGGAACGGAAGCGAAACATCTGGTTGGCACAACACAGGGGGAGAGGAAAAACGACGCTTCAACTCTTGAAAAGCTTCCACAGCAGCAGAAGACCAATTGACCACATCAGCACCCTTCTTGGTTAAATCAGTCAATGGTTTAGCAATACAAGAAAAACTATTGATGAAGCGACGATAAAAGTTAGCAAAGCCGAGGAACTTTTGCAGACTCTTCAGAGATGTCGGCTGAGTCCAATCATGAATGGCTCGAACTTTAACAGGGTTCATCTCAATAGTAGAAGGGGAAAAAATGAAACCCAAAAATGAAACCTTCTGAACACCAAAGAGACACTTAGACCCCTTCACAAACAAAGAATTCGCACGCAGGATCTGGAACACCATTCTGACCTGCTTCACGTGAGACTCCCAATCATCCGAGAAGACCAAAATATCATCCAAGTATATAATCAGGAATTTATCCAGGTACTCTCGGAAGATGTCATGCATAAAGGACTGAAACACTGATGGAGCATTAGAAAGCCCGAATGGCATCACCAGGTACTCAAAATGGCCCTCGGGCGTATTAAATGCTGTTTTCCATTCATCGCCCCTTTTAATACGCACAAGATTATACGCACCACGAAGATCTATCTTGGTGAACCAACTAGCCCCCTTAATCCGAGCGAACAAATCAGACAGCAAGGGCAAAGGGTACTGAAATTTGACCGTGATTTTATTTAGAAGGCGGTAATCAATACAAGGTCTCAGCGAACCATCCTTCTTGGCCACAAAAAAGAACCCTGCTCCCAATGGTGATGACGACGGACGAATAAGACCCTTCTCCAAGGATTCCTTTACGTAACTCCGCATAGCGGCGTGCTCAGGTACAGACAAATTAAATAGTCGACCTTTAGGAAACTTACTACCAGGAATCAAATCGATAGCACAATCACAATCCCTATGTGGAGGTAGGGCACTGGACTTGGGCTCATCAAATACATCCTGGTAATCTGACAAGAACTCTGGGACCTCAGAAGGGGTGGATGATGAAATAGACAGAAATGGAACATCACCATGTAACCCCTGACAACCCCAGCTGGACACAGACATTGATTTCCAATCCAATACTGGATTATGGACTTGTAGCCATGGCAACCCCAACATGACCACATCATGCAGATTATGCAACACCAAAAAGCAAATATCCTCCTGATGTGCAGGAGCCATGCACATGGTCAGCTGGGTCCAATACTGAGGCTTATTCTTGGCCAAAGGCGTAGCATCAATTCCTCTCAATGGAATAGGATGCTGCAAGGGCTCCAAGGAAAACCCACAGCGCCTAGCATACTCCAAGTCCATCAAATTTAGGGCAGCGCCTGAATCCACAAATGCCATGACGGAATAGGATGACAAAGAGCAGATCAAAGTAACTGACAAAAGAAATTTCGACTGTACAGTACCAATGGTGGCAGACCTAGCGGACCGCTTAGTGCGCTTAGGACAATCGGAGATAGCATGAGTGGAATCACCACAATAAAAACACAGCCCATTCTGACGTCTGTGTTCTTGCCGTTCAGCTCTGGTCAAAGTCCTATCGCACTGCATAGACTCAGGTACATGCTCAGATAATACCGCCAAATGGTGCACAGTTTTACGCTCACGCAAGCGTCGACCGATCTGAATAGCCAAAGACATAGACTCATTCAGACCAGCAGGCATAGGAAATCCCACCATGACATCCTTAAGGGCTTCAAAGAGACCCTTTCTGAAAATTGCTGCCAGCGCGCATTCATTCCACTGAGTGAGCACAGACCACTTCCTAAACTTCTGACAATATATCTCTACCTCATCCTGACCCTGACACAGAGCCAGCAAATTTTTCTCTGCCTGATCCACTGAATTAGGTTCATCATACAGCAATCCGAGCGTCAGAAAAAATGCATCAATATTACATAATGCAGGATCTCCTGGCGCAAGGGAAAATGCCCAGTCTTGAGGGTCGCCACGTAATACAGAAATAATGATCTTTACTTGTTAAACTGGGTTACCAGAGGAGCGGGGTTTCAAAGCCAGAAATAGTTTACAATTATTTTTGAAATTCAGAAATTTAGCTCTATCTCCAGAAAATAACTCAGGAATAGGAATCTTAGGTTCTAACATAGGATTCTGAACCACTAAATCTTGAATGTTCTGTACACTTATAGCGAGATTATCCATCAAAGAGGACAGAGCTTGAATGTCCATCACAACACCTGTGTTCTGAACCACCCAAATGTCTAGGGGAAAAGAGAGACAAAACACAGTGCAAAGAAAAAAAATGGTCTCAGAACTTCTCTTTTCCCTCTATTGAGAAGCATTAGTACTTTTGGCCTCCAGTACTGTTATGAACAGGTGATTCAGAACCACAATGGACCTAGTGGTTAAGAGCACACAAGTGACCTGTTTAGTTACTAAATAGGATGAGCTCTGAGACGTGGGAACTCTGCTGACCGCAATCCCTGATCCTATAATACCTCACTAAAGGTAGCCGTGGAGCGCTCCTGACCAGAACCTAGGCGCCTCGTCACAGCCTGAGAAACTAGCTAGCCCTGAAGATAGAAAAATAAGCCTACCTTGCCTCAGAGAAATTCCCCAAAGGAAAAGGCAGCCCCCCACATATAATGACTGTGAGTAAGATGAAAATACAAACACAGAGATGAAATAGATTTTAGCAAAGTGAGGCCCGACTTACTGAATAGACCGAGGATAGGAAAGATAGCTTTGCGGTCAGCACAAAAACCTACAAACAACCACGCAGAGGGGACAAAAAAACCCTCCGCACCGACTAACGGTACGGAGGTGTTCCCTCTGTGTCTCAGAGCTTCCAGCAAGCAAGAAAAACCAATATAGCAAGCTGGACAGAAAATATAGGAAACAAAAGTAACATAAGCAAAACTTAGCTCATGCAAGGCAGACAGGCCACAGGAACGATCCAGGAGATAGCAAGGCCAATACTGGAACATTGACTGGAGGCCAGGAACAAAGAACTAGGTGGAGTTAAGTAGAGCAGCACCTAACGACTTAACCTCGTCACCTGAGGAAGGAAACTCAGAAGCCGCAGCCCCACTCACATCCACCAGAGGAAGCTCATAGACAGAACCAGCCGAAGGACCACTCATGACCACAGGAGGGAGCTTGACCACAGAATTCACAACAGTTCTCATCGTATGTGAGGTTTCTATTCTCTTTCCATACTCATAATTTGAAGGCCCATCAGTGGCGTTCTTTACCTAATGGAAGTTACTTACTAGACAGAACTCTACAATAAAGTAATTGGTATGTTGACTGTCATGCCTAGATTATTTCTGTTCCGTAAACTTTGCCTAGAGTAGTCTCGTAAAGTCTCCATTCTTTAAATTCTCAGTGAGCCATATTGCAGAAGTGATCCCAAACCCCTTTATATCAGCAGTAGTTGGCACAGTACACTTGGTTCACAATGTACAGAGAAAGGCATTCATTTAATAAACTACCCAGTTTATTATTATATAGATGCAAACTTGTGAATGAGGGTAATGTTATATTTTCATATAGCTGAACAGTGGACTTGCAAAATCAATGTTACTTGTGGGCCCTTGCCACCCCTGTCCAACACTGACTGTACACTATTTAGATTGAGAGGTATCAATTTTTAAAACTATAGCTAATTTATATTCCTTCTGCTACATCTGTGATGATTAGCAATGATTGTTTTAGCATTTATATGGGGATTTAAAATCTATATATAAATGGATAATCCCGCGCCTGCACCCTGCACTTGCGCTATTATCCGTATCTTCTCCTCCCTTCTCAGGGCATCATCTTCATCCTTCTTCTGTGTAGGCGCCAGCCAGTCACTGTCACTGTGCAATGACTCTCCAGCGCGTGTGCACAAGAAAGATGAAGACACTGCCCATGGAAGGGTGGAGAAGATATGGATAATAGTGCAGGTGCAGGATGCAGGCGCGAGATTATGCTTCACAGCTGCACCTCACAGGGCAATGTGACATGTATAGGAAGGGGGTGCTATGACATGAAAGCAGGAGGCAGAGATTTCTTCTGGGCCCCGCACACCCTGGAGCTTGGAAGAAATCAATAACATAAAAGATAAAAACTCAATTTCTCAACAACTAGACCGCAGCTATGGGGCATACAGGTAAGACTGGTTTAACCATTCTATAACCTGTATGCCCATAGTAATAGCTTAAAAGCATCCCAAGGGGTGACAGATTCCCTTTAACATTCTGAAAATATATGGACCAAACAAGGCCAATGTTGAATGCATTTCCTCTTGCGATCCATTGCTGTCATTAGAAGAACCATTCTGACTATTCACTCTTGCGGACATGAATTACCATATTGATTTTTTTTTTTCAACTTCTTTTTAAGGAAGTTTCCTTTTTTATCTTCTTTAATCAAGTCTATTGGGGAAAAGAAACTATTTGGTTCAGTGAAAAACATCTAAAGGGGGCTTAAAACTTAAACCCGATCTTAACTTTATGGTTTTGGTCCTTTTGTGTTTTTTTAATCTTATGCTTCAATACACCTAGTTTCATTTTCAATGGCACTGCAGGATCACAACTCCCATTAAAACAGTGTAACCACAATTTATTTTCTTATTTTAAAGGGCAATGAAAAAAATCTGAGCGCGATGTTAAAACTTGTCTAATAATGCCCAGGAAAGCAGGGAGTTATGAAGAGAGGCTAAAATCATCACGAAGATATGCAACAGTACTAACATAGGACAAAAAAAAAAAAATTAACTAATATTGTGGGAAAAAAACAACACTTTAAAGACCATTATATTGGCTAATTGGACAATAGTTGAGTATTTTACTTGTTCCAATCTGTACCATTTAGTCGTAATCAATAACATAAAGCATCAAGGAAATAATAAGAATATTTTTTATTTCTAGATTGACAACATGTTCCGCAGTACATTACGCTTTAGGAAAAGACATATGGCACCCTAGAGGGATGATAAAAAGGTTTAGTGGAAAGTTTTGTTCACACTACATCATGGCTTCCATTTGTTAAATTACAATTCGACCGGCATGAAGGATCCAAATACTGCAGATACTGATAGTTCTGACAGACGCCATTAACATATCAGAGGCCATCATATTCCACTGGATATTCCGGTATTTTGACATTGAGATTTTTCTACACCACTTAGAGCTGTTTCAGTATTATGGCGCTAGTATGTTGAGTAGCAATTTCTCTGTCCATTCAAAGCTTCTTTTCTTGGTCAATGGACTAATTGGACCATGAATTCATCAGTCAATCAGGCCTCCCAATAACCTATATAAATGTTCTTTTTGCTATTCCCAATTATATCTTATTCTATGTGATACTAACTAGTAATTTGGGACAATAATATTGCTTCTTCTGGATCAGCCCTTGGATGTCCACTTTGTTTTGACCTTGCACTTCATTACCATTTGTTTGCCTAAATGCTCTTCCTACTATTCTGGCCTTCTGCTTTTTTGTTTCAAATTCTGTCTTTGCCTAGTAATTCTCTGATTCTGACCTTAGCTTGTTTGGTCAATCTCCCATCTTGTCCCACCAGTCAGTGACTACTCTGTGGACTTCACTTGGGAACAGCGATATCCAGACGCCTGTATAGGGTTTAAGACCAAATACCAGGGAGTGGTTCAAACTCTGTCTAAAGGAGTGGATTTCACAAAGCCTGGCTATTAAATTCCAATTTGAGCTGACGTTATCATTACATGTATGCTATGCAGATAGATATGTCACCCAAAGGCATTCAGGCGAAAAAATGTCCATTGTGTAGTAATCCAGTAGTTCCATGTAAAAGAAGAGGTGCACAGGTTCTCAACATCTTATAGAAAGAGAATTAGACCAAATATGGCTTAGCTCCATTTTTCCAATGGCTCCATGACAAAAGCATGGTCTGCTTCAAAGGTACGTACTATTATGGGCCAATTCACCACTTGTTTGCTAAAAATGCAGCTTTTTCTTCTTTGGAGTAGAGAGTCATGGACAAGTTAAAACCACCCGGTAGTAGGGCATGAGACTATCCAGGGCTGAGCCCAATTTTCCTTGTGTCCTATAGCAGATACATGGTCTGCTTCTACAGTAAGTACTATCATGACCTAATTCCCCATCTCCTTGCTTACTAAAATTTCAGCTCCTTTAGAGAAGAAAGTTTCCCATTTGTCAGCACAAACTAGTAAGGGGGATAGCACTGACAATGGCTGGGTCCAAGTCTCCAAGGGTACCATTGCAGATACATGATCTGCTTCTATGGTACTGTATGTACCGTTACATAACTGTCTTGGATATGGGCTTTGCACCTTGATTCGCTAAACTTTGCTGTGCTCCATGTCGGGTTTTGTAAGAGTCTCGGCCTTCTCCCACATGATCATCCACATTGGCCTTATAGTATCCACCACACAAGGTGAGCAGATTTATGGTTAGCTTTTATTATCATTGGACACTTCACTTTCTTGCTTGTTAACAATTCAGCTTCTTTGGAGACTTGAGTCCTCTACAGGTTCACACTACAAAGACCACTGGCATGTCAGGCATGTCGGGCATGTCGTTCTCCACAAGGAGAGACGCTACCCGTTAAATCCCAGTCAGATGCCTCTCATACAGCTAAATCAGTCCTCTTGCTTTGCTCTGAGTAGGGGTAACACATGTACAAATAGAGATTCTGGTTTGGCTTTTTTTACTAAGTCATGTGCTAGGCTCGTTAAATGCTCGATGTTGACTTTCAAGATTGCTACTTCCAATAGTTGGCTTTAGAATTCACGTCCTTTTTCTCTCTGAATTGGCAATTTGCACACCATGAATTAGTGATGGGGAAAATACCTACCATGGCTGAGGCCCATCTCTACAAGATTTCCATAGCTGATAAATGGTCTACTTCTACGGCAAGTATGCCTAAGTCTATGTTTATACCTACCAAACACCGCTTTATCCAGAATTTCTCTTGAGCAATAGACATAACCCCAGTCTTTTCCTTTTGCTAGTGCTACAAAAAAAAAACTGTTTATGTAAAATGTCATAACTCACTGAGATAATAAGACCCAGCACATTGCAGAATTTGCTAACGCCAAGTCATCTCGCGGTGCGATTATAAATGATGTTTGTCCGGTAGATTTAACAGTCATTTGATCCCACATTGCACTTTATCATTTCTCTTCTACTTGTCACCTCTCCGTGTGCCTGCACTTAGCCGTTACAATCTATCTTAGGGAAGTGTCGCGCACACACACTGTGTGGTTTTCAAGGTTTAACGGACACAGCTGTTGACTGTGCTAAGAACCCGAATGTTCTCAGCAAAGTTCAAGAAATCCCTCAAGTTTTAAAAGTCTGAAGCAATAATCAGACATAACAATAAAACGTTAGTCATGCATGCGTTTTTCCCAGCTTCATATCACATTTCAGAATACGCATAGCACATGTTCCTATATTTACAGCACAGAGTATATCCAAGGAATGTTTGGCCCTTGGGCTGCAACTTTGAATAATGAAAGTGTTCCTTTACATGGGGAATTTTTCACAGTAATGACTAGGTAAGGAAGATCCTAAGAAGAAGAAAAGTAGATAAAAAGTTATTTAAAATGTATTTATTTATTGTGTGTCCACAGCACTTTACAGACATTATTGGCACTGCCCCCATTGGTTCACAAGTGACGTATCGGTATGTCTTTGGGAGGAAACTGGAGAACCCAGATGAAACCCATGCAAACATGGGGAGAACATACAAACTCCTTTTAGATGTTGTCCTTGGTGGGATTTGAACCCAAGAACCCAGCACTGCAAAGTAACTTACCACCATGTCCTAAATGCTGAGCCACCGTAAGGTAAAAGTGAAGCTTCCGGAACCCAATGCAAAGTCTATGCAAAAGACCGCCATCTGCAATGTGTCATTTACCATACTGGTGTTTTCTTCAACTGTTACCTTGGAAGTTCTTACAACAGGTGCAGACACTGACTGTGTAGGACCTGTGTCTGGACCTCCACTTTCATCAGCCCCGCCAGGCTTCCAGGGTTAGCATTTGTTTTTTCGACAGCTTCTCAAAAAATCAAGGACAGACAACTTTTTTTTACGAACATATTAGAAAACCATAATTAATCATTGAGACTGTAAATGGTACATGTCTGTAGACTATACATCTTATATGAAGTTATTACCTGCATCTCTCTACCTTCAAAAACTTGAAGAATAGTAGAGTGTGATGGGTTCCAGGCGCTGCCGCTAACAAAGGTGATTCCAGGGGGTGAGTATAAAAAACTTCAAATTTAATGCAATGAGTTTTGGAGGTTGAGGAAAGAGCAGAATCTAATCCAAAACGCATTACAATAAGTTGGACTCTTTTTGTACTCACTGCCTGGAATCACCTTTGCAAGCCACAGTTCCTAAGATTCACCACACTCCTTTCCCATTATTTCTCCGTGTCCTCTATCCAATTAGTGTGCGTAAAGCGTCAAGGCAACAGCCATGTTTTGGATCATACATTACTCTCTGTATATAACTTATTCAGGTGAGCAACCAACTCGCCATCTCTCCTCCACGTGCCCACGGTGTTACACAGGGAGCACCTCTTGTCCTTTATCTTTCTAGCTTCAAAAAAATCATGGACACGTGATTTTTTTATGCACATCGGAAAAAGTGCTATATTATTACGGACTGTCCGGGAACTTCTGGACAACTGGCAACCCTGCTGCCTATGAAGACACACAGACATTTACATGCATAGTCACATTATGTATATATATATATATATATATATAGATATATATATATATATATATATATATAACATGCACATGGTATGCTTTACACATGCATTAACACATTATACACACATGCATATACACATAGTACACACATGCACACAAGCATATATATAGTACACACAAACACATGCATATACATAATGACATTTTTGTGTTGAACTTTTTCAGACAGCCAGATGATTTTTTTGTTCAATCATTGGTTACACGGCCTTATTATTTTTTTAAGATTCATAATAAGATTCACTATAATTTATTTTGTTTTCTTTTCCGAGATGAGCTGTAGGTTTTTTATGTGCCTTTTCACCAAACATACCTGTGCATCTCACACAATTAGAATATCATCAAAAAGTTAATTTATTTCAGTTCTTCAATACAAAAAGTGCAATTCATATATTATATAGAGTCATTACAAACAGAGTGATCTATTTCACGTGTTTATGTCTGTTAATGTTGATGATTATGGCTTACAGCCAATTAAAACCCAAAAGTCATTATCTCATGTGATGCTCTGGCTAGGGGGCGCTGTATGTTCTCCTCAGAATACGCACAGAGGCATATTGAGGCCATGGGAATTCATGGCAGTCATAGGCATAACTGCGATGATGAGACAACGTCCGTCATTATTGTAAATGGCCGGTATGTGTCGCAGTGGAGATACTCTGTGCTGTAAGCCTGTAGTAATGTGGTTCTAGGACCTGTAGCTCCACAAGTGTTTGTTTAGTTAAAGGGAGGCTTACAGGGTTAGTTGGAGAGCTGGATGGGTCTGACTAACCACACACACCTCTCACCTTTGGGAGTGGTTACAAATATATAATGTGACCATGGTGTGGTCAAATGGTCTCTCTCTGCTTGGAAGATCCTGTGTGTGGACCGGATTCCTGGGTAACATGGTGGAGACATGTGCCTGCAGAGACCATGATGGCTATCTGGGTTGGGGGAAGCTACCGTCCTTCGGTGTGTCTAGAACTGATTGATGTGTGCCTGCAAGGCAAGTCAGTGATCCCCATAAGGCAGCTTCTCCGGAGGTCAGGACCCATGTGGCAACCGGTGAAAACCTGCAATGCTGTCAAGCAGGTAATCCAGACTGTGTGTGTTTGGCTCCAAAGTGAGCCTGAATATTGGACTCTACCGTGTATGGTCACAGTCCTGATGGAGCAGAGCCATGATATGAACACTCTTCTTTGTTTTGCCAGATCTGAAGGCTGTTAATTTGTGTTTGTGCCGCTGGCGTTTAAGGTGCATTAAACCCAAGTGAACTTTTAAAGGAAATACGGTCTTGCTGTGTGTGTTATATCGCTGCCAAGCGAGTATTCCCCACCCCATTAGTAATCGCTGCATCACACACAGTAAATTAGAATACTTTATAACTCCAGCTTGAAAAATGATTTTAAAATCCAAATTGTTGGTCTACTGAAATGTATGTTCAGTAAATGCACTCAATACTTGATTGGGGCTCCTTTTGCATCATTTACTGCATCATCATCTTCCTCTTGACAATACCCCATAGATTCTCTATGGGGTTAAGTTCAGGCAAGTTTGCTGGCCAATCAAGCCCAGTGATACTGTTGTTTTTACACCAGGTATTGGTACTTTTGGCAGTGTGGACAGGTGCGAAGTCCTGCTGGAGAATTAAATTTCCATCTCCAAAAAGCTTGACGGCAGAGGGAAGCATGAAGTGTTCTAACATTTCCTGGTAGACGGCTGCGCTGACTTTGGTCTTGATAAAACACAGTGGACCTACACCAGCAGATGACATGGCTCCCAAACCATCACTGATTGTGGAGACTTCAAACTAGACCTCCAGCAGCTTGGATTGTGGCCTCTCCACTCTTCCTCCAGACTCAGGGACCTTGATTTCCAAATGAAATGCAAAATTTATTTTAAACTAAAAACAACACCTTGGACCACTGACAACAGTCCAGTTCTTTTTCTTCTTGGCCCAGCTAAGACGCTTCTGGCGTTGTCTATTGGTCATGAGTGGCTTGACACAAGAAATGTGACACTTATAGCCCATGTCCTGGATACATCTGTGTGTGGTGGCTCTAGAAGCAATGACTCTAGCAGCAGTCCACTCCTTGTGAATATCCCCCACATTTTTGAATGGCCATTTCTTAACAATCCTTTCAAGGCTGTGGTTATCCCGGTTGCTTGTGCACCTTTTCCTACCACACTTTTTCCTTCCACTCAAGTTTCCATTATTATGCTGGGATACAGTACTCTGTGAACAGCCAGCTTCTTTAGCAATGAACTTTTGTGGTTTACCCTCCTTGTGGAATGTGTCAATGGCTGCCTTCTGGACATCTGTCAAGTCAGCAGTCTTCACCATGATTGTGGAGATACTGAAACAGACTAAGGGACCTTTGTAAGTGCTTTGGAAGCCTTTGCAGGTGTTTTTTTGTTAATTATTCTAATTTACTGAGATAAAGAGTTTTGGGTTTTCATTGGCTGTTAGCCATAATCATCAACATTAAAAGAAAGAATCACTTGAAATAGATCACTTTATTTGCAATGACTCTATATTATATATGAGTTTCACTTTTTGTATTGAAGAACTAAAATAAATTAACTCTTTGATGATATTCTAATTTTGTGAGAAGCACCTGTATACTGTATGTAAGGGTAAGTGCACATTAATACAGTGCACACTACACTATAACAAGGTTTTTTGTTGGAATCCCCCAAAAACTGTATTTCAGCAGGAATCCTGATAGAGCCCCGACTGAGCCATTCACTTGTAAAGAGTAGTGATGAGCGAATATACTCGTTACTCGATATTTCTCGAGCATGCTCGGGGGTCCTCCGAGTATTTTTTAGTGCTCAGAGATTTCATTTTTCTTGCCGCAGCTGATTAGCCAGCATAAGTACATGTGGGGGTTGCCTGATTGCTAGGTAACCCCCACATGTACTTATGCTAGCTAACAGATGTAAATCACTCAGCTGCGGCAAGAAAAACTAAATCTCTGAGCACTAAAAAATACTTGGAGGACCCCCGAGCATGCTCGAGAAATCTCAAGTAACGAGTACTGTATATACTCGAGTATAAGCCGAGAATTTCAGCCCATTTTTTAGGTTGAAATTGCCCCTCTCGGCTTATACTCGAGTCATACCCAGGGGTTGGCAGGGGAGGGGGAGTGGCAGCTGTCTAATAATACTCACCTGCTCCTGGTGCAGTCCCTGCACTTCCCTGGTTCTCTGAATGCCGGCAGCTTCTTCGTGTAGGGAGCAGTCACATTGTACCACTCATTACAGTAATGAATATGGACCCGGCTTCACTCCCATAGGGGTGGAGCCGCATATTCATTAGTGTAATGAGCGGTACCATGTGACCGCTCAATACAGGAAGAAGCTGCCGGTGCTGGAGAACCAAGGACTGCACCGCGCCAGGAGCAGGTGAGTATAACGCAGTGCGCGATATTCACCTGCTCCCCGTTCCATCGACGGCCGCTGCTGTGTCTTCCCCATCCTCTGCAGTGACGCTCAGGTCAGAGGGCGCAGTGACGCAATTAGTGTGCGTGCCGCCCTCTGCCTGAATGTCAGTGCAAAGGACGGGGAAGACACAGTGGCAGCCGTCGGTTGAATGCGGACCGGTGAATATAGCATGTGTCGGGGGCCTGAGAGGTGAGTATTTAATTTTTTTTTTAACCGCAGCAAGAGCATATAGGGAAAATGTCTGTATGGAGCATCTTATGGGGCCATGTGCAGTATTATATGGGCACATATCTGTATGGGGCCATGTACAGCATTGTATGGGGCAAAAATCTGTATGGAGCATCTTATGGGGCCATTTGCAGCATTATATGGGGCAAATATCTCTATGGGGCCATGTGCAGCATTTGTGCAGCATTATGCAGGGCAAATGTCTGTATGGAGCATCTTATGGGGTCATAATCAACATTTGTGCAGCATTATATGGGGCATATTTTAATATGGAGCATCTTATGGGGCCAATCATAAACTTTATGGAGCATTATATGGGGCTCCTGATTATATATGGATATTCAAAAACACGTAACCTACTGATGTCTCAATTAATTTTACTTTTATTGGTATCTATTTTTATTTTTGACATTTACCGGTAGCTGCTGCATTTCCACCCTAGGCTTATACTCGAGTCATTAAGTTTTCCCAGTTTTTTTGTGGCAAAATAAGGGGGGTTGGTTTATACTCGGGTCGGCTTATACTCGAGTATATACGGTATATTCGCTTATCACTAGTAAAGAGCAGACAGTCATTGTGGATACTGTCTGGTCTCTGTCCTGGCAGTATTCATCTTTTTTAGACATTCACAAAAAATCCTAATGTAATCCTTATTCCTCTGCCTCTGACCACATGCACTTCTCCCCATGCAAATACAGACATCTCTGCCTCTGTCAAAGGGAGGATCGGAATACAAATGTGTAACATGTTAATTGCACATATCCCAACCATAAAAACTAAACTTCATCAGTCCAATTCAAGGTTTCGCCGATGGTCAACTTCATCTGGGGCTGAGGAATATGGATTGCCACTTATGTTCATGTAAGGAGGAGATGTCTAATTTTTTCATACCCAACAGAAAACTTAAAATGCCATAAGCACTCTCTTTTATTAATGCAGTAAAGAAAAAATACATTTACTACTTGTTAGAGCACCAGGATCCCTGCATTGTTGCTGTGTGTATGAGGATGTTCCAGCCTGGGATCCTTTGTTCTCAATGGGGATAGCCTGCAGCTAAGGGGAGTTAGCAACTTTTTCTCTTCCACCTACTGAAAGCCTAATCATCCTTGGAAAAGTCAAACATGCAAGTGTTTGGGGGGTTTAAAGGAATAGCTGTCGGCCAAACCAGTACTGGGCCAACTCAAATCCAAGTTAAGACCTCCCTCCCACTCCTGTCTTCTGGAGCATTTAGCCATTGATGTTGCTGGAATAAAACACTAGTGTTTTCTTCATTATTCACTGAAGTAAAAAACCCGGAGTACCCGGGTTTCCTCCGGGTTCTCCGGTTATCTTCCCACATTCCAAAGACATACTGATAGGGAATTTAGATTGTGAGCCCCATCGGGGACAGTGATGATAATGTGTGCAAACTGTAAAGCGCTGCGGAATATGTTAGCGCTATATAAAAATAAAGATTATTATTTATTATTATAAAAACAACACCCGTGAAACATCAGTTAAAAAGACATAACTAAAATAATGGGAAAACCCACCAAAAATCACAAGAGGGCAAAATAGTCAGAAAATCGCTCAGGATGTGACGAAAAAAAAATTCAGCATAAGAAACACTTCAGAAAAAAAGCAGTTTCCTAAAGTGTCTTCTGCTTGAAAAACTTAGTTTAAAAGATGTTGTGCGCGCATAGGCTCAAAAGCTCTTGGAAAATTATCTTCATTTCTATGGAAAATCCTCTTTACTGTTCACATGAGAAGTTTTTGGAGCTTTTTTGTAAAAAGATTAAAAAAAACAAAAAACACCTAATGGAAAAAAAGAAAATGCATTTCACTTCCTAAGGCCGGTTTCACACGTCAGTGGCTCCGGTACGTGAGGTGACAGTTTCCTCACGTACCGGAGCCACTGACACACGTAGACACATAAAAATCAATGCATCTGTGCAGATGTCATTGATTTTTTGCGGACCGTGTCTCCGTGTGCCAAACACGGAGACATATCAGTGTTCGTGGGAGCGCACGTATTACATGGACCCATTAAAGTCAATGGGTCTGTGTAAAACACGTACCGCACACGGACATTGTCCGTGTGCAGTCCGTGTGCCGTGCAGGGGACAGCGCTACAGTAAGCGCTGTCCCCCCCACTGGTGCTGAAGCCGCGATTCATATCTTCCCTGCAGCAGCGTTTGCTGTAGAGAAGATATGAATAATTGTGTGTAAAATCAAGATCTATGTGCCCCCCCGCCCTCCCACCCCTTGTGCACCCCCCCCCCGCTGTTCTGAAAATACTCACCCAGCTCCCTCGTTGGCTGTCGCTGCTTCCTCTCATGGTCGCACCTTCTACTATATGCGGTCACGTGGGGCCGCCGATTACAGTCATGAATATGCAGCTCCACCTCCCATAGGGGTGGAGCCACATATTCATTACTGTAAATGAGCGGCCCCACGTGACCGCTCATACAGTACAAGGTGCGGCCAGGACAGGAAGCAGCGAGGGAGGCGGGAGCTGGGTGAGTATTTTAATAACAGCTGGGGGGGGGGGGTGACCTGGATCTGGATTTTACACACTATTTTTCATATCTTCTCTACAGCAAACGCTGCTGCAGGGAAGATATGAATGGGGCTTCAGCACGATGCAGGGGACAGAGCTAAACTTTAGCGCTGTCTCCGGCACGGTGCGTGTGGTACCCAGTGGGCACACGGGCGGCACACGTGTGCGGCACGTGTGCCACACTGATGTGCCACAGAAACGCACCGGCACACGGACACAGATAATTCCGGTACCGGAATTATCTGGACGTGTGAGACTGGCCTAAAGGAAACCTTTTCAAAGTAAACAATGTCTAATCAAACAGCTGTGAAGAACACTACAGGAAAGAAAATCAGAAAACTTTTCAGAAACGCTTTTGGAAACTCTTGAGGAAAAGAATAGCTCCTCCAAAAACTGCACCAAAACAGGACTTTCCTGAAGCAGTTTCTGTGTCAAAAATTCATGTTTTTTTAAGTCCTTAAAAAATCAGGATGAACATAGTTACTGGAGCAGTATTTTGTTTCTGCTTTTAACCACTTAGGGAAATATTGGAGTGGTTGAAAGAAGTAACATGTCCATTCTTCGGGTGGCTTCTCCTCGGAAGCCGCCTGCTATCTTGAAAGATGATATAAGGAAAAGGCCCCAGTGCGAAAAGAGAAAAAAAAAAACAACAATGTTTGAAAGAAGACTCCATCATCTTCTGTCAGATTAAATACTCCATGTGCACATAGAATCTAAATGAAAACTCTCCAAATCTCATGACGCCTCAAAAAAATTTTGAGTTTCCGCTCTATTTCTGCTCCAAGAACTTGGCAAAAAGACTCCATACAGCAGCCTTATACCTGATGAGGAGTTTCTGAAGAGAAGTTACTGAGGAGGAACACCTTGGGATCTAGTCAGAATTAAATAAAAGGAGTCTGAGGTAGTGATGAGCGAGTGTACTCGTTGCTTGGGTTTTCTCGGGTGACCGCTGAGTATTTGTTAGTGCTCGGAGATTTAGTTTTCATCGCGGCAGCTGAATGATTTACACTACTACTGAGCACATGTGGGGGTTGCCTTGTTGCTAGGGAATCCCCACATGTAATCAAGCAGGATAGTGTTCGGAGATTTAGTTTTCATCGCCTCAGCTGAATGATTAACAAATACTCGGAGACTACCCGAGGGTTCTTGGGAAAACCCGAGCAACGAGTACACTCGCTTATCACTAGTCTGAGGGATGGAATCTGCCAGGGAGGTAGATTTGGCACCTCTGCCACTTACAGGACCGGGAACACAAAATATCGAGGCACACTAATTGCATTTGATGTTACCCGGAGAGGGAACACGGCTGATAGCATCGGAGAGGTCTGGACCGCAGCTGCCCAGGTATTTAGGACGTTATAGTCTGTCTCTGTTACATTGCACATCTTTTGGAGCAGTCACATCGAGTTCCCCCGAGAGCGCAGTGTATCTGGATGGAATTAATATAACAGGACCAGTACAGAGGGCTCCATTCATGGATGCACAGGGATGCAGTTACCAGGAGGAAATGAACACAGCCTCTCAGTCACACGTCTCTCCATTTTCTTTCAGCAAACCCTGCAATTCTAAAGTGACTGTGAAAATGCATTTATGCCGTGTCTGTCCAGAATATTATATATGTGCAGCAGCGTTATAAATCACAGGCTAATCCCTCATTTATACTTTAGAAGATGCTTTGCTGAAACCTATACAACCATTTTGCTTCATTTATACAAAGGGTCTATTGAGCAGAATGGAATTTCAACCTAAGTCCCTATATTTTCTGCGGTATATCCATCTGGATCTGCAGGGGAATAACTATTGGGGATGCAGAGGGTGCGGGCACATAGGGTAAGAAGCCTCTTTGTCCTTAATGACTAGTGCTATAAATGATACCTGATAATTGGGGACCCTGTTGCAGGATTTACACTGGGTCCCAGAAGCTTGGGTCAAGTTTGGCAGTTGCCCCCTATTTATGAGATGGGGGATGACTTCCTGATCGCTGGGGGTCCGACCATTGAGATCCCCACCAATCCCAAGAATGAGGCTCAGAAGGAGCACATCTGAATGGAATGGGGGTCAAATATGAGCACCCTCGCTCCATTAGTTCTTAAAGGGGTTAAATGATTTCTTTACTATGAGCTAAAAAACTAAGGGTACGTGTCCACGGGCCGTATTGACGGCGCTTTGGACGGAGCGGAAATACCGCTCCGCCCAAAGTGCTGCCCCCTTCTGTACACGTGGTGATTCCGGATGTGTTCATTGACATACACATCCGGAATCGCTGTACCCTATGCATAGGACTGTGTTATTTACCTTGTGGAGACAGAGCGTCGCCGCAAGGTAAACAGACATGCTGCGGTCTAAAAAGACGCGCCACATGTCCGGAAACGCAGGGCCGCCGGATGCGTGTTCGCACGCAGAGTGGAGACGGGATTTCATCAAATCCCCTGCACTACACTGTAACATCTGGACGCTGTGGGATTGGACACTGCGGATATATGCAGCGTTCAATCCGCAGCTAATCCGGATGTAATCCGGCCAGTGGAAACATACCCTAACAGGCAGGTAGTTGCTTACTACAAGCTCACCGACACAAAAAGAGGACTTACAAATCCTCCAAAAAATTCAAAAAAGTCACAGAAAAAAGCAGAGATATTTACCTGCTGAAGCCTCCAACTGAATGCACCAGCAGGGCGCAGCGGACCCGATAAATGATGGCAAACACACAGGTGCAAAAAATACCGATGAAACAACCAGCTTACGTATTGAGGCCCCAATATAAACTAATACCTTACATACATTGATATGTGGTTTTCTTTTTGCACTTTATCTTGCAGGGCGCAGTCGGACCATGATGGCTCTGTAAACTATTGGCCTCTGTTCACACAGCATGCATTTTGTAGCACTGGGCAGCCCGCCTGTATGTGCGTTACTAATAGGCTGTAAACCAGATGCCTTGCATTGCGTGTGTGAATTATGCCATATACAGACTAGTATCTCTTATCTTTTTGTGCACTAATGCCAAACAGCCAACACTGGATTGAAAGTGGTTGTTTCATCGGTATTTTTTGCACCTGTGTGTTTGCCATCATTTATCGGGTCCACTGCGCCCTGCTGGTGCATTCAGTTGGAGGCTTCAGCAGGTAAAACATCTCTGCTTTTTTCTGTGACTTTTTTAGTTGCTTACTACTTAACCTGACTGTTCTATCCAACACTGAATCAGAGCAGTCATTGACCGCTCCTGCCGGCGATTCAGCTGCTCCTCATCAACAGAGCAGCTTTTCCTCTTCCAGGCTGCTCTTTCGATAGAGTTAAACTGCCGACATCATTCATGCTGATTGACAGTTGTGATTGACAGTTGGCTTCCTGCAATTATTCAGCAGAGAGTCAGCTGTCTATCAGCAGTCAGCAGAGAGCAAGAGAAGCCGCTACTCTATCAACATGCCAATAGCAGAAGCAGCAGAATCCCTGGCAGGAGCGGTCTGTGACCGCTCTGTGCCTGCAGAGATCTGCGCTGGGCAGAACAAGCCAGTAGTTTGGTCACAGTAAAAAATTAATATAGTCCTGGATAACTCCTTTGTTGGAAATGCTGAAGACAAGACAAGCACAGTGTCCGACTTTTTCCGACGGTCCCATTGAGAATAAATGGTGCGGAGGAGCACATGCTCGGCCTCAGCTCTATTAAAATGGGTCTCTATAGATCGGAGCAGATCTCCAACAATCTGGAAATTATCCCATATCCTATGGAAAGCGGCTTCTTCTGATCTTGTTACATTCCTTTTAAGTCTATGGAAAACTGGATCTTTTGGCAGAACTATAACAATTAAAATGTGACCACATGAAGCCGTTTAATAATAATTCTCCATCTTCTCCGTGAAGATTCAGCTCTCCTGTGAAGAGGTTTGTAGTCAAAAATTGACTTAGAGGAGCTCAGAAAGAGACAAAAGAGTAAGAAACTTCCATCAGAATGAGCTCACTGACAGATTTTCAGTTAACTCATTCTGTAGCCAGCGCTGTGCAGGGAAACAAAGAGCCTGTAAAAAAAAAAAACAGTACCATTTGTTTTTATCAAAATTTCAAAAATAATTTTTAACCCAAAATTCATGCTTTTAAGTAAAAAAAATGTGTCCATATACAAGAGGGCCCATTGCTACTTTTTCCTATTTATGAAATAGGTCGTCTATAAGACTGAGAATAGGGCCGTTGAAGGTTGATTTAATAAAACATTTCCAGCTTAAAAGGAAGCTGATATTTTGAAAAAAAAATTTAATTTATCATATGCGTTGCTGATTGGTGAGGGTTCGAGTCGTCAGACCCCAGCCGTTAGGTCAAAACACATAGAAGTCAATAGAGAGGTGGCCGTTTTTACACAGCCTTCTAAACTGAAGTCCAAGGGAAAAAGAGAGACTGTTCACCTGTCCATGACTTTTCGTGGACCGAGCGGTCTGTGCAAAATCAGGGACACATGTACGATATTGATCTGAGTGTCGGATAAAACTTGGCAATGAACGTTTATGGGTTCATGAAAAAAATCGGACTGAACTCAGATGCCGTCCAAGTGCTGTCCATTTTTCACAGACTGATAGGAGAAAGTAGAGAATATTTTTTTTTTCTCGTCCAAGAAAAACTGATGAAACACGGACCAAACTATGAAACTTGGATGAAATTCTGATAAAAATCACTGATGAAACTTGGTCTGTTTTTCTAGGACGTGACGTCTGAATGAGCCCTAACACAAATGTATAAGCCAGGCTTTTCAGCTGTAGCAAGTATCCTGGTACTTGCCATAAATGTGTATTTTTTTCCCACTGGTGTAAATGCCGCTGTCCTCCTGACTCCAATGTTATTTTTCCTGTTTTCCTACGTCTCTCCATTCCTGAGATATGGCCCCCTCTGTGAATATAGTTCTGTTAGCCAAGTGGGTGTGACTTTCATCTCTCCTCTATTATCTTCTCGAAGGTCACACCCCTTTGACTTCCTATCAAGGAAGATGGGGCCGTATCTCAGAGATGGAGAGGAGCAGGAACAAAAGAAAAATATTGGCGGATTCATTTAAAAAATGTCATATTTATGGCAAGCGATAGGTCTTCTTTAAAGGGAACCTGTCACCCCGTTTTTTGAGATTGAGCTATAAATACTGTTAAATAGGGCCTGCGCTGTGCGTTACTATAGTGTATGTAGTGTACCCCGATTCCCCATGTATGCTGAGAAATACATTACCAAAGTCACCGTTTTCGCCTGTCAATCAGGCTGGTCTGGTCAGGTGGGCGTGTTCACAGCGCTCTTTTCTTCCCCAGCTTTCCGTTGGTGGCGTAGTGGTGTGCGCATGTCCAGAGTTCCGACTTCTCGGCTTTGGGAAAATGGCCGCCGCGATCTCTAATGTGCACGCGCGGCATCCCGCGGCCATTTTCCTGAAGCCCCGTGCAGCAGAGCACTCCATCTGCGCACGCGCGGCCCCAGGAAGATGGCCGCCCCCACCGATGCAAGGGATTACAGCGCAGATCGCGCGCTGTGTCTTCACGTGGGCGCAGGGAAGTCGGAACTCTGGACATGCGCACACCACTACGCCACCAACGGAAAGCTGGGGAAGAAAAGAGCGATGTCACCACGCCCACCTGACCTGACCAGCCTGATTGACAGGCGAAAACGGCGACTTTGGTAATGTATTTCTCAGCATACATGGGGAATCAGGGTACACTACATACACCATAGTAACGCACAGCGCAGGCCCTATTTAACAGTATTTATAGCTCAATCTGAAAAAACGGGGTGACAGGTTCCCTTTTAGGACTAAGTTATTGGCAATAGATTATATGGGGCATATATGTAATATTCTTTGCATTCGTATAGATTTTCCTGCCTTTACAATAGCAGCAATACAAGAAGAAACAGAAACTCGCCTTGATGTTATTCTTGCACAAATTTGCAGTAAATTTTTCTAATAGTTTTGCACATGTCCCATCAGATCTGGTAATTTCAGTAGGTTCTATTCAATTGTACTCACTTTTTAATTTTTAGGACTATGAGGTTCCTGTGCTCACAGAGAAGAGATCATTATCACGCTGGTCGGTTGTTGGCAAATGACAAACATTGGTCATCAATGACTCCTTAAACAAACTAACATAGATAGTTAAGTAAAGGAAAACCTTGCTAACAAATGATGTAACAGAAGACATGGTGCCTGCTCAAAGACAAGACTGAATTCCAATCACTTCATCAATCTATTGATTGACAGGGAAGGTTCATGGTTCATCATTGCCTTATCTCTAAATTAAAGATGGGCTTATCTAGTGTACTTAACGATGGCCCTTCATGTACTATAGAGTGTCAGTGATGGACTGGAGTTCATAATCGGGAGGACTGATCTGACCCACTGGATAGTTTGGGAATATTACATTTCATTAGAGATAAGTCACATCCAGAAGTCTACAATCTCCACCTTGAGGACATGTATGTATGGTCAACTTGGGTAGAATGGTAGAATAGCTTATTCAACAGTCATTGAAGGCATATAGACACCTTAAAGGGGTTGTCCAGGACTATAACATTGATGGCCTGTCCTTAGGATGGGTCAACAATGTCTGATCGGTGGGGGTGCGACACCCGGCATCCCTGGCGATCAGCTGTTCCCGATGTTGGTGGCTGATGGAACTGCTCAGATATGGAGCCGCAGAGCATAGCTCCATGGACTGTGTAGTGGCTGCAGCCAGATTCCGCACATCCACCTCCTAGGATATGCAGTACCCGGCCGCCGGCCCTATTCCATTGATGGAGTTGTGCTGTACGGCTACATAACTGAGCAGTTCCAACATCTTTAAAGGCTGATCGGTGGGGTGGCGGATGTCACACCCCCACTGATCAGACATTGATGACCTATCCTAAGGATAGACCATTGATGTTAACCCCTTCATGACCCAGCCTATTTTGACCTTAAAGACCTTGCCGTTTTTTGCAATTCTGACCAGTGTCCCTTCATGAGGTAATAACTCAGGAACGCTTCAATGGATCCTAGCGGTTCTGAGATTGTTTTTTCGTGCCATATTGGGCTTCATGTTAGTGGTAAATTTAGGTCAATAAATTCTGTGTTTATTTGTGATAAAAACGGAAATTTGGCGAAAATTTTGAAAATTTCGCAATTTTCACATTTTGAATTTTTATTCTGTTAAACCAGAGAGTTATGTGACACAAAATAGTTAATAAATAACATTTCCCACACGTCTACTTTACATCAGCACAATTTTGGAAACAAAATTTTTTTTTGCTAGGAAGTTATAAGGGTTAAAATTTGACCAGCGATTTCTCATTTTTACAACGAAATTTACAAAACCATTTTTTTAGGGACCACCTCACATTTGAAGTCAGTTTGAGGGGTCTATATGGCTGAAAATACCCAAAAGTGACACCATTCTAAAAACTGCACCCCTCAAGGTGCACAAAACCACATTCAAGAAGTTTATTAACCCTTCAGGTGCTTCACAGCAGCAGAAGCAACATGGAAGGAAAAAATGAACATTTAACTTTTTAGTCACAAAAATGATTTTTCAGCAACAATTTTTTTATTTTCCCAATGGTAAAAGGAGAAACTGAACCACGTACGTTGTTGTCCAATTTGTCCTGAGTACGCTGATACCTCATATGTGGGGGTAAACCACAGTTTGGGCGCACGGCAGGGCTTGGAAGGGAAGGAGTGCCATTTGACTTTTTAAATGAAAAATTGGCTGCACTCTTTAGCGGACACCATGTCACATTTGGAGAGCCCCCGTGTGCCTAAAAATTGGAGCTCCCCCACAAGTGACCCCATTTTGGAAACTAGACGCCCCAAGGAACTTATCTAGATGCATAGTGAGCCCTTTAAACCCCCAGGTGCTTCACAAATTGATCCGTAAAAATGAAAAAGTACTTTTTTTTCACAAAAAAATTCTTTTAGCCTCAATTTTTTCATTTTCACATGGACAACAGGATAAAATGGATCCTAAAATTTGTTTGGCAATTTCTCCTGAGTACACCGATACTTCACATGTGGGGGTAAACCACTGTTTGGGCACATGGTAAGGCTCGGAAGGGAAGGAGCGCCATTTGACTTTTTGAATGAAAAATTATCTCCATCGTTAGCGGACACCATGTCGCGTTTGGAGAGACCCTGTGTGCTTAAACATTGGAGCTCCCCCACAAGTGACCCCATTTTGGAAACTGGACCCCCCAAGGAACTTATCTAGATGCCTAGTGAGCACTTTAAACCCTCAGGTGCTTCACAAATTGATCCGTAAAAATGAAAAAGTACTTTTTTTTCACAAAAAATTTATTTTCGCCTCAATTTTTTCATTTTCACATGGGCAATAGGATAAAATGGATCCTAAAATTTGTTGAGCAATTTCTCCCGAGTACGCCGATACCTCATATGTGGGGGTAAACCACTGTTTGGGCACACGGCAGGGCTCGGAAGGGAAGGCGCGCCTTTTAACTTTTTGAATGGAAAATTAGCTCCAATTGTTAGCGGACACCATGTCGCATTTGGAGAGCCCCTGTGTGCCTATGCAATGGAGCTCCCCCACAAGTGACCCCATTTTGGAAACTAGACCCCCCAAGGAACTTATCTAGATGCATACTGAGCACTTTAAACCCCCAGGTGCTTCACAGAAGTTTATAATGCAGAGCCATGAAAATAAAAAATAATTTTTCTTTTCTCAAAAATGATTTTTTAGCCTGGAATTTCCTATTTTGCCAATGGTAATAGGAGAAATTGGACCACAAATGTTGTTGTCCAGTTTGTCCTGAGTATGCAGATACCCCATATGTGGGGGTAAACCACTGTTTGGGCGCACGGCAGGGCTCAGAAGGGAAGGCACGCCATTTGGCTTTTTAAATGGAAAATTATCTCCACTCATTAGCGGACACCATGTCGCGTTTGGAGAGCCCCTGTGTGCCTAAACATTGGAGATCCCCCACAAATTACCCCATTTTGGAAACTAGACCCCCAAAGGAACTAATCTAGATGTGTAGTGAGCACTTTGAACCCTCAAGTGCTTCACAGAAGTTTATAACGCAGAGCCATGAAAATAAAAAAAAAAAATATTTTCTCAAAAATGAATTTTAGCCCGCAATTTTTTATTTTCCCAAGGGTAACAGGAGAAATTTGACCCCAAAAGTTGTTGTCCAGTTTCTCCTGAGTACGCTGATACCCCATATGTGGGGGTAAACCACTGTTTAGGCACATGCTGGGGCTCGGAAGTGAAGTAGTGACGTTTTGAAATGCAGACTTTGATGGACTGCTCTGTGGGCGTCACGTTGCGTTTGCAGAGCCCCTGATGTGGCTAAACAGTAGAAACCCCCCACAAGTGACCCCATTTTGGAAACTAGACCCCGAAAGGAACTTATCTAGATGTGAGGTGAGCACTTTGAACCCCCAAGTGCTTCACAGAAGTTCATAACACAGAGCAGTGAAAATAATAAATACGTTTTCTTTCCTCAAAAATAATTTTTTAGCCCAGAATTTTTTATTTTCCCAAGGGTTACAGGAGAAATTGGACCACAAAAGTTGTTGTCCAGTTTCTCCTGAGTACGCTGATACCCCATGTGTGGGGGTAAACCACTGTTTGGGCACACGTGGGGGCTCAGAAGGGAAGTAGTGACTTTTGAAATGCAGACTTTGATGGAATGGTCTGCAGGCGTCACATTGCGTTTGCAGAGCCCCTGGTGTGCCTAAACAGTAGAAACCCCCCACAAGTGACCCCATTTTGGAAACTAGACCCCCAAAGGAACTTATCTAGATGTGTGGTGAGCACTTTCAACCCCCAAGTGCTTTACAGAAGTTTATAACGCAGAGCCGTGAAAATAATAAATACGTTTTCTTTCCTCAAAAATAATTTTTTAGCCCAGAATTTTTTATTTTCCCAAGGGTTACAGGAGAAATTGGACCACCAAAGTTGTTGTCCAGTTTCTCCTGAGTACGCTGATGCCCCATGTGTGGGGGTAAACCACTGTTTGGGCACACGTGGGGGCTCAGAAGGGAAGTAGTGACTTTTGAAATGCAGACTTTGATGGAATGGTCTGCGGGCGTCACGTTGCGTTTGCAGAGCCCCTGGTGTGCCTAAACAGTAGAAACCCCCCACAAGTGACCCCATTTTGGAAACTAGACCCCCCAAGGAACTTATCTAGATATGTGGTGAGCACTTTGAACCCCCAAGTGCTTCACAGACGTTTACAACGCAGAGCCGTGAAAATAAAAAATCATTTTTTCTTTCCTCAAAAATGATGTTTTAGCAAGCAATTTTTTATTTTCTCAAGGGTAACAGGAGAAATTGGACCCCAGTAATTGTTGCGCAGTTTGTCCTGAGTATGCTGGTACCCCATATGTGGGGGTAAACCACTGTTTGGGCACACGTCGGGGTTCGGAAGTGAGGGAGCACCATTTGAATTTTTGAATACAAGATTGGCTGGAATCAATGGTGGCGCCATGTTGCGTTTGGAGACCCCCTGAAGTGCCTAAACAGTGGAAACCCCTCAATTCTACCTCCAACACACCCCTAACCCTTATCCCAACTGTAGCCGTAACCCTAATCACAACCCTAACCCCAACACACCCCTAACCACAACCCTAACCCCAACACACCCCTAACCCTAACCACAACCCTAATTCCAACCCAACTCTAAGGCTATGTGCCAACGTTGCGGATTCGTATGAGATTTTTCAGCATCATTTTTGAAAAATCCGCGGGTAAAAGGCACTGCGTTTTACCTGTGGATTTACCGTGGATTTCCAGTGTTTTTTGTGCGGATTTCACCTGTGGATTCCTATTGAGGAACAGGTGTAAAACGCTGCGGAATCCGCACAAAGAATTGGCATGCTGCGGAAAATACAACGCAGCGTTCCCGCGCGGTATTTTCTGCACCATGGGCACAGCGGATTTGGTTTTCCATATGTTTACATGGTACTGTAAACCTGATGGAACTCTGCTGCGGATCCGCAGCGGCCAATCCGCACCGTGTGCACATAGCCTAATTCTAAAGGTATGTGCACACGCTGCGGAAAACGCTGCGGATCCGCAGCAGTTTCCCATGAGTTTACAGTTCAATGTGAACCTATGGGAACCAAAAATCGCTGTACACATGCTGCGGAAAAACTGCACGGAAACGCAGCGGTTTACATTCCGCAGCATGTCACTTCTTTCTGCGGATTCCGCAGCGGTTTTACAACTGCTCCAATAGAAAATCGCAGTTGTAAAACCGCAGTGAAATGCGCAGAAAAACCGCGGTAAATCCACGATAAATCGGCAGCGGTTTAGCACTGTGGATTTTTCAAATCCGCTGCGGAAAAATCCGCATAGGACCAGAATACGTGTGCACATACCAAAACCCTAACCCTAGCCCTAACCCTACCCCTACCCCTAACCCTACCCCTAACCCTAGCCCTAACCCTACCCCTAACCCTAACCCTACCCATAACCCTACCCCTAACCCTACCCCTAACCCTAACCCTAGTTCTTACCCCAACCTTAGTGAAAAAAAAAAAAATTCTTTATTTTTTTTATTGTCCCTATCTATGGGGGTGACAAAGGGGGGGGGTCATTTACTATTTTTTTTATTTTGATCACTGAGATAGGTTATATCTCAGTGATCAAAATTCACTCTGGAACGAATCTGCCGGCCGGCAGATTCGGCGGGCGCACTGCACATGCGCCCGCCATTTTGGAAGATGGCGGCGCCCAGGAAAGAAGACGGACGGACCTCGGGCGGCCAGGTAAGTATAAGGGGGGGGAGATCAGGGCACGGGGGGGGCGTCGGAGCACGGGGGGGTGGATCGGATCATGGGGGGGGGGTGGATCGGAACACGGGAGGGAGGATTGGAGCACGGGGAAGGATTGGAGCACGGGGTGAGGGATCGCTGTGCGGGGGGGTGGATCGGAGCACGGGGGGGTCGCTGTGTGCGGGGGGGGGATCGGAGTGCGGGGGGGTTTGATTGGAGCGCGGGGGGTGTGATTGGTGCACGGGGAAGCGGACAGGAGGACGGGGGAGCGGAGCACAGGACGGAGGGGAGCGGACCACAGATCGGGGGGCTGGGGGGGCGATCGGAGGAGTGGGGTGGGGGCACATAAGTGTTTCCAGCCATGGCCGATGATATTGCAGCATCGGCCATGGCTGGATTGTAATATTTCACCAGTTTTTTAGGTGAAATATTACAAATCGCTCTGATTGGCAGTTTCACTTTCAACAGCCAATCAGAGCGATCGTAGCCACGAGGGGGTGAAGCCACCCCCCCTGGGCTAAACTACCACTCCCCCTGTCCCTGCAGATCGGGTGAAATGGGAGTTAACCCTTTCACCCGGCCTGCAGGGCCGCGATCTTTCCATGACGCATATGCTGCGTCATGGGTCGGAATGGCACCGACTTTCATGACGCAGCGTATGCGTCAAAGGTCGGGAAGGGGTTAAAGTCCTAGAAAAAAACCTTTAAACTAGCAATCCACTTTGGGACTGAAAAGTGACTGAAAAGTTCTCTTGTGCAGTTTCCCTAGCTGGTGTCCTCCGTTTGTCTTCTACTACCTCCTCTGCTCAGACCGGACATACCGTACCTTACATCTGCTTCCATATGGCATCTGTAGCAACATGGGACCTAGAATGGTAAATCTATACCAGGCACTCGTGGGGCAGCACGGTGGCGCAGTGGTTAGCACTACAGCCTTGCAGCGCTGGGGTCCTGGGTTCCAATCCCACTCAGGACAACATCTGCAAAGAGTTTGTATGTTCTCTCCGTGTTTGCGTGGGTTTCCTCCGGGCACTCCGGTTTCCTCCCACATTCCAAAGACATACTGATAGGAATTCTAGATTGTGAGCCCAATCGGGGACAGTGATGATAATGTGTGCAAAACTGTAAAGCGCTGCGGAATATGTTAGCGCTATATAAAAAAAATAATAAAAAAAATAAAGAAGGCATGGTTTAGACTTACCACTACGCTCCCCATGTCATTGTGGTGGCCACTTTGGAAGCAGAAAAAATGTAAGTCCAATTTCAGCAGAGTAGATAGCGGGAGGCAAATGAAGGACATCAGGTATACATGAGAAATGTATACTCACTTTTCAGTCCCTGGGTGATGGGTGCCTTTAAAGCTTGCCATGCACAATAGGTGGTTGTTCGGCCGGCAGCCATCTCAGCCAACACTTCCATACAGAGGAGCGCTCACTTGGCCGAGGTCTCGTGTGTTCTCTATGAAAAGGTTACTGACTGACAAGCTGGCCAATGTCTCTTCTTCAGGAGAATGATGCAATTGGTAGTTTGATGTGGGACTTGCACGATCAACATCTCTCCCGACCATCAGATGGCCGGTGCCACCATACATATTAGAAAGCTGGCTGAACCCATAGATATCAAAGCATTAAGCCAACACTAGTCTAATGTATATGGGGGCTTTCAAGTCCTCTTCCTCTTTGAAGAGACAATTTGCATATTTAATTTCCCAGAGGTGCTTTGCACAGCCTATAAGCATTCTTAAGCTGTCATTTCAGGCATTTCACTATCCACAAGGAGAAATATTACCCCTTATACCCCAGTCTAAGGCCTCACATACAGCCAAATCAGATCTCATGCTTTGCACTGAGGAAGGGCAACAACCTGAAACATGTGTCTTCAAATAAAGATCCTGGTTTGGTTTTTATCCTAACTCACTTGGCAAGGTTCATTAAGGGGTCGATATTGACTTTTAGGATTGCTACTTCCAATGGGTGACACTAGAGTTCGAGTCCTCTTCGTCTCTGAAGAGGCAATTTGCATGTAGGGGACTTAAGAAACAGGCACTAGTAGGAAAGAAAGATTGCCTCCAAAGTCACCTCCTAATTTGGGAGCTCCGTTATTGTGGCAGAGTCTGACTGATGGACCATTTCGGTTTTACATTGGAAGACGTCTGACATTATTATTTTAGACGTCTGCTCCGAATATATCTACATAATTGATGAAGAACTCAATTCTAAACACAAATTCTCCAGGAGATGTTAAATATTTACTTTAAAAACACATTATTTCTTATAGATGATGTATTTTAGGAGATGTTTAAAATGGATTTGCCAATGTATACCGTAATCATTTGTACAAGTGGTGAATGTTTACATTTTATTTACTCTGCTATATCTAAGGGCGCACGTGACGTCACTTAGAATCCGACGACTGAGGCGACACATAGAGAATGAATGAATTTAACAGTTCTGGGATATATTTAGATATATAGATTTAACCCCTTCCTGCTGCCTGATAGGGCCTGTGCTATAGAGGTGGACATACTGTAAAATTGGTGCTTCCTGCCCACCTGGGGTTTACATAAAGTGAGAATCTTCTGGCTCAAGAGTCTCAGAAAGTTAGGGTACCGTCACACAGGGCTGCGCTTAGTAACCCGATGTTTACCCTGGTTACCAGCGTAAAAGTAAAAAAAAACAAACACTACATACTTACCTTCCGTGTCTGTCCTCCGGCGCTATGCTTTCCTCTGCACTGTCAGCGCCGGCCAGCCGTAAAGCAGAGCGGTGACGTCACCACTGTGCTTTCCGGCTGGCCAGCGCTCACAGCCAGTGCAGAGAAGCAGAGCGCCGGAGGACAGACACGGAAGGTAAGTATGTAGTGTTTGTTTTTTTTAATTTTACGCTGGTAACCAGGGTAAACATCGGGTTACTAAGCGCGGCCCTGCGCTTAGTAACCCGATGTTTACCCTGGTTACCAGTGAAGACATCGCTGGATCGGTGTCACACACGCCGATTCAGCGATGTCAGCAGGGAGTCCAGCGACGAAATAAAGTTCTGGACTTTCCTCAGCGACCAACGATCTCCCAGCAGGGGCCTGATCGTTGGTCGCTGTCACACATAACGATTTCCTTAACGATATCATTGCTACGTCACAAAAAGCAACGATATCGTTAACGATATCGTTATGTGTGACGGTACCTTTAGGGACAGCAGGAAAATCTGCTATCGCTACAGGAAGCTAACAAACACTATTAATTGATTAATTAATATTTTTATTTGTGTCCCAAGATGGTTTATATTTGTAAGTTACAAGGATCTCAATGCAGAATGTGTAACAGGGCCACCAACTCTCACCAGCCATTGTACTACTTGTGTTTTCATGTGTGGTAGAGAGATTTTATTGTCTTCTGTAGCCAATAGGGTTCATCCAGGAATGAATGATGCCGATGACCCTCATATGGCTACTCCCCTGTTTATAAATTAAATTACTTTTATGGCATAGCCGTGTGGTATGCCATAAATTTATTGTATATATCTACTACTCATCTATCTGGAGAACGGGGTCCTGATAGGTAACGCTGTCAGTGGAGAAGTGGTTGGAATTCCCATTCAAATGAATGGAGAATGAAGACCACCCCTCCACTGACAAAGGGGAAGTCGTCAGGACCCCATTCTCCAGACGCCCAGTGCTATTGGTGGTTCACACAACTACCATTTATGTATTATCCTATGGCTATGCCATGAATTTATGAGCTAGGAGTACCTTTTTTATAATGGACTAATGCACCAGGGCACTTTTGTTACTTATATGGTTCTCCATAAAAAAAGTTATCAAGTAGCTACTAGTGATGAGCGAGCGTGCTCGTCACTACTCGTCACTCGCTCGAACGTCAGTGTGCTCGGGATGCTCGTTACTTGACAAGTATTTTTTTTAATATTCTAGCGGGAGTTCGTGTCCCCGCCCCACATGTTTGGCGCTTTTTAGACAGCCAATGAACATGTGGAGATTGCCTGCCAGTCACAGTAATGCCGTAGCCATCTTCCTTGTGGCATTACGGTGATTGGCTGGCCACATATATATGACCAGTGACGCTATGCTCGGGACACTGTACCCTGGAAACAAGGAGAGCAGGGAGAGGTGCTGGTGAAGGAGGGATAGAATTGCAGCTGCATATTAACCAGGGATTCAACCACATTAACATTTCTTGTAAGTGCGGCAACAGTCCTTCTTAGGGCTAATAATAGTAATACAGTTGTTAGCAGCACTGAGGGAGAAATTGTGCTGAATGGAAACAATTTCTCATGCAATGTAGCCAGTCCATCTGAGGTGTGCAAAATTTCCTGCAATAGTAATATTGCAATTTTTTTCAGCAGTGAAATTTTATATGGCATTTATCATGCTACAAGTGAGCCTCAAAATACCCCCCAAAAATGATTTAGCTCCAAATAGCGTTGCTATATTGATACTGCAGACTTATACGTCCATCTGACGTGGGCAAATTTTGCTGGCATTGTAATATTGCAATATTTTTCTGCAGTGACATTTTGTATCATGCAAGAATTGGGCCTCAAACTCTCACCCCCCCAAAAAAATTGGTTGGTTACACACAGCATTGATATATTGATACTGCAGTCTTATACAGTATGTCCGTCTGAAGTGTACACATTTTGCTGGCATTGTAATACTGAATTTTTTTTCTTCAGTGACATTTTATACGCCATTTATTCTGCTATAGTTGGACCTCAAACCCGCTACTCCCCCCAAAAAAAAATGATTTGATTACAAATAGAATTTCTATATTGATACTGCAATTTTATACATCCATCTGAAGTGGTCAAATTTTGCTGACATTGTAATACTGAAAATTTTTTCTGCACAGACATTTTAACCGGTATTTATCATGCTAGAGTTGGGCCTATAAAAGCAAAAAAATTACAAATAACATTGCTATATTGATACTGCAGTCTTATACGTCCAGCTGTACAGGATAAATTTTGCTGGCATTGTAAGACTGTCTGCAACGTTTTCCTGTATATCATGCGTAATTTAAAATGTGTAAGGCATGTTGTAAGGAACGGGGAAATGGATGTGATGCTGATGGTGAGCACAGAGGCCGAGGCCTTGGCCAAGGTGAAACTGTGACTACCACGGGAGCACAAAAACACTCACATTATGTCGATCTAACTCCCTGTTCCTCTTTGTAGGGGAGTGCGCAACACCTTGAAGCCAGGCCAGTGTGAAAAGGTTATTGGATGGATAGCAGATCATGCATCAAGTCACTTTGCCAGCACCACCTTGTCTTCCACATGGTCCAGTCTCAGTAGCTGTGAATCTGGACCACATAAACCTCACCCTGATCCTCCTTCCTCCCACTATGCTGAGAGCCCGGAGACAAGTGATCCCACGTTTGGACACAAGAGCTGCTCAGATTTCCATTTATGGTTTCTCGACTCTTGCCCTCCCTGTGTCATGCGGGACATGAGACATGAGGAGATCTCATGTAACGTTGCCCAAATATTTGAAAAGCCACACTTACAAGAAGGCAAAAAGTGGTGTTGTTGTTACGTCAGCAAGTCAGGAGGAGGACCAGGGTGCGGAAGTGGAAGATGAGGTGGTGGATGATGATGTCACTGACCCAACCTGGGAAGGTGACTTGCAGAGTGAGGACAGCAGCACACAGAGAAAGGAACACAACAGGCAGGAAGAGGTAATGAAGTGGCCAGAAACACAAGGTGGGCAACTGTTCACCAGATCACCAACATGGGTGAAGTTGCTAAGCCAAAGGTTAGGTGTTCCTGAGTGTGGAGCTTTTTTAAAGACAGCCCAGTTAACCAAAAAAAGTCAGTTTGCAACAAAAACATCTGCCATTCCAACATCAGCAGGGTCTGCACAGCTACCAGCCTGACCACCACAAGCATGCTCAGGCACATGCAAGCAAAGAACCCTAGTACTTAGGCCAAACACAAGGGTCCAGAAACAGTATCTGCAGGTGACACCACTGCCTCTTCCCCTGTTCTATGTGCATGCCAATCCACTGTCCATGATGTAGTCAAAGATGACTCCCACCCTGCACTTGTCATTGCACTCCTGCAACCACCATCAGCAACCATATCCACGTCCTTGTCCCATTGCAGCGTTCAGTTGTCCCTCCCCCAGTCCTTGCAATGCAAGCCTAAACACGCAGCCACTCACAGGCTACAATACTAGACGGCCACATTTCCAGACTGCTTGCCATTGAAATGTTGTCTTTTAGGCTTGTGGAGATGGACTCATTAGTTGCAAGCTGTAAGCACTGCTGCACTGCCTCGGCCAAGCGACAACAAGCTCCACTGAAGCTAATCTGCTTAGGTGACAAACCTCACACTGCCGCAGAATTGTTGAGGTCTAACAGACTAGCCTGTTCTGTGGCTTTCGCCCCTGAACCTACAACCAGGCATGGTTGTGTGTGACAATGGCTATAATCTCATGGTAGCTCTGAAGTTTGGCAATCTCATACATGCCTGGCCCACATGCTCAACTTAGTGGTTCAGCGGTTTCCAAAACCTACCCAGATCTTCCTGAGCTACTTGTTAAAGTATGCCATGTGTGTGCCCATTTCCGCAAAATAGATACAGCTGCTGCTGCTCTGCCACTACTGTAGCAGCATTTGCAACTTCCAGCTCACCAACTGGTGTTTCTCCAAAACGTTGAGGACTCAACCAAGATGTTGAGCAGCAATGATGCCTTATTCAGTGTTACAATCCTGCTTCTCTGTCTACTAAAACGCTTGCTGCTCACAATTAAAGAGGAGGCTTCGCAGGCAGAGCAAGTTAAGATGGAGCATGAATCTAAACTTAATAATGCTACACAGCCCAGCCTCCTCTCATCTCCTCAACTCAGATTCGGTGATAATGAGGAGGAAATGGAGCTGGTTGCCTGTGCTACAGATGGTAGTATCCACCCCACCTTCATCCTGTGGATGGCCTGAAGACAAGAAGTAGAGGGAGGATGAGGAGGAGAATGAGGAGGAGAGCATGGACAATCATCCTCTTGGTGGGGGACAGTGAAAACCTGGCTGTTGGCAGCCAGGCACACATGGCTGAGTTTATGTTCTGCTGCCTTTCCCGTGACACTCGTGTTGTACGCATATTGGACAACACTAATTACTGGTTGGTCACTCTTCTAGACCCACGCTATAAGGAGAACTTTATATCTCTCCTTCGCGTGATAAAGAGGTGTAATAGAATGTTGCAGGATCAGAAGTCCCAAGTTGAAGAATTATTAAAAAAAAGTCCTGTCGGACTACACTGGCGGCAGAGGTGACAGTTCCTTGGATAACCAAGGAGTGGAGACTAGAGAAACACACATCAGATGCAGCAGAGGCAGGGGAACACTCTCAAAGGTCTAGGACAGTTTTTCCGGACCCTCCCATCTCCCAGGTCCTGATGCACAGGGTACTCTGATGAAGTTTTGGAAGATGCTGAAGGAGTACCTTGCAGATCTTACCATAACTGATAGGTGCATCCGCCTGTCAACTGAAAATGCTGACAGGCTGACTCTTATCAAAATGATGAAGAGCTGGATTGCCCCAGACTTCTGTACACCACTGGATGACAGCAGTGGAATATAAACTAAAATGGAGTGGTTTTATTTTTCTGCTTTATTCCCATGCACCACGTCCCACCCAAACATGGGTATACATGTCAGGATTTTGTCTTTTCTGTGTCGTAATTCTCCTCCTTCTCGTCCTCCACCTCCTTGTCCACAGTGTGATCATGCTACCCTTGCAATAAATTTTTTAAGGGTGTTTATGATGCCCGCAGTAACAATTTTTAGAGGCCTTTCTCGAACATTCTTTTATATATATATGTATACCCTCCAGGGGTAAATGTTTTTCACTTAGGCTACGTTCACATTGGCGTTCCGCCAATGTGCGTCGCTGTTGCGCCGGCGACGCGCCGGCGACGCAGCGGCGACGCAGCGGCGACGCAGCGGCGACGCGCCCCTATGTTTAACATAGGGGATGCGTGCGTCGTTTTGGTGGCGTTTTTCGCCACGTGCGTCGTTTCCGACGCTAGCGTCGGACGCAAGAAAACGCTACATTGTAGCATTTTCTGTGCGTCCGATTTTCGTCAAAAACGACGCACGCGTCGCAAAACGCGCGCGTTTTTGCGCGCGTTTGCGCGCGTTTTTACGTGCGTCGCGCGTTGCGTCGCCGACGCAGGGCGGCGCAACGCTAGTGTGAACCTAGCCTTAGTGCATGGGCATTACCAGTCTAGGATGCCCACTCCTTAATAATGGCAAAAAAATCCATTGCCTTGTTGTGGGCTGTCAGGTGCCTGTCACATAGGGAGCTCTTACACTGCATTCAAGATTTCACAGCTGGGACTGGAAAGTTTGTATGGTTAGTACAAAAGATCCTTTGCATCGTCCATATCAGGCTGAGTAGATGCTAAATTCTCCACTATATTCCCCAGCAGGGTTGATGAAAAAACAGTCTGTGATGATGCTACATTAAATTAATCGCTTTTCTCAGGGCTATTTCAAATAGATTTTATTCTGTTATAATTATACCACTCTTATCTGCACTTCGTCTACGGTGAGGTGTGGCAGTAGGGATAGCGTACAACAAGTATCTAGTCAGGGATTATTGCCTCACAAATTCTAATCCTTGCCCCTGCTTTTTTCCATGCACCCATTGAAAAATGTGTGTTTTAATGGTGACCTGTAGCCAGAAATTCATCAAAACTGGCAGTGTTGCTTTCGTTCTTCCAGAGCTTGTTGCTTATCATGTACAAGAAAAAATCTTTTCAGAGCCAGTTCGCATCCCTTCTATATTTTGCCATAATACTGCTCACATCTGTAATCCTTCTAGGGTGAGCTGTCACAGTAGGGATAGTGTGTGACAGGAGTCTAGTCAGGGATTATTGCCTTAGTTATAAGTTCTAATCCATGCTGCTGTTTTTTCCATGCACTCATTGACAGATTCATGTTTTTTTTATGGTGATTTGTACTTAGAAATTAATCAAAGCTGGCAGTGTTACTTACGTTCCTCCATAGTTTGTTGCTGCCGCATACAAGAAAATATATTTTCAGGGCAGATTTAAATCCCTTCTATATTCTGCAATAATCCTGCTCTTATCTGCAATTTGTCTAAGGTGAACTTTCGCAATAGGGATAGCGTATGACAGGCATCTAGTCAGGGATTATTGCCTCATAAATTCTAATACTTGCTTCTGCTTTTTTTCATGCATTCATTGACGGATTTTAGACAGTGATCTGTTCTCAGAAATTCATCAAAGCTGGCAAAATTAACTGAATTAATGTATACAGTAACAGTTTCTCTGTAGCATGTGTGCAAGAGGTAGTGGTAGGATACTTTACGCTACAGGAGCTAGACTAACCTGTTCTGAACTTTCCAGTGCTCTGTTTCCTTCTATTTCTGGGTGCCTCTTGAAGAATGCTTGGGGTTATTGTCCTGCTTGAAGACCCATGACCAAAGGTGCAAACCCAGTTTTCTGACACTGGGCACTACTTTGTGATCCAAAATCCTATGGGAATCTTCACTTTTCATGATGCCTTTCACACAGTCAAGGCGCCCAGTGCTAGAAGCAGCAAAACACCCCCAAAATAACTTTAAACATCCACCATATTTAACTGTAGCTACTGTATCTTTTATTTGTAGGCCTCATTCCACTTACAGTAATTATACGAAGGATGTGCTTTACCAAAAAGCTCTATCTTGGTCTCATCTGTCCACAAGATCCCTACTAGCCCTTTAAAAATAATGGAGGGCCACCTGCTGTGTACCTCTATAAATTGTGAGGGCCGCTTTCTGGGCTTCCAAGTATCAAACTTTATAGCACTAATACGAAAAAGAAAATTTGCCCACATCAAATTGATAAATTATATTGCAAATCATAGCTGTCTGCTGGCTCTCCAAATATGCTTAGTGAGGACTGGCTGCTGGCCCTCTAAAATTAGAGTGAGGGTTGCCTAAAGGCTCTCTGTCAATAGTGAGGGCCATCTGCTGGCGCTCTAACAATAAAAATCTACAAATAGTGATGGTCGCCTAGTGGCCCCGAAAAAAAACTTAAAAAGTTGTGACTTTCAGAGTCCCTCCTTTATAAATTAAACAGGATGTGTCTGATCATGTCTCACACACCACAAGGGCAAATAAGGTATTTAAATGATAAAATTACATTTTCTGTAGAATGTTTTTTTTCACCATTAAGAGCAATGCAAACGTGCAAACAACGCAGCAAAAACGCTACGTGTGAACATAGCCCAAGGTGTGGAGGAGTATTTATTTTTCTATTATTTATTTTGCCTTATGTACAAGTCATTATCCTGGAAAAATGTTTCTTAACTTTTTTTCCAGTGCAATCCATTTTAACTGTGTTTTTTTATGTTTTATTGTCAGTCTGTAAAAGTGGTGTAATACTCTGACAACATTGTATCCGGCACTGACCTCGGATTCAGAGATGTTTCCAGGGGTCTTCCCCATGCTGTTCCCATGCCATTTCAGAGCTGTTTCCATCATTTTCATCAATTTTTAGACCCCCTCCAGACCTGCAGGGGTGAAGGGAGCACCGGAAAAATGCTCGAGTTTCCCATTGACTTTCATTATACTCGTTACTCTGGTCGAGCACCCCAGCATTACGATTTGCTCAACTTGAGTAACGAGTACGTGAGCATTTTAGTGCTTGTTCATTACTTGTAGATACCTGTAAAGATAGAGTTGAGGCCATACTATAACGCTTGGGTTTACATTTTTAAATGGACATTTAATTGTGTCAACACATAAATGGAATAAAACAAATCTGTTGCTAATTGATTTAAATGGCAGCAGAGGTACACAACTGATTACTATGTACTCACACACTACCTCCTCATCCCGCCCTCTCTCTGTTGGAGTCCCCCAAGGCTTTATTCTAGGACGCCTACTCTTCACAATCTATACACTTGGCCTGGGACAACTCATAAAGTCCCATGGATTCCAGTACCACCTTTATACTGATGACACTCAGATCTTCCTTTCTGGCCCAGACGTTACCGCTCTACTTTCAAGAATCCTTGAGTGTCTATAAGCCATATCCGCCTTCTTCTCCTCTCGCTTCCTCAAACTCAATGTGGACAAATCTGAACTCATCATCTTTCCTCCATCTCATAGATCTTCCTTACCTGAGCTATCTATTGCAATTAACAACATTATGCTTTCCCTCGTACCGGAAGTCCGCTGCCTTGGAGTAACCCTTGACTCTGCCCTGTCCTTCAAACCGCACATCCAAGCTCTTTCCACCTCCTGTCGCTCCCAGCTCAAAAATATCTCCAGAATCCGTCATTTCCTCAACAGACAATCTACTAAAATGCTTGTGCATGCTCTCATCATCTCCCGCCTTAACTACTGCAACATCCTTTTCTGTGGCCTCCCTGCTAACACCCTTGCACCTCTCCAGTCCATCCTTAACTCTGCTGCCCGACTAATTCATCTCTCTCCTCGCTACTCCTCCGCTTCCCCCCTCTGCAAATCTCTTCACTGGCTCCCATTCCCTCAGTATATCCAGTTCAAATTACTAATACTAACCTACAAAGCCATCCACAACCTGTCTCCTCCATATATCTCTGAACTAATCTCCCGATATCTTCCCTCACGTGATCTCCGGTCTTTCCAAGACCTCCTTCTCTCCACACTTATTCGCTCCTCATCCAACCGCCTCCAAGACTTCTCCCGAATATCCCCCATCCTCTGGAATTCTTTGCCCCAACACTTCCGACTATCAACCACATTCAGATCCTTCAGACGGAACCTGAAAACCCACCTCTTCAGGAAAGCCTACAGCCTGCACTAACCCCGCTGCCTCCTCACCACTCCCGGAGCTACCACCTCACCAACACCGGAGCTGCTGCAACCCTCAACCTATTTTCTCCTTCCCCACCATCCTGTAGAATGTAAGCCCGCAAGGGCAGGGTCCTCGCCCCTCTATATCAGTCTGTCATTGTTAGTTTGCTTACTGTAAGTGATATCTGTAATTTGTATGTAACCCCTTCTCATGTACAGCACCATGGAATCAATGGTGCTATATAAATAAATAATAATAATATGTAAAATTGACCAAAAAGATTTGAAGGACCCTGCTTTAAGGGTAGTATTAGTCTGTGACGGACTGACCTGAGCCCTGTATCTGTGGCATCCTTTTCTTATTAGTAGGCCTTTGTGCTGTCATGCATGCATAACATCAAAAGAGGTGTCGGGGATGCCTCAGGTAGTTGGAGTTTGCAGTACTCCAATCTGAGCAGCCATGGATCTCAGGCATGCCCATTGGATCAGCATCCTGCAACTTATTTTTTTGTCTGGGTTCCATTATGTGTCAATTTTTAGAACAGAAAAAATCCTTTTGGACACAAACTAGAACTCAATTAGACCCATAACAATCTATGGGGCTCTTCTGCTTACATCAGTCATGATTTCAATCAGTTATGCAACGATTTAGACAATAGTTCAGATTTTCTGCTAAAACTCAACAGATCAGAAAATTTGAGTGTCTAAAAAGAAATGTGAACATAGAATTAAAAGGTTATTCTCTCTTTATAGATTGACTAGATGGTGGCCCGATTCTAACGTATCGGGTACTCTAGAATATGTAGGTAGTATATAGCACAGGCTATGTACTATATTGCACAGTGACGTAGTATATAACACAACCGACGTAGTATATAACATAGCTACGGAGTATATAACAGAGCTACGTAGTATGTAACACAGCGTATGTAGTAAATAGCAGAGCTACGTAGTATATAACACAGCCATGTAGTATATAACATAGCCACGTAGTGTATTGCACAGGTATGTAGTATATTGGTCAGCCACATAGTATATAGCAGAGCCACGTAGAATATAACATAGCCACTTAGTATATTGTAGAGCCACGTAGTATATTGCACAGGCACGTAGTATATTGCACAGCCACATAGTAGATAACACAGTCATGTAGTGAATTGCACAGCTACGTAGTGTATTGCACCACTATGTAGTATATGGGTCAGCGACGTACTATATAGCAGAGCCACGTAGTATATTGTAGAGGCACTTAGTATATTGCATAACTGCGTAGTATATTGCACAGCCACATAGTATATTGCACAGCTACGTAGTATATAACACAGAGCACGTAGTATATTGCAAAGTCACGTAGTATATTGGACAGTCACGTTGTATATTGCACAGTCACGTTGTATATTGTCCAGCTACATAGTATATAGTACAGAGATGTAGTATATAACAGAGCCCACGCAGTATGTAACACAGCCCACGTAGTATATAGCAATGTGGGCACTATATGTGAGGTTAAAAAAGACTTAAAATAAACATATACTCACCTTCCGAAGGCCCCTTGAAGCCCTGGCGCCTGTGTGCAGTCCCAGGGTTGGTATGAGTGCAGGACCTGTGATGATGTCGCGGACACATGACCATGACATCATGGCAGGTCCTTCTCGCATAACATCCTTGGCACCGGAACCTGCCGCTTGCACTGCCGAGGACAGCGCGCAACTTCGGAAGGTGAGAATAACCTTTTTTTATTATTATTATTATTTGTAACATTAGATCTTTTTACTATTGATCCTGCATACACAGCATCAATAGTAAAAAGTTGGTCACACAGGGTTAATAGCTGCGTTAACGGAGTGCATTACACCACGGCCCGTTAACGCTGGCATTAACCCTGTGTGAGCGCTCAGGGCAGTAAAGCAGCAGCCATTTCGTTGCCAGACTGTGGCCGTCACTGATTGGTCGTGGCAATGGTAGTGGGCGTTTTGTCATGAACAATCAGCGACTTGGATTTCCATAACAGACAGAGGCCGCGACCAATGAATATCCGTGATCGACAGACAGAAGGACAGACAGAAAGAAGGAAGTGACCCTTAGACAATTATATAGTAGATATGGTTGAATAATTCTTCTAAAAACAAACACTTTTGCAATTTACTGCTTATTAAAATTTGCCGCCATTCTTGAGATCTTTATTTTTTTACATCTTATTGCTTAGGAGACCGTCCACCACTGCTAGCTGCTGTCTGACTCAATAGGGAAGAGCTTGCAAGCACTACGAATGTTCTGCTGTCTAGCAGCGGTGGTCGGTCTCCAAAAAGATAGTCCATTATCAAGAGATATAAGTCCCTTAGCTCTTCTTTTGTTTGGAGCTATCTTGCATTCTATTCATACATTTCCCATCCACAAAACTTTCTCGACAATTCAAATAACGAAAACATGTCCAATCACTATTGTGAATTATAAACATTTAGAGAAATTGCACTACAAAATGTGGTCCTCATGCAGTGACATCTCTTTTTTGCTTGTCTCTTATACTCCTGGATCATCTCTTACAATTGTCCAACAGTAATTAGCTAGCATTGATGGATTTGCAACACATGGAGAAACTCCTCATCTTGAAGAAACTTATGAATCTGTGGTCTAATAAAGACTCTTTATCTTTGCTTTACTCAACCTTGGGGTTTATCAATGACAAACCTAAAGGGAACCTGTCACCTGAATTTGGCGGGACCGGTTTTCGGTCTTATGGGCAGAGTTTTCAGGTGTTTGATTCACCCTTTCCTTACCCGCTGGCTGCATGCTGGCCGCAATATTGGATTGAAGTTCATTCTCTGTTCTCCGTAGTACACGCCTGCGCAAGGCAAGATTGGAACCTTCCTTTTTCTATCCAAACCGCTTGAGCAGATCCAAATCTTTGACAAGATCGTTCAGTTCACTTTGTGTTATAAGGTATGGTTCAGTTGAGGTTGCTGACATCAACTTTGGATATTAAGAGGAAGTTGCTTCATGACACCAAGCACTCTCTTCTGCCTCACTTGACTCGACTGAATATGTTTCTGATGCGTTTGTAACAGGCAGTTCTCCTGTATGAAATACTGGGTGTATTGCAGATGGAATGTTTGGATATTGCAAAGTCTACTTCTTCCCTGAATCTCCTTTCCTAATGGGGGGCAGAAATAGCATCTAGTAGTGTGATCTGCTGGCTCCCTCCAGATCATTGGGACAGCAAAAGGTATAGATTGCCTCTTCCCATGCAACCACTGGGTAAGATGTGATGCACAATTATTGCAGCATATGTGTGGAGCCCAACTCTTGTCCTGATCCTCTATTCTGCAGCCAAAATTCAGATTATAGGCTTTCCTTATTATGGTAGTCAAGTTTCGCCTTTGTGACACAAAAGTGACTTCTCCTCATATGTAGCAAAAACTATCTGCTTTGTAAATGCAAGAATGAGGCATATCTCAAAAATCGTATAGGAACATGTGAATATGCTAACAAACTAAGCTAATAAATCCTAAAACTGTATATGGTACTCCCACCAGGGCCGTAGGGTACTCGGTACCGGGTCTGGTACTTAAAGGGATTCGTCACGGCTCTGGGTGCCCATGTTAAAGAGACGGTCTTTAAAGGGGTTAGTTGAATAATAAAAGTTTGTGACGCCACCTGTGGTATTCGGTCAGGGGTGACTGACTCTGCTTAAAGGGGTCCACTGGGGTGATGTTATGGCAGCAGGGATGGTATGGCTTCCCACAGGTGAAGCTGGGTCCCCCGGGCTCCCGGTGTAATAGATGAAGATGGTGATAGGTGGTGTAGTAAGAAACGGAGGACACAGGCTTGCAGTCTCTTTACATCTTTACTTGGTTCAATGCAGCCACAGTCCAGGGTACCGAATCACAGATGCTGGCGTTGTCCAGCCGGCTTGGAAGCGAATTGGGACTCCCTCTAACCAGGTGGAGTTGGAAGCCTTCCTTCTAGCGCTGTGGCATTGTACTCCCTTGCTGCATTAGGCCTCACACAATGTCCTCACATTTTCTCTCTGTCCCCTTTAGGAAGGACACTACCCGTACGACAGGTAGCTCGAGCATTTTTACAGGATCTCTAAGATGACTCGGGCTCTATTTGCTACTGTGTCCTCAGGTGTTAATGGTGGACAGGTAACTTGCAATCAGCTGTCCGCTGGTTTCTGCCATGGGGCATGAAGTTACCCCCACAACCTCAGTCTTCTGGCTACCGGTATCTGCGCTCAGAATGGAGGAAGCTAAGTCGCCGCATCTCTCCAGCTCTTTACTCTCCGCTTCTTTTCCCTCTCAGTCTCCTACAGACTGCTCTACTTTCTCTTTCCTTCCCAGGAGCCGCAGAATCACTCGTCTCCATGGCTCCAGCTTTCCTTCCTCTCTCCTCTCTTCTCACCAACTGTCTATCTCCAACTGCCTAGCAACTGCCTAGCAACTGACTCGTCCTCCCGACCAGAGAGAGCAGCTCCCCTGAAGTCGGGTGTAGACCTCCCCCTTCTGGCCTGGAATCAGAACAGTGTTGTATTTGCTGAATACCTGTCAAAGGGATCCTTCCTCGCTTCCAAGTGTGACATCACTCTCCCCGTGAGGAAAGCAATGCCACTGTAACAACCAGGAACCTGGGGTGTTGCATATACCTTACACAAAGAGCATTTATGAAATTAGGTGATGCAACTGTAATTAGGATTACGTCATCAAAGCTGAGTTGGCGTTTTTTGATTGATCGCCCTAAGATGATCGAATACTGAAGGCTCATAGACCAAATAGATGATGTAATAGACGAGCTACTAACAATGCAATAACGATGATGAAATAATAACAGCATGATTGTTCTAAAAGCCTGCATAAAAAGTGTCATAAGTCATTACAACCTCGTCTGTCTGGATCTTGAAAATTAGAAGCAATCAGCAAATTTAACCATCATATTTGTTTTCGGTACCACAAAATTAGTTGAGTTCAACGGTTTCAATCGCTGAACTAATTTAATAATCTTTATTTTTATGTAGCGCTAACATATTCCGCAGTGCTTTACAGTTTTGCACACATTATCATCACTGTCCCCGATGGGGCTCACAATCTAAATTCCCTATCAGTTTGTCTTTAGAATGTGGGAGAAAACCGGAGTGCCCGGAGGAAACCAACGCAAACACGGGGAGAACACACAAACTCCTTCAAGATGTGTTCCAAGGTGGGATTAGAACCCAGGACTCCAGCGCTGCAAGGCTGCAGTGCTAACCACTGAGCCACCGTGCGCTGTAGAACTGTGTAGTAATAAGGGAGCAAATTGATCAATATGTGGAGCAACCTATGGGATGGGCACATAAACTCTGTGCAAATGTTGCCCTCTGTTGGATCATCAGCCGTACCATGGTGACATTTGACAGGAACTAAAGGCCAGCACCATTATAGAGACAGCCTTAGGGGAATTTACCCCCCACCCCACCCACGCTCTTGATCCCTGACCAAATAATAAAGTTTTTGTTTACAAAGTTTCTTCACAGAACATGAAGCCATGAATGTAGCTCATCAATATGAGTTCATAATTGGACATTAACCTCTTCAGGGCAAAGTTTTTGAAGGTCTCCTTAGTTTTCTTTCCTTGAAGACAATACCAAGAGGTTGTAACAAGTATAAGCTGGAAATGTCATAAAAGCAGAATATATTGTGCCTGCGTCTGAAGCAGCATGACAGCTGAATCGAGCTGATCGAGGCCTTTTCATGATTAGAAACAATGGCTTCAGCATGAACAGCAGGAGACATCATGAAGTGTTCTCTGAGCTCAGATTCCAGATAGAAGAACATTACATAACTTTCTCTTTGTAGGAGTTGGCAGCCGTGAAGGTAGAGAAATCTTTAGCCAGAAGCTCAGCACTCAACGTCTCATTCTCCTAAGCCAACTACTGAGCAGAAAGTAGACTATCTTATTTTTCCACTGCGTCAACAGAAGCATGTTTTTCATCACAGATTAATAAACCAAGCTTTTCGTCATTTTCTTGGTCCTTGAGGGCTTCTTCCCACAAGTTTCTATCATTGGAATGAGCAATCAATGACCATAACATTTGGAACTGCAAAAGGCAGGAATGTCTGCTGCCAAGGACAGAGATAAACTCTAATTAGAATTCCACGTCTTTGCTTAAGAATTGAGAGTATAGCAGAGCTGGGTTTGGAATTTCAAAGAGCTCATCATGATGCAAAAGATACCTGTGATTATCTATCTATCTGTATGTCTATCTATCGGTCCATCATCTTACATATTTTTCACATCTATCTAGATGAACAGCAGCAACAGGAGTCAGCACTCCAAAAATGTGGGAAAAAAGAGTGGTTTATGTAGCCCTTAGTAATGATGATGTTTCAGTTGAGAAGTGTCAACATTCTTGAAGCTTGTTGGCTTGGAGAAGATTCACACTTCTGAACCAAAAAAATTATCATCATTATGGGCTAAATAAGCCACTTTTTTGCCACACTTTTTGGAGTGCTGCAGTAAGTAGATAGACCAGACCTTGGGTACCTACATGCCGGGTCCGGAACTAGAAAGGCTGCATCCTCTGTTCCCCTGGGACAGCTTTGAGGAGGCGGACCTTCCCTTGCAGGCTGAGGGAAGCCTGAGTGGGGGGAACTTCCTGCAGCCCCAGAGAGGCAGGGAGAGCCAGAAAATGGGCAACAGGGAGATAAAAAGAGAAAGCATGAAGCAGAGCAGTTTGGCCCCAGAGCAGTGCGCAGAGCAGTGAGTGGTGCGCTCTGCCTTCCCTGCCCTCAGAGAGTATCGGCACTGCGGCAGGCCACATAGACAGGGCCCCATCGCTTGCAGAGCCAAGCGTGCCCAGCTGAAATCTGGGGAGAGGGACCTCTGCAGAGCCGTGCAGAGCAGAGGAGACCCGTGCAGAGCCGAGCTGAATACAAAGAGCTGAGCCATGCACACAGAGTGGAGCTGAGCCAGCTGAGCAGCAGCCAGAGAGAGAAGTGTTCTGCCCTAAGAGCACCAGCAGCGTGCAGACCAGTGCCTACCATCACCCGCCGCCAACAGCGGGGACCAAGGAGAGAAAGAGACATGTGGTGTGAGTCCGACCTCCTTTTCCGTGAGTACTACACACATGCCCCATAAGAGTGACCGGGGACAGTACAGACCTGCGCACCCAGACTGGGCCATTAAACACCTACTGAGCCACACTGGGCTTGTACAAGACCGTTACCCATATTACCATCAGCCACTTTGGGCCCGTTTGACCGAGACTGTCAGGAGAGTAGTACCGGAAACACGTTGGGCTTAGACAGTACCGTGGCCCGTACCTTGGGGGCATCTACAGTATATGGATTAGGGGCAGTGGAAGGTACTGGAGACCGACCACTGTCACCAGAAGACGGGGTGTTGCTGTCAGCTTGACCCCATTAATGAGGACACTGCTTCGGCCATTGCCGACACCATTGAGTTTGCAGCAAGAGCTGCAGTATGGACTTCCTTATACGTTTTGCTAATATTTGAACCGTTGTGTTGTACTGTGCCTTTAATACTGTTTAGTTATCCCTTGCTCTGCCTCCCGTCCGTCACTGCATCCCACGGTCCTGCTAGTATCTTACATTTGGCGTAGTCGGCACAATGCAGTCTACGGGCGCAGGAGTGGCAGACTAAGCGGTTGGGGGAACTCCAAGGGCCAGTATACCGCTGGGGACCATTTTGAGTAATTTCCTCAAGTTCACAGGGAGCAATGTACCGTTATGGAGCTGGACTGAGCGGGTCAGGGGGATGATAAGGATGCACCCCATGACTCCTGTGTTAGCAGCGGAGGTTGCCCTGATGGCTTTAGATGGAGAGGCCAGGGATTCCATCATCTACGACTTCCGCATAAGCGAGACACCTTTGACAAAGTACTGCAAATACTTGAAGAGAGACATGGAGACTCCACGGACATAGGGGAGATATGCACAAGCTTATTTAGGTGTATTCAAAGAGAGGGGGAGACTGTGACGCAGTACATAAATGCACTACAGGAGCTTCACACCACAATTCTGAGGAAAATCGGCATAGGCCTAGGACCCCCTGAGATAGTGCTGCGAGACCATTTGGTGACGAGTCTGAGTGACATGCTGCTTGGGCAGGCTTTGCGTGAGCGCCTGTGAGTTAACCCACGCATGACTTTTGCAGAAATCGGAGCAGAGGCGTGCATAGGCGAGCAGGAGTAGGGGGTTGCAGCATTGACAGGGATGGTCCGGTTTTGCAGAGTACCCACCTTGTACGAGGAAGCCGAAGTGGTCCTGCGAATTGCGGCAGGGAATAAGAAGAATTTGGGAAAAAGTCAAAGACCTGAAAAAAACCCTTGCTACTATCTTGGAGTACAGCATCCTGCCCCAAGGTAACTCAAGGCTAAAGGCAGAAGAAGTCAGAGGGAAGATGCAAAGCATCTGAAGCACCCCAGCAGTTGTCCCAAGATTTGCTCCCAGTTTTGTGAAATGAAGAGCAAAAGGAAAGGAGGTATGCCTCTCGGAGATGTTGACTATCCAGACTGAGGCGCCCACCAGACAGGCCCAGAAGTGGGTGTTGGATGTGTGGAGGAATGGGACACCTTTCCAGAAGCTGCCCTACCCGAGACAGAAGACGGAGAAAATCCGTTCATCCCTCCAAAGGAGGGATTGGAGAGAATGCTGCCTCTGGGAGAAAAGTTACAGCGAGAAAAGGGGGGCCACCCCCAGAGCCAGACAGAGTCACAATGTCGAATGCCGAGAAGAGATGAAGAAGGATGTCGACCGTCTGCTGTTAGATGTCTGTGCTGTCCAGGCGCGCTGAAGTGACTCCATCCTGGGTCCGAAGATCCCATCTGCAAGTCTCGACCTGAAGGAGAAGAAGGGATGTCTGCTCGAGGTGCCCACCAGAGTAAATCATTACCTTGCCAACCACAAGCTCACGACGGAAGAGAGAAGGTGATGACCAGTGTTTCTAGGAAGCCTGCTTCTACGGTACGTGATTGTGGGAAGAATGAGCCACTTATTGCGTCCTCTGAAGTGGAGAGTTTGCCGCCGTCAGCTCAAGGAACCCTGATTCAGTGGAAGAGTTGCAAGATGCCCCTGAGGTACCTCCGCAAGAAGTAGTGGACTGTGAAGAGGAAGTAGGTCCTGAGACACTACCTATGGCAGCTCTGGAATATGGAGAAGGAGAATTTCTCTGCTTATCAGATGTTGACCCAGAAGAGATTGTTAGGGCAGTGAGAATCTGGAATTGCTTGCCTGAGGAGGTGGTGATGGCGAACTCAGTCGAGGGGTTCAAGAGAGGCCTGGATGTCTTCCTGGAGCAGAACAATATTGTATCATACAATTATTAGGTTCTGTAGAAGGACGTAGATCTGGGGATTTATTATGATGGAATATAGGCTGAACTGGATGGACAAATGTCTTTTTTCGGCCTTACTAACTATGTTACTATGTAAGATTGCTGATCCATGGGACCTGGATGGACTCCTGTTCCCTGCCACTCTACTTGAAGTTCAGAGTGACTCTAACAAGCTGTACTGGCAGAATGTGATGAAGGAGAGGCAGAAGCGGATGCAGAAATTGTGAGCATCTATAAGCCCACAGAAGATAGTATTGGAGTATGATGAAGCCTCGGGGGGCTTTGGACCCACACTATCTTGGCACTGCTCCTATTCTCCTTTTTATCTATCTATCTATCTATCTATCTATCTATCTATCTATCTATCTATCTATCTATCTATCTATCTATCGAAAAAAATAGGAATCAGCAGTAAATCCACCAGGCTCGGGTATAAGCCTCTTGATCTACTAGCTATTAGATTTTACGAGATAGAAAAAACACAAAAGAATGCAGCACTTCCTTGTGAAGTGAGCAAAAAAAAATTAGAGGATTTATTCCATGCACAAATTATAAGACATTTTGACTCCCACAATGACCCTTTTTCAGAGGATCACAGTAGTGTAACAACCAACCTTGTAAAGGGATCAAAATCATCAGGTAGATTACATTAGTCATAGAAATACAAAAGTATTCATAAATATAAAAAATCCTTATGTACAATTTATAGAGATGCAGCAGTATATGATACATGGTCTCCAACCAATTAAATACTTCTCAAATACTCAAATACATAAAAAGAGCTTTTGTGCACATGTGTATTAATTAAGTATATAGATATTTTGTAATACGGCATATTAAAGGTTCACCTGATCACAAATGATCTGCAGAAGCCCAACCACATGGGGGACCCCATTCTCGGCGCTCTGTCACTTCTAGAATGCATGCTAAAACCTAAGAGGTCAAACCTGGAGTGGCTCAAAGAGACCATGATGATCAAGAACATCGAGATTGCGTGCATTATCACAGCAGATATTGAGAGAAAATGCACCACATTAGTTAAGGGAACATCCAGCTTAGCTTTTACGCCCGTTTTATAGTTCCCTATTAAGATTGACCAACGTCATTCCATAATAGTAAGATTGTTAACATGCCTATCACAGGTATGGCAGTCACATTAATAGTATAACTGCTTATTGTATAGATATTATTTAGATATTCTTCACAGTTCATAGGGGACAAAAAATTATTCATAATAGAAAAGGGGCATAAAGGCACCAGTAGAACTCTACTCTAATACCAGTATCATGGTGCATGGAACAGAGCTCCCCAAAACACCTAAATGTAATTGGTTACCCAAATCTATACATTATGGACTCCATAGACTCCCCAAAACCTCCAAAATGTATTATCAGTAGTTTATATATGGATACATGATTAGGTGTTTAGGTACATGATTAACACCAATGACTACAGGCATTGGTGTTAAAAAGGTGGTAAGACGTACAAAGTTATTTTCATCCTAAGTCTAAGTCTATTTAATGCCATATTAAAAAACTATTTTCTAATAAACTTTAATTAAAAATTCCCTATCCTTCCCTAACTACACACATTAACTGTTTTTCTGTTTTTGTATTTCCTACTTCCTTTTTGATGACACTTTGTTTGAGAATCCCCAGTGCACACTAACATACTTAAATTAAGCACCATCAAGTGTCTCCCCTACCCCCTTACTGAAATGAAACATCATCAGTGACCTCCATTTAATGGACTTGGCTAGTCCCTCTGTGATGTGCACAATGACAGTGCGCTCTGTTGCTGGCTCAGATCAGCAGTAATGAGTCGGCAACAGAGCAGAGTACACTGTCAGTGCACCTTCTAGGATGAATACCCAGCTTTCAGAGACCAGCGCTGCCTCCACAAGTGACGTCACAAGGGTCAAAGGGATGAGCAACTCTGCAAATATACACCGTCATTGCCTCAACATTGACTTTGGTGTTTCGTATTAGGATGATTGCTTGTCCCTTTGACCTGAATATGGGCTCGAATACCCTCTATGTTTGACTGGTGAAGTTATATATACTAATTGTACCTATTTTTAATTTAGGATTTTATGGATTTTTATACAGAAATTTGATGGTATCCATCCATCCATGGAATCATATAACTATATATTACAGGACCGAACAACAAAGAAACAGACGCAGGCAGCCGCTTCGGAGATGTTCCAGTTTGTTAGAAAACTTTGGAGACAATTCTTGTGAAATGCAGAAAGTTTGATCTATCAGGGATTTGCTTACCCTGGCTTCATTTCCTCTTGCACAGGAAGCAGCCATAGAAATAACAAGCAGCTATTCATTATGTGAGCTCTGAGATGCACATACTAATGTTAAAAGATTTTCTGGATCTGATTCAAAGTGGAATATTTTCTTCTTTGCAAGTGCTGCATTTAAAAAAAAAAAAATATGAACTTACCCTGCACCAACAAGTAAAATGTACATAGGATAGGATTACAGGCTAAGTAAAGATGCTTGCATTTGGTACGTGATCTCGGGCATATCCTACTAATCTGCCGCATGTCACATAGGGGTCATGTATAAAGAGGTTTTCAGGTTCGGGCACATCATTTGGCTGCTACTGGAAGTCATTTTCTTGTGATCCATGATAACAGTCAGAGGCGTAACCTAAAACCCTGGATCTTAGAGCAAAATGTGTAGCAGAGCCCAGAGCTATCATACGTCATATATAGCACTTTTCACTTCATATGGAGAAAGCCTTGTTGGGGACCTAAGGGCTCCAAGATTATGGCCCTGGTACCAATTTCTACTATAGGGCATAGTACAGTTTTGGAAAATAAATTAAATGCACAAAGGGTACTTTCCATGTGAGACAGCTTTGACTTGTTCGTTTTACTTAAACATAGTTATTAGGACCTGTGCTTGATGCCAGTGAATAGGAACAATCGTTGTTTTTGGTCAAAGGCTTGAAAACCTGTCCTGAAAATGAGCTGCATGTAGAATTGATCAAAAAGATTCGCAGGACCATGGTCCAGCGGCCACGACTGTATTTCATGGCCAACTGATAAGAGCTCTGCTCACCACCTGCTACCTGACGGCATCCCCAACAGTTCTTCTGACTAGTAGGCCTTGTACGATGTCATTGTTGTGGCGTGATGTCATACCAGGCCTAATAATCAGAAGAGGCTTAGGAGATGCAGGAGGTAGGAAGTGGTTATCAGAGTTTCCATCCGGTAGCCATGAACTATCAAGGTGGCCACTGGGCCCGGGCTCTGAGAATCTTTTTGACCAACTCTAACTGAATAGCTTATTAATAGAGATGAGCAAATCGATCAGTAGGACCCTGAACTGCAACCATGTGAACATTCCTAGATCTGTTTTTGACTAGTTGGCCTGTTGCAACATCATTGTTGCAGAATGACGCTCATACAACGTGGTGCCATGTTGGCTAATCAATAGAGGAGCCGGAGATGCTGTCAGGTTGGAGGCAGTTTTCAGGGTTCATCTGTACTCATTACAAGCAAGAGATCAGATACCATTAATGACCTGCGAACGTGTGCACAACATAATCAGGACAGGTTTTCTGAAGAGAATGATCCTTTCTACTGGCTGACATTTATTCAGCAGTTTATGAAAGTTTTGGGCGAAATCTAAGCCGGTGTACTAGACCATGATGTTTTCAATGACTGTCAGTTCTCATGAGAGTATAAAAAATCATTTGTGTTTCATCCAGAAAACTTGATCTATTTTTTTCTCATTTGTTATCCATATGGAATTCGTTTTTATACATCTACATCAATTAAAAATGTATAAAACCAAGTTTCCTATGTTTAACAATTGCAATATTTCCATACAAAGCAGATGCTACCTGATGGCTCTGTACGAAATCTTATTTTTTGCCCACCCTAACACTTGAATGGCCGAGACTCGTCGAATACATGGAATAATACTGGTCTGAGCATTATCCGTTTTTCCCAGACGGCACTCGCTCTGACAATATGGTTGGGTGAACTTAGCCCAGATGTACTATGCCTAAAGCCACAAAAAGTGGAAATTTTTGCTGCAATTCTTCGCTTGCTTATGGAACTCGTATATTTAATTGTTCTTTTTACTTTAGGATAGACTAAAATGTGCTAAAATAATGAAAGTGGTTCTCCTGTGAGCATGTGCAGTAGGAAGCTTCATGTGTAGGGAGATGTGCTCCCAGTGTGTATTCTTGAGATACTAAGGGTTCCGAGGTAAGAAGAGGCTGCTCAGATACCTAAGAACAGGTCTTCCATCAGAATCAATATCCGTATTCTGGACAACCTGTCTAATTAATGTGAATTAATGTGACTATTTTCACACTGGCCACTAGGCCTTAATTTTGACTCAGACTTCCTGTCCTATAGAGTTAATTTTTCAGCAGTCTCATTATCATCATAGACAGAATTATAACCAAAGGTAACACCTCTATATACAGTAGATAACACCATTCACGGTAGATTATGTCACAGCCCCCCCTCAATTCACAATGACCTTTGCCCAGATGGGAGCATTCACAGATAACGCTCCTATATAAATATTTAAGGACTGATCCATTATTGCAATAGTTTATTCTTTTGTTCTACTTTTTGGTTGTTTTCGCCCTTTTTTCATTTGCGTCTAACTCTTCTTGTAATTTGTGCCTTTTTAAAGTCAACTTGATATGCGTTCAGCTTTTTTTTTTTCTTATGTCCACCATTGTGTGGATGTTTTTAGCTGACAAAAATGTGCCCTTTTTTGCACAAATGAACACCAGTCTTCCCATTAATAGTTTCCATACATATTTTGTTGCTCAATTTTTTTCACAATATTTTGAAAAACATGAAACGTTTTGCTCTAAAAAGTCACAAAAACGGTTAAAAACAAACATAAAGATTATTTTTTTTTACTTTTTACAAAATTTGAAAACCCAGTATGTCGTTTCGAAGAATTTGGATGGCAACAATTGTCACAAGATAAAAAAAAAAAAAAAAGAAAAGTGGCTTAAAAAAGGTCACAAATGATGAATCAGGCCAATGTGTAAAGTACTGGTGAAGAATGGAAAGTAGAAATCAAATGTTAGCCCAAGTGGCCAATGTGAAAATTGCAAGGTATTAAGAAAAAAAATCATTATGTCTTTATATACATTTAGCGTAAAATCCTGATTTAAGTGTTAACTAATTAATAGCCTTAATCCAAGAATAAAAAAAACAGCTCATTCCCTCCTAATCTATCTCAATGCTTCCACTTTTTCCCAGGGTAGGTCCACCTCCCCCCCTGCAGCTGTAGGTTTATGTCATAATGACTGTTTTCCTGGCCTTCTGGCTCCTGATGATTTAAGATTGACAGAATTTGTGAGATGCCACTACAGCTGTATTGGATGTCTAAAAGGAAGCAAGTGGAGAATTTAACTACTTGAGGACCAGACCACATTTTTACTATAATGAATTTGTCCACAATGATTTTTTTTTCCATTAAATCACTTTCACTCCATTTTTCATGTACGAGTTTTATCTGTGTTTTTCCCGGAGAGAACGCATCTCCACTATCATTTATGGAGCTGTTCAAGTATCCATGTTTTTTGCGTCCACAAGAAAATGAATGAATGTGCTTAGTTTTTAAAGCCTCTTTTGAAAATGGAAGGAAATTAATGAAAACCGATTGTCACAACTCTGTTGCCGGATATCTGGGGGTCAAGGGCTCCTTCCCTGTCCCTTGCGCTAGGGGTGCCATAGCTATCCCTTCCCTTCTCCCCGGATTACTTCTAATGGTGAAGACACTGCGGCCACCTACTTTGCTGAACTCCTGAATCCGGCCATAATCTATTCCCTCCCACACTCATGGAAGTGGCTAATAGTAGTGTATGGAAATACACAAAACCAGACTAACAAGGGAATACATACAGGGATAAAGGAAAATACCAATGATACAAATATGCACTCAAAAACAACAGAGTGGAACACCGGAAAGGGAAGGAAGGAAGAAAAAACAAATAAGAGAGGATGATGAAATGCACACAACCGAATAACCAAGCAGCAGTCCAAAACACTCCAAACGCTGTTGTGAATTCTGTGGCTGAGTTCACTTCTGTGGTCACAAGTGGTATTGCAGTCTCTGGGCTTCCTCCCTCAGGTGTTTTGGTGAGCTCGTTGGCTGCCTTGCTATTTAGCGCCACCTGAGTCTGTCTTCCTTGCTCCTTGTCAATATTCCAGTGTTGGATCTGAGCTACTGCATCTTTCCTTGGGCCTGCTGCTCTGCTAGATAAGTGCTTCTAGTTTGTTTTCTGTTTTTTTCTGTCCAGCTTGCTATTGTCTTTTTCTGGAAGCTCTGAGAAGCAGAGGGGTGCACCGCCGTGCTGTTAGTTCGGCACGGTGGGTCTTTTTGCCCCTTTGCGTGGTTTTCGTTTTAGGGTTTTTTGTAGACTGCATAGTTCTCTTTGCTATCCTCGCTCTGTCTAGAATATCGGGCCTCACTTTGCTGAATCTATTTCATTCCTACGTTTGTCTTTTCATCTTGCTAACAGTCATTATATGTGGGGGGCTGCCTATTCCTTTGGGGTATTTCTCTGAGGTAAGTCAGGCTTGTATTTCTATCTTCAGGCAAGTCAGCTCCTCAGGCAGTGCCGAGTTGCATAGGTAGTTGTTAGGCGCAATCCACTGCTGCTTATAGTTGTGTGAGGATAGATCAGGTACTGCAGTCTACAGAGATTCCACGTCTCAGAGCTCGTCCTATTGTTTTTGGTTATTGCCAGATCTCTGTATGTGCGCTGATTACTGCACGCTGTGTTGCCTGATTGCCAGCCATAACAGTACAAGGAGCCACACCAATGATTCCCAATAGAGGGAAAAAAGAAATCCTGACATCATTTTTTTTTCTTAGCTCTGTCTTCAGTCGTTTTTTTCCCCTAGACATTAGAGTGCTTCAGGACACAGCTGTGGACATGGATATTCAGGCTCTGTGCTCCTCAATGGATAATCTCGTTGTAAATGTACAAAAGATTCAAGATACTATTGATCAGAAATCGATGCTAGAACCAAGAATTCCGATTCCTGATTTGTTTTTTGGTGACAGAACTAAGTTCCTGAGCTTCAGAAACAATTGTAAGCTATTTTTGGCCTTGAAACCTCATTCTTCTGGTAATCCTATTCAACAGGTTTTGATTATTATTTCTTTTTTGCGCGGCGACCCACAGGACTGGGCGTTTTCTCTTGCACCAGGAGATTCTGCATTGAGTAATGTTGATGCATTTTTCCTGGCGCTCGGATTGCTTTACGATGAGCCTAATTCAGTGGATCAGGCCGAGAAAAATCTGCTGGCTTTATGCCAGGGTCAGGATGATGTAGAAGTATATTGTCAGAAATTTAGGAAATGGTCAGTACTCACTCTGTGGAATGAATCTGCACTAGCGGCTTTGTTCAGAAAGGGTCTCTCTGAAGCTCTTAAGGATGTAATGGTGGGATTTCCTATGCCTGCTGGTTTGAATGAGTCTATGTCCTTGGCCATTCAGATCGGTCGTCGCTTGCGCGAGCGTAAATCTGTGCACCATCTGGCGGTACTGCCTGAGAGTAAACCTGAGCCTATGCAGTGCGACAGGACTATGACTAAAGTAGAACGGCAAGAACACAGACGTCTGAACAGACTGTGTTTCTATTGTGGTGATTCTACTCATGCTATTTCTAATTGTCCTAAACGCACTAGGCGGTTCGATAGCTCTGCCGTTATTGGTACTGTACAGTCCAAATTCCTTTTGTCCATTACCTTAATGTGCTCTTTGTCATCGTATTCTGTCATGGCGTTTGTGGATTCAGGCGCTGCCCTGAATCTGATGGATTTGGATTATGCTAAACGTTGTGGATTTTTCTTGGAGCCTTTGCGGTGTCCTATTCCGTTGAGAGGAATTGATGCTACACCTTTGGCCAAGAATAAGCCTCAGTACTGGGCCCAGCTGACCATGTGTATGGCTCCTGCACATCAGGAAGTTATTCGCTTTCTGGTACTGCATAATTTGCATGATGTGGTCGTGTTGGGGTTGCCATGGCTACAAACCCATAATCCAGTATTGGATTGGAACTCTATGTCGGTAACCAGCTGGGGTTGTCAGGGAGTACATGGTGATGTTCCATTTTTGTCTATTTCGTCATCCATTCCTTCTGACATCCCAGAGTTCTTGTCGGACTTTCAGGATGTATTTGAAGAGTCCAAGTCTGATGCCCTACCTCCGCATAGGAATTGTGATTGTGCTATCGATTTGATTCCTGGTAGTAAATTCCCTAAGGGTCGTTTATTTAATTTGTCCGTACCTGAACACACCGCTATGCGCAGTTATGTGAAGGAGTCCCTGGAGAAGGGACATATTCGCCCATCGTCGTCACCATTGGGAGCAGGGTTCTTTTTTGTAGCCAAGAAGGATGGTTCGCTAAGACCGTGTATTGATTACCGCCTTCTTAATAAGATCACTGTTAAGTTTCAGTATCCCTTGCCATTGATTTCTGACTTGTTTGCTCGGATTAAGGGGGCTAGTTGGTTTACTAAGATTGATCTTCGTGGTGCGTATAATCTGGTGAGAATCAGGCAGGGAGATGAATGGAAAACGGCATTTAATACGCCCGAGGGTCATTTTGAGTATCTGGTGATGCCGTTCGGACTTGCCAATGCTCCATCTGTTTTTCAGTCTTTTATGCATGACATTTTCCGTGAGTATCTGGATAAATTCTTGATTGTTTACTTGGATGACATTTTGATCTTCTCAGATGATTGGGAGTCTCATGTGAAGCAAGTCAGAATGGTTTTCCAGGTACTGCGTGCTAATTCCTTGTTCGTGAAGGGATCAAAGTGTCTCTTCGGTGTGCAGAAAGTTTCATTTTTGGGGTTCATCTTTTCCCCTTCTACTATCGAGATGGATCCGGTTAAGGTTCAGGCCATCCAGGATTGGACTCAGCCGACATCTCTAAAAAGTCTGCAGAAATTCCTGGGCTTTGCTAATTTTTATCGTCGCTTCATCTGTAATTTTTCTAGCATTGCCAGACCATTGACCGATTTGACCAAGAAGGGTGCTGATTTGGTTAATTGGTCTCCTGCTGCCGTGGAAGCTTTTCAGGAGTTGAAGCGTCGTTTTTGCTGTGCCCCTGTGTTGTGTCAACCTGATGTTTCTCTTCCGTTCCAGGTCGAGGTTGATGCTTCTGAGATTGGTGCAGGGGCGGTTTTGTCACAGAGAGGTTCTGGTTGCTCAGTGTTCAAACCATGTGCTTTCTTTTCCAGGAAATTTTCTGCTGCTGAGCGTAATTATGATGTGGGCAACCGAGAGTTGCTGGCCATGAAGTGGGCATTCGAGGAGTGGCGTCATTGGCTTGAGGGTGCTAAGCATCGCGTGGTGGTATTGACTGATCATAAGAACTTGACTTATCTCGAGTCTGCCAAGCGCTTGAATCCTAGACAGGCCCGTTGGTCGTTATTTTTTGCTCGTTTTGATTTTGTGATTTCGTACCTTCCGGGCTCTAAAAATGTGAAGGCGGATGCTCTGTCTAGGAGTTTTGTGCCCGACTCTCCGGGGTTATCTGAGCCGGCGAGTATCCTCAAAGAAGGAGTCATTGTGTCTGCCATCTCCCCTGATTTGCGGAGAGTGTTGCAGAAATTTCAGGCTAATAAACCTGATCGTTGTCCGGCCGAGAAACTGTTCGTCCCTGATAGGTGGACTAGTAAAGTTATCTCTGAACTTCATTGTTCGGTGCTGGCCGGTCATCCAGGAATCTTTGGTACCAGGGAGTTGGTTGCTAGATCCTTCTGGTGGCCATCTCTGTCACGGGATGTGCGTGCTTTTGTGCAGTCCTGTGGAATTTGTGCTAGGGCTAAGCCCTGCTGTTCACGTGCCAGTGGGTTGCTTTTGCCCTTGCCGGTCCCGAAGAGGCCTTGGACACATATTTCGATGGATTTCATTTCTGACCTTCCCGTTTCTCAAAAAATGTCGGTCATTTGGGTGGTCTGTGATCGCTTTTCTAAAATGGTCCATCTGGTGCCCTTGGTTAAATTGCCTTCCTCCTCTGATTTGGTGCCTTTGTTCTTCCAGCATGTGGTTCGTTTACATGGCATTCCTGAGAATATTGTTTCTGACAGAGGTTCCCAGTTTGTCTCGAGGTTCTGGCGAGCCTTTTGTGGTAGGATGGGCATTGACCTATCTTTCTCCTCGGCCTTCCATCCTCAGACTAATGGCCAGACCGAACGAACCAATCAGACCTTGGAAACATATCTGAGATGTTTTGTTTCCGCTGACCAGGATGATTGGGTGTCATTTTTGCCGTTGGCTGAGTTCGCCCTTAATAATCGGGCCAGCTCGGCTACCTTGGTCTCTCCATTTTTCTGCAATTCTGGGTTCCATCCTCGTTTCTCTTCAGGACAGGTTGAGTCTTCGGACTGTCCTGGTGTGGATTCTGTGGTGGACAGGTTGCAGCAGATCTGGACTCAGGTAGTGGACAATTTGACCTTGTCCCAGGAGAAGGCTCAGCTTTTCGCTAATCGCAGACGCCGTGTGGGACCCCGACTTCGTGTTGGGGATTTGGTTTGGTTATCTTCTCGTCATATTCCTATGAAGGTTTCCTCTCCTAAATTTAAACCTCGTTTTATTGGTCCGTATAGGATTTCTGAGATTCTCAATCCGGTGTCTTTTCGTCTGACCCTCCCAGACTCCTTTTCCATACATAATGTATTCCATAGGTCGTTGTTGAGGAGATACGTGGCACCTATGGTTCCATCTGTGGAGCCTCCTGCCCCTGTTTTGGTGGAGGGGGAATTGGAGTTTATTGTGGAGAAGATTTTGGATTCTCGTGTCTCTAGACGGAAACTCCAGTATCTGGTCAAATGGAAGGGTTATGCTCAGGAAGATAATTCCTGGGTTTTTGCCTCTGGTGTCCATGCCCCAGATCTTGTTCGTGCCTTTCATGTGGCTCATCCTGGTCGGCCTGGGGGTTCTGGTGAGGGTTCGGTGACCCCTCCTCAAGGGGGGGGTACTGTTGTGAATTCTGTGGCTGAGTTCACTTCTGTGGTCACAAGTGGTATTGCAGTCTCTGGGCTTCCTCCCTCAGGTGTTTTGGTGAGCTCATTGGCTGCCTTGCTATTTAGCTCCACCTGAGTCTGTCTTCCTTGCTCCTTGTCAATGTTCCAGTGTTGGATCTGAGCTACTGCATCTGTCCTTGGGCCTGCTGCTCTGCTAGATAAGTGCTTCTAGTTTGTTTTCTGTTTTTTTCTGTCCAGCTTGCTATTGTCTTTTTCTAGAAGCTCTGAGAAGCAGAGGGGTGCACCGCCGTGCTGTTAGTTCGGCACGGTGGGTCTTTTTGCCCCTTTGCGTGGTTTTCGTTTTAGGGTTTTTTGTAGACTGCATAGTTCTCTTTGCTATCCTCGCTCTGTCTAGAATATCGGGCCTCACTTTGCTGAATCTATTTCATTCCTACGTTTGTCTTTTCATCTTGCTAACAGTCATTATATGTGGGGGGCTGCCTATTCCTTTGGGGTATTTCTCTGAGGTAAGTCAGGCTTGTATTTCTATCTTCAGGCTAGTCAGCTCCTCAGGCAGTGCCGAGTTGCATAGGTAGTTGTTAGGCGCAATCCACTGCTGCTTATAGTTGTGTGAGGATAGATCAGGTACTGCAGTCTACAGAGATTCCACGTCTCAGAGCTCGTCCTATTGTTTTTGGTTATTGCCAGATCTCTGTATGTGCGCTGATTACTGCACGCTGTGTTGCCTGATTGCCAGCCATAACAAAACGCCTCCTCAAACAACCAACTACACCAGCTCCAGAGCCATCAAGAAACTAATACTGGCATCTCAGATAGCCAGAGGATATATATAGGACAGGGGAGTGGCCAACACTGAACAGCTGAGATCATCAATGCTGGAAAGCACTAGAAGCTCTTAATTGAACAGTTTAACCCCTGCACTGCAAGCAGAAACCTACACCGTTAAATATGATGGTGAGGTGCTTCTAATCAGTGCAGGAGTGTGGGAAATCAGACGCTGTGATCTTCTGGCACCTCTCTGCCGTGGTAAACCCGTGATACCTGTCCTCTTCTTTCCATCGTCATGTACCACATCTCTAGATCTCCATCATCTTCAATATAGACCAGGACTTTAGGTCAGGTCATTGCATGCTCTAAGGTCATGGTGCATGTTGTGACATTGCGACATCATTACCTCACAATGTACAGTGAACCCCAAGGCCTGATTAGGCTGGATATCCTGGCCTATATTGAAGAGGCTGGAGATATAGCACGTGATGGTGGAAAGAAGAGGACCTGACAGCGGCTATTGAGCTGTCAGATGACCAGAGAGGTGAGCCATGAGATGAGCTTAGCTTTGCTTTTTTATACCATTTGCTGGCTTTAAATGGTTTACCAAATTAGCGCCAAGGGATTTTTATATATTTTAAAAAAAAATTGCAAATCAATTTGAATTCATGCGGGATCACAAGTTTCAGTAAATTCAACTCAAATTCGATCCTCTGCAGATCAGTCTACTCTTCTATATCGTCATGGATATTGCCGTACATATAGATTTCTCGCTCAGATTTTGAAGTTAACGAACATAGAAAACGATGTGTCTTTGATTTTACATAGTAGCTCATGGAGGAATGAAAAAAAAAAGTTGTGTTACCACTAGATGCAGGAAATCTGTATGATGAGGAGACAAGAATAGTCTCGAAAGTTTGCAATTTGTTACCATCTTTTCAGTTAGCCATTAAAAGGTATCAACCACTGAGGACTCTCAATTCTAAATGTGTTACCACTAGGAAAGACTATAGTGTCTGACAAAAGAACTAGAACAATCCACAACTCATGAAATACCTAGATGTCTGGAATACGGACCCCTGGGCACTCCACGTCCTGGGGTACTGTGCCGAAGCACATGACAGCTGTCTATCATACGGCTGTAAACTTTATAAAGCTGCATCATTTTATATTAAAACCGTTAAAGTCTGATATACTATCAATGACATTTTAAGTTCCCATGGTACAGCATCTTGAGGGTTAAACTTTCCATGTAGTTCTGTATGGCGTCAAAAGGTCACATAGCCTACTCTTTGTTATCATGATTCAACTGTTGTCTTGAAGCTACAGACAGTATATTAATAAAATGACATCGGCTCTGATCCCCAAGATGTTTCGGCAGGAAGCCAAGAGATTTCCATGCAGAAGCCAGCCCTTCAAAGGAACAAAGCACAATAAGAAAAAAATATCTCATGCACATGTACGCCGGCTAGAGAACGAGGGAGGGACAGATTTAAAGTAGGGGATGAGAGACGACTTGGCATGGACTACTAAAATAATAAAAAATTGTGCAACCCACGCATTTCACTTATTTTTATTCCTGGACATTTTGTATTGTCCTGCTCATGATAAGATCAATTGGCATTCCATACATTTCCAAAACGTTTTCCCTAATGACTATATGGGGATATTTAATCTTAATTATATGAAATCAGCAATGGTTCATGCAGGAAAATTGTTCTAAAATTGCACTAAAGATATCCATATTTTCCACATGTTAGATGACTTTTCATATGGTCAGCCAAATGTTCATTTATTGTAAACTGCACAACTATTTTAAAATAGCAAATTGAATCTTTTTCTCAGCTGCCGGTTAGCCGTGAGGTCCACCATTGATAACAGTTGATCCCTGAAGGTTTAGGAAGCTTGACCTACCTCGATCAGCTTCCATCAAACTGTTAACTACTTCTAAACTACCGTATTTAGTTATCCTTTAAGCAATAAAGTTATGATTGTTTTTACGAGACATCGTTAGTTACCTTATTTTGCTTTCTACTTTCCCAAATACTATGTTACAATGATATTGTACACCGACGAGCAAAAGGATAACAATGTTTTGAATTTTTAGTTTTCAATCTCCATATCTCGCCAACGACTACTACTTTGAACGAGAGACTACCATCGTTTTATAAACAATCATCTTGGCTGTCTCATTCGTAAATTTGACTTCCAACTATTTAACATACCATACAAAGTTGGTGCATACTGGTCACCTCACTTGGGAATCAACCTAATAACACACTGATCTATTAGGGAATGTGAGAACAGGTTGTAATTTCTATTCAATTGGAAGTGAAAGGTTTTTCCTCCACCTGGCGCAAAACAGTAACAGTGCAGTGACATGACGAGAATCTGCATAACTAATCATATGCTAAATAGTTGCAAGGTAAATTTATATATGAGATAGCCAAGATGATTGTCTATAAAATAATGGTGGTCTCACATTCAAAGCTGTAGTGGATGGTGAGATATGGAGCCTGAAAGTAAAACGTTAAAAATATTGTTACTAATGATGGGCAAGCGTGCTCGGCACTGCTCGATACTTGATCAAGAGTTGGAGTGCTCAATTCCCTGTAAAAAGCTCATCAAGATTCTGAATCAGCTGAGCCACGTGCATAGAGAGATAGAGATGGATAGATAGATAGATAGATAGATAGATAGATAATAGATAGATAGATAGATAGATAGATATGGGATAGATAGATAGATAGATAGATAGATAGATAGATAGATAGATAGATAGATAGATAGATAGATAGATAGGAAATAGATAGATAGATAGATAGATAGATAATAGATAGATGGATATTAAATGGATATTAGATAGATTGATAGATGGATAGATAGATAATTGATAGAGGATAGATAAATAATATATAGACATGATAGATAGATAGATAGATAGATAGATAGATAGATAGATAGATAGATAGATAGATAGATAGATAATAGATAGATAGATAGATAATAGATAGATGGATATTATATAGAAAGATAGATAATAGATAGAGTATAGATAGATAGATAGATAGATAATAGATAGATGGATATTAGATAGATACATAGATAGATAGATAAATAGATAGACAGATAGATAGATAATAGATAGATACAGTGGGGCAAAAAAGTATTTAGTCAGTCAGCAATAGTGCAAGTTCCACCACTTAAAAAGATGAGAGGCGTCTGTAATTTACATCATAGGTAGACCTCAACTATGGGAGACAAACTGAGAAAAAAAAATCCAGAAAATCACATTGTCTGTTTTTTTAACAATTTATTTGCATATTATGGTGGAAAATAAGTATTTGGTCAGAAACAAAATTTCATCTCAATACTTTGTAATATATCCTTTGTTGGCAATGACAGAGGTCAAACGTTTTCTGTAAGTCTTCACAAGGTTGCCACACACTGTTGTTGGTATGTTGGCCCATTCCTCCATGCAGATCTCCTCTAGAGCAGTGATGTTTTTGGCTTTTCGCTTGGCAACACGGACTTTCAACTCCCTGCAAAGGTTTTCTATAGGGTTGAGATCTGGAGACTGGCTAGGCCACTCCAGGACCTTGAAATGCTTCTTACGAAGCCACTCCTTCGTTGCCCTGGCGGTGTGCTTTGGATCATTGTCATGTTGAAAGACCCAGCCACGTTTCATCTTCAATGCCCTTGCTGATGGAAGGAGGTTTGCACTCAAAATCTCATGATACATGGCCCCATTCATTCTTTCATGTACCCGGATCAGTCGTCCTGGCCCCTTTGCAGAGAAACAGCCCCAAAGCATGATGTTTCCACCACCATGCTTTACAGTAGGTATGGTGTTTGATGGATGCAACTCAGTATTATTTTTCCTCCAAACACGACAAGTTGTGTTTCTACCAAACAGTTCCAGTTTGGTTTCATCAGACCATAGGACATTCTCCCAAAACTCCTCTGGATCATCCAAATGCTCTCTAGCAAACTTCAGACGGGCCCAGACATGTACTGGCTTAAGCAGTGGGACACGTCTGGCACTGCAGGAGCTGAGTCCATGGTGGCGTAGTGTGTTACTTATGGTAGGCCTTGTTACATTGGTCCCAGCTCTCTGCAGTTCATTCACTAGGTCCCCCCGTGTTGTTCTGGGATTTTTGCTCACCGTTCTTGTGATCATTCTGACCCCACGGGGTGGGATTTTGCGTGGAGCTCCAGATCGAGGGAGATTATCAGTGGTCTTTAATGTCTTCCATTTTCTAATTATTGCTCCCACTGTTGATTTCTTCACTCTAAGCTGGTTGGCTATTGCAGATTCAGTCTTCCCAGCCTGGTGCAGGGCTACAATTTTGTTTCTGGTGTCCTTTGACAGCTCTTTGGTCTTCACCATAGTGGAGTTTGGATTCAGACTGTTTGAGGGTGTGCACAGGTGTCTTTTTATACTGATAACAAGTTTAAACAGGTGCCATTACTACAGGTAATGAGTGGAGGAAAGAGGAGACTCTTAAAGAAGAAGTTACAGGTCTGTGAGAGCCAGAAATCCTGATTGTTTGTTTCTGACCAAATACTTATTTTCCACCATAATATGCAAATAAATTGTTAAAAAAACAGACAATGTGATTTTCTGGATTTTTTTTTCTCAGTTTGTCTCCCATAGTTGAGGTCTACCTATGATGTAAATTACAGACGCCTCTCATCTTTTTAAGTGGTGGAACTTGCACTATTGCTGACTGACTAAATACTTTTTTGCCCCACTGTAGATATTAGATAGATAGATATTAGATAGATAGATAGATAGATAATAGATATACATGAAAGATAGATAGATAGATATTAGATAGATAGATATTAGATAGATAGATAATAGATAGATGATTGATAGATAGATAGATAGATAGATAGATAGATAGATAGATAGATAGATAGATAGATAATAGATAGACATGATAGATAGATAGATAGATAGATAAATACTTTTTTCCCCACTGTAGAGGAGGTGGAGTTGAGTAGATTGAGAAATAGTTTTGTGAGAAAAGATTCAGTATAATGTGAGCTTTCATAATTTAATCCTCTACTCTGACTGGGATTTTCAGTCCAGTGGGTGGTCCTATCAGGGACTGACAACTGTCTTTGTAAGTGTGCATTCAAAGATAGCTGCCAATAACTTATAGGACCGCCACTGGACTTAAAATCCCAGAAAGAGCAGAGGATTAAATTATGAAAATACAGGTTATACTAAATCTTTTCTCACAAAGCTATATGTTAGGGGTCGAGTTCCTGCCTCTTCACAGGGGGAATCTCGGGCCATCTCCGCTGCGGTCTCCCATTCTTCTCCTGCCGCAGTGGAGCTTGCTCAGCGGAGACGTCGATCCCAGCATCTCGCTCAGTCTGACTCTGTGCTTAGAGTTACTGCTGCGTTTCCTGCTTCTCCCATTGAAGTCAGTGCTGGGCAGCGGCGAGCGGACGCTTCTGGGGCTAAGTCCTGCTTTTCACATTCTGAGCATGCCCAGAGTAAGATCTCTCAGTGGAGATCGAGGGTCACATGATCAGATACTGCAGCTAAGGTCCTTGTAGCTGCTAGGACTAAATCCTGCTTTGCACTCTGAGCATGCCCAGGGCGAGATCTCTCAGTGGAGATCCAGGGTCACATGCTCAGGTGCTGCAGCACTTCATTGGTCCTTCTTTGGAAGGTCCTAAACATGCTGCAGCTATTTAAGCCTCGCATGGCCGCACGGCCATGCGCTAGTATTGTCTTTTGTAAATGTGTGTGTGTTGCGAGTGAAAGTCGTTCTTTAAAATCCCCTCCCTATTGTATGACTGCTTGCGGAAGGTGGGTGATTGCTACCTAGCGCCCGACTTAGCCATCAGCACGGTACACACATTACAGCGTCTTATTGCTGTGACCGCCAGTGCGGCGCCGTGCGCTTTCTCTGCGCTTTCCTAACCCAAGCCTGGGTGGTTAGTGGCGTCCGCCAGTGCGGCACCGCACGCACTCTCATGCCTCTAAAATATATTCTCTTGGTGCGGTACCGCGGCCCTGTGACTCAACAGGGTTCGCTTCCTTCACACTGGGTGAAGTTAACCCAAGTGTGTATTCATATTGTACCGCCATCTCGTCCGTCTCTACTAGCAGCAGGGTTTTCACCTGCACGGTGGACCTCGGACGGCGAACGCACCTAATACCATTACACCTTATACTTGGTGCGTTCCGCCAGTCCTAACACTATATATCAATCTACTCAGCTCCTCCTACTCTATATCATCCTACCTGTAGTTAGGACTGTATTTTCATGGTGACACATTCCTTTTAAGGAACAGACTAGGCAGGTACTGGTAGTCAGACTCCATAGAAACTAGCTGTACATTATAAAAGATAAAAGCTCTCATTGTAGGAGAATGACAGCAGATAGAAAAAGCAAGTCAATTGCAAACTTGCTTATTTTCTTGCTGTGTAACTAAAATAACTTAATAGCTTGAGAATACATATTTAAATTTGCCCTGTGCATGCACAACAGACATAACTTGGCCAGATCAGCCAATTATAACAGGAAGTCAGCCCATCTCGACAGGAATGGGCAATTGGTCTAATTTGCATGAAGACAGATGTGGTTGAGAAAGAACGATCCAAAGGTGACCTTCTCTTATTGACATCAGCGAATTGTGCATGTTTACAGGGAAGTCGAGTATTATCTATTGGCCAACAGTTTTTAATGTATATGGTCACCTCTACATAGTTGAATGCCCCATGACAAAAGATGTCACATGTTTAAGTGTTTTTCCTTGATCTTTGCTGATCCAGCTAGTAATCATAGTAGGGATGCAATATACATTATGGTACAAGTAATTTTACGGCTTACAGGAGCATTTCCATCTCAGTGTGTCATAACTTAGTGATTGTTGGTGCTCCAACCGCTGTGACCTCCACCGATTCTAAAGATGAAGAAATTTCAGTGCTTCATCCTATTAAAGGGATTGTCCACTACTTGGACAAGCCCATCTCATTCTTCTTGTTTGGCCCCGCTAAAATAAAATCACTTGTACTAACCTACTAACCTCTGGTGCCATCACCGTTCCAGCGCAGTTAGCACTCGCATTCTCGGAGCTCATGTGAGGATGTTACGTTACACGAGCCCTGCACCCAGTCAGTGCAGGCTTCACTATCCCCGTCTTCGTACATACTGAACATCAACAGGAAGTCAGTGATGTGCCTGCTCACTGATTGCTTCTTGCTGTTCAATTTGTCTGAAGGTGGGGCCAGTAATGCTATTGGGTGCAGGGCTTTTGTGACATAACAACCTCACATGAGCCCCTGGAATGCAAGGTGAACCAGATTTTAGTATAGGTGTTTTTATTTTAACTGGGCCAAACTTGAGAATTGAGAAGGTTTTGGCCAACTAGTGGACAACCCCTTAAACACTTTTTCATGTGCACAGGTGTGGTCCTGGCCACCAGCTGTAGCTCGGTGCCATTCAAAAAAAGGGAGTGCCACTGTTAGGGGTCGAGTTCCCACTTCTGCACAGGGGGAATCTCAGGCCGTTTCTGCTGCGGTCTCCCATTCTTCTCCTGCAGTAGTGGTACCTGCTCAGCGGACACGTCAGTCCTTGCGTCTGGCTCAGTCTCACTCTGTGCTTAGGCTTGCTGTTGCTTTTCTAGCTTTTGCCATTAAAGTCAGTGCTGGGCAGCGGCGAGCGGACGCTTTTGGGACTATGTCCTGCTTTATCCCTTCTGAGCATGCCCAGGGTGATATCTCCCATTGGAGATCGAGGGTCACATGCTCAGATGCTGCAGCGGTTCCCATTGGTCCTCATGGAAGGTCCTGAAGGTGCTAAACTTCTGTGGTAGCTTCCCATTGGTCATTTATTGGAAGGTCCTGTACGTGCTGCAGCTATATAAGCTTCGCATGACCGCACGGCCATGCACTAGTGTACAATTGTATACGTGTGTTTGTTGTGAGTGCAAGTCGTTCATTAAATATCCCTACCCTATTGTATGACTGCTCGCGTAAGGTGTATGGCTGCTATCTAGCGCCCGACTATCCTCACAACGTGTTACACACGAATCAGCATCTATTGCTGTGACTGCCAGTGCGGCGCCACGCGCCAGTAGTGCGCTTCCTAACCCACGTCCGGGTGCTTAGTGGTGTCTGCCAGCACGGCACAGTTCGCACTTCGGTGCTCCAAAACTATTTCTATTAGTTACCTTATACACCCAGTTGTGGTGTTGTGCGCAAGTAGTCTGAACGGACTTCAACCCCGAGTCTTGGAACTGAGTTTGGTGACTCCTTGCTTGCGCTCTTTAGTGGGGTATTGCGGTCCTGTGGCTTAACAGGGTTCGCTTCCACTGCCTTATAGCACTGCCATTTACTAGCAGCAGGTTTTCACCTGCACGGTGGACCCCGGACTGCGAACGCACCTAATATTATTTCACCTTATACTTGGTGCGTTCCGCCAGTCCTAACAGCCACTGCATGGATAAACTAGAAAAGGGATAAAGCACCAAAGCCTATTTATCTTCAGGATTGATGGAAATGCCAGAGGTCATAACCTCAGTGATCATTAACACTGATGCTATTCAATGACTTTGGCAATGACACAGGTCACACGGTCAAAGTTTTTCAGTATACTGCAGCTATATCGCAGGAAAGTGCAATTGAATGGGTTCGCATTGTAATCTGCAAAATATCGCAAGCACAACAAGCAAAAATCCATCTGATTCAGATTTTTCATGACTTGCTTGTCATGGTAACTAGTGGGTTACAGTGCGAGCCCATTGATTTGCATTTGCTTTCATGTAGAAGTGGAATACAAGAATTTTTGGCTGCATTACGTCTTACGACCAAAGTCTCCATTCAGCCCCAGCCTAAGTGATAGCATGACCTAGGGATATGCAATACCGCCTAAAAGGGTTAATTGTGTTACCACTTAGAAATGGACTGATGTGAGTGCAGATAATCTTTGTACACAGCTGCAGAAGAAGTTGGTGGACTATTGTAACTCTCTACTAATCGGCCTCCCTCTTACCAAACTCTCCCCTCCCTAATTTGTCCTGAATGCTGCAGACAGGATCATATTCCTCACCAACCGTTACACCGATGCCTCTACCTTGTGCCAGTCATTACACTGGCTACCCATCCACTCCAGAATCCAGTACAAAACTATTATCCTCACACACAAAGCTCTCCATGGCTCAGCACCACCCTACATCTCCTCCCTGGTCTCAACCTACCACCCTTCCCGCTCTCTCCATTCTGCTAATTACTTGAGGTTAACATCCTCAATAATCAGAACCTCCCTTTCCGTCTCCAAGACTTTTCAGGTGCTGCGCCAATTCTTTGGAATGCACTCCCCAGGTTAATACGATTAATCCCCACAGTTTTAAGTATGCCCTAAAAATGCATATGTTCAGACTGGACTACCGCCTCAACGCATTAACCTAACTATGCCTGTGTGGCCCATTCCAAAAACTTAAACCATAATCATGATCCTCGCATCCTGTTCTCATACGCTTTATGCATTTTATATCCCTCTGTGTCTGTACTGTTACATATTTAAAGACACAAAAGAGCACAGTGAGGTCAAAAATACTCTGTTGTAAAAAAAATCACAATAATAAGCAAGTGCTAGTCAAAAGATGGAAAAAAACAGGGTATTTAGTTGATACATTTTTTTGCAAAAAAAATGTATACTAAGCTGCTCCACCAATCGTCAAGGTATACCCAAATAGAGCAGATAGTACCTGTATAAGCAGGGTTCAGAGAGGGAATATCCATGTGGACATGCTGGATGGAACAGCTTAAATGCAAATAACCCACAAAGGAGTGGTGGACTCCCCAGTCTTGTAGAAACAGAAACACAACAGAGTATTTTTGACCTCGCTGTGCTCTTTTGTGTCTTCAGGTTTCTTGGTGGTGTGTGAACATGTTCCTACAGACTTGTTCAATGTGCAAGTAGCCGATGTGTTTCTGGTTCTGTTACATATTTAGGCTGATAACTGGTTCATGCAGCTTTACATGAACACCCGATGCTTACACTATGGCTGGTCCGAACAACGAAAGGAATTGTTACCATCCATCTCTCGTGTCTCCCCTCTTTCCTCATAGTTTGTAAGCTTGCGAGCAGCAGGGCCCTCATTCCTCCTGGTATCTGTTTTGATCTGTGTTTATTGCTATGCTGCAATGTCTATTGTCTGTACAAGTCCCCTCTATAATGTAAAGCGCTGCACAATATGTTGGCGCTATATAAATAAAATTATTATTTTTATTATATAAGCAAAAGGAAATTAATGTATTAGTGTTAGAAAATAATGTCCGGCAACTTTTTTTGTTAAGACAGTTCAAGGTTTTACTCAAATTGGGTACATTGGATATTATAAGCTGCTAAGTAGGCGAGTAATAGTTACCATGTGTTATGGCATCTACACAGTTCATAAAGCATGAAAATTAAAACTCATGTATATTTACCTGCTGGGCAAATAAGAATAAGCTTGGATAATGTATACAGAGACATTATGGAGCGGCATTCCATTCCGGAGTTATATGAACAATATCCCATGAGGTCAGCTGCCTGCTCCCACTTTCCCGTTATATCCCCTACATATGTATTTCATTCCTGTCAAATCTTTTTTTCATGCCTAATACAAACAAAATGGACCCCCCCAAAAAAGTTCCCGGATATTGCATCTAATTTTAACTTCCATTCCAGCATAAATATACATAAATATATAAATAGCAAAAGGGGATAGGAGATATTACAGAGGCAATTCATCTCGGATAACTCCAGGAGGCCTCGTGAATTACAGTTGCAGATGCGGAATTACTTACATGCTGTATTAATAAAAAGTTTAATATTAATAGCATGGCCGTATTTGAACAACCTTTTGCAGTTTTGTGTATGAAATGAATCTACGCTAAAAGTTGAGTAAATTTGTAAATACGTTAGTTTTTCGGTGTCGATTCTAAGTTGCAATCTCTATTATACGGAACCTCAAAGCTGTATTCCTGATTCTTCAAGATTCTGATTTAAAATCTTTCATGTAAAACTCTTTACAGTTTTATATCTTCAATGAACTGATTAACATAAAAGGCTGAGTAAGTTTGTAAAAACACGACATTACTTTTTTGTTACTGATCCTGATTTACAATCTTTACCACACCCCAATTCTTTAAGATTCGGAACTAAAATCTGTCAAGGAAAACTTTTTACAGTTTTACATAGTCAACGATTTAAGGAAATTGTCCGCTACCAGATCAACCCTTTTTCATGCCCCACGTTTGGCCCCGATGAAATAAAAAAGCTTATACTCATCTCCCGTACCAGCCCATTCCTGCTATCGGCACTCGCATTCCAGGGGCTCTTGTGCGGTTGTAACGACACATGAGGCCAGCGCCTAATCACTTCTGGGGTCACTGTCCCCACCTTAAGGCAAATCAAGAGGAAGATAAAAACAAATTAAGCAAATAACCTACAGTATATAAATAAATGGCAGCAGTGCATGAAATAATATAGGGTATTTGGTTAACATAATTATGATTAAAAAAGTAAAAGCCATCCCACCACGTCACAGTGACCCTATTCTCCACGTCTCTCTCCTGAACCTCACAGACCTGTGTGCTGTATTACAAGTAACTGCAGCAGGAGCCTCCCCCCATGTCCTGTCTGCAATAGGATAAAAGATTTCTAAGCCCCACCCCTTGGCAGTCACCAATCGATAATGCAGGCAGGAGATTAACCTTTGTGTTCTTTTTAGAATTTCTACAAAACTGTTTCATGCCCAAAATGCTGCAGACAATCACACGGTGAGAATGACTATATTTATTAATTATAGAAGGCTGAAGAATGCAAAGAATTTAATTCCAGTGCATATGATCATGGTGATCTGGGTAAATATAATCTATAATCGTCAAGTCGAGAGTGGTAAAAACAGTGTGCATCTCTCATCTTAATAGATTCGTATAATTTTGCAAGTTTGGAGTCAACATTTTCCAAATTTCCAGAAAGATTTTGTCTGGAACTGATATAAATAGGATGAGTTATTAAGTGATGGATCAATAATTACGAAGCATCTTGAGGATTGCCGGAGAACTTGTTGATCCGCGCCTGTTATTATGTACACAGAATAACGGTCACGTTTAATAATAACAAAATTTGCGGCGTCCGGCGCGCTTCACATTCCCGCTACTGGAATCCATTACACATTAATTTGCTTGCAAGTCTCAAATGGTGTATTGATTAGCGAATGTATTTAGCAATTCGGTTTCGCCTGATGTCCCAAGGGGAAGAGAATATCTGTCTATTAGTATTTCGTAAGAGGAGTCAAATACGCAGGACGCGCTAATTGTTTATGTATTATTCACTGAAGGGCCCTCGCTTATTTAGTCTTCAGGTTCCCAATACCTTGTTATACAAATAAGTCGTAAATATGAGCCAGAGCCTTAATGAGTAGTTTGGGGATTTCAAGCTGATATTTGCTTATGAATATTTTATGTAAATTATGAAAGAATAGAAATTGATATGAATTAAACAGTATGGTGTCGTAGCTGGAGACACATCCAATGCTTCAATTAGGAGAATTAAATACGGACCAAGCAAAGGAAAATATTCATATTGCTGTTGGCTCAGTTCTAAAGCTTGGCTAAGTAGATACTGTAGATATTATAGATTAAAACTTGCCAACATTTTTTAATTTTTTTAAACCTTAAAATTAAATTTATAGTCTCACTAGACGCTAAAAATATGTATCCAAGATGGTATATTTGTAGAAGCAACTGGACACCATTGCAAAATTTATAACGCGACCTCATACACTTTGCATGTACCGTTTAAACTACCAGCGTCTTCTCATCTGACTTAAGGCCCGAGTGACAAGATGGACCCTCTGTATATACGTCTTTAGTGAAAAACTATGGGAAATTGGTCAGTAAAAATAGTGAAGGACTGAGCTGGAAGCTTTGCAGGCAGGACAGATGAGTGATGGGCAGATGACAGGTGAGTTTAAATCTTTTTTTAATCGCTTCTCAGCTCTCAAACAAATTTTACTGGATTTTTACGAATCAAATAAGAAAAATTTCAGATTTAGTCAAATTCAAAATTTCAGGGAAATTAGTGACAAATTTGATTTATATACAAATTGATTCACTCATCTCTAGTAGACTTACTGTGATTTTAACGGGACAATCAGGACATTTAAACACCATTGTCAGCACCATCTGGTAACTCCCCCCAAAACAACTAATTTTTGGCTGGGAAGTTGCCTAAACCTTTTGCACTCTAGGTCTCAGGACATACAGGTTCTTCTCACAAAATCAAAATATTATCAAAAAGTTAATTTATTTTTGTTATTCAATACAAAAAGTGAAACTCATATATCATATAGAATCATTACAAACAGACTGATCTCTTTCAAGTGTTTATTTCTGTTAATGTTGACGATTATGGTTTACAGCCAATGAAAGCTCAAAAGTCATTATCTCAGTAAATTAGAATACTTTATAACACCAGCTTAAAAAATTATTTTAAAATCCAAAATGTTGGCCTACTTAAATGTATGTTCAGTAAATGCACTCAATACTTGGTCAGTGCTCCTTTTGTATCAATTACTGCATCAATGCAGCATGGAGATCACACTGTGGCACTGCTGAGCCAGGTACAGTGCCTTGCAAAAGTATTTGGCTCCCCGGAACTTTTCAACCTTTTCCCACATATCATGCTTCAAACATAAAGATACCAAATGTAATGTTTTGGTGAAGAATCAACAACAAGTGGAACACAATTGTGAAGTTGAACGAAATGTATTGGTTATTTAAATTTTTTGTGGAAATTCAAAAACTGAAAAGTGGGGCGTGCAATATTATTCGGCCCCTTTAACTTAATACTTTGTTGCGCCACCTTTTGCTGCAATAACAGCTGCCAGTCGCTTCAGGTATGTCTCTATCAGTTTTGTACATCGAGAGACTGAAATTTTTGCCCATTCTTCCTTGGCAAACAGCTCGAGCTCAGTGAGGTTTGATGGAGATCGTTTGTGAACAGCAGTTTTCAGCTCTTTCCACAGATTCTCGATTGGATTGAGATCTGAACTTTGACTTGACCATTCTAGCACCTGGATACGTTTATTTGTGAACCATTCCATTGTAGGTTTTGCTTTATGTTTGGGATCATTGTCTTGTTGGAAGACAAATCACCGTCCCAGTCTCAGGTCTTTTGCAGACTCCAACAGGTTTTCTTCAGGAATGGTCCTGTATTTGGCTCCATCTTCCCATCAATTTTAATCATCTTCCCTGTCCCTGTTGAAGAAAAGCAGGCCCAAACCATGATGCTGCCACCACCATGTTTGACAGGGGGGATGTGTGTTCAGGGTGATGAGCTGTGTTGCCTTTACGCCAAACATATCGTTTGACATTGTTGCCAAAGTTTGATTTTGGTTTCATCTGACCAGAGCACCTTCTTCCACATGTTTGGTGTGTCTCCCAGGTGGCTTGTTGCAAACTTTAAACAAAACTTTTTATGGATATCTTTGAGAAATGGCTTTCTTCTTGCCACTTTTCCATAAAGGCAAGATTTGTGCAGTGTATGACTGATTGTTGTCCTATGGACAGACTGTCTCACCTCAGCTGTAGATCATTGCAGTTCATCCAGAATGATCATGGGCCTCTTGGCTGCATCTCTGATCAGTCTTCTTCCTGTTTGAGATGAAAGTTTAGAGGGACGGGCCGGGTCTTGGTAGATTTGCAGTGGTATGATACTCCTTCCATTTCAATATGATCGCTTGTACAGTGCTCCTTGGGATGTTTAAAGTTTTAGAAATCATTTTGTATGCAAATCTGGCTTTAAACTTCTCCACAACAGTATCACGGACCTGCCTGTTGTGTGCCTTGGTCTTCATGATGCTCTCTGTGCTTCAAACAGAACCCTGAGACTATCACAGAGCAGGTACATTTATACGGAGACTTGATTACACACAGGTGGATTATATTTATCATCATTAGGCATTTAGGACAACATTGGATCATTCAGAGATCCACAATGAACTTCTGGAGTGAGTTTGCTGCACTGAAAGTAAAGGGGCCGAATAATATTGCACATCCCACTTTTCAGTTTTTAAATTTCCACAAAAATTTAAAATAACCAATAAATTTTGTTCAACTTCACAATTGTCTTCCACTTGTTGTTGATTCTTCACCAAAAATTTACATTTGGTATCTTTATGTTTGAAGCATATATGGGAAAAGGTTGAAAAGTTCCAGGGAGGCAAATACTTTTGCAAGGCACTGTAGGACAGGATTATGTCCCAGCTCTGCAGGATTTGATTATATTCACCTGCCTACTTTTTACTAGAACCAGGGCATGGACGGACATACCGCATGTGCAGCCTGTACGACGGCATCGGGGCCTGGAGGTGGAGGGGTCCCCTGCAGGGCGGCTAATAATGAGGGCAATCTGGCCTGTATATCCAGCCCCGAGGCTCCGGGGGCCCCCTGACCAGATTGCCCTTGGCCAGATTGCCCTCATGTGCGGTGGGCAGGGAGAGATCCCTGCAGCTCCGCTGCCCACAAGAGAAATTAGCGGAGCTGCAGGGATCCGTCCTTCTTCCTGCCCGCGCTTCCTCTCACACAGACAGCAGAGCTGCTGGATTATCATTCAGCAGCTGGCTGTGCCAGAGAGAGGAAGCTGCCGATGGTGATGCTTCAGCTGCGGGAGAGACAGGTGAGAGGTACTGTGTGTGTTTTGTTGTATGTATGTGTATTGTGTGTGTGTAGAGATGAGTGGTGGTGTGTGTGTGTGTGCATGCATGCGTAGTGCTGTGGGGGAATGTGCAGAGAGGTGAATGGTGCTGTGTGTGTCTGTGTGTGTGTAGGTGGAGGAGAGGGTAATGATGGGGTAATGGGGAGAAGGCAATGATGGGGTGATGGAGAGGGCAATGATTGGGATGGTGGAGGAGGAGGAAATGATGGAAGTGCTGGAATGGGCAAGGATAAGGATGGTGGGGAGGAGGAAATGATGGACTTGGTGGAATGGGCAATGATGGGGGTGGTGAAATGGGCAAGGATGGTGGTGGTGGAAAGGGCAATGATGGGGATGGTGGTGGAGGAGGAGGAAATGGTGGAAAGGGCAATGATGGAATGGGTAGAAGGCAATGATGGTGGTAGTGGAAAAAACAATGATGGGAGTGGTGGGGAAGAAGGCAATGATGGAAGTGGTGGAGGAGAAATCAATTATGGAGTTGGTGGAAAGGGCAATGATGGAGGTTGTGGAGAGGGCAATGATGGGGTGGTTGCGGAAAAAGCAATAATGGGGTGGTGGGGAGAATGCAATGATGGTCGTGGTGGAAAGGACAATGATGGGGTGGTGGGGGAGAATGAAATGATGGTGTTAGTGAAAAGGACAATGATGGTGGTGATGAAAAGGGCAATAATGGGTGTGATGGGGGAGGAGGAAATGATGGAAGTGGTGGAAAGGGAAATGATGGGGATGGTGGGAAAGGAGGAAATGACGGAGGTGGTGGAAAGGGCAATAATGGGGTGGGGGAGAAGGCAATGATGGAGGTGAGGAGAAGGCAATGTTGGTGGTAATTGAAAAGACAATGATGGGAGTGGTGGAGAAGTAGGCAATGATGGGGTGGTGGAAAGGGCAATGATGGGAGTGATGGAGAGGGCAATGATGGGGTGGTAGGGGAGAAAGCAATGATGGAGGGGTGGAAAGGGCAATGATGGTAATGGTGGAAAGGGCAATAATACGGGCTTGTGGTGGGGGAGGAGGAAATGATGTAGCTAGTGGAATGACAATGATGGGGTGGGGGAGGAGGACAATGAGGGTTTTGGAGCATTGGGATGGGAGGAAGGGGGACTTATAATGGACTTAGGAACAGGGGGAGGTGGAGGAAGACATACTTATCTCTTATTATGTCTAACAGTCCCTTAGTATATACTGTACTCACTTATTATGACTAACACAGTCAATTAGTATATAGTGTACATACTTATTAGGTATAACACAGTCCCTTAGTATGTAGCATACTCACTAATTCTGTATAACACCATCATTAGTTACATAGTTTCCTCTTTGACGCAGTCTCTTATTACGTACCATGCTCTCTAGTTATATATGATGCCATCCCTTATTATATAGCTTCCTCTGCTGTTATGTACAGTGCTGTCTCTTACATAGTGTATTCTTGTTAATTTTGTTATTCCATCACCCTCTTTTATTACATAGTCCTCTCTCTTTTTAGATATAAAATGACTGCCAATGGAGCAATCAGTGACCAGACGACCAGTCCATCAGCTCCTCTATTGGAAAAGGAGCTTTCCCATGATCCATCAGCCACCATTGCATTATACATCTAACAAAACAGGACAGTATGTAATAAAAAAGAGGGCTCTATATAATCCAATATGTAATCCAATATGTAAGGGACGGTGCTGTACATAACAAGAGAGGGCATTGCATAATAAGGGACGGCAATATACATAATAGAGGAGACCATGTAATATATTTACATGTATGTGTGTGTGGCTATATATATATAGCTTTGTCGCCATAAAAGGAAGGGGGCCCAGACACATTTCTTGCACAGGGGCCCCAAGCTGTCAGTGTCCGACCCTGAACCAGGGCCTGTATTCAATAGGTGTTTCAGTCTGCTGGATAGAGCAGAGCCAAGTGTGTTGAAGCTGGTGGGTGTCCAGTCAAAATGTGTGCTGTAGCTGAGGGATGCGCTGGGTTTTCTCTCTTATTGAAGACTGCATGGTTCAGCTGAGAAAGCGTAGCAGTCTGTTTGTGTGAGCTGTAGAGTAAAGTGGAAGCTTCAACCTGTTGAGTGTGTGAAATTTGCCCCAGGAGAAAGGTCTGTATTCTGTTCTGGTGACACTACACTGACATATATATGCCCTGCTAAATGAATTGTTTGTTTGCTCTTATACCTCCGTGACCAGAGAAGGCTATTTTTGGTTTTGAATCCCTTTAAGTTTTGTTAAAAACTGCACAAGTTTGGTTGCTTACCAGTGAGAGTGAATCTCTACAATATCAAAACAAATGGTCCCTCCCACCAAAAATGTTTGATCAATAATTATAATGACCGCAGTAAAATTAGATCAGTTGTACAACTATCTAAACATGATAGGCAGGAGAAACAAAATAAAATATAATAAGCACACAAAACAATAAGACCTTCTGGCTGAAGCACGTTGGTTTTGATGACTGAGCTGACTTGTCTATATTTATGTTTCTATAAACAAATTTGAAGATTTTAGTCCACTTACACGGTACCAGATATCTTTTCACTGTTCAGAACATATATATGGGTACAAAAAAAAGATAGATGAAAAATTTAGTTACTCGAACCAAGCAATTTCTAATGCTTGGGTGCTTGTTTCGAGTAGCGGGTATAATGGGAGACAATGGAAAATCTGAACATTTTTCAGGCAGACAAGGAAGTCTAGGGGGCAGTGAAAATGTTGGAATGGAGAGAAAAAATGCTGAACGGAAGGAGAACAGCATAGGGAAGACCCCTGGTAGCATCTCTGACTACCAGATAGCTGCTGAAAACAATGGAGTCACACTTTTACTCCACTTTAAGGACTGACAATAAAACATTAAAAATCGACGAGTAATTTGAGTTTACAGAAAAAAAATAAAAAAATATATATAATTTAAGTAAACCAAAAATTGAAATTTTAATTTAAAAATTGGAAACGTTAGTGTAATTTATAAAAGAATCGAAAAGTGCCAAAAATTAGGGACTCAGAGGGACTCAGATACACCCTTTATTAGACATAAAGGAGGATCTCATACACATTATGTTCAAATTGTCATGTATTGTTACTCCTAGACTCATAAAAGCTATGTATTAAGTGCAAATCCTGCCAAAAATTACAAACAGGGTCATCCATACACCTTTAAATGCAACAACTGCTACTTCATTCAAATATTGTGAACAAAGTATTATTGCATTTTTTTCACAATGGACTTCTGATATAGCACCATTTTACAAGACCTCTTCACCTCAGGAAGTTCTGCTTGTAGCGTGGGTCTAACAGGTTGAACAACCAGTACCCTTTTTTCGCCAAATGGATGTAACGCGATGGTCACAGGAAAGGCAGCAGTAGATAAAGTCTGCCATATGTGTCAAGGTCCCTACAGCCAACACTTCCCTGTCTCCACCATAATGACTACTCTCTGTCTCACACAAAAAAAGAATGCGGTCAACTGCTGCAGCTATATATTTAGCAACGGACTGCAAAGCCCTAATCCCTGCCTAGAAACTGCATTCAGCCACTCTCCCTGCTCCTGCAACTCTCTATCTCCCTATGCTAAATGAAGAATGTATCTGATACAAACAGCAAAGATTAGCTCTTAGAAGGATTGTTAGTATGATGGTTCAGCTTCAGCACCAGTATCAACACTACAGGACTCAGCTTTATTAAACTGCACACACACACCTGCAAAAGCACTCTCCGTCCAATAACAACCGTCACAGAGCTGTGCAATGGCGTCAGTATGCCGGGCGTTACAGCACCTGTCATTTTATGTTTCCTGATGATGTCATATGGCAAACCAATTACAGTAATGCCACTCCCAAGATGACTATGGTATTACAGTGACTTGCAGGCAATTATGCTTTTTAGCTGTGTAACAGGCGCCAAACATGCGGGGTGGGAATTTGAGTTTGAATTCTAGCACCGGCTAATGTTCTCCGAGTAACGAGCACACCCGAGCACCCAGATATTTGAGTGATATCTGAGTATCACTGAGCACATTTGCTCATTTCTACTCATCATATAAATTATAAAGGGGATTTGCAATTTCCTTTCCTTTGGATAGGTCATCAATATCAGTGGCGGTCCAACACCTGGAAAGCCTACCTATCCGCTGTTACCGTCTCTGACAAAGGATGGATGGAAATAGTGTTCAAAGCAGAACTCTGCCACTCAGTCTCACTGCTAAGTGGTCGCACCCGCCTGTTGTAGAACAACTGAAATTCTATATGAATTGGATTGGTCATAATTAATATTCAAGTCCACATTCACTTGTCATTATCACATAACTATCTTTTAGAATTTAAAATATGGTCAGTAAAGCCGGTCACGGGCCTTTATTGTATCTCCATATACATGAAATCAGGCATAAAAAATTATACAATTAAATATATATATTTCTAATTAGTTTTATAACTTATCTATCTTCCGTTTTATTATGTCTCCCACTAAGCCTTGTATTTTGAGACATTGGAAGACTTTGGCCTATTTTTGTCCCATTGGCTTATTGTAACCATCTTGACTTCTGGATTGTTTTACGTAACAGATCATATTCAATTAATTCTTTGAAACGTAAAACATGTCTGCAATGTCTGTTTCAAATGCATTCACCCCCTTCCCCCGTCACTGTAATCCTTTATTGTCTTTGCAATTCACCCAACATACCAACTGCTTTTATTAATGGATGGGAGATTCCAGGGAGACCCTCTCTGAAGCCTAGAGACGTGCTCATGAAAGCCACAGTAATGTTAAAAAAACAGAAAACTTAAAGTCTGGTGGCTTAAGATGTAAAAAGTGCTTGTATTGCATGGTCCTGCCATCAATATAACAAATAGGGTATTCACATAAAGCTGCATGAACCGGTCACAAGACAGTATCTGAATAAGTACAGTAACAGAGGGCTACTAGATGCATGGATGGTGTGTAAACAGATGCCATGAGAGACCAGATTTGGAAAAAGAAATTTAAATGGGTTAAACTGGAATAGTTATATAGTGAGTTGGGGTGATAGGCCAGTCAAAGAAGTGCATTTTGGGGGCATGCTTAAAACTGTGGGTATTGGGAATTAATTGAATTATCCTGAGTAGTGCATTCCTTAGAAGTGGCGCAGCACGTGATAAGTCTTAATGACAGAAGTGGGAGGTTTAGATTATTGAGGATGTTACTCTTAGGTCATTAGCAGAATGGAGAGCATGAGTAGAGTGATAGAAAGGGATGAGGAAGAAGGTGTAAGGTGGTGCAGAACTGTTTAGAGCTTTGTTGGTGAGAGTAATAAGTTTATATTGTACTCTGTAGTGGATGGGCAACCAGTGCAATGGCTGGCACAGGGTAGAGGCATCAGTGTAGTGGTTGGAGATAAAAATGATCCCGGATTCTGCATTCAGGAGGGGAGAATTTAGTAAGAGGAAGACAAATTATTATTAGAGAGTTGCAGTAGTCCTGATGAGAATAAATAAGAGCAAAATAAGAGTCAAAGGTAAGAAAATGTTGAATTCGAGAGCTGTTTCTCAGGTGTACAAAAGGACAACTTTCTTTAGTGAACCTATACTACAAGCATTGTTCCACTTTACTATTTTTTTTTAAAATATATTACAATAATTTTTGTGAACAAATTTTTTGACTAGTCATATCTTGTCCAGGTCTTAGGAGACAAACTATTCAATGTAAACCAGTCAGCCAGTGGGTGGTACAAGCTGTACGTTCAATCAAGGCGATCAATCTACGAGCCAACTCCTGACTCATGACAACATTTGTTTGGGCATGACTTTGTTAAGCAAACAGTCCATATTGACATTCTTCAGTAAAACACGTTACCTAATACATAATGTGCTTATGATAGGTAACAGAGGTGCATGGACAAGTTTCATCATCAAATGTCAGCTCATGAAGAGGCTCAGCAGAATTTGCAAGATGTGCCAAATTGCAAAAGTACCGTTCACTCTTGGCTGACTCTCATCAGCTTTCGGGCAGGATTTTCCTCACAGACAATGGCTCCAATGTTATTGTGGCTCTGAATTTGAGCAGGATGACCTTTTCTTGGTTTACAGGTCTTTAAAATCCCTTTCCTGGACTGCAGAGTTTAAGCAAAAGCGATATTGCTATAAAGAATGATGGACTAAATGTAGCACTCTAGGTTTTTATTACAAATCAGACTTGTAGTTAAAATTAAGGATATTTTTCTTTTTAATTCAGTGTATGAAATAATTAGAACATTGAGCTGTTCTCTCCAGTCAAGTCATTAATGAATGTTTTCTATCATCTTTTTCAATAGGATGTCTGGTTTGGATGACATCATTGGTTTTGTGGTGGACCGGGAAAAAACTTTTGCTGGGGCAGAAAAGAAGCTACTATAGGAATATAGTTGAACTCATAAAGTCCCCCAAAGGATGTCCATCCAGCCTTTATTTACCCTCCAGTTGCCATTGTAACCAGCCTTCTGCAGTTCCAATGCTTCTGGTTGATTATGCAAAATTTAGTCTGTATCAGCGTAAAGCATGGAAAGCAAGATAAACACTATGCAAGCCGGCACACACTCCAGGAGGTCAAGAATACAGACTGAAGCAGAACATATAGCTGACAAGAAACCAGGTTAGGAGCGAGTATAAATACCCCTCCCATCTTGAAAGAGAGGGCAACCACATTGACCCTGAGAGTACAAGACATTAACCATATCCTAACCATGACAGCTTTTTTTCACAAAAAAATTACTTCAGATCCAATTTGTTTTATTTTACCAAGGGTAATAGGAGAAATTGGACCCCAAAAGTTGTTGCACAATTTGTCCTGAGTACGCCGATACCTCATATGTGGGGGGAACCACTATTTGGGAGCATGGCAGAACTTGGAAGGGAACGAGCGCCGCTTGACTTTTCAATGCAAAATTGTCTGAAATTGAGATCGGACGCCATGTTGCTTTTGGAGAGCCCCTGATGTACCTAAACAGTGGAAACCCTCCACAAGTGACACCATTTTGGAAAGTCGACCCCCTAAGGAACTTATCTAGATGTGTGCTGAACACTTTGAACCCCCAAGTGCTTCACAGAAGTTTATAATGTAGAGCTGTAAAAATAAAAAATCATATTTTTTTCACAAAAATAATCTTTTCGCCCCCAATTTTTTTCCCCAAGGGTAACAGGAGAAATTGGACCCCAAAAGTTGTTGTGCAATTTGTCCTGAGTGTGCTGATACCCCATACGTGGAGGTAAACAACTGTTTGGGTGCATAGCAGAGTTCGGAAAGGGATGAACACAATTTGACTTTTCAATCCAAAATTGGCTGGAATTGAGATCGGACACCATGTCGTGTTTGGAGAGCCCCTAATGTGACTAAACAGTAGAAACACCTCAATTCTAACTCCAAACCTAACCCCAACACACCCCTAATCCTATTCCCAACCCTAACCATAACCCTAATCACACCCCCTAACCTGAACACACCCTTAACCCTAATTCCAACCCTAACCACAACACTAACCCCAACACACCCTTAACCCCAACACACCCCTAACCCTAATTCCAACACTAATCATAACCCTAACCACACCCCTAACCCTGACACACCCCTAACCCTAATCCCAACCTTAACCCTAATCGCAACCATAAACATAATCCAAACCCTAAAACCCTAATCCCAACTCTAGCCCCAGCCCTAACCCTAACTTTAGCCCCAACCCTAACCCTAACTTTAGTCCCAACCCTAACCCTAATGGGAAAATTGAAATAAATACATTTTTTTATTTTATTATTTTTCCCTAACTAAGGGGATGATAAAGGAGAGTTTGATTTACTGTTTATAGAGGGTTTAATAGCAGGTTTTTATGTTTGTCAGCTGTCATACACTAAAAGATGCTTTTTATTGCAAAAAATTGTTTTTGCATCATCACATTTTGAGAGCTATAATTTTTCCATATTTTGGCCCACAGAGTCATGTGAGGTCTCCTTGTTTGCAGGACAAGTTGACATTTTTATTGGTACCATTTTCAGGCACATGACTTTTTTATCACTTTTTATTCCGATTTTTGTGAGGCGGAATGAACAAAAAACAGCAATTCATGAATTTCTTTTGGAGGGGTTGTTTATACCATTCCACATGTAGTAAAATTGATAAAGCAGTTTTATTCTTTGGGTTAGTACGATGACAGCGATACCTCATTTATATCATTTTTTTATGTTTTGGTGCTTTTATACAATTAAACTATTTTATATAAAAAATAATTACTTTTGCATTGTTTTATTCTGAGAGCTATAACTTTTATATTTTTCTGGTGATGGAGCTGTATGGTGGCTTGTTTTTTGCAGGACAAGATGATGTTTTCAGTGGTACCACGTTTATTTATATCCGCCTTTTTATCGCGTGTTATTCCACTTTTTGTTCGGGGGTATGATGATAAAGTATTGGTTGTTTGCCTTTTTTTAATGGTGTCTGTTCACTAAAGGGGTTAACTAGTGGGAGAGTTTTATAGGTAGGGTCGTTACGGACGCGGCAATACTAAATATGTGTACTTTTATTGTTTAGATTTTTTAATTCAAATATTTATTTATTGATGGAATAAATATTATTTTTTTATTATTTTAAAAAAATATTTTTACAATTATTAAAAAAAATGAAATTCATTTTTACTTTTACACTTTGTCCCATTATGGGACACTCATTTTGTGCAGGCTGATCGCTTCTGTAGCATGCAGATCTGCATGCTATAAAAGCTGTTAGCGCTGCAGCTTCTATTACACTGACCTTAGAGACTTCCTGGTCGTCACTGCCCATGACAGGAAGTCTCTCAGGTCTGGAGACCCGGATGGCATCATGACAACATCGGGTTTCCATGGCAGCGATTTTTCTTCTGAGGGGCTGTCAGCCCTTCTGCCAGCTCCAGAACGCTGAGATCATGTTTGATCACAGTGTTCCAGGGGTTAAATAGCCGGGTGTCAGCTGCGATAATCAGCTGACACCCAGCCGCAATCAGCCACGCTCCCCCCATGAGCACGGCTGAACACCTGTGACGTACTATTCTGTCCATGTGAATTAAGTCTCAGGTCACATGGACAGAATAGTACATCCACTGCCAGAAAGGAGTTCAAGAATTTTTTTCAGACCCAATTTTTTGAACCGAGCAAATTACGGTTGACTGGTACTTCTATACATTTAGTGACAGTGTATTGGAAAACTTGATAACATTTATCTACTATATAGATGTCTAAGGGTCACTTCCATCTGTCATTCTGTCTTTCTGTCTGTCACGGATATTCATTGGTTGTGGCCTCTGTCTGTCAAGGAAATCCAAGTCCCTGATTGGTCGCGGAAAAAAAGCAACGACCAATCAGTGACGGGCACAGTCCGGAAGAAAATGGCCGCTCCTTACTCCTCGAAGTCACTGCCCGGCGCCCGCATACTCCCCTCCAGCCACCGCTAACACAGGGTTAATGCCGGCGGTAACGGACCATGTTATGCCGCATGTAACGTACTCCGTTACCGCTGCTATTAACCCTGTGTGTCCTCAACTTTTTACTATTGATGCTGCCTATGCGGCATCATTAGTAAAAAATCTAATGTTAAAAATAATAAAAATATAGAACCAAAAAAACACATTATAATACAAATGTATTATATACATTAGATAGGACTGATCCATTATGGGTATACCTTGGCGATTGGTGGAGCAGCTTAATATACATTTTTTTGCAAAAAAAACCGTATTAACTAAATACCCTGTATTTTTTTTTTTTTTGACTAGCACTTGCTCATTTACTGTGACTTCTTTACAACAGAGTATTTTTTGACCTCGCTGTGCTCTTTTTGTGTCTTCAAGCTTTTTGGTGGTGTGAATAGGTTTCTACAGACTTGTTCACTATGCAAGTAGCCCATGTGTTTTTTGGTTCTACAATTGTTCTCTTGTTTCTACAAGACTGGGGAGTCCACCACTCCTCTGTGGGCTATTTGCATAGAAGCTGTTCCACCCTGGATGTCCACATGGATATTTTTCTCTCTGAACCCTGCTTATACAGGTACTATACAGATGATCAGGTTTTTAATACATCAGATAGGGATTATATTCATTAGATAGGACTGCTCTATTATGGGTATACCTTGGGGATTGGTGGAGCAACTTTATATACATTTTTTTGCAAAAAAACGTATTAACGAAATACCCTGTATTTTTTTTTATTTTTTGACTAGCACTTGCTCATTTACTGTGACTTCTTTACAACAGAGTATTTTTGACCTCGCTGTGCTTTTTTTGTGTCTTCAGGTTTCTTGGTGGTGTGAACAGGTTTCTACAGACTTGTTCACTGTGCAAGTAGCCCATGTGTTTTTGGTTCTACAATTGTTCTCTTGTTTCTACAAGACTTGGGAGTCCACCACTCCTCTGTGGGCCATTTGCATAGAAGCTGTTCCACCCTGGATGTCCACATGGATATTTTCTCTCTGAACCCTGCTTATACAGGTACTATACAGATGATCAGGTTTTTCATACATCAGATAGGGATTATATACATTAGATAGGACTGCTCTATTATGGGTATACCTTGGCGATGGGTGGAGCAGCTTAATATACATTTTTTTGCAAAAAAAACGTATTAACTAAATACCCTGTATTTTTTTCATTTTTTGACTAGCACTTGCTCATTTACTGTGACTTCTTTACAACAGAGTATTTTTGACCTCGCTGTGCTTTTTTTGTGTCTACATGACTGGGCAATATACTACGTGGCTGGGCAATATACTACATCACTGGGCAATATACTATGTCGCTGTGCAATATACTATGTGACTGGGAAATATACTACATGACTGGGCAATATACTACGTGGCTCGGCAATATACTATATGGCTCTGTGCTGTATACTACGTCGCTGTGCAATATACTACGTGACTGGGCAATTTACTACATGACTGGGCAATATACTACGTGACTGGGCAATATACTACATGGCTCTGTGCTGTATACTAAGTCGCTGTGCAATTACGTTGCTGTACAATATACTACGTGGCTCTGTGCTGTATACTACGTCACTGTGCAATATACTACGTGGCTCTGTGCTGTATCATACGTCACTGTGCAATTTACTACGTCACTGGGCAATATAATATGTCTCTGGGCAATATACTACGTGGCTGGGCAATATACTATGTGGCTGGCAATATACTACATGGCTGGGCAATATGCTACGTGGCTCTGTGCTGTATACTATGTCACTGTGCAATATACTACGTAACTGGGCAATATACTATGTCGCTGTGCAATATACTACGTGACTGTACAATATCCTACGTGAATGGGCAATATACTGTACTATGTGGCTGGGCAATATATTACGTGGCTGGGCAATATACTACGTGGCTCTGTGCTGTATACTACGTCGCTGTGCAATATACTACGTGACTGGGCAATATACTACGTGGCTGTGCAATATACTATGTGGCTGGGCAATATACTACGTGGCTGGGCAATATACTATGTGGCTCTGTGCTGTATACTACGTCGCTGTGCAATATACTACATGACTGGGCAATATACTACGTGACTGGGCAATATACTACGTGGCTGGGCAATAAACTACGTGGCTGGGCAATATACTACATGGCTCAGTGCTGTATACTATGTCGCTGTGCAATATACTACGTGACTGGGCAATATACTACGTGGCTGGGCAATATACTACGTCACTAGGCAATATACTATGTCGCTGTGCAATATACTACGTGACTGGGCAATAAACTACATGACTGGGCAATATACTATGTGGCTGGGCAATATACTACGTGGCTCTGTGCTGTATACTACGTCGCTGTGCAATATACTACATGGCTGGGCAATATACTACGTGACTGGGCAATATACTACGTGACTGTGCAATATACTACGTGGCTGGGCAATATACTACATGGCTCTGTTCTGTATACTAAGTCGCTGTGCAATATACTATGTCGCTGTACAATATACTATGTGGCTCTGTGCTGTATACTACGTAGCTGGGCAATATACTACGTGGTTGGGCCATATACTACTTCACTGGACAATATACTACGTCACTGGGCAATATACTACGTGACTGGGCAATATACTACGTGGCTGGGCAATATACTACGTGGCTGGGCAATATACTACGTGGCTCTGTGCTGTATACTACGTCACTGTGCAATATACTATGTCGCTGTGCAATATACTACGTGGCTCTGTGCTGTATACTACGTGACAGTGCAATATACTACGTCACTGGGCAATATGCTACGTGGCTGGGCAATATACTACGTCACTGGGCAATATACTAAGTGACTGGGCAATATACTACGTAGCTGGGCAATATACTACGTGGCTGGGCAATATACGTCACTGGGCAATATACTACGTCACTGGGCAATATACTACGTGGCTAGGCAATATACTACGTGGCTCTGTGCTCTATACTACGTCACTGTGCAATATACTACGTGGCTCTGTGCTGTATACTACGTGGCTGTGCAATATACTACGTCACTGGGCAATATAATACATCATTGGCAATATACTACGTGGCTGGGCAATATACTACGTGGCTGGCAATATACTACGTGGCTGAGCAATATGCTACGTGGCTGTGTGCTGTATACTACGTCACTGTGCAATATACTACGTCACTGGGCAATATACTATGTCGCTGTGCAATATACTACGTGAATGGGCAATATACTACGTGGGTGGGCTTTATATTATGTGGCTGGGCAATATACTACGTGGCTCTGTGCTGTATACTACGTCGCTGTGCAATATACTACGTGACTGGGCAATATACTACGTGGCTGGGTAATATACTACGTGGCTCTGTGCTGTATACTACGTTGCTGGGCAATATACTATGTGGCTGGGCAATATGCTATGTAGCTCTGTGCTGTATACTACGTCGCTGTGCAATATACTACGTGACTGGGCAAAATACTACGTGGCTGGGCAATATACTACGTGGCTGGGCAATATACTACGTCACTGGGCAATATACTATGTCGCTGTGCAATATACTACGTGACTGGGCAATAAACTACGTGACTGGGCAATATACTACGTGACTGGGCAATATACTACGTGGCTGGGCAATATACTACATGGCTCTGTGCTGTATACTACCTTGCTGTGCAATATACTTCGTGACTGGGCAATATACTACGTGACTGGGCAATATACTACGTGGCTGGGCAATATACTACATTGCTCTGTTCTGTATACTAAGTCGCTGTGCAATATACTATGTCGCTGTACAATATACTACGTGGCTCTGTGCTGTATACTACGTAGCTGGGCAATATACTACGTGGCTGGGCAATATACTACGTCACTGGGCAATATACTACGTCACTGGGCAATATACTATGTGACTGGGCAATATACTACGTGGCTCTGTGCTGTATACTACATCACTGTGCAATATACTATGTCGCTGTGCAATATACTACGTGGTTCTGTGCTGTATACTACGTGACTGTGCAATATACTACGTCACTGGGCAATATAATACATCACTGGGCAATATACTACGTGGCTGGGCAATATACTACGTGGCTGGCAATATACTACGTGGCTGAGCAATATGTTACGTGGCTGTGTGCTGTATACTACGTCACTGTGCAATATACTATGTCACTGGGCAATATACTATGTCGCTGTGCAATATACTACGTGAATGGGCAATATACTACGTGGCTGGGTAATATACTACGTGGCTCTGTGCTGTATACTACGTTGCTGTGCAATATACTATGTGGCTGGGCAATATACTATGTGGCTGGGCAATATACTATGTAGCTCTGTGCTGTATACTACGTGACTGGGCAAAATACTACGTGGCTGGGCAATATACTACATGGCTGGGCAATATACTACGTCACTGGGAAATATACTACGTCACTGGGCAATATACTATGTGACTGGGCAATATACTACGTGGCTCTGTGCTGTATACTACGTCACTGTGCAATATACTATGTCGCTGTGCAATATACTACGTGACTGGGCAATAAACTACGTGACTGGGCAATATACTACGTGACTGGGCAATATGCTACGTGGCTGGGCAATATACTACGTGGCTCTGTGCTGTATACTACCTTGCTGTGCAATATACTTCGTGACTGGGCAATATACTACGTGACTGGGCAATATACTACGTGGCTGGGCAATATACTACATTGCTCTGTTCTGTATACTAAGTCGCTGTGCAATATACTATGTCACTGTACAATATACTACGTGGCTCTGTGCTGTATACTACGTAGCTGGGCAATATACTATGTGGCTGGGCAATATACTACGTCACTGGGCAATATACTACGTCACTGGGCAATATACTATGTGACTGGGCAATATACTACGTGGCTCTGTGCTGTATACTACGTCACTGTGCAATATACTATGTCGCTGTGCAATATACTACGTGGCTCTGTGCTGTATACTACGTGACTGTGCAATATACTATGTCACTGGGCAATATACTACGTGACAGGGCAATATACTACGCGACTGGGCAATATACTATGTGGCTGGGCAATATACTACGTCGCTGTGCAATATACTACGTCACTGGGCAATATACTACGTAGCTCGGCAATATACTATGTGGCTGGCCAATATACTACGTCGCTGGGCATTATACTACGTGGCTGGGCAATATACTATGTGGCTGCGCAGTATACTATGTAGCTGGGCAATATACTACGTGGCTGGGCAATATACTACGTGGCTGGGCAATATACTATGTCACCGGGCAATATACTACGTGACTGGGCAATATACTACGTGGCTGGGCAATATACTACGTGGCTGGGCAATATACTACGTGGCTCTGTGCTGTATACTACGTCACTGTGCAATATACTATGTCGCTGTGCATTATACTACATGGCTCTGTGCTGTATACTACGTGACTGCGTAATATACTACGTCACTGGGCAATATACTACGTCACTGGGCAATATACTACTTGGCTGTGCAATATACTACGTGGCTGGGCAATATACTACATGGCTGCGCAATATACTACATGGCTGGGAAATATGCTACGTGGCTGGGCAATATACTACGTGGTTGGGCAATATACTGCGTGACTGGGCAATATACTACGTGGGCTGTGCAATATACTAAGTGGACATACATATTCTAGAATACCCGATGCGTTAGAATAGGGCCACCATCTAGTGTTCAATAACTGGCTGTATCTTTATTAGTGTGACAATGGGGTTGCCTAGGACAAAAAATAAAGTCTTTTTTTTCAATTATTTAATTTGATGAAAAATGTTTCTTTTACTTTGACAGTATTCACGATGTATGGTAATGATCAAACATCATTCTAAACAATATATGTTCATTTTGATCACGCAATTTTCTAGAACTGTCCATACCAATTCCAAATAAGGGTTTCTTTTTTTTTTTTTACAAGAACAGTGCCACTTTTGTGCATAGTCTGTATCTGGTATTGTAATTCAACTTCCTCCGGTGAGTGGTGCAGAACTGCAATATCGCACACGGCCCTTGGACAAAAGTGGCGCTGCTCCTGGAGAAAAAGATATTTCTTTATTACTCTTTAACATTCACAATTCTTTATAACTTGTGAAACTGGGTCATCATCAGCATTACGTGTGCCGCGTTAAAACCTTTTTTGAAACGATCTTGAGAAAAAAAAAATATTTCAGTGAGTCAAGTGCAAAGGAAGTTGAGCAACATGAAAAATGCCACCTGCAAATATGTCGCCCAAGAGACAGCTCTGTGCATGGGCTATATTAAGAAGCGTAATACAGTCTAACCACTATTTTAGGTTACTATGGAATTCCCCTACTACACTTTCCTTCTGCCCGCAATGTAGAACAAAGAACAACCACAATGTTCTGTGAGATGTAGAACAAATTTGCACACATTGACTCCAAAACATTGTGAGAACACGGCCACTCTTTCTTGTAGGAGCACAGCTGGAAACCCAAAAAAGCTGGATGTCCTCCTGCTGGAACCCTAGCGAATAACTGTATCCTAGAGGGGAACCCGATGTTCAATTCCTCTCTAGCGCTACCCCAGGAGGAATGTTGTCATGCACAAATATGACGTCTTGTACATCCTCTTTGTAGCTGCTAAACTCTGGCTAAGATGTGGTGGTCCCAAGTGTTGAGCCCCCTACTAATTCAGAAGGTCTTCATTTTAATATAGGGTCTCTAAACTAGGTAAACTCTTTAAAATGTGTGCCTTCTCCATTACATGTCTTCCCTGAATTATCAGTAGGATCACCCATCTTTTTTGGCTTATAGTTAAAATTATTTTATTATGTTTACAAATTATTTGCTCAACTATTTCGCATTATTTCATTTCTCATTTCTAAACAAGTCTTGTTTATCTATGGGAGTCGGTAAAAAGAGTGGTTATAAAAAAAGTTTCTCTCCCCAGAGGACCAGGAATATCTGATCATTACACAGTTAACACTATGTAATTCTTCAATTCTCCTGTGTAGATGCTGCAGAGAAATAGAATATGTAATGCCGGGTACTTCTGCAGATTACAGGTCATCATTGAGGATCATAACCGTGGGGTCCAATATGAGTTTCTTATTTTCAGGGGACCCTTTTAATATAATGTCACTGCACAAATTTATTAAAATAATTTTTTTTTTACACTGCGTCGGAACCCCTCTATTCTTGATAATCAGCCATGATAAAGCTGACAGCCGAGGGTTGCAGCCTGTAGCTATCATTTTTGCCCACAAATCCTCCTATTCAGCGATTTAGCTACGGTCGCATGCCGACCGGTGGATCTGAGGCAGCCGGCAATATATGCTTCTGAATATTCTACATCAGGTGGACAGTTAATTTTACTGGTAAATCTTCTATAATTTGTGAGATAAGACACTATCTGCTCTTCTTTTTTCCTACAAGTTATTTTACTGGTTATGAAAAAAAGAAAAACTCAATGTAATTTTTTTTAAAAAAAAGTATTTATTTATAGTGCAGGCACCGGCTGATGACCACTCCCATCAGCTGCACCTGCTCTCGCTGTTATTAGCGGCAGCATGTGTAGGCTGATGGGAGTAGTACTCTCTCACCAGGCGATGCCTCTGTGACCAGGGGTAAACTTTTTACCGCCAGTCACAGTCGCTGGCTCACGCTGTCATCTGATAGCTTGGGAATCGCAGCTCTCTGCCCGATGGTGATATTCTTAAGGTACCGTCACATTTAGCGACGCTGTAGCGATCTAGACAATGATCCCGATCGCTGCAGCATCGCTGTGTGGTCGCTGGAGAGCTGTCACACAGACAGCTCTCCAGCGACCAACTATGCGAAGTCCCCTGGTAACCAGGGTAAATATCGGCTTACTAAGCGCAGGGCCGCGCTTAGTAACCCGATGTTTACCCTGGTTACCAGTGCTAATGTAAAAAAACAAACACTACATACTTACATTCCGGTGTCTGTCCCCCGTCGCTGTGCTTTCCTGCACTGACTGTGAGCGCCGGCTGGCCGTAAAGCACAGCGGTGACGTCACCGCTGTAATCTGCTTTACGGCTGGCTGGCGCTGACAGTGCAGGGAAGCAGAACGCTGAGGGATGCGACAGACACCGGAATGTAAGTATGTAGTGTTTGTTTTTTTACATTTACACTGGTAACCAGGGTAAACATCAGGTTACTAAGCGCGGCCCTGCGCTTAATAACCCGATGTTTACCCTGGTTACCAGTGAAGACATCGCTGAATCGGCGTCACACACGCCGATTCAGCGATGTCTGCGGGAGATCCAGTGACGAAATAAAGTTCTGGACTTTCTGCTCCGACCAACGATGTCACAGCAGGATCCAGATCGCTGCTGCGTGTCAAACACAACGATATCGCTATCCAGGACTCTGCAACGTCACGGATCGCTAGCGATATCGTTGTGAAGTTGGTCAGTGTGAAGGTACCTTTACCGCCGATCAAAGGCAGTGTTTGCCGTGCTGTCATGCAGATGACAGAGTGGCAAACAATGGATTTTCGGGCACCCAATTCATCTGAATGGGGTCCAGGTTTGGGTACAGTTCTGGTACAAGAACCAAACTTTTTTTTAAAAGACCCGAACATCCAAAAGCTTGCCCATCACTAGTCACCATCTATAACTGCATTGTAATTTTCTTATACATTCTGCTGGACAGATGTTTACCTCTATATTTTCATCATTTAGCGGTAATATCGGTGTTGGTCTTTGTATAGAGATTTATTTTCACTAACAGCCCAGTCATCTGCTAAGGTTCCTCCAAACTCACTATTGGGGTGAGAAACCGTCCTAGTAAACAGGGTGACCTGGTTAACAGCCTACTCTGAAGTTTTGCCATACACCCCTAATCTGATTACCTAGCTACTCCTCTGCTTTAAGCTTTGCTACCCTATAGTTACTGTTACTACTAGTAAATCTGTGAAAAAGTTTTAATATAATAGTTTTAATAGCTAATTTCCAAGTGACCACAGAATGAAGTCATCAGGTCCTCCTTCTTGTCATTGTGCACTATTTTTATGTTCTATATAAAGTCCATGGCAGGTATTAATGACAGATTTCTATTGTGACTAAGAAGTGAGACGCAAGTGTAGAGTATCCAGGTTTCCACCCAACAGGGGTCCTCATACGTCTAGACCACTGACACATTACTAGAATACTGGTGGGCAGAAAGAATACAGTATAAAGCTATTGGATTATTGTAACTGGGCATTAACATATAAAAATAAATGCCCTAAGCCCGTTGCTTACCAGGAGCATCTGTCTTGTGTTTGATGTGCATGTCTCCGAAATATTCCAACACCTAGTGCTGCTATATATAAGTAACCTTGCATCTCTGGGAGAGATCACATGTCAGGAGTTTTACAATGTTGATGCTGTTGCTAAGCCCTTGTGGTGACTGAGGAGTAGGTTCCAGTTTAGTAAGGTTAAACCATGTTTCTCCCGGTGAGAAGTCTCTGCAATGTCACGTAATCACTTAAGCAATTTATTCTTAAATTCTAAACATTACAAACGTATAGAACAGCTCACTTCTAAAATTGGAATTAAAAGATCAAATTAAAGTTTCCAAAAATTAACTAAAAATTTTATTTAGTTTTTGCTATTAGCTTCATGTTTTATTTTGAGCTTTTATCAGTGACCTTATGGATGGTATTCTATATTTACAGGGCACTAAAACCTCTGCATGATTGTAAAATATTAGGCTGGAAGAACAGGCAAGAAAATCAAAGATGAAATAGAATTTTAGGAATACCAGTTACAAAGAAACTCAAGGTCAAGGAGCAGCTACAAAAGCAAGTGAAGCAACAATAGCGTAAGTTCTTTAGATGACATTTAACCCCTTTATGACGAATGACGGACATAGCACGTCATGAGCGGGTGTCAGTTCCTGCACCATGACATGCTATGCCCGTCATGACTTTAAACTGTCACTGCATGTAACTGGGGGAGCTGGCTGTGAGTCGCCCAGCCATGGCAGTGGGGTACTCAGTACTGGGTTTGGTAATAAAGGGAAAGTCATGGTGGCTGCGACCCAGTTCGTGGCCCTGGGACTCAACTAAAGGGGATGGTCTTTTAAGGAAAAAGTTTTTATAAGTCTGTCGTGACGCCACCTGTGGTGTTCGTTCAATAGTGGGACCAATGCTGTGTTAAAGGGGTCCTCTTGGGGAAGTTATTGCAGCACTGATGGTACACTTCCCACAGGTGAAGCGGGGTCTCCAGGGGTCCTAAGATGTGTGGCAAGGTGATGGATGCCGACGAATAAGTGGAGAACACTAGTTGTAAGTCTTTACCTGGTTTACTGTAGTTGGCAGGCCACAGTCCAGGGTACCAGGCATGGATGGTGGTGGTCCGGCCAGTTCAGAGGCAATGGAGGGTTCACTTGTTCCAGTAGAGGTCCGTGAGCCTTTCCAACTAGCGCTGTTAAAGGTGAGGTCCCTGCTGCCTGAAGCTTCCTGGGGAGTCCTCTATTCCCCCTGTCCTAAGATGGGCAGCTTGAGCCTTTTTAGAGGGATTCTATCATGCCCCAGGCTCCTCAGGTGCTGCTGCATCTCAGGTGTGGTGTGGGCAATGTCTGTATAATCTTATGCCCTCCGGTTCTGCCAAGTGTCGTACAGTTCCACTAAAGCCTCAGGCTCCCGGTACCCGGCTTCTGAGCTATGGCTCTGAGGGTGTCCTATCGCTGTTCCCCTCTGAGCCCTGTTCCTCTCCTTTGCTCCTTCCCTTCTGGCTACTCCACATCCAACCCTTCCAGGTTATCTGTCGCTTCAGAGGCTGCAGCTCCCTCATGGCTGCCAGGCCTCTCCCATCTGCTCCAGACGTCCTTCCACTTCAGTCTCTCTGTCCAACTAGCCCAACTCCTCCTCCAGGTCAGGATACATATAGCCTGGGGAAGCTCCCCTGAATCGGGGTCTTGAGCTCCCCCTCCTGGCCTGGATTCAGAATGTGTTGCATGTGTGTACCTTACCTGGTGAAGAGAACTCCATTGCCTCTGAGCATGACATTACCTTCCCCGAAGGAAAAGCAACATCACTGCAGCAACCGATTACCTGGGGTGCTGCAGCTGTCAATCAGAATGATGTAGGAATCCCCGCCCCTTTGTAACAGCACAGGCAGCTAAATCCCTAGGGCAGGTGCTTTCTGTGGCCGCTCTGTACCTGGGAAGAATGGCGGTGTGCACAGCAGGCAGGTAAGTTGCAATTACCTGCCTGTTAGTGCTTAGGTACATCATTTGTTTTTTATAAAGTCCCGGATACCCCATTTAATAACTAGAGCTTTCAGACCTGATGAAAGTTATGTACTTTATGTTGAAAAATCCACATCAGAATAGCTGTATAAAAACTTATTTTTGAAAGTTTATCTACCTAATATTAAAATGAGTCCAGCCCTCGCTTCAGATTCAGGATTATATAGCCATTCTTTCAATTTTTTTTCACTGTAAATACAACAATCTCAACAGGTCTCATTTATTTAATAATTTATACAATTTGTAATGTAAAATCTAGTGAAAGGTCAACTTTAAGTAACGCAAGAAAGGGCTCAAAGTAAAATGACTAGATTACCATGGGATGGGAGGTTAGAAAAAAATGCTTTTTCAACTTTCCAGGTTATATTATTAACATTTGTTCATATAGTGTATAAAGAAGAGGGACTGAGTCAATGCTAGTTTATCAAAAATATGAACAATTTTTTTTATTTCAACTAATAAATCACACAAGAGATTTAAAAGAGATCTAAACAGCAACACACAGAGCGATAATTGTAAAGAAGTATTGACTTTGAGTTAGTGACAAAAAATCCAAAAATTAACTGAGTGCCAATCACAATGCAGGAGCACAGCGGGTAAATAATAAGTGAGGTTACTGCTATAGACATAGTGTCAAGTATAGGGTAGCCCCTATAAAGCAACACCTAATTACCACTCATCTCTAACTGCAACAACATAAGCAGTAAATAGCAATGAGTTAATTACATGTTATTATTACCCGTCATAGTGCTTAGCAGGTGATCCGGCACTCTCTCCCAGACATACGCTTCGGTATAGTTATCCTCCCATTTTTGCTATAAGTGGTTTGGAGAGTATATATACTATTTGTTCATATATGTGTGGTCAATGCAAAGACCTGAATCATGACGTACATGGTATCAAGAAACATATTTGTGAATGGAGGTGATTGATACATCAATTAGACATCAATGAAAGAAAGGCTTCTTTACTGTTAAAGGAGTTGTCCACAACTTGGACAAACTCTTCTCAATCACTATGTTCCCCATATAAAAAAAAAACACTTACGGTATACTCACCTCCGGTGCGAGTGCTGTTCCAGCGGTGTCTTCACTAGCTCTCTCAGGGATTTTATAACATTATGTCACACAAGCCCTGCAGCCAATAAGCGGCCGTTCGCTCTCCCTTCCTTCAGATAAACCATACATCAGCAGAAAGTCAGAGCCGCTCTCTTGGTTCCTCAGGATGTCAGATACATCTGAAGGAGGGGAGAGTTAAGCCAGCACTGATTTCCCCCAGGGTTCCCATGACATAACAATGGGAGAGCCAGTGCTGGCACAGCTGGAACAGCACCAGAGGTGAGTATAGCTGTTATTATTTTATAAAGGGGAACATAGTAATTGAGACGGGGTTGGCAGAACACTTGCTCATTATTATCAAGTTTTCCACATCTACGCAAAAAGGAAATGAGTCATTGGTAGATACATCTAGAGGCCGTTTTTCTTCCTGAGAGCAAAAAGATCGGACACTAAAATGCAACACGTCCGAACCTACTTCCACCCATGGCATCTGTCGGGGGTGAGTCAAGAGAGCATTAAAATGGAGCAGGAAAAACGCGGGTTAACTGCACTGCTGATTAATGCAGTAGAAAAACCCAGGAGACCGAAGAATTTGCAATGCAGTTTATTTTCAACACCAACGAGTGAACTCAATAATAAATTCCAGCAAAAAGCAATATTTATAACTACCACCAAAGCTGATGCTTTTTAAGATTGGTTAAAACATTTTAAATTTTATTTTTACCACAATAAAAACACACAGCTTTATAAAAACACATACAGAAATAATAACTAAGACGAAGCGTTCCATAGCGAAACGCGCGTCAGGTTTGATGGGTCCCTGGCTGCTGGCTTGTACGATGTAACTAGATTTCATGGTTTGTACTTTACGGTCTCATTTCATCTTTGCTGTATACATCGGCCCTGCTCGTGGTAGTGCTCTGGCGCCTTAGTTATTATTTCTGTATGCACAATATATATTTATACTACTAAGACTACAGTATGCACTTTATATTTATGTGGTGCCTGGTCCCTATTGCTTGCAGTTTGAGCTGACGGATTGAATTTATACAACATGTGTGTTTATACTTGTTTAGGCTAGTTATATATGTATTCATTATAATTCCCTTTGGATATTGATTACCGTAGCCCTTTATGTTCTTGATATATATTATGCCACTTTGAAGCCACACCCGCCTTTCCTTTCCTGTATTTGTTTTTTCATTCTCCACTAATACTATTTCATGCGTTTTTATAAATCTGTGTGTTTTTAAAGTGGCAAAAATAAAATTTTATATGTTTTAACCAATGTTAAAAAGCGTCAGCTTTGGTGGTAACGCAGTTTATTTGTCAACGCGTTTCAAAGTCATCCGACTTCTTCATCAGGAGAAAGCACACGTAAGAGGGCACTAAACACAGAAGACAGTCAGCTGGTCCCACTGAAATTTGCAGGTTTGATCCATTGGTATAATGTACATAGAATTTTAAAAGAAACAAAACTACCGGAAAAAAAAAAACCTTAAACAATTTATAGAATTTACATAGCAAATTATAAAACAAGCACCAAAAAATAGAAAAACAAAAATGGCCACATGAAACCACGTTAGTGATAAAAATTAAGAAATATTATGGCTGCTGAAATATGGAAGTAAAAAAAAACAGAATGGCTTGTCATTAAAGGGAACCTGTCACCTGAATTTGGCCGGACCGGTTTTCGATCATATGGGCGGAGTTTTCAGGTATTTGATTCACCCTTTCCTTACCCGCTGGCTGCATGCTGGCTGCAATATTGGATTGAAGTTCATTCTCTGTCCTTGCGCAGGCGTGTACTACGGAGGACAGAGGTGAATCAAACATCCGAAAACTCCGCCCATATGATCGAAAACCGGTCCGGCCAAATTCAGGTGACAGGTTCCCTTTAATGCCTTTATAGGTCTGGTCAATAAGCGGTCATATCCAAAACAATGTCATTAAATTTTCAAGAAGTTAAAAAAAATGCCACATTCGTATAGAGGAGCAGATGAAGATTGATGAATACTTCTGGGTCCATACTCAACAGCCAGAGAAAATCAGCTTGGATTTTCGAGAGTATTTCAAACTATGAACTCAGTTGTAAGAAGCCCATTGTGAAAGTCATAACTTGACTTGGATTGAATTGTTCTGAGTCCAGTCTTCTGGCAATCTGCTCTGATACAGTAGAAGATTTATGATGTGAATATGGGCAGTGTGTTTCGGTCGGTGCTTCTTGTGCCCCATCACTACAGTACTGTCCGTCATTCAGCGTTATACAAGTTTAGTAGATGATTAACATTCCGCACATTCCTTCTGTTGATTCATTGTCTCATCAGCACATTGTGTGCTGTGTTTGGTGAACACATGTCTGTGAATGGCCATTTGTAACTGTACCTACAAAAAGCAGCAGAGTTATCGAGTCTCCTCCACTGATATTTTATTGGAACTATTTTCTTTTTTTGAACATGAGGAATAACACTATTTATGGGCAATTTAATGACTTGTACCCTGCATTTTTAACCATTTTCCCCTGTGCTAGTTTTATCTATAATTTTTCAATGTTCTAGTGGGAACTAGCTGCTGTGATGTCTCCCAAACCTTGCTCACAAAGACTTGTGGGACTGCTGCTCGCCTGTCTCTGTGTAGTACATGTTCAGAAGCAGCAAAAACAACCTATATGTTACAGCAGTACTAAGCAGTGTTGCTGTGAATACAGTTCCGGGGGAGATGAGCACTCTCTGTTAAAATCTGTTAAAATCCCAGGCTTTGTTTCATGCTTTAAAACATAGTATCAGGGTAAAGTTCACACTTGATATGGATTGTATATCATAACCAAGGAGACAGTCCCTCGGGAATTTTAACTTTTTAGAATGCAGCAATATGTGTCTGCATCTCTCTCTGTTTTTTCTTTACTTCTTACTACTTCTCTCTAAATTAAGTTCAATGGGCAACTGTAATGTGATCCCTCAGTGCGCTGGCAATCCTTATTGGTTAAACCAGTAGGAAAATTATCTAATCTTTTTACCTTGCCAGAACGTGTGGTACCTGGGGCATGCTTAAAAAGAGCTGGGACAGGGGGCATATCAGTAGGGCATAGCTAATAAAATACCAATCCCTAGGGCACACCCAGAGGGGCATGCCTAAAAAGTTCTATACAAAGTTTTAAATTACCGGTATATGGCAGAGAAACTCATCGGAAGAAGGGTCCTTTGAGTAAAGCAAAGCAGTTCTAACAATGAGCTGATATTAAAAAATGAATGTGAGTTATGACTATTTATTTAGATGTGATTTGGCCAGTAAGAAGTTAAAATTGATTATTGCAGAGGGCAAATATGTTTCTCTAGAAAACACAATAATGAAATTGGACATATCACAGAATTAAAGGAACTGGGCAGAATTCTGTCAGATCCTTTTTTCTTGGACATCGCCAGGTTACCAGGACTTGTAACAAAGTCTTCTACCACATCACTGGGTAGATCTATTTTCAGATGGGTGCCACATTAGCTTGTTCAGCCAACAGCTGGGGATTGAACACATTCATTTTTTTCTTAAAGTTTCCCCTTTAGGACTATTAGAGTTTGCATTTCTGAAAATCTGCAGACAGGTATCAAAATCTAATACATGGTAAAAACTTAAAAAAAACTCTACAGTATTTTTGAGATGTCCAACCTTGGTTCCTCCATTTTCTTTCCTGTGCATTATTCTTGCTTCAAACAACCTAGTCAAGAGTATCTGGGAGCATCTGCTAAACTTTACTTAAAGGGTTCATCCAAGACTGTTTTTTTTTACTATGGGCCTTTAACAGGCAGATAAGCTACCTGCCTGTTGTAACTGGCACAGACCGCATTGACCGCATTTGCCAGCGATTGAACTGCTCAACGTCAACTGACCGACTCGTCCTCCTCCAGGTTGCTCTGTCGACGTGACGTTGCTCCCATAGCCATGGGCAACCGGCTCCCTGCAGTTAGGCAGTGGGGAGCCGGCGGTCAATCAGCATGACATCTGCAGTCACGTAGTGTCAACAGAGTAGAGCAGCTGCTCTGTTGGAAGCCTCTGAAACACCGGCAGGAGCAGGCTGTGCTGGCAGAGAAGTGTGACGGGCACAACAGGCAAGTAGGTAGAAAGTGAAAAAAAACAGTCCTGGATAAACCCTTCAACCCTCTTTGTCATAGGTGAAGTATCAATTATGAGGAGATACTAACAGAGTATCTTCTGTCTTCTATCTATCTATCTATCTATCTATCTATCTATCTATCTATCTACTATCTATCTACTATCTTCTATCTACTAACACAAACATTTGCTAATGCTGCAATGTTCTGAAGTTGTAGGTCAATTGATTGATGCCGAGAAGGTTCCTCATACATAACTCTTAGTTGCATTGGGCGAAATTGAGATCATTCTGTCATTTCCTCTTGCGATGTTGCAAAGACTTGTTTTGGTTGGGATATCTTTTCTTTCGAACAGTAGCCTGGTCTCTGCAAATCATTAAAGATGCATACCTTATTCAAACCATCTCATGCAATTCACAGAACTGCTCTTGAGATGCAACCACCTTCTACAAAGCATCGCTTCTCCTCCTTCATGCAAACCGCATTGCCTCGGTAATGCTGCAGTGCCCAGATTACCAATTCCTTCCTTGACATGACCTAAACAAACCATTGAAATACACAATCTAACCAAATCAATCTTCACTTTAATGATTCTTTAACGTTTTATGATTTCTCAAAAGAATCTATTAGCAAGAATGAATGGTTCTCACCAACAGTGCCTTGTACGAGAAGGACCAAACGAATAAAATGCCGCAGTTATTATCACCTCAATCGCTTACGAAAGAGGAAAAAAAAAAGTTATTCTTTGTGACATTTGCATTGTGAATTGCCAGATTCATCAAAGTCTCCATGGTTATTGAGTAGATCACAAGAGGACTGATTAAAATCTGATTAGTATTCAAGCCAGGAGCTATCTGCTTGTCTTTGCTTGTGGCAACTTCTTTCTGTGCCAGCAAAGCTATTATTAAAGGAAATTATTCCGAGTAAAGTGAAATGTCTTGTCGCTCTTTGCCTTGAATTAAAATTGCCTATTTTCTTCACATCAACGTATAGATCTTTGCAACGTATAGAACATCATTAAACGTGCCGTGACCCAGGGCTAATTTTGCAAAAGGAGGGAGTAACCGTTTTCCTCCAATAATGCGATGAATCGAGTAGTCGGCCTCTTAGCCTTTAAAAAGGAGGATTATATTTACAGTCAGATAGTGAAACAACGTGGACAGGTGTACGAATAGGACAGTGCAAAACTCATTCGAGAACCATTGATGTTGTTCTAATTAATGGCTGAGCCCAAACTGATTTATAGCCCTTTCTCCTTCTTTTGTCAATTAGCACTTTAATTAAATGCCAAACTTCAGTCTTGCTTTTCTAACTTTAAACGCTCGCTTATCATTCATCAGCAGCTGCGTCCGTACACAATGTGACATGAATCTCCACTCTCCGGGCATTCGTGAAACATATCGCTTTAAGTTAACACCGACTCGTATACATCAGATCAATTACATTCCCTGAGAAAATAACTATTTAATTGCTGCTGATTATGTTGGCCGCTGTTGAAACTTCTGGCTTCAACTCAAAAGTTTTAAGTCGATGAGTTGGGTCTAGTGTCTAAACTATTAACGTATTTTTTTGCGCTTTTCAAGATATTGATATTTTATTTTTTGTTACCAATCCCCATGATAATATTTGTTGAAAACCTGTACTATCAAAACCTAGATTTAGTTTTTTTTTTTTATTACAGAAGTAGTCTATTTTGCTCAGTCTTTTATTTTTTGTTTGATGCTTCTTACAGGATGTCCCAACCGGTTCTGTACTGGAAAAAAACCTACGACAGCTGACCACAGATGGGCTTCTTTTTCTTTTAGAGCAAATTCAGGTTTGGCTTATATCCTTAAAGGGGTATTCTCATCTCCAAAATCCTATGCCAATCTGTAGTAGGTGTAATAATAATAATAATATTAGAAAATACCCAATTAAAATCTAAAATTAAGGTGAAGGTCCCCACTTTCCTGACGCTTTGATGGAATTTAATCTTTTATGACATAAAATGATCAATAATATCATTTTTGGGGGGATCTGATTGCATCAAAATGATCTTGTTGGAAATCCTACTACATTTCCTAATTTTTTTTTTATAATTTTCAAAATGAGTAGCACAAAAGGAAAAATAGAGACCCCTTGTTTGTTGAAAATGACAATTAAAGTGGGTTGCCGGGTTTGACTTCCCTTTCCGTAAGCATTCTAATTAATTTTAATCAACAACAATGGCAACAGTTTAGAGATTGGGCTTTCCATCAGTCATTTTGTAGACTATGTAATAGTAAATTTTTGCCGGTCTGATCTATATTTGTCATTGGCATGCTGTATCTCATCATGATGAGAACAAGAAGGTCATTATACTGAGGGTCCACAAGCCAGAAGAGCCTGAGCTACAACAGAGCAGTCATTCAAAATGTTGGTTAATTGTTAGAGATAAGCAGTAAGCTTGGATAAAGTGAAACATCTGATCAGATTGTCATTTTCAAAGCAACAATTAACAGAGCTATCCAGGATTGAATTTCTCACTAGACCCTAGCACGATGAACATTTAGATAGTGCTGTGGGAAAATATACCTGTGCTCCGGTTAAGTACAAGACATGGACTCCATCAGATCCCTAAAGGTGTCCTGTAGTATCACTGATCACTGGGGTCTGATCGATAGGAAGTGGGGGGCTCTGGAACCTGGGAGCTGTGCTCTGTTGAGCCCCTTCTTTTATAGAGGGGAGATGCTCATACTAGACCTCCACTCATTATCTATGGTACTGCCAGAAATAATGAAGCACTCTACTTGACTTTTCTAGGAGTATGATAAAGGAGAAAAAATGACAGCAACCACAAAAATTTGTAAATTAAAACATCACATTTATTATACTACGTAAAAACCCAAAGGGGAGATTAAAAATGCATACAAAAGATGAGACACCGGGTCTACGCGTTTCGAGATGACTATCTTTTAGTCTTGTTAATGGTGACTAAGACATAGTCATCTCAAAACGCGTAGTCGTGGTACTATAATAAATGTGATGTTTAAATTTTCTTATTTTTGCGGTTTCTGGCATTTTTCTCTTTTCTCATATTTCATACACTCAGGAACCGATCTGAGGTTCACTGCATCCCACTTTGAGATATATTTGTACCTGGTGAGCTGATGTTTCCGCTTTTCTTTTGCTTGTTTTTTTTCTAGCAGTCCCTAGAGACAATGAATGGAGTGAAGATCATGCATGAACATCTACTCTCTAATCAAGATGGGGCTCTGCAGATGTCAATTCCCAGATTCCAGAGCCCCATTCTCAGGACTGCTGGAGAGAGGGGGTGGATGGCCGGACCCCAACAATCAGTAAATTATATGATATCCTGTAGAGATAAGGAGCAGCTTTTGAGCTTGGGAAAAACCCTTCAAGTCCTGTAAGGTCCATGACGCTGCCTCCATGGGCTGGATTTGTTTTCCCAGCAAGTTCCGCACATGCTAGATCAGACTGAGATTTGGGGAATTTGGATGCAATTATCAACTTGCACTCAAGACATTTTTGATATATAGGTAGCTGGTATATGTCAAAGTAACATCTACATGAATGCCACAACCGAGTGTTTTCCGCCACAAAATTGCAGCCAATTTGCCATTGTGACGCCCAGGAGACCGGGGTACCCAGCACCAGACCAATGGGGTCTGTCTCTTGAGGGGGATGTCACGGGTGGCTTGACCCGGTGCTGTGGCCTCAGGCAATGCACAGTGTAAGGGTATCGTGAGGGAACAGGCACTTACTTGATCAGCAGCAGGTTCTCCCAGCGGTGATGATCCCGAACCTGGATAGATGGCTATTGTCCAAATGAAAGACTGAGGCACTGAAACATTTAACCAGTTTACTTCAACATAAAGGGATTTACAACCAGTCCTGTCACCGGAGTCTGTATGGGAACTGTGAGTTACTTTGACCCTGCCGGGGTCTTCGCCTCTTATTGTACGCAGTTTCTGTATGGCCCTGCTGCTGTATGTGAACTGGCTGCCGGCCCAATCTGTCCCCTCCGGGTCCTGGTTCGACGGGCAACCCGAGTCCTTTTATCGGCTTACCCCCTCCAGGAGTACCGCTGAACTCTGTATCTGTTGCTGCGTCCGGCCCTAGTGAAGCTGATATCACCTCACGTTTTCCGGTTGCTGTATTATATATAATGAATACAGCCACGGATCCGGTATCCGTCTTTGCGCCTGTTCTGGGTAGTGATTAATGCTACCCAGTTCTCACAATGTCCTTTTTTTCTGTCCCTCTTCTCCTCAGGCCGGTGATTTAGGCCTGGAAACAGTCACAGGGCTGTTAGAAATTCAGCGGTATGACCTCTCACTATCAGCTCCTTAGCCCAACTGCCATTTCTTCTCTCAGACCAGAATGGATCAAGGGGAGTCTCTGGAGCTCCCCCTTCTGGCCGGAGGTGGTAGTGCAGTTTTGCTATCTTAATATTTGTATTTAGTGTCAGTAACTATTTTTGTGGCAAATACCCCTAGGGGTGCCACATTATTTTCCCATAGTGCATCCTGGTGCTGTCTGTTCCAGGGTTAGCAACATACACACCCAACCATCCAGATGAAAATTATGATTTGTCCGACAAGGCCACCTTCATCTACTCCATGGTCCAGTTGTGCTGTGGAATATAGGCACGTTCATTGGTGAACAAGGGCCAGTATGGACTATCTGACCAGTCTCTGGCTACACAGCACTATACACAGCAAGCTGCAATGCTTTACGCATTCTGATAGCTCTCTATCATAACAGACAGTTACTTGTTCTGCAATATGAGAAACAATAGCTTTTCTGACAAAATAGCCTGAAAAAATAGCCTGAATTGGGGAAAAAGTAACTTGATGTACTATTGAACCTAGTAAGGACAGGAATACCCAAAAACTGAACATTAGGTTATTTATACTTCTGAGCATTCATTGCTCCTTGCCTGTCCTGAACTCAAAGCCCACTGCTGTGCTATGCTTGTAAACAGTTTGACAGACAGGAAAGCAGGAGAAGAAAGACAAAGACCTGCTCTTAATTCCTGTAATCCATTTTAGGCTCTTTTTTTCCAGATACGGATTACACTTGACAACAGGCAGTGGACAGTAAATTATATAGAAGAGAAATACCCAAGACAACATTATTTTTTAACAAAGTGAATTACAATTTTATTTTGTTGACATTGACATTTATATTAAACATATTTTACATTTAATTTTATGCCATTTTACATCAATAATCCTTTTTGTGGACTATAACATTGTTGCTTGAGACTCCAGAACCAAGACTTCATAGAGCACAAATTAAATTTAATGCATTTGCAAGACTTATGTTATGTTGCCATTGACGCTAATGGATTTTGAGGTTTTCACGGGGCCTAATAATAATATTTATTATACTGATGTCTTCTTAGTTCTTATGTGAGGTTTGGGCTTCCTAAGGCACCAGGATCCTGTAGTACCTTCTCCATGCCCTCTATATCTTCAAACCTTAAAATACAGTGATGAGATTTGGTATATACAGATTATTCTCAGGATTTGCTGTAATTAAGGTGGCAGTGTGAAAGATATAGGGCTTACAAACATCCAAAAAAGTGTGCTAATTATTTCCGCCCACATTGTCTCCAATTCAACAGAGAGCTTTCAACAGTTTTTTGGTGTAAAACTCATTAAATATCACAAAACCTTTGCACAACTTAGGCTACTTTCACACTGGTGTTATTTTTTTAGTACATCGCAATGCGTCGTTTAGGGGAAAAAACGCATCCTGCAAAGTTGTTTGCAGGATGCGTTTTTGCCCCATAGAGTTACATTACCGACGCATTGCGACGTATTGACACACGTCGCAACCGTCTTGCGACGGTTGCGCCGTGTTGTGGCGGACTGCCGGGAGCAAAAAACGTTAAATGTAACGTCATTTGCAGCCGACGGACTGCTTTTTCCGACCGCGCATGCGCGGCCGGAACTCCACTTCCACCTCCCCGCACCTTACAATGGGGCAGCGGATGCGCCGGAGAAATGCATCCGCTGCACCTGTTGTGCGGCACAACAAATGCTAGCGTCGGAATCACGGCCCGACGCAATGCGACGGGCCGAATCCGACGCTAGTGTGAAAGTAGCCTTAAGGTTCCTCAAATATTTTGAGAGTTTTGATGTTTTTACGTCAGTCCTGGCCAGCTCCATCACAGTAGGCAAAGCTAGTGCTGAAACTCAGCAATCAAATTCATCATGCACTCCTCAACATTACGCCAAGACAGAAAAGTTGTGGAATTATGGAAATCACAGGATGGATTGTCTTGTTAGTGGCCTACAAATTATGAGAAAGAGGAACCAACATTTTCAAAACATTTCAATTTATTCAGTATGGAGTACGAGTGCCAAATGCAGAAATCCCGGCACTTACTGCTTCGGCTGCTATTAGTGAGGTTATTAATCGTCGTCTGAGGAATGTTCTGCCACGCTGAAGGCACTTGGGCAAATCATCAAGATCAGTTGATGGCAACTCCTTCTGCAATTGATGATGACCAATTACGTCCAAGATGTACTCGATGGGAGATACTGCAGGCCAAGGTAGCGTGGTTAGGCTAGGCCGCATACTGCTTGCGCTACTGTGGCATAACGGAAAAGTAAGATGGATTTTTTTTTTAGTTTTATGGCCTCAACCCATGGCAAGCAGAACATTTGTAAAACAGCTATTAAATAGTTTTTAATACATAAAAAAACTGAATTAAAGGAAACAATAAATACGGCCAGGGCTTACACTGTAGAGAGTGGTTGGCTTCAAAATTTGAAAAATAAACTTCCACATGTTATAAACTTCCATTTTATATACTGAAGATTGAATAAATTCTTTTAAAAAGCCATACAATGGCATGAAAGAGTGAGGATTACAAATAGCTGAATAATAGCAAGATACACCCCCCCTTCAATAATGCAAAGAACTGCAGCAAATAGACGCTGGCTTCTAGGAAATGAATGGTATAAGTAAGAAGGGATCAGGCAATTATTCCCGTTTTCTGTGAAGTTGCTTTCTGGTGCATCACAGACATTGCATTCAATTGACAGAAATGGGATTAAAATCACCTTTCAGCTCATGGAGCAGTAACAGCAAAGTGAGGATGAGCCTTAATGCCTCCAAATACGATTCGCTCCCCCACCTCCAATATTTTTCACGTGTCCTGGGCTCTAGAAATCAGTAGATTTGCTAATATCCTATGAAGACTCAACAAATTATTCGGGATATTAGACACTTAAAAATTCTAATTGTTGAGATGAGTTGAATATTGCCAGCATTTCGATTCTAACCATATGTCAAAGTACACCTATTAAATATGGATTTTAGAATTTAAGCTTTAAAATCTTGTATTTCAACATCATGTAATTTTTGGGTGCAAAATCCTATGTTGATTAATTTCTCAATATAAGTCCTCTTTCACATATCTGTGTCTCCCATACATGTGAAGAGAGTTTTCACACATACCAGAGACACTTAAACTCATAAACTCATTCAAATGAATGGGTCTGTGCACATGTCAGTGTATTTCCACAGGCTGTGTGTCTGTAGGCAAAATATGCTGACATGTCAGTTTGTAACAGCAGCACGGTTCCGGAAAAAAAATTCCCGCACACATGCACACAGATAACCCACAGCGATGCCATCAGTGCGACACATATAGGCACCTGAGAAGCAGCGGTACAGTTAGCGCCGTTCCCCAGTGCCGGGTGCTGAAGATGGCTCTCATCATTCTCCCCTGCTCTGCTGATGATCAGCGCAAGCAGGGGGGGAACGTTGAGGGTTGAATTCAAGTGATAATAGTGAGAGCAGGCGGCGGCTGATGGGACTATTATTTCCATCAGCCTACATCTGCTGTCACTAATAACAGTGAGCGCAAGCGACAGTTGATGAGAGTATTCATCAGCCAATACCTGCGCTATAAATAAATAAATAAATAAAAAAAGGCTTTGGTTCCCCTTTATTTTTGATAACCAGCCAGGCAAAACTGACAACTGAGGACTGCAACGCTTAGCTGTCAGCTGCAGTAATGCTGGTTATCAAGAATAGAGGGGTCTTCACAATGTTTTTTTTAAATTATTTATAATTTTTAAAAAACAAAGTGGGATCACCCTAATTTTTGACAACCAGCCTTGCTAAAGCAGACAACTTAGGGTTTGGTATTCTCAGGCTGCTAATGGGCCATGGATTTTGACATACCCCAACTTGTTTCTCACAATGTCGGCACTCACTCTCCCTGGGGCTGTGATGTGGTGTTGTGACACATGACTCTGGCACCCAATCAGCGCTGGCGTCACTTTCTCCGCCTTCGGATAAACTGAACATGAAGAGGACGCTAGGGCTGCAGCTGATCCCTGACTTCTTCTTCTGGTTTAGTTTGTCAGAAGGCGAAGACAGTGACTCCATCGATGATTTGGCGCCGAGCAGCCCATGTCATTCCACTGCATCACAGCCCTGGGACCATCAGTACTGACACCTCTGGAATGGCGCCGGCACAGGAGGTGACTATATGCTTCATTATTTTATGGGGGTCGAACATTTAGGAGGGCTTGTCCTAGTAGTGGACAACCACTTTAAGTTACAGTATGTGTAACAATGAGAAATTTGGGAAGCACGGAGGCTCAGTGGTTATCACTGCAGCCTTGCAGCGCTGGAGTCCTGGGTTCAAATCCCATCAAGGTTATCATCTGCAAGGAGGTTGTATGTTCTCCCCATGTTTGCATGAGTTTCCTCCAAGTTCTCCGGTTCTATCTCACATTCAAAATTCGTACTAATAGAGAAATTAGATTGCGAGCTCCAGTGGCAACAGCGATGATAATGTATGTCAAGCGCTACGGAATATGATACAGCTATATAAGCAAAGCATAATAAATAAATAATGACACAGAAAAAAAGGTATTGAACATGCTTGCTGAAATGTAATACTTCGCAAAAAAAAAAACATTGTTGGTGATGACAGCTTCCAGACGCCTCCTGTATGGAGAAACTAGTCCCTTGCATTGCTCAAATGGAATTTTTGTTCCTTTCTTCCACACAAACACTCTTCATATCCTGAAGTGAAGGTCCAGTGGGCTATGAACTCTGAGCTTTAGTTCATTCCATACATTTTCTATTGGATTCAGGTCAGGTGATTGGCTGGAAAATTCTAGCAGTTTTATTTTCTTTCTCTGAAACCAATTGAGAGTTTCCTTGGCTGTGTGTTTAGGATCATTGTCCTGCTGAAATGTCCACCCTTGTTTCATCTTCAACATCTTGGTAGATGGCAGCAGATTTTTCTCAAGAATGTCTTCGTATATATGTCCATTCATCCTTCCTTCTATTACATGAAGTTTGCCGTTGCCCTATAATGAAAAACAGCCTCACACCATGACATTTCCACCTCAAGACTTCACTGTTGGTATGGTGTTTTAACATGGTTTAGATTATGGCATCATAAGAATTTAATTTTGGTCTTACCTGACCAGACTATATTCTCTCAGTATTTCACAGTCTTGTTTAAATCTTGTTGAGCAAACTTTATACGCACTTGAACACGCATTTTGTTCAGCAATAGAGTCTTGCATAGTGAGCATGCTTACAGGCCATGGAGGTTGAGTGCGTTACTTATTGTTTTTTTTTAAACGATTGTGCCTGTTGATTTCAGGTCTTTCTGTAACTCTCCACAGGTGGTCTGTGGCTCTTGGAAACTCTTTAGATAATTCTTTTCACTCTTCTGTCTGAAATCTTGCCGTGGGCACCAGGTTTTGGCGAAATGATGTTCTTTCCTCTTCTGGGTTATTTCCCCAGAAGTGCTCACTGGAACCTTCAGTAGTTTAGAAATTCTTCTGTCAATGCTATCAGTATGTTTTGCAACAATAAGTTCGCGAAAGTCTTGAGACAGTTCACTGGTTATACCCATCAGGAGATGTTTCTTGTGTAGCACCCTGGTAATGAAACTCCATTTTATAGACCATTAGTTGTACCAGTTGATATTATTTTTCACTAATTGGCAGGATTGCTTTCTAATTATTGATAAATTTCAGCTGATGTCTTGACTTTCCATGCTTTTTTCATTTCTCTTTCTTCATGTGTTCAATACCTTTTCCCCGTTTTCATTCTCATTATTACACATAACTTTATTTATGGATATGTATGATTTGATTTCTTTCTCTGCGCAGATTGGATAGGATGTTAACAACATCTTGTGAAAAATTCATGTCAATAGCACCTTTAGAAATATATTTACTTAGAAAATTGGTGATGCGTTCAATAGTTATTTCACCCTAAATGATTAGTAGGGGGTGGGGATCTGTCACTCTATTTTGCTCACAAATGGAAAGGTTTTCATGGCACTAAGGGGCTTAATGCAGGCCCTCCTATGTAGGTCTGCTACAGGGCTTATATGAGATTTTTTTAAAAGAGAAAACACAGTAGTTTGACAATAAATGGCTTCACCCAACCACTAACCATGGGTGGAGAAAAAGTTTTGGTGTAATCATTCATATTTTCTTAAAAAAGGCCAAGAGAGCAAAAATTCTGCCGGGGTATGTAAACTTTTCAGCATAACGGTAAGTGTCTGGCTGTTATATCTGTCATATGGACAGTTAAATTTGGAAATGAGGCCTTTTACCATAATTTGTGACCGGATGCTTTAAAGGGAATCGGTCACCAGGTTTTTGTCACCTAATCTGAGAGCAGCATAATGTAGGAACAGAGACCTTTATTCCAGTGATGTGTCACTTACTGGTCTTCTTAGTGTAATTTTCATAAAATCATTGATTTATCAGCAGACAATTATCACTAGAAGAGTAGTAAACCTGCTGCCAGTTACTGCAACCACACCCACACCCTCTGATTGGCAGCTTCGCACATTGTACACAGAAAGCTGCCAATCGCTGGTGTGGGCGGGGTTACACAGAGAACTGCTAGATTTGCAGCAGAGAAAACCGGCTTTTAATCAAAGCGTCAGAAAGCTGCCCAGTAAGTGACACATCGCTGGAATCAGTGTCTCTGCCCTTATATCATGATGCTTTCAGATGTAGACATCTGGTTTGTTTTTATGGTATTTTATTTAAACAGATTAAAAAAAAAAAGAACATAAAAAAAAACAAATTACGGTAATTTTTTTTTTTACGCACGTCAGTAGAAGCATATCGTGTAACAGTTTTGTTATAAATAAATAAATTAATAAATAAATTAATAAATAAATAAAATATAAATAAATAAATAAATTAAATTAAATAAATGCCCGCTATATAAACAAGACCTAAAGGATACTAAAATCCACCGGCCCATAAAAAAAACGAAAAAAAAAAAAAATCTGACATATGTAAGTGAAAAATAAGGCTGTGTATTAACCCTGTTCCCTTTCCGATTGTTCCCCTTAATGTTTTCCAGATCTGAATTTCGGACAGCTGAATGGGGGCTGGGAGACTGTTTACAATATTTTCACATGATCATTGTGGCAGGGTTTTTTTTTTTTGCGCTGTGTGAAAGGCCTTCTGTTTTCAGATGGCATTGAAAGTTTACCGTCTTCCCCAGACAAAAGGAAGAGAGCTTCTTGCCAGGGGATGAGTAATGGACATGGCTGATGCACAATAAGTTTAGTCCAGCCTTAAATCTACTTGGTGTTCCAAGTCTTTCCGTCTTTCTGCAAAGCGACCATTGTCTCGGCCTCCGCTCCGAGAGCGCATCAGATGAGCCTAGAGAATGCCAAGTGGGGAGGCTCAGTCACAAACAGTTGCTCAGAGCTCGCAACTCTGGTATTTGCCGTCTTAGGTTTGTAATAATACTTTGGAAGAGCATCAATAATTGGTTTATGCCTCGGCTCAGATATACTGCAGGCCATCTGTACCGCATTCAGTTCCAGAAGAATCTCGCTAAGATTTAATATATTCCTCTGCATTCAATTAGCCTGATGAGTGTTATTATATGAGTAATTGATGGGAAATCAAGATAATGTTTATTGCTGCAAGTTGTATTTATTTTGCCACACACAGAAAGCTGAGACTCTCTTTAAAGTTTCCATCCTCCGTCCCCCTTTTTTGCAATAAAAAAAAAAAGCTGAAAAACATCTGCATCTGTTTTATGGTTTTTTTTTTTTGCTCTTCGTAAACTCAAAAGAAAACCTTTGTTCCTTTTCTTAAAATAGAAAAATAGTGACTGCGATTCTAGATGGTCCTTAATCAGATCTTTTTATCTCGAAATGAGACGGTTTTCATTAATGTTTTACATAAAAAAAAAATGTTTATTTTCTTAAAACAGGATACAAAAATAAAAAGCGCCTATTTTTTTTTTTTTTCCCCCTCTTCGGTTTGTTTTCCACTAGGGTATTGTTCAGTCTGTGTAAATTAGCTCATTACCATGATAATGATCTTTGAGTACTACTCAGTATATGGCACTGCATAATTAATGGTAATTAATGAATGAAGCTTCCTAGATTGTATATGTCTTTCTCTATTTGGACCCTTAAAGTAAATCCCCCCATTTGAGCCCCGATTTTGTTCGTTCACTATAAAGCGTTGCAAAATATATATTTTTTTTAAATGTAATAAAACATATTTTATAGTTAGAGTTAGTAAAGTGCATCCTATTTAATTTAGCATTTAAAAGTCCTTTGTAAAGGCTTAGCTAAGGGGAGTAGCAAAAATAAAATGATGACATGAGCGGAATTGCAAAAAAAAAAAATAAAAAGCATCTTTATTTTCTCCATTTGCGTATACAGATAGCAACGTTTCCACCTTGTAGTCTTTATCAAGCTCAAAAGATCATAAGGTCAAAACGTTGCTAGCCGTACAGATGAATGGACGAATAGAAAAGCTTTTTCTACTTTTGCAATGATGAAATCTGTCACTGTTGTAGTTTTGCATCTTTTTGAATTTGATTTTGTCATCCCATCTCCTAGAGAAGCATTTCCCAAACTCAAGTAGATTGTGAGCCTTCGCGGGCAGGGTCCTCTCTCCTCCTGTACCAGTTGTGACTTGTATAGTTCAAGATTATTGTACTTTTTTTTATTATGTATACCCCTCCTCTCATGTAAAGTGCCATGGAATAAATGGTGTTATAATTATAAATTATAATAATAATAATAATAACTCAAATCCTTAGGGCCTGCAACAGGTCATGTGTTCAGGATTTCCTTGGTATTGTACAGGCATGAGAGCCTGTGGCAATTTCTGATGCCTTGATGATACTTCCATCAACTGTACAATACTAAGGAAATCCTCAAAACATGATCTGTTGGGGGGGCCTGAGGATTGGACTTTGGGAAACACTGGCATCGAGTACCGACTAGAGATGAGCGAACCTTTCAAGGTACAGTTCGGTTTGGCGAACATTCCAATGTTCGTCGAACTTACCTGAACCCAATTGAATTCAACAAGAGGTGAAGCCAAATACACAGATAACACCGTCAGGGGGGCCAAAAATCCCTCACCTGCTCCTTGTTCTGTCCTACAGCATATTCCATGTCTGGGGATAAACAGCTTTTAACCTGTACAATGCCAAGATGCGACCGTTCAGGCTGAGAACAACTGAGGACTGAGCTGTTGTGATCGCAGCCTCAGTAACTAGCGGTGACGTCATTGAGGTTACCGCCGGTCACAGAGGCTGCGTTCCCAGCCAGGCCCCTGAACTGTGGTGACCTCAGTGCCATGAGAAAAAGTCAGTGAGTTAAACACAGTTCATGCTCAGGCTCAGTGACTTCACTGCAGTTCAGGTCAGAGAATTCCCCACGGTGAGCTACGGTGAACTCACTGACTTAGTAAGAAAAGCACCATTGGCTGTGAACTCCCAGGACCTTTCTGACGGCACTGCGAGCATAAGAACTTTCTCACGCTCATGGTGATGTCAGTCAAGTCATATGAGTTCTCCGCGAGAAACTGAGCAGCGGTAGCACACACTGCTCAGTTTCTCCACTGGATGGCAGGTTGTATAGTGGCATCATGCAATAATGCAGCTTGCCATCTAGATGTAGCAGAGCTAGACCTGTCACGGGACAAATGGATTATTATCAACTCTGTGGACAGGTGAGGAATGTTGTTTATTATTTTAATTCTGTTACAGGAGACCATGGCTTCTGAGGACTGGGAGATGACATCAGTATGGTTTAGTTTAGATTCATTAAAGGAGTTTGTGTCATTCTTTCAATTAAAGGACTTTATTCTGGGTGTGTGTTTATTTACAATATAACTGTATGATTAGTAATCAATAGGTGTCTTAAAGATCTGAACCCCACTTGCCACAGCCACAGGGCAAGTTGGAAGAGCCGAGGAAAGTGTCAGAATATGCGCATTCCAATAGATGTGCCTTTTCTGGAGTGGCTGTGGGCTGCAATGTTTAGGCTGGGGGAGCAATATCTAAGGCCCCTTACCAGCCTGAGAATAGCAGCCCATAGGTGTCTGTTTTAGCTTAGCTGTCAGAGCTAGCTTTATTGTTGCATGGCTAATGGAGGGAGAGGAGTTCGCATGAGAAGAAGAGTTGGAGGAGTTATTAGTGACTGTTTTGAGAAGAAAAATAAACCAGCTCACCCGTAATGCATTAGCTGAACTTCGGGAGCACGGACCCACTGTGTCCACACGTGTAAGGTCAAAAAGAAGAAAAATGTCCATCTCCACCGAATCCGTGAAGATAAAATTTCTTTATTCACAAACTTGTAACAAATAATAATAATAATAATAATTTTTATTTATATAGCGCCAACATATTCCGCAGCACTTTACAATTAAGCGGGGACATGTACAGACAATAAATTCGGTACGGTTAAGACAATTTAAACAGTGACATTAGGAGAGAGGTCCCTGCTTGCAAGCTTACATTCTACAATGAAATGGGGGGACACAATAGGTGAAAAGTACTTGTTATTTCAGGTCTGGCAATTATAATAAACTAGATTGTGGCCCGATTCTAACGCATTGGGTATTCTAGAATATGCATGTCCCCATAGTATATGGACAATGATGATTCCAGAATTCGCGGCAGATTGTGCCCGTCGCTGATTGGTCGAGGCAACCAGGGATTCAAGCTTGAGGAGGCTAATTTGCATATTCCAGGTGCCTTCTGGGAAAAGCGAAGTCTCCTTAAGCTAGAAGATCGTTGGGTACAGCCGGGACCAGCTGCTTGGAAAGCATCGCCAAACCAGGGATTCAAGCTTGAGGAGGTTAATTTGCATATTCCAGGTACCTTCTGGGAAAAGCGAAGTCTCCCTAAGCTAGAAGATCGTTGGGTACAGCCGGGACCAGCTGCTTGGAAAGCATCGCCAAACCAGGGATTCAAGCTTGAGGAGGCTAATTTGCATATTCCAGGTGCCTTCTGGGAAAACCGAAGTCTCCCTAAGCTAGAAGATCGTTGGGTACAGCCGGGACCAGCTGCTTGGAAAGCATCGCCAAACCAGGGATTCAAGCTTGAGGAGGCTAATTTGCATATTCCAGGTGCCTTCTGGGAAAAGCGAAGTCTCCCTAAGCTAGAAGATCGTTGGGTACAGCCGGGACCAGCTGCTTGGAAAGCATCGCCAAACTTTTGCCTGTAGGATATTATTGCAAGAGAGCTTGGCTGAGTAGATTACACAAGAAGGAAAACACACAGCAAGTCAGCAGGATCTAGGAGCAACATGGCAGATGTGACAACCTACATGGTGAGCTGCAGCATGTGCTACATGTTCACAGACCGACCAGAAGAAGAATCAAATTTCACCTGTCAGAAGTGTAGACTAGTGGCCCTTTTAGAAGAAAAGGTGCGGGGGTCTGGAAGAAAGAATAGCAACTTTGAAACTCATCAAAGAGAATGAAGACTTTCTAGACAGAACAGAAGCATCTCTACTGGTCACAGAAGGTGAAAAAAGTGTCAGAGAACCTCCAAAAGCAGATGAGTGGAAGCATGTGACCAAAAGAAGCAAGAAGACCATGGAGAAATCACCAACCACACAACTGAAGAACCGATATCAAATCTTTATAGAGGATGAAGATGGCACACCTAAGGATGAAGCAATACCAGCAAGCAGAAAAGAAAAGGGCACACAGCAACAAGTGACAGCAAAAAGTACAGCCAAGAAGCAACGAAGAGTGGTGGTGGTGGGAGACTCACTACTGAGAGGCACAGAAGCAGCCATCTGCAGACCGGACATAACCGCAAGAGAAGTATGCTGCCTTCCAGGTGCGATGATCAAGGATGTGACCGATAGGATACCAAAGCTCTTCAGCTCCAAGGACGTCCACCCATTTCTTCTGATACATGTTGGCACCAATGACACGGCAAGGAAAGACCTACCGACAATCTGCAAAGACTTTGAAGAGTTGGGGAAGAAAGTAAAGGAACTGGATACAGGTAGTTTTTTCTTCTATCCTTCCAGTAGACGGGCATGGCACCAGGAGATGAAACAGGATCCTTGATGCAAACAACTGGCTAAGACGATGGTGCAGACAACAAGGATTTGGATTCCTGGACCACGGTGTGAATTACTTGTACGATGGACTCCTCGCCAGAGACGGACTACACCTCAACAAACCTGGGAAACACACATTCGCCAGAAGACTCGCTACACTCATCAGGAGGGCGTTAAACTAGAAGAAGAGGGGACGGGAAGAAAAACATTAGACTTGAACAAAGAAGATCCAGGAAAACATACTCAGAAGGGAGGTAAGAACATTTCTAAAGCAATCCACAGCGAGGAGATTGGAACAAAACAAAATCCTCTAAACTGCATGCTCGCAAACGCCAGAAGCCTGACAAACAAGATGGAAGAACTAGAAGCAGAAATATCTACAGGTAACTTTGACATAGTGGGAATAACCGAGATATGGTTAGATGAAAGCTATGACTGGGCAGTTAACTTACAGGGTTACAGTCTGTTTAGAAAGGATCGTAAAAATTCGGAGAGGAGGAGGGGTTTGTCTCTATGTAAAGTCTTGTCTAAAATCCACTTTAAGGGAGGATATTAGCGAAGGAAATGAGGATGTCGAGTCCATATGGGTCGAAATTCATGGCGGGAAAAATGGTAACAAAATTCTCATTGGGGTCTGTTACAAACCCCCAAATATAACAGAAACCATGGAAAGTCTACTTCTAAAGCAGATAGATGAAGCTGCAACCCATAATGAGGTCCTGGTTATGGGGGACTTTAACTACCCGGATATTAACTGGGAAACAGAAACCTGTGAAACCCATAAAGGCAACAGGTTTCTGCTAATAACCAAGAAAAATTATCTTTCACAATTGGTGCAGAATCCAACCAGAGGAGCAGCACTTTTAGACCTAATACTATCTAATAGACCTGACAGAATAACAAATCTGCAGGTGGTCGGGCATCTAGGAAATAGCGACCACAATATTGTACAGTTTCACCTGTCTTTCACTAGGGGGACTTGTCAGGGAGTCACAAAAACACTGAACTTTAGGAAGGCAAAGTTTGACCAGCTTAGAGATGCCCTTAATCTGGTAGACTGGGACAATATCCTCAGAAATAAGAATACAGATAATAAATGGGAAATGTTTAAGAACATCCTAAATAGGCACTGTAAGCAGTTTATACCTTGTGGGAATAAAAGGACTAGAAATAGGAAAAACCCAATGTGGCTAAACAAAGAAGTAAGACAGGCAATTAACAGTAAAAAGAAAGCATTTGCACTACTAAAGCAGGATGGCACCATTGAAGCTCTAAAAAACTATAGGGAGAAAAATACTTTATCTAAAAAACTAATTAAAGCTGCCAAAAAGGAAACAGAGAAGCACATTGCTAAGGAGAGTAAAACTAATCCCAAACTGTTCTTCAACTATATCAATAGTAAAAGAATAAAAACTGAAAATGTAGGCCCCTTAAAAAATAGTGAGGAAAGAATGGTTGTAGATGACGAGGAAAAAGCTAACATATTAAACACCTTCTTCTCCACGGTATTCACGGTGGAAAATGAAATGCTAGGTGAAATCCCAAGAAACAATGAAAACCCTATATTAAGGGTCACCAATCTAACCCAAGAAGAGGTGCGAAATCGGCTAAATAAGATTAAAATAGATAAATCTCCGGGTCCGGATGGCATACACCCACGAGTACTAAGGGAACTAAGTAATGTAATAGATAAACCATTATTTCTTATTTTTAGGGACTCTATAGCGACAGAATCTGTTCCGCAGGACTGGCGCATAGCAAATGTGGTGCCAATATTCAAAAAGGGCTCTAAAAGTGAACCTGGAAATTATAGGCCAGTAAGTCTAACCTCTATTGTTGGTAAAATATTTGAAGGGTTTCTGAGGGATGTTATTCTGGATTATCTCAATGAGAATAACTGTTTAACTCCATATCAGCATGGGTTTATGAGAAATCGCTTCTGTCAAACCAATCTAATCAGTTTTTATGAAGAGGTAAGCTATAGGCTGGACCACGGTGAGTCATTGGACGTGGTATATCTCGATTTTTCCAAAGCGTTTGATACCGTGCCGCACAAGAGGTTGGTACACAAAATGAGAATGCTTGGTCTGGGGGAAAATGTGTGTAAATGGGTTAGTAACTGGCTTAGTGATAGAAAGCAGAGGGTGGTTATAAATGGTATAGTCTCTAACTGGGTCGCTGTGACCAGTGGGGTACCGCAGGGGTCAGTATTGGGACCTGTTCTCTTCAACATATTCATTAATGATCTGGTAGAAGGTTTACACAGTAAAATATCGATATTTGCAGATGATACAAAACTATGTAAAGCAGTTAATACAAGAGAAGATAGTATTCTGCTACAGATGGATCTGGATAAGTTGGGAACTTGGGCTGAAAGGTGGCAGATGAGGTTTAACAATGATAAATGTAAGGTTATACACGGGAAGAAGGAATCAATATCACCATTACACACTGAATGGGAAACCACTGGGTAAATCTGACAGGGAGAAGGACTTGGGGATCCTAGTTAATGATAAACTTACCTGGAGCAGCCAGTGCCAGGCAGCAGCTGCCAATGCAAACAGGATCATGGGGTGCATTAAAAGAGGTCTGGATACACATGATGAGAGCATTATACTGCCTCTGTACAAATCCCTAGTTAGACCGCACATGGAGTACTGTGTCCAGTTTTGAGCACCGGTGCTCATGAAGGATATAATGGAACTAGAGAGAGTACAAAGGAGGGCAACAAAATTAATAAAGGGGATGGGAGAACTGCAATACCCAGATAGATTAGCGAAATTAGGATTATTTAGTCTAGAAAAAAGACGACTGAGGGGCGATCTAATAACCATGTATAAGTATGTAGGGGGACAATACAAATATCTCGCTGAGGATCTGTTTATACCAAGGAAGGTGACGGGCACAAGGGGGCATTCTTTGCGTCTGGAGGAGAGAAGGTTTTTCCACCAACATAGAAGAGGATTCTTTACTGTTAGGGCAGTGAGAATCTGGAATTGCTTGCCTGAGGAGGTGGTGATGGCGAACTAAGTCGAGGGGTTCAAGAGAGGCCTGGATGTCTTCCTGGAGCAGAACAATATTGTATCATACAATTATTAGGTTTTGTAGAAGGATGTAGATCTGGGGATTTATTATGATGGAATATAGGCTGAACTGGATGGACAAATGTCTTTTTTCGGCCTTACTAACTATGTTACTATGTTACTATGTTACCTTTATGACATCATCATCGCCATGGCAACCATTATGACCATTACTACGTCGATACTGTGCCCGTCGCTGAATCAGAGACGCGGGATGTCTACATCTTTTATGACATCATCATCGCTGTGCCCGTCGCTGATTGGTCGAGGCCTGGCGGCCTCGACCAATCAGAGGCGCGGGATTTCTACGTCGATACCGTGCCCGTCGCTGATTGGTCGAGGCCTGGTGGCCTCAACCAATCAGAAAAGCGGGATTTCCAGGACAGACAGACAGACAGAAAGACAGACAGACAGACAGACAGACGGAACAACCCTTAGGCAATTATATATATAGACTAGATTGTGGCCCGATTCTAACGCATCGGGTATTCTAGAATATGCATGTCCACGTAGTATATGGACAATGATGATTCCAGAATTCGCGGCAGACTTTGCCCGTCGCTGATTGGTCGATGCAACCTTTATGACATCAACGTCACCATGGCAACCATTATGACATCTACTTCGATACTGTGCCCGTCGCTGAATCAGAAACGTGGGATTTCTACATCCTTTATGACATCATCGTCGCTGGCGGCCTCAACCAATCAGAGACGCGGGATGTCTACGTCCTTTATGACATCATCGTCGCTTTGCCCGTCACTGATTGGTCGAGGCCTGGCGGCCTCGACCAATCAGAGACGCAGGATTTCCAGGACAGACAGACAGACAGAAAGACAGACAGACAGACGGAAAAACCCTTAGACAATTATATATATAGATATCTATCTATCTATGTAATTGTCTAAGGGTTTTTCCGTCTGTATATATAATTGTCTAAGGGTTTTTCCGTCTGTCTGTCTGTCTGTCCTGGAAATCCCACGTCCCTGATTGGTCGATGCCGCCAGGCCTCGACCAATCAGCAACGGGCACAGCGACGATGTAATTGGGCACAGTATCGACGTAGATGTCATAATGGTTGCCATGGCGACGATGATGTCATAAAGGTTGCCTCGACCAAACAGCGACGGGCACAGTCTGCCGCGAATTCTGGAATCATCATTGTCCATATACTATGGGGACATGCATATTCTAGAATACCCGATGCGTTAGAATCGGGCCACAATCTAGTGTGGCCCGATTCTAACGCATCGGGTATTCTAGAATATGCATGTCCCTGTAATATATGGACAATGATGATTCCATAATTCGCGGCAGACTGTGCCCGTTGCTGATTGGTCGAGGCAACCTTTATGACATCATCGTCGCCATGGCAACCATTATGACATCATCGTCGCTGTGCCCGTTGCTGATTTGGTCGAGGCCTGGCGGCCTCGACCAATCAGAGACGCGGGATGTCTACGTCCTTTATGACATCATCGTCGCTGTGCCCGTTGCCGATTGGTCGAGGCCTGGCGGCCTCGACCAATCAGAGACGCGGGATTTCTACGTCGATGCTGTGCCGGTCTCTGATTGGTCGAGGCCTTGCGGCCTCGACCAATCAGAGAGCAGGGATTTCCAGGACAGACAGACAGACAGACAGACAGACAGACAGACAGACGGAAAAACCCTTAGACAATTATATATATAGATAGGGATTTTCATACAAAGCTGCATGATCCGGTCATCAGCCCGTGTGTTTAAGTGCAATAGTCAAGTATCAAGTGCAGTTATCGCGTGCATGGAGGGTGTGGAGACAGATGAATAGTAGGGTGCAGATTCAGAATAATATTTGGAAGGAGGGAACAGGGCAAAGTTAGTTTACTGAGTAGTTGATGTGGTAGGCTTGTTTGAAGAGATGGGTTTTCAGAGCGCGCTTGAATAGGTCGGGGCTGGGTATCAGCCTGATCGTCTGGGGAAGTGCATTCCAGAGAGCTGGCGCAGCACAAGAGAAGTCTTCGAGATGGAGGTGTGAGGTTCGGATTACAGGGGATGTTAGTCTTAGATCATTTGTAGAATGGAGGGCACGTGTAGGGCGATAGACAGAGATGAGAGAGGAGATATAAGGCGGTGCAAAATTGTGGAGAGCTTTGTGGGTGAGAGAGATGAGTTTATACTGGACCCTGTAGCGAATGGGTAGCCAGTGTAATGACTGGCACAAGATGGAGGCATCGGTGAAGCGGCTGGGCAGAAATATGACTCTGGCTGCAGCATTTAAGATGGATTGGGGAGGAGAAAGTTTTGTAACAGGGAGACCGATCAGAAGAGAGTTGCAGTAGTCCAGACGAGAATGAATAAGAGCGACAGTAAGAGTCTTAGCAGTTTCAATGGTGAGAAAAGGTCGGATTCTGGAGATGTTTTTAAGATGCAGGTGACAAGAGCGAGTGATCAGATATAGGGAGTAAAGGAAAGTTCGGTGTCGAATATGACCCCAAGACAGCGGGCATGCTTCTTGGGAGTTATGGTTGAACCCTCCAGGGTAATTTCGATGTTGGGTAGAGTGAGGTTAGTAGAAGTGAGAAACACAAGAAGTTCCATTTTGGAAAGATTTAGTTTCAGGTAGAGGGAGGACATGATGTTAGAGACAGCAGACAGACAATCCTTGGTATTTTGAATTAGGGTAGGGGTGATGTCGGGGAAGAAAGTGTATAATTAGGTGTCATCAGCATAGAGATGATACTGGAACCCAAATCTGCTGATTGTTTGTCCAATAGGGGCCGTGTAAAGAGAGAAGAGGAGGGGGCCTAGGACTGAGCCCTGCAGAACCCCGATAGTAAGGGGAGGAGGAGAGGAAGAGGAGCCGGCAAAAGATACAGAGAAGGAGCGGTCAGAGAGGTAGGAGGAGAACCAGGAGAGGGCTGGGTCCTTGAGGCCTATAGAGCGCAGCATAGTGAGGAGGAGCTGGTGATCCACAGTGTCAAATGCGGCAGAGAGATCCAGGAGAATCAGCAGAGAGCAATGACTTTTAAATTTAGCTGTTATTAGGTCATTAGAGACTTTAGTGAGGGCAGTTTCAGTGGAGTGTAAAGAGCGGAAACCAGATTGTCAGGGGTCAAGAAGAGAGTTATCCGAGAGATAGCGGATTAGACGGGAGTGGACCAAGCGTTCCAGGAGTTTAGAGATGAAGGAAAGGTTAGAGACAGGTCTGTAGTTAGCAGTGCAGTTCTGGTCCAGGGATGGCTGTTGAAGTAAAGGGGTTATGATGGCATGTTTAAATGAGGAGGGAAAGATACCTGAAGAAAGAGAGAGGTTAAATATTTTAGTCAGGTGAGTGGTGACCACTGGTGAGAGAGACTGCAGGATATGTGTAGGAATGGGGTCACTTTTGCAAGTTGTAGACCGAGCAGAAGTGAGGAACCTGGAAACTTCTTCTTCTGAAACAGGCTCAAAGATGTCTAGTGAGCTTGAGGTGCGGCAGGGCAGGGGATCCAGGCACTGAGGAGATTGCGCTGAGATATTCTAATGGATGTGGTTGATTTTTTTCTAAGAAATAAGTGGCCAGATCCTCACCACTGAGGTTGGTGATGGGGGCCTGTACCTTAGGTTTCAGGAGGAAGTTTAAGGTTTCAAAAAGTCATTTTTGGTTGTTGGATAGTGAGGTGATGAGGGTGGTGAAGTAGGATTGTTTGGCCAGATGAAGGGCAGAGTTATAGGTTTAAAGCATGAAATTATAGTGGATGAAGTCTTCTGCTAAGGGAGATTTTCTCCACTGCCGCTCTGCACACCTTGAGCAACGCTGAAGAAAGCGTGTTTGCATAGTGTGCCAGGGCTGCCGTTGACTGTGTCGGGTCTTTCTGCGTGTAGAAGGTGCTGCTTCATCTTCAACATAGAGGGTACAAACTTCAGCACAAACCATATGGGTGTGAATCTCAACGCGTTTCTGGAGACTAAGCTATCTTAATCATGGTCATGGTCATTCAGCTTAAGTGTACTGTGGGGCAGAGACCCACAAGCTCCCTACACTGCAATGCACGCAGCCGATCAACCAAAGGCTAGCAGCTGACATCAAGGGGGCAACACATGGTATTGATGTCATGTGCCACCTATGACTGGCACGCTGAAGTCAGCTACAAGCTATAGAATAGGACTCAGCACTTTGTGGAAGTGGAGGAAGGTAAGAAGAATTGTTTATTTTTTTGAAATGTGTTAGAAAAGAGCAGCAAAGCAGACATTATATGAAGGGGGCCTAAAAGGGGTAAGATAATACTGGAAGGAGACATTATGAAAGGAAGGGGCACAGGATAGGGGACATTCTTACAGGATGGAGACCAGAATGTGCATATTAAGCGGAAGTAGGCGTTGGCTTCGATGTGAGCCCTTCCTCCATGGGCCCGGTCACGACCACGGTCGTTGCACCCCTGCCCATACCTGTCATTCCACCGCTGGTCCTCTGATCAGGGCTTCTGTATTCTGCTTGGTTTCTTCTATCTTCCTTCCAACTGGGTACAATGCAAATTAAAGGGACACTGTCACCTGAATTTGGAGGGAACAATCTTCAGCCATGGAGGCGGGGTTTTTGGGTGTTTGATTCACCCTTTCCTTACCCGCTGGCTGCATGCTAGCTGCAATATTGGATTGAAGTTCATTCTCTGTCCTCCATAGTACACGCCTGCGCAAGGCAAGATTGCCTCATGCAGGCATATACTACGGAGGACAGAGAATGAACTTCAATCCAATATTGCAGCCAGCATGCAGCCAGCGGGTAAGGAAAGGGTGAATCAAAAACCCCAAAACCCCGCCTCCATGGCTGAAGATTGTTCCCTCCAAATTCAGGTGACAGTGTCCCTTTAAAGATATGCTGTACACCCCACATGACCGCATGCGATTCACTCAACATGATGACGTGGAGCCTAGTGAATGAAGACCCAGCCGGAAGAGAAATTAGACAGAAGAAATAATATAGAAGAAAAAAGTGCAGGAGGACCAAGGAAAGGAGAGGATCTAAATCTAATTTCCTCCCTGACTTGAGCAAATCTGTCCATACTGGATTTTGGAAGATTCGCTCAACTCCAATTTTTAATGCTATTGAATATTGAATCTACTTCAAAATGGCTGTTTTCACTACTTAAAGGGAATCTGTCACCATGCTTTTGATATGTAATCTGAGAGCAGCATGATGTAGGGGCAGAAACCCTGAATATTGAGCTCTGTATAACTATAACCCCACCCACAATACTGACTGACAGCTTTCTGTGTACACTGTACATTTGCAGAAAGCTGTTAATCAGTAGTGAGGGTGAGGATACACAGAGCAGTTGACTAGGAGGCACAAGACAACTAGTCCTGTAGTGATAATTGCCTGCTGATAAAACACTTATTTTATTGAAACTACAATAAGCAGCCCAGTAAGTGACACATCCCTGAAATCAGGGTCTCTGTACATACATCATGCCACTCCAAAGAGAAAAAAAGATGGCAAACAGGTTCCCTTTAAAAGTAATATAATCATTATTAGAATAAAAGTACTTGTGAAAAGAAGCAAAAATTCTCATTGTGTTTCATTTACATGGAGGAGATAATAATTGTTGGATTTGTTATAGTTAGATTTTTTTGTTGTTGTTGTATAGTTTGTATTTGCATTTTAAGTGTTTTTATAATGTATATCAGACCTTTCTTGCTCGGAGTGGACTCATTTTGCTAAATGCACAATACTTGGTTGTTATTTTTACAGTTCTTTTCAATTAAGGCGTATTTGTGGTTCCCTAAGGAAACATATGGAATTGGCTGATATACCTTTCAACCTACTAAACCCCTTTCAGACGCTGTGGGAATAGAATCAGATTTCACAGTGTCAAGCAATGCATTACTTTTCAACAACACTGCCAAATGGGCTGCATAGAGCCACTTAGAGAGCCATTTTCCAACAAAACCGTGTTCATATATTTGCACACATTTAAATCTATCTTTGACCTCTGAGCGAAGCATTTACTGGGATGTTTTAATGAAAGCTAAGAGAAAAATAATAAAACACTGTTTACGTGATATACGATTTATAAAGACACGATTAAACTAAGAATGCCTTCTTTATGTTCCTTTTTTTTCAGTGCAAGAATTGATGCCCTTGGGGTTAAAAAGTATCATTTACATTTAAATACGCCCATTGGAAACATGTCAACACTCGCATAAGACAATGGCATCCATTACAGAGTTAATTTCCAAACTAGACTTGCTTACTTCAACACGAACAATAAATCCAGGATTAGAAAAAAAAACAAACTTGCTCTTGTTAATTTTAATTTTTTTTTTTCCAATTGTTTTACATTTTTCCAATTAGGCATCGGAATATTGGTTTACTGGAATGTAGAATCTTTAATTAATCACATAGAATCACAGCCACTTAGGAAAATGCAAAAATGTATTTTTCATTTTTGATCTACTTTGTTTTTTCACAAATCTTTTCAAATTATTCCATTGATCTTGATTTTTTTTTGCCCAGCTTAAAAAAAAAGACTAAAAATGGAATTGAAAATTGTATTTGCTATATTGTAAATGGTTCAATCGCACGAGATAATTTATGTTTCTCTTTGGATGGAAAATAAGTTTATAGAGAGTAAGGCCGCCGTCACACTTGCGAGTTTTACGAACGTAAGAGCGCAGAAAATACGTCTGTAAAACTCGCCTAACAAACGTCCCAATTATTCTCTATGCCCCTGCTCCTATCTGCCGTATTTTCCTGATCAGTATTATACGGCTTTCTACGGCCGTAGAAAATCGCAGCATGCTGTGTTTGTCACCGTATTACGCAAAAAAACACCAATGAAAGTCTATGGAAGCCAGAAAAATACGGATTACACACGGACCAGCAGTGTGACTTGTGAGAAATACGCAGCGGTGTTAGAGAGAGAAGCTGGTAATTCAGTGCGGTGTACAGTAAAATCACACTGACAGCTTACAGTAGAATAGGTAGAATAAATGTGTACACATAGAATAGGTATATATATATATATGTCAGTGAGACACATATATGTATATATATTATTACTTCATACAGCGCGAGAAAGCTTTAAAGCCGGTAATTCAATTGCCGGCTTTTGCTATCTCCTTCCTAAACCCGACATGATATGAGACATGGTTTACATACAGTAAACCATCTCATATCACCTTTTTTTTGCATATTCCACACTACTAATGTCAGTAGTGTGTCTATGCAAAATTTGGCCGTTCTAGCTATTAAATTAAAGGGTTAAATGGCGGAAAAAATTGGCGTGGGCTCCCGTGCAATTTTCTCCGCCAGAGTAGTAAAGCCAGTGACTGAGGGCAGATATTAATAGCCTGGAGAGGGTCCATGGTTATTGCCCCCCCCTGGCTAAAAACACCTGCCCCCAGCCACCCCAGAAAAGGCACATCTGGAAGATGCGCCTATTCTGGCACTTGGCCACTCTCTTCCCATTACTGTGTAGCGGTGGGATATGGGGTAATGAAGGGTTAATGCCACCTTGCTATTGTAAGGTGACAGTAAGCCAAATTAATAATTGTGAGGCGTCAATTATGACACCTATCCATTATTAATCCAATACTAGTAAAGGGTTAAAAAATACACAAACACATTATTAAAAATTATTTTAATGAAATAAACACAAAGGTTGTTGTAATAATTTATTCTACGCTCAATCCAATCACTGAAGACCCTCGATCTGTAACAAAAAAAAAAAAACAACAATATCCATACCTTCCGAAGATTTGTAATGTCCAACGATGTAAATCCATCTGAAGGGGTTAAAATATTTTGCAGCCACGAGCTCTGCTAATGCAACGTTGTTCGTGGCTGCAAAACCCCGGAGAATGAAGGTAAAGTAGATTAATAACCTATATTTACCTTCATTTGCGGTGAGGCGCCCTCTGCTGGTTGTCCCTATATCGTGGGACCTTTTCTAGAAAGCTCCCAGGCTCGAGTTCATAAGAGGCGCCCTCTGCTGGTTGTCCTCATATGAACTCGAGCCTGGGAGCTTTCTAAGAAAGTTCCCACGATCTAGGAACAACTTGCAGAGGGCGCCTCAGCGCAAATGAAGGTAAATATAGGTCAATGACTTACTTTACCTTCATTCCCCGGGGTTTTGCAGCAAGGAGCAGCACTGCTTTAGCAGAGCTCCTTGCTGCAAAATATTTTAACCCCTTCAGATGGATTTACATCGTTGGACATTACAAATCTTCGGAAGGTATGGATATTGTTGTTTTTTTTTTTGTTACAGATCGAGGGTCTTCAGTGATTGGAATGAGCGTAGAATAAATTATTACAACAACCTTTGTGTTTATTTCATTAAAATAATTTTTAATAATGTGTTTGTGTATTTTTTAACCCTTTACTAGTATTGGATTAATAATGGATAGGTGTCATAATTGACGCCTCTCCATTATTAATTTGGCTTAATGTCACCTTACAATAGCAAGGTGGCATTAACCCTTCATTACCCCATATCCCACCGCTACACGGGAATGGGAAGAGAGTGGTCAAGTGCCAGAATAGGCGCATCTTCCAGATGTGCCTTTTCTGGGGTGGCTGGGGCAGGTGTTTTTAGCCAGGGGGAGGCCAATAACCGTGGACCCTCTCCAGGCTATTAATATCTGCCCTCAGTCACTGGCTTTAGTACTCTGGCGGAGAAAATTGCGCGGGAGCCCACACCAATTTTTTCCGCCATTTAACCCTTTAATTTAATAGATAGAACGGCCAAATTTTGCATATACACACTACTAACATTAGTAGTGTGGAATATCCAAAAAAAAAGGTGATATGAGATGGTTTACTGTATGTAAACCATGTCACAAATCATGTTGGGTTTAGGAAGGAGATAGCAAAAGCCGGTAATTGAATTACCGGCTTTAAAGCTATCTCGCGCTGTATGAAGTAATAATATACAGTGGGGCAAAAAAGTATTTAGTCAGTCTGCAATAGTGCAAGTTCCACCACTTAAAAAGATGAGAGGCGTCTGTAATTTACATCATAGGTAGACCTCAACTAAGGGAGACAAACTGAGAAAAAAAAATCCAGAAAATCACATTGTCTGTTTTTTTAACAATTTATTTGCATATTATGGTGGAAAATAAGTATTTGGTCAGAAACAAAATTTCATCTCAATACTTTGTAATATATCCTTTGTTGGCAATGACAGAGGTCAAACGTTTTCTGTAAGTCTTCACAAGGTTGCCACACACTGTTGTTGGTATGTTGGCCCATTCCTCCATGCAGATCTCCTCTAGAGCAGTGATGTTTTTGGCTTTTCGCTTGGCAACACGGACTTTCAACTCCCTCCAAAGGTTTTCTATAGGGTTGAGATCCGGAGACTGGCTAGGCCACTCCAGGACCTTGAAATGCTTCTTACGAAGCCACTCCTTCGTTGCCCTGGCGGTGTGCTTTGGATCATTGTCATGTTGAAAGACCCAGCCACGTTTCATCTTCAATGCCCTTGCTGATGTTAGGAGGTTTGCACTCAAAATCTCACGATACATGGCCCCATTCATTCTTTCATGTACCCGGATCAGTCGTCCTGGCCCCTTTGCAGAGAAACAGCCCCAAAGCATGATGTTTCCACCACCATGCTTTACAGTAGGTATGGTGTTTGATGGATGCAATTCAGTATTCTTTTTCCTCCAAACACGACAAGTTGTGTTTCTACCAAACAGTTCCAGTTTGGTTTCATCAGACCATAGGACATTCTCCCAAAACTCCTCTGGATCATCCAAATGCTCTCTAGCAAACTTCAGACAGGCCCGGACATGTACTGGCTTAAGCAGTGGGACACGTCTGGCACTGCAGGATCTGAGTCCATGGTGGCGTAGTGTGTTACTTATGGTAGGCCTTGTTACATTGGTCCCAGCTCTCTGCAGTTCATTCACTAGGTCCCCCCGCGTGGTTCTGGGATTTTTGCTCACCGTTCTTGTGATCATTCTGACCCCACGGGGTGGGATTTTGCGTGGAGCCCCAGATTGAGGGAGATTATCAGTGGTCTTGTATGTCTTCCATTTTCTAATTATTGCTCCCACTGTTGATTTCTTCACTCCAAGCTGGTTGGCTATTGCAGATTCAGTCTTCCCAGCCTGGTGCAGGGCTACAATCTTGTTTCTGGTGTCCTTTGACAGCTCTTTGGTCTTCACCATAGTGGAGTTTGGAGTCAGACTGTTTGAGGGTGTGCACAGGTGTCTTTTTATACTGATAACAAGTTTAAACAGGTGCCATTACTACAAGTAATGAGTGGAGGAAAGAGGAGACTCTTAAAGAAGAAGTTACAGGTCTGTGAGAGCCAGAAATCTTGATTGTTTGTTTCTGACCAAATACTTATTTTCCACCATAATATGCAAATAAATTGTTAAAAAAACAGACAATGTGATTTTCTGGATTTTTTTTTCTCAGTTTGTCTCCCATAGTTGAGGTCTACCTATGATGTAAATTACAGACATCTCTCATCTTTTTAAGTGGTGGAATTTGCACTATTGCTGACTGACTAAATACTTTTTTGCCCCACTGTATATATATATATATGTGTGTCTAATGACACATATATATATATATATATATATATAGACAGTATATATATATAATTTTTTTTTAACACATGGATCCCTTGTATAGTCGTGTGTTGGTTTTGCAAGCCTGCGAGAAAAACACGCAGTACGGATGCCATACGGATTACATACGGAGGATGCCATGCGCAAAATACGCTGACACACCCTGCCTACGGAGGAGCTACGGACCACTTTTTTGGGGACTTTTCAGCGTATTACGGCCGTAATATACGGACCGTATTGTCTTACGCCAAGTGTGACGCCGGCCTAACACTTGGGTCAAGGCATCGATCCTTGACCCCTGTAAAATTGAGATACTTTAGTAAAAATTAACTGAGGTGTTCTGAGTTCTACAATGGGAGTCAAGGATGAGTGTTATAGATTTCTAACTTACTGGTTATAAGGCAAAGATGCTTTTTTATTGATAGTGATACTGTATATAATAATATTGCATGAAGCAAAATATTGGATGTGAAAAATAAATCGCCCTTTTCTTTTGTGAACTAACATTAGATTGCTGACTGTCTTAAAGTCATTGTCCAAGACTTTAACATTGATAAGTTATCAATGTCTGATGAGTGGGGGTGCTGTTCCCGCTGTCGTTGGCATCCAAAACTCACATGGCCGCATCACTAATGCGATTTTCATACTTACGTTCATGTGACAATTAACTTTTCTGTTTTTCACTGAACATTGGATTTAGGAGAGAGGCTCGTCGGCACGTGACTAAGTGTACACATCCCATATGCGCTTGGGGGGAGGGGTGGGTGGCGTCAAACTGAGTTTTCCCCGGGTGCCAGAAAACCTAGACACACCTCTGCTGTCATGGTCATGCGCCAGCAAGCAGATGTCAGCTGCTGGCCTCTGATTGACCTGCAGCTTGCATTGGTATTACTGTGCAGAGTCTCTTCACGGAAATACATTGCAATTAAATCTGCATCCAAGGGCACACATTCTACTGAAGTAAAGTGTTGCTGGCGTAAAAATGTCACTTTGTCCTTCAAAAAATGCGGCCCCCCCAAATTCAAATTTTTTTCTATATGCAGCCCTTACACCCAGTTGAGTTTGAAACCCCTGCCTTAGAGGATCTCCAATTCCAAGGAACTAGGAATAAAAGGTGCTTTGCTCGAATAGAATAAAGCATCACATATTTTGGAGAAAAGGCAAGCTTTTTTAAAAAAAATCCAGTTTGGTTTCTGTGTAATGTGCCGGGTTCTTTATATCTATATGCATATGGTTTGGGAACCTACCCGTGCACCCTAGTAGCTGTGCTCACGTCTTTTGACTCATGGTTTCTGTGTACTGTCGCCAATTTCCTCCAGTAGAGTTATATAATTGGACGGCACACACATACACTTTCCCCCCAGATTTGATAAAAAGCCTTTCTTGATCCCACATCTCTTCCCTCTTTTGCGTAAGATTTTCTCAATACTCACTACAGATGTCTTCAGCTTCAATTTCCGTGGGACATTTATTTGCCCCACTGAGAAGAACACCTGCTAAGACTTTAACCTGTTGAGTATTTTGCCTTGTACAGTCTTCAAGATAACTTTCTCCAGTAATTTTTTAATGCAACGCCTAATAAAAGTCAGATAAAAGCAACGTTCGTTAATGTAATTCTACCAATACAAGAAATCATTTCGGTAAGAATTTCAGGATACTTCACTGCACATCACGTGTTATGTCACTTGTTAAATACCTTTTGTAGCAACTTGTTACAATGCCCTGAAGCATGACAACAATGCTCTGCTCCGGAAATGGCAGCATATGTTGTTTGTAGCTACATCTGCAACTAAACATTGCAAGTAAAGGGGCAATTACCCAACAAAGGATTTATTTTTATTTTTCACTGAATCTATATAGCTAGACCTACAGTCATTTTAGCTACCTGGTATTATGTTTTCAATTCAATTTCATTCAGTTTAACCATAAAAATATTTATTCCTGTGTTCACATACCTAATGTACTGCATTTGTGCATCTGTTTTGGCATGGCACAACTGGATTCTGAGCAGTTCTGGGTATTCAAGAGTATAGGTACAGTATATATAGAGAGAGTAAGAGTATACAATGCAATATTAAAAGTATAGACAATTTTAATTTGGTTACCCAAAACAATCAAGCACAATCAGTCTTTCATTTAGAAAATGTAAATGGTGAGGTCAAACAGCTAAGGTATCGTTACACTAAACGATTTACCAACGATCACGACCAGCGATACGACCTGGCCGTGATCGTTGGTAAGTCGTTGTGTGGTCGCTGGGGAGCTGTCACACAGACAGCTCACTCCAGCGACCAACGATCAGGGGAACAACTTCGGCATCGTTGAAACTGTCTTCAACGATGCCGAAGTCCCCGGGTAACCAGGGTAAACATCGGGTTACTAAGTGCAGGGCCGTGCTTAGTAACCCGATATTTACCCTGGTTACCATTGTAAAAGTAAAAAAAACACTACATACTCACATTCCGATGTCTGTCACGTCCCCCGGCGTCAGCTTCTCTGCACTGTGTAAGCGCCGTCCGTAAAGCAGAGCAGTGACGTCACCGCTGTGCTCTGCTTTACGGCCGGCGCTGACACAGTGCAGGGAAGCTGACGCCGGGGGACGTGACAGACATCGGAATGTGAGTATGTACTGTTTTTTTTTTTAACTTTTACAATGGTAACCAGGGTAAATATCAGGTTACCCTGATGTTTACCCTGGTTACAGGTGAACACATCACTAGATCCGCGTCACACACGCCAATCTAGCAATGATAGCGGGGTGATCAGCGACCAAAAAAAGGTCCTGATCATTCCCCACGACCAACGATCTCCCAGCAGGGGCCTGATCGTTGGTCGCTATCACACATAAAGATATCGTTAGCGGGATCGTTGCTACGTCACAAAAAGCGTGACGTTCCAACGATATCCTTAACGATATTGTTCTGTGTGAAGGTACCTCTAGAACTACGATGTATCATTAGAACGAAAAGATCCAATGCCTGATGCTAATGGAATCTTAAGACCCCATAAACATTCGATAACTGCAAGTGATCATTCAGTCCTTTATCTCTCACAACTACCCAATACACAGGAATTCATGGCTCAGCTGAGAATTTATCTCTTCTCTATTATAAAGCTGCTGACAAACTCCTCTGGCAGCAGCCTATCTCCAGGGAGAAAATAAAAGGATCAGCCATCGAAATTCAGAAATATTTCTCTGTCTTGACATCATCTGTCAAGGATAAGTTGGGAGGCCATCCTAAAAATTAGACCTTACTGATTCCACTAATATTGGTGGGTTCATCTGACTTTAGTCTAATGTGTATGGGGGGTCATTAATCCAAATGTCATGGTCAACTTGAAAAAAAGTCATAAAATGTGACATTTAGTCATCTTAAAATTGAGCTTCCCGTCCCAATTTCACTAATTTCAGTGAAAAGATTTTAAAGCATATATGATCAGATCACTTTCCCTCAGACATCTTATGTGATTGTTTAGTTCAGTAAAAGAAATACTTATGGAAATTTGTGAACAAAGATGTCTCCTTGATATCTGATGTTAGTGGGGAATTGGTGCGTAGGCATGGTGATTTCCTTTTTGACATGTCAAAAGCACTTAATTGCTGAGAAATGCACTTCTAAAACCCTAATCATCCTGAAAATGATGTGGTGCCAATCATGCTTCAATTGGAGGAGTGGCCAGTAATCATTATTAATGGCCATCAAACATGCTAGAAAATGTGTTCAACATCTGGAACTCTAACATTCTAGAGCAGGGATCCCCAACCTGTTCTCTGGAGCCATGTGTAGCTCACGAGACCATGATGTGTGATGCAACGCTGCCTGCCAACTTGGTACATTAGAGCCAGGTCTGGAAAATAGCAATGAAGAGCATATCTGGATGCTTACATACTGGCCTTGGGGTTGTAGAGATAGATTAACGAAGCACCATAAAAGATTTTATTCTCTTAAAATATTGCAGTCATCATATTATACAGCACTGTGTACTTACAATTGCTCAATTTGCCTTTCTACCCAGCTAATTCTTCTCTTTTCTCTGCTATGTGTAGAAACACGAAGTCTCTTGTCCCTGCATTTATCATTCCTGTTTACAAGTCCTGACCCAGCTGCTCCCTGTCATCCCTGTCAGGGACTTTCGCAGTGACTCTTGACTCAAAAAGGGAAAATAGATTTCTACGTAGAGCTTAGAAGGATTCAGCTAGTCAGTTTCTAATCACATGATGTCATAGACCTCTGCAAAAGAGAAGAATTATCTGAGGAGGCAGCAAGAGATTAAATAAGTTATGAATGGAAAGGGAAGGTTAGAGATAATCTTGTAAGTCATTAATCCCTTCCCGACATTGGGCGTATCTATACGTCAAGCTGATTCTGAAAGTTCACACCCAGGACTAAGTGTCAGGAGCGGTGCCCGCACCACTCTGGGCACTTTAACCCCCTAAATGCTGTGATGGGCTGCAATTGGAGCATTTAGAATGCATGCGGAGGGAAGAAAGCCTCTCGACCGTTGGATCGGCACCCCCTTGACGTCATAGCAGGGGCCCGATCGTTGCCATGGTGACCCAATGTCATCATGATGACATCGGGGTCACCAGGCACTAGCAAGAAAGTTAGATCATGCACAGTGCAACTACTTTGCATCTGCAGGGCTGGCAGGCTATAAAGCATTTCAATGTTCAGCATTGTAATACTTTATAACAGCAATCAGACTGCAGAAAGTGAAAGTCCCATAGCGGGACTAGGTAAAAAAAAATTAGAAAACAAGTAAAAAGAAAGTTGTAAAAATATTTTTTTAAATCACGAAATAATAAAATAAAATATATATTGTAGATTGTGAGCCCTCGCAGGTAGGGTAATTTCTCTCCTCCTGTACCAGTCGTGACTTGCATTGTGATTGTATTGTGTGTAAGATTACTGTACTTGTTTTTATTATGTATACTCCACCTCACATGTAAAGCGCCATGGAATAAATTGCACTATAATAATAAATAATAATATTTTTTTTTTACTCAAATGTTTTTTTATTAGAGTCCAAAAAAACATTTCACATTAAGACATGAATTTCCATTTTCCCCACTCTTAACCCCCCCTTACCGAGCCCGCCCCCCTCCTTCCCTTTTAGACAGCTCACACTTTCCTCTTAACACATCCTGTGGTATTATATACATTAACCATATACAATAACTTCTATTTGTAAACGAATACACCGTAAATATATAGGCGAAGCCTCCTCAGGCCTAACTTCTCTTAGCCTCCCCTAGCCTAGGCGTCCACAATTTTTTGAACAGGCCCATCTTCCCTCTTTTCTGATATACACCCTTTTCCAGGGTAATGACCTGCTTCACATATTCAAGATATTCTCCCCTCGAGGGAGGTTCCTCTTTGATCCAATTTCTGGCTATGACCTTCCGAGCCATGTATAGTAGTCTGGCGACTGCTATTTTCAGCTTGTTATCCACAGCTATCTCTTCCACGTACCCCAGCACGCACACCAAAGGTTCTCTTGGAATCACACATCTGTACGCCCCTTCTATCCAACTGAGAACCACCAACCAAAAAGCACTCAATCTCGGACACGACCATAACATATGAAACATTCCAGCACTATCATTCCTACATCTAGGGCATTCCGAGTCAGATCTCAGCCCAGCTCTATACAGGACATCCGGGGATCTATACACTCTGTGTACAATATAAAGCTGGGAAAGTCTATATGGCTCATTCAGTGATAGTTTCGGTATCCATTCTAATACAGACTCCACGTTTCATCCTCTAAACAACCCAGCTCTCCTTCCCATTTAGCCATCGCGCCAATCAGATATCCCAATAGGTGAGTGTGAGGAAGATCCTTATATAAAGATGAAATAGCTCCCCTCGTTGTCCCCACTCCACCGATGTAGAAAATACTTAGTGGGAAGCATATCAGTCAATGACAACATATTACTGATATAAGTACAAAGAGTATATAACTGACTAAGACCATCATGGACAAACTGCATATTCATGAAGAACGCAAATCTAAGAAAAACACAGTCATAAGTCCCAAGTCATGGCTTGAGAAAGGCATTCGCCGAAACGCGCGTTGGGGGGGACAGGTCTTTGATGCGCACGTGTACCCACCTTATATTGCCGGTATGTATGTATTCTGACATTGTTATCTGATCACTGTTATGTGGCTCTTTGATTTATATACATGCTGTATACCGATGTGGCTATTATACCTACTACATGGGTTAGTGTGCATTATCTCCTGTCCATTTGTGCGTGCTGTTGATGGCATGGGTGGGTTTCCCACTTTTTACTGTGCACCTGTTGTTGTTATTATTTAATAAAGTTTATATATTTCTATAATGGGACTTATGACTGTGTTTTTCTTAGATTTGCGTACTCCACCGATGTAGTCTAATACTAAGTCGTTTTGAATTTGGAAACAATCCCCCTCATTCTGGGCCACAAACACATGCCGTACATGTGCATATTGGAACTCCCCCAGATGTCCTAAGACCATATTCCGACTGTAGCTGGGAAAAGGATTTCAACTCCCGTCGCTCTAAAATCTGACAGGCGTACCGGATTCCCCAATAATAATATTTTTATTAAAAAAAAAAAAACAGAACCCATATTTGGTATTGCCATGTCTGGAACTACCCAATCTATAAAACTGTCCCATCATTAAACCCCTTCAGTGAACAAAAAATATAGGCAAAAAATTATGCTTGATCATCATATTACCAAAGAAAAAGTCGAAGGAAAGGCGATAAAAAGATTAATGTAAATAAAAATGGTATCGCTAACTTCATCTTGCGCCGCAAAAAAACAATCTGCCATACAGCTCATTCAACGAAAAAATGAAAAAGTTATAGCTCTCAGAAAAAAGTGATGCAAAAATTATTATTATTAAGAGCCAAAACATAAAAAACTGTATAAATGTGGTATCGTTTTAATCGTACTGGCCCAAAGAATAAAGCTATATTATCAATTGTGCCACATGCAAAACGACATAAAAAAGCGATCAAAAAATGTCATGTGCTCAAAAATGGTACCAATAAAAGCCTCAACTCGCCCCCCCCCCAAAAAAAAAACAAGCTGCCCCATGAATCTGTTGGCAGAAATAGAGCTGTCCCATGAATCTGTTGGCAGAAATAGGAAAAAAGTATAGCTCTTAAAAAATGTCAATGAAAAAAATATTTGTTTTTGCAAAAAAGCATCTTTTAGTGAGTGACAGCAGCCAAACATAAAAACTCGATATAAATCTAGTACCGGTTGTAATCACTTATACCGAATAATTAACGGTGTAAAAAAAAGTAAAACCAATTATTCACCTTCTGTTGCTTTGTTCTTTCTGCCACCCAAAGATCGCAGTAAGTCTCAATTCACACTTATCCTGTGCTCTGCGCTGAGCACTTACACCGGGGTTTGTAATATGTTATATGTTATTGTAATATGTTATTTAGATGGAACCCTGGCAGAAGATTCCCTATAGCAAAGCAGGTAAAGGCACTATGGACAATGTCTGGCCTGTGATCTGGCGGTGTCCGTCTTTTCAGGTGTGCATAAAAGCGCTGTCCAACACAGTTTGGGGCACTTCTGTAAAGAAGGACAACACTGAGCAGAGGCCAGATGGAGTACAGAGTAATTCTACTGCCTCATTATAGTGACCTGCTCCATCGGGGGTTTGAATCATATCACTCAGAGATTTAGATGGAAACCCCAATGTAAGTGCTCAGCATAGAGCGCCGGATAAATGTGATCTAGAATGTTATGTAAAATGTTCCCAACAAAAGCTTCAAATCAATCCACAACAAAAACCAAGTACCCACTCAGGTTCGTCATCTGTCAATGGAAATATAGGGGACTTCCACGTTACTGGTATTACAATGGCTCTGGAAAAGCGGAATGGCTCTTCCCAAAAGAAATCCAGCATATTCTGAGCTCCCATATCCAAATGCCCTACAGTGTGCCTAAATCACATTTAGCACCCACATGTTTGGCATTTCTGTAGGGATGTGAGCCCACCTAATTTACTGTTGCATATCTCCAGAGCCATGAACTGGGCACAATGTACTGGTCACTACAATGTACTGGTCACTACTAGGGTTGAGCGAAACGGGTCGAAAATATTCAAAAGTCGCCGACTTTTGGCAAAGTCGGGTTTCATGAAACCCGACCCGACCCCTGTGTGGGGTCGGCCATGAAGTCGGCGATCTTTTGAATCTAGAATCGGAATTCCGATACCGATTCCCGATATGTTTATATCGGGAATTGGTATCGGAATTCAGATTTAAGTGTAAAATAAAGAATTAAAATAAAAAATATCGCAATACTTGGACCTTGCGGTGACGTTCGAGGTGACGTTCGCGGTGACGTCGCGGCTTGTGATTGGCCGCGCGTCCGCCCATGTGACCGCTCGCGCGACCAATCACAAGCCGCGACGTCACCGCGACGTCACCGAAGGTCCTGGAAGGGCTGATTCTTAGGAAGGAAGGCTGCCGGAAATAAGCAGGGCGCGTCCGAGGGTGAGTATATACCTAATAGGAATATACTCACCCTCGGACGCGCCCTGTTTCTTTCCGGCAGCCTTCCCTCCTAAGAATCAGCCCTTCCAGGACCTTCGGTGACGTCGTGGTGACGTCGCGGCTTGTGATTGGTCGCGCGAGCGGTCACATGGGCCAATCACAAGCCGCGACGTCACCGCGAACGTCACCGCAAGGTCCTGGAAGGCTGTTTCTAAGGAAGGAAGGTTCCCGGTTGGTACCAGGGCGCGTCAGAGGGTAAGTATTGCGATATTTTTTATTTTAATTCTTTATTTTACACTAAAATATGGATCGCAGGGCCTGAAGGAGAGTTTCCGCTCCTTCAGACCCTGGGAACCATGGAAACCCAATGCACTGCATTGGGTTTCGGGTTTCGTCCGACCCCGACCCCGACTTTCTTATAGGATCGGCCGATTTCACTCGACCCCACTTTTGAAAAAGTCGGGTTTCGTGAAACCCGACCCGATCCTATAAAAGTAAAGGTCGCTCAACCCTAGTCACTACAATTTACTGGTCACTACAACAGCAGTTTGGAATTTTCACTCAGCCATATCCACTACTGCTTGCTTGCGAAATCAACAATGGAGTAAAAATCATCACTACACCTGTAGATAAATTCCAAAAGAGGTATAATTTCCAAAATAGTCACTTGAAGGGGAATTCTGATTTCCTGGCACTCAGGGGCTCTGTATATGGAGTGCGTAAACTATTCTAGGAAAATATGCTCTCCAGGAGTCAAATAGCACTTTGTCCCTCTCGTGTCTCGCTGTGTGACTAATCAGTACTGTAGAGCTACATATGAGGTATTTCCACATTCTGCAGGAATTGTTTGGCAACCTTTTTTTGCCATTATTACTCATTTCCCAGTGTGAAAATGTAAAATCTGGGGCTAAAACTAAATTTTGGTGGTTGATAGTTTTTATTTTTTCTTCACAGCTCAATGGCATAAAATTTTGTGACCCACCTATGGTATCAATATAATCACTGCACTCCTAGATGAATTCATTGAGATGAGTAGTTTGCAAAACGGGGTCTCTTATGGGGATGTTCTGCTGTTCTGGCACCTTAGGGACTCTGTCAATGTGACATGGCACCCTCAAACCAGTCCAGCAAAATCTAAACTCCAATATGATGCCTATTTATTTCTGAGCTGTGCACTGTACCTCAAAAGTAGTTTTCGACCACATATGAGGTATCAGCATACTCAGAAAAATCACACAACCAATTTAGGGTCCATTTTAATAATAATAATAATAATAATAATTTTATTTATATAGCGCCAACATATTCCGCAGCGCTTTACAAATTATAGAGGGGACTTGTACAGACAATAGACATTACAGCATAACAGAAATACAGTTCAAAACAGATACCAGGAGGAGTGAGGGCCCTGCTCGCAAGCTTACAAACTATGGGGAAAAGGGGAGACACGGATATTTTCTCCTAATATCCTTGTGAAAATTAAAAAAAAGGGGGCTAAAACATTTTGGGTGAAAAATATTTTTTCTTCATTTCCACAGTTCAAAGTTGCAAAATTCTGTGAAGCACTTGTGGATTCATTATGTTCATGACGCATCTAGATAGATTCCTTGGGGGGGTCTAGCTTCTAAAACGGGGTCACTTGTGTGGGTTTTCCACTGTTTAAGTACATAAGGGGCTCTCCACTTGCCACATGACACATCCCATCAAAGTTTGCATTCCAAAATGTCACTCCTTCTTTTCTGAGCCATGTTGTGTACCCAAATATTTTCACAATGTAACAGGAGAAAATCGCTCAAATAATTTGTTGGGCAATTTCTTCTGAGTATGCAAATACCCCATATGTGGGGGTGAACTTCTGTGAAGCACCTGGGGATTCAAGGTGCTCAGGATACATCTATATAAGTTTCCAAAATGGTGTCACTTGTGGGGGTTTCCACTGTTTAGGCACATCAGGGGATCTCCAATGTGACATGACACCATTCCATCAAAGTTTGCATTCCAAAACGTCACTCCTTCTTTTTGGAGCCCTGTTGTGCATCAAAACAGTAGTTTACCCCACATATAGGTTATTTTCATGCTCAGGAGAAATTGCATAACAAATTTTGGGATCAATTTTCTCCTCTTACCTCTTGAAAATAGCAAATTTGGGACTAAAATAAATTTTTTGTAAGAAAAATGTTATTTTTATATTTTCACGGCTCTACATTATAAACTTCTGTAAAGCACCTGGGGATTCAAGGTGCTCAGCACACATCTAGATAATTTCCCTGAGGAGCCTAGTTTCCAAAATGATGTCACTTTTAGGGGGTTCCAACTGTTTAGGCACATCAGGGGCTCTCCAAATGCGACATGTTGTTGGCTAATATTCCAGCAAATTCTGCATTCTAAAAGTCAAATGGCACTCCTTCACTTTCAAGCTCTAACGTGCACCAAAACAGTAGTTTTCCTCCACATATTGGGTATCGTCATGCTCAGGAGAAATTGCTCGATACATTTTGAGGTCCATTTTTTCTTGTTACCCTTGAGAAAATAAATAAATGTATGTCTAAATTAAAATTTAGTGACAAAAAGTTAATGTTCATTTTTTCTTTCCACATTTAAAAAATTCCTGAAGGGTTAATAAACTTCTTGAATGTGGTTTTGAGCACCCTGAAGGGTACAGATTTTAGAATCTTGTCATTTTGGGGTATTTTCTGTCATATAGGCCCCTCAAAGTCACTTCAAATGTGATGTAGTCCTAAAAAAATGGTTTTGTAAATTTTGTTGTAAAAATGAAAAAAAAAATGCTGGTTTATTTCTAACCGTTTTAACGTCCTAACTAGTGAAGGGCGAGTAGCATTGTTGCTCGGGTCTCCCCAAGCATGCTCGGGTGATCTCTGAGTATTTTGGCATGCTCGGAGATTTCGTTTTTGTCTTCTCAGCTGCATAATTTACGACTTGTAGACAGGCTGAATACATGTGGGAATTCCATAACAAACAGGCATTCCACACATGTATTCAAGCTGTCTAGCAGTCGCAAATCGTGCAGCTGAGGCGAGGAAAACTAAATCTCCAAGCATTCACAAATACTCAGAGACCACCGCAGCCTGGTCAGGAAGGTGAAAACAGGCTTGGGGGCTGAAGGGGTTGAATGTTCTGAACTCACAAATGAGGAACCAGTGAAGGAATAACAGAGAGAAGAGGCAAAAGAGTAACGAGAGAAGTGGAATAATTGACCACGGCTTAAAACAATCTGAATTTAAAACACATATTTTAGTTGGTGGCGTCAAGAGGTGGTAAGGGTTAATCATGTTCCTTTGGATATTTTAAAGGATTTGTTTAGTGTATGTTTTGTTAGAAGCTATAATAGATCTGCCATCTGCATCCATAAGACTTTTAGTATACCTTTGTATGCTTCAGACTTCCTATAGAGGCAGATTGCCTCATGTGAGAGTATGAGGACTAAAACTTTATAGCTCCCCCTCTTGGAAGCAGCAAATTCTACAAGTCTATATCAACCCTTTAACGAGCCTTGCAATATGACTTATGATAAAAGCCAAACCAGAATCTCAATTTGCAGACACAGTGTATTAGGACATTGCCCCTCATCAGTGCAAAGTATAAGATCTGATTTGGTTAGTGGTGCCTGTATTACAGTTCATGGTTCATTTTTAAGGAGTTGTACAACCTTTGTACCCAGGGCTTAGACATACTGAACCCTGAGTTTCAATGAAGTGAAAGTAAAATTTTAATAATCACAGTTCACCATACAAAACTTGGTTAGTGGTCTCAGTAGCTGGAGCCATTCTTAATTCTGAGAATGAGATGCCTCACTCACCTATTTCAGTAGAAAGATGACTAAGGAATACATGATATGTTTAAGGCTATAAAAAATTCATATCCACCGTTTTAGAATATTTATTGTTAAAACTGATCATTAACCCCTTAATGACCACCAATACGCCTTTTAACGGCAGCAGTTAAGGGTATTTATTCCTCAGCGCTGCTTTTTATGAGAAATAAGTTTATAGTGCCCTCCAGCATCAGAAATTCTCTGGGGTCTCGACTACCGGGGGTAGCTGAGACCTCAGAGAACATGATTTGGGTCATTTCTACCGACCCCAGTATTGAGATTATTATTATTATTATTTATTGTTATAGCGCCATTTATTCCATGGCGCTTTACATGTGAGGAGGGGTATACATAATAAAAACAAGTACAATAATCTTAAACAATACAAGTCATAACTGGTACAGGAGGAATGAGGACCCTGCCCGCGAAGGCTCACAATCTACAAGGGATGGGTGAGAATACAGTAGGTGAGGGTAGAGCTGGTCATGCAGCGGTTTGGTCGATCGGTGGTTACTGCAGGTTGTAGGCTTGTCGGAAGAGGTGGGTCTTCAGGTTCTTTTTGAAGGTTTCGATGGTAGGCGAGAGTCTGATGTGTTGTGGTAGAGGGTTCCAGAGTAGGGGTGATACGCGAGAGAAATCTTGTATACGATTGTGAGAAGAGGAGATAAGAGGGGAGTAGAGATGGAGATCTTGTGAGGATTGGAGGTTGCGGGTAGGTAAGTACCGGGAGACGAGGTCACAGATGTATGGAGGACACAGGTTGTGGATGGCTTTGTACGTCATGGTAAGGGTTTTGTAGTGGAGTCTCTGGGCAATGGGGAGCCAGTGAAGGGATTGACAGAGGGGAGAGGCCGGGGAATAGCGGGGGGATAGGTGGATTAGTCGGGCAGCAGAGTTTAGAATAGATTGGAGGGGTGCGAGAGTGTTAGAGGGGAGGCCACAGAGCAGGAGGTTGCAGTAGTCAAGGCGAGAGATGATGAGGGCATGGACTAGGGTTTTTGCAGATTCATGGTTGAGGAATGAACGGATTCGTGAAATATTTTTGAGTTGAAAGCGGCAGGAAGTGGAAAGGGCTTGGATATGTGGTTTGAAGGAGAGATCTGCGTCAAGGACTACCCCGAGGCAGCGAGCTTGTGGGACTGGGGAGAGTGGGCAGCCATTTACTGTAATGGATAGGTTCGTTGGGGGGGTCGCGTGAGATGGGGGAAAGATGATGAATTCTGTTTTGTCCATGTTAAGTTTTAGAAATCTAGCGGAGAAGAAGGATGAAATAGCGGACATACATTGAGGGATTCTGGTTAGAAGGGAGGTGATAACTGGTCCAGAGATGTAGATCTGTGTGTCATCAGCATAGAGGTGATACTGAAAACTGTGAGATTCTATGAGCTGTCCCAGGCCAAAGGTGTAAATGGAGAAGAGCAAGGGCCCAAGAACTGAACCTTGTGGGACTCCGACAGATAAGGGGCGAGGTGAGGAGGTGGTGTGTGAGTGGGAGACGCTGAATGTCCTGTCTGTTAGGTATGATGAGATCCAGGATAGGGCCAAGTCTGTGATGCCAAGGGATGAGAGGGTCTGTAATAATAGGGAATGGTCCACTGTGTCAAAGGCAGCCGACAGGTCGAGGAGGAGGAGGATAGAGTAGTGTCGCTACTCTACAGTGTCACTGTTATTCATGGAATAACGGCGACCGCAAAAAAAGGCCGATTTCTCTATTACCGTACAGTATATACTCGAGTATAAGCCAACCCGAGTACAAGCCGAGGCACTTAATTTTGCCATGGAAAACTGGGTAAGCTTATTGACTCGAGTATAAGCCGGGTATGAATTGTCCCCTCATCCCTGTCCTGCTATGTGTGGCTTTCCCTGTTGTATGCATGGCTCAGCGTCCTCCCCTTGTGCTCCCCCATGTATGCATGACTCCCCCATACTCCACCATGTATGCATGGCTCCCCCCATACTCCCACATGTATGCATGGCTCCCCTGTACTGCCCATGTATGCATGGCTCCCCGTAATCCCTTGTGTGTGCATGGCTCCCCGTACTCCTTCGTGTATACATGGCTCCCCCGTACTCCCCTGTGTATGCATGGCTCCCCGTACTCCCCCATGTATGCATGGCTCCCCCGTGCTCCAGTATGTATGCATGTCTCCCCCATACTCCCCCTTGTATGCATGACATGGCTCGGCTCGGCACCTCTGCCCTCCTCCATCATAGTCATCCCCTCCTGGCACAGTCTCTGCACTTCCCTACTTCTTCGTTGTCCCGGGGCTGGCAGCTTCTTCCTGTGCTGAGCGGTCACGTGGTACCGATCATTAGGGTAATGACTATGCACTCCGCGCCTATTGGAGTGGAGACCCGAACATATTCATTACCTTAATGAACGGTACCACATGACCGCTCTGTGCACGAAGAAGCTGCTGGCGCCTGGACAACGGAGATGCAGGGATGGAGATCCAGCGACGGAGGGTGAGTACAAATGTCTGACTCGTGAATAAGCCGAGATGTGAGTTTTCAGCACAAAAAAATCTTGGCTTATACATGAGTATATACGGTAATTTCCCTCTCCTCTGATATGATCTAGCACATCAGAGGAGAGAAAAATGGGGTCCCCCGAGACCTCCAGTGTCCCTGTATCCTCCTGCATCCCATGGTCCTTTCCCCTGGCCATCGGCGTCTCCTTCTGGGAAGAAAATGGTGGGCGCATGCGCAGTGCGCCCACCGAGATCTGCCTACCGGGACTCGGCAACAATAGGAAATTTTTCCTATAGGTTCATTTTGATCACTGTGATAGACCCTATCACAGTGATTAAAATAAAAAAAATAGTGAATCAAGCCCCCTTTATCACCCCTTAGTTAAGTAAAAACATAAAATAAAAAATAAAAATGTGTTTATTTCCATTTTTCAATTAGTGTTAGAGTTGGGCTAGGGTTAGGGTTGGGGCTAAGATTAGGGTTGGGGCTAGAGCTAAGGTTAGGGTGAGGCTAGGGTTAGAGTTGGGCTAGGGTTAGGGTTGGGCTAGGGTTACGGTTGGGGATAGGGTTAGGGTTGGGGCTAGAGTTATGGTTGGGCTAGGGTTAGGATTGGGCTAGGGTTAAGGTTAGGATTCGGGTTAGGTTTGTGTTGGGGTTAGGGTTGTGGTTAGGGTTATGGTTGTGGTTATGGTTGGGATTAGGGTTAGAGGTGTGTTAGGGTAAGGGTTGTGGTTAAAGTTATGGTTAGGGTTGGGATTAGGGTTAGGGGTGTGTTGGGGTTAGGGATGGAGTTAGAATTGGGGGGTTCCACTGTTTTGGTACATCAGGGGGTCTCCAAATGAGACATGGCAGTGCTCCCTCCATTCTGAGCCCTGTCATGCGCCCAAACAGTTGCTTTCCCCCACATATGAGGTATCAGCATAATCAGGAGAAATTTTACAACAAATTTTGTGGTCCATTTTCTCCTTATACCCTTATGAAAATAAAAAAAATTGGTTCCAAAGTAAATTTGCTGTGAAAAAAGTAAAATGTATATTTTTTCCTTCACATTGCTTTAAGGTACCTTCACACATAACGATATCGTTAACGATATCGTTGCTTTTTGTGACGTAGCAACGATATCGTTAAGGAAATCGTTCTGTGTGACAGCGACCAACGATCAGGCCACTGCTGGGAGATCGTTGGTCGCTGAACAAAGTCCAGAACTTTATTTTGTCGCTGGATCTCCCATGGACATCGCTGGATCGGCGTGTGTGACACCGATCCAGCGATGTCTTCACTGGTAACCAGGGTAAACATCGGGTAACTAAGCGCAGGGCCGCGCTTAGTAACCCGATGTTTACCCTGGTTACCTTCCTAAAAGTAAAAAAACAAACAGTACATACTTACCTACCGCTGTCTGTCCTCCAGCGCTGCGCTCTGCACTCCTCCTGCACTGGCTGTGAGCGTCGGTCAGCCGGAAAGCAGAGCGGTGACGTCACCGCTCTGCTTTCCGGCCGCTGTGCTCACACAGACAGTACAGGAGGAGTGCAGAGCACAGTGCTGGAGGACAGACAGCGGTAGGTAAGTATGTACTGTTTGTTTTTTTTACTTTTAGGAAGGTAACGAGGGTAAACATCGGGTTACTAAGCGTGGCCCTGCGCTTAGTTACCCGATGTTTACCCTGGTTACCGGCATCGTTGGTCGCTGGAGAGCGGTCTGTGTGACAGCTCTCCAGCGACCAAACAGCGACGCTGCAGCGATCCGGATCGTTGTCGGTATCGCTGCAGCGTCGCTTAATGTGAAGGGGCCTTTAGTTCTCGTGAAGCACCTGAAGGGTTAATTAACTTCTTGTATGTGGTATTGCACACCTTGAGGGGGTGCAGTTTTTAGAATTGTGTCACTTTGGGTATTTTCTGTTATATTGACAACCCCAAAATTCACTGCAAATGTGAGGTGGTCCCTAAAAAAAATGGTTTGTAAATTTTGTTGGAAAAATTAGAAATCGCTGGTCAATATTCAACCCTTCTAACGTCCTAAAAAAGAAAAATTATGCTTCCAAAATTGTGCTGATATAAATTTGACATGTGGGAAATGTTATTTATTAACTATTTTGTGTGACACCACTCTCTGATTTAGGGGCACAAAAATTAAAATTTTGAAAATTGCAAAATTTTCAAAATTTTTGCCAAATTTCAGTTTTTTTCATAAAATCAAGTTATACCGCAGAAGTTTTACCACTAGCATGAAGTACAATATGTCACGAAAAAACAGTCTTAGAATCAGTGGGATCCGTTGAAGCGTTCCAGAGCTATAACTTCATAAAGTGACAGTGGTCAGAATTGTGAAAAATTGGCTTGGTCATTAAGTAACAAATTGGCACTGTCACTAAGGGGTTAAAAATATTCAAAAATGTTTTCTTAATATTGCACTTCACCCTGTGAAAACACAAAAAAGCAACATCTTACATCAATCTATTTGCTTGGCAATTGTATCTACCGTATATAGCACATTATGCATTGTCAGCGTCTTCTCTAACTTATCATTGACCCGATTGTCTCGGTTCATAAGGAAACCACTAGATGCTGGTTTTGTCTGTATGACAAATGGAGACGATGTATTACATGTACCCTGGTACAGAATGGTCTGCAAGTTGGACAGTCCAGCTGTTCCAGCTGTTGCTAACCTTTGCTTTTCCTATTACAGACAGCCATCTAGTGACTAAACAAGGTCTAGAGAGCATCACGTTGCTAAACAGCTGAGACGCCTCAGGTTTTAGAGTTGAATTCTAGATATAGATCTTCTGGAATGCATTTATATACCTCCCACACATTTTTACCAAGAGGCAGGGTGGGGAAACTGGCTGTCATTAATCAAGTTCTTTGTCTTGATTCAGCCCTTGAAGCAAAAATTATTCAAAACTGTACGGAAAACAAAAATAGAAATAAGCATCTGGGAAATAAAAAGGTGCTTTCTGTTCCTTAAATACTTGACATGTGCACTCAATCATAAGTCACAAACAACCTTTTAGAAAATGTGAAAAATACATATCATCCTGAGCTATTAAAATTAAAAAATTGGCTTTGCTCATTCTTTCTTTTTTTTAAAACCTTTATTGACATATCATGTAATATAGCACATCGTATGTCGGCTTTCTTAACTTTGGAGTGAATTTAGCCAATATATTTCCCCGCAAATGATTGGTGTATTATTCAACCATCATCTGCCTCTAACAGCCGCGCATTGAGTGCAGCTCCAGCCGCGACTGTTAATCCGTTAAATGGCGTTCTCAATTTGTAACAGTGGCATTTACAGTGCACCGCCCATGAGGTGTGCAGTTCTGACTACCCATTGGTGCACTTGCAATCACAGGGTGCTGGTGGGTCACTATTATGGCCAGAGATCTCCTAAAGACCACCGCGGCTGGCATTCATAGAAAAGCAATGCTATAGTTCTAGGTTCATAAGGGTCAAGTCCCTAAAAGGGACTTCAAAATGAAGCAAAAAGTTAAAGAAATTTTTTTTCAAAAATTTGAAAAAAAAAACCAACAAAACACAAAAGTTCAAATTCTTAACCTTTTTTTCCACTAAAAAGAGATACAAAAATAAACATATATAGAGTTTCCACATCTGTGACAGTCGAATCAAAATATAAAATTAAAGGGATTGGTCTCTAAACTTCAATACATTTCTATTCTAAATGCCTATTTATTTAATGTCATAATCTAATCTTTTTTCTAATACACTTAAAAATTCCCTATCCTTCCCTCACTACACTGCCTAAGTGATTTATAATTTTTTTTACTACGTCCACCTTGATGACACTTTGATTGAGAATCCCAGTGCATGCTGGGATACTTAAATGAAGCTTCATCATGGAGCAGAGGCTGGGGATACTGCTGCAGCCTCTGCCCACTCCATGAAATAAAGGGTCATCAGTGACCTTTGTTTTAAGATCTGGGCTAGTCCCTGCTCTACTGAGGATGTGTCGGTTGTAAATTTCAGCATATGTTAAGTAGATTCTTGTCACTATACAACATGCACAGTGACAGTGCGCTCCTTCAATGGCTCATGTCAGAAGTGATAAGCCACGAGGAGAGTGCGCATTGTAAGAATATGCAGAGACCAATGATGCCCTTCAAATAACGTTACTTGCTGAGCACTGCTGGTCTCTGATTTTTCTGATATTCTTACAACGTAGACAGATAGTGCATTCTCTTGCCAGTTCGTTACTTCTAATCTGAGTCGGTGAAAGAGCGCACTGTCACTGTGCATATTGACAGTGTCAAGAATCTACTGAACATATGTTGACAACCGATGATGAATGCTCAGTAGAGCATAAACTAACCCAGCATCCTGAAACGGGATGGGGCAGATGCTTCCACAGTGACAGCAGCCGCTGCCCCCTGATGACGCTTTATTTGAGTATCCCAGCATGCACTGAGATTCTCAAATGAAATGTCATCAAAGAGGAAGTTGTAAAAAAAACAACAAGTTAGTGTACTGAGAGAAGTAAGGATAATTTTTTATTAAAGTGTTTAAAAAATAAAAATTAAATTTTCACATAAAATAGATACCATTTAGGATTAACATTAATTAGTGTTTCTGACTACCCCTTTAATTAACCTGATTGGCAACCTTCGTAATAGGAGAAAAAAATCTAAATGCCAGAATTGCGTTTTTTTTCCCGCTGCGTTTATGCTTTTATCATAGTGCACCTCCACTATCTGTGAAGCGCACCGCTCATAGCCTTGACATATGATATATACGGCGCTTGTTGTATCTGCACATGTACATATCAATTCAATATACTGTATACTGCTATATAAAATATCGGCTGGTGATAAACCCAAACCTTACCCCTTTGTCAGCTCTTATTAACACAACGAGGTCAACTCTGACACAAAGGTAAGGTTTTTAACCCTGCTGTTGTCTTCGGTCAAAAACGACCGACCTTGAACTTCAATATTCTTTAAAATATTCAAGATGCGGCTCTGAAACCCGTGGCCGACCGACCCATCCTCATTTAAGTCAATCAACCACAAGTTTCAGAACCGCATCTTGAACACCCCCAAAAATACCAAAGTTCAAAATCGGTCTCCCCAGACTGAAGACAACAGCAGGGATTTATGAGACAGTGTAGGACCATCCCGAATAGGGTCACCTGCCGATGGTGGGATGGCTTTTTTACTATTTTTCCTCAAAACGGTATTACTTAGAACCCTATATTATTTAAATGCACTTTTGCTTTTAACTTATTTAGTTACAATATGTTTTATGTTTATTTTTCAATGTGAACATGCGTTTATGTGCTGCATCTATACCATCTTGAACCCAAGCTCAATTTTTTGTGTTTTTTTTCCCTTAAAGCCTTTGTTCAAGGAGCAAATTTTGCAAACTTGTAAAGCAATCTATCTGTTACATAAGATAACTAATACAAGTTTAACTTTTTTACTTTATTAATCACTCATACGGTGGATTAATTTTTCTATATGTTCAAGTTTTAACTTTGGTGTCGTCAACTTAGTTTTCTCCGTGTTGACTGTAGATGTAGAGATAAAGCCCTGCTTTCTCCTTAAGGGATATGATACGGTCTGGTTCTAAATCCAGCTAATTAAAATCCGCATGTGCTGTGTAACTGAGAATCAGCCATCACCCACCACTTTCCCACAGGCAGAAAGAAAAGGGCTTCAGTACAGCAAAGTCAAAAAATGCTTCCATCAGTGAGAACAGAGACCACAATTCATCTCTGCTTCTCCTTATCAACAGCTCTCGCTTCTCTGTGTCTCCGAGGAATCATTTATGAGAATGAGATTGATCAACACAATGTCACCTTTGGAATGCCGCAGCTCTTAATAATGTGCCATGTCTTATTTAGAAAGTGCCCAGCGCAGATTTATTCTTTTTTTTTCCGTGTTAAAAGGATAAATTACATGGTGGATAGGTTCCAGTAATAAAGCTAGGAGGGCTGTTTGTTTCCTGATGGGGTTGATTATGCCTCATGTTATTTTACCAGCTGTTTAACTGCTATTAAATAAAAAAAATAAAAACGGTAAATGCGCAAAACTTTGCATGTCTTATGTTGGAGGGTGATGTATGGGGCTGTAAAAGAAATTAAGAGACAATGAAAGGAAAACAAGATACAATAAGATTAGATCAAGGGTAATTGGTGGCATGTAATGTGACTTATTTGTGATCCATTAGAGATACATACAAAGTCATGGTTGTCCCACACTTGACTTCATGATAGACACAAGTGAAAAGTTATCATTTGATCTTCTTTCCCATTTCTTCTGCTTCCCCAAATGAACTGTTTACATTGACTGGCAATTTAATTGTCTGCTCCCCAAAATAACTATCTTTACTTTTAGCACCAACATGTTTCGCAGAAATTAAGAGGGTTCTTGAACAGTCAAAATCAGACATTAAAATCTGTTGGTTTTTTTAGGACTTGCTTCAAAGGGCTCTCCGGTCTAAACATATTGATGATTTCTACATACTGTAAGAATAAGCGCTAAATTGCAGTACTCAAGGGCTCCATTCAAAGTGTTTATCCAGCAGCGGAAAGTTCAAATAAGAAATGATTGGTCGGGGTGGTGGATTCCACTAATCTGATATTAATAACCTATCCTATGACTAGCTCAGCAATATGTTGTGGCAGGACAACCCCTTCAAAGGGGACTTCTAGGATTAGGAGATTGATGACCTATGATCAAGCCTGACACGCGGAACCCCTACTGATAAGCTGTTTTCTGTTATGGTAACAGGATGTAAACAATGAACAAATCCAATGAAGCTCAGGATTGTAATTTTGCAGGTCTGATAACAGGTCAGGAACTGAGAGAGAAGGAAAGGGGGCAGAATACCTAACTACTGTATAGAAGTCAAGGGGCTGGAGAGAGGTGGCTGCTATCTCAGGAATTAATTCCAGTTTGGAATGTAAGTACTGTGCATACTAGGCTAGGCTCTGGTGGTACATTATGAAAGATAAAAGGTCTATCATAAGAACTACAGCAGATAGAAAAAGCAAGCAAATTGCAAACTTGCTTATTTTCATGCTAACTGAAGAAATTTAATTACATGAGAATACCCCTTTAAGGCAGGCAGCATTCACATCATTTGTGCTAAAAAGCATTGTTCACAGTTGCCTCCAGTTTGTCAGGAGTATGGTACTACTTAACTTGGTTCAGCTCCATACACGTGTTTAATCATCCACCTCTGCTCCTCTTGACTTCCATGCTACATCCAGCATTATTTCCAATCTTGGTCCACCTTGCTATTATTGCAATAATTCTCAATTCTATTCACACTTGGCCTCTGCAATCAAGGTAACACATTGCTTCAAATGAGTTTCCGGTTCACCTATACTTCACTGCTTTTCTGCAGTTAAATTGAACCTGTCACCCCAAAATTCGAGTATGAGCTGTGGCCACCGACATCAGGGGCTTATCTACAGCACTCTGTAATGCTGTAGATAAGCCCCCGATGTATCCTGAAAGAAAAGAAAAATGAGTTAGATTATACTCACCCAGGGGCGGTCCAGGTTCGGTTCGGGTCCGACGGGTGTCGCGGTCCGGGTCCGGCACCTCCCATCTTCATGCAATGACGTCCTCTTCTTTTCTTCCTGCAACGGCTCCTGCGCAGGCGTACTTTGTCTGCCTTGTTGAAGGCAGAGCAAAGTACTGCAGTGCGCAGACGCCGTGAAGGGTCAGAGAGGCCCAGCACCTGCGCATTGCAGTACTTTGCTCTGCTCTCAACAGAGCAGACAAGGTATGCCTGCGCAGCAGCCACGGCAGGAAGAAAAGAAGAGGATGTCATCGCATGAAGATGGGAGGCGCTGGACCGGACCGCGACACCCATCAGACTCGAACCGGACCGGGACCACCCCTGGGTGAGTATAATCTAACTCATTTTTCTTATCTTTCAGGATACATTGGGGGCTTATCTACAGCATTACAGAATGCCGGTGGCCGCAGCTCATTCTCGAATTTTGGGGTGACAGGTTCCCTTTAATCAATTCCCTACTACAAGTCCTTCTTTGCATTGCTGTAATTAACTATTGCCCCGATGGAAGATATCAGACTGCATATACTTCTCTTTTATACTTGTTTTTAACCATTGTTTTGCTGAAGGATACCAGACTACATTCCTGTGATTAACTACATCCCTGCCAGAAGATGCCAGTAAGCTATATACTGTAGTTAGTGTTCCCTAGTGTATCCACACACCTGGGTTTGCATCATCTGTGGAACCTGCTCCTCTTATTTGCTTGTTCGCCTGCGTACCTTGCTTTCCTGGTCCTCAGCGATTCACGAGTTGTCCATCAAGACTTGCACTGCTGCATCATCCCCTTTGTTCCATGTTGCAGACCCGAGGTTTAAAGATTCCACCACACCCGGTGAGTCCATAATACCCACAACATTCAGAAGAACCATGGTTTTATTCATTTGAATTGTCTTTTCATGGGTTCTGAGCATTATGGCCATAGTACAAACACATAAACAGGGTTATATTTTGGCTGTGTACTTAGTGACTTTCATCAGCTTTTTTTATATAGATTTTGATGACTTCAATAATATTTTAGGTATTACATGAGCCCACTTGCCAAATAATAGGTCTTCAGTATGATCAAGATCACATGGTATGCTTCAGATTTTGCATTGGAGCACACAAACTATAAGGTTTGCCTCCTTTGCCTTTTTAATTGCATTTTCACTGCATCAGGCAAACACACATCCTCCGAAGACATGTGGACCAGTCATAAAGCGCTGTAAAGCAAACCACTTGCACAGTGTCCTTGGCTTAATTAAGTCTACCAATTAATTGTTTATAGTTGTAATTAAAGCATAGCTGGAAACCACTTCCATGTGTTTCCTAATTGTTAGCACATTTTGTTTTTTTGACAATTAAAGCGGGAAAAAAGCAGATCTACCTAACATGTGAAAAATGCTCTCTCGACTTGTATGGTGTAACTGCCAATCCGTTAATTGAATTGCATTGTGAAGATTTAACCAATGCTCTAACAATAAAGTTGATCTTGAACAGTAGGCGCTGGTTTCTTTCTCCGTTTTTGTTCAAATGTTGTTTATTTTCAGCACAACACATGTTCCAGCTGTTCGCCTCGTGACTTGCATTACACACTGAACACCGTGTTTGTAACTACTAAGGTTCTTTTTTTGAGGGGGAATAAATTGTAATATTTTTTAACAATTCAAAAATGAAGTTTAATATGAAAAATCCTGCAATAGACTTTTATATTTTAAATTCTTTTTTTGCCATGCTTTCCTTACTAATATAAACACATACAAGAACGTTAAAGGGAACCTGTCATCAGACTTGTCCCATATGAAATAAGACCAGTACCTTGTAGCCCCATGTGACAGCATTCTATAATGCTGTCACAAGGTTTACACAGTAAAATATCAATATTTGCAGATGATACAAAACTATGTTAAGCAGTTAATACAAGAGAAGATAGTATTCTGCTACAGATGGATCTGGATAAGTTGGAAACTTGGGCTGAAAGGTGGCAGATGAGGTTTAACAATGATAAATGTAAGGTTATACACATGGGAAGAAGGAATCAATATCACCATTACACACTGAACGGGAAACCACTGGGTAAATCTGACAGGGAGAAGGACTTGGGGATCCTAGTTAATGATAAACTTACCTGGAGCAGCCAGTGCCAGGCAGCAGCTGCCAAGGCAAACAGGATCATGGGGTGCATTAAAAGAGGTCTGGAAACACATGATGAGAGCATTATACTGCCTCTGTACAAATCCCTAGTTAGACCGCACATGGAGTACTGTGTTCTGTTTTGGGCACCGGTGCTCAGGAAGGATATAATGGAACTAGAGAGAGTACAAAGGAGGGCAACAAAATTAATAAAGGGGATGGGAGAACTACAATACCCAGATAGATTAGCGAAATTAGGATTATTTAGTCTAGAAAAAAGACGACTGAGGGGCGATCTAATAACCATGTATAAGTATATAAGGGGACAATACAAATATCTCGCTGAGGATCTGTTTATACCAAGGAATGTGACTGGCACAAGGGGGCATTCTTTGCGTCTGGAGGAGAGAAGGTTTTTCCACCAACATAGAAGAGGATTCTTTACTGTTAGGGCAGTGAGAATCTGGAATTGCTTGCCTGAGGAGGTGGTGATGGCGAACTCAGTCGAGGGGTTCAAGAGAGGCCTGGATGTCTTCCTGGAGCAGAACAATATTGTATCATACAATTATTAGGTTCTGTAGAAGGACGTAGATCTGGGGATTGATTATGATGGAATATAGGCTGAACTGGATGGACAAATGTCTTTTTTCGGCCTTACTAACTATGTTACTATGTTACTATGTTACTATATATGCCCCCAATCCGGCCTGCAAGACAAGAAAAACACCTCCTATTATACTCACCTATGTGACGGTCCGGCCTGATGGGTGTCGCATTCTTGATCGGGTCTCATTAGATGAAACTAAAAAATATATTACGCAAGATACAAAATGCTATAAATTCATATTTGTATTTTGTATAATATATTTTTAGTTTTACCTAATGAGGGGGCGAACCGTTTCTTCTGATTAGCTTCCAGGTAACCAAATATGTATAAATCCAAGATTAATATCCATTTAATACACGAGTAAGGATAAGGACATGGTGCTGAATTTTTTCCCCATTTTTTATATGTCTTGCTGCCAGGGATACCGGTCCTGAAGTATCCGAGTATAATTTATTTGATTTTGATCAACATTTGCCTCGATTTTGTAGTGAGCTGATATTTTTTCCCTTTTTCCTACTTGTCTGTTCAAATGGGGTTTAAAGTGAATCTGTCAGTTTTTGCTACCTCATTTGAGAGCAGAGTAATGTAGGCAAAGAGAAGCCGAATTTAGATTTAGAATGAAGCAGAGCTGATAAAGCAAACCCCGCCCACACCCCAGCTAACCTCGCCCACACCCCAGCTAACCCCGCCTACACCCAAGCTAACCCTGCCCACACCCCAGCTAACCCCGCCCACACCCCAGCTAACCTCGCCCACACCAGGCTCTCCATGTACAAAGTCCATAGACAGTGAGATGCTTATCACAGGGTATTGCCGGTCTAGTGTAGTAAAGCAATGTTAATTTCTTAGTGATAAATCCTTCACAGTTAATCAACAACAGCACGCACTCTGACAAGTGACACATCCCTGAATTCTGTGTCTCAGCCTCAATCTACTGCTGTCTACAGATAACATCGCAAAAACCCGTTGACAGATTCCCTTTAAGTTATGTGGAGACAGATAAGAAAAGATATCTTGAATTCCAACTTTTGATCTTGCACAGTAAAAATATTTACATATGTTTTTCAGTCTTCATTCTCCATTTACATCATACTGTATATGGCTTCATCTATGGCTGGGAACCGATGCAGAGGCATGGTCTAGATCTAGGTTCTTAATGATTCGATGAAATGATAAATTAGTTTGTTACCCCAGGTGTTCAAATATATTATAAAATGTTTCTAAGGCGTCAGAGCCTAATGGGATCAGATGGCGTACTGTACGGTAACCACAAAGCTTCAACTTTCCATCTATGAGTTTGTGACTCTTGATAGATCCCCTAATAAGATAATAAAAGTCCCTTATGTCAGTCTACGTCTACCAGCTGTGACTTCAACACATTTCAGGTGTCTGACCGGAGAAGCATTTAGATAAAATAGTAGATACTAAAATAGAGAAATTATGGTAAAATCAATTTTATTAAATTACATAATTGAAAGTAATTCAAGAGATGATTACCAGGTGATATGTTTTGTCTAACCATAGACATTATAGTCTACCTTTAATTAAAGGGAGTATACCAGCTCCCGAGCAGTGTTTGTACCCTGCACATCACCTTGTTGGGGAAAAATTCTACCTTTCAAGTTAAAATCCATTGGCTCATTTTCATAAATCATCCTTTATTCCTATGTGCTAATTAAGTGCACGGTCCACCTTGCCTTGCAGGTGGTTGAGTGGCTCGGCGTACCTTCCCAAGTAAGTCTACAGCCTGTCTCCTGCTTGATTAACAGTGTTGGCTTCACAGCTATCTCCACTGCAATCTCACGCATTCACCATTCGTAAGAGTACCGGCGCAGAACAAACAAGAGCCGTTCTGCACATGCACCGTACTCCTAGCAGTGGTGCATGCACATGATTTTATTGGAGTCAGCACTGTCAATCAAGCAAGACAGTGGACATGTAGAAGAGAAGAGGCATAGAACTTCCCACCCACGCCCTAGGTGCACAAAGTACATAATTAGCATAAAAGAATCGGATTTATTAAAGATGATCCAACAGATTTTAACATGAAAGCGAAGATATTTTCAGGACACAGTACCATACAAGGTGCTGGGCTTGGTCTAAACATCGATTGGAAGCTGAAAGACTTCGTGTAAAGATGGGTCTAATATTTCCCCCAAAATTTGAAAAGGCAGTACAAGTAATAATATTAGAAAAGAAAATATCTATACTTGATGGCGGTAATGCGCATCCCTTAAGTGAAGTTGCCATCACTTTCTGTCCTGAAGGAGACTAAGGGAGACGGATTCCAGCTGGTGAATGGAAATGTATGAATTATTCTATCACATATTCTACCTTTTCAATATTTTCTGGGGAACTCAAATAACCACTGTAAAGCCTTATTTTGTTTGGAACAGTTTCTTGTTTTGTGAATGATTTCCTGAATATGAATATGTATGAAGGGCTAAAGGTAGACTCTGGACCTATGACACAATGTGTCACTGGGGGAAATGAACAACACTGATGGCCAGAGTACCTGGCAAAAACCCTGGGGTAAGTGCTTCTAGTGCCAGCTTGGACTGGCCAACAGGAGAAATGGAGAATCCTCCGGCGGGCCCCTGTGCAAGAGTTGGCCATCACCCTCTTGTATGAGCAGTTCATGGCACAAAATACTTGAATCACTATGTACAGACAAAGGTGGCATCTTATTAATTTAACAAGATGGCGCATCTACAGTAGATATCACCTCTATATACACCGATAGCTGCTACTGTGCAGACGCGGTGGGCACCATTTTCAAATGGATTTTTTTATATCAGGATAACCTCAAGCATATTAATTATATAAAAGAAGAAAAAGGAGAGAATGGCGGTGCGGGGAGTGAGAGAAGGACTACGGCAGTTTCGCGCTCGTGCGCTTCCACGGGTCCAGGCCGTAGTCCTTCTCTCACTCCCCGCACCGCCGTTCTCTCCCAGCCGCCTCTCCTTGTTATGTCCGCCTTCTTGTTATGATGAATAAAGGACTATGATCTACAATCCGCTTGGGTGAGTGGCACGTTTTCTTTTTCTTCTTTTGTGGAAATTCGCTCAGTATTTTTCATGTTGAGCACCACCCTTATGCGGATGATCTTGCATGTGCTATTGGAGTCTTGATTGGAATCCCACGTCTGCGATTGTACCGCCTGCTGTGAGATCACCTAGTGCCGTTCATACTCTCCGTTATTAATTATATACACAGTACATATGCGATTTTGCTGCCGAGTAGGTGCCATGGTTGGAGTCTGCCTGCAGAAGGGTTTTTTTTTCAATATGTATATATAATATTAATTACCTAAACTAGGGGGCAGGTCAGTGAGGGATCAGTGACATGGCAGCAGTCTGCATTATGAACAGCTAATCAGAGCACCACATGAAGGCCACCCCAGAGCACGAACATGTCATTAACTCAAAACTGAAAATAAAGATTAAACAACAACTACAAGACGGATTTCATCACCAGGTATTATATTAATCAGTATAACGGCGCCGACTTGACTCTGTCTGTAGGTTACTGTGCAGAATCCTGCTGACAGTTTCACTTTAAGAAAGGGTCGAAAAACCCATTTAGTAGACTGGTAGTTATGCATGCGCCTTATATCTCACATTGACTCATGTGTGAATGGAGTGCTAGTGCGAGTGTGAATGAAACCATCATCAGTGGGGATCCTATTGACCACAACTACCTAATCCTTAAATTTAAAGGGATTGTTCAGGCTAGAGGTTCAAGTCTACAATCACTCTATATGACTGCAGACTTGTGAATTGTCATAAGGGCCGAACTTGTCTACTTGGAATGTGGCCGAAAATAAGCAGATAGACCACTCCTGGCGCCGGCATCAGAGAATCCTGACATCGAACACTGTCCATGTTGTGAGGACTCACAAACCTGCAGTCACATGGAGTGACTGCAGACTTGAGCCCGAAGCCTGGACAACCCTTGTAAAATTTAAGAGAGCATATATGGCTTCACAGTGGAGATGTTTAGAACATGTGTTGACTGCTCAGGCACTTTGTTTCTGTCTTTTAAAGTATAGGTGACAGATATACTTGAAAAGATAAACCTCTCCTGCAACTGGAGGCCACAGTTTCAAATAAAGTTTTTCTACATATTTGAGGATTTACTTTTAAACTGTGGGGATTAATCATATCTTTACATTCGGATGGCCACATGCAGAAAGTTGGAAGGAACATTTTAAATATATATTAAGTTTATTGCTTCTATCTTCTTGTTGTTCCTCACTGCGCACTTTTCGACAAGTTCTTCTTAATCTCCATCATTTTATTCTCAGATGCAATCCCCCCAAGGTCTAATTATGGCAAAGTTTTTTCTCTGTCCTTTCTTTGACCTTCAATTTTATGCCTCATGGTGACTGCAGGTCTTTAACTTTTAAAGCACTTTACAAAATAAGAACCATTCTCTAAGCAGCCATAAATTAATGTCCTTTGCGAACACTTTCAATAAGATGATATTACGCCCATTCTCTAAGCCTTAGGGGGAGAGCCTTACACTAAGGGTCTTTGTCCATGAGGAGTTCAAAGAGAGATCATCTATTTGTGATGTGCTAGACGGTCCATAAATGAAATTAAGTCAATTCAACAGATTTCTCCTCTCAGTGCAAATAAGGATGAGATACGATTCTGTTTATGTTTCTCAGATTAGGGTTGGGTTAATTAAAGATATTAACTTCCAATCTGGATTCCTTAATTTATGATAAATGGGCTTGTAGTATTATGGACTTCCGAGGCTCAAATGGACTCTTTTTTTCGATATTGTACTAGTATTTTCAAGGGCAAATACAAAATGATAGGACCTTGTGGCAAAGATAAAAATGGGCCGTTCTTCTGGTGCAGAACAACACAACCCCAAACACTAGGTAGAGTATTTGTTTTCCGTCATCCTCCATGACTTAAGGTACCGTCACACTTAGCGACGCTGCAGCGATACCGACAACGATCCGGATCGCTGCAGCGTCGCTGTTTGGTCGCTGGAGAGCTGTCACACAGACAGCTCTCCAGCGACCAACGATGCCGGTAACCAGGGTAAACATCGGGTAACTAAGCGCAGGGCCGCGCTTAGTAACCCGATGTTTACCCTGGTTACCATCCTAAAAGTAAAAAAAAAAAAACACTACATACTTACCTACCGCTGTCTGTCCTCCAGCGCTGTGCTCTGCACTCCTCCTGCTCTGGCTGTGAGCACAGCAGCCGGAAAGAAGAGCGGTGACGTCACCGCTCTGCTTTCCGGCTGACCGACGCTCACAGCCAGTACAGGAGGAGTGCAGAGCACAGCGCTGGAGGACAGACCCTAGTAATTGAAGGACACTCCCTGTTTTTTTTTTTTTTTTTGTGGGAGATTAAGATTGACATTTCTGCTAGAGTGCCATCCCTGTCTGTGTCATCTCTCACTCAGTGGGCCATAGAAAGCCTATTTATTTTTTTGCTTGATTTGGGTTATAAAATCTACCTGAAAAAATCACTACATCAATCAGTGGGAGAAAAATATTGGCCTCAGGGCTTGTGTGCCACTCTTGACTCCTGTGTGTGCCATCTAGTAACATACATAGTAACATAGTTAGTAAGGCCGAAAAAAGACATTTGTCCATCCAGTTCAGCCTATATTCCATTATAATAAATACCCAGATCTACGTCCTTCTACAGAACCTAATAATTGTATGATACAATATTGTTCTGCTCCAGGAAGACATCCAGGCCTCTCTTGAACCCCTCGACTGAGTTCGCCATCACCACCTCCTCAGGCAAGCAATTCCAGATTCTCACTGCCCTAACAGTAAAGAATCCTCTTCTATGTTGGTGGAAAAACCTTCTCTCCTCCAGACGCAAAGAATGCCCCCTTGTGCCCGTCACCTTCCTTGGTATAAACAGATCCTCAGCGAGATATTTGTATTGTCCCCTTATATACTTATACATGGTTATTAGATCGCCCCTCAGTCGTCTTTTTTCTAGACTAAATAATCCTAATTTCGCTAATCTATCTGGGTATTGTAGTTCTCCCATCCCCTTTATTAATTTTGTTGCCCTCTTTTGTACTCTCTCTAGTTCCATTATATCCTTCCTGAGCACCGGTGCCCAAAACTGGACACAGTACTCCATGTGCGGTCTAACTAGGGATTTGTACAGAGGCAGTATAATGCTCTCATCATGTGTATCCAGACCTCTTTTAATGCACCCCATGATCCTGTTTGCCTTGGCAGCTGCTGCCTGGCACTGGCTGCTCCAGGTAAGTTTATCATTAACTAGGATCCCCAAGTCCTTCTCCCTGTCAGATTTACCCAGTGGTTTCCCGTTCAGTGTGTAATGGTGATATTGATTCCCTCTTCCCATGTGTATAACCTTACATTTATCATTGTTAAACCTCATCTGCCACCTTTCAGCCCAAGTTTCCAACTTATCCAGATCCATCTGTAGCAGAATACTATCTTCTCTTGTATTAACTGCTTTACATAGTTTTGTATCATCTGCAAATATCGATATTTTACTGTGTAAACCTTCTACCAGATCATTAATGAATATGTTGAAGAGAACAGGTCCCAATACTGACCCCTGCGGTACCCCACTGGTCACAGCGACCCAGTTAGAGACTATACCATTTATAACCACCCTCTGCTTTCTATCACTAAGCCAGTTACTAACCCATTTACACACATTTTCCCCCAGACCAAGCATTCTCATTTTGTGTACCAACCTCTTGTGCGGCACGGTATCAAACGCTTTGGAAAAATCGAGATATACCACGTCCAATGACTCACCGTGGTCCAGCCTATAGCTTACCTCTTCATAAAAACTGATTAGATTGGTTTGACAGGAGCGATTTCTCATAAACCCATGCTGATATGGAGTTAAACAGTTATTCTCATTGAGATAATCCAGAATAACATCCCTCAGAAACCCTTCAAATATTTTACCAACAATAGAGGTTAGACTTACTGGCCTATAATTTCCAGGTTCACTTTTAGAGCCCTTTTTGAATATTGGCACCACATTTGCTATGCGCCAGTCCTGCGGAACAGACCCTGTCGCTATAGAGTCCCTAAAAATAAGAAATAATGGTTTATCTATTACATTACTTAGTTCTCTTAGTACTCGTGGGTGTATGCCATCCGGACCCGGAGATTTATCTATTTTAATCTTATTTAGCCGGTTTCGCACCTCTTCTTGGGTTAGATTGGTGACCCTTAATATAGGGTTTTCATTGTTTCTTGGGATTTCACCTAGCATTTCATTTTCCACCGTGAATACCGTGGAGAAGAAGGTGTTTAATATGTTAGCTTTTTCCTCGTCATCTACAACCATTCTTTCCTCACTATTTTTTAAGGGGCCTACATTTTCAGTTTTTATTCTTTTACTATTGATATAGTTGAAGAACAGTTTGGGATTAGTTTTACTCTCCTTAGCAATGTGCTTCTCTGTTTCCTTTTTGGCAGCTTTAATTAGTTTTTTAGATAAAGTATTTTTCTCCCTATAGTTTTTTAGAGCTTCAATGGTGCCATCCTGCTTTAGTAGTGCAAATGCTTTCTTTTTACTGTTAATTGCCTGTCTTACTTCTTTGTTTAGCCACATTGGGTTTTTCCTATTTCTAGTCCTTTTATTCCCACAAGGTATAAACCGCTTACACTGCCTATTTAGGATGTTCTTAAACATTTCCCATTTATTATCTGTATTCTCATTTCTGAGGATATTGTCCCAGTCTACCAGATTAAGGGCATCTCTAAGCTGGTCAAACTTTGCCTTCCTAAAGTTCAATGTTTTTGTGACTCCCTGACTAGTCCCCCTAGTGAAAGACAGGTGAAACTGCACAATATTGTGGTCGCTATTTCCTAAATGCCCAACCACCTGCAGATTTGTTATTCTGTCAGGTCTATTAGATAGTATTAGGTCTAAAAGTGCTGCTCCTCTGGTTGGATTCTGCACCAATTGTGAAAGATAATTTTTCTTGGTTATTAGCAGAAACCTGTTGCCTTTATGGGTTTCACAGGTTTCTGTTTCCCAGTTAATATCCGGGTAGTTAAAGTCCCCCATAACCAGGACCTCATTATGGGTTGCAGCTTCATCTATCTGCTTTAGAAGTAGACTTTCCATGGTTTCTGTTATATTTGGGGGTTTGTAACAGACCCCAATGAGAATTTTGTTACCATTTTTCCCTCCATGAATTTCAACCCATATGGACTCGACATCCTCATTCCCTTCGCTAATATCCTCCCTTAAAGTGGACTTTAGACAAGACTTTACATAGAGACAAACCCCTCCTCCTCTCCGATTTTTACGATCCTTTCTAAACAGACTGTAACCCTGTAAGTTAACTGCCCAGTCATAGCTTTCATCTAACCATGTCTCGGTTATTCCCACTATGTCAAAGTTACCTGTAGATATTTCTGCTTCTAGTTCTTCCATCTTGTTTGTCAGGCTTCTGGCGTTTGCGAGCATGCAGTTCAGAGGATTTTGTTTTGTTCCAATCTCCTCACTGTGGATTGTTTTAGAAATGTTCTTACCTCCCTTCTGAGTATGTTTTCCTGGGTCGTCTTTGTTCGAGTCTAATGTTTTTCTTCCCGTCCCTTCTTCTTCTAGTTTAACGCCCTCCTGATGAGTGTAGCGAGTCTTCTGGCGAATGTGTGTTTCCCAGGTTTGTTGAGGTGTAGTCCGTCTCTGGCGAGGAGTCCATCGTACAAGTAATTCACACCGTGGTCCAGGAATCCGAATCCTTGTTGTCTGCACCATCGTCTTAGCCAGTTGTTTGCATCAAGGATCCTGTTCCATCTCCTGGTGCCATGCCCGTCTACTGGAAGGATAGAAGAAAAAACTACCTGTGCATCCAGTTCCTTTACTTTCTTCCCCAACTCTTCAAAGTCCTTGCAGATTGTCGGTAGGTCCTTCCTTGCCATGTCATTGGTGCCAACATGTATCAGAAGAAATGGGTGGACGTCCTTGGAGCTGAAGAGCTTTGGTATCCTATCGGTCACATCCTTGATCATCGCACCTGGAAGGCAGCATACTTCTCTTGCAGTTATGTCCGGTCTGCAGATGGCTGCTTCTGTGCCTCTCAGTAGTGAGTCTCCCACCACCACCACTCTTCGTTGCTTCTTGGCTGTACTTTTTGCTGTCACTTGTTGCTGTGTGCCCTTTTCTTTTTTGCTTGCTGGTATTGCTTCATTCTTGGGTGTGCCATCTTCATCCTCTACAAAGATTTGATATCGGTTCTTCAGTTGTGTGGTTGGTGATTTCTCCATGGTCTTCTTGCTTCTTTTGGTCACATGCTTCCACTCATCTGCTTTTGGAGGTTCTCTGACACTTTTTGCACCTTCTGTGACCAGTAGAGATGCTTCTGTTCTGTCTAGAAAGTCTTCATTCTCTTTGATGAGTTTCAAAGTTGCTATTCTTTCTTCCAGACCCCGCACCTTTTCTTCTAAAAGGGCCACTAGTCTACACTTCTGACAGGTGAAATTGGATTCTTCTTCTGGTCGATCTGTGAACATGTAGCACATGCTGCAGCTCACCATGTAGGTTGTCACATCTGCCATGTTGCTCCTAGATCCTGCTGACTTGCTGTGTGTTTTCCTTCTTGTGTAATCTACTCAGCCAAGCTCTCTTGCAATAATGTCCTACAGGCAAAAATTCGCACGCCGTAAGGCGCGCGGTTTGGTGATGCTTTCGAAGCAGCTGGTCCCGGCTGTACCCAACGATCTTCTAGCTTAGGGAGACTTCGCTTCTCCCAGAAGGCACCTGGAATATGCAAATTAGCCTCCTGAAGCTTGAATCCCTGGTTTGGTGATGCTTTCGAAGCAGCTGGTCCCGGCTGTACCCAACGATCTTCTAGCTTAGGGAGACTTCGCTTCTCCCAGAAGGCACCTGGAATATGCAAATTAGCCTCTCAGTCAGTGGGCCATAGAAAGCCTATTTATTTTTTTGCTTGATTTTGGTTCTAAAATCTACCTGAAAAAATCACTACATCAATCAGTGGGAGAAAAATATTGGCCTCAGGGCTTGTGTGCCACTCCTGACTCCTGTGTGCATCATCACTCACTCAGTGGGCCATAGAAAGCCCATTTTTTTTTTTTTTTGCTTTATTTGGGTTCTAAATTCTACCTGAAAAAATCAATAAATCAATCAGTGGGAGATTAATATTGGCCTTTGGGCTTGTGTGCCAGTCCTAAGCATGCCATCTCTCTCTCTCAGATAGTGGGCCATAGAAAGCCTATTTATTTTTTATTTTTTTTAATGGGTTTATAAATTTTCCCTGGAAAAAAAAAAAAAAGTGGGAGATTAATATTGGCCTCTGGGCTTGTGTGCCAGTCCTGAGCGTGCCATCTCTCTCACAAATAGTGGGCCATAGAAAGCCTATTTATTTTTTTTTTTTTGGTTTTATAAATTCTCCCTTAAAAAAAAAGGGAGATTAATATTGGCCTTTGGGCTTGTGTGCCAGTCCTAAGCGTGCCATCTCTCTCTGTCTCTCAGATAGTGGGCCATAGAAAGCCTATTTATTATTTTTTTATTGGGTTTATAAATTTTCCCTGGAACAAAAAAAAAAAGTGGGAGATAAATATTGGCCTCTGGGCTTGTGTGCCACTCCTGACTCCTGTGTGCGTCATCTCTCACTCAGTGGGCCATAGAAAGCCTTTTTTTGTTTTATTTGTTTTCTAAATTCTCCCTGAAAAAATCATTTTATTTTCTTTGGTTTCTAAATTCTTCCTGAAAAAATCATTTTATTCTATTTTTTTTTTTCCTAAAGTCTCCCTGAAAAAAAAAAAAAAAAAAAAACAAATCAGTGGGAGATTAATATTGCCCTTTCTGCTTGTGTGCCAGTCTTGACTCCTGGGTGTGCCATCTCTCTCTCTCTCTCTCCAATTGTGGGCCATAGAAAGCCTATTATTTTTTTAGCTTGATTTGGGTTCCAAAATCTACCTGAAAAAATCACTACATCAATCAGTGGGAGATAAATATTGGCCTCTGGGCTTGTGTGCCACTCCTGACTCCTGTGTGCGTCATCTCTCACTCAGTGGGCCATAGAAAGCCTTTTTTTGTTTTATTTCTTTTCTAAATTCTCCCTGAAAAAATCATTTTATTTTCTTTGGTTTCTAAATTCTTCCTCAAAAAATCATTTTATTCTATTTTTTTTTTCCTAAAGTCTCCCTGATAAAAAAACAAAAAAAAACAAATCAGTGGGAGATTAATATTGCCCTTTCTGCTTGTGTGCCAGTCTTGACTCCTGGGTGTGCCATCTCTCTCTCTCTCTCCAATTGTGGGCCATAGAAAGCCTATTATTTTTTTTAGCTTGATTTGGGTTCCAAAATCTACCTGAAAAAATCACTACATCAATCAGTGGGAGATAAATATTGGCCTCTGGGCTTGTGTGCCACTCCTGACTCCTGTGTGCATCATCTCTCACTCAGTGGGCCATAGAAAGCCTTTTTTTGTTTTATTTGTTTTCTAAATTCTCCCTGACAAAATCATTTTATTTTATTTGGTTTCTAAATTCTTCCTCAATAAATCATTTTATTCTATTTTTTTTTTTTCCTAAAGTCTCCCTGAAAGAAAAAAAAAAAAAAAAAATCAGTGGGAGATTAATATTGCCCTTTCTGCTTGTGTGCCAGTCTTGACTCCTGGGTGTGCCATCTCTCTCTCTCTCTCTCTCCAATTGTGGGCCATAGAAAGCCTATTATTTTTTTTAGCTTGATTTGGGTTCCAAAATCTACCTGAAAAAATCACTACATCAATCAGTGGGAGATAAATATTGGCCTCTGGGCTTGTGTGCCACTCCTGACTCCTGTGTGCGTCATCTCTCACTCAGTGGGCCATAGAAAGCCTTTTTTTGTTTTATTTGTTTTCTAAATTCTCCCTGAAAAAATCATTTTATTTTATTTGGTTTCTAAATTCTTCCTGAAAAAATCATTTTATTCTATTATTTTTTTTCCCTAAAGTCTCCCTTAAAAAAAAAAAAAAATCAAATCAGTGGGAGATTAATATTTACATTTGTGCTTCAGTGACAGTCCTGCGTGTGTGGCATCTCTCTCATTTGTTGCCACCAACAACAGAGTGTGTAACATTGTGCCTGATTTTCGTTGTGGTCTCACTCACCTGTAAAGGGGTAGCTAAATCATACTGAAGTTATAGCTCACCGTGTAATTTGTGTGACAGCAACAAATACCGTTAGTTTGTTTACGTTTTTAAAACAATGAGGAAGTATGGTGGAAGAGGTCGTGGCCGGGGGCGTTCATTGTCAGCTGGTAATGAGGGTAGTGGTAGTGGTGGAGCATCAGCTGGTCGTGGGAAAAAAAATATTGCACCTAAGTCTGGAGCTGTGGAGCCAGGTTCGTCGTCTGGCTACACAAGGCCTCGAACGCTCCCTTTTCTGGGAGTAGGAAAACCGCTTTTAAAGCCGGAGCAGCAAGAGCAAGTTTTGGCTTATCTTGCTGACTCAGCCTCTAGCTCTTTTGCCTCCTCTCGTGAAACTGATAAATGTCAAAGCAGTGCGTCGTTAGTGGATGTTCACGGTCAGGGACAAGTCGCTTCCTTGTCCTCTTCAGCAAAAACAACAACAGAGAAGAATGCAGCAGGCGACACAACGGGTTACTCCATGGAGCTCTTTACACATACCGTCCCTGGCTTAGAAAGTGAAGCAGTTAACAGTCCATGCCCATTACAAGTTGAATCTGACATGGAGTGCACTGGTGCACTGATGCACAGCCACAGCCAGACTACTATGCTGGTCCTTTGACTCAGACCACAACATTGCCCTCGCAGGGTGCTGATCAAGAATCAGACCCTGATGAGACTATGTTGCCCCATCACGAACGCTATACCACCGACCGACACGGTGACACAGACGAAGTTGCACACGAGCTACAAGAAGAGGTAATAGATGACCCAGTTCTTGACCCCGATTGGCAGCCATTGGGGGAACAGGGTGCAGGCGGCAGCAGTTCTGAAGCGGAGGAGGAGCGGCCGCAGCAGGCATCAACATCGCAACAGGTTCCATCTGCCGGGCCCGTATCTTGCCCAAAACGCGTGGCAAAGCCAAAACCTGTTGGAGGACAGCGTGGCCATCCGGTTAAAGCTCAGTCTGCAATGCCTGAAAAGGTATCCGATGCTAGAAAGAGTGCAGTCTGGCATTTTTTTAAACAACATCCAATTGATCAGCGCAAAGTCATCTGTCAAAAATGTTCAACTACCTTAAGCAGAGGACAGAATCTGAAAAGTCTCAATACAAGTTGCATGCATAGACATTTAACCACCATGCATTTGCAAGCCTGGACTAACTACCAAACGTCCCTTAAGGTTGTAGCACCCTCGGCCAATGAAGCTAGTCAGCAACGCAACATCCCTTCCGGCAGTGTAGGGCCACCATTTTCCGCACCACCTGCAGTATCTGTGCAGGTTTCTTTGCCAGGCCAAAGCAGTCAGGGTCAGGGAATCACCAGTTTCGTAGTAGGAAACACTGCATCTAGGGCACCGGTGGCAACAATACCATCTCCCACCGTCTCTCAGTCTGCCATGTCCACCGGCACCCCCGCTAGTTCCACGATCTCCAGCTCTCCAGTCCAGCTCACCCTACATGAGACTATGGTTAGAAAAAGGAAGTACTTAGCCTCGCATCCGCGTACACAGGGTTTGAACGCACACATAGCTAGACTAATCTCGTTAGAGATGATGCCCTACCGGTTAGTTGAAAGCGAAGCTTTCAAAGCCCTGATGGACTACGCTGTACCACGCTACGAGCTACCCAGTCGACACTTTTTTTCCAGAAAAGCCATCCCAGCCCTCCACCAGCATGTTAAAGAGCGCATCGTCCATGCACTCAGGCAATCTGTGAGCACAAAGGTGCACCTGACAACAGATGCATGGACCAGTAGGCATGGCCAGGGACGTTACGTGTCCATCACGGCACACTGGGTAAATGTGGTGGATGCAGGGTCCACAGGGGACAGCAAGTTTGGGACAGTTCTGCCTAGCCCACGGTCTAGGAAACAATTGGCTGTAGCCGTTCGCACCCCCTCCTCCTCCTCTTCGTCCTCCTGCAGAAGCGAGAGCTCGTCCACAGACCGCAGTCGCACAACCACTCCATCCGCAGCTGCCACTGTTGCACACCAGGTCTCCCATTATGGGGCAGCTACTGGCAAACGTCAGCAGGCTATGAAGTGTTTGGGCGACAACAGACACACCGCGGAAGTTCTGTCCGAGTTCTTGCAGAAAGAAACGCAGTCGTGGCTGGGCGCTGTAGATCTTGAGGCAGGCAAGGTAGTGAGTGATAACGGAAGGAATTTCATGGCTGCCATCTCCCTTTCCCAACTGAAACACATTCCTTGCCTGGCTCACACCTTAAACCTGGTGGTGCAGTGCTTCCTGAAAAGTTATCCGGGGTTATCCGACCTGCTCCTCAAAGTGCGTGGACTTTGCTCACATATCCGCCGTTCGCCCGTACACTCCAGCCGTATGCAGACCTATCAGCGTTCTTTGAACCTTCCCCAGCATCGCCTAATCATAGACATTGCAACAAGGTGGAACTCAACACTGCACATGCTTCAGAGACTGTGTGAACAGAGGCGGGCTGTTATGTTTTTGTGGGAGGATACACATACACGGGCAGGCAGTAGGATGGCAGACATGGAGTTGTCAGGTGTGCAGTGGTCGAAGATTCAAGACATGTTCCAAGTCCTTCAGTGTTTTGAGGAATGCACACGGCTGGTTAGTGCAGACAACGCCATAATAAGCATGAGCATCCCCCTAATGCGTCTGCTGATGCAAAGTTTGACGCACATAAAGGATCAGGCGTCTGCAGCTGAGGAAGAGGAAAGCCTTGATGACAGTCAGCCATTGTCTGGCCAGGGCAGTGTACAGGACGAGGTAGCGGGCGAAGAGGAGGAGGAGGACGAGGAGGATGATGGGGATGATTATATTTTTAATGAGGAAGCTTTTCCGGGGCCACTGGAAATTGGTGGCGCGGCAAGGCCGGGTTCTGGTTTTTTGAGGGACAGAAGTGACGTGGGTTTGCCTGAAACTGCCCCTCAACCAAGCACAACCGCAGATTTGAGAACTGGAACTTTGGCCCACATGGCGGATTATGCCTTACGTATCCTCAAAAGGGACACACGCATAACTAAAATGATGAATGATGACGATTACTGGTTGGCCTGCCTCCTTGATCCTCGCTATAAAGGCAAATTGCAAAATATAATGCCACATGAGAACTTGGAACTAATATTAGCAACCAAACAATCAACTCTTGTTGACCGTTTGCTTCTGGCATTCCCTGCACACAGCGCCCGTGATCGTTCTCACACGAGCTGCAGGGGCCAGCAGACCAGAGGAGTTAGAGGGGCAGAAATCAGAAGTGGCGTTGGCCAGAGGGGTTTTCTGACCAGGTTGTGGAGTGATTTTGCTATGACCGCAGACAGGACAGGTACTGCAGCATCAATTCAAAGTGACAGGAGACAACATTTGTCCAGTATGGTTACAAACTATTTTTCATCCCTTATCGATATTCTCCCTCAACCGTCATTCCCATTTGATTACTGGGCATCAAAATTAGACACCTGGCCAGAATTGGCAGAATATGCATTGCAGGAGCTTGCTTGCCCGGCAGCTAGTGTCCTATCAGAAAGAGTATTCAGTGCTGCAGGTTCAATACTAACAGAAAAAAGGACTCGTCTGGCTACCCAAAATGTAGATGATCTAACCTTCATTAAAATGAACCACAACTGGATTTCGAAATCTTTTGCCCCACCTTGCCCGGCTGACACCTAGCTTTCCTATGAAAAGGTCTTGCCTGTGGACTATTCTGAATGCCTTTTCCAATCTCGTAATTTTCTGCACCTGATTGTCCAGCATACGACATGTTTACACCTCACTAAATGGCCAAACTCCCCACACGGGGCCGTGGTATCGACACTTGGCGACAGCACCCGTGAGAGTGCAGTTTGTCTGAAGAGGTGGGTGAGCCCGCTTTTGGTCGACGGCACTGCCACTGGGTCCCTCCTAGTACAATAAAGTGTCTCTGGCGGTGGTGGTGCGCACCCAACGTCAGACACACCGTTGTAATATGAGGGGCCCTGGGCCTGTACCGCCGGCCACAAGACAGTTTCCCCCCACCCCAGCTCAAACAGTGCTCTACCACTTGCAAAATTATCTCACAGCTCCACCAATGTTTAGTCTATGCGCTGACATCCTTCAATGCCTACCACTGACAATACCATTGTATTGACATTTTTGTTATGTTAGGCCTTCGATGCCTGTCTGTGGTCACTCCTTCCACTAGGCCTCCACTGACCACACCACTGCTGCCCGTGTACCCCTGTAACCAATTTAAAATTGCCTACAGCCATGTGTTATTATTTTAGGCCTTCGATGCCTGTCTGCGGTCACTCCTTCCACTAGGTCTCCACTGACCACACCACTGCTGCCCGTGTACCCCTGGAACCAATTTAAAATTGCCTACAGCCATGTGTTATTATTTTAGGCCTTCGATGCCTGTCTGCGGTCACTCCTTCCACTAGGCCTCCACTGACCACACCACTGCTGCCCGTGTACCCCTGTAACCAATTTAAAATTGCCTACAGCCATGTGTTATTATTTTAGGCCTTCGATGCCTGTCTGCGGTGACTCCTTCCACTAGGCCTCCACTGACCACACCACTGCTGCCCGTGTACCCCTGTAACCAATTTAAAATTGCCTACAGCCATGTGTTATTATTTTAGGCCTTCGATGCCTGTCTGCGGTCACTCCTTCCACTAGGCCTCCACTGACCACACCACTGCTGCCCGTGTACCCCTGGAACCAATTTAAAATTGCCTACAGCCATGTGTTATTATTTTAGGCCTTCGATGCCTGTCTGCGGTCACTCCTTCCACTAGGCCTCCAGTGACCACACCACTGCTGCCCGTGTACCCCTGTAACCAATTTAAAATTGCCTACAGCCATGTGTTATTATTTTAGGCCTTCGATGCCTGTCTGCGGTGACTCCTTCCACTAGGCCTCCACTGACCACACCACTGCTGCCCGTGTACCCCTGGAACCAATTTAAAATTGCCTACAGCCATGTGTTATTATTTTAGGCCTTCGATGCCTGTCTGCGGTCACTCCTTCCACTAGGCCTCCACTGACCACACCACTGCTGCCCGTGTACCCCTGTAACCAATTTAAAATTGCCTACAGCCATGTGTTATTATTTTAGGCCTTCGATGCCTGTCTGCGGTCACTCCTTCCACTAGGCCTCCACTGACCACACCACTGCTGCCCGTGTACCCCTGGAACCAATTTAAAATTGCCTACAGCCATGTGTTATTATTTTAGGCCTTCGATGCCTGTCTGCGGTCACTCCTTCCACTAGGCCTCCACTGACCACACCACTGCTGCCCGTGTACCCCTGTAACCAATTTAAAATTGCCTACAGCCATGTGTTATTATTTTAGGCCTTCGATGCCTGTCTGCGGTGACTCCTTCCACTAGGCCTCCACTGACCACACCACTGCTGCCCGTGTACCCCTGGAACCAATTTAAAATTGCCTACAGCCATGTGTTATTATTTTAGGCCTTCGATGCCTGTCTGCGGTCACTCCTTCCACTAGGCCTCCACTGACCACACCACTGCTGCCCGTGTACCCCTGGAACCAATTTAAAATTGCCTACAGCCATGTGTTATTATTTTAGGCCTTCGATGCCTGTCTGCGGTCACTCCTTCCACTAGGCCTCCACTGACCACACCACTGCTGCCCGTGTACCCCTGTAACCAATTTAAAATTGCCTACAGCCATGTGTTATTATTTTAGGCCTTCGATGCCTGTCTGCGGTCACTCCTTCCACTAGGCCTCCACTGACCACACCACTGCTGCCCGTGTACCCCTGGAACCAATTTAAAATTGCCTACAGCCATGTGTTATTATTTTAGGCCTTCGATGCCTGTCTGCGGTCACTCCTTCCACTAGGCCTCCACTGACCACACCACTGCTGCCCGTGTACCCCTGGAACCAATTTAAAATTGCCTACAGCCATGTGTTATTATTTTAGGCCTTCGATGCCTGTCTGCGGTGACTCCTTCCACTAGGCCTCCACTGACCACACCACTGCTGCCCGTGTACCCCTGGAACCAATTTAAAATTGCCTACAGCCATGTGTTATTATTTTAGGCCTTCGATGCCTGTCTGCGGTCACTCCTTCCACTAGGCCTCCACTGACCACACCACTGCTGCCCGTGTACCCCTGGAACCAACATCAGAAAATATAAAAATAAGTATTTTGCTTATAAAAAAGAAAATACTGGAGAGATATCAAATGCAGACATTTTAACATTAAAAACAAACACATACAACAAAAATCTGGTACAGTACTAAAAATGGCCACCAGCTACAATAACTTTCTCCTGCAAGTAGTTAACTGAAAGGTTTTTTCAATTTTAAACACAGATATGGCATCCACCGAGTGTTGTCCTGTCGCGTCTTCTTTATATTATTGCCAAGAAGATGCAAAACAATGAAAATAATAAAATCATTATTTACCAAAAAAATAGAGTAAGTCAAAACCACATTGCAAATAAACATTCATTACAAATAAAGAAGCAGGGCGCGTCCGAGGGTGAGTATATACCTAATAAGAATATAATCACCCTCGGACGCGCCCTGCTTCTTTCCGACAGCCTTCCTTCCTAAGAATCAGCCCTTCCGTGGTGTAGAGAGAGGGTTTGTTACACTCCAAGGTGTTCCCCAGGTTGCCTTTCCTGAGCTTCGATCTTCCGGCTCTCGTTTAGTAGTTGTTGGAAACTACGCTGCATTAGGCCTACAAATTGGGTATGAGGTGTAGAGAGATGGTGTGTTACACTCCAAGGTGTTCCCCAGGTTTCCTCTCCATTGCTTCGATCTTCCGGCTCTCGTTTAGTAGTTGTTGGAAACTACGCTGCATTAGGCCTACAAATTGGGTATGGGGTGTAGAGAGATGGTGTGTTACACTCCAAGGTGTTCCCCAGGTTTCCTCTCCATTGCTTCGATCTTCCGGCTCTCGTTTAGTAGTTGTTGGAAACTACGCTGCATTGGGCCTACAAATTGGGTATGGGGTGTAGAGAGATGGTGTGTTCCACTCCAAGGTGTTCTCCAGGTTGCCTTTCCTGAGCTTCGATCTTCCGGCTCTCGTTTAGTAGTTGTTGGAAACTACGCTGCATTAGGCCTACAAATTGGGTATGGGGTGTAGAGAGATGGTGTGTTCCACTGTAGAGAGATGGTGTGTTCCACTCCAAGGTGTTCCCCAGGTTTCCTCGCCAATGCTTCGATCATCATGCTCTCGTTTAGTAGTTGTTGGAAACTACGCTGCATTAGGCCTACAAATTGGGTATGGGGTGTAGAGAGATGGTGTGTTACACTCCAAGGTGTTCCCCAGGTTTCCTCTCCATTGCTTCGATCTTCCGGCTCTCGTTTAGTAGTTGTTGGAAACTACGCTGCATTAGGCCTACAAATTGGGTATGGGGTGTAGAGAGATGGTGTGTTACACTCCAAGGTGTTCCCCAGGTTTCCTCTCCATTGCTTCGATCTTCCGGCTCTCGTTTAGTAGTTGTTGGAAACTACGCTGCATTAGGCCTACAAATTGGGTATGGGGTGTAGAGAGATGGTGTGTTCCACTGTAGAGAGATGGTGTGTTCCACTCCAAGGTGTTCCCCAGGTTTCCTCGCCAATGCTTCGATCATCATGCTCTCGTTTAGTAGTTGTTGGAAACTACGCTGCATTAGACCTACAAATTGGGTATGGGGTGTAGAGAGATGGTGTGTTCCACTCCAAGGTGTTCTCCAGGTTGCCTTTCCTGAACTTCTATCTTCAGGCTCTCATTAAAATTGTGGTTAAACGGAACAACTGCATTTGGCGTACTAGTTGGTTTGGGGCCTACTATCGGTGTCTGCCGCTCCTTGCTGTTCTCCTGGTTTCCTGTCCTGAAATTCCGTTTTCAGGCGCTCGTTAAGTAGTTGTTAATGTTAGACTGCATTTGGCCTACTAGTTGGGTTGGGGCCTACTATCGGTGTCTGCCACTCCTTGCTGTTCTCCTCCACTGAACAAAGCTGTGCCGCCTGTTTACTACTGTTGCCAATTTTGAACTGCATTTCGACTACTTACTGATTTGGGCCTACTCTCTGTGTCAGCCTCTCATTCCAGTTGTCCTCCACTGCAATGCCCCCTGATTAGTCCTGTGTTACCAATTTTGAACTGCATTTAGCCCACTTTATTCTTTGGGCCTATATCTGTGTTTCCTCCTCATCCTGCCCATTGCCCAGCCAGTGATAGATGAGTCTGCTGGTACATTGACCCATAACGCAACATTTCCCGTGCACGCTACACTGCAAGATTGTGACCCTGCTGAAAGTCAGGTCCCCCTTCCCGCATACCATACCACCTTACACGGGGACAAACAGGAAGGTGCAGATGAAAGTGCAGGTTCCTTCATCAGGTGGGGGGAGGAATACTAGTTGGCGACGTCACTGGCACAGGGCCTCTCATGGTACGCAAAAGTGTTGCTGCCGGTGGGAGGCGCCCCCGCCGTGCAAACACACCGCTGTACTTTGAGGGGCCCTGTGCCAGTGCCAATGCCAACGAGTGGGCCCCCCCTGCTTGCTCAGGTTCACAGCACTTGCAAAGTTGAAATACTTACCTCTCCCTGCTCCACTGCCGTGACGTGGTCCAGATTTCCTGGGCCCACTAATTACTTGAACCAGCCCTACCCACCACAACTTTAGCCAAATGACCCCCAATTTCAAATGCCTTCCAATTATTATAAGGTAAATTACGCTTGACAAGCTTCATTAAGAAGCGTCCCCTTCTCCATGCGAGTGGTGGTGGTGTATCGTCCTCCCGGCCCCTCTCATCAGTTCCTGGATCACTTTGCCACCTGGCTTCCACACTTTCTTTCCTGTGACACCCCCACCCTTATCATGGGTGATTTCAACATCCCTATTGCCTCTCCCCTCTCCCCATCTGCTTCTCACCTTTTGGCTCTAACCTCCTCTTTCGGCCTCTCGCAGCATACTAACTCGCCAACACATGAAGATGGAAACTCCCTTGACTTGGTCTTCTCCCGGCTTTGCTCAGTGGATGATTTCACAAACTCCCCTCTCCCACTCTCTGACCACCACCTTCTTTCATTCTCTATCAAGAACTGCCATCCCGCTCAGGTCACCCCCACTTTCCACACTTATAGAAACATACAGGCCATTAACACCCAGGAACTTATGAAGAACTTGCAGTCCTCATTGGCCCCAATCTCCTCCATCTCATGTCCTGATTCTGCTCTGAAGCATTACAATGAAACCCTGCAAAGTGCCCTGGATGAAGCTGCTCCTCCTATACATAAAACAACTCGGCACAGACGGCAACAACCGTGGCACACGCTGCAAACACGTTTCCTGCAGCGGTGCTCCAGGTGCGCAGAACGTCTGTGGAGAAAATCTAATCTACCCGAAGATTTCATCCATTATAAGTTCATGCTAAAGACATACAATTCTGCCCTTCACCTCTCCAAACAAACCTACTTCAACACCCTCATCACCTCCCTGTCCAATAACCCTAAACGTCTCTTTGACACGTTCCAGTCCCTACTCAACCCAAGAGCGCAGGCCCCAACCACGGATCTCCGTGCTGACAATCTGGCCAATTACTTCAAAGAAAAAATTGACCATATTCGACAGGAAATCATCTCCCAATCTCTTCATACCATGCACTGTCCTCCCTCCCCCACTGCATCTAGTTCACTCTCTGACTTTGAACCAGTTACAGAAGAAGAAGTAAGCAGGCTCCTTGCATCTTCTCGCCCGACCACTTGCATCAGTGACCCCATTCCGTCACATTTCCTCCAGTCCCTTTCCCCGGCTGTCACCTCTCACCTAACAAAAATATTCAACCTTTCCCTCACTTCCGGTATTTTTCCCTCCTCATTTAAGCATGCCATCATACATCCATTACTTAAAAAACCATCCCTCGACCAAAACTGTGCCGCTAATTATAGACCTGTCTCTAATCTTCCCTTCATCTCTAAACTCCTCGAACGCCTGGTCCACTCCCGTCTTACCCGCTATCTCTCAGATAACTCTCTTCTCGACCCTCTTCAATCTGGTTTCCGCTCTTTACACTCTACTGAAACTGCCCTCACTAAAGTCTCTAATGACCTACTAACAGCTAAATCTAATGGTCACTACTCCATGCTAATTCTCTTGGATCTCTCTGCAGCATTTGATACTGTGGATCATCAGCTCCTCCTCACTATGCTCCGCTCCATCGGCCTCAAGGACACCGTTCTCTCCTGGTTCTCCTCCTATCTCTCTGACCGATCCTTCACTGTATGTTTCGCTGGTTCCTCCTCCTCTCACCTTCCCCTTACTGTTGGGGTTCCTCAAGGATCAGTCCTAGGCCCCCTCCTCTTCTCTTTGTATACTGCCCCTATTGGACAAACAATCAGTAGATTTGGCTTCCAGTACCATCTCTATGCTGACGACACCCAACTATACACTTCTTCTCCTGATCTCACGCCTGCCTTATTAGAAAACACCAGTGATTGTCTTACCGCTGTCTCTAGCATCATGTCCTCCCTCTATCTGAAACTAAACCTGTCAAAAACTGAACTCCTCGTGTTTTCTCCCTCTACTAACCTACCTTTGCCTGACATTGCCATCTCCGTTTGCGGTTCCACCATTACTCCAAAGCAACATGCCCGCTGCCTTGGGGTCATCCTTGATTCTGACCTTTCATTCACCCCCCACATCCGATCACTGGCTCGCTCTTCTTACCTGCATCTCAAAAACATTTCTAGAATTCGCCCTTTTCTTACTTTCGACTCTGCAAAAACTCTTACTGTTTCACTTATTCATTCTCGTCTGGACTATTGTAACTCTCTACTAATCGGCCTCCCTCTTACCAAACTCTCCCCGCTCCAATCTGTCCTGAATGCTGCTGCCAGGATCATATTCCTCACCAACCGTTACACCGATGCCTCTACCTTGTGCCAGTCATTACACTGGTTACCCATCCACTCAAGAATCCAGTACAAAACTACTACCCTCATCCACAAAGCACTCCATGGCTCAGCACCACCCTACATCTCCTCTCTGGTCTCAGTCTACCACCCTACCCGTGCCCTCCGCTCCGCTGATGACCTCAGGTTAGCATCCTCAATAATCAGAACCTCGCACTCCCGTCTCCAAGACTTTACACGTGCTGCGCCGATTCTTTGGAATGCACTACCTAGGATAATACGATTAATCCCCAATCCCCACAGTTTTAAGCGTGCCCTAAAAACTCATTTGTTCAGACTGGCCTACCGCCTCAATGCATTAACCTAACGATCCCTGTGTGGCCTATATTAAAAAAAAAAAAAAAAAAAAATTAATTAACTGGTTCATGCAGCTTTACATGAACACCCAAGCCTTACACTATGGCTGGTCCGAATAACTATAGCAATTGTTACCATCCACCTCTCGTGTCTCCCCTTTTCCTCATAGTTTGTAAGCTTACGAGCAGGGCCCTCACTCCTCTTGATATCTGTTTTGAACTGTATTTCTGTTATGCTGTAATGTCTATTGTATGTACAAGTCCCCTCTATAATTTGTAAAGCGCTGCGGAATATGTTGGCGCTATATAAATAAAAATTATTATTATATTATTATTATTATTAAGAAGAATGGATGGTTTTGACATTAAAATGGGCACTCTAGGTGTTTTCCTGGCCCCCACTCACTGCCGACTATGCTGCCCCATTGACTTGCATTGGGTTTCGTGTTTCGGTCGATCCCGACTTTACGTCATAATCGGCCGATTTCACTCGACCCGACTTTTGAGATAGTCGGGTTTCGCGAAACCCGGCTCGACTCTAAAAAGGTCAAGGTTGCTCAACTCTAGTGGTGACTGTCACTCTTTTGAGTCATTAACTTTTAACAATTTCTAAAACACATGGTTGAAAACTGATCATGTCACAGTTTTGTAGTTTTGTTCCCAAGATCATGTACAGGATGTTTTTAATCAACATAATATTGAATGTGAAGAATGGTCAGATCAAGAAAAAATGAGATGTAATATAATGTATTCATGGAACATAATCTATTTTTATCTATCTATCTATCTATCTATCTATCTATCTATCTATCGTCTAAAAAAAAGAAGGCAGCACTCCAATAGAAAAAATAAATGTGATTTATTGGCCCATGTGCGACGTTTCAGTCCAAGATGTGGACCTTTCTCAATCTAGATAGATGGATAGATAGATATAAAAAAAGAAAACAAAAAGCAGCACCAAAAGAAAACAAAGGCTGCAAGAAATCCTTCCAGGTATGTACCAAACCTCATGCTATAGTCCAAAAAAGCAAAGGCAGCACTCCAATGGAAAAAATAAATGTAATTTATTGGCAGTTAGGTCAGGGACCCATCAGATTCATGAGAATACCTTGACGATGGTTGATGGGCTCACACTATTTGGCCAAATTTTGCGCTAAGCATCTAATTTTTCCTCAATTTCAAAAGCCTTTTTGCTATTCTCATTTCATGTATTTCACAATAACATGTTTTAACATAATTGAGTGCAACTATTTTTGTATTTTGCTATATAAGTTGCTTTTTTTGGTATGCACCTGTTCAGACTAGTTCTTGATGTTTCAGTCAGTTTTTCTGTTATTTTTATGTTCAATCCTTGATTATTATTATTATTATTATACATTTTTATAGCGCCATTTACTCCATGGCGCTTTACATGTGAGCAGGGCAAATAGACAAGTACAATAAACATGAGTAAAACAAGGCACACACAAGTACAGGAGGAGAGAGGACCCTGCCCGCGAGGGCTCACAGTCTACAGGGGATGGGTGAGGATACACTAGGTGAGGGTAGAGCTGGTCATGTGGCGGTTCAGTAGACGGGGGATCACGGCAGGTTGTAGGCTTGTTGGAAGAGGTGGGTCTTCAGGTTCCTTTTGAAGGTTTCCGTGGTAGGCGAGAGTTGGGGTAAAGAGTTCCAGAGTATAGGGGAAGCACGGGAGAAGTCCTGGATGCGGTTGTGGGAGGAAGAGATGAGAGAGGAGTAGAGAAGGAGATCATGAGACGATCGAAAGGTTGCATGTAGGTAGGTAACGGGAGACCATATCACAGATGTATGGAGGAGTCAGGTTGTGAAGGGCTTTGTATGTCATTGTTAGTGTTTTGAAATGTAGCCTCTGGGCAATAGGAAGCCAGTGAAGAGCCTGGCAGAGAGGAGAGGCTGGGGAGTAACGGGAAGACAGGTGGAATAGTCGGGCAGCAGAGTTGAGGATGGATTGGAGTGGTGCCAGAGTGCTAGAGGGGAGGCCAGAGAGTAGAAGATTGCAGTAGTCGAGGCGGGAGATGATAAGGGCATGTACTAGTGTTTTTGTGGTTTCATGGTCAAGGAATGCACGGATCCGGGAAATGCTTTTGAGTTGGAATCGGCAAGAAGAGGCAAGGGCTTGGATATGTGGCTTGAAGGAGAGGGTAGAGTCAAGGATCACTCCGAGGCACCGAGCGTGCGGGAGCGGGGAAAGTGATCAGCCATTGACATTGATGGAGAGGTCGTGTGGAGGGGTAGAGTGAGGTGGGGGAAAGATGATGAATTCTGTCTTGTCCATGTCCAGTTTTAGAAACCGAGCTGAAAAGAAGGATGAAATAGCAGACAGACATTGTGGGATTTTGGTCAGTAAGGAAGTGAGGTCGGGTCCAGATAGGTTGATCTGCGTGTCATCACCGTAGAGATGATTTTGTAAATCGTGGGATTCTATGAGCTGTCCCAGGTGAAGTTGTAGATGGAGAACAGTAGGGGTCCTAGAACTAAGCCTTGGGGAACACCGACAGATAGGGGGTGAGATGAGGAGGTCGTGTGGGAGAGGGAGACACTGAATGTCTGGTCTGTTAGATATTATGAGATCCAGGATAGGGCCAAGTCTGTGATGCCAAGAGATGAGATTCCTTCAAAGCTGCTATAGACATAGATACATTGGTTAGCCCCATTCAGAATGTCAGGTTTGGTTAAGTTTTTTCTAACATGAAGGGGAAGGTTTATAGATAGGATCTCTGAGCAGGAAACCTTATTCTATGATGTCCAATCCATATTACCCAATTGGCGATTTGGAATGCAGATGTCTTGATGATACAACCCCTTTAAATACAGTCATGTCCAAAAGTGTTGGCACCCTTGAAATTGTTCTAGAAAATGTAGTATTTCGTCCTTAAAATTATTACAATTGGACATAATTTCACACAAAACCCCAAAAATGGGCAGGACAAAATTGTTGGCACCCTCAACTTAATACTTTGCTGCACACTCTTTGGAATAAATATCTGTAATCAATCGCTTCCCATAGCCATCAACAAGCTTCTTACACCTCTTAACTGAAATTTTGGACCACTCTTCTTTTGCAAACTGCTCCAGGTCTCTCATGTTTGAAGGCACCTTCTTTCAATAGCAATTTTAATATCTCTCCACATGTGTTCAATGGGATTTAGATCCGGACTCATTGCTGCCACTTCAGAATTCTCAAGCTCTTTGTTTCCATCCGTTTCTTGGTGATTCTTGTAGTATGTTTGGGGTCATTGTCCTGCTGGAAGACTCTTGACGTTGTTAGGGCTAGCGGAACGCACCAAATAATAAGACAGATAGAGTATGGTGCGTTCGCAGCCCGGGGTCCACCGTGCAGAGATGGAACCTGCTGCCAAGTAATGACGGACTATATGACGGTACAAAGTGAATACACACATGGGCTAACCTCACCCTGTGTGAAGGAAGCGAACCCTGTTACGTCGCAGAGCCGTGGTACCGCACCAAGAGCGCAAGCAACGAGTCTCAGAACTCAATCCCAAGACACAGGATTTGAGTACATAGACCTCATGCGCTCAACACCGCTACTGAGGTGTCAGAGTGACAGCAATAGAAGCACGAGAGTGCATGCAGTGCCGCACTGGCGAACGCCACTAACCACCCAAGCTTGGGTCAGGAAAGCGCTGTGAAAGCACAAAGCGCCGCACTGGCGGTCACAGCAATAAGACGCTGTATTGTGTGTTTACGTGCTGATGGCTAAGTGGGGCGCTAGATAGCAAACATACACCTTCCGCGAACAGTCATCCAATAGGGAGGGTTATTTAAAGAGCGACTTTCACTCACAACACACACACATTTACAAATGTACACTAGCGCATGGCCGTGCGGTCATGCGCAGCTTATATAGTTGCAGCACGTTCAGGACCTTCCAATAAAGGACCAATGGGAAGCTGCTACCAAAGTTTTGCCCTTTCAGGACCTTCCTGGAGGACCAATGGGATGTGCTGCAGTACCTGAGCATGTGACCCTCGATCTCCAATGGGAGATCTTGCCCTGGGCATGCTCAGAAAAAGGAAAGCAGGACTTAGCCCCAAAAGCATCTGCTCGCCGCTGCCCAACACTGACTTCAATGGCAGAAGCAGGAAAAGCAGCAGTAACTCTTTGTACAGAGTGAGACTGAGCAAGACGCTGGGACCGACGTCTCTGCTGAGCAGACTCCACTGCGGCTGGATAAGAATGGGACACCGCAGCGGAGATGGCTCGAGATTCCCCTTGTGCAGAAGCGGGAACTCGACACCTAACAGACGTAGCATGTAAACCCACTGAGCACTACATTTTGACCCAAAATCCTTTGGAAATCTTCAGATTTCATGATGCCGTGCACACAATTAAGGCACCCAATGCCAGAAGAAGTAAAACAACCCCAAATCATCTTTGAACCTTCACCATATTTGACTCTGTTCTTTTCTTTGTAGGTCTCATTCCATTTTTGGTAAACATTAGAATGATGTGCTTTACCAAAAAACTCTATCTAGGTCTCATCTATCCACAAGACGATATCATAGAACAATTTTGACTTACGTACATTTTGGCAAACTCTAGTCTAGCTTTTTAATGTCTCTGTGTCATTAGTGGGGTCCTCCTGGGTCTGCTGCCATAGCGTTTCATTTCATTTAAATTTCGACTGATTATTTGCATTGACACTGATGCATCCTGAGCCTTCAGGACCGTTTGAATTTCGTTGGAGCTTGATTGGGGCTGCCCATTCACCATTCAGACTATCCTACGTTGCAAGCTTTCATCAATTTTATTCTACCGTTCACATTCAGGTAGATTAGCTACAATGCCATGGGTTGTAAACTTCTTGCTTATGTTTCGCACCATGAACAAAGAAACACCAAGATCTCCGGAGATGGTCCTCATAAAGTTCTCTTCTCCTCTTTCTGTTCTCCATGCTTAGTGTGGCACACATAGACAGAGAATGCAAAGATTGAGTCAATTTCTCCCCTTATTATTTGGTTTCAGGTGTGATTTTCATCTTGCCCCCACTTGTTACTTGCCACAGATGAGTTTGAACTAGCATCACATGCTTGAAGCTATGTTTTTTACTCACAGTTTTAGAAAGGTGCCAACAATTTTGTCCAGCCCATTTTTGGCGTTTTGTGTGAAATTATGTCCAATTTGACTATTTTTCTATATATTTTTGTTTTGTTCCAATTCACACAAAGGAAACAAACATGTGTATAGCAAAACATGAGTAATTGCAATATTATGGGGGGACAAATGCTTCATTTTCTGCAACAATTTCAAGAGTGCCAACACTTTCGGCCATGGCTGTATATTTTTAAATCTCTTTTCATGTCTTTCAAAATTAAAAAGTTGATTCACTCAAGAAGATACATTTTGTATATTATCCATATACGTTTTACCTGCATCTCTTGGGTTTCTACAAAACCTTCCAACATGTGCAGGGATATTATTGTTTCCCTTCTATCAACAATGATTAAAAACCTGGAAGAAAGATGAAGAGAGTGTTTTAGCCATCTTTTTTCTAACCCTGTCATTCCTTTTACTCATGCCTTTGACAGAAATTAATTTACTGAGCATGTGAGTCATTTACCATCTGTTTCTGGACACATTAGAATTGCTGATGTTGTTTTGGCCTAACCCCGAACCATTAAAGCAAAAGAAAAAAAAAAGTACAAGAGCACCTTTTTCTCGAAACTGTTTTTTAAGCTTCCAGTCAACCCTCTTAGGACTTTTATAAAAAAAAACAAAAAAAACATGGATGGTACTGGAAGAGTTTTTTTCTATTTTGAATTGAATCTGGAGGCCATTATGAGTCGTTACCATGCGAATAAGTAAGTGGACGGTCTGAGTAGAGGAGAAGAAGAAACTGAGAGAATATCTGAAGTCAGTTTTGTCAGGGTATAAGAATCTTAAACAATGAGGGCATTAGTTGGAGATCGGGAAGGAATGTTGAAAAAAAAAGCGCTCTCGGTGCAGAATGAAATGAAGCATGGGAGAGAATTAGAGGAGATTAGCAGGACTGTGAAGAAACCCAGAGTAGACTGCCAATCACCCATTAAAAACATGTGGCTTTCACATTCAACTGCAGATGGAAGTTATGAGCTGAACTTCTACACTGCGCAGTGTTCTGTCACAGACTGTAACCATGACATGGCAGAGATCATCGAGCAATTTAAACATGTTTCTTAATGAGGTACTAAAAATATGTATGCATTGTTGATTCGGAGTGACTTTCCCATGGGGATAAAGAAATGTGCTAAGAGGTTTTTCATTTGTTTTGAAGTCTTCATGTATGAAGCTAAAGATCACTGCTGCTGGGCCTTATGGGCAGAATTGGATTTTAGTACTTTATTTTTTTTTAATTATTATTATTTTACGCTTCCAAGCCATTGATTACATGGAGCAGCATACCAGGTTTCATAATGTTGGGAATAACTGCCCTGGATCCTGGGAAACACATTTCAAGAAATAAGTCATCACTTTTCACAAGTTAAAGATCCATTGGAAACTTTTTGATAACTTCTTTATTTATTTTACTCGCCCCCATTTTGTCTTACATTGGAGCTCTCAAATCAAATCTCTTATCAGTCTTCGGAGTGTGAGATCCCGGAGGAAACCCACATAAACATGGGGAGAGCATACAAACTCCTTGTAGATGTTGTCCTTGGTGGGACTCCAATTCAACAGTGCAAACCACTGAGCCACAATACCTTGTACTTGTTGTAACCAAAAAAAGTACGGTAATTGATATCAAAACATACCAGAGGCTAATTTCTATCTATATGACAAATTGATGCAGTTATCTGGTTTAGAAAAAATATCTTCAAATTTTAACAATTTCTCATTTTAAAATTATTAGGCAGTGCTTTGGACGCAGCACATGTCTGCTCTGTCCAAAGTGCTGCCGGATTTTGGATGCAGGTGATTCCGCATGTGCTCATTGAACCGTGCAGAATCACCGCGCCCAATACATTGCACTGATGATATTTATCTTGCAGAGACTGAGCGTCTCCGCAAGATAAATAGGCATGCTGCGGTCTGGAGAGCCGCACCTCATGTCCGTCTCCGCAGGGAAGCCGGAGGTGTCCGTGCATGTATAGTGGAGATGGGATTCTTGAAATCCCATCCACTATGCTGTAACATCTGGCTGCTGCGGGCAGCATCCAACCCGCAGCGTTTACTGACCATGGGAATATACCATTAAGGTACCTTCACACTCAACGATATCGCTAGCGATCCGTGACATTGCAGCGTCCTGGCTAGCGATATTGTTGAGTTTGACAGGCAGCAGCGATCAGGATCCTGCTGTGCCATCGTTGGTTGGAGCAGAAAGTCCAAAACTTTATTTCATCGCTGGACTCCCTGCAGACATCGCTGAATCGGCGTGTGTGACGCCGATTCAGCAATGTCTTCACTGGTAACCAGGGTAAACATCGGGTTACTAAGCGCAGGGCCACGCTTAGTAACCCGATGTTTACCGTGGTTACCAGCGTGAACATAAAAAAAAGCAAACACTACATACTTACATTCCGGTGTCTGTCCCCCGGCGCTGTGCTTCTCTGCACTGTGTAAGCGCCGGCCGGAAAGCAGAGCACAGCTGTGACGTCACCGCTGTGCTTTCTGGATGGCGCTCACAGTCAGTGCAGAGAAGCACAGTGCCGGGGGACAGACACCGGAATGTAAGTACGGTATGTAGTGTTTGTTTTTTTTACGTTTACCCTGGTAACCAGGGTAAACATCGGGTTACTAAGCGTGGCCCTGCGCTTAGTAATCCGATGTTTACCCTGGTTACGAGGGGACTTCGCATAGTTGGTCGCTGGAGAGCTGTCTGTGTGACAGCTCTCCAGCGACCACACAGCGACGCTGCAGCGATCGGGATCATTGTCTAGATTGCTGCAGCGTCGCTAATTGTGACGGAACCTTAAGGCTAGCCATCATTCTAGAGGATCATACATATTCGCACATCTCGTGGACAGCCAATTAATTTAAAAAAACTTTATGTAACACTTTATTTCCCCTGGAATAAAATGAAGCAGTTATTGCTAAGTTGTTAGGTTACAATTAGTTACAGCTAATTGTGATAGTTCCCAAGAGCAGAATACAAGGTAATCAAGCAATCAATTAATCAATCACCAGAGGACCTTTCTCACAAAATCAATTTTACTAACGCAGATAACTTTTTAAGTGAATATGAAAGGAGTGCCCTTCTTAGGATCTCCACTATCATGTTATACTTTAACCCCTTAACCCCTGGAGCTTTTTTTGGTTTTGCGTTTTCGTTTTTTACTTCCCTCTGTCCCAGAGGCATAACTTTTTTATTTTTCCAAAAGTGATGGCCATGTGAGGGCTTACTTTTGAACGACACCATTGGTTTTAGCATGTCGTGTACTAGAAAATGGGAAAAAAAATTCCAAGTGCGGTGAAATTGCAAAAAAAGTGCAATCCCAAACTTGTTTTTTGTTTGTTTTTTTTGCTAGGTTCACTAAATGCTAAAACTGACCTGCCAATATGATTCTCCAGGTCATTACCAGTTAATAGACACCAAACATGTCTAGGTTCTTTTTTATCTAAGTGGTGAAAACAAATTCCAAACTTTGCTTAAAAAAAAAAGTGCAATTTTCTGATACCCAAAGCATCTCCATTTTTCGTGATCTGGGGTTGGGTGAGAGCTTATTTTTTGCATGCCAAACTGACGTTTTTAATGATACCATTTTGGTGCAGATGTTCTTTGGATCGACCGGCCCGTTATTGCATTTTAATGCAATGTGGCGGCGACCAAAAAAACATAATTCTGACAGTTTGACTTTTTTTTATTGCTACGCCGTTTAGCGATCAGGTTAATCCTTTTTTTGTCGATAGATCGGGTAATTTTGAATGCGGCGACACCAAACATGTGTAGGTTTGTTTTTTTTTTTTTACTGTTTTATTTTGAACTAGATGGTGGTCCGATTCTAACGCATCGGGTATTCTAGAATATGTATGTATATATGTATGTCGCGCTGTGAGTGGGGGTTAAATTCCGCACCAATATCGCTGATTGGTCGCACCCGGCTGGCCGATCAGCAAAGTGTGGTTCAAATCTGGCGCCAATTCTCGGCCGGACTGCACCTGTTGGTGATTGGTCGTGGCTGGCCAGGCACGACCAATGACCAAAGCGGTGTTTAAATACTGCGCCAATATCGCTGATTGGTCGCGGCCGGCCGTGAGCTACCAATCACTGAAGCGGTGTTTAAATCCCACGCCAATATCACTGATTGTTCACGGCCGGCTGGGCGCGACCAATCAGCAAAGCGTGGTTTAAATCCCGCGTCAATTCGCGGCTGGACTGCATCTGTCACTGATTGGTCGCAGGATGTCAGGGGTTCGGGGTGCTGGATGTCGGGGGTTCAGGATATATACAGCCACGTAGTATATAACACAGCCATGTAGTATATAGCACAGCCATGTAGTATGCAGAATATAGCACAGCCATGAAGTATATAGCACAGCCACATAGTATATAGCACAGCCACGTAGTATATAGCAGCCAAGTAGTATATAGCACAGCCCATAGTATATAGCACAGCCATGTAGTATATAGCACAGCCACGTAGTATATAGCAGCCACATAGTATATAGCAGCCACTTAGTATATAGCAGCCATGTAGTATATAGCAGCCACGTAGTATATAGCAGCCACATAGTATATAGCACAGCCATGTAGTATATAGCAGCCACATAGTATATAGCACAGCCACATAGTATATAGCACAGCCACGTAGTATATAACACAGCCCACATACTATATAACAGACAGCCACGTGGTATATAGCAGCCACATAGCATATAGTCACAGCCCATAGTATATAGCACAGCCACGTAGTATATTGCAGCCACATAGTATATAGTCACAGCCCGTAGTATATAGCAGCCACATAGTATATAGCACAGCCGCGTAGTATATAGCACAGCCACGTAGTATATAACACAGCCCACGTACTATATGACAGACAGCCACATAGTATATAGCAGCCACGTAGTATATAGTCACAGCCACGTAGTATATAGCAGCCACACAGTATATAGCAGCCACATAGTATATAGCAGCCACGTAGTATATAGCAGCCACATAGTATATAGCAGCCACATAGTATATAGCACAGTCACATAGTATATAGCAGCCACATAGTATATAGCGCAGCCACATAGTATATAGCACAGCCACATAGTATATAGCACAGCCACGTAGTATATAACACAGCCCACGTACTATATAACACAGACAGCCACATAGTATATAGCAGAGCCACGTAGTAAATAGCACAGCCACGTAGTATATAGCAGCCACATAGTATGTAGCAGCCACATAGTATATAGCAGCCACATAATATATAGCACAACCATGTGGTATATAGCAGCCACGTAGTATATAGCAGCCATGTAGTATATAACACAGCCCACACAGTAAATAACACAGCCCACACAGTATATAACGCTGCCCATGTAGTATATATCAGTCACGCAGTATATAACATAGCCCACGTAATATACAGCAGTGTGGGCACCATATCTCTGTTAAAAAAAAAATTAAAATAAAAAATTGTTATATACTCACCCTCCGGCATCCACCGATGCGAGCAAGCGACGAGGCTGCAGCCAGCTTCCGTTCCCAGAGATGCTTGCAAAATTACCCAGATGACTTAGCGGTCTCGCAAGACCGCTAAGTCATCTGGGTAATTTCGCAATGCATCTCTGGGAACAGAAGCTGGCAGCAGCCTCGCCGCTCGCGTGCATGGGTGGACGACGGAAGGTGGGAATAGCACCATTTTTTATTATTTTTAACATTATATTTTTTTACTATTGATGCTACATAGGCAGCATCAATAGTAAAAAGTTCATCACATAGTGTTAATAGCAGCGTTAACAGTCTGCGTTACACCACGTTATGCCGCGGTGTAACGCAGTCGGCTTAACGGACTGCTGAAACGCTATGTGGGCGGTGGGCGCTGACTGGGGAGGAGTATGAAAGGGGCACTGACTGCAGGGGAATAGGGAGCGGCCATGTCGCAGCCGGACTGTGCCCATGGCTGATTGGTGGCAGCCGCAACCAATCAGCGACTTGGGATTTCCGTGTCAGATAGACAAACAGACAGACAGACAAACAGACGGAAGGGCCCCTTAGACGATTATATATATAGATGGGGCAAAAGCGGGGTGATTTAAACTTTTACATTTTTTTTTCATATTTTTAAATACATTTTTTTTGTTTTGGCATGCTTCAAAAGTTTATATGGGAGGGTAGAACCTGCCACAACTTGATCAGCTCTGCTACATAGAGGCGATGTGCAGAATTACAGCCTTGCTATGAGCGCCAACCACAGGGTGCCGCTCATAGCAATCCAGCATCAAAACAATAGAGGTCTCAAGGAGACCCCTGGTTGTCGTGCCGACGCACCAATGACCCCCGATCATGTGACGGGGTCACCGGTGCACGCATTTCCAGCCGGATGGCCAGAAGTGCTTGTTAAATACCGCTGTCAGAGTTTGACAGCGGAATTTAACTAGTTAATAGGAGCAGGCGGATGGCGATTCTGCCCGTGCCTATTGCGTGCACATGTCAGCAGTTGAAAACAGCTGACATGTCCTGGCTTTGATGCGAGTTCACCGCCGGAGCCCACATCAGAGCGGGGGAGCTGCCATGGGATGTACTATTCCATCCGAGGGCAGAAAGGGGTTAAAAATAATTTGATTCTTTAAGATATATTTTATCCATATATATTATAGCTTTTCTTGCATCATTTGCAGTTTTATGTAACCTCACAACATGTGTGGGAGTTTTTTTTAGTACTTTGTCATACCTTTTACTAATTCTTTTCACAGTTAATGGGGATGTCCACTACTAGGACATCCCCTTCTTGATCAAAATGTTTGGCCCCAATAACATAAAAAAGCTTATACTCACCTCCCATGCCAGTACCATTCCCGTGGTGTTGGCACTCGCTCTCCCCAGGGCTCTTGTGCGGTGTTGTGACTCGTGATGCCGTTGCCCAACCAGCGCTGGTGTCACTATCTCCGCATTCTGACAGATCGAACATGAACAGGAAGTCCAGGCTGCAGCTGATCCCTGGCTTCTTCTATATATTCAATTTGTCCGAAGGTGGACACAATGACCCCAGCGCTGATTGGGCGCTGACGTCACATGTCACAACATCGCACGTGAGCCCCGGGGAGAGCGAGTGCCGGAGGTGTGTGTATAAGCTTTATTATGTTATTGGAGACAAGTGAGGGATATGAGAAGAAGTTGTCCATGTAGTGGACAACTTCTTAATAGTTTACAGAGTAGTAGAGATGATCCAGTTGTTTTGCGCAACCCTAGTCCATAGTCCAGGTACTGTAGGTGCTCTCTGGCAGTGAACAGAAGTTACCCAAATTTCCTGAACTTCCGGGTTCCCCCAGCTTGGCGGTTGATTTTTCGGCCTGGCTTGATGTCATCTGTGTGGCATGTGGCTCATAGGTGATGTCTTCCAAGCCCTGGGTCGCAGAGGGTTGGGAAATTTGTGTAGCTCTTGTCCACGATCAGAGAGCAGGGTTGTGTAAAAACATCTGGTCATCTCCACTGAGCAGAGCAGTCAAATACTCCTCTAGGCTGCTCCCCACTGGTCTTTGTTCATATGGCTGCAGTAGTGACATCAAGTCTACAGCATATAATGACTGCAGCCAATCACTGAACTCAGCAGTCTCGTGCCACCTACCTTGGTACGACCACTGAAGATAACCACTTTTTGGAAATAAAGCCATCCTAGAAGGCCTCATGTTGCCTGGAGTCTGGTTTCAATAAACCACTGATGATCAGCTGTTATCTAAACAGTAACCTGTTGCAAACTATGAATTGGTTGGGTTTATGACCACTTCTCTTTTTTAGTCCCTCACTGTTCTGGCTCATACAGGGGGTCCCAAATGGTTGTCAGCCACTGAACAATCCCCTATTAATGGACCCTGGGAGGTGAAAAAAAAGAAAAAAGTTGATACTTGTCATACTGGAGACTGGCACGTGTCTGGCAATGGACAACCCCTTTAATAATATTGAAAAAATACATTATAAAATTATCTGATATTATATTATATAAGGTAACATAATATATAGTGAAAAGTAGTAAAAAACTAAAATGCATAGAAATGCTGAATTTCAACATTTAAATCTTTTTATACTGCAAATGTTACCATTTGTTAGAAGCCAGGTTTCCCAGATGAGGAGAGCATGCGGTTATGAGACAGTTCATGCTAAAGAAATATTTGATTAAACTTTTATCTTAAAGCACAGCTGCAGAGGAAGTTACAGTGTGGTAGGGGGGCTGTGGTCGCACTAACGTAGACTGCCAGAAAATTCTTCCAAAAATATTTAAATCATCGGAAAGTGTAAGGAAAATGAATTAAGAGTAGAGAAATTTACAGGATCTCAGTAAAAGTAGATGATGTTTTCTGGTCACTTTTTATTTTTCGGTAAGTGAAGGCTTTTTGTTAAGCCTCAGCATACATATATTATCCTTAGTAGAGTTGAGCGACCTTGACCTTTTTAGAGTCGAGCCGGGTTTTGCGAAACCCGACTATGTCCAAAGTCGGGTCGAGTGAAATCGGCCGATTATGACGTAAAGTCGGGATCGACCGAAACACGAAACCCAATGCAAGTCAATGGGGCAGCATAGTCGGCAGTGAGTGGGGGCCAGGAAAACACCTAGAGTGGCCATTTTAATGTCAAAACCATCCATTCTTCTTAATGAAGCTTGTCAAGCGTAATTTACCTTATAATAATTGGAAGGCATTTGAAATTGGGGGTCATTTGGCTAAAGTTGTGGGGGGTAGGGCTGGTTCAAGTAATTAGTGGGCCCAGGAAATCTGGACCACGTCACGGCAGTGGAGCAGGGAGAGGTAAGTATTTCAACTTTGCAAGTGCTGTGAACCTGAGCAAGCAGGGGGGGCCCACTCGTTGGCATTGGCACTGGCACAGGGCCCCTCAAAGTACAGCGGTGTGTTTGCACGGCGGGGGCGCCTCCCACCGGCAGCAACACTTTTGCGTACTATGAGAGGCCCTGTGCCAGTGACGTCGCCAACTAGTATTCCTCCCCCCACCTGATGAAGGAACCTGCACTTTCATCTGCACCTTCCTCTTTGTCCCCGTGTAAGGTGGTATGGTATGCGGGAAGAGCAACCTGACTTTCAGCAGGGTCACAATGTTGTTGTGTAGCGTGCACGGGGAATGTTGCGTTATGGGTCAATGTACCAGCAGACTCATCTATCACTGGCTGGGCAATGGGCACGATGAAGTGGAAACACAGATATAGGCCCAAAGAAGAAAGTGGGCTAAATGCAGTTCAAAATTGGTAACACAGGAATAACCAGGGGGCATTGCAGTGGAGGACAACTGGAATGAGAGGCTGACACAGAGAGTAGGGCCAAATCAGTAAGTAGTCGAAATGCAGTTCAAAATTGGCAACCGTAGTAAACAGGCGGCACAGCTTTGTTCAGTGGAGGAGAACAGCAAGGAGTGGCAGACACCGATAGTAGGCCCCAAACCAACTAGTACGCCAAATGCAGTTGTTCCATTTAACCACAATTTAATGAGAGCCTGAAGATAGAAGCTCAGGAAAGGCAACCTGGGGAACACCTTGGAGTGTAACACACCATCTCTCTCCACCCCATACCCATTTTGTATGGCCTAATGCAGTGTACTTTTCTACAACTACTAAACGAGAGTCGGAAGACCGAAGCAATGGCAAGGAAACCTGGGGAACACCTTAGAGTGTAACACACCCTCTCTCTACACCCCATACCCAATTTGAAGGTCTAATGCAGTGTAGTTTCCAAGAACTACTAAACGAGAGCCGGAAGATCGAAGCTCAGGAAAGGCAACCTGGGGAACACCTTGGAGTGTAACACACCCTCTCGCTACACCCCATACCCAATTTGAAGGCCTAATGCAGCGTAGTTTCCAACAACTACTAAACGAGAGCCGGAAGATCGAAGCTCAGGAAAGGCAACCTGGGGAACACCTTGGAGTGTAACAAACCCTCTCTCTACACCCCATACCCAATTTGTAGGCCTAATGCAGCGTAGTTTCCGACAACTACTAAACGAGAGCCGGAATATCGAAGCTCAGGAAAGGCAACCTGGGGAACACCTTGGAGTGTAACACACCCTCTCTCTACGCCCCATACCCAATTTGTAGGCCTAATGCAGCGTAGTTTCCGACAACTACTAAACGAGAGCCGGAATATCGAAGCTCAGGAAAGGCAACCTGGGGAACACCTTGGAGTGTAACACACCCTCTCTCTACACCCCATACCCAATTTGAAGGCCTAATGCAGTGTAGTTTCCAAGAACTACTAAACGAGAGCCGGAAGATCGAAGCTCAGGAAAGGCAACCTGGGGAACACCTTGGAGTGTAACACACCCTCTCGCTACACCCCATACCCAATTTGAAGGCCTAATGCAGCGTAGTTTCCAACAACTACTAAACGAGAGCCGGAAGATCGAAGCTCAGGAAAGGCAACCTGGGGAACACCTTGGAGTGGAACACACCATCTCTCTACACCCCATACCCAATTTGAAGGCCTAATGCAGAGTAGTTTCCAAGAACTACTAAACGAGAGCCGGAAGATCGAAGCTCAGGAAAGGCAACCTGGGGAACACCTTGGAGTGTAACACAACGTCTCTCTACACGACGGAAGGGCTGATTCTTAGGAAGGAAGGCTGTTGGAAATAAGCATTGCGCGTCCGAGGGTGATTATATTCTTATTAGGTATATACTCACCCTCGGACGCGCCCTGCTTCTTTATTTGGAATGAATGTTTATTTGCAATGTGGTGTTGACTTTCTCTATTATTTTGGTAATTAATGATTTTATTATTTTCATTATTTTGCATCTTCTCGGCAATAATATAAAGAAGACGCGACAGGACAACACTCGGTGGATGCCATATGTGTGTTTTCAATTTAAAAAAACTTTCAGTTAACTACTTGCAGGAGAAAGTAATTGTAGCTGGTGGCCATTTTTAGTACTGTACCAGATTTTAGTTGTGTGTTTGTTTTTAATGTTAAAATGTCTGCATTTGATATCTCACCAGTATTTTCTTTTTTATAAGCAAAATACTTATTTTTATATTTTCTGATGTTGGTTCCAGGGGTACACGGCCAGCAGTGCCCTGGTCAGTGTAGTAGTAGTTGAAAGAATGGACCGCAGACAGGCATCGAAGGCCTAAAATAATAACACATGGCTGTAGGCAATTTTAAATTGGTTCCAGGGGTACACGGACAGCAGTGGTGTGGTCAGTGGAGGCCTAGTGGAAGGAGTGACCGCAGACAGGCATCGAAGGCCTAAAATAATAACACATGGCTGTAGGCAATTTTAAATTGGTTCCAGGGGTACACGGGCAGCAGTGACCTGGTCAGTGTAGTAGTAGTTGAAAGAATGGACCGCAGACAGGCATCGAAGGCCTAAAATAAAAAAATTGGGCTGGCTGTAGGCAATTTTAAATTGGTTCCAGGGGTACACGGGCAGCAGTGGTGTGGTCAGTGGAGGCCTAGTGGAAGGAGTGACCGCAGACAGGCATCGAAGGCCTAAAATAATAACACATGGCTGTAGGCAATTTTAAATTGGTTCCAGGGGTACACGGGCAGCAGTGACCTGGTCAGTGTAGTAGTAGTTGAAAAAATGGACCGCAGACAGGCATCGAATGCCTAAAATAATAACACATGGCTGTAGGCAATTTTAAATTGGTTCCAGGGGTACACGGGCAGCAGTGACCTGGTCAGTGTAGTAGTAGTTGAAAGAATGGACCGCAGACAGGCATCGAAGGCCTAAAATAAAAAAATTGGGCTGGCTGTAGGCAATTTTAAATTGGTTCCAGGGGTACACGGACAGCAGTGGTGTGGTCAGTGGAGGCCTAGTGGAAGGAGTGACCGCAGACAGGCATCGAAGGCCTAAAATAATAACACATGGCTGTAGGCAATTTTAAATTGGTTCCAGGGGTACACGGGCAGCAGTGACCTGGTCAGTGTAGTAGTAGTTGAAAGAATGGACCGCAGACAGGCATCGAAGGCCTAAAATAATAACACATGGCTGTAGGCAATTTTAAATTGGTTCCAGGGGTACACGGACAGCAGTGGTGTGGTCAGTGGAGGCCTAGTGGAAGGAGTGACCGCAGACAGGCATCGAAGGCCTAAAATAATAACACATGGCTGTAGGCAATTTTAAATTGGTTCCCGGGGTACACGGGCAGCAGTGACCTGGTCAGTGTAGTAGTAGTTGAAAAAATGGACCGCAGACAGGCATCGAATGCCTAAAATAATAACACATGGCTGTAGGCAATTTTAAATTGGTTCCAGGGGTACACGGGCAGCAGTGACCTGGTCAGTGTAGTAGTAGTTGAAAGAATGGACCGCAGACAGGCATCGAAGGCCTAAAATAAAAAAATTGGGCTGGCTGTAGGCAATTTTAAATTGGTTCCAGGGGTACACGGACAGCAGTGGTGTGGTCAGTGGAGGCCTAGTGGAAGGAGTGACCGCAGACAGGCATCGAAGGCCTAAAATAATAACACATGGCTGTAGGCAATTTTAAATTGGTTCCAGGGGTACACGGGCAGCAGTGACCTGGTCAGTGTAGTAGTAGTTGAAAGAATGGACCGCAGACAGGCATCGAAGGCCTAAAATAAAAAAATTGGGCTGGCTGTAGGCAATTTTAAATTGGTTCCAGGGGTACACGGACAGCAGTGGTGTGGTCAGTGGAGGCCTAGTGGAAGGAGTGACCGCAGACAGGCATCGAAGGCCTAAAATAATAACACATGGCTGTAGGCAATTTTAAATTGGTTCCAGGGGTACACGGGCAGCAGTGACCTGGTCAGTGTAGTAGTAGTTGAAAGAATGGACCGCAGACAGGCATCGAAGGCCTAAAATAAAAAAATTGGGCTGGCTGTAGGCAATTTTAAATTGGTTCCAGGGGTACACGGACAGCAGTGGTGTGGTCAGTGGAGGCCTAGTGGAAGGAGTGACCGCAGACAGGCATCGAAGGCCTAAAATAATAACACATGGCTGTAGGCAATTTTAAATTGGTTCCAGGGGTACACGGGCAGCAGTGACCTGGTCAGTGTAGTAGTAGTTGAAAAAATGGACCGCAGACAGGCATCGAATGCCTAAAATAATAACACATGGCTGTAGGCAATTTTAAATTGGTTCCAGGGGTACACGGACAGCAGTGGTGTGGTCAGTGGAGGCCTAGTGGAAGGAGTGACCGCAGACAGGCATCGAAGGCCTAAAATAATAACACATGGCTGTAGGCAATTTTAAATTGGTTCCAGGGGTACACGGACAGCAGTGGTGTGGTCAGTGGAGGCCTAGTGGAAGGAGTGACCGCAGACAGGCATCGAAGGCCTAAAATAATAACACATGGCTGTAGGCAATTTTAAATTGGTTCCCGGGGTACACGGGCAGCAGTGACCTGGTCAGTGTAGTAGTAGTTGAAAAAATGGACCGCAGACAGGCATCGAATGCCTAAAATAATAACACATGGCTGTAGGCAATTTTAAATTGGTTCCAGGGGTACACGGGCAGCAGTGACCTGGTCAGTGTAGTAGTAGTTGAAAGAATGGACCGCAGACAGGCATCGAAGGCCTAAAATAAAAAAATTGGGCTGGCTGTAGGCAATTTTAAATTGGTTCCAGGGGTACACGGACAGCAGTGGTGTGGTCAGTGGAGGCCTAGTGGAAGGAGTGACCGCAGACAGGCATCGAAGGCCTAAAATAATAACACATGGCTGTAGGCAATTTTAAATTGGTTCCAGGGGTACACGGGCAGCAGTGACCTGGTCAGTGTAGTAGTAGTTGAAAAAATGGACCGCAGACAGGCATCGAATGCCTAAAATAATAACACATGGCTGTAGGCAATTTTAAATTGGTTCCAGGGGTACACGGACAGCAGTGACCTGGTCAGTGTAGTAGTAGTTGAAAGAATGGACCGCAGACAGGCATCGAAGGCCTAAAATAAAAAAATTGGGCTGGCTGTAGGCAATTTTAAATTGGTTCCAGGGGTACACGGACAGCAGTGGTGTGGTCAGTGGAGGCCTAGTGGAAGGAGTGACCGCAGACAGGCATCGAAGGCCTAAAATAATAACACATGGCTGTAGGCAATTTTAAATTGGTTCCAGGGGTACACGGGCAGCAGTGACCTGGTCAGTGTAGTAGTAGTTGAAAAAATGGACCGCAGACAGGCATCGAATGCCTAAAATAATAACACATGGCTGTAGGCAATTTTAAATTGGTTCCAAGGGTACACGGGCAGCAGTGACCTGGTCAGTGTAGTAGTAGTTGAAAAAATGGACCGCAGACAGGCATCGAATGCCTAAAATAATAACACATGGCTGTAGGCAATTTTAAATTGGTTCCAGGGGTACACGGACAGCAGTGGTGTGGTCAGTGGAGGCCTAGTGGAAGGAGTGACCGCAGACAGGCATCGAAGGCCTAAAATAATAACACATGGCTGTAGGCAATTTTAAATTGGTTCCAGGGGTACACGGGCAGCAGTGACCTGGTCAGTGTAGTAGTAGTTGAAAGAATGGACCGCAGACAGGCATCGAAGGCCTAAAATAAAAAAATTGGGCTGGCTGTAGGCAATTTTAAATTGGTTCCAGGGGTACACGGACAGCAGTGGTGTGGTCAGTGGAGGCCTAGTGGAAGGAGTGACCGCAGACAGGCATCGAAGGCCTAAAATAATAACACATGGCTGTAGGCAATTTTAAATTGGTTCCAGGGGTACACGGGCAGCAGTGACCTGGTCAGTGTAGTAGTAGTTGAAAGAATGGACCGCAGACAGGCATCGAAGGCCTAAAATAAAAAAATTGGGCTGGCTGTAGGCAATTTTAAATTGGTTCCAGGGGTACACGGACAGCAGTGGTGTGGTCAGTGGAGGCCTAGTGGAAGGAGTGACCGCAGACAGGCATCGAAGGCCTAAAATAATAACACATGGCTGTAGGCAATTTTAAATTGGTTCCAGGGGTACACGGGCAGCAGTGACCTGGTCAGTGTAGTAGTAGTTGAAAAAATGGACCGCAGACAGGCATCGAATGCCTAAAATAATAACACATGGCTGTAGGCAATTTTAAATTGGTTCCAGGGGTACACGGACAGCAGTGGTGTGGTCAGTGGAGGCCTAGTGGAAGGAGTGACCGCAGACAGGCATCGAAGGCCTAAAATAATAACACATGGCTGTAGGCAATTTTAAATTGGTTCCAGGGGTACACGGACAGCAGTGGTGTGGTCAGTGGAGGCCTAGTGGAAGGAGTGACCGCAGACAGGCATCGAAGGCCTAAAATAATAACACATGGCTGTAGGCAATTTTAAATTGGTTCCCGGGGTACACGGGCAGCAGTGACCTGGTCAGTGTAGTAGTAGTTGAAAAAATGGACCGCAGACAGGCATCGAAGGCCTAAAATAATAACACATGGCTGTAGGCAATTTTAAATTGGTTCCAGGGGTACACGGGCAGCAGTGACCTGGTCAGTGTAGTAGTAGTTGAAAGAATGGACCGCAGACAGGCATCGAAGGCCTAAAATAAAAAAATTGGGCTGGCTGTAGGCAATTTTAAATTGGTTCCAGGGGTACACGGACAGCAGTGGTGTGGTCAGTGGAGGCCTAGTGGAAGGAGTGACCGCAGACAGGCATCGAAGGCCTAAAATAATAACACATGGCTGTAGGCAATTTTAAATTGGTTCCAGGGGTACACGGGCAGCAGTGACCTGGTCAGTGTAGTAGTAGTTGAAAAAATGGACCGCAGACAGGCATCGAATGCCTAAAATAATAACACATGGCTGTAGGCAATTTTAAATTGGTTCCAGGGGTACACGGACAGCAGTGGTGTGGTCAGTGGAGGCCTAGTGGAAGGAGTGACCGCAGACAGGCATCGAAGGCCTAAAATAATAACACATGGCTGTAGGCAATTTTAAATTGGTTCCAGGGGTACACGGACAGCAGTGACCTGGTCAGTGTAGTAGTAGTTGAAAGAATGGACCGCAGACAGGCATCGAAGGCCTAAAATAAAAAAATTGGGCTGGCTGTAGGCAATTTTAAATTGGTTCCAGGGGTACACGGACAGCAGTGGTGTGGTCAGTGGAGGCCTAGTGGAAGGAGTGACCGCAGACAGGCATCGAAGGCCTAAAATAATAACACATGGCTGTAGGCAATTTTAAATTGGTTCCAGGGGTACACGGGCAGCAGTGACCTGGTCAGTGTAGTAGTAGTTGAAAGAATGGACCGCAGACAGGCATCGAAGGCCTAAAATAAAAAAATTGGGCTGGCTGTAGGCAATTTTAAATTGGTTCCAGGGGTACACGGACAGCAGTGGTGTGGTCAGTGGAGGCCTAGTGGAAGGAGTGACCGCAGACAGGCATCGAAGGCCTAAAATAATAACACATGGCTGTAGGCAATTTTAAATTGGTTCCAGGGGTACACGGGCAGCAGTGACCTGGTCAGTGTAGTAGTAGTTGAAAAAATGGACCGCAGACAGGCATCGAATGCCTAAAATAATAACACATGGCTGTAGGCAATTTTAAATTGGTTCCAGGGGTACACGGACAGCAGTGGTGTGGTCAGTGGAGGCCTAGTGGAAGGAGTGACCGCAGACAGGCATCGAAGGCCTAAAATAATAACACATGGCTGTAGGCAATTTTAAATTGGTTCCAGGGGTACTCGGACAGCAGTGGTGTGGTCAGTGGAGGCCTAGTGGAAGGAGTGACCGCAGACAGGCATCGAAGGCCTAAAATAATAACACATGGCTGTAGGCAATTTTAAATTGGTTCCCGGGGTACACGGGCAGCAGTGACCTGGTCACTGTAGTAGTAGTTGAAAAAATGGACCGCAGACAGGCATCGAATGCCTAAAATAATAACACATGGCTGTAGGCAATTTTAAATTGGTTCCAGGGGTACACGGGCAGCAGTGACCTGGTCAGTGTAGTAGTAGTTGAAAGAATGGACCGCAGACAGGCATCGAAGGCCTAAAATAAAAAAATTGGGCTGGCTGTAGGCAATTTTAAATTGGTTCCAGGGGTACACGGACAGCAGTGGTGTGGTCAGTGGAGGCCTAGTGGAAGGAGTGACCGCAGACAGGCATCGAAGGCCTAAAATAATAACACATGGCTGTAGGCAATTTTAAATTGGTTCCAGGGGTACACGGGCAGCAGTGACCTGGTCAGTGTAGTAGTAGTTGAAAAAATGGACCGCAGACAGGCATCGAATGCCTAAAATAATAACACATGGCTGTAGGCAATTTTAAATTGGTTCCAGGGGTACACGGACAGCAGTGGTGTGGTCAGTGGAGGCCTAGTGGAAGGAGTGACCGCAGACAGGCATCGAAGGCCTAAAATAATAACACATGGCTGTAGGCAATTTTAAATTGGTTCCAGGGGTACACGGACAGCAGTGACCTGGTCAGTGTAGTAGTAGTTGAAAGAATGGACCGCAGACAGGCATCGAAGGCCTAAAATAAAAAAATTGGGCTGGCTGTAGGCAATTTTAAATTGGTTCCAGGGGTACACGGGCAGCAGTGACCTGGTCAGTGTAGTAGTAGTTGAAAGAATGGACCGCAGACAGGCTTAGAAGGCCTAACATAACAAACTTGGGCTGGCTGTAGGCACTTTTAAATTGGTTCCAGGGGTACACGGGCAGCAGTGGTCTGGTCAGTGGAAGTCTAGTGGAAGGAGTGACCGCAGACAGGCTTCCAAGGCCTAACATAACAAACTTGGGCTGGCTGTAGGCACTTTTAAATTGGTTCCAGGGGTACACGGGCAGCAGTGGTCTGGTCAGTGGAAGTCTAGTGGAAGGAGTGACCGCAGACAGGCTTCCAAGGCCTAACATAACAAACTTGGGCTGGCTGTAGGCACTTTTAAATTGGTTCCAGGGGTACACGGGCAGCAGTGGTCTGGTCAGTGGAAGTCTAGTGGAAGGAGTGACCGCAGACAGGCTTCGAAGGCCTAACATAACAAAATTGGGCTGGCTGTAGGCACTTTAAATTGGTTCCAGGGGTACATGGGCAGCAGTGTATGGTCAGTGGAAGTCTAGTGGAAGGAGTGACGGCAGACAGTCTTCGAAGGCCTAACATAACAAAATTGGGCTGACTGTAGGCACTTTTAAATTGGTTCCAGGGTAACACGGCCAGCAGTGGCCTGGTCAGTGTAGTAGTTGTAGAAAGAAGGGACCGCAGACAGGCTTCGAAGGCCTAACATAACAAAAATGTCAAAACAATGGTATTGTCAGTGCCAGGCATTGAAGGATGTCAGCGGCTAGACTACACATTGGTGAAGCTGTGAGAGATAATTTTGCTAGTGGTAGAGCACTGTTTGAGCTGGGGGGGGAACTGTCTTGTGGCCGGCTGTACAGGCACAGGGCCCCTCATATTACAACGGTGTGTCTGACGTTGGGTGCGCACCACCACCGCCAGAGACACTTTATTGTACTATGAGGGACCCAGTGGCAGTGCCGTCGACCAAAAGCGGCCACACCCACCTCTTCAGACAAACAGCACTCTCAAGGGTCCAAGCGCAAAGTGGCGATAGCACGGCCCCGTGTGGGGAGTTTGGCCATTTCGTGAGGTGGAAACATGTCGTATGCTGGACAATCAGGTGAAGAAAATTACGAGATTGGAAAAGTCATTCAGAATAGTCCACAGGCAAGACCTTTTCATAGGAAAGCTAGGTGTCAGCCGGGCAGGGTGGGGCAAAAGATTTTGAAATCCAGTTGTGGTTCATTTTAATGAAGGTTAGATCATCTACATTTTGGGTAGCCAGACGAGTCCTTTTTTCTGTTAGTATTGAACCTGCAGCACTGAATACTCTTTCTGATAGGACACTAGCTGCCGGGCAAGCAAGCTCCTGCAATGCATATTCTGCCAATTCTGGCCAGGTGTCTAATTTGGATGCCCAGTAATCAAATGGGAATGACGGTTGAGGGAGAACGTCGATAAGGGATGAAAAATAGTTTGTAACCATACTGGACAAATGTTGTCTCCTGTCACTTTGAATTGATGCTGCAGTACCTGTCCTGTCTGCGGTCATAGAAAAATCACTCCACAACCTGGTCAGAAAACCCCTCTGTCCAACGCCACTTCTGATTTCTGCCCCTCTAACACCTCTGGTCTGCTGGCCCCTGGAGCTCGTGTGAGAACGATCACGGGCGCTGTGTGCAGGGAATGCCAGAAGCAAACGGTCAACAAGAGTTGATTGTTTTGTTGCTAATATTAGTTCCAAGTTCTCATGTGGCATAATATTTTGCAATTTGCCTTTATAGCGAGGATCAAGGAGGCAGGCCAACCAGTAATCGTCATCGTTCATCATTTTTGTAATGCGTGTGTCCCTTTTGAGGATACGCAAGGCATAATCCGCCATGTGGGCCAAAGTTCCCGTTGTCAAATCTGCGGTTGTGCTTGGTTGAGGGGCAGTTGCAGGCAAATCTACGTCACTTGTGTCCCTCAAAAAACCAGAACCCGGCCTTGCCACGCCACCAATTTCCCGTGCCCCCGGGAAAGCTTCCTCATTAAAAATATACTCATCCCCATCATCCTCCTCATCCTCCACCTCCTCTTCGCCCGGTACCTCGTCATGTACACTGCCCTGACCAGACAATCGCTGACTGTCATCAAGGCTTTCCTCTTCCTCTGGTGCAGACGCCTGATCCTTTATGTGCGTCAAACTTTGCATCAGCAGACGCATTAGGGGGATGCTCATGCTTATTATGGCGTTGTCTGCACTAACCAGCCGTGTGCATTCCTCAAAACACTGAAGGACTTGACACATGTCTTGAATCTTCGACCACTGCACACCTGACAACTCCATGTCTGCCATCCTACTGCCTGCCCGTGTATGTGTATCCTCCCACAAAAACATAACAGCCCGCCTCTGTTCGCACAGTCTCTGAAGCATGTGCAGTGTTGAGTTCCACCTTGTTGCAACGTCTATGATTAGGCGATGCTGGGGAAGGTTCAAAGAACGCTGATAGGTCTGCATACGGCTGGAGTGTACAGGCGAACGGCGGATATGTGCGCAAAGTCCACGCACTTTGAGGAGCAGGTCGGATAACCCCGGATAACTTTTCAGGAAGCACTGCACCACCAGGTTTAAGGTGTGAGCCAGGCAAGGAATGTGTTTCAGTTGGGAAAGGGAGATGGCAGCCATGAAATTCCTTCCGTTATCACTCACTACCTTGCCTGCCTCAAGATCTACAGTGCCCAGCCACGACTGCGTTTCTTGCTGCAAGAACTCGGACAGAACTTCCGCGGTGTGTCTATTGTCGCCCAAACACTTCATAGCCAATACAGCCTGCTGACGTATGCCAGTAGCTGCCCCATAATGGGAGACCTGGTGTGCAACAGTGGCAGGTGCGGATGGAGTGTTTGTGCGACTGCGGTCTGTGGACGAGCTCTTGCTTCTGCAGGAGGACGAGGAGGAGGAGGAGGAGGGGGTGCGAACGGCTACAGACAACTGTTTACTAGACCGTGGGCTAGGCAGAACTGTCCCAAACTTGCTGTCCCCTGTGGACCCTGAATCCACCACATTTACCCAGTGTGCCGTGATGGACACGTAACGTCCCTGGCCATGCCTACTGGTCCATGCATCTGTTGTCAGGTGCACCTTTGTGCTCACAGATTGCCTGAGTGCATGGACGATGCGCTCTTTAACATGCTGGTGGAGGGCTGGGATGGCTTTTCTGGAAAAAAAGTGTCGACTGGGTAGCTCGTAGCGTGGTACAGCGTAGTCCATCAGGTCTTTGAAAGCTTCGCTTTCAACTAACCGGTAGGGCATCATCTCTAACGAGATTAGTCTAGCTATGTGGGCGTTCAAACCCTGTGTACGCGGATGCGAGGCTAAGTATTTCCTTTTTCTAACCATAGTCTCATGTAGGGTGAGCTGGACTGGAGAGCTGGAGATCGTGGAACTAGCGGGGGTGCCGGTGGACATGGCAGACTGAGAGACGGTGGGAGATGGTATTGTTGCCGCCGGTGCCCTAGATGCAGTGTTTCCTACTACGAAACTGGTGATTCCCTGACCCTGACTGCTTTGGCCTGGCAAAGATACCTGCACAGATACAGCAGGTGGTGCGCTAAATGGTGGTCCTACACTGCCGGAAGGGATGTTGCGTTGATGACTAGCTTCATTGGCCGAGGGTGCAACAACCTTAAGGGACGTTTGGTAGTTAGTCCAAGCTTTCAAATGCATGGTGGTTAAATGTCTATGCATGCAACTAGTATTGAGACTTTTCAGATTCTGACCTCTGCTTAAGGAAGTAGAACATTTTTGACAGATGACTTTGCGCTGATCAATTGGATGTTGTTTAAAAAAATGCCAGACTGCACTCTTTCTAGCATCGGATACCTTTTCAGGCATTGCAGACTGAGCTTTAACCGGATGGCCACGCTGTCCTCCACCAGGTTTTGGCTTTGCCACGCGTTTTGGGCAAGATACGGGCCCGGCAGATGGAACCTGTGGCGATGTTGATGCCTGCTGCGGCCCCTCCTCCTCCTCTGCTTCAGAACTGCTGCCGCCTGCACCCTGTTCCCCCAATGGCTGCCAATCGGGGTCAAGAACTGGGTCATCTAATAACTCTTCTTGTACCTCCTGCGCAACTTCGTCTGTGTCACCGTGTCGTTCGGTGGTATAGCGTTCGTGATGGGGCAACATAGTCTCATCAGGGTCTGATTCTTGATCAGCACCCTGCGAGGGCAATGTTGTGGTCTGAGTCAAAGGACCAGCATAGTAGTCTGGCTGTGGCTGTGCGTCAGTGCACTCCATGTCAGATTCAATTTGTAATGGGCATGGACTGTTAACTGCTTCACTTTCTAAGCCAGGGACGGTATGTGTAAAGAGCTCCATGGAGTAACCCGTTGTGTCGCCTGCTGCATTCTTCTCTGTTGTTGTTTTTGCTGAAGAGGACAAGGAAGTGACTTGTCCCTGACCGTGAACATCCACTAACGACGCGCTGCTTTTACTTTTACCAGTTTCACGAGATGAGGCAAAAGAGCTAGAGGCTGAGTCAGCAAGATAAGCCAAAACTTGCTCTTGCTGCTCCGGCTTTAAAAGCGGTTTTCCTAATCCCAGAAAAGGGAGCGTTCGAGGCCTTGTGTAGCCGGACGACGAACCTGGCTCCACAGCTCCAGACTTAGGTGCAATATTTTTTCCCCCACGACCACCTGATGCTCCACCACTACCACTACCCTCATTACCAGCTGACAATGAACGCCCCCGGCCACGACCTCTTCCACTAGACTTCCTCATTGTTTTAAAAACGTAACCAAACTAACGTTATTTGTTGCAGTCACACAACTTACACGGTGAGCTATAACTTCAGTATGATTTAGCTACCCCTTTACAGGTTGGTGAGACCACAGCGAAAATCAGGCCCAATGTTACACACTCTTTTTTTGGTGGCTGCAAATTAGAGAGATGCCCCACACGCAGGACTGTCACTGAAGCACAAATGTTAATATTAATGTCACACTATTATTTTTTTTTTATTTTTATTTTTTTCAGGAACACTTTAGAAACCCCCCAAAAAAAAAAAAATAGATTTTTGCAGGGAGAATTTAGAAAACAAATGTAACAAACTATATGCTTTCTATGGGCCACTGAGTGAGAGATGACGCACACAGGAATCAGGAGTGGCACACAAGCCCAGAGGCCAATATTTTTCTACCAATGATTGATGGAGTTATTTTCTCTGGTAGATTTTGGAACCCAAATCAAGGAAAAAAAATGTAGGCTTTCTATGGACCACAATTGGAGAGAGAGAGAGAGAGAGATGGCACACCCAGGAGTCAAGACTGGCACACAAGCAGAAAGGCCAATATTAATCTCCCACTGTTTTTTTTTTTTTTTTTTTTTTTTTTTTTTTTTCAGGGAGACTTTAGAAAAAAAAATAATAAAAAAAATATGATTTTATCAGGAAGAATTTAGAAACCAAATAAAATAAAATGATTTTTTCAGGGAGAATTTATAAAACAAATAAAAACAAAAATAGGCGTTCTATGGCCCACTGACTGAGAGATGACGCACACAGGAGTCAGGAGTGGCACACAAACCCAGAGGCCAATATTTTTCTACCAATGATTGATGTAGTTATTTTCTCTGGTAGATTTTAGAACCCAAATCAAGGAAAAAAAATATAGGCTTTCTATGGACCACAATTGGAGAGAGAGAGAGAGAGAGAGAGAGAGAGAGAGAGATGGCACACCCAGGAGTCAAGGCTGGCACACAAGCAGAAAGGCCAATATTAATCTCCCACTGTTTTTTTTGGTTGTTTTTTTTTTTTTTTTTTCAGGGAGACTTTAGAAAAAAAAATAATAAAAAAAATATGATTTTATCAGGAAGAATTTAGAAACCAAATAAAATAAAATGATTTTTTCAGGGAGAATTTATAAAACAAATAAAACCAAAAATAGGCGTTCTATGGCCCACTGACTGAGAGATGACGCACCCAGGAGTCAAGACTGGCACACAAGCAGAAAGGCCAATATTAATCTCCCACTGTTTTTTTTTTTTTTTTTCAGGGAGACTTTAGAAAAAAAAATAATAAAAAAAATATGATTTTATCAGGAAGAATTTAGAAACCAAATAAAATAAAATGATTTTTTCAGGGAGAATTTAGAAAACAAATAAAACCAAAAATAGGCGTTCTATGGCCCACTGACTGAGAGATGACGCACACAGGAGTCAGGAGTGGCACACAAACCCAGAGGCCAATATTTTTCTACCAATGATTGATGTAGTTATTTTCTCTGGTAGATTTTAGAACCCAAATCAAGGAAAAAAAATATAGGCTTTCTATGGACCACAATTGGAGAGAGAGAGAGAGAGAGAGAGAGAGAGAGAGAGATGGCACACCCAGGAGTCAAGACTGGCACACAAGCAGAAAGGCCAATATTAATCTCCCACTGTTTTTTTGGTTGTTTTTTTTTTTTTTTTTTCAGGGAGACTTTAGAAATAAAAATAATAAAAAAAATATGATTTTATCAGGAAGAATTTAGAAACCAAATAAAATAAAATGATTTTTTCAGGGAGAATTTAGAAAACAAATAAAACCAAAAATAGGCGTTCTATGGCCCACTGACTGAGAGAGAGAGAGAGATGGAACGCTTAGTACTGGCACACAAGCCCAAAGGGCAATATTAATCTCCCTTTTTTTTTCCAGGGAGAATTTCTAAAACCCAAAAAAAAAATAAAATAGGCTTTCTATGGCCCACTATTTGTGAGAGAGATGGGACGCTCAGGACTGGCACAGATGGCACGCTCAGGACTGGCACAGAAGCCCAGAGGCCAATATTAATCTCCCTTTTTTTCTGGGAGAATTTATAAAACCAAAAAAATATTTAAATAGGCTTTCTATGGCCCACTATTTGTGAGAGAGATGGCACGCTCAGGACTGGCACAGATGGCACGCTCACAACTGGCACACAAGCCCAGAGGCCAATATTAATCTCCCTTTTTTCAGGGAGAATTTCTAAAACCCCAAAAAAAAATAAAATAGGCTTTCTATGGCCCACTATTTGTGAGAGAGATGGGACGCTCAGGACTGGCACAGATGGCACGCTCAGGACTGGCACAGAAGCCCAGAGGCCAATATTAATCTCCCTTTTTTTCTGGGAGAATTTATAAAACCAAAAAAATATTTAAATAGGCTTTCTATGGCCCACTATTTGTGAGAGAGATGGCACGCTCAGGACTGGCACAGATGGCACGCTCACAACTGGCACACAAGCCCAGAGGCCAATATTAATCTCCCTTTTTTCAGGGAAAATTTATAAAACAAAAAAAAAATTAAATAGGCTTTCTATGGCCCACTATTTGTGAGAGAGATGGCACGCTCAGGGCTGGCACAGATGGCACGCTCAGGACTGGCACACAAGCCCAGAGGCCAATATTAATCTCCCTTTTTTTCAGGGAGAATTTATAAAACCCCCCAAAAAAATAAAATAGGCTTTCTATGGCCCACTATTTGTGAGAGAGATGGCACGCTCAGGACTGGCACAGATGGCACGCTCAGGACTGGCACAGAAGCCCAGAGGCCAATATTAATCTCCCTTTTTTTCTGGGAGAATTTATAAAACCAAAAAAATATTTAAATAGGCTTTCTATGGCCCACTATTTGTGAGAGAGATGGCACGCTCAGGACTGGCACAGATGGCACGCTCACAACTGGCACACAAGCCCAGAGGCCAATATTAATCTCCCTTTTTTCAGGGAGAATTTCTAAAACCCAAAAAAAAAATAAAATAGGCTTTCTATGGCCCACTATTTGTGAGAGAGATGGGACGCTCAGGACTGGCACAGATGGCACGCTCAGGACTGGCACAGAAGCCCAGAGGCCAATATTAATCTCCCTTTTTTTCTGGGAGAATTTATAAAACCAAAAAAATATTTAAATAGGCTTTCTATGGCCCACTATTTGTGAGAGAGATGGCACGCTCAGGACTGGCACAGATGGCACGCTCACAACTGGCACACAAGCCCAGAGGCCAATATTAATCTCCCTTTTTTCAGGGAGAATTTCTAAAACCCCAAAAAAAAATAAAATAGGCTTTCTATGGCCCACTATTTGTGAGAGAGATGGGACGCTCAGGACTGGCACAGATGGCACGCTCAGGACTGGCACAGAAGCCCAGAGGCCAATATTAATCTCCCTTTTTTTCTGGGAGAATTTATAAAACCAAAAAAATATTTAAATAGGCTTTCTATGGCCCACTATTTGTGAGAGAGATGGCACGCTCAGGACTGGCACAGATGGCACGCTCACAACTGGCACACAAGCCCAGAGGCCAATATTAATCTCCCTTTTTTCAGGGAGAATTTCTAAAACCCAAAAAAAAAATAAAATAGGCTTTCTATGGCCCACTATTTGTGAGAGAGATGGGACGCTCAGGACTGGCACAGATGGCACGCTCAGGACTGGCACAGAAGCCCAGAGGCCAATATTAATCTCCCTTTTTTTCTGGGAGAATTTATAAAACCAAAAAAATATTTAAATAGGCTTTCTATGGCCCACTATTTGTGAGAGAGATGGCACGCTCAGGACTGGCACAGATGGCACGCTCACAACTGGCACACAAGCCCAGAGGCCAATATTAATCTCCCTTTTTTCAGGGAGAATTTCTAAAACCCAAAAAAAAAATAAAATAGGCTTTCTATGGCCCACTATTTGTGAGAGAGATGGGACGCTCAGGACTGGCACAGATGGCACGCTCAGGACTGGCACAGAAGCCCAGAGGCCAATATTAATCTCCCTTTTTTTCTGGGAGAATTTATAAAACCAAAAAAATATTTAAATAGGCTTTCTATGGCCCACTATTTGTGAGAGAGATGGCACGCTCAGGACTGGCACAGATGGCACGCTCACAACTGGCACACAAGCCCAGAGGCCAATATTAATCTCCCTTTTTTCAGGGAAAATTGATAAAACAAAAAAAAAAATTAAATAGGCTTTCTATGGCCCACTATTTGTGAGAGAGATGGCACGCTCAGGGCTGGCACAGATGGCACGCTCAGGACTGGCACACAAGCCCAGAGGCCAATATTAATCTCCCTTTTTTTCTGGGAGAATTTATAAAACCAAAAAAATATTTAAATAGGCTTTCTATGGCCCACTATTTGTGAGAGAGATGGCACGCTCAGGACTGGCACAGATGGCACGCTCACAACTGGCACACAAGCCCAGAGGCCAATATTAATCTCCCTTTTTTCAGGGAAAATTTATAAAACAAAAAAAAAAATTAAATAGGCTTTCTATGGCCCACTATTTGTGAGAGAGATGGCACGCTCAGGGCTGGCACAGATGGCACGCTCAGGACTGGCACACAAGCCCAGAGGCCAATATTAATCTCCCTTTTTTTCAGGGAGAATTTATAAAACCAAAAAAAAAATAAATAGGCTTTCTATGGCCCACTATTTGTGAGAGAGATGGCACGCCTAGGGCTGGCACAGATGGCACGCTCAGGACTGGCACACAAGCCCAGAGGCCAATATTAATCTCCCTTTTTTTCAGGGAGAATTTATAAAACCCCAAAAAAAATAAAATAGGCTTTCTATGGCCCACTATTTGTGAGAGAGATGGCACACTCAGGACTGGCACACAAGCCCAAAGGCCAATATTAATCTCCCACTGTATTTTTATCAGGGAGAATTTATACACCCCACAAAAAAAAATACAGAAAAATGAAAAGGCTTTCTATGGCCCACTATGTGAGAGAGATGGCACACACAGGGATGGCACTCTAGCAGAAATGCCAAATTGCCAATCTTAATCTCCCACCAAAAAAAAAAAAAAAAAAAAAACAGGGAATGTCCTACAATTACTATCTCCCTGCCTGCAGTAATCTCAGCCAGGTATGGCAGGCAGCTACTATCTCCCTGCCTGCAGTAATCTCAGCCAGGTATGGCAGGCAGCAATAAGGAGTGGACTGATGCACAAATGAAATAAAAAGTGTGGACAAACAAAAAAGATAGCTGTGCAGAAAGGAAGGAACAAGAGGATTTGTGCTTTGAAAAAAGCAGTTGGTTTGCACAGCGGCGTACACACAGCAATGCAGCTATCAGGGAGCCTTCTAGGGCAGCCCAATGAGCTACAGCGCTGAGGGGAAAAAAAAAAAAAAAAAAACTTCCACTGTCCCTGCACACCGAGGGTGGTGTTGGACAGTGCAAATCGCTGCAGCACAAGCGGTTTTGTGGTTAATGGACCCTGCCTAACGCTATCCCTGCTTCTGACAAAGCGGCAGCAACCTCTCCCTAAGCTCAGATCAGCAGCAGTAAGATGGCGGTCGGCGGGAACGCCTCTTTATAGCCCCTGTGACGTCGCAGGCAGCAAGCCAATCACTGCAATGCCCTTCTCTAAGATGGTGGGGACCAGGACCTATGTCATCACGCTGCCCACACTCTGCGTTTACCTTCATTGGCTGAGAAATGGCGCTTTTCGCGTCATTGAAACGCGACTTTGGCGCGAAAGTCGCGTACCGCATGGCCGACCCCGCACAGGGGTCGGATCGGGTTTCATGAAACCCCGACTTAGCCAAAAGTCGGCGACTTTTGAAAATGTTCGACCCGTTTCGCTCAACCCTAATCCTTAGTCTTGTTTATACTTTTGTGCGGTGACTGTTTGACTTCTTTCTTAGTTTGACCTTTTGCAAGTTTACGACATCCTCCAGAGGCACAAATATTCTGTGTTTGCATTTCCTTATCTGTAATATTATTTTTTGCTGCAAATATCCCAAAAGATCAGGCCGTCTGCCCTCTTACCTCTTACCCTACAAGAATGACAATAAAATTACAGAACACAATCTTGGCCTAAGCAAAATGAGCAAAGAAGAGAAGAAATGTCCCATGATTTAGAGCATTCTTATCATTTTATACTGTTAAACTAAAAAAAAAAAGGTATTTTTATGTATACCGGTATTTGAAATTTTTATTTAGATTCTTTTTCTCCCATTTTTATCTTTCACTCTATGAATTTGTTGTGTTTGAACACTTTTTATCCCACTGGCCATAAAGTCTCCAGGTCATTTGGCTTTCAAAACAATTACAGTAAACTATACTATTATCAATACTAATATAATAAATAGACAAATAGCTAGATAAGGGGTGCACAAACTTTGTTTTGTTCAAAGGTTAAATTTGTTTAAATTTGTTGCATGTTAGAATTTTTCCAATCAATCCAAAAACATGGCTCCCAACTGGGTCTTAACAATCACAGTCGCAGAGGATGTGGCCATGACCGGGCCCATGCAAGAGTGGGGCTTGCCACTGCCAGCAGTTATTTCAGCTGAATATGAGTCATAGGACACACATTCAACTGAAATGCATGAGGAACAGAGACCCGTCGGGTCCCTGCGCTGCAATACAAGCAGCTGGCCAATCAGAGGCCGTCAGCTGACATCAGCGGCCGTGCATGGCTGTAACATATATGACCCATAGCAGGCACGCCAATGTTAGATGTTGACCTCTGTACCTGCTACAGAAGAGGACGTCGCGTGTCATGTGAGTGGGAGAAGGTGAGTAGAATGTTTGTTTTTATGAGTTAGAAAACAGCAGCAGAGTGGGGTCATATATACTAGGAAGGAACCAATGGGGGACATATATGTCAGGAAGGAATGCAGAATGGGGAACATATATACCTGGAAGAGGTCAAATATGGGGGACATACATAGCTGGAGGGGGCTAAGTATGGGGGACATATATACCAGGAAAGAACCTTGGATGGGCGACATACAGGTGCTTCTCACAAAGTTAGAATATCAACAAAAAGTTAATTTATTTCAGTTCTTCAATACAAAAAGTGAAACTCATATATTATATAGTCATTACAAACAGAGTGATCTATTTCTGTTAATGTTGATAATTATGGCTTACGGACAATGAAAACCCAAAAGTCATTATCTCAGTAAATTAGAATAATTAACAAAAAACACCTGCATAGGCTTCCTAAGCATTTAAAAAGGTCCAAAAAAAGGTCCCTTAGTATATTTCAGTAGGCTCAACAATCATGGGGAAGACTGCTGACTTGACAGATGTCCAGAAGGCGTCATTGACACACTCCACAAGGAGGGTAAGTCACAAAAGGTGATTGCTAAAGAAGCTGGCTGTTCACAGAGTGCTGTATCCAAGAAAATTAATAGAAAGTTGAGTGGAAGGAAAAACTGTGGTAGAAAAAGGTGCACAAGCAACTGGGATAACCACTAGAGATGAGCAAATATGTTTGGAAAACAATTGCCAAACATAAATTCGGCTAGCTCTGCTACATCTAGATGGCAGGCTGCATGGTTGCATGTTGTGACCATGCAGCCTGTCATCCAGTAGACAATGAGCACTATGTGCTCAGTGTCTGCCTGTGAACTGCTATTCCCTGTCTGAAGGCACCACAAGATTGAGAAAGTTTTCCTGCTCGCAGTGCCATCAGACAGGTTCTGCGAGTGCAAAGCCAATTAACTCACTTCACCTTTGTGACGTCTATGCGAGTGCCGTGGCAAAATTTACTATTGTGCTCACGCTCACGTCTCATAGGTGAAATGAGTTATTTGGTCGTGAACTCACAGGACCTGACTGATGCTGCACTTGCAGCAGCTCAGTTACCAGTGGTTCTCAGCCTGGATGGTCGCATCTTAGCACTGTCCAGGATGAAAATTATTAATTCCCCAGACATGGATGACGGCATGGGGCAGAATGACAGACAGGTGAGGGATAATATTTTTTTTTATTTTAGTTTTATTACAGAACAATGAGGGCTTTGGTAGAATTAGACGTTAGGTGAGTATAACTGTGCTTGTTATTTTTAAATAAAATGGAAAGTGTGTTTAGTCTTATTTCTAATAAAGGACTTTATTCTGGCTGTGTCTTTGTTTACCATTTAACTATAGGATTATAGACACTCTCCATTACTAAGCTGTGGGCATGATGTCACCTGACAGTACAAAGGTGACATCAACCCCACAAATATGAACTCCACTTGCCACCGCTACAGGGCAAGTGGGAAGAGCTGAGCAAAGCGCCAGAATTGGCCCATCTAATAGATGTGCCTTTTCTGGGTGTCTGCGGGCTGCTATTTTTAGATTGGGTGGGACAATGTTCATGGCCACTTACCAGCTCCCAGCTGTGAGCTTTAGCAAGGCTGGTTGTCAAAAATGGGGGGCCTCATGTCTTTTTTTAAAGGCTGGTTATCAAAAATACAGGGGAACCCAGGTTTTTTAATTATTTATTTACAGTGCAGGAGCTCCTGCTCTCACTGTTATTAGAGGCAGCAGGTGTCAGCTGATGGGAGCTGTAGTCCAGAAGGCATTCATTGACACACTCCAGAAGGAGGGTAAATCACAAAAGGTCATTGCTAAAGAAGCCGGCTGTTCACAGAGTGCTGTATCCAAGCATATTAATGGAAAGTTGAGTGGAAGGAAAAAGTGTGGTAGAAAAAGGTGCACAAGCAACTTGGATAACCTCAGCCTTCAAAGGATTGTTAAGAAAAGGCCATTCAAAGATTTGGGGGAGATTCACATGGAGTGAACTGCTGCTGGATTCATTGCTTCAAGAGCCATCACACACAGACATATCCAGGACATGGGCTACAAGTGTCACATTCCTTGTGTCAGCCACTCATGACCAATAGACAACGCCAGAAGAGTCTTACCTGGGTCAAGGAGAAAAAGAACTGGACTGTTGCTCAGTGGTCCAAGGTGTTGTTTTCAGATTAAATTAAATTTTGCATTTCATTTGGAAATCAAGGTCCCAGAGGAAGAGGCACACAATCCAAGGTGAAATAATAGCCTGGCTATATATATATCTATATATAAAGTTGAGGTCAAAATTGGAACAGCATCTCGTATTACCGCAATTGTCGTGCAACGCTTTCCAAACCAATGTTCAAATGGCTTCCAATAATAGAAATAAAAAAGGAGAACAGCACAAAAAATGAAGAAAATGGGCTTTAATGCCTGAATGGCGTAGCAACGTTTCGGATATGGTATCCTTTCTCAAGCCAAGAAAGGATACCATATCCGAAACGTTGCCACGCCATTCAGGTATTAAAGCCCATTTTCTTCATTTTTTGTGCTGCTTTCCTTTTATATTTCTATATATAAAGTTATAAGGGCCAGGTAATGTTTCCTAGGAGAAAGTATGCAAATGAACTCTTCCTCGGAGGGAAGAAAACTATCTTTCTAGTGCCACCTTTTGGAGACAGTTACCCTATGAATTAATGTTGAACCATTTAAAGAGCCCTAACATTGTTCCCTCCTTAAGGAAAATAAACCCATTTGGCTGGTATACTTAGTTATGTTGTGAGACTTGTTAAAGAGTTAGATATTCACTTAAAGGATAACAATCTCCAAAAGGTGGCACTAGAGAAATTTATTTCTTCTGGTTCAGAGATCATTTGCATATATTTTTTCCTGGAGAGCATTGTGTGACACATAAGAGTCCCTAACCTGCTCGGTGGTCTCCACAAAAAAAAAATAATACCACAAGGATATACTTAAGTTATGTTACATCCACTTTGCCTTAATCATCAATAAGCAATAAATGGTCTGGGGCATTACCTCTATGGCATATTGAGGGTAACATCTCAAAAAAGCTTCATGAGGTGTGATCGATTCTTGTATAAAGGAGGAAACTTTTCTACAATGTCAGGCCTTAATTTTCAACACTTGAACAAAAGTTCCAATTTACAAAACTTCCCACTGAGAGGTCCCCTCCACAGTAATAAGGGCATCTAATTGTCATTTGCTTTTCCAGTAAAGTGCCTCGATTGTTTAGTTTTAAAGGCTCCTGAGATCGATTTTCAGAACACATGTTGAAACTACACCAAACCATAATAGAAACTTGAAGCTGAATACACTCATTATCCATCCTGGGATTCCCTGAGCCATAACAGAACCAACCTGTCTGAAACAGGCATCTTGGAAACTTGTGGCCGGACAGCCATTGTATGAAGCCAAGAAGGTCCTTGTCTTTCTCTTATCAATTAAACAGCACCTGTTGTCTACAAATGAGAATTAGATATTTTGTGAGATAATTCAGAGTTCATCAAGATGTAGACATACTGAACGTCATCACTAAGGGCCCCTTCACATTAAGCGACGCTGCAGCGATACCGACAACGATCCGGATCGCTGCAGCGTCGCTGTTTGGTCGCTGGAGAGCTGTCACACAGACCGCTCTCCAGCGACCAACGATGCCGGTAACCAGGGTAAACATCGGGTAACTAAGCGCAGGGCCGCGCTTAGTAACCCGATGTTTACCCTGGTTACCATGCTAAAAGTAAAAAAAAACAAACACTACATACTTACCTACAGCCGTCTGTCCTCCAGCGCTGCGCTCTGCTTCTCTGCTCTCCTCCTGTACTGGCTGTGAGCCGGAAAGCAGAGCGGTGACGTCACCGCTCTGCTTTCCGGCTCACAGCCAGTGCAGGAGGAGTGCAGAGCACAGCGCTGGAGGACAGACAGCGGTAGGTAAGTATCTAGTGTTTGTTTTTTTTTACTTTTAGCATGGTAACAGGGTAAACATTGGGTTACTAAGCGCGGCCCTGCGCTTAGTTACCCGATGTTTACCCTGGTTACCAGTGAAGACATCGCTGGATCGGTGTCACACACGCCGATCCAGCAATGTCAGCAGGAGTCCAGCGACGAAATAAAGTTCTGGACTTTATTCAGCGACCAACGATCTCCCAGCAGGGGCCTGATCGTTGGTCGCTGTCACACAGAATGATTTCATTAACGATATCGTTGCTACGTCACAAAAAGCAACGATATCGTTAACAATATCGTTATGTGTGAACCTTAAGGTTTAAAAAGCCTTCATTATACCACATCTCTATATATATGTAAAGATAGTAAATAGTATTAAGGAGTCCTACAAAGTCTGAAAATACTGAATTGATTCTCGTTATGATTGCTCAGCCACAAAACATGTTCCTTCCAACTCCATACATAAGGACGATTTGCTGTTTCATCCCTACGCTGTCTAGTACTAATTAGATAGTGGCAGGCTTTGTAGGGACACACTCCAACCCAGTTGCCAATTTCTAGGAGATATGTTCAAAATCAAAATGCTCATTCCCTACTTCTTCAAATCGCAGAAAGATAGGAGAGTCTGGGAATATAAACTGATGACGACCTTTGACACTCTAACTGCAGGAATGAATGTGTCACATGGATTTATGTCTTTTTACATCAACTAAGGAACTTGCCCATCAGACCATGTGGGGGTCATCACAACAGAGACCCTAATCACAGGACAATAAATCAATCCTTATCTAAGAATTGGCCCAATATTTATGGACGTAACTGTTTATCACCCATGGTAATTCTGCTTCATGTCACCTGGTTTATTCATGGTTTTTTCCCCTCTTTTTTTTTTTTCTATACTATGTTGTGCATAAATATGTGATTCTTCAGAATTTGTTTTAGTCTTTGCCTGATGAAGAGACGTAGGTAGTCTCGAAAGCTTGCAACTTGTTGCCATCTTTTCAGTTAGCCATTAAAAGGTATCAACCACTGAGGACTCTCAATTCTAAATATTTTTCATTCCCTACTTTAAAAGTTATTTTCAATGGGCCTAAAGTGGAGTAATAAAAAAAACTCTACACTCACTCTTTTTCCAGACTGGTGCTGCCCCTCTGCACTCACTACTATGCCAAAAGCCCAAGCAGAAAAATCCAGCCCTCATGGAATGTGAAGGCTCCAGCCATTCAGTGGTCATTGACTGACTGCAGGGATCATGTCCCCTCTGGATTTTAATGCCCCGATAATTGCAGGGAAAATATAGCAAGAATAGAGATGGAGTCCCATAGGTGAGCATAGGATTTTTCTTTTAATGACACTCTTTTATAGTAATGAAAAACCTTTAAATTAACGGGAAGTGCATGTACAAGATATATCAGGGTTGCTGCTGGCAAATCCTTCATAAAGAGGAATTCCAGATTTTTTTGATTTAAAGTTAGCTTTTTCCAAAAACAGCTGCCTGTCTCTAGCGGATGTGTTTGGTGTTACTCTTCTGCATTTAAAGGGTTATACCAAACATGGATAGGTTAGGTGGTAATTTTCTGACCGATATGGGATGGACTGCTGAGATATCCACCTATCATGATAACAGGGTTCTATAGTGCCCCATCAAAATGGAGATGACCCTCATTTTTTGGGATCAGTGGGTTACCATCCTTTGGACCTCCATCAATCAGAAAATTATCACCTATCCTAGGATAACATTTAATATTGGAAATAAACCTTTAAGTAAAGGGACTGAAGAGCACTATCAGTTTTTTTTCTTGTTCTAGACAACCCTCTGGCATTTATAGATCACTTTTAGACCTTTTTGGATTTCCAGCCTAGAACGTTGTTCCACTTTCTCGTAAAATAAGTTTACTGGTTGTGTAACAACAACAAGCTGGGATTAAACTATTTCGTAACTTTCTTGGATTTCGGATGATCCTTTCAGCCAATTATAATCTACATAACTTAACTCTGTTTATACAACAATCCCAAACAAAGTGCAAGAACATCGCATCGCCCCATTAGCTGTATTTACAGGACTTCTCCCAGCACCATTTCACCAAGTTTAATCTGTTGATGGACTTAAAACATATCTGGAGTGACTGAGAGCTGCTATTATAGATAAGATTTGTTATTGTTTTTCCCAAAACAGGAACTGGGATTTTGAAAGTGAAGAGTGTCAGATGTTTCCCGTGCATTAAACAATGTTAATACCAGCAATCAACAAGCTAATCAGAAATCTTCTGTAGAAATTGTCAGCAGAGAATTTCAAAATGTGACTAAGGCTTCTTTCGCACTGCACGTCGCTATGCGTCGTTTTGTAGAAAAAACGCATCCTGCAAAAGTGCTTGCAGGATGTGTTTTTTCTCGATTGACTTGCATTAGCGTCGCATTGCGACGCTTTGCCACACGTCGCAACCGTCGTGCGACGGTTGCGCCATGTTGTGGCGGACCATCGGCAGCAAAAAATGTAACATGTAATGTTTTTTGTAGCGTTGTGTCCGCCATTTCTGACCACGCATGCGCGGCCGGAACTCCGCACTCACCTCCTTGCAACTCACAATGGGGCAGCGGATGCGCTGGAAAAATGCATCCACTGCCCCGTTGTGCAGCGCATTCACTGTTAGCGTCGGTACGTCGGCCCGACGCACTGCGACAGGCCGAGTACGACGCTAGTGTGAAAGTAGCCTAAGACTTAAAATCTGCTGAACTGCGCAGTACACCGTATGTTCTCTGTATTGGAAATATCACTTTTGCTTAATTTTGCAAATATTCCGGTGGGCCTCCATAGAGCTTTGTATTTAATATTAAATAGAAAACTGCACATTTAATTTCCTTCTTTAGATGGTAACACAACAAGGGATCTTAAAATTCAATAGTAAATGGTCCCTGTACTTTCAGGAAATTTGATCTCATTAGACAGAAAATGTGATTAATAGCAAATCTGAAAATCACTTAATTTACAAATTATATTTTCTTACCTTAAAAAATTGCTAGAACGTGTCGTCTTTCTGTCCAACTCACTGATCACTGCCTGTTGTCAAGTGAAATCCATCTCCAGCAGCAGAGACTCCAAGATATATTGGGGGAGGGTCTTTATTTTTTAGTGGGAGAGGATATTTTATTGCATACGAAGTAGAGGTGGAGATTTGATTTTTGTACCGAAAGTGGGGCTTTGACTTTTCTACAGGAAGTGGAGTAGGAGCTTTTATTTTTCTACAGGAAGTGGGGCAGGGCTATGTTTTTCTGCAGGCAGTGAGGTTAAGCCTTTAGCTCTGTGTTCCTGCTCTCCTGTCTGTCATAAAGCATAGAAGCAAAACAGAGACGAGGAGGAGCAATGCTGGGAAGTTAAGGAAAGTAAATTCTTGTACCTATAGTGTTGGTAGAGTTCTGATGAAAAAAGATTTCATGATTAAGGGAGCTTAGTCTCCAGAAACACGTTGAGATTCTTACCCATATGGTTCGTGCTGAAGTCTGTATCCTCTATGCTTAAAGTTTGTGAATAAAGAAAACTCTTTTTTACGGATTCAGTGAAGCTGGACATTCTCTTCTTTTTTGGACCTTATACGCCTGGACACAGCGGGTCCGTGCTCCTAAAGTTTGGTTTATGCATCACGGGTGAGCTGGCTTATATTTCTTCTTTCCAAGAGTTCTGATGAAGCCACAGCAACTTCTTTTCATGTATTTTCAAGATCTAAATGGTCAAAATGTTGCCTGCTGAAACAATACAGATGTTTTCATGGAGGATTGCATTAAGGCCTAAGTGCCAGAGCAGAGCCCTGGAAGAACAGAAGACTGAAGACCAGGGAGCTGTGGCAGTGGCGGCAGAAGTGGCTTAAGGCCATATGAAGACCTAGGACAGATGAATATAATGAATGTATTTTACTATTTTATCTCCTTTACAGCCCTTGGAAGAATACAGCAAAAGAGTAGCCAACTGGTGTAAGTCAAATCCCCAAAATTTGAATTTGTGAACATTTTGGAGATTCATAATTAATAATATTCCAGAGAGTATGATTTGCTCATCTCTACCTACAATATTAAAATTACAAGGCCTCTTTTGTCAATGGTGTCTGAAAGAAGAAAACCCACCCATAGCAAAGCAAACAGATCTCAGTTTTGATTTGTTGAACAGCTCTGATAAAATGAATACTGTGCCGCGAATGGTTAAACATCGCAGCCATCATATAAAATGGCTCTTTAATGTTTCCCAAGTTGTCATGCACAAGACAGACGCCATACTTTAGCTTGGAAAGTTGACATAATAGCAATGTGTAAAATGAACAATAAAATATGCCATGCAATAATCGTTCATCACTTTATGATCGGCAGACCTGCGGCAGTTACGCTGCAGACAAACGGCGGCATAGCTTTATTTTAACATTAGGAAGAAATTACAGAGGGAAATGTTGATGGATCAGGTCTAAGTGTCTGAAGTCTTCTAATTAAATGTGTAGAATCTGCAATCCTGATAAATCTATGGTTGTGTAGCCTCGGGCGAGGATTGAACTTTTCATTATGTGTCTATTTCTTCCGTCTTCAAAAAACGTGAATGTTGGTTCTAAAACCACACTCATTACTACATTTACTTTTCGAATAAAGGAAGATTTTTGCAGAAGGTCAAGGCGCTATTCATTTATAATCTGGCAGATACAGCATTTTCGTGTTCTGCATGGACAGCTATTTATTTAACTGGTCAACATGTAATGCGACATTATCCCTGCAGTCGCCCTCCAAACATGGTTTACAGTAATGATAGTTGATTGCCTGGTCAGATTGGGGAATCAAGATCCATTTATATATATTGCGCTCCTGTGCAGGCGTACTTCTTTCTGCTCTGTCGAGGGCAGTGCAGAGTATTGCAGTATGCGTGCACAGGCAAGGGTTTAATGTGACCCAAAAATAACTGTTGGGTTTTCTAAACTGTATTCCGGGGGAGTGCTCTGGTTTCTGCTGCATATAGTGTATGGATTGTTTTACGACAAATAGCACTGTAGTTCCCTGTACAGAAAAAAACTCTGTCTTCTTCCCATGAAGATGAGCTGGAGACAGTGGGCTAGATAATCCATTGTGCAGGGAGGTAATTACCTTGCACTAATTCCCAGACGCCTTTTGTGATTCAGTTTCTTACAGTAGCACAGTGGTTTTACATACTGGAGACAGATATGCTATTGTCAGACCCCTTGGATCCTGACTGATATCTGCTCTTAAATCAAGTCTCCTTTGTCTACTGTAAACGGCGCTGGTAACCGACAATACATTGGAGGATTATGTAAAACCACTTAAAACCAAGATTACCATATCTGAAGCACCAACAGAATTGTGCAATAATGTGCTGTATAATGTAGTAAAATATACTGTAGTATAGTACAGTAAGGAAAAAAAATAGATCCTGCAATATATGGGACTCATTTATCTTTATATTTGGTGACCCGCCATTAAAAATTACAATTTATGGACAAAGAATTGGAATTCCTACACATTACACCTACCAGAGATCATTAGTAAAGGTACCGTCACACTTAGCGACGCTGCAGTGATACCGACAACGATCCGGATCGCTGCAGCGTCGCTGTTTGGTCGCTGGAGAGCTGTCACACAGACCGCTCTCCAGCGACCAACGATGCCGGTAACCAGGGTAAACATTGGGTAACTAAGCGCAGGGCCGCGCTTAGTAACCCGATGTTTACCCTGGTTACCATCCTAAAAGTAAAAAAAAAAAAACAGTGCATACTTACCTACCGCTGTCTGTCCCCGGCGCTCTGCTTCTCTGCACTCCTCCTGTACTGTCTGTGTGAGCACAGCGGCCGGAAAGCAGAGCGGTGACGTCACTGCTCTGCTTTCCGGCTGACCGACGCTCACAGACAGTACAGGAGGAGTGCAGAGCACAGCGCTGGAGGACAGACAGCGGTAGGTAAGTATGTACTGTTTGTTTTTTTTTACTTTTAGGATGGTAACCAGGGTAAACATCGGGTTACTAAGCGCGGCCCTGCGCTTAGTTGCCCGATGTTTACCCTGGTTACCAGTGAAGACATCGCTGAATCGGTGTCACACACGCCGATTCAGCGATGTCTGCGGGGAGTCCAGCGACGAAATAAAGTTCTGGACTTTCTTCCCCGACCAGCGACAGCACAGCAGGGGCCTGATCGCTGCTGCCTGTCACACTGGACGATATCGCTAGTGAGGACGCTGCAACGTCATGGATCGCTAGCGATATCGTCTAGTGTGACGGTACCTTTAACTTCAGGTTGAAAGGCGTTGATCTCCTTCATTGGTGTGCCGGTGCTCAGTATGCATATTTTTCTTGCATTTTTAAGAAGGATGTTTAATAAAGACATGTAATGTTTTAGCCACCTCCATCTCCATCTGGATCATTTCCTCCTTTTCCACAGCTTTAATGACCTCCAATTCTAAATCTATAAACATTAAATTGTTCCCTCCTTCGCAGCCACAACCGTCTCTACTCTTCTTAGAAGGTGTTCTACAAGATTTTTGACTTGTTTGTGGTAATTTTTGCGGTTCATCCAGAAAAGCATTTGTGAGGTCAGACGCTAATGTTGAGGAGAAGGCCGGGCACACAATGTAGTGAGGAATCTAGTGTCGGTGCCGGGAATGGTGGGTAAGTGACTGCAAGTAGGAGATTTGCATACATGCGGTCACTTCACAACTAGACATGCACAGCCTCACTCAATGCAAGTGTGTTGAGTGCGGCCGGACATGTCTAGTCAGAATGTAGCCAAAAGAATGCAAATCGCATATTTGCAGTCAAATGACTGCTCACTCCCGTAATGGCAAATAGTCAAAAAGTGGAGTGTACTATGATAGGATTTATAACTCTGCAGTCACATTGAGTGACTGCAGAGTTGTACCCTAAGGCCGGACAACCCCTTTAAAAATCATCCTTCTCGAACATTAAGTGATGCCAATCAACTTCTATGTAATTGATAGGTTGGTTGATCATTGTGAACGCACCCAAAAGATAGCTCATTAATATCATATTGATGGGCATAAAACATTAGTCAGCTCCACCACTTAGCTGATACCTTGAGCCACAACCGTCAAAAGTTTACAGTATATAAAACCAGAACAATATCAATCTATACACCGAGTAGTAACTGTTCTTGAGAACCTCAGCTCAGATCATATTGAGGTCAATATGGTCTTAGTGCTGGGGATTAGAAATGAGTGACCCAAACAGTAAAGGTCGAGGTCTAGTGTCTGGTACCGAACCCCGAACACTGACTTTTTAATGTACATTTGCTTTCCTGTTCGGGTTCCCCAGTCTAATAAAGTTTGTTAAAAGGCTGCAGCACAGCCAATCAACAGGCTTTTAGATGGTGGCCACTTCTGGAGCCATCACAGCCATGCTAAGTATTGGCTTGGCTGTGATTGGCCAGCGCACTACGTGACCCATATTTGTGGGAGTACTGCGCCCAAAAGTCTCTGTGTGTACTCTGCATCCTATAGACACAAAAGAGAATAGTAAAACCAAAAAAACTCAGTTTGAAAAAATTGTTGCAGTAATCCGCAAGTGCTAGTAAAAGATGTAAAAAACAGGGTATTTGGTTGATACGTTTTTTGCAAAAAATGTATACTAAGCTGCTCTACCAATCTTCATGGTATACCCTTATCAGAGCAGTCCTAACTAATGTATGCAATCCCTATCTGATGTATTTAAAAACCTGATCATCTGTATATTACCTGTGTGAACAGGGTTCAGAGAGGAAAAATCCATGTGTGCCTACAGAGTAGAACAGCTTTTGTGCAGATAGCCCAAGAGGAGTGGTGGATAAACTCCCCAGTCTTGTAGACACAAGAGAACAATATCCTATATCTGATGGGTACAATGTATGTGGATACAAGTGCCCATATAGTATTTTTAGCAAAACAAAACTACCTATGTTGCAGCATGATGTGAAAAATGAGTGATAGAAAGAACAATAGTAATTTTATCTATAGTGGTAAGTGTCCAGAGTTGGGATCCAGCGTGTTGATGCAGGATACGTCCGTGATTCCCTCCACCCCAATTGGAACGCAGCCTCACTGACCGGTGATAACCTCGATGACGTCACCGCTAGTTACTGAGGCTGCGCTCACAGCAGCTCATTCACCAGTGGTTCTTAGACTTGGACAGTCATATCTTGGCACCATCCAGCTTGAAAACGATTCATCCCCCAGATATGGATTATGGCATAGGACAGAACGACGGACAGGTGAGGATTATGGTTGTTTTTTATTTTTGTTTTATTACAGAAGACGAGGGATTCAGAGGAATTACGCATTAGGTGAGTATAACTGTTTTTTTGTTACTTTTAAATAAAAATGGAAACTGGGTTTTGTTTTATTTCTAATAAAATACTTTCTAATAAAATACTTTATAAGACGAGCAGGGGAGAATGATGAGAGTTGTCTTCAGCACCTGGCGCTGAGGAACAGCTCTTACTGCACCGTTGCTTCCCTTGCACCCACCGTGTGGCACTGATGTGGCACACAGGCAGCACATGGTTGCCACACATGTGCCACGTGTATTACACACACGTACACTGATATTTCAGGTACCAATTTGACGCTAGAGCGAGCGCCGTTGGAAAATTTCACATGGCTCTCGCGCTAACGTCAGATAGGTGAAGTGAGTTCATTGGCTGTGAACTCCCAGGACCTTTCTGATGGCAGCTGGAGCAGGAGAACTTTCTCACCTTTGTGGTGAGGTTGGACAGGTCCTACCAGTTCACCGTGAGACACTGGGCAGCAGTAGCAGACGCTGCTCAGTGTTTCTGCTGGATGACAGGCTGTATGGTCGCATCATGCATTCATGCAGCCTACCATCCAGATATAGCAGAGCTAGACCTGACACGGGGCAAATGTATTATCATCTTCTCTGCGGAAAGGTGAGGAATATCAGTGTTTTTTATTTTAACTCTTTTGCAGAAGATGATGGCATTGGTAGAATGGGCGAGGTCGTAAGTATGGTTTAATTAAGATTTAATAAAAGAGTCTGTGTCATACTTTCAATTAAAGGATTTTTTTCTGGGTGTGTGTGTTTTTATACGATATGACTATGGGGTTAGTAATGGGGGTGTCTTATTGATGCCTCTCCATCGCTAACCTCGGGGCTTGATGTCACCTGAAAATACAAAGGTGGCATCAACCCACCCAACTATCAATCCACTTGCCACCACTTCAGGGCAAGTGGAAAGAGCTAGGCTAAGTGCCAGAATTGACACATATTATAGATGTGCTTTTTCTGGAATGGCTGAGAGCTGATGTTTTTAGCCTGGGGTGCCAGTATCCACGGCCCCTTCCTAGGCTATTAATATCAGTCTGCAGCTGTCTGCGAAGCCTTTACTGGTTATTAATTATAGGGGGATCCTACATCACTATTTTTTATGGTCCCCGCTTTTAATAGCCAGTAAAGGCTAAGTTTACAGTTATGACTGATAGTAATAGCCTGGGAAGCTCCATGGGTATTACCCCCTTCCCAGGCTATAAAAATCAACCCTAAGCAGTCGGTTTTCCCTCTGCTGGTTAAGAAAATAATGCGGGAGCCCACGCAATTTTTTTTCAGAAAAATAACATTTTAATAAATACATGTACAGTAATTTGCACACACACTGTACTAATTGCACAGCTCTGGAAAAAATTAAGAGACCACTACATCAAAACCCTGTCATGGGCAGCCCAATCTCCTGACCTGAACCCCATTGAAAACCTCTGGAATGTAATCAAGAGGATGATGGATAATCACAAGCCATCAAGCAAAGAAGAACTGTGTAAAGTTTTGCGCCCGAAGTAGTGTGAAAGACTGGTGGACAACATGCCAAGATGCATGAAAGCTGTGATTAAAATTCATGGTTATTCCACAAAATATTGATTTCTGAACTCTTCCGGAGATAAAACATTAGTATTGTTGTTTCTAAATGATTATGAACTTGTTTTCTTTGCATTATTTGAGGTCTGAAAGCACTGTTTTTTTTTTATTTTGGCCATTTTTCTTTCTCAGAAAAAAAATGTATTGCTTGGTACTTCGGAGACATGTTGTCAGTAGTTTATAGAATAAAAGAACAATTTACATTTTACTCAAAAATATACCTATAAAGAGAAAAATCAGACAAACTGAACATTTTGCAGTGGTCTCTTAATTTTTTCCTGAGCTGTATATGTCACTGCCAGCTATATATCTATATATGTGTATTTACTGTATGTAATCCATCTATTCTATCCTATCTGCTCCTGCTGTGATTTTACAGTACACGGTTGCTGAATTGCCAGCCTTTCTTCTAGCTACCTATCTATGTAATAGATCCCAGACTATATCTATAGTGGTGTCCTCCATTTTTTTTTGTCATTTAATGTGCTGGAGAGACTGTGTTTCATCGCGCTCGGCTGAGTCGCTCTGCAGAACAACACCACTTTACCACCAATGACTTGGCTTCCATGCTGAACCCATTGAACCCAAACATCCACAGGTTCGCTCATCAGTAGTGGAGGTGCTGAGTGTCAATCCAGCACAATCTAATATTTAAGAATGGGTCATCAATTTCTTAACTCCCACACTGCTTAAGCCTCCTTCACACGTCCGTGTTTCCAGTACTTGTGGGAACTGATTTTTTCACAAATACAACACGTACCCATTATACCCTGTCGTGGCTAGCACATGTCTTTTTTTTACACTGAACGCGCGTCTGTGCAAAACACAAAGAGACATGTCTGTTTTTTTCTGGTAGCACAGATGACAAGGGCCAATACTAGTCTATGGATCCGTGAAAAACACCTATCCATTCGAGTGCTGTCCATGTTTAGCATTGCAAAGTATGGGAGAAACTTTGTAATTCATTTATTTCTTTATTCATACTGGAAAAACACTGATAACCACACTGATGGTAAAAAAGGACACACTTATGATACACTGATCCAAAACACTGATGACACCGGTACTGTCTTTTTAGCGTACATATTTTATATGGAGTGGATGTGTGCAGGACGCCTTAGAATCTAATTTGTTGGCTGAATGGTAGTACGGCTGATTGTTAACTTGTATGTTACCTTGGTCATCTCTCCCATACACACGATTCCTCTTCCAAGCGACCCTGTGTTCTCTGAGAGAAAACAAAACGATCAGCAGTCCAAAATCAGACATCATAATCTTTAAAGAGGTTGTCCACTACTTTATCACTGGTGACCTAATCTTAGGGTAGGTCATCAATCTCCGATCGGTCAGGGTCCATCTCCTGGCACTCACGCCGGTGAATTGTTCTTGGCATCGGTGGTGGCTGCCCGGTACTGTTTAATTGCAGAGCTGCTCCTTTTTCTGACAGTGACCACAGATGGGTACTGTATATACACCTCCTACTCAAATCAATAGGAGGCAAAGGTTTAGTACGGAGTTACTCCACAATTGAGAAATTCTGACCGGCGGTCGACACCAAGGTAGGTCATCAATGATAAAGTAGTGGACAACCTCTTTAACTCCCCCCCCCCAAAATCATCTATCTGAGGCTTGCATACGCAATAGTCTGTCGGCCAAACACTTTGATATTGGCTAGTTAGGCAATTGTTGGTCTTATGTCTTGGAGGATTTTAGTCGTGGAAAACCCTTTTAATGTACATTTGTCGTTTTGAATTTTACTGCCAACAAATTAAAATTCCTCCGATAACTTGGCCACAAAACTGCATTTGCAATTTCAAGTACTAATTTATATAGAACTATACAGTTTGAGTGAGAAGAAAATTATAATTTGACTTAAGGACAAATATATTTACTAAATATACAAACTCCAGCTATTTTTCTATGAATAGTATCTCACATACTAAACTATGTGCTATTTTAAAGGTAAAAGCGACAGTCCCACACGGGCTAAACTTCTCGAAACACAACGCCCTCATTGCATCTATTGGTGCTTAGTCCCAGAATGCTACGTACCGTTGTTCCCCATTGTAGAGGCACCAGCTGTGCTTCAACAAAGCAGAACTAATGGATTTTCCAGATGCTATATAAAAACAATACAAATAATGTTCTAAAACTAGGAGTAAAAAAACATAATTTACATAGTATTAAAAGAGAAATACTTCAGACTTGTGGTCATTCCTGATCCAGCACTTTTGAAACCCAGGTGGTTATTTGCGCGATATTGTAACACTTCCAACATCTACTGTGCTTTAGAGAAACAGGAAAAAGGGATACATCTGCACTAGAGGGCTAAAGATATAAAGCAAATAGAAAACATTATAAATGATGGGGAAACAGGATTGTGATAAGCACAAAACCTCAGAAGCAGGAAGACAACCCACACCCTGCTAAAAGGTCCAAATTTATAGTGGCCCCATTGTGTTCTCTGGAAGTTTATGTACAAGTTTCCTTCCCTTCGATTTCCTTTAAAAAGGAAATGATTTCACTTGTTAGCAAAGGTCATACATGAACAGTAGGATTACGGCTTGACTTGTTTGCCTAAGGAAAAATGCAATCAATTCCATATCAGCAAAAGCATAAAATACTTAACACTTAGTGGAAAATAATGATAGAGGACAGAGGACTAATCATTAAGGGCTAATGGATATCCAAGGGCAATAAGAAACAATACATTTCCCGTCTCCAAACAGTGCGTCTGAGAGGTTGTCCAGCTAAAACAAATCTAGTTTAATGTGCCCAAATAGGTTGGTGTCTGAATGGTCTGATCTAGAGCTACAATCTCTGGTCCAGGTCCTCTCCGGCTTGTGCTCAAACTTGGGAAGTGTCTCGTGTGTTTGTACATGACCAGAGTTATATGTGTGAAGGGGGCTGTCTGACTGTTCATTTCAATAGCTCGGTCAGCCCCAATCTCTGATTAGAAATTGTCAGAGGCGGAGTTTGTTTTGGAAGTAGTCATCCTGCCCCCTTAAAATACAGTTGATGTGCCTCAAACGGGATGAGTTGTACTTTTGAACGACACCATTGGTTTTACCATGTCTTGTGCTAGAAAACAGGAAAAAAATTCCAAGTGCGGTGAAATTGCAAAAAAGTGCAATCCCACACTTGTTTTTTGATTGGCTTTTTTGCTAGCTTCACTAAATGCTAAAACTGACCTGCCATTATGATTCTCCAGGTGATTACGAGTTCATAGACACCAAACATGTCCAGGTTACTTTTTATCTAAGTGGTGAAAAAAAAATTCAAAACTTTGCTAAAAAAAAAAAAGTGCCATTTTCCGATACCCGTAGCGTCTCCATTTTTCGTGATCTGGGGTTTGGTGAGGGCTTATTTCTTGTGTGCTGAGTTGACGTTTTTAATGATACCACATTTGTGCAGATACGTTCTTTTGATCTTTAATCCGACAAGGAAAAAATCCCAAAATGACAATAAATAAACTTCAAGCAGGTACACAAATTTTAAACCAATCAAAAAACTACTTGAATGCAAATAACCAGAGAATAAGTATATAAAAATTCAAAATATTTTATTAACACCAATAGAACAATACACAAATAGTAATTAAAAAACAAGAGGAGCAGCTTTGGACATCAATAATAATAATATACATAATATTTTATAGAAGGATATTTCCTATTCTGATATTTGAGTACTGTTAGTAACAAAAAAAGTGATTCAACTGCTTCTTAGGGCTGCTATATAAGTATATTTCTAAGGGCTGCTATATCAATATATTTCCACCATGGGACATGAGTGTAGGAAAAGGTGCATCAATATCTATGTCAAAGTTGAGATTTTTTATAAAAGGTGACTTATCATATTCTGCACCCACCCCTCACATAAAGCAGCTTTGAAGCAAACAAAGTGCATAGTGCATAGTGCAAAAAATGTATATACTAACCAGTATTCATGATAGATGAACCAGAGCTGCCTCCTCACACTCCAACGCGCGTTTCACACGTCTTGCTTCTTCAGGGACGTTCTTTTGATCGCCCGTTATTGCATTTTAATACAATGTCACAGTGACTAAAAAAACGTAATTCTGGCGTTTCAAATTTTTTTCTTGCTACGCCGTTTAGTGATCAGGTTAATGCTTTATTTTTATTGATAGATCGGGTGATTCTGAACCCGGCGATAACAAATATGTGTAGGTTTGATTTTTTTAATTGTTTTACTTTGGATGGGGCGAAAGGGGGGTGATTTAAACTTTTGTATTTTTTTTTATTTTTTTCATATTTTTTAAAACATTTTTTGTTTACTTTTGCCATGCTTCGAAAGCCTCCATGGGAGGCTAGAAGCTGGCATAGCCTGATCGGCTCTGCTACATAGCAGCGATCATCAGATTGCTGCTATGCAGCAGAAATGCAGGCTTGCTATGAGCGCCGACCACAGGGGGGCGCTCATAGCAGGCCGGCATCAGTAACCATAGAGGTCTCAAGGACCTCTATGGTTACCATCCTGATGCATTGCCAACCCCAGATCATGCGACGGGGGTCAGCGATGAGGTCATTTGCGGCCGAGCGGCCGGAAGCGCCGGTTAAATGCAGCTGAAAGCATTTGACAGCGGCATTTAACAGGTTAATAGTGGCGGGTGAATCGCAATTTCACCCGCCGCTATTGCGCCCACATGTCAGCTGTATAAAACAGTTGACATGTCACAACTTTGATGTGGGCTCACCGCCGGAGCCCACATCAAAGCAGGGGACCCGACATGCGCCGTACTAGTATAGCGCATGTCATGAAGGGGTTAAGGACGATAATTTGTTATTTTGGCTCATGTAAATTTGGTATTGTACTTACCTTCCATTTTTTAAATTTACCTAGCTTATGGTATGTTGATTGGGTTTTCTTGTATTTTAAAAATACTTACTAAAAGTTACATTTTTTATATTGTTGGGAAGCGTTTCAACACTAATAGAACTGAGGTGGCTCTCAGCTCTCCTTTTTGCTGTTTGATGTTTCGTAATAGTATTTTTCCTGCCACTTTGATGGATCTGTATTAAGCTGCACTTACATTTTATGCGGGCATGTTCTCAGGTGAAATTGTTTTTTTTCTTGAATTTTGTCTGTGAAATGATCACAGTGTGACTGTGTTCCTACACAATGTACGTATACCAACTTATGTTCTGGCTTATTTCTATGGTTTTGCTTAGTGGAACATTGTAAGGTGGTGCAAAAATCATGAAAATAAAGGTACCTTCACACTGAGCGACTTAACAATGATATCGCTAGCGATCCATGACGTTGCAGCGTCCTGGATAGCGATATCGTTGTGTTTGACACGCAGCAGCGATCTGGATCCTGCTGTGACATCGCTGGTCGGAGCAGAAAGGCCAGAACTTCATTTCGTCGCTGGACTCCCGCAGACATCGCTGAATCGGCGTGTGTGACGCCGATTCAGCGATGTCTTCACTGGTAACCAGGGTAAACATCGGGTTACTAAGCGCAGGGCCGCGCTTAGTAACCCGATTTTTACCCTGGTTACCATTGTAAATGTAAAAAAACCCAAAGAGTACATACTTACATTCCGGTGTCTGTCCCCTCGCCGTCAGCTTCCCACACTGACTGTGAGCGCTGGCCGGCCGTAAAGCACAGTGGTGATGTCACTGCTGTGCTCTGCTTTACGGCCGGCCGGCGCTGAGACAGTGCAGGGAAGCTGAGGCCGGGGGACAGACACCGGAATGTGAGTATGTAGTGTTTGTTTTTTTTTACATTTACACTGGTAACCAGGGTAAACATCGGGTTACTAAGCGCGGCCCTGCGCTTAGTAACCCGATGTTTACCCTGGTTACCAGGGGACTTCGGCATCGTTGGTCGCTGGAGAGCTGTCTGTGTGACAGCTCTCCAGCGACCACACAGCGACGAAACAGCGACACTGCAGCGATCGGCATTGTTGCTTATATCGCTGCAGCGTCGCTTAATGTGACGGTACCTTAAGAGATGCAGTAATGCATTTAACTGAATGTAGTAAGCAGTAGGTATAGCACTAAAGAGTTGTGGTTGATCTCCTCTTATCTACTGCTGTACCGTCTTGCAGTGTTCTCCCATCTCATATGAGGATTCCACACATGTAAACCTGATGAAGACTCCTGATCCGGATAGAAACGTATTTCATATTTTTACATTTCAAAGGAATCTTTCAATCTCCATTATTTTGCCTTGTGAGGCATAGAAAAAAATCACCAACTCCCGATCCGGAGAAAATAACCTCTTAAGATAGGGTTAATTAATAATTTACAGAAGTTTTATTTTTGTTTCCTCCCATAATTGTATCCTACAAAAACTGGTAAAACATATATATATATATATATATATATATATATAAATATATATATATATATATATATGTACCAGTTGTGACTTGTATTGTTCAAGATTATTGTACTTGTTTTTATTATGCATACCCCTCCTCACATGTAAAGCGCCATGGAATAAATGGCAATGACAGAAAGAAGACTCGCACATCCAAACTAGTGTGAATAGGTGCATACCAGGAGCAGCTACCTCCTTACATAAATATACAAAAAAGTACTGCGCACTCCTCCCATCACCATGTGGTTTTTAATTGCATCTCATCACACTTGGTCCCGGTCAACCCATATGTAGGCTTTGCTGAACAGAGGTGTCCACATTCACCCAGGCATACAGACATTGGCCTTCGGTAAGTGTTCACATTTGGACAGGGAGATCAGGGACCCATCAGTTTTATGAGACCACCTTGACGATTGGTTGATGGGCTCACACTATTTGATTATATCAAATTCTGTGCAAAGCGTCTCTTAAATATTTTCCTAATGTTCAAAAGCCATTTTGCTATTCATATTTCATATATTTCATATTAGACATGCTTTTGCGCGATAGAGTGCAACCTTTTTTGTATATATATGGAATAAATGGCGCTATAATAATAAATAATAATAATAATAGCAATAATAATATAATATTATGAGTGCATTTAAAATTTAGAGCAAGATATTTCTTTTTCTATTTTCTATTCATGTTGAAATGTAATTTCCCTAATTGGTTTAAGAGTTTTTATTTTCCTAAAATAAAAATAAAACAATACAAGTGCAGGTAATTAAGTTCTAATATTTTAATTGAGATCCCAAATTACACAACTTCACTTAAGCAATTAGGGACTATCACAGTCCCTCTTCACATAGTGGCCTAATGAGAATACTCTGAAATTAATGACTTAAATATGTTTTTGGAGAATTGTGTTTTGCTTTTTTTTTTACCATAAGAAGTAAATATTCTTAACCATGACTAAATTTTGTTTTCTCAACTTCTAAATGTAAAGGAATCTGGTTTGTGAGGCACCATAATGGGGAAATCAGGGACTATTACATGGGAACGTGTTGAGAGTCATCTCCATTCACTATTACAGGTCGCGAGTGCCTCCCGGAATCATTCATTATTTAACAGCTTGTGAATTCCAGTAAAGCAGTTCATTGCTTGAATGCCGTGTGGTGGGGGCTAAGGTGCCATATTTCCCTTGCAAATCCCCCTACAGAAGTGGACGCTCATGAAAGATGCATAATACAGAACTGAATGGGATTAATGCAGTAATGTAATATACAGTTTTATAGATGACCTCTTTTTAAAGGACGGCATGCTACCCCACATGGGGATGAATTGCTTAGCTTACTTCTCTGTTTTTTGGCCTTTCGAAATAGTCAGGAATTAATACTTTATCTTACTAAAACTAAATAATCTCAGTTATAGTATTTAATTTACTTTTACAATTTTGTATTATATTGCTAAAATAACCTTTGTCTCTTTTTTTACAGTTATGTCAAAATAAATCAAATTACAACATTTCAATGGAAAGAACACTTAAAATATAAAGAAAATATTGTTTCTTTTTTTTAATCTCCAAATAATTAGGAATTAATAGTTTATAAAATTTTAATTAATCTTAATAATAATATTTGGCATTTAGTTTCATTCTATACGTTTTGTTTTACAATTCCAAAAGTAGTCATTGTCTATTCTTGTACATGTTTTTGGAAAAGTCGATCCAATAATAACATTTCCAAAAAGAAAATCCCTCAAAATGTATTGAAAATGCTATTTCTTTCTTTCTTTCTTTCTTTCTTTCTTTCTTTCTTTCTTTCTTTCTTTCTTTCTTTCTTTCTTTCTTTCTTTCTTTTTCTCTTTCTTTCTCTTTCTTTTTCTTTCTCTCTTTCTTTTTCTTTCTTTCTTTCTTTCTTTCTTTCTTTCTTTCTTTCTTTCTTTCTTTCTCTTTCTTTCTTTCTTTCTTTCTCTCAAAATCATTAAGTTTCTTAAACCCTTAAAAGCTTTAATAACTAATATCCTGACTAACTCTATGTTTTGCGCTATTATGTCAATGTAGGACCCCGTATTATGAAGATATCCTCTTTTAGAGGCAATTTTTCTGGGAAAGATTAGCTGAATAATATGGTAAATATACAGTACAGACCAAAAGTTTGGACACGCCTTCTCATTTAAAGATTTTTCTGTATTTTCATGACTATGAAAATTGTACATTCACACTGAAGGCATCAAAGCTATGAATTAACACATGTGGAATTATATACTTAACAAAAAAGTGTGAAACAACTGAAATTATGTCTTATATTCTAGGTTCTTCAAAGTAGCCACCTTTTGCTTTGATGACTGCTTTGCACACTCTTGGCATTCTCTTGATGAGCTTCAAGAGGTAGTCACCAGGAATGGTCTTCCAACAATCTTGAAGGAGTTCCCAGAGATGCTTAGCACTTGTTGGCCCTTTTGCCTTCAGTCTGCGGTCCAGCTCACCCCAAACCATCTCGATTGGGTTCAGGTCTGGTGACTGTGGAGACCAGATCATCTGGCGTAGCGCCCCATCACTCTCCTTCCTGGTCAAATAGCCCTTACATAGCCTGGAGGTGTGTTTGGGGTCATTGTCCTGTTGAAAAATAAATGATGGTCCAACTAAATGCAAACTGGATGGAATAGCATGCCGTTGCAAGATGCTGTGGTAGCCATGCTGGTTCAGTATGCCTTCAATTTTGAATAAATCCCCAACAATGTCACCAGCAAAGCACCCCCACACCATCACACCTCCTCCTCCATGCTTCACAGTGGGAACCAGGCATGTAGAGTCCATCCGTTCACCTTTTCTGCATCGCACAAAGACACGGTGGTTAGAACCAAAGATCTCAAATTTGGACTCATCAGACCAAAGCACAGATTTCCACTGTCTAATGTCCATTCCATGTGTTCTTCCACCACACCAATCCCATCCCTAACCCATCTCTTCAAGCTATCACTAACGTCTGGTACCTTCCCCTCTGATTTCAAACATGCCACAATCACACCTATCCTCAAAAAGCCTTCCCTTGACCCGAGCGCTATGTCCAGCTATCGCCCCATATCTTTGCTCCCATTTGCTTCCAAACTCTTTGAGCAGCACCTCCATGTGAACTTTCCTCTCATTTTGCATCTAACTCTCTCTTCGACAACCTACAATCTGGCTTCCATTCCCACCATTCCACTGAGACTGCCCTGACCAAAATTACTAACAATCTACTTACAGCCAAAGCTAACAGACAATTCTCTATACTCCTTCTTCTAGACCTGTCCTCTGCCTTCAACACAGTTGACCACTGCCTCCTTCTACAGATTCTCTCTTCCTTTGGTGTCAAAGACCTTGCCCTATCTTGGATCTTCTCATACCTTATCAACCGCACATTTAGCGTTTCCTACTCCCATACTACCTCTCCATCTTGCCCCCTCTCTATTGGTGTCCCTCAAGGCTCTGTCCTTGGATCCTTACTCTTCTCAATCTATACACTTGGCCTGGGACAACTCATAAAGTCCTGTGGCTTCCAGTACCATATATATGCTGATGACACTCAGATCTACCACTCTGACCCAGATGTCACCTCTGCTCTCCAGAATCCCACAGTGTCTATTAGCCACATCCTCCTTCTTCTCCTCTCACTTCCTCAAGCTCAATGTGGACAAATCTGAACTAAATATCTTTCCTCCATCTCACATTTCTTCCATACCTGATCTATCTATCAAAATAAATGAAATCACACTTTCCCCTGTCCCTGAAATCCGCTGCCTCGGAGTAACCCTTGACTATGCCCTGTCCTCCAAACCGCACATCCAAGCTCTCGCCACCTCCTGTCGCCTCCAGCTCAAAAATATTTCCAGAGTCCGTCCTTTCCTCAACCCTCACTCTACCAAAATGCTTGCGCATGTCCTAATAATCTCCCGCCTCGACTACATGTCCTAATAATCTCCCACCTCTGTGGCCTATCTTCTAACACTCTCGCACCCCTCCAGTCCGACCTTAACTCTGCTGCCCGACTAATTAATCTCTCCGCTCGCTACACTGCTGCTTACCCTGTTTGCAAATCCCTTCACTGGCTCCCAATTTCCCAGCTTATCCAGTTTAAACTATTAACACTGACCTACAAAGCCATCCATAACCTGTCTCCACCTTAAATTTCCAAAATAATCTCTCAATATTTTCCCTCACATATACACCGGTCCCCCCAAGACCTCCTTCTCTCCTCCACGCTTATTCGTTCCTCACCCAATCGCCTCCAAGACATCTCCCGAATATCCCCCATCCTCTGGAATTCTGTGCCCCAACACGTCCGGTTATCCACCATATTTGGATCCTTCAAAAGAAACCTGAAAACCCACCTCTTCAAGAAAGCTTACAACCTGTAAAGACCACACGGCCACCTCAATACCATCGGAGCTACTGCAACCTCCGACCTACTGTCTCCTGCCCCATAATCCTGTAGAATGTAAGCCCGCAAGGGCAGGGTCCTCGCCCCTCTGTACCAGTCTGTCATTATTAGTTTTGTTTACTGTAAGTGATATTTGCATTTTGATGTAACCCCCTTTCTCATGTACAGCACCATGAAATTAATGGTGCTAAATAAATAAATAAATAATAATAATATCTGCCAAAAAGGAGGAAATTTTTGTTCGTGAACCCAAGTTTTGATTAAGTGGATCAACACTCGAAACATGAATTTGATACATTTCTTTAATAATTTGTTATTTTCTTCGAAGAAATCATCTAGGCCTTTTTTTAAACCATCGATGATTTCCATTGTGACCAAGGGGAAGATTTTTTTTCCTTATGCATAAGAGCATTGGTGAGTTAAGTTGAACCTGCTAAATGGCCTTATCAAGACATACTAATAGAAATAAATTAGAAAACTGTATTGTTTAGTGATAAAAAATGTATACAGTGTATTTTATACATGCAAAAATACAGTACAGTAAAAATAATAAGTTGCTCAGTGTAAATTCTAACTATAGAGATCTTCAGACAATAATTGCAATGATTATTATTACTTTGTATTATTTTCCATACAATACATATGGATGTGTAAAATGTTACCTGAAGATGTCTATAGTAATACCAGTCACTGGATAAATAAATGTGAACGGAATAAGTAACATGAAGCCCTGAGTTTTCCTTTTCACTGCGGTGACTGCCCCCTGTTGCTTTCCTGTATCAAGAGGAACATAAAGAGGTCACTGGGAAAAAAGTTACTTAAAAACTTGTACACATAATCGGATGCCCTTGCATATTTTTTGTGTATGTACTTTTTTTTATAGACTATAATTACCAAAGTATTTCAATATGCCAACTTAAAAAATAGAAAAAAAGATCTACAGTATGACATTATTTAGCTGATTTCTTGTTTTTTTTGTAATTTTGAACATTTTTTACATTTAGAGATCTTTTTTCTGATAGGCTTATATCTTAGTGTTTATTAATGGGTGTTTATGTTAAGAAGTTTTTTTTTCACTTATTATGTTTTATTAGTCATGTAGGATGGTCCTTTGACTTATCATATATCTTTTAGGATGAGCCAAAATAACAATTTTGATATTACATATTTTTATTTCATTCTTTGTCCTCCATGAATTGCCCCTTTATGGTGACGAAGACACACGTGCAGGCATTTGGCATTGTTACTATCCATTTTTGAAGATTGATGGGAAAATAGTAATGTCCCCCTACAGTATCTCTTCTTAAAAGTACTACTGGAAGCATTTTTCTAGATCATTGTCACGTGTTAGTAATTTCACAAATCTAACTATAGTTACATTTATTAATATTGACCCAACAAAAGTTTGTACCACTAGGAGGCTTTTTAAAAAAAATATAGAAAAAAAAACAAAAGTTCGGAGTGAGTTTTCTTTCTTTTTGTGTGCAATAATATAAACTTTTGCAAAAATAGCAACTTTCTGGCCATGAGTGTTGTAAAACCTTACTTGCACAATGCTTTTTTTATCCCATAGAGGTAAAATACAGGTGCTTCTCACAAAATTAGAATATCATCAAAAAGTTAATTTATTTCAGTTCTTCCATACAAAAAGTGAAACTCATATATTATATAGAGTCTTCGCAAACAGAGGGATCTATTTCAACAGTAACAGAAATAAACACTTGAAATAGATCACTCTGTGTAATGACTCTATAGAATATATGAGATTGACTTTTTGTATTGAAGAACTGAAAGAAATTAACTTAATAAGATATTCTTATTTTGTGGGAAGCACCTGTATAAGCTAAACTGAACCTGTCACTAAGAAAACCAATATGTATCTTCAGACATAGCGGTAAACTACAGGTAATCTGAAGGCAGATACTGATCCATCATGCAGTGCTATAATGGAGAAGTATTTTGGCTCCTTGAGGTTGTTGTCCTGCTCCAAATTTATTCTGCAGCTGGACAATGACCCCAAACATATAGTCAATGTCATTAAGAAGAATGTGCTCCAGCATAAAGAAGAATAAGGAGGCCCGGAAGTGATAATACGGCCCTACATCATTGAGACTGTCTGGGATTATATGGCGAGACCAAAGCAATGATACAATCCTACATCCATAGAATATCTGTGGTTTGTTTTCCAAGATGTTTGGAATAAACACCAGGGACGAACATATCATTTTTGCAAACCTGTTCAGCTGCACATTTGCCGAAGAACTAAGGGGGCAAATTTCCAACTCGAAAGCAGGTGGAATTGTGAATTATCATGAGCTGTTGGACTGCGAAGGGCCCATACATTATTTTTGCACTGTGTTGCGCCAGTGACAAACATGTTGCAAAGATGACATTGTGCCAGCCCTAACAAATCAAAGGCTGCATGAGGAGGTAAGAGATTTGCGAGCTTCCCGCTTAGCCACCAGGTACCACTGACCTGGACTCTGAGCCGAAGTCCTGCAAATTGATGATTTCTTCTCTTTAGGCCGGGTTCACACTGCGTCTATGGTGTCTGTTAGACGGACTATGTTGCACCGCGGCATAAACGCGGTGTAACATAGTCCGTTACGGCCGCCATTGACTGCAATGTCGGACGCATCGCTATTGCACGCCCACAATGGGCGTGCGCTAGGGATGTGCCGTCATTGAGTGACGGACCCGGAGACGCGAGCTGCGGCGTTTCCGGGTCCGTCATTGCTAGCGCAGATAGAGCTAGCAGATGCTCTATCTGCGCTAGCGCAATGTAGCGCCGGTACTTGCGCTAGCAGCAGCCCGTTAGCATATGTGCTGAACGGGCTGCTGCTAACGCAGTGTGAACTTAGCCTAGAAGACTTGATGCTTCGATGCTGTTTTGAGGTCAAATAGCGGTTCCACCAAAAATTGGCATGATTTAGATTTCTCTTTTGATCATTCACTTTGAATTTTATTAATTGACTGATTGCACAGTACTGTATATACACAGTGGCAGAGCATTTGTCAGAAAACAATTAACAATCTTACCAATAGCAGCCAAAGTTTTCTGCACAACTTTTCGTTCTTGGTGATGCCATTCCAATGTTGAGCAGTGCATATATGTATGTTCATAAATATTATAAGAGATATGTAATGCTCTTTTTCTCTCTTTTTTATTATTGTATATATCAGGTTGAACTGGCACGAGCATACGTTTCCGCTGGCATTGCAGATATGGGTTGACCTTTTTGAAGTCATTACCGGCTTTGTTGGTTTATATGGCCATTGGTGTGTCATTACGAAAGCAGACATAAATGCGGAATGGGCAGTAGTCGATATACCAATTTCTAGAGTGGTTTAAAGTAAGTTGACTTTAAGGTGAAACTGTATTTTCAACAAACTTTGCATACAAGAATAGTACTTGCTAATATAGTAAACTTTATTATATATTACTGTATAATAAAGAAAACAGATAACTTCTCCACGAATCACCCACTATTTCCCCTATGCTGTCTCCTGAATTTGTCATTCAAATCCATCAAATCCATCTTGCTCAAACAAGAGATCAGTGTGGTGATGAAGGCATGTGACACAGTCCATTTGCACTGTATGAAGGGGAAGAAGAGAGAGGAGCAGGGAGAGAAAACAGGCAGAGGATGACACAGAACCATGGTGCACGTGTTGCCATCATGACTTTTTAGTTCTATCTGGACAGCGTATCAAAAAATTACGGACAGACAATATTTTTATGGATACATTGGAAAACCATAATAAATCATTCTGATGATTATAAGTGATCCGTGTCCACAGACCCTAATTTTGATATGAAGACTTCAGCTGTTTTCACTGTAAACTGTCAAATGATAACTATAGACAAAATAATCTGCATCACGGATGCCTTAGCTTTTTTTAAGGAAAGGTCAAAGAAGTTCCCATAAATTCTCCTGGAAACCCTGCATGTTGTGGAGCTGTCTAACAAGTCTTTTACCTCACATCGGTGTTTGGTTCTCATACAGGCAGCTCTGGACTTCTCTTTAGTACCCTTCATGCTTCTGCTTATCTCTGCGTGCATAAAAATGGATGAAGAGCGGGGATCCCACATGTCTGTGTGTGCAGGGCTGTGTATAGAACCGATCATAGATGCTAGTCTATTACCACCGGTGCATAGCCAATTGCAACATAGAGGGGTTGTACACTATTGGGTCAAGAACTTCTTAAATGTTGTATCCCCCCATTTAAAACAAAAGAACAAATACTCACCTCCCACACCGGAGGCGTTCCAGCGATTTCAACGCCGGGTCTGCCAGTGATTGAGTGACATTATTATGTCTAGTGAATGCTGCAGCCAATCAGCACCAGCTAATAAGCTGCAAAGCCCACACTTCCCTTGGATGAAACTGTTATGTTCAAGGAGGTGTGAGTGCTGCAGCCAATTAGCTCTCACATGCTTGCAGAATTCATGTGGCGTAACAATGCAACACGAACACTGGTAGACACAATGCCAATGTCGCTGGAACAAAAGTAGTGCGGGAATTACTTTTTTTATTTTAAAAGGGGTATACAGAATGGACAGGCCCTTTAACAGATAGACCAATCAGAGAGGAAAACGTAGGACATTTCTGAAAAGTTACTCTTTAATTGTCTTAAAAGCTCAGTTTACATAGTCAATAAAAGCCACCATCGGACAAAAAAAAACTACTGTGCCCTATGAGATTTTTTAGAGTCATAAGGATGAATGGCGGCTGCTATTTTTTGGTGAGATGATTGGTTCACCGTACCTGTCAGAAGTCTTTTTGGGGCGGGAAAACTTTCAAAAAAGGATTGTGCAGCCATTCTGACATAGATTTTCAAAGTAAGTCCACCAGTCTCATCAGGTCTAAGAGATCTATACTGTATATTGTATGCAGTTTAAATTGTAAAATTTGATAACACACCGGCTTTCATTTTTAATATATTTTCATTTGGAGAACTTTAGAAGAAAAAAGGCAAAATTAGAAAACCACTTAAAGAAACAATGTATTTGTAAACAGTTTACTTGTCAGCTCTGCTATATCTGCAGTCTTCTTATTTCTTTCCTCTCCGGTAATTACTGATATAAATGAATAATATTTTCCTTTGCAGAAAGTCTCATACAGTAAAGAAGCCAAGGGATTGTAATGATAAAGAGGATGGAAAGTCACGCTATAGCACATGAAATCTAACCCATCCGCAATGTTGTCTCCTTTCCTTTGTTTCTTCTTTCCCCCATGGAGTAAATCAGTTATGGTTGGGGTTAAATGGGTAACTTTTGTTTCCTAACAAAGAGGATGGATGAAAGAAAAGCTGAATGATTTACTGGCTGACACGATATAGAGAGAGAGGCATCGTGGCTGCTCGACAAAAACAAAAATAGGAATAATCTGCATCTTTATGAACTTAAATGTTCAGCATTTTCGGTTTTTTTTTCTTATTAGTGAAACAAATCGAAGAGGAAGAATAATTTAAATGTAAAATGCAGCATGAAGATTTGAGATAAGGCGTAAAATGTGGAAAATCTTGTGTTTTCATTGCAAAAAATTATATCTATAAATACATAAAAAAAATAAGGAAAATGAAGGGAAAATCCAGCATCTGAGTTCTGAAAACACAGCAGAGAATTGCAGCATTATGTGTAAAGTCTGAAATATCAAAATTGAGGACTAAGTAGAGGGTATATTACCCCATTTTTGTTATACGCTTTTTCTACGATAGGGGTTAAAATGGTTAGAGCAGACAGGGACTGCTTAGCTCAACTCCAGGAGATACTGGGAAAGTTGTTATTGTGTCCGGGACATCCAAGAATAAGGTGTGTGTTAAGGTACCTTCACACTGAAAGATATTGCTAGCGAATACGATCCGTGACGTTGCAGCGTCCTGGCTAGCGATATCGTTCAGTTTGACAGGCAGCAGCGATCAGGATCCTGCTGTGCCATCGTTGGTCGGCGCAGAAAGTCCAGAACTTTATTTCTTCGCTGGACTCCCACAGACATCGCTGAATCGGCGTGTGTGACGCCGATCCAGCGATGTATTCACTGGTAACCAGGGTAAACATCGGGTTACTAAGCGCAGGGCCGCGCTTAGTAACCCGATGTTTACTCTGGTTACCAGCGTAAACATAAAAAAAAAAAAACACTACATACTTACCTTCCGCTGTGCTTTCCGGCCGGCACTCACAGTCAGTGCAGAGAAGCAGAGCGCCGAGGGACAGACACCGGAATGTAAGTATGTAGTGTTTGTTTTTTTTATGTTTACGCTGGTAACCAGGGTAAACATCGAGTTACTAAGCGCGGCCCTGCGCTTAGTAACCCGATGTTTACCCTGGTTACCCGGGGACCGGCATCATTGGTCGCTGGAGAGCTGTCTGTGTGACAGCTCTCCAGCGACCACACAGCGACGCTGCAGCGATCAGGATCGTTGTCTAGATCGCTGCAGCGTCGCTAAATGTGACGGTACCTTTAGAGAGTCTCCTGTCAGGCTGAAAACAAACAAGCTGTATAGATAAGTTCTTCCTAGGAAGTGATTTCTGTAATCAAAGAAGCAGTCAGGACAGCCAGGAGCATGTTAATTATATCAAGATGCAAGTGAGAGAGCTACAGCACCGGACTCATCCCCTCCCCCACCTCACTGCATGAGCAAGGTACAGTTCTGCTTAGGCTAAGACACTGCGCGTAAAGAGAAGCTATCTGTGAAGAGAAGTTATCTATGAAGAGACTTTCACATATGTAGAATTGAGCATTGCATTAAAAGAAGTGATTCTGTGTGATGAAAAGAAGCTTGAATAAAACCCCAGTGATCAACTTCAGCTCAGAGCTGTCATAGCTGTGTGCCTGTAAACCATCACCTCCCCTCTTCTGTGAAGAATTATAACTAATGGTCGCCCTGAGTAAGATTTCCCCAGGATTCTAAAAAGAACTCATGTCTCCTTTGTATCACCTTCATATACTGATACGATGAAATAAAGTCTCTTTACAGGAAGCAGATGTGGATCATTATTTTTCTACTGAAAGTAGAGCAGTTGTTTGTTTTTCTGCTTCTACCATTTTAAAGCAAAAAAAGGGAAGAAGCCAGCACTGCTTATGGTCAGAACGCAATAACTGAAGTGCAATTGCACATAAATTCTAACTGCATTTAAAATATGAGACATTTAGCAAACAATTGATCAATTCTTTGAGCCACCCCGCCACTTCACGGCAATCTCATTAAATGCGAACTGTACCTGGAGCATTTTCAGAATCACTCCCTTGGTGCCAGGAAAGGCAAGCGCAGGTAAAGGCCGATCAGATCCAGTGCGGACATTTCAGATCTGGCTTCCACACTGCCAAACCCGCACCAAAGATGAAGGGTGAGACAGGCTGAGACACAGGTGCTCAAGGGAGTGTTTCTGAAAATGCTCCAGGTACAGTTCGCATTTACTGTTGTCCTTTTTTTTCCCTTTTTTTTATTTTTTATACTCTTTATACATTCAGGAGGCCATAATGGCACAATGTAAATAAAATACGAAGATTAGGACTGCCCCATTATGAGATTGCCGTGAAGTGGCGCGGTAGCTCAAAGAATTGATCAATTGTTTGCTAAATGTCTCATATTTGAAATGCAGTTAGAATTTATGTGCAATTGCAGTTCAGTTATTGCGTTCTGACCATAAGCAGTGCTGGCTTCTTCCCTTTTTTTGTTCTACCATTTTGTCTGTCAAAACAAAATAGAGAATCTGGCTTTCAGTTCAGTGCAGCCAAGTCATGTGACATTGGCAGAAGCAATGCTGCTAGGAAACGAGGGAGAGGAAGTTCCAGAACCTATTGTGCTGGTAGAATGCTGATTAGAGAGGGTTGAGGACATATAAACAGGTCCCAAATTCACAGCTCCACTACACAGTCATGCATTGGACTGCATGTAGTGATGAGCAATTCGATTTCATGGTTCTCTGTTCTGGTCCTCTGTGGCAGCCGATCTTCACTTCTGGACTTGGCATCCTTGGCCTAGTATGTTGGGTTTCCCCTGGTGCTTATTAGGCACTGTAGCATCATTGCTAGCAGGAGTAATAGTTATTCTGGATGCTGGGCCAAGAATGCCAAGAACATAAGCAAAGACTGGCTACAACGAAGGACTGGACAGGATATCAGACCAAGGGAGCACAAATCAAGTTACTCATCTTTAGTTGCATGCAATCTTGTGGGCTGTAGCTATCAGTCCATCATTAAAGCACCACTTTTTAATTTTACCACTAGAGTGCTGCCATTAATTTAAGTTGCACCTAGAATCATACTTATCAGCTGTCACCTTCTTCGGTTAACAGGGCAGCTCTGGTCGGTTTTCTGCGGGTTGTGACCTACTGGATGGCTCCAGTGTCTGCTGGACGAGATGGAGGTCACTTCTCAATGTAAGTCTATGAAGGCCATAACGAGGTCAGAACAATGATCTAATAGACTTACAGTGAGAGCTTGTGACTGTTACTACTGACGACCAGTCAGTCAAAAGTTGTGGTCACAAGATGGCGGATCGAGACTGGAGTGGTGTCGGGAAGAGCTGAAGAAAGTATAACATTAGGGTCAGAGAACTTACGTTGGTGGCACCACTCCAGCATTGAAGTGGTGCTTTAAAGAGTGTCACTGCAAAGTCTCAGGGTACTTTCCCACATGCAGAATTGGTAGTGTCAGAATTATATACAGTACATTGTGCTCTTTTCTACACGACAGTGCTATCTGCTTCGCTTTCCTATACTGCTATGCAAATAGTATGCAGACAGATCTACCTGAAAGACGAAGGCCATTTTATTCTCTGGTAACTGGGGCCTAATCTACCATGCCAGAGGCTTTTCCCACCAATTGCCCCTGGGTAAGTGCATGAAAACAGTCTTCAAATAGCCTTTATTGTAATTGCAGCACTGGGGTCCTGGGTTCAAATCCCACCAAGGACAACATCGGCAAAGAGTTGGTATGTTCTCCCCGTGTTTGTGTGTGTTTCCTTCCGGGTTCTCCGGTTTCCTCCCATTCTTCAAAAACATACTGATAGGGAGCCTAGATTGTGAGCCCCAATGGAGACAGTGATGATAATGTCTGTAAAGCGCTGCGGAATTATTGGCGCTATTTAGGTGAGTAAAAGAAACAAATAATTCGGTCTTTCTTTGTATTGCCTACAGAATTCTGTGACAAGTTGGCTTTAATTTCTTGTGATTTATTAATGTGGTTCATATCAAAACATTAGCTTTATGCATTAAAACCTTTGCCAGAATGCTTTCAACTTTGTCAGCCTCAGTTTAGGGAAATTAGAAAAATTTTAATTTGACAGGACACATTCCTTGCGAGACAATATGATATTTTCATTGATGCCATTTTTTATTTCTATTTTTTATCACTTTTTATTCCATGTTTTTTTTGCATCAGTTTAATGAAAAAGTCACGCGTTTGGCATTTTTTTTTACATTTACTTTTTTTTATGGTGTTCATCATATGAGTTTTGGTATACTTTTGGGTCATTCCAAATATCAAGCTATAAATGGCGATATCCAACTTGTATAATTTTGTTAACTCTAGTTTTAAGTGACAAAATATTTTTTGTTCATTTTATAATACTTTATTTAGATTTTTTACTGTACTTTTATTTGCCTGTACATTTGTACTACAGGATATTAGATCTGTGTTTAACACTGACACTTCGTAGCTTGCTGAAGGACATTACTTGGCCTCAGGTTTTCATTGCAACTATCAGCACCCCGCGATCTCACCCTACATGGACAGCAGATGTTGGAAAGGGGTAAAAAAATAATCTTCTCCATATTCACCTACCACCAATGATCCAGCAGTGCAGGAAAGAGACGGCTCCGCTCAGACACACTGTGCTCTGGTGTGATGCCATTAAGGGGGGCTGGAGCGCAGTGGCGTAACTAAAGTCTAATGGTCCCCAATGCAAGATTTGGACCTGGCCCCCCTAAGCATGTTGGTCAGATGTATGGGCCCATGTAGAATTCTAAATCCTACAAGTTGCACATCCTCACCAATCCTTATATGTACGGTTTGTTCCCCATCCTGGTCTATATATGTATGTCCTCCATCCTGGTATATACATTCATGACCGAAAGTGTTGGCACCCTTGACATTGTGTTAGGGATAGTGGAATGCACCAAATAATATAAATGGAGATAAGAGGTTCGTTCGCACCCCGGGGTCCACCGTGCAGAGATGGAATCTGCTGCTGAGTAATGGCGGATGGACGCTTGCTCACACATGGGTTTAGACCTCAACTAGTGTGAATAGAAGCGAACTCTGTTGCTTCACAGAGTCGCCAAATATATGCTGCGTCCTGTTAGCAGTCACAGGGTGCAGCTGAAAGACGCTAGTGGGATCCCTATGAATGACCCCCACTAAACTGGTGATTGGACTCGCTCTGACCCTCGATGGCTTTTGAGCCCGTGCCTGAGGACACCCTGAGTCAGATGCTGAGTCCAAGCGGGAATTCCCACCCTACACTGACCAGTTGTCAGGACAGGACTAACTAAAACATTTACTGCACTGAGTGCGTACAGTGCCGCTCTGGCAGATGCCACTAACCACCCTAACTAGGGTCAGGAAAGTGCACTGATTGCGCACGGCGCCGCACTGGCGGTCGCTGCTAATGGACGCTGTCGCTTGTGCCTAGTGCTGGATGGCACAGTCTGGCGCTAGCAGTTCAATCACCCAAATACGTTCAACAAGACTAGGGATGGGAATGATTAAAGAGCTTTCACCAGATTCAGTCATACATCCACACACACACAATTTCAGTTTTATACTAGCGCATGGCCGAGCGGCCATGCAAACCTTTTATAGCTGTAGCCCTCCGTGACCTTCCTAGTGATCCAACCGGAGACACTATAGAACCTGAGCATGTAACCCCTGACCTCCCATGAGAGATTGTCCCATGGGCATGCTCAGTAGAAGAAAAGCAGGACTTAGTCCCTGGAGCGTCTGCTCGCCACTGATCAATGCTGGTTACAAAGGCTGACACTGGAATCGACGTCTCTGCTGAGCAGGCTCCACTGCGGTTGGAGAATGGGAGACCGCAGCGGACATGGTTTGAGATCCCCTCTGTGCAGCGGCGGGAACTCGACATTGTTTCAGAAAATGAAGTATTTCTCCCAGAAAATTATTGCAACTACAGTTTTTGTTATACACATAAATTTATTTCCTTTGTGTATATTGAAGCAACAAACCACTGGGTAAATCTGACAGGGAAAAGGACTTGGGGATCCTAGTTAATGATAAACCACTGGGTAAATCTGACAGGGAGAAGGACTTGGGGATCCTAGTTAATGATAAACTTACCTGGAGCAGCCAGTGCCAGGCAGCAGCTGCCAAGGCAAACAGGATCATGGGGTGCATTAAAAGAGGTCTGGATACACATGATGAGAGCATTATACTGCCTCTGTACAAATCCCTAGTTAGACCGCACATGGAGTACTGTGTCCAGTTTTTGGCACCGGTGCTCAGGAAGGATATAATCGAACTAGAGAGAGTACAAAGGAGGGCAACAAAATTAATAAAGGGGATGGGAGAACTACAATACCCAGATAGATTAGCGAAATTAGGATTATTTAGTCTAGAAAAAAGACGACTGAGGGGCGATCTAATAACCATGTATAAGTATATAAGGCGACAATACAAATATCTCGCTGAGGATCTGTTTATACCAAGGAAGGTGACGGGCACAAGGGGGCATTCTTTGCGTTTGGAGGAGAGAAGGTTTTTCCACCAACATAGAAGAGGATTCTTTACTGTTAGGGCAGTGAGAATCTGGAATTGCTTGCCTGAGGAGGTGGTGATGGCGAACTCAGTCGAGGGGTTCAAGAGAGACCTGGATGTCTTCCTGGAGCAGAACAATATTGTATCATACAATTAGGTTCTGTAGAAGGACGTAGATCTGGGGATTTATTATGATGGAATATAGGTTGAACTGGATGGACAAATGTCTTTTTTCGGCCTTACTAACTATGTTACTATGTTACTATGTAACAAAAAAATACAGAGGGAAAAAAAGGCAAATTGGACATCATTTCACACAAAACTCCAAAACTGGGCTGGACAAAATTGTTGGCACCTTTCCAAAATTGAGGTTGACTAACTTTGTTTGTTTCAAGCATGTGACACTCGTTCAAACTCACCTGTGGCAAATACCAGGTGTGGGCAATAGGAAAATCACACCTGACTCCACATAAAAAGGGGAGAAGTTGACTGAATCTTTGCATTATGTGTCTGTGTGCCACACTAAGCATGGAGAACAGAAAGAGGAGAAGAGGAGAAGAGAACTGTCTGAGGCTTGAGAACCAAAATTTATGAAAAAAATGAACAATGTAAAGGTCACAAGTCCATCTTCAGAGATCCTAATGTTCCTTTGTCCACGGTGCGCAACATAATCAAGAAGTCTACAACCCATGGCACTGTAACTAATCTCCCTGGACGTGGAAGGCACAGAAAAATTGCTGAAAGCTGGCAACGCAAGATAGTCCAGATGGTGAATAAGCAGCCCCAATCTGGTTCCAAATAAATTCAGGCTGTCCTGCCAACTCAGGGTGCATCAGAGTCAGCGCAAACTATCCGTTGACGTTTAAATGAAATTAAACGCTATGGCAGGAGTTATAAGAGGACTCCATGTCTGACACAGAGACATAAAAAAAACTAGACTGCAGTTATCCAAAATGTATGTGAGTAAGCCAAAATCCTTCTGGGAAAGCTTTCCAAAATGGAATGGGGCCTGCAAATAAAAGAACACAGCACCTACAGTAAGATTTGGTGGAGATTCATAGATGCTTTGAGGTTGTTTTGCTGCCTCGGACAGTGGATGCCTTGACTGCCTTTTAGTTATAGTCAATATAGTCAGTGATAAAACTTAACAGAGTGAACTAAAATTTGTTCAAATAAACAACTAAGTAAGAAGAATCAAGAGAGAAAAGGGTTAGGGCAAGAGGAAAATGATGTGGAAGGAAAAAGAAAAATTAGGAAAGGTAGAGGGGAAGGTAGAGGGAAAGAGAATGATAAGAAAAGGGAAAAGGTGATGGTTGGATCAGATAAATGTATCTCCACTTTTCGCCAATTAATTTATCCAAATAACAACACTGTTATTACCACTGGTTACATTATACACAGCTCTTTCTATAGTATACAGTGTATAGTGTAAGTGTACAGGTAATACAGTGACTCACTAATGAAAATATGCACAGGAGCTATGTATATAATGTGTAGGTAATACAGTGATCATCAGTGACATTATACACAGGAGTTCTGTATATAGTGTATAGTGTACAGGTAATACATTGATCACCGGTCACATTATACACAGGAACTCTGTATATAGTGTACAGATAATACACTGACTCACCAGTGACATTATACACAGGAGCTCTGTATACAGTGTCAGTGTACATGTAATACATTGATCATCAGTGACATTATACACAGGAGCTCTGTATATAGTGTTTCATGTAAGTGCACAGGTAACATTCTGACTTACCAGTGACTAAAGATGGGTGAACCCGAACAGCAAAATTTGGTGTCCGTACCGAACACCTACTGTTTGTGCATGGACACCAAACACTGACTTCACCAGGTATGTCCGTGTTACTGTTCGGTGCAGCAGCAAACACTGCTTCTGATTGGCAGTAAAATCATTACCACTGGTCAGACAGTCGCGGTTCCCACGCTGTCAAATGACAGCGTGAGCCCGCAGCTGTGGTCGGAGGTCTAAAATTTACCTCCAGTCACTGGTGTTGGTTGGTGGGACGAAGATGGGGGCGCATAGGGCCCAATATGGGGAACCTTATTAATTAAAGAGGCCAGGTTGAGAGACTTAATTACTGTATGGAGGCCAAAATAAGGAACCGGGACATTGGAAAATCGTCCAGTGTCCCGGTGCTCCAGTCTGATCTGGGTGAGCATTTCCTCTGCCCTTGTTCTTCTTTAAGTCCCGGTAAGACCCTATTGTGCTTTTTATCTTCCATGAGTCCTTTATAATATCGAATCTATGGCTTATCACATAGATGAGCTATCAATTTTTTTACTCCAAATTTTTCCTAATTCAATAACTGGAAATTGTCATTATCTGTCAAGTTACAGTTATAGAGCTGTTATTCAACACAACACTTGCCTTTGCAACCTCTTATTTCTTTGCTGTTGGTACTTTCTTGCAAGTCGTTTGTCTTGATGCCTATGCTGCTGTAATCACAGGACTGCCTTAATTAGCAAGATCTCTGTGCAGTTTGTCAGCTAGAAATTCCCTCTTGGGAAGATGTTTAAAGGTACCGTCACACATAACAATTTCTTTAATGATATCGTTGCTTTTTGTGACGTAGCAACGATATCGTTAACAAAATAGTTCTGTGTGACAGCGACCAACGATCAGGCCCCTGCTGGGAGATCGTTGGTCGCTGGGAATGATCAGGACCTTTTTTTTGGTCGCTGATCACCCGCTGTCATCGCTGAATCGGCGTGTGTGACGCCGATCCAGCGATGTGTTCACTGGTAACCAGGGTAAATATCGGGTTACTAAGCGAAGGGCCGCGCTTAGTAACCCGATATTTACCCTGGTTACCATTGTAAAAGTAAAAAAAAAACAGTACATACTCACATTCCGGTGTCTGTCACGTCCCCCGCCTTCAGCTTCCCTGCACTGACTGTGAGCGCCGGCCATAAAGCACAGCGGTGACGTCACCGCTGTGCTCTGCTTTACGGCCGGCGCTGACACAGTCAGTGCGGGAAGCTGACGGCGGGGGACGTGACAGACACCGGAATGTGAGTATGTACTGTTTTTTTTTACATTTACAATGGTAACCAGGGTAAACATCGGGTTACTAAGCGCGGCCCTGCGCTTAGTAACCCAATGTTTACCCTGGTTACCCGGGGACTTCGGCATCGTTGGTCGCTGGAGAGCTGTCTGTGTGACCGCTCCCCAGCGACCACACAACGACTTACCAACAATCACGGCCAGGTCGTATCGCTGGTCAAGATCGTTGGTAAATCGTTTAGTGTAACGGTACCTTAAGTCATTCAGAACATCTCTTTAATTAATTTATAAATCTACTGCTGTAGACAATAGGAGCTGGGAGAAAGTAAAGGTCTACCATAAGTGAAATCAGCATCTGTTCATGCCCCTTATTGAAATAAATAGAATGTGCAACCAACACATAAATAAAGCTAATAAAGAACATAGAATCCTTATTTTTAATTTCTGGATTAAACACTTTACACACATAGCTTTGAGTGATCACACCAGAACAACGTAACAAAGCCATATGGAACTGATAAAAATGCCTTATATCATTTGTACCGACAAATAAGCCGTCTGTACAGTCTTTTAGTTTTGCTTTTCACAGATTAACAGCTATTTTTTATAGTAAGCTCTTCATTTCTATACTTTAGTTTTCCTCTGTATTGCCAAACATCCCCAATGCTGAACTATGCACATATTTCCCCCTCTTGAATTACAATATTACTGTTATCACAATGAGCTATCAGCACCTTTGTTGGAATTTGTGCAAGCTATTGGTCTGTAGCCAGTATGATTAAATCAGACAGGCAGGTGCAACAGTGTGAATGGGCCATTGTGGATCAAATACATAATGGGCTGAGACGCTTGCCTGAGAAATAGCATTTGTTTCCTTAAATGGATCAGATGAACGGTTTTCCTAAATTACTGTAACTCGCTCGGTCCTTGGAAATAATTCCACAGACCTATGTATATCCTACATTCTTACATAGAATCTTCACTAGACGCTTCCAAGTCTGTGGAAGTGAATTCATGATTTTATTGCTTTCTTTTTAAATGTTGCAATGATTTATATTTCTCACTTATTTTCATTATTACCAGTATAAGCAGGTGGTTAGAGAAAGTGTGCTTTATGCTAGCTATATTAAATGGCATTTAATGGTCCAGAATTATCTATGAACTAATACAGTTATCTTGATGGTAAGTGAGTGTGGCGCAATTTGAATTCTCCAAATTGCCTAAATTTGGCTAGGAAATTGGATTTGCATGTAAGAAAACATTTCTGTTACTCACCAGTCCCATCAGGTAGCCCCGCTCTGGTCTGATCGTCTTTATTGGTCTGGTCACCAGTATGGTCTTCAGTTGGCCATCGTCAGCATCTTCCAGCTTCGACATCTTCGGTATTTCCTGCACTGACTACATTGCACATTATGATATTGTATGCATACATTGCATGGTGTCATGATCTCAGACCTAGTCAGTGCATGATATGCCGAGGATGCCGGGGGTACCGGAAAATTCTGAGGGTGCTGAATGCTCGGAGATGCTGAAGCTTGCCTAGAGAATAGTACATCAGTAACCACACCAAAGAAGCTGACCAGACTATACACATACAGTCATGGCCAAAATTTTTGAGAATTACACCAAAATTATATTTTCACATGATCTGCTGCCCTCTGGTTTTTATTAGTGTTTGTCTGATGTTTATATCACATACAGAAATATAATTGCAATCATATTATGAGTACCAATAGGTTATATTGACAGTTAGAATGAGTTAATGCAGCAAGTCAATATTTGCAGTGTTGACCCTTCTTCTTCAAGACCTCTGCAATTCTCCCTGGCATGCTCTCAATCAACTTCTGGACCAAATCCTGACTGATAGCCATCCATTCTTGCATAATCAGTGCTTGCATTTTGCCAGAATTTGTTGGTTTTTGTTTGTCCACCCGTCTCTTGATGATTGACCACAAGGTCTCAATGGGATTAAGATCTGGGGAGTTTCCAGGCCATGGACCCAAAATCTCTATGTTTTGTTAAATGAGCCATTTAGTTATCACCTTTGCTTTATGGCAAGGTGCTCCATCATGCTGGAAAAGGCATTGTTGGGTGCCAAACTGCTCTTGGACGGTTGGGAGAAGTTGCTCTTGGAGGACATTCTGGTACCATTCTTTATTCATGGCTGTGTTTTTAGGCAAGACTGTGAGTGAACCGATTCCCTTGGCTGAGAAGCAACCCCATACATGAATGGTTTCAGGATGCTTTACAGTTGGCATGAGACAAGACTGGTGGGAGCGCTCACCTCTTCTTCTCCGAATAAGCTGTTTTCCAGATGTCCCAAACAATCGAAAAGGGGATTCATCAGAGAAAATGACTTTGCCCCAGTCCTCAGCAGTACACTCCCTGTACCATTTGCAGAATATCAGTCGGTCCCTGATGTTTTTTCTGGAGAGAAGTAGCTTCTTTGCTGCCTTCCTTGAAACCAGGCCTTGCTCAAAGAGTCTCCGCCTCACAGTGCGTGCAGAAGCACTCACACCAGCCTGCTGCCATTCCTGAGCAAGCTCGGCACTGCTGGTAGTCCGATCCCACAGCTGAAACAGTTTTAAGATATGGTCCTGGTGCTTGCTGGTCTTTCTTGGGTGCCCTGGAGCCTTTTTGACAACAATGGAAGCTCTCTCCTTGAAGTTCTTGATGATGCAATAGATTGTTCACTGAGGTGTAATCTTTGTAGCTGCGATACTCTTCCCTGTAAGGGTACCGTTACACTATACGATTTACCAACGATCACAACCAGTGATACGACCTGGCCGTGATCGTTGGTAAGTCGTTGTGTGGTCGCTGGAGAGCTGTCACACAGACAGCTCTCCAGCGACCAATGATGCCGAGGTCCCCGGGTAACCAGGGTAAACATCGGGTTACTAAGCGCAGGGCCGTGCTTAGTAACCCGATGTTTACCCTGGTTACCAGCGTAAAAAAAAAACAAACACTACATACTTACATTCCGGTGTCTGTCCCTTGCCGTCTGCTTCCCGCACTGACTGACTGCCGGCCGTAAAGTGAAAGCACAGCACAGCGGTGACATCACCGCTGTGCCGCTGTGCTCTGCTTTCACTTTATGGCCGGCAGTCAGTCAGTGCGGGAAAGCAGACGGCAAGGGACCTGACGGACACCGAAATGTAAGTATGTAGTGTTTGTTTTTTTTTACATTTACGATGGTAACCAGGATAAACATCGGGTTACTAAGCGTGGCCCTGCGCTTAGTAACCCGATGTTTACCCTGGTTAAAAGCGAACACATCGCTGGATGGGTGTCACACACACCGATCCAGCGATGACAGCGGGAGATCCAGCGACGAAAGAAAGTTCCAAATGATCTGCTACGACGTACGATTCTCAGCAGGATCCCTGATCGCTGCTGCGTGTCAGGCACAGTGATATCGTATGGATATCGCTGGAACGTCACGGATCGTACCGTCGTAGCGACAAAAGTGCCACTGTGAGACGGTACCCTTAGGCCATTTTTGTGCAGTGCAATGATGGCTGCACATGTTTCTTTAGAGATAACCATGGTTAACTGAAGAGAAACAATGATACCAAGCACCAGCCTCCTTTTAAAGTGTCCAGTGATGTCATTCTTACTTAATCATGACTGATTGATCGCCAGCCCTGTCCTCATCAACACCCACACCTGTGTTAATGGATCAATCACTAAAACGATGTTAGCTGCTCCTTTTAAGGCAGGACTGCAATGATGTTGAAATGTGTTTTGGGGGTTAAAGTTCATTTTCTGGGCAAATATTGACTTTGCAAGTACAGTAATTACTGTTAAGCTGATCACTCTGACATTCAGGAGTATATGCAAATTGCCATTAGAAAAAATGAAGCAGTAGACTTTGGAAAAATTAATATTTGTCTCATTCTCAAAATTTTTGTCCATGACTGTATATGTTTTTTTTAATTTTGTTTAGTCGCCAAAAAAAGAAATCTGATTTTGGGCACTCCAATTTTTTTCTATGCAAATTGCCTCTTTAGAAAGGAAGAGGGCTTGAACTTCGGTGCCACCTACTGGAAGTAACAAACCTAAAACTCAGTACTGATCCTTGAATCAGCCTTTTCCATATAACCTAGGATAAGAGCCAAATCAGAATCTCAATCTGCAGACATGTGTTTCAGGGTGTTGTGCCTCCTCAGTGCAAAGCATGAGATCTGATTTGGTTGTGTGAAAGGCCACTGACTGAGGTCTAAGGGGTAATGATTATCCTTGTGGTGAGTGAAATGCTGGATTTGCTTGTGTAAAGAGACTTATAGGCCATGCAATGCTCCTCTAGGAAATTAAAAATGTAAATTTACTCTTCAGTGAGGTAGAGGACTTGATCTCTAGTGCCACCTACTAGAATTAGCAGTCCCAAAAGTCAATATCAACCCTTACACTGGCACATCAGGCATTACTCTCCACAAAAACAAATGGTAACCTTTAGACCTAAAATTTTTGAGGAAATTTAAAGTTAATTCAATTCACCTTTAAACCATTAGATTTTCCCTACTGTTTCTAACAAGATGTAGTATTGGTATACAGTTTTTTTCTTCTCCAAAGTTGAGGGAGTAGTAGTGATCAGAGCCCTATTTGTTGTACAGTGTTACAATACTCCTGTACAATAGAGTTGACACCTGTCACTAAAACATCTGTCCTTAAAAGGCTCTGTTGCCTCTGACTCAACCTGCACAGTAAAGCGGCAAAGTTAACTTCAGAAAACATGAGGTTTCAAGCTTCAATAATATGTTTACAATAAAAACATATGCATATCTGAGGATACATACTTCTTAAAGCACTACTTTTTTATTTCACTGCCGGAGTAGTGCTTCTAATTTAAGATCCCTGCCCCAAGTTTTATCTCACTTGTTGGCATCTTTACCTTCTATCACCGTCGCTCCTGACGGTCTCCAGCAATTTGTGCCCTGCCGGATTCCTCCAGCGTTTCATGGAGCAAACCAGAGGTCAGCATTCAATACAAGCCCATTAGAGCTTAGTTCTGGCTCTCATAGACTTGGAAACATGAGGAAAAAAACGAAACAAGGTCCAAAATAAAGTACATATAACAATGTTTATTAAAATATATGGTAGAGTGGAACGGTGGAAAGAATACCATAAAAAGCACTACACCAGGGACATATAAATGGCACTAAGAAAAAATCATACATATTACCAAAGTGGAGGTTCAGCATATATGTGCATACCTGTGTATGTATGCCATATGGATATAAGTAACAGACATACCAAATCTATAATATAAAGTGCATGTGCAACATAGATAAAATGGTGGCAAAAACCTAATAGAGAAAATTACTGGCGCTAAGTAAGGCCAATGCGTAACATAGTAAACATGGTGACCCGTGAAATATAGAGCAGTATGCGGGCAGAAGACTAAAATGAAAACAAGGCCAGAGCCACTTGGTATTTACCTGCTATGTGAAACTAAAGTCCCTGGGATGTGCTGAGCCCCGACGCGCGTTTCGGCGTCTGCCAGCGTCAGGGGATGACTTGCATTGAGAGCTTGTGACATAACTTCTGATTTCCGGCCAGTTAGAAGTTGCGGTCACGAGATGGTGCCATGGGACTGGAGCAGAGATGAAAAAAGGTGACACCACTCCAGTTCTGAAAAAAAAAACACTGGAGTGGTGCTTTAATATACTGATCATAAAGAGGACGCAGCATTTCTGTTGCACCACATCTCTTTCATATTGGCTGTGCAGGGAATTACAGTGTAGGCCTAGTCAAGTGAATAGGGAATAGTTCAGTTTTGGCAACAGCGAAGATAACAGAAGAACCACTGCGCATAGAAAAATTAGAAAGGGATAAAGTGCTAAACCAGTGCTGGGTCATCTTCATTCTTACGACTGTTAAAGGTCAAAGAAGTTGAACGGTCACCGATCATGTCATCGAATCATGCCATATCCGAGTGATATACTATTAGTTCATGTGATGAGAAAATTCCTATAAACATTGTCTCCAGGACATCATGTCATGTGTTATGATCCTATACACAAAGTTTGGTTTATTACTTCAATCTTGAAATCGAAACATCCCGATGAAGAATACAGGCATTATTCAAGAAAAAACTACCCAATTTTGTAAAATTAGGTAAATAATTTGCTAAATGCACTACGCGTTCAGAAAACTGAATTATGCAGGATTTGCAAATCATTATATTGCTGCTGTGGTTGTGTTTGAACAGGTGCTTTTGATTTAGACAGCCGTAGGATATGACTTGGAGGAGATATGATCACATGTTGACCTCATGACACTATTGCATCAGAGCGGTCTTACATTTTCTGATCAAAGGTTCCTTTTGAGACTGCTAGACAAGTGATTGACTGGTAGATGAAAGTTGATCGCTATAAATAGACATACATTATGAGCTGAATGGACCATGCATTCTGACATTAAACATTTAGAAGAGCTAAACTATAAGAGCTATTTCTATATGTTGAGACCGATTGCATACTTTTGCTTCATTGAAAGCGCAATAAGCCAAATCTAATCACCATGTTCATAAATTTGGGTTTATTTGTGCAACTTTTCTCAATATTTAAAAGCCTGCATCATGTTATACTATTTATATCCTGCACAGAGAAAAAAATATATATAATGGAATAATTTATGCAAAAAAAGGAACAAAATTCCATCTCCCTGTGACACAGACCAACTGAAAAGGTTAAGGAGACTGGTTGGAAACTGTTAACTCAACGGTTGGTTTCCATTGACAGATTTTGCACTAATGATCCTGCTTGGTCGACAAAACCTACAAGAAACAAATTGATCATAAACCCTGTTGTAACTAAATAAGAAAAAAAGCAAAAGTGCATAGGGTACTTAGAAAACAGTGTTTTTGATTAAAAAAAAAAAAAGCATAAAAGCCAACCCACCATCAGCAAGGTGACTCTGTTCAGGTTGGTCCTACACTGTCTAATATTAAAAACCTTTCCATGTGTCAGCGTTGACCTCAATGTCTAAAAGGGCAAACAAAGGACAAGGTCCCAAACTGTGGACACCAGCCATGGGAAGCTATTTTAATATAATATCCAGGTCAGGGAATGGAGGCCATGTCCTGGCTTGCACAAAATGCAAAAATACAAAGAAAAAACACCAAAAAATTGAGCTTGGGTTTAAATTGGTATACATGCAGCACATAAATTCACATTGGCCATTAAACAGACAAAACTTACAAGAAACAAAATATCATAAACCTTGCTGTGGCTAAAAAAGTAAAAAAGCAAAAAGTCCATTTAAATAACAAAGGGGTTCATAGTAAACACTGTTTTTGATTTTAAAAAAAGCATAAACGCCATTCCACCATCAGCAAGGTGACCCTGTTTGGGATGGTCCTACACTCTCTAAAATTAAAACCAGTGTTTACTAAGAACTCTGTGTTATTTAAATGCACTTTTGCTTTTTTACTTATTTAGTTAAAGTAGGGTATATGATCATTTTGTTCCTTGTAGGTTTTGTCTGTTTAATGGCCAATATGAGCATGTGTTTATGTGCTGCGACTTAAACCCAAGCTCAATTTTTTTTTTAGAAAAATTAATAAGATTCACACATTTCTATGAACTAGACGATCAATATCATCAGTATATAACTAGTGGACACCCCCTGTAAGTTAAAGATTTCTCAAATAACCTATAGTAGAATAATAGCAAATTTTGTAATAATAACCTGTTCTTTCCATAATCAACGATTGTCATCTACTAATTTGATAAATCCTGGATTTGATAGTTTCCATTTACAGATTCCAGAACCTCGTTTTTCTTTTTATTTTGTGTATTACCGACGTCAAACAACCTCCTACCTCTCGATTACAGTTGGTTTGTGTGACAGCAATTTACTTTCCTCACCTGCTTTCTTAGTATCCTCAAATTACACATTAATTGTAATAGAAGGACAAGGCATGGACTCAATTGCGACAATACATAAAAGGAAATCATGTTTGCAATTACATGCCATGAGTAGCCTGCAAAAGATGCCAAGCAACGCGCATGGTATTGTAGAGCTTTAATGTATATTTCCTGCTGCACATGGAATTTCTGTACAAACATCTTTTGTGATATTATTTTCATCTGTTCATCTTAGGGATTTTTTGCTATTCTACTGGAGCTCTGGCATTGTTTAGGTCAGTAGTCTCCATTATAAGTCAAGGGATCCTTCAACTATCGTTGAGATCCATTTGAAGATCTACCACTGATAATTCCATTAAAAAATCAGAACAGAGAAAAAGTATTGGGTTCTGTTGTAAAATGGGTATTCCTATCCAAACTATTCATAGTTGAGATGAGAATACTCATATGTGGTGGCCAGAGTTGGCGAGACATGCCACATATAGACACGTATTACCATCTTTCAATGAGATTGGAATACTTTGCACTTTCTATGTGTTTCTTGGGTATTGTTCGATGGATTCCCATGAATGTAATGATACCAGTTGACGTCTTTGGACTTAGGTTTGTGTTTTTGAATTGTTATATAACTCCTTGTTAATTTCCACCATTGTTGATATTGCATGCAGACAATTAACCTAACTTCATAACCACACAACCTGAAATATAGCCACAGAATCCCAAATTTTATTTCAATTATTATGTATTCAATCAATGTACCGAACAAAAACATCACCAATGGCAGTTTTTCATCAAAACATTTTGATATTATTGCATTCTTGAGCAGTGTGGACCATGAAGATTCAAAGCAACCAAGGTTGACATCAAGATCTTGCAACGCGCAAAGGCGTCCAAGGCCTGGTTGCACCCAGAAGTCCTTGCCCAACCTAAAATGAAGAGGCTGGAGATTGCTACACTCAACACTGGAAAGAGGAGGTACGGAGGACTGGATGGAGGGAAGCAAGCAATAGAGGTGGCAGAAAAGGTGAGCCATGAGATGAGTATTGGGGGGGAGGTTAACCTTTTACCAGCCCTCTACAAATTGCATGGATTAAATTACAAAAATTCCGTATTCTGATTAATAAAAATTTTGGTAAAATTTGCATAGAATTAAATTCCACTCAAATAAATTCTCAAATACCGGCACCAGATCTCCTGTTTGCTGCTGCCACAAAGCGCCTCATCAGCCTGCACAGATACCAGTCAACTTAGGCTACTTTCAGGTTTTTTGATTCAGGCTAAATCCGGCGAATGGTGGAAAAACTGGATCCGGCGCAGATTGTGAAAGACTGATGTGACGGATCCGTTTTTTTGACGGATCCGGCTAGCCTATCTAGATTATTGGATAAAAAAAAATTGGAGCATGCTCAGTTTAAAAAACCGGATCAGGCCGCCGGATCCGCCATTTTCTGCATCCGGCACCTTCCGGCCCCCATAGGCTTCCATTCTAGCAAACAGCCGGAAGTGCTGGATCCGTCGCTTCAGGCTTTTTCGCCGGAGACAAAAAACGTTACAGTAGACGTTTTTTCCAGATGCCGGAATCGAGTGTACGCCGGATCCGGCATCAAACCGGAAGGAACGCTGGGCCATCCGGTGCAATCCGGCGCTAATACAAGTCAATGGGGGAAAAAACGCATCCGGTTTTTCTTTTTTCCGGTTCCGGCTTAGCCTGAAACAAAAAACTGATGTGTGAAAGCAGCCTTAGAGGAGTTCGGGTGTTCACCAAGCACAAATGTTCAAGCAAGAGTCCAGAAAGAGAAAAAAGATGGCACTCACCCTCCAAATAAAACGGTTCTTTATTTCATCTTATAAAACAATGGCAGCGGACAATAGTAGAAAACTTTTTTGGAAGTTTTCCACCATTCTGCCATTGTTTTATAAGATTAAATAAAGGATCGTTTTATTTGGAGGGTGAGTGTGATATTGTTCCTACTGGAATCCTATTAATATATTATATTAATTAGCCTATAATTGTTTCTTGAGTTGTTGTGACACATTCTTGTATACGATAATAAATGAATAGTAGGAATATTTGCCAATTTGTTTTATTTTTCCTTAGATTCATTGGAGAAATCGATAATGGGCAAACCCTTCAAGCTTATAATAAACCTACATTAGAAGCATTAGTCCCACCTACATTGCTGTTCTCATATTAGTATTTTCTAGGGGCTTGGACGGCAGTCATGTGTTTTGGACGGCAGTCGTTGTGTTTTTGCTATACCCCTCTGCTGCTCCATTTAGCTGAAGATAAACAACTTATAAAATATAGTTGCCCTTTAATGTGAAATGAGATCTATTTTCCATACAGCTTTGCTTACAGTACTGACGCTCACCATGATCACAGCACCCGGCAATGGAAACTTGGACTGAGTTACAACTTAATATCATAATGTAAAAGATGAGGAGACCCTTGAGCTGCCATGTTTATCGTTGCAACCGCAGAGGGGATTGTATTACTGAGAAGGTTAATGAATGCCGCTTTCCAAGCAGAACCAGCTGAAGAGATGTCGGCACTGTGATTACAGAAGCCAAGCTCCATGGCCGACAGTGCTAAACTGTATGTAGTCAATGTTTCCATAGAATATAAAACAATAGGTAATGGAAAAGTAAGACTATATACATATGTAATATCTGGTATTACAAGGCAATCCAGTGTGCAAGCATTCATCTTGCTCGTGGCTTAGCTGTGCTGTAAGAGCTTAACATTGCGACTATGTTTAATGATAATTATTTCTCAGGAGCAAAATATTGATCTAGAATTATCAAAAAAAAATGACCGGCACTTCCAAACAGAAAAAGGCAAATGTGAACAGGTGCAAGCTAAGAGAGCCACTCTTATGTAACTAACAAATTAAAGCAGCACTCTAAAAATGCTATGATATGTAAATATTGAATATATGAAATTGGAACTTCATTATTGCTGTAGAAAATTATTTTACTTAGTGCATAAATCGGGCAATTTGTTTGAGCCCAACAGCCAGCGACAAGGCGTACCCCTTTGTTGGAACCAACAAGATGCCTCACCAGGGCTCTAAACCTATAATTATATGATCAGGTCAGATCAAGCTCTAATTTGTTCATTTGTTAGTTGGTTTTCTTAGTTTGCACCTGTTGATATTTGTCTTTTTCTGTGTGGAAGTGGAAGTGCAGGTCATTTTTTTTTATTTTTGTAATGCATGCACTGTGACAGAGCGCTCGACCCATCAGGTTTAGGGTCCCAACAAATGGGTACGCCTTGTCGCTGGCTGTTGGGCTCACACTAATTGGCCAATGTATGCGCTAACTACCTTCATTTTTTAACATATTTTCTACTGCAGTTATGCAGTTCCAAATTCATATACTCAATGTTTACATATTATAGTGCTTTAGAGTGCAGCTTTAATTTGTTTGTTCGAAATAAAGATCTAGACGCAAGTATGGCAGCTTCATATATTCTATATGTGCATACAAGACCATCTACAAGACCCGTTCTATTTTCTGATAATGAGATGATTTTCTAATTGGGATCTCAGCCTCCTCCAATAGTAAAACACCAACACTGATATTACCGCCATATGGTGACATATAGTGGTAGATACCAGTCCTGTAGAACATATAAGAGATTACAGAATAGTTATAGATAGTGACTTACAGCTGACGTTCTTTCTAATTGAGTCATTCACTTTTCCCGTCTTTTCCATCTCGCCCAGACCGATATGACAACTTCTCCAGCCACGTCTCGTCTGCAGAGATTACAACAAAGACATATTTGAATTCTTACATTTCCAGCACCGTCCCCATCTTCTCATTTGAATATGTATTTTTGCTTCTTTCTTGTGATACATGAGGCTTCATCTTTATCCCCCTGTCTTCCTTCCTTTGTTTTGCTGAGATCAGGTGATACGGGTGGTAAAATAAGAGAAATAAGTATCTGTCTTTACGCAGCTGCATGATTATATGTAGCTGTGTAACTATGCATTGATGTCCTTTGTGGACATTTTTTTCACTTAAATGCATGTAGCTTATTTTTTGGATTATAAGATGCACTTTTTTCCCCTAATGGGGGTGCGTCTTATAATGCGGCTATACCTTATCAGCCGCAAAGATACAAAAGAGCACAGTGAGGTAAAAAATACTCTGCTGTAAAAAAAAATCACAGTAATAAGCAAGTGCTAGTCAAAAGATGGAAAAACAGGGTATTTAGTTGATACGTTTTTTTGCAAAAAAATGTATACTAAGCTGCTCCACCAATCGTCAAGGTATACCCATAAAGAGCAGTCCTACCTAATGTATTTAAACCCTATCTGATGTATTTAAAAACCTGATCATCTGTATAGTACCAGTATAAGCAGGGTTCAGAGAGGGAATTTTCATGTGGACATGCTGGATGGAACAGCTTTGATGCAAATGACCCATAAGGAGTGGTGGACTCCCCAGTCTTGTAGAAACAAGACAACAATTACAGAACCAGAAACACATGGGCTACTTGCACAATGAACAAGTCTGTAGCTTAGTATACATTTTTTTGCAAAAAAAGTATCAACTAAATACCCTGTTTTTTTCCATCTTTTGACTAGCACTTGCTTATTACTGTGATTTTTTTTTACAACAGAGTAACATAGTAACATAGTTAGTAAGGCCGAAAAAAGACATTTGTCCATCCAGTTCAGCCTATATTCCATCATAATAAATCCCCAGATCTACGTCCTTCTACAGAACCTAATAATTGTATGATACAATATTGTTCTGCTCCAGGAAGACATCCAGGCCTCTCTTGAACCCCTCGACTGAGTTCGCCATCACCACCTCCTCAGGCAAGCAATTCCAGATTCTCACTGCCCTAACAGTAAAGAATCCTCTTCTATGTTGGTGGAAAAACCTTCTCTCCTCCAGACGCAAAGAATGCCCCCTTGTGCCCGTCACCTTCCTTGGTATAAACAGATCCTCAGCGAGATATTTGTATTGTCCCCTTATATACTTATACATGGTTATTAGATCGCCCCTCAGTCGTCTTTTTTCTAGACTAAATAATCCTAATTTCGCTAATCTATCTGGGTATTGTAGTTCTCCCATCCCCTTTATTAATTTTGTTGCCCTCCTTTGTACTCTCTCTAGTTCCATTATATCCTTCCTGAGCACCGGTGCCCAAAACTGGACACAGTACTCCATGTGCGGTCTAACTAGGGATTTGTACAGAGGCAGTATAATGCTCTCATCATGTGTATCCAGACCTCTTTTAATGCACCCCATGATCCTGTTTGCCTTGGCAGCTGCTGCCTGGCACTGGCTGCTCCAGGTAAGTTTATCATTAACTAGGATCCCCAAGTCCTTCTCCCTGTCAGATTTACCCAGTGGTTTCCCGTTCAGTGTGTAATGGTGATATTGATTCCCTCTTCCCATGTGTATAACCTTACATTTATCATTGTTAAACCTCATCTGCCACCTTTCAGCCCAAGTTTCCAACTTATCCAGATCCATCTGTAGCAGAATACTATCTTCTCTTGTATTAACTGCTTTACATAGTTTTGTATCATCTGCAAATATCGATATTTTACTGTGTAAACCTTCTACCAGATCATTAATGAATATGTTGAAGAGAACAGGTCCCAATACTGACCCCTGCGGTACCCCACTGGTCACAGCGACCCAGTTAGAGACTATACCATTTATAACCACCCTCTGCTTTCTATCACTAAGCCAGTTACTAACCCATTTACACACATTTTCCCCCAGACCAAGCATTCTCATTTTGTGTACCAACCTCTTGTGCGGCACGGTATCAAACGCTTTGGAAAAATCGAGATATACCACGTCCAATGACTCACCGTGGTCCAGTCTATAGCTTACCTCTTCATAAAAACTGATTAGATTGGTTTGACAGGAGCGATTTCTCATAAACCCATGCTGATATGGAGTTAAACAGTTATTCTCATTGAGATAATCCAGAATAACATCCCTCAGAAACCCTTCAGTATTTTTGACCTCACTGTGCTCTTTTGTGTCTTCAAGTTTCTTGGTGGTGTGTGTGACCAGGTTCCTACAGACTTGTTCATTGTGCAAGTAGCCCATGTGTTTCTGGTTCTTACCAGCCGGGGTGGAGCAGGGTCCCATGGTCACTGCTGGAGGAAGCAAGAGTGGAATCTTGTTGCAGGCGGCAGGCTGGGATGAAGGGCTGTCCGGATGTACGCCCCTGTGGGTGTTCGGTGGTGCGGGGCTCTGCCGACATTTAGTGAAATCCCAGAGCCCCCCGCACTTACATGGTTTACTGTTATGACCTGGTGGTCAGGACAATAATGGACCTGGTGGTTAAGAGCACACGGAATGACCTGATAGTTACTGATAATAAGGACGAGCTCTGGGACGTGGGAACTCTGCTGACCGCAATCCCTAAACCTATCAAACACACTAGAAATAGCCGTGGATTGCGCCTAACGCTCCCTATGCAACTCGGCACAGCCTAAGAAACTAGCTAGCCCTGAAGATAGAAAAATAAAGCCTACCTTGCCTCAAAGAAATTCCCCAATGGAAAAGGCAGCCCCCCACATATAATGACTGTGAGTAAAGATGAAAATACAAACACAGAGATGAAATAGATTTAGCAAAGTGAGGCCCGACTTACTGAACAGACCGAAGATAGGAAAGGTTACTTTGCGGTCAGCACAAAAACCTACAAAAAGACCACGCAGAGGGCACAAAAAGACCCTCCGCACCGACTCACGGTGCGGAGGCGCTCCCTCTGCGTCCCAGAGCTTCCAGCAAGCAAGACAACAAATTAAATAGCAAGCTGGACAGAAAAATAGCAAACCAAAGAAATACAAGCTGGAACTTAGCTTCTGATGGGAAGACAGGTCACAAGAACGATCCAGGAGTGAACTAGACCAATACTGGAACATTGACAGGTGGCATGGAGCAAAGATCTAAGTGGAGTTAAATAGAGCAGCAGCTAACGAATTAACCTCGTCACCTGTGAAACTCAGAAACACCCACCAGAGGAAGTCCATGGACAGAACCAGCCGAAGTACCATTCATGACCACAGGAGGGAGCCCGACAACCGAATTCACAACAGTTTACTATGCGGTGGACTCTGTGAAAATGGCTCCTCTCTTGCCTCCTCCAGCAGCGGCTCTGGGACCCCCTTTCACCACAACCACCACCTCCAGTAAGCAATAAGACGCATGGATTATAAGAAGAAAAATTTGAGGTGCATCTTTAATCCGGTGCGTCTTATAATCCGCAAAATATGGTGTTTGGGGGTTAATTTATATGTATCTCAGTTAACTCACTCTGCAGCCAGCAATAGACAGTGCAACATAGAAGCTATAAAATGCAAATGGTGCAAAATTCTAAATAAGATGCAATTGCAAACATCATTTTTTACCCCAAATACGGTATATGCATTTAAGTTTTAAAAAAATGTATTCAGAGTTCTAGTTCTACAAAAATGCATTTTTTTCCTTTGTGCTTGCTGAGTGGGTGGGAATTTTATATCATGATGTAAAAGCTAAGCTGTGAGATTTTAGCCAATCACATTGTGTCCTCTTGAAGCTCCACCTCCCTTCGTGCTGTTTCACAGGTCCAGAGATATAATGCAGCTGCATTCCCCTCCTCCCTCTCTTCTAATTACAGTTCATTTCTAAATGGATTTTCAAGGCTTCTGACCATTTTGAGGCAGAAAAGGAAACACAGACTGCGGGCTACTGGAAGGTGAAGAAAGTGTCATACTATTTTCATAAGATACATTTTACAAAAATAAAATCTAAAACAGAAGACTGCACAAGATTCCACCCAGGGATCAAATAAAATAAAAGTGGTCGCTATTTAGTGTAATTCTCACATGATGTTTTTTTTCCACTAAAGTCATAAGATGCCCGCGAAAACTCTTCAATCACTTGTGCACAAGAGCTTCTTGAAGCGTATTGCTGCCAAGCTTCTGATCGTCACTTACATTTCTTGTGCTATTCCGCAGCTGCTCTTTCTTTAGAAAAACAAATGGGGGCTGTCTAAAAAGGCCTCCTAGCCATCGGGACACTGGTGAGAAATTTCATCCTGCCAGCTGTATTTATTTAGTAAGCTTTGGTGACAAGGCAGTTTTATTTTGTGTGATACAGTGCGGCATTGTGCATTGCCTTTACCCAAACATCCCAGCAGAGACAATGTGACCATGCATCGCCGCTACCCTGCCAGTCGTCCCGCTGCTTTCAACTTTTGCCAGGACTGTGCATTGGTTTACACAAGTCCAAAAATCTAACTGGGGGGGGGGGGAATTCATCTAAACACAAGGGGGAGGGGAATTTAAGAATTCTTTTAAAAGTTACCCCATAAAATGTATGTCACTGTTATTGTATTTGTTGTGGACCTGACAGCCCTTGGGTGTAAAGAGTTGCCATTGTGCATGGTGGGACTGACGTATGAGGGGGGTGTCAGCATCAGCTCAGAACTAAGCAGAACCCGACGATCACATCCTCCCCCCAATTCATTATGCATTGTCCTCTTTCTCACCATCAACCCCCAATTCATTTATAATGTAATGCTTTCTTTCCCATCCCCCACCCGTAATTCATTATGCAATGTCTTCTTTTCCACACTCCCCTCCAATTCATTATAGTGTAATATCCTCTATTTCCTTTCCCAACCCCATTTAATTATAATATACTGCCCTCTCTCCCACCCACCACCACTAATTCATTACAATTTAAGGTCCTCTCTCCTACCCCTTACCACCAATTCATTATAATGTAAGGTCGTCTTTCCACCCCCCCCCCCAATTCATTATAATGTAAGGTCCTCTTTCTCACCCTCCACTCCCAATTCATTATAATGTAAGGTCCTCTTTCCAACCCGCCATCCTCAAATCATTATAACATAAGGTCCTCTCTCCCACCCACCATCCCAATTCATTATAATGTAAGGTCCTCTTTCCAACGCGCCACCCTCAATTCATTATAATGTAAGGTCCTCTCTCCTACCCACCACCCTCAATTTAATATAATGTAAGGTCCTCTCTCCCACCCAACACCCCCATTTCATTAAAATGTAAGGTCCTCTCTCCCACCCACCATCCCAATTGATTATAATGTAAGGTCCTCTTTCCAAGGCACGACCCTCAATTCATTATAATGTCAGGTTCTCTTTCCCACCCACCACCCTCAATTCATTACAATGTAAGGTCCTCTCTCCCACTTCCCAATTCATTATAATGTCAGGTCCTCTTTCCAACCCCCCATCCTCAATTCATTATAATTTAAGGTCCTCTCTCCCACCCACCATCCCAAATCATTATAATTAGTGATGAGCGAATATACTCATTACTCGAGATTTCCTGAGCATGCTCAGGTGTCCTCCGAGTATTTTTTAGTGCTTGGAGATTTAGTTTTCATTGCTGCAGCTGTTAGTCAGCATAAGTACATGTGGGGGTTGCCTGGTTGCTAGGGAATCCCCATGTACTTATGCTGGCTAACAGATGTAAATCATTCAGATGCGGTAATGAAAACTAAATCTCCGAGTACTAAAAAATACTCGGAGGACCCCCGAGCGTGCTCGGGAAATCTCGAGTAATGAGTATATTCGCTCATCACTAATTATAATGTAAGGTCCTCTTTCTAACCCGCCACCCTCAATTCATTATAATGTAAGGTCCTTTCTCCTACCCACCACCCTCATTTTAATATAATGTAAGGTCCTCTCTCCCACCCAATACCCCCATTTCATTATAATGTAAGGTCCAGGCTCCCACCCAACAGGCCCAATTAATTATAATGTAATGTCATCTCCCAACCCCCACCCCCAATTCATTCACTTTAAACAAAAATAAAAGAATAACTTACCTCTCCTGGAGTTCCTCTGCAGCTCTGTTTCCTTCCTCTTGTGTCCAGCACATATATACTAGACGACACAGCTGGTGCAATGACGTCATAAAGAAGGCAATGGGCAGGAAGCCAAAGTGTTAGTGCCAGTGTGCTAGTGCCAGCCTGCGTAATGCATATGTGAACAGAAAAGGCCTAGGACCAGTCCAAAGTTGGAGAGGCAATAGATAGTCAGAGGCTAGCTATCCTAAGACCTAGGAATAGGCTTTTCCAAGGCACCGAGTAGAATGGTGTCATCAAGTGCGACAGTGGCAAGCCCAATTGGCTCTTGGGAGAAAAGACAAGAATGAAGTTAAAAATAAGATTAAAAAAAAAAAGTATGAATTTGAATAATTCCACCTTTCTCCAAAAAGTAAAACCTTAAAAAATGTTCAACTGATTAAAATTTGAAATTATTTAGCTTGTATGGTAAAAGGCGAAAAGCAAGAAAAATTGAAATGCTAGAATTGCAACTTTATGGTAACCTCCCCTTTTAAAAAGATGCAGTAAAAAGGTTCAAAACATTGAGTGCTCACTAAAATGGTAAAAATAGCAAGCTACAACAGATCAAAATGCAAAAAATAACCTCCCATAAAACTAAACTTGAGGGAAAAAAAAGTTACTGGTCTCAGAAAATGGTGATACAAGACATGTTTTTTATTTTTTGCACAAATTTATGATTTTTTTGTAACTAAAATTAACCCCTTAGTGACAGAGCCAATTTGGTACTTAATGACCAGGCCAATTCTTGCAATTCTGACCACTGTCACTTTATGAGGTTATAACTCTGGAACGCTTCAACGGATCCCGCTGATTCTGAGATTGTTTTTTCGAGACATATTGTACTTCATGTTAGTGGTAACATTTCTTCGATATTACTTGCGATTATTTATGAAAAAAACGGAAATATGGCGAAAATTTTTAAAATTTTGCAATTTTCAAACTTTGTATTTTTATGTCCTTAAATCAGAGAGATATGTCATGAAAAATAGTTAATAAATAACATTTCCCACATGTCTACTTTACATCAGCACAATTTTGGAAACAAAATTTTTTTTTGTTAGGGAGTTATAAGGGTTAAAAGTTGACCAGCAATTTCTCATCTTTACAACACCATTTTTTTTTAGGGACCACATCACATTTGAAGTCATTTTGAGGGGTCTATATCATAGAAAATAATGAAGTGTGACACCATTCTAAAAACTACACCCCTAAAGGTTCTCAAAACCACATTCAAGAAGTTTATTAACCCTTTACGTACTTCACAGGAACTGAAACAATGTGGAAGGAAAAAATGAACATTTAACTTTTTTTTGCAAACATCTTAATTCAGAACCATTTTTTTTATTTTCACAAGTGTAAAACAGAAATGTAACCATAAATTTTGTTATGCAATTTCTCCTGAATACGCCAATACCCCATATGTGTGGGTAAACCACTGTTAGGGCGCACCGCAGAACTTAGAAGTGAAGGAGCGCCGTTTGACTTTTTCAATGCAGAATTGGCTGGAATTGAGATCGGACGCCATGTCACGTTTAGAGAGCCCCTGATGTGCCTAAACAGTGGAAACTCCCCACAAGTGACACCATTTTGGAAACTAGACCCCTTAAGGCAGGGGTCCCCAACTCCAGTCCTCAAGGCCCACCAACATGTCATGTTTTCAGGATTTCCTTAGTCTTGCCCAGGTAATAATTGCATTACCTGTGCAATGCAAAGGAAATCCTGAAAACATGACCTGTTGGTGGGCCTTGAGGACTGGAGTTGGGGACCCCTGCCTTAAGAAACTTATCTAGATGTGTGGTGAGCACTTTGAACCCCCAAGTGCTTCACAGAAGTTTATAACGTAGAGCCGTGAAAATAAAAAATCGCTTTTGTTTACACAAAAATGATCTTTTTGCCCACAAATTTTTATTTTCACAAGGGTAACAGGAGAAATTAGACCACAAAAGTTGTTGTGCAATTTCTCCTGAGTACGCTGATACCCAATATGTGGGGGTAAACAACTGTTAGGGCGCACCGCAGAGCTTGGAAGAGAAGGAGTGCCGTTTTACTTTTTCAATGTAGAATTGGCTGGAATTGAGATTGGACGCCATGTCGCGTTTGGAGAGCCCCTGATGTGCCTAAACAGTGGAAACCCCCCACAAGTGACACCATTTTGGAAACTAGACCCCTTAAGGAACTTATCTAGATGTGTGGTGAGCACTTTGAACCCCCAAGTGCTTCACAGAAGTTTATAACGTAGAGCCGTGAAAATAAAAAATCGCTTTTGTTTACACAAAAATGATCTTTTTGCCCACAAATTTTTATTTTCACAAGGGTAACAGGAGAAATTAGACCACAAAAGTTGTTGTGCAATTTCTCCTGAGTACGCTGATACCCAATATGTGGGGGTAAACAACTGTTAGGGCGCACCGCAGAGCTTGGAAGAGAAGGAGTGCCGTTTTACTTTTTCAATGTAGAATTGGCTGGAATTGAGATTGGACGCCATGTCGCGTTTGGAGAGCCCCTGATGTGCCTAAACAGTGGAAACCCCCCACAAGTGACACCATTTTGGAAACTAGACCCCTTAAGGAACTTATCTAGATGTGTGGCGAGCACTTTGAACCCCCATGTGCTTCACAGAAGTTTATAACGTAGAGCCGTGAAAAAAAAAATTGCATTTTTTCTACAAAAATGATCTTTTTGCCCACAAATTTTTATTTTTACAAGGGTAACAGGAGAAATTAGACCACTAAAGTTGTTGTGCAATTTCTCCTGAGTACGTCGATACCCAATATGTGGGGGTAAACCACTGTTTGGGCGCACCGCAGAGCTTGGAAGAGAAAGAGTGCCGTTTTACTTTTTCAATGTAGAATTGGCTGGAATTGAGATCGGACGCCATGTCGCGTTTGGAGAGCCCCTGATGTGCCTAAACAGTAGAAATCCCCCACAAGTGACCCCATTTTGGATACTAGACCCCCCATGGAACTTATCTAGATGTGTGGTGAGAACCTTGAATGCCCAAGTGCTTCACAGAAGTTTATAATGCAGAGCCGTGAAAATAAAAAATATTTTTTTTTTCCACAAAAAAGATTTTTTTAGCCCCCAAGTTTTTATTTTCACAAGGGTAACAAGAGAAATTGGACCCCAAAAGTTGTTGTCCAATTTGTCCTGAGTATGCTGGTACCCCATATGTGGGGGTAAACCACTGTTTGGGCGCACGGCAGAGCTCGGAAGGAAGGAGCGCCGTTTTGGAATGCAGACTTTGATAGAATGGTCTGCGGGTATTATGTTGCGTTTGCAGAGCCCCTGATGTACCTAACCAGTAGAAACCCTCCACAAGTGACCCCATTTTGGAAACTAGACCCCCCAAGGAACTTATCTAGATGTGTGGTGAGAACTTTGAATGCCCAAGTGCTTCACAGATGTTTAGAATGCAGAGTCGTGAAAATAAAAAATATTTTTTTTTTCCACAAAAAAGATATTGTAGCCCCCAAGTTTTTATTTTCACAAAGGTAACAGGAGAAATTGGACTGCAATAGTTGTTGTCCAATTTATCCCGAGTACGCTGATGCACCATATGTGGGGGTAAACCACTGTTTGGGCGCACGGCAGAGCTCGGAAGGGAAGGAGCGCCTTTTTGGAATGCAGACTTTGATAGAATGGTCTGTGGGCATTATGTTGCGATTGCAGAGCCCCTGATGTACCTAAACTGTAGTAACCCCCCACAAGTGACCCCATTTTGGAAACTAGACCCCCCAAGGAACTTATCTAGATGTGTGGTGAGAACTTTGAATGCCCAAGTGCTTCACAGAAGTTTAGAATGCAGAGTCGTGAAAATAAAAAATATTTTTTTTTCCACAAAAAAGATATTGTAGCCCCCAAGTTTTTATTTTCACAAGGGTAACAGGAGAAATTGGACTGCAATAGTTGTTGTCCAATTTATCCCGAGTACGCTGATGCGCCATATGTGGGGGTAAACCACTGTTTGGGCGCACGGCAGAGCTCGGAAGGGAAGGAGCGCCTTTTTGGAATGCAGACTTTGACAGAATGGTCTGTGGGCATTATGTTGCGATTGCAGAGCCCCTGATGTACCTAAACTGTAGTAACCCCCCACAAGTGACCCCATTTTGGAAACTAGACCCCCCAAGGAACTTATCTAGATGTGTGGTGAGAACTTTGAATGCCCAAGTGCTTCACAGAAGTTTAGAATGCAGAGTCGTGAAAATAAAAAATATTTTTTTTTTCACAAAAAAGATTTTGTAGCCCCCAAGTTTTTATTTTCACAAGGGTAACAAGAGAAATTGGACCCCAGAAGTTGTTGTCCAATTTATCCCGAGTACGCTGATGCCCCATATGTGGGGGTAACCCACTGTTTGGGCGCACGGCAGAGCTCAGAAGGGAGGGAGCACCATGTGACTTTTTGAGCGCAAAATTGGCTGTCGTGTTTGGAGACCCCCTGATGTACCTAAACAGTGGAAACCCCCCAATTCTAGCTCCAACCCTAACCCCAACACACCCCTAACCCTAATCCCAACCTGATCCATAATCCTAATCACTAACCCTAACCATAATCACAACCCTTACCCCAAAACAACCCTAATGTCAACCCTAACCATAACCCTAATCAAAACCCTAAATCCAACACACCCCTAATCCTAATCTCAACCCTAACCTCAAACCTAACCCTAATCCCAATACACCCCTAATCACAACCCTAACCTTAACCCTAATCCCAAACCTAACCCTAATCCCAAGCGTAACCCTAATGCCAACCCTAACCCTAATACCAACCCCGGCAGCCGAGACCCCAAAGATTCTCCCGGTGCCGGCCGGCGGGCGCACTGCGCATGCGCCCGCCATTTTGAAGATGGCGGCGCCCACCGGGAGACACGAGGAGCATCGGGGGAGCTAGGTGAGTATTGGGGGGCCACTTGGGACCCCTTTTCTCTGTCCTCCGATGTGCGATCACATCGGAGGACAGAGAAATTAAAAAGAGATCGCTTTTTTTTTTTTTTTTGCGATCGCCGGTAAACGGTTAAAAACCCCCCGAATCATGTTCTCTGGGGTCTCGGCTACCCTCGGCAGCCGAGACCCCGGAGAAAATCGGCCTCTGGGGGGGCGCTATGGACTTTTTCCACAGCGCCGTTAATTAACGGCGCTGTGGTTTAAGTACCCTTAGCGGCCGCCGTTAAAAGGCGTATCGGCGGTCGCTAAGGGGTTAAAAGGACAAAATAAAAACACTATATTAGTTTTGTATGACTATAACCATACTGATCTAAAAATTAATTTTGCAACTTCATTTTTAACACATAATGAATGCTGTTAAAAACAAAACTGAAAAAAAAAAACAATGATGGAATTACATATTTTTCCCGATTTCATTGCGCTTGGAATTTTTCCCATTTACAGTAACGCTTAATGTGAAATGTAATGGTGTCATTCAAAGCGACAACTCTTCTTGCTAACAAAAAGGTCTTAGGTCTGTTCCACACGTCCAGATAATTCCGGTACCGGAAAAATCGGTTCCGGAATTATCCATGTCCGTGTGTCCGTGTGCTTACCGTGAACATCAGTGTGGCACACGTGAACATAGTTTAACAGTTCTCCATAGAAGTTTAAGAGCACCAACTGTCATCTCCTATCTCAGTGCTGAAGCCGCCATTCATATCTTCTCTCCAGCAGCGTTCGCTGGCTAGAAGATATGAAAAATCCTTTTTTTTTTTTTTTTTCGTGTTTAAAATAAAGATCCCTGTCCCCTACGGGAGGTGGAGCCGCATATTCATGACTGTAATCGGCGGCCCCACGTGACCGCTCATACAGGAGAAGGTGCAGCGAGGACAGGACGCTGCGAGGGAGCCGGGTGAGTATTTTATTAACAACGGGGGGGGCACACAGGGGGTGGGAGGGGGGATGGGACAGGGATCTTTATTTTAAGCACGAAAAAAAAAAAAAGGATTTTTCATATCTTCCAGCCAGCGAACGCTGCTGGAGAGAAGATATGAATGGCCGCTTCAGCACCACGTGGGGGGGACAGCGCTTACTGTAGCGCTGTCTCCTGCATGGCACACGGACTGCACACGGACAGCGTCTGTGTGCTGTACGTGTTTTACACGGACCCATTGACTTTAATGGGTCCGTGTAATCCGTGCGCTCCCACGAACACTGACATGTCTCCGTGTTTTGCACACGGACACACGGTCCGTGAAAACACGCTGACATGTGCAGAGACACATTGATTGATTCAATGTGTCTACGTGAGTCAGTGTCTCCGGTATGTGAGGAAACTGTCACCTCACGTATCGGAGCCACTGATGTGTGAAACCGGCCTTATATAGCTAAGTTTATTCATCCTTTCATCCCGCCCTTCCCTTCGCCCTTCATCCCGCCCATTGGCGCCCGTCACATGGTTGCGGGGCACCAAATTTGTCATGACAGCTGGGGGTCTAACAAAAGACCCCCGTGCCTGCCATGACGATACTTCTGTGAACGCAAAAAAAAGTTCACATCACTCCCCATTTTGCCCCATTATATATAAAGCAATTAAAAAAAATAGACATATTTGGTATAGCTGCCTTCACAACTGTCCAATGTATGAAAATATAAATTAAATTAATCCGATCGCTAAAAAATCGAAATGCCATAATTTAAAATTTTTGTCCTCTGCAACATTGCAATAAGAAGCGATTAAAGCATTATATCTACCCCATAATGGTATCAATCAAAACGTCAGCTCAATGCGCCAAAAAATAAGCCATCACACAGCTTCACACTACGAAAATTAAAAATGTAACATACAGTCAAGGAAAATTGCGACAAAAGCAAAATATTTTTTTTTTTAACAAATTTCCGAATTTTTTTTCACCACTTAAATTTAAAAAAAACTATACATGTTTGGTGTCTGCGTTCTCATACTGACTTGGGGAATCATAATAGTAGGTCAGGTTTACCATATAGTGAACATGGTAAGTAAAAAAACAATTGTGGAATTGCACTTTTTTGGCTGTTTCAATGCACTTGGAAGTTTTTTCACCTTTTTCAGTACGCTATATGGTAAAATGAATGGTGTCATTCAAAAGCACAACTCGTAGCAAAAAATAAGTTCTTGTATGGCTATAGGGCCAAAAATAAAAAAAAGTTATAGCTCTTGGAAGAAGGGGAGGGAAAGATGAAACAAAAAAATGTAAAACAGAAAATTGCCACTTAGTGAAGGAGTTCAAAAGTATATGTCGTCTTAATTCTTTTTTTCCCCCATGAATTAATAGCGCATATGAAAACAAGAAACTTTGTAATATAACTCACCGGAAAAATACTTTTCTTTCTCTTTCTAGACTGATCATTAATTTTCAAATTTCTCAAATCTGTCTTGAATGAATACAGGTTTTTCCATTACTGAGATAGGAGATGACAGTTGGTGCTCTTAAACTTCTATGGAGAACTGTTAAACTATGTTCACGTGTTGCGTTTTTGCTGCAAAGTTTAAGCTGTGTTTTAGCTGCTTGCAAAAAGCAGGTTTTGCTTAGTTTTGCTGCATTTTTATTGCTGCGTTTATTGTCAGGGCACATTTGTCTCTTCTGCATGCTGCTAAAGTACAGTGCATAACCGTGCTAACCACTGAGCCACCGGGCTGCCCATATTGGGAAGTTGTCTTGAGAACTGCTGGATGACATACAATAAACTGCTTCCTTGATTACACAAGAAATTACAGCACTTTAAGTGGTGTCTATGCAGACAAATTGATGAATTTAAAGATATTTAATATGCTTTTTTTTTATTAAATGAGAAACATATTTCTTCCATTGTAAAACATAATATTCATCCAGTGCATAATCATAAGTGGAGCCGTCTGGCTCTCATTCATATTCACATCCAGCCTCAGATGCTTCCTGGAGGTTTTATACATGATGATGAGTCACAAGGTAATATTTCATGATGTGCCCACTCTCCTCGCGTGGCCCTGCAAGGGGTTGATGACCTCCGATGTCACCACAGTGAACCTCTGCAATCAACACCTTATCATAAAGTGACTTTATGACCATCAACCAATTTGGTGCAGAGAAAGTTATCTTAAGGGAAACCTGTCACACTGTGCATGCAGTCCTATCTGTGGACACAGAACGATAAGGAGAAGCTGACCAGAATGATATATGGAGTTGTAGGAAAAGATTCAGGATAATGTGCATTTATTTATCAAGGTCCCTGGTGTTTGTATGTATGAGTCTAGTGGACAGTCCGACAGATAAATAACGGCTGTCACTTCATACAAGGAACACTGTCAATCACTGAGTAGGACAGCCCACTGGACTCATACATGACAAGGGCATCAGGGTTTGGACGAGGTCGTAAGTATGGTTTAATTAAGGTTATTAAAAGAATCTGTGTCTTTCTTTCAATTAAAAGACTTTTTTTTCCGGTGTTTGTGTTTTCTTACAATACCATCTTAGAGATGCACCTTTTCTGGGGCGGCTGAAAGCTGATGCTTTTAGCCTGGGGGGGAGGCAGTATCCATGGCCCCTTCCTAGGCTATTAATATCAGCCAGCAGCTGTCTGCATAGCCTTTGCTGGTTATTAATTACAGTGGGACCTCAAGTCAATTTTTTGAGGGGTACCCATTTTAATAGCAGGTAAAGACTAATTATACAGCTGTGAGTTGATATTAATAGCCTGGGAAGCTCCATGGGTATTACCCCCTTCCCAGGCTATAAACATCTGCCCCCAGCCTTCAGCTTTCCCCCTGCTGGTTCCGAAAATTGGGTGGGAGCCCATGTCATTTTCTCCGATAATTAAACTTTTATTAATTAAATACATGCACAGTAAGCTGCACACACACCGTACTAATTGTATTTGTCACAGACATCTATATATCTACCTATTCTATTTGTATTTACTGTATGTGAATAACTAAATAACTAATAACTAAAGCAAATGTTACCATCCACCTCTCGTGTCTCCCCTTTTCCTCATAGTTTGTAAGCTTGCGAGCAGGGCCCTCATTCCTCCTGGTATCTGTTTTGAACTGTATTTCTGTTATGCTGTAATGTCTATTGTCTGTACAACTCCCCTCTATAATTTGTAAAGTGCTGCGGAATATGTTGGCGCTATATAAATAAAAATTATTATTATTATTATTATTATTATTATGTGATCCATCTCTTCTATCCTGTCTGCTCCTGAAATGAAAAAACGGCGTGGGTTCCCCTGTATTTTTGGTAACCAACCAGGCAAAACTCACAGCTGGTTGCTGTTTTTTTTTTAATTATTTAAATAAACAATTTAAAAAGGGGCGTGGGGGTACCCCCATATTTGACAACCAGCCTTGCTGAATCTCACAGCTGGGGGCTGATATTCTCAGGCTGGTAGGGGGGTTAGTTTAACCTGACAGTTTATCAAAAATACAGGGGAACCCACGCTGTTTTTTTTAAATTATTTTCTTACAGGAGTGGCTGATGAATACTCCCATCCACCACTCCTGCTCTCACTGTTATTAGCGGTAGCAGGCGGCAGCTGACACCAGTGACCAGAGGTAAACTGCATACGTCCAATCACAGTTGAGCATTCATGCTGTCTTTTGACAGCGTGGGAACCGCGGCTCTCTGACCTGCGGGGATGATTTCACCACCGATCAGAAGCGCTACACCGGTGTTTCCCGCACTGTCACACAGAGGGGGGGGGGGAAACACCGCCTTTTGTGCTGTGTATGTTCGACTATATTTGGAGATTAAATCAACGATTAAATCAGCGAATATTGCAAATTCGGCGATCGTGAGCCGAACCGAATATTGAAATATTCTCTCATCTCTACTTACTAACCTGCTTATTACCTAACTGATTTCATCCAGCTGCTCCCTAGGTTCGTCAGCATACCACATAATTGCTCCCCATGTGCCATCATGCCAGCTACACCAACACTCGGGGAACATGTATCCTCCCATACCTGGGCTCACTGGGTCCACTTCACAAAGGGAGCTTAGCATTTCTCACTGGGTCCATGTTGGTCTTAGAAGAAAAAAATATAAACTCACCTACCGGCCGCAACATCACTTTTCCTCTGTTGTTTGTGTCCCTCGTCGGTCTCCTTGCTTCCTGTTCTGGTAGGGGATGGTATGTGACCACTGCAGCCAAACAGTCACCACTGATTGACTGCAGCAGAGACTCTCCATCGGTGCCAAATGAAACAGTCTCCTAGCTCTCTCTTCTACTTCAGATGGAACATTGAATCATTTTGAAAATCATCATGGGCTCATTTGTAAACTACAACCCTTGTGAGTGTCATGGGTAGGGTTCAGATGATGCCATGAAAATTTGTTGGTTAGAGTAGAAGATAATGTGTAGTGGTCTCTCTCATCCTATACTTCTATGAATATAAACTATTGACCCAGAAAAGGAACAGGTAAAAAAATGTTTCTCCGAAGTGAGTGCTCCGGCATGTTGTGGCTTCTTGGCAGACTATAGATAAACAATACAGTTGACTCATCTCCGTCTATTAAAGCTTATGAATCTCATATTATCTATTTATTTGCACAGCACTATACCTACAGCCATTGTATTACATACAACCACAGAGCATGAACTGAACTGGTGGAATAGACCAGACACAACGCAAATATTGAGGAAAGGAGTGTCTGTCTAGTAGCGATTGTCAAGGGAATTATGCAAAATGCAACACTTATCCTCATATGAGTTTCTTCCTTGCCATGATGATGGGTTATATCCATATAAAGTCTGGCGCTAAGGTCATCTCCATATCACAGTCCAGCCGATAAAGCGGTGTTAGTAATTCTAGACTGAGAGCAGCTGGGCGGTGCGACATTGGCAAAGCACAGATCTAGTCACGTCGGGAAAGACCATTTCTGACATCACCCAATGTACATGCATGTGAAGTTACGCAATGTTTTATATACATACAGTGAGAATAAAACCACCCGCCCAGACAGCTGCAGTTGCGGATCCGATTCCTTGTGTATGTCCTTGGTGGAATATCATCACCATGGCCTTCTCGTACAAAGGTGTAAATTCTAGATAACTTCCAGCATTTGCTTTTACACGTTAGAGGCTGATCCGGTTTCTCCATGAAAATGCGTCTGTATGGGGGAGATGTGCACGTTACACCGATATATACGTCGTTAACACCGCTTTATATAGAATCGTCGTAAAGGCTGAAGAAAGACACGGGGATAAGGTTGGGATTATCAATATGAGGTTTGGATGAGATCCAATGCTAGCTAAAATATCAACGTGATTATGTATAGATAATATTAAGCAACGGGTTTCTTTTACTGTTTATAGCTGTCATCTTCTGTATACTAGTCAGTATTATATCTAGATACATTACCACAAAATCGAATTTTAGGACTGTAACTGTTGATGAGTGTTAGGCAGGAAAATGTCAGATAAGCTGTGTCTGCCTGTACCCCATGAACAGATTAGGAACAAAACAGATCGCCAAAATAATAAGGGGTAATACTGTAAGGGTGCAGGAAGCAGGCACACCTGGGTTTTGATGCCTCAGGCTGAGGGACACCAACGGTCCATCTGCACACAGTGGGACATTAAATGGACCATATGCTTTTAGCCTAATCTTTCATCCCCGTTCCACATGATGTCTATTGAGAACACCATTTTTTTGCGCTACCATGTTTTATTCTGGATTCATTTTGGTTGAACGGGGGTAGAATGAGGAGAGGCAGTTTATAAAAATTCCAAACCACCCTAATTTCACACAAAGCAAGCTAAACTATATAGATGACAATAGTCAATTTTTGGAACAAAAATTTGGTCACCCGTAGCAGGCCAAGCGGTTTTTAAAAATTTCAAAGCAATGTAATTTCACACAAAGCAGATTAAACTGTATGGTTGACAATAGTCAATATTTGGAAAAACAAAATGTGGTTACCTGTAGCAAGCCAAGTGGTTTTGAAATATTTAAAACCACTTTAATCTCACACAAAGCAGGTTAAAATGTATGGATAAGGCTGGTTTCACACTTAATAATAATCTTTATTTTTATATAGCGCTAACATATTCCGCAGCGCTTTACAGTTTTGCACACATTATCATCACTGTCCCCGATGGGGCTCACAATCTAGATTCCCTATCAGCATGTCTTTGGAATGTGGGAGGAAACCGGAGTGCCCGGAGGAAACCCACGCAAACACGGAGAGAACATACAAACTCTTTGCAGATGTTGTCCTGGGTGGGATTCGAACCCAGGACCCCAGTGCTGCAAGGCTGCAGTGCTATCCACTGAGCCACCGTGCTGCACACTTGCGTTTTTGTCTGCTGCGTTTTTTTTCCCTATATTTAACATTGAAAACGCATGCGTTTTTTTGTGCATGCGTTTGGTCGCGTTTTGCAACGCATGCGTTTTTTTACTGCATGCGTTTTTTTTCTAAAATGCTACTTGTAGTATTTTTAGAAGCGTTTTTTGGACCAAAAAAAAAAAACGCATGCGTTTTCATGCGTTTTTTTTGTGTCAAAAAATGCATTGGAGTCAATGGGGACGCATGCGTTTTTTGGTGCATGCGTTTTTTTATTAAAAACCCTGAAAACACACTAATATGCCATCACCCAACGTAAAGGTGATAAAGGGATCCTAACCCTAACCCTACCCCTACCCCTAACCCTAAGAGATCCTAACCCTACCCCTAACCCTAACCCTAACCCTACCCCTAACCCTAACCCTACCCCTAACCCTACCCCTAACCCTAACCCTAAGGGATCCTAACCCTACCCCTAACCCTAACCCTAACCCCTTTATGGTTAGGGGTAGGGTTAGGGTTAGGGGTAGGGTTAGGATCCCTTAGGGTTAGGGGTAGGGTTAGGGTTAGGGGTAGGGTTAGGGTTAGGGGTAGGGTTAGGGTTAGGGGTAGGGTTAGGATCCCTTAGGGTTAGGGGTAGGGTTAGGGGTAGGGTTAGGGTTAGGATCCCTTTAGGGTTAGGGTTATGATCCCTACCCCTAACCCTACCCCTACCCCTAACCCTAACTATTTCTGTTTATAGTGGGTTTTTTACTTTTTTTTAATGATTGGCAGCTGTCACACATTTCTCAGCATGCGTTTTAAAAACGCAAACGCATGAAAAAACGCATGTAAACGCGGTAAAACGCCGCGTTTTTTACACCACATGCAAAAACGCATGCGTCAAAAAAACGCAGCGTTTGCATGCGTTTACATGCGTTTTTTCACCATGCGTTTTTTTGCGTTTTTTACCGCAAAAACGCACCCAAAAAAACGCAAATGTGAAACCAGCCTAACAATAGTCAATTTTTTTACCCCCAAAAAAATCAGGTCACCTGCAGCAGCTATATATTTATCAATGGACTGCAAAGCCCAAAGCCCTGCCTAGAGGCCACTCTCTCTGCTCCAGCTGCCCCTAGGCTAAATGTAGAATGTATCGTATAGAGACAGCAAAGCACAAGATTAGCCCTAAGAAGGACTTCTAGTATGATAGTTCAGCAAAGTATCACTATTAGAGGACTCTGATTGCTTACATTGTGCACATAGGCCTGAACAACTACTCTCTCCCAACAATAACAACTGTCCCTGCGCTGTGCAATCGCCTCGGTGTGCCAAGCATGGCAGCGCCAGTCCTTTTATAACCTTTGATGAGGTAATGCGGCCAGCCAATCACAGTAATGACACTACCAAGATCACTATGGCATTACAGTTACTGGTAGGCAATTCCTTTATGGTTATTGGTTATGTAAAAGGCGCCAAACATACGGTGAGGGGATTCGAGAATTCAATCCAAGAACCAGCCTATGCTCAATGAGTGCCGAGGACATCCAAGCACATCCGAGCACGCAGATACTCGAAAATAAATGTAAAGAATACAGATAACCAAATCAAGTTTTCTAAAGTTGAGAGTGAGGAGGTGAACATCTTCAGGGCTAGCCTAAAGGTACCTTCACACATAACGATATTGTTAACGATATCGTTGCTATTTGTGACGTAGCAACGATATCGTTAATGAAATCGCTATGTGTGACAGCGACCAACGATCAGGCCCCTGCTGGGAGATCGTTGGTCGCTGAATAAAGTCCAGAACTTTATTTCGTCGCTGGATCTCCCGCTGACATCGCTGGATCGGCGTGTGTGACGACGATCCAGCGATGTCTTCACTGGTAACCAGGGTAAACATCGGGTAACTAAGCGCAGGGCCGCGCTTAGTAACCCGATGTTTACCCTGGTTACCATCCTAAAAGTAAAAAAAAACAAACAGTACATACTTACCTACAGCCGTCTGTCCTCCAGCGCTGTGCTCTGCACTCCTCCTGTACTGGCTGTGAGCCGGAAAGCAGAGCGGTGACGTCACCGCTCTGCTTTCCGGCTCACAGCCAGTACAGGAGGAGAGCAGAGAAGCAGAGCACAGCGCTGGAGGACAGACAGCAGAAGGTAAGTATCTAGTGTTTGTTTTTTTTTACTTTTAGCATGGTAACCAGGGTAAACATCGGGTTACTAAGCGCGGCCCTGCGCTTAGTTACCCGATGTTTACCCTGGTTACCGGCATCGTTGGTCGCTGGAGAGTGGTCTGTGTGACAGCCCTCCAGCGACCAAACAGCGACGCTGCAGCGATCCGGATCGTTGTCGGTATCGCTGCAGCGTCGCTTAATGTGAAGGGGCCTTAAGGTGTGTGCAGCCTCTGCAGATGCACATGGTGGATAAGATTTGGTCATTGTTTGTGCTGTTTGTGCACTACATGATTTGTACTTGAACATTCTGCGACCCTGGTATGTTGTCAGTGTAAAGTACATTATTTTTGCAGTGTCTGGTGATTAGGTGACACTGTGTCTAATATTGGAATTTAGACAACTATATGAAAATGTTATCGACACTAATGTTATGATAATTATCAGGGCAACATAACATACGGTGATTAGAATTGGGCAATGCATGGGGACTATTGTTGAGCATTCCGATACTACAAGTATCGGGTATCGGCCGATATTTGCTATATCGGAATTCCGATACCGAGTTCCGATATTTTTGTGATATCGGAAATCGGTATCGGAGTGTGCGGTGCGTATGGTTCCAAGGGTCTGGAGGAGAGGAAACTTCAGGCCCTGGGATCCATATTAATGTAAAAAATAAAGAATAAAAATAAAAAATATGGCTATACTCACCCCTCCGAAGAACCCTGGCTGTCACCGCTGCGAGCGTCCGCCTCCGTTCCTGAGAATGTAGTGAGTGAAGGACCTTCAATGACGTCTCGGTCAGGTGAGCGGTCACGTGAGCGGACGCTTGCAGCGGTGACAGCCAGGGTCCTTCGGAGGGGTGAGTATAGCCATATTTTTTATTTTTGTTCTTTATTTTTTACATTAATATGGATCCCAGGGCCTGAAGGAGAGTTTCCTCTCCTTCAGACCCTGGGAACCATCCAGGATACCTTCCGATATTTGTGTCCCATTGACTTGTATTGGTATCGGAACTCGGTATCGGAGAGATCCGATATTTTGCCGGTATCGGCCGATACCATCCGATACCGATACGTTCAAATATCGGAAGGTATCGCTCAACACTAATGGGGACTTATGTCTCATCTGGTGAGCTGGATCCACAAAGCCCAAGTCCAGAAGATCAACTCTTATGCAGCATGGACAGATGGTGCTGGTGCAGGAGGGCAGACTAGTAGGTCCATCAATGGCAGAAGGAACAGGAATGACCTGGAACAGCAACTGCAGTAGCTAAACAGGAGCAATGGCAGCTGATGTAATAGAGTTGGAACTCTGGCAACTGGAATAGCAAAACTATAATCTACAAGCTGAGCGGAATCAAACATGTTGCAGATTTGACACAGCAAATAATAATATTTTTTTTATAGCAAAACATTTTATCAATCAGTAGGGACATGTAAACACAACATCAAACATTACAGAATAATATATTATTCAACTAACTAGATGGTGGCCCGATTCTAACGCATCGTGTATTCTAGCATATGTATGTATGTATATAGCAGTCACATAGTATATAGCACAGGCCACGTAGTATATAGAAGCCATGTAGTATATAGCAGACACGCAGTCTGTAACACAGCCACATAGTATATAACACAGCCCACACAATATATAGCACAGTCCACGCAGTATAAAACACAGGCCACGCAGTATATAACACAGGCCAAGCAGTATATAACACAGCCCACATAGTATATAACACAGCCCATGCAGTATATAACACAGGCCACGCAGTATATAACACAGGCCACGCAGTATATAGCACAGGCCACGCAGTATATAACACTGCCCACGTAGTATATAGCAGCCATGCAGTATATAACGCAGCCCACATAATATATAACACAGCCCATGCAGTATATAACACTGCCCACGTAGTATATAACACTGCCCACGCAGTATAAAACACAGCCCATGCAGTATATAATGCAGCCCACGTAATATATAGCACAGCCCACGCAGTATATAACACAGCCCACATAGTATGTAACACAGCCCACGCAGTATATAACACTGCCCACGTAGTATATAGCAGCCACGCAGTATATAACACAGCCCATGAAGTATATAGCAGTGTGGGCACCATATCCCTTTTAAAAAAATAATTAAAATAAAAACACAAATAAAATCACAATGCATCGCTGGGAACAGAAGCTGGCGACAGCCGCGTGCGCATCGGCGGACGACGGAAGGTGAGAGTGGCAGGTTTTTTTGCTTTTTTATTATTTTTAACATTAGATCTTTTTACTATTGATGCTGCATAGGCAGCATCAATAGTAAAATGTTGGTCACACAGGGTTAATATCAGCGTTAACGAAGTGCCATAAACCCTGTTCCAGCGCTGACTGGAAGGGAGTATGGAGCGGGGGCCAGGCACTGACTGGACTGAAGTAGGGAGGGACTAATTCTCGGCCGGACTGTGCCCGTTGCTGATTGGTCGCTGCCTGGTGGCTGCGACCAATCAGCAACACGGGATTTCCGTTACAGACAGACAGACAGACAGAAAGACAGACAGACGGACGGAAGTACCCCTTAGACAATTACATATATACTGTAGATTGTACAAGAGGAGTAATGACCCTGTTCACATGCATACAAGGAAATAGAGGGGACACAAAATATAAAAAAGTGCTTGTTGTATACTGGCCAGCCATAATTATAATAAATAAATTTGGGTATTCGAATAACGCTGCAGGAATCGGTCATCAGCAGTATCTGTATATGTACAGATACAAAGTGCTATTGAGTGCTTAGAGGGTGAAGAAACAGATGACAGCAGGGACCAGATTCTGAGGAAAAGTTAGGAAGAGAGAACAGGGAAGAGTTAGATTAGTGAGGTGAGTTGATTAGACCAGTCTAAAGAAATGTGTCTTGAGAGTACGCTTAAAACTGTGAACAATGAGAATTACTCATATTGTCAGGGTAGTGCATTCCAGAGAACTGATGCAGCTGAACAGAAGTTTTCGATATGGAAGAGGAAGGTTCAGATTATAGAGGATATTAGTCTTAGATCATTTGCAGAACAGTGAGCAGGGGTAGTGTGATAGACAGGGATGAGAAAGTAGATGTAGGAGATGTAGAACGGAAGAAAACTTTTTGGGTGAGAGAAATAAATTTACATTGTACTCTGTAGCTGATAAGCAACCAGTGCAATGACTGGCACAGAGTGGAGGCAATGGTGTAGTGGCTGGTCAGAAAAAAAGATCCCGGCTGCTGTATTCAGGATAGATTGGAGAGGGGAAAGTTTAGTAAGAGAAAGATGGATTAATAGAAAGTTACAATAGTCCAGGTGAGCGCAACAGTAAAAGTAACCAAAGCAACAGAACAGAGTGTGCAATGGTTACTTTATGCAGCAAAGTTGCCACAGCAATATAGCAGAGTTCGAAAGTAAAGCTTGGCCAGTGATTTAGCAGAGTAACCCAGTGACAAGGCACAGGTGTTGAAGAGTTGGGTTTGGTATAATGTCTAAAGACAGAATTGGTGAAGTGAATATCAGAACTGAACCAGTGATAAAGTAGAGTTTACCCAGGTTGGGTTTCCAATAATGCCCAATAAACTTTGTTGGAACAGAGAAGTGACAAGTAGTCCACAGTAGCAGAAAGGACACTTACTACCTGAATACTCAGGTGTCATCTCACTGCCTGAATCTGCACTATATGGCCCAGGAAAATGGCAGCGTGGTGCACAGAAAACCAGCAGAGGAGGATACAGAATGTGAGTAACACATGGGGCATAGGGAGGATTAACAGAATGTACCATAGTGGGCGCCATCCAGCTTAACGCTAGCTCTAGCGAGTCCCAATGCTCGGGAAGTGGATGACAGCCCTGGGTAGAGATCACTGCTTTCTTTACAATGATCATTATGTAACAGAAAACAAAGTGAGGTCATAAATGAAAACCAAAGATAGATCTGTCACCTTGCGGTTACCTGTAGCCAAGCAGAAAGGCTTCTTTCTATTACCTTCCATAGCACGCATGAGCTCAAGAATGAATAGAAACAATGGCACGCCTGTGATAGTTCTGGAGCATGGTCAGCCATGAGCACACTAATATAAATGACTATAGTTTACATATCACTAGGAGACAATAAGCCAACGGCACATGCACTGAAAAGATTATTCCGTCCAGAATAAACACAGGGGAGTTTATATAATTACTGAGGTTTCTATAATTATTAAAATTGGTTTATTTTCTTTTTTTGGTTCCAAATGAAATGTTTAGTGTGGACAGAACATCCAACAACCGGAATTTTAATCCAGCATAATATTATTTTACTCTACGTCATACCGATGCATAGTATTCTAACGGGGCAGGAGCACATATTTTTGTGGTTTGCCCTAAGAGGGTATGGCCAGAAGTAATCAGTAGGGAGTAGCAGTTACTCCCCCATCTTCTACTATAACATTCGATATTATTATTATAAATGGCACCTATTAAGCTGGGTCCTAATACAGATTTTGCATGTAAGCAACACTATGTGTAGGGAAAAATTTAAAAGGGTTGTCTACTAAAAAAACTACAATCATCTACCAGACGCCACAGCTCTGCCGCACTTCCTATAGTGTTCTTCACCGGTGTCCTGACTATGTTTTCCAGCTTCAAGGAAACATGACTGCTGCAGTCAATCAGCGGCTGTTGATTGGCTGCAGCTATCATTTGACGCCCCATGCCACAAGAGGAAATGAGAGACTGGAAGAGGAAAGACAATATACAGAGTATGGAGGAAAGAAAAGTTTGGGTATTTTTGCACCGCCCTGGGCCCTATAATATTTTTTTTTAAACTAGTGGCCAAGCCTTTTAACAATAATTTCCATCCTTGAGTGTAAATGATTTAGATGCGATCGATTTATTTTTATGAAGTGATTGGATTTTCGTGTTTCTCCTGCTGAGCGCCAAACTCCACAACCATATATCTAAATGATAAAGGGTCAGAAGCCACCACTAGAGGGAGCTCAGGAGCCTAATGCATAATCAATATTTAGTTCAACTGATAAAAAATACAGTTAGCTCCCTCTAGTGGCGACTGGCAGCCTGATTCTTTTTCACTTTCGAAGTTTACACAATGCAAAGTATTTGAAGCTCTGTATAATTACGTATAATTATAAAAAATAAAAAAAATAGTTATATAATATTTCTTGAATTTAGCAGCATAACAAAGTTGGCCCAAAAATAACACTATATTAAAATAAAGATTTTGGCACCAATTCATCGTTTGTTTTTTTTTAAATAATTTAATTTATTTATTTTTTGTCTTGTGGTGCTCATTGCCTTTTATACTATTCGAATTCTTTCAAATGCTTCACAAACTATGAGTAAAATAAAAAGAATCTATTTTGTCTTTTTTGACACTTTTTAGTGCAAATGTGGTAAAAAATTGGTACCAAAATATCTGGCATCTATAAAATCAATGGGATTTGGAGTATATTTGCGACAAATGTATTAAACTTATGGAAAAGTTGCAAATAATGAATCAGGTAAAAACATCTTGGAAATCCTAAACAATGGTCCACAAATGGTGAACATAAAAAAATAGGTATACACATATAAATTAGACTTAAAAAAAGGCACAATTGGAAATAGGAATATGGTGCAAACACAAAAAAAAGGCGCAAAACACTAAAACCGGACAAAAACATGCGCGCATGCGATAATAGATCTCACCCACTGGCTTTAATCACTGTATCCCAATCATACCGCCATCGACGTGAACCAGTCTATACGGCAGTTTGATTTTCTGTCTGTGTGGGTCCCAGATGTCGGTGACACATCCCCGGGAGAGGAGACTAAAATGGCGCTTTACTACTTCTGCTTTCTCAGCTATCTGCATAGATGATTGTTATGTAACAAGGATGCAGCAGTCCTTGGTTAAATGATCAGTGGTGATTCTCCGTACTAAGAACATAAGGTACTTTAATGTAAAAAGTTATAAATAACACTTTTTTCACTTTTTTCCTTTTTACTAAAATTATCTCTTTTCCGTTTGCATCACTTACTCAACCTGTAAATCCTTAATCGGTGGCTTATTAGTCATTTGTCAGACGCAGATATTATCAGTGATGTCGATATAGGTGGGGAGACGTCACTGTCCACCATAGGCCCTAATACATTGCTATTCTCCCACGTAATGAAACATTACTACCAGCCACGTAGTATATTGCCCAGTCACGTAGTATAATGCCCAGCCACGTAGTATATTGCCCAGCCACGTAGTATATTGCCCAGTCACGTAGTATATTGCCCAGTCACGTAGTATATTGCCCAGTCACGTAGTATAATGCCGAGTCACATAGTATATTGCCCAGCCACGTAGTATATTGCCCAGCCACGTAGTATATTGCCCAGTCACGTAGTATAATGCCCAGCCACGTAGTATATTGCCCAGCCACGTAGTTTATTGCCCAGTCACGTAGTATAATGCCCAGCCACGTAGTATATTGCCCAGCCACGTAGTATATTGCCCAGCCACGTAGTATATTGCCCAGTCACGTAGTATAATGCCCAGCCACGTAGTATATTGCCCAGCCACGTAGTTTATTGCCCAGTCACGTAGTATAATGCCCAGCCACGTAGTATATTGCCCAGTCACGTAGTATATTGCCCAGCCACATAGTATATTGCCCAGTCACGTAGTATATTGCCAAGCCACGTAGTATATTGCCCAGTCACGTAGTATATTGCCCAGTCACGTAGTATAATGCCGAGTCACATAGTATATTGCCCAGCCACGTAGTATATTGCCCAGCCACATAGTATATTGCCCAGTCACGTAGTATAATGCCCAGCCACGTAGTATATTGCCCAGCCACGTAGTTTATTGCCCAGTCACGTAGTATAATGCCCAGCCACGTAGTATATTGCCCAGTCATGTAGTATATTGCCCAGCCACATAGTATATTGCCCAGTCACGTAGTATATTGCCAAGCCACGTAGTATATTGCCCAGTCACGTATTATATTGCCCAGCCACGTAGTATATTGCCCAGTCACGTAGTATATTGCCCAGTCACGTAGTATATTGCCAAGCCACGTAGTATATTGCCCAGTCACGTATTATATTGCCCAGCCACGTAGTATATTTCCCAACCACGTACTATATTGGCCAGTCACATAGTATATTGTCCAGCCACGTAGTATATTGCCCAGTCACGTATTATATTGCCCAGTCACGTAGTATATTGCCCAGTCACGTAGTATATTGCCCAGTCACGTAGTATATTGCCAAGCCACGTAGTATATTGCCCAGTCACGTATTATATTGCCCAGCCACGTAGTATATTTCCCAGCCACGTACTATATTGGCCAGTCACATAGTATATTGTCCAGCCACGTAGTATATTGCCAGCCACATAGTATATTGCCCAGTCACGTAGTATATTGCCCAGCCACATAGTATATTTCCCAGTCAGGTAGTATATTGCCCAGTCAAGTAATATATTGCCGAGCCACGTAGTATATTGCCCAGTCAGGTAGTATATTGCCCAGCCACATAGTATATTGCCCAGTCAGGTAGTATATTGCCCAGCCACATAGTATATCGCCCAGCCACGTAGTATATTGGCCAGCCACGTAGTATATTGCCCAGTCACGTAGTATATTGCCCAGCCACATAGTATATTGCCCAGTCACGTAGTATATTGCCCAGCCACGTAGTATATTGGGCAGCCACGTAGTATATTGCCCAGCCATGTAGTATATTGCCCAGTCATGTAGTATATTGCCCAGCCACGTAGTATATTGCCCACTCTTGTAGTATATTGCCCAGTCACATAGTATATAGCACAGCTCATGCAGTATATTGCACAGCCCACGCAGTATATTGCCCAGCCCACGCAGTATATTGCACAGCCCATGCACTATATTGCACAGCCCACGCAGTATATCGCACAGCCCACACAGTATATAGCACAGCCCATGTAGTATATAGCACAGCCCATGGAGTATATTGCACAGCCCACGCAGTATATTGCACAGCCCACGCAGTATATTGCACAGCCCACGTAGTATATTGCACAGCCCACATAGTATATTGCAGAGCCCATGTAGTATATTGCACAGCCCATGCAGTATATCGCACAGCCCATGTAGTATATTGCACAGCCCATGCAGTGTATTGCACAGCCCACGTAGTATATTGCACAGCCCACATAGTATATTGCAGAGCCCATGCAGTATATCGCACAGCCCATGTAGTATATCTTACAGCCCATGTAGTATATTGCACAGCCCACGTAGTATATTGCACAGCCCACGTAGTATATCACACAGCCACATAGTATATTGCACAGCCCATGTAGTATATCGCACAGCCCACGTAGTATATCGCACAGCCCATGTAGTATATAGCACAGCCACGTAGTATATTGCCCAGCCCATGTAGTATATTGCACAACCCGCGTAGTATATAGCAATGTGGGCATCATATCCCTGTTAAAAAAAAGAATTAAAATAAAAAATAGTTATATACTCACCTTCCGGAGAAGCGGCCGGATCCAGGAGAAGCGGTTACCGATGCTCCCCGCGTGCTCCGGTCTCAAGAGTGCATTGCGGTCTCGCGAGATGATGATGTAGCGGTCTCGCAAGACTGCACATCATAATCTCGCGAGATCGCAATGCATGGAGCGGTCACTGGAGCGTCGCGATGAGCGGTAAAGGCCGGTTCTGGATGCAGGGGCCAACGGACGGTGAGTATTTAATGATTTTTTAGTTTTTTTTATTATTTTTAATATTAGATCTTTTTAGTATTGATGCTGCATAGGCTGCCTCAATAGTAAAAAGTTGGTCACATAGTGTTAATAGCAGCATTAAGAGAGTACGTTACACCGCGGCATAACGCAGTGTAATGCAGCCATTAACCCTGTGTGAGTGCTGACTGGAGGGGAGTATGGAGTGGGCACTGACTGCGGGGAGGAAGGAGCAGCCATTTTTCCGCCGGACTGTCCCCATCACTGATTGGTCGTGGCTGTTTTGCCGCAACCAATCAGCGACTTGGATTTCAATGACAGACAGAGGCCGGGACCAATGAATATCCGTGACAGACAGAAAGACAGACAGACAGAAGTGACCCTTAAACAATAATATAGTAGTTTCCATTACGGGGACATCACTGTGTCATAATCGCTGTACTGTGACATCACTGTGTGTATTATTCCTGTACTGTGACATCACTGTGTTTATTATCCCTGTACTGTGACATCACTGTGTTTATTATCCCTGTACTGTGACATCACTGTGTTTATAAATCCCTGTACTGTGACATCACTGTGTATATTATCCCTGTACTGTGACATCACTGTGTGTATTATCCCTGTACTGTGACATCACTGTGTTTATTATCCCTGTACTGTGACATCACTGTGTTTATTATCCCTGTACTGTGACATCACTGTGTGAATTATCCCTGTACTGTGACATCACTGTGTTTATTATCCCTGTACTGTGACATCACTGTGTTTATTATCCCTGTACTGTGACATCACTGTGTTTATTATCCCTGTACTGTGACATCACTGTGTTTATTATCCCTGTTCTGTGACATTACTGTGTTTATTATCCCTGTACTGTGACATCACTGTGCTTATTATGCCTGTACTGTGACATCACTGTGTATATTATCCCTCTACTGTGACATCACTGTGTTTATTATCCCTGTACTGTGACATCACTGTGTTTATTATCCCTGTACTGTGACATCACTGTGTTTATTATCCCTGTACTGTGACATCACTGTGTTTATTATCCCTGTACTGTGACATCACTGTGTTTATTATCCCTGTACTGTGACATCACTGTGTTTATTATCCCTGTACTGTGACATCACTGTGTTTATTATCCCTGTACTGTGACATCACTGTGTTTATTATCCCTGTACTGTGACATCACTGTGTTTATTATCCCTGTACTGTGACATCACTGTGTTAATTATCCCTGTTCTGTGACATTACTGTGTTTATTATCCCTGTACTGTGACATCACTGTGCTTATTATGCCTGTACTGTGACATCACTGTGTATATTATCCCTCTACTGTGACATTACTGTGTTTATTATCCCTGTACTGTGACATCACTGTGTTTATTATCCCTGTACTGTGACATCACTGTGTTTATTATCCCTGTACTGTGACATCACTGTGTTAATTATCCCTGTACTGTGACATCACTGTGTTTATTATCCCTGTACTGTGACATCACTGTGTTTATTATCCCTGTACTGTGACATCACTGTGTTTATTATCCCTGTACTGTGACATCACTGTGTTTATTATCCCTGTACTGTGACATCACTGTGTTTATTATCCCTGTACTGTGACATCACTGTGTTTATTATCCCTGTACTGTGACATCACTGTGTTTATTATCCCTGTACTGTGACATCACTGTGTTTATTATCCCTGTTCTGTGACATTACTGTGTTTATTATCCCTGTACTGTGACGTCACTGTGTTTATTATCCCTGTACTGTGACATCACTGTGTTTATTATCCCTGTACTGTGACATCACTGTGTTTATTATGCCTGTACTGTGACATCACTGTGTTTATTATCCCTGTACTGTGACATCACTGTGTTTATTATCCCTGTACTGTGACATCACTGTGTTTATTATCCCTGTACTGTGACATCACTGTGCTTATTATGCCTGTACTGTGACATCACTGTGTTTATTATCCCTCTACTGTGACATCACTGTGTTTATTATCCCTGTACTGTGACATCACTGTGTTTATTATCCCTGTACTGTGACATCACTGTGTTTATTATCCCTGTACTGTGACATCACTGTGTTTATTATCCCTGTACTGTGACATCACTGTGTTTATTATCCCTGTACTGTGACGTCACTGTGTTTATTATCCCTGTACTGTGACATCACTGTGTTTATTATCCCTGTACTGTGACATCACTGTGTTTATTATCCCTGTTCTGTGACATTACTGTGTTTATTATCCCTGTACTGTGACATCACTGTGTTTATTATCCCTGTACTGTGACATCACTGTGCTTATTATGCCTGTACTGTGACATCACTGTGTGTATTATCCCTGTACTGTGACATCACTGTGCTTATTATGCCTGTACTGTGACATCACTGTGTTTATTATCCCTGTACTGTGACATCACTGTGTGTATTATCCCTGTACTGTGACATCACTGTGTGTATTATCCCTGTACTGTGACATCACTGTGTTTATTATCCCTGTACTGTGACATCACTGTGTGTATTATCCCTGTACTGTGACATCACTGTGTTTATTATCCCTGTACTGTGACATCACTGTGCTTATTATGCCTGTACTGTGACATCACTGTGTTTATTATCCCTGTACTGTGACATCACTGTGTTTATTATCCCTGTACCGTGACATCATTGTGTTTATTATCCCTGTTCTGTGACATCACTGTGTTTATTATCCCTGTTCTGTGACATCACTGTGTTTATTATCCCTGTACTGTGACATCACTGTGTGTATTATCCCTGTACTGTGACATCACTGTGCTTATTATGCCTGTACTGTGACATCACTCTGTTTATTATCCCTGTACTGTGACATCACTGTGTGTATTATCCCTGTACTGTGACATCACTGTGTTTATTATCCCTGTACTGTGACATCACTGTGTGTATTATCCCTGTACTGTGACATCACTGTGTTTATTATCCCTGTACTGTGACATCACTGTGTTTATTATCCCTGTACTGTGACATCATTGTGTTTATTATCCCTGTTCTGTGACATCACTGTGTTTATTATCCCTGTTTTGTGACATCACTGTGTTGATTATCCCTGTACTGTGACATCACTGTGTTTATTATACCTGTACTGTGACATCACTGTATTTATTATGCCTGTACCGTGACATCACTGTGTGTATTATCCCTGTACTGTGACATCGCTGTGTATATTATCCCTGTACTGTGACATCGCTGTGTTTATTATCCCTGTTTTGTGACATTACTGTGTTGATTATCCCTGTACTGTGACATCACTGTGTTTATTATCCCTGTACTGTGACATTACTGTGTGTATTATCCCTGTACTGTGACATCACTGTGTTTATTATCCCTGTTTTGTGACATTACTGTGTTGATTATCCCTGTACTGTGACATCACTGTGTTTATTATCCCTGTACTGTGACATCCCTGTGCTTATTATGCCTGTACTGTGACATCACTGTGTTGATTATCCCTGTACTGTGACATCACTGTGTGTATTATCCCTGTACTGTGACATCACTGTGTTCATTATATCTGTACTGTGACATCACTGTATTTATTATCTCTTTACTGTGACATCACTGTGCTTATTATGCCTGTACTGTGACATCACTCTGTTTATTATCCCTGTACTGTGACATCACTGTGTGTATTATCCCTGTACTGTGACATCACTGTGTTTATTATCCCTGTACTGTGACATCACTGTGCTTATTATGCCTGTACTGTGACATCACTGTGTTTATTATCCCAGTACTGTGACATCACTGTGCTTATTATGCCTGTACTGTGACATCACTGTGTGTATTATCCCTGTACTGTGACATCACTGTGCTTATTATGCCTGTACTGTGACATCACTGTGTTTATTATCCCTGTACTGTGACATCACTGTGTGTATTATCCCTGTACTGTGACATCACTGTGTGTATTATCCCTGTACTGTGACATCACTGTGTTTATTATCCCTGTACTGTGACATCACTGTGTGTATTATCCCTGTACTGTGACATCACTGTGTTTATTATCCCTGTACTGTGACATCACTGTGCTTATTATGCCTGTACTGTGACATCACTGTGTTTATTATCCCTGTACTGTGACATCACTGTGTTTATTATCCCTGTACCGTGACATCATTGTGTTTATTATCCCTGTTCTGTGACATCACTGTGTTTATTATCCCTGTTCTGTGACATCACTGTGTTTATTATCCCTGTACTGTGACATCACTGTGTGTATTATCCCTGTACTGTGACATCACTGTGCTTATTATGCCTGTACTGTGACATCACTCTGTTTATTATCCCTGTACTGTGACATCACTGTGTGTATTATCCCTGTACTGTGACATCACTGTGTTTATTATCCCTGTACTGTGACATCACTGTGTGTATTATCCCTGTACTGTGACATCACTGTGTGTATTATCCCTGTACTGTGACATCACTGTGCTTATTATGCCTGTACTGTGACATCACTCTGTTTATTATCCCTGTACTGTGACATCACTGTGTGTATTATCCCTGTACTGTGACATCACTGTGTTTATTATCCCTGTACTGTGACATCACTGTGTGTATTATCCCTGTACTGTGACATCACTGTGTTTATTATCCCTGTACTGTGACATCACTGTGTTTATTATCCCTGTACTGTGACATCATTGTGTTTATTATCCCTGTTCTGTGACATCACTGTGTGTATTATCCCTGTACTGTGACATCACTGTGTTCATTATATCTGTACTGTGACATCACTGTATTTATTATCTCTTTACTGTGACATCACTGTGCTTATTATGCCTGTACTGTGACATCACTCTGTTTATTATCCCTGTACTGTGACATCACTGTGTGTATTATCCCTGTACTGTGACATCACTGTGTTTATTATCCCTGTACTGTGACATCACTGTGCTTATTATGCCTGTACTGTGACATCACTGTGTTTATTATCCCTGTACTGTGACATCACTGTGCTTATTATGCCTGTACTGTGACATCACTGTGTGTATTATCCCTGTACTGTGACATCACTGTGCTTATTATGCCTGTACTGTGACATCACTGTGTTTATTATCCCTGTACTGTGACATCACTGTGTGTATTATCCCTGTACTGTGACATCACTGTGTGTATTATCCCTGTACTGTGACATCACTGTGTTTATTATCCCTGTACTGTGACATCACTGTGTGTATTATCCCTGTACTGTGACATCACTGTGTTTATTATCCCTGTACTGTGACATCACTGTGCTTATTATGCCTGTACTGTGACATCACTGTGTTTATTATCCCTGTACTGTGACATCACTGTGTTTATTATCCCTGTACCGTGACATCATTGTGTTTATTATCCCTGTTCTGTGACATCACTGTGTTTATTATCCCTGTTCTGTGACATCACTGTGTTTATTATCCCTGTACTGTGACATCACTGTGTGTATTATCCCTGTACTGTGACATCACTGTGCTTATTATGCCTGTACTGTGACATCACTCTGTTTATTATCCCTGTACTGTGACATCACTGTGTGTATTATCCCTGTACTGTGACATCACTGTGTTTATTATCCCTGTACTGTGACATCACTGTGTGTATTATCCCTGTACTGTGACATCACTGTGTTGATTATCCCTGTACTGTGACATCACTGTGTTTATTATACCTGTACTGTGACATCACTGTATTTATTATGCCTGTACCGTGACATCACTGTGTGTATTATCCCTGTACTGTGACATCGCTGTGTATATTATCCCTGTACTGTGACATCGCTGTGTTTATTATCCCTGTTTTGTGACATTACTGTGTTGATTATCCCTGTACTGTGACATCACTGTGTTTATTATCCCTGTACTGTGACATTACTGTGTGTATTATCCCTGTACTGTGACATCACTGTGTTTATTATCCCTGTTTTGTGACATTACTGTGTTGATTATCCCTGTACTGTGACATCACTGTGTTTATTATCCCTGTACTGTGACATCCCTGTGCTTATTATGCCTGTACTGTGACATCACTGTGTTGATTATCCCTGTACTGTGACATCACTGTGTGTATTATCCCTGTACTGTGACATCACTGTGTTCATTATATCTGTACTGTGACATCACTGTGTTTATTATCTCTTTACTGTGACATCACTGTGCTTATTATGCCTGTACTGTGACATCACTCTGTTTATTATCCCTGTACTGTGACATCACTGTGTGTATTATCCCTGTACTGTGACATCACTGTGTTTATTATCCCTGTACTGTGACATCACTGTGCTTATTATGCCTGTACTGTGACATCACTGTGTTTATTATCCCTGTACTGTGACATCACTGTGTGTATTATCCCTGTACTGTGACATCACTGTGTATATTATCCCTGTTTTGTGACATTACTGTGTTGATTTTCCCTGTACTGTGACATCACTGTGTTGATTATCCCTGTACTGTGACATCACTGTGTTTATTATCCCTGTACTGTGAAATCACTGTGTTTATTATCCATGTACTGTGACATCACTGTGTTGATTATCCCTGTACTGTGACATCACTGTGTTTATTATCCCTGTACTGTGACATCACTGTGTTTATTATCCCTGTACTGTGACATCACTGTGTTTATTATCCCTGTACTGTGACATCACTGTGTTTATTATCCCTGTACTGTGACATCACTGTGTTTATTATCCCTGTACTGTGACATAACTGTGTTTATTATCCCTGTACTGTGACATCACTGTGTTTCTTATCCCTGTACTGTGACATCACTGTGTTTCTTATCCCTGTTCTGTGACATCACTGTGTTTATTATCCCTGTACTGTGACATCACTGTGTTTATTATCCCTGTACTGTGACATCACTGTATTTATTAGCCTGTACTGTGACATCACTGTGTGTATTATCCCTGTACTGTGACATCGCTGTGTATATTATCCCTGTACTGTGACATCAGTGTTTATTATCCCTGTTTTGTGACATTACTGTGTTGATTATCCCTGTACTGTGACATCACTGTGTTTATTATCCCTGTACTGTGACATTACTGTGTGAATTATCCCTGTACTGTGACATCACTGTGTGTATTATCCCTGTTTTGTGACATCACTGTGTGTATTATCCCTGTACTGTGAAATCACTATATTTATTATCCCTGTACTGTGACATCACTGTGTTTATTATCCCTGTACTGTGACATCACTATATTTATTATCCCTGTACTGTGACATCACTGTGTGTATTATCCCTGTACTGTGAAATCGCTGTGTATATTATCCCTGTACTGTGACATCGCTGTGTTTATTATCCCTGTTTTGTGACATCACTGTGTTGATTATCCCTGTACTGTGACATCACTGTGTTTATTATCCCTGTACTGTGACATTACTGTGTGTATTATTCCTGTACTGTGACATCACTGTGTTGATTATCCCTGTACTGTGACATCACTGTGTTTATTATCCCTGTTCTGTGACATCACTGTGTGTATTATCCCTGTACTGTGACATCACTGTGCTTATTATGCCTGTACTGTGACATCACTGTGTTGATTATCCCTGTACTGTGACATCACTGTGTTCATTATATCTGTACTCTGACATCACTGTGTTTAGTATCCCTGTACTGTGACATCACTGTGTTTATTATCCCTGTACTGTGACATCACTGTGTTTATTATCTCTGTACTGTGACATCACTGTGTTTATTATCTCTGTACTGTGACATCACTGTGTTTATTATCCCTGTACTGTGACATCACTGTGCTTATTATCTCTGTACTGTGACATCACTGTGTTTACTATCTCTGTACTGTGACATCACTGTGTTTATTATCTCTGTACTGTGACATCATTGTGTTTATTATTCCTGTACTGTGACATCACTGTGTGTATTATCCCTGTACTGTGACATCACTGTGTTTATTATCTCTTTACTGTGACATCACTGTGTTTATTATCCCTGTACTGTGACATCAATGTGTGTATTATCCCTGTACTGTGACATTACTGTGTGTATTATCCCTGTACTGTGACATCACTGTATTTATTATCCCTGTACTGTGACATCCCTGTGCTTATTATGCCTGTACTGTGACATCACTGTGTTGATTATCCCTGTACTGTGACATCACTGTGTGTATTATCCCTGTACTGTGACATCACTGTGTTCATTATATCTGTACTGTGACATCACTGTGTTTATTATCTCTTTACTGTGACATCACTGTGCTTATTATGCCTGTACTGTGACATCACTCTGTTTATTATCCCTGTACTGTGACATCACTGTGTGTATTATCCCTGTACTGTGACATCACTGTGTTTATTATCCCTGTACTGTGACATCACTGTGCTTATTATGCCTGTACTGTGACATCACTGTGTTTATTATCCCTGTACTGTGACATCACTGTGTGTATTATCCCTGTACTGTGACATCACTGTGTTTATTATCCCTGTACTGTGACATTACTGTGTGTATTATTCCTGTACTGTGACATCACTGTGTTGATTATCCCTGTACTGTGACATCACTGTGTTTATTATCCCTGTTCTGTGACATCACTGTGTGTATTATCCCTGTACTGTGACATCACTGTGCTTATTATGCCTGTACTGTGACATCACTGTGTTGATTATCCCTGTACTGTGACATCACTGTGTGTATTATCCCTGTACTGTGACATCACTGTGTTCATTATATCTGTACTGTGACATCACTGTGTTTAGTATCCCTGTACTGTGACATCACTGTGTTTATTATCCCTGTACTGTGACATCACTGTGTTTATTATCTCTGTAATGTGACATCACTGTGTTTATTATCTCTGTACTGTGACATCACTGTGTTTATTATCCCTGTACTGTGACATCACTGTGCTTATTATCTCTGTACTGTGACATCACTGTGTTTATTATCTCTGTACTGTGACATCACTGTGTTCATTACCCTGTACTGTGACATCATTGTGTTTATTATTCCTGTACTGTGACATCACTGTGTGTATTATCCCTGTACTGTGACATCACTGTGTTTATTATCTCTTTACTGTGACATCACTGTGTTTATTATCCCTGTACTGTGACATCAATGTGTGTATTATCCCTGTACTGTGACATCACTGTATTTATTATCCCTGTACTGTGACATCACTGTGTGTATTATCCCTGTACTGTGACATCACTGTGTTTATTATCCCTGTACTGTGACATCACTGTGTGTATTATCCCTGTACTGTGACATCACTGTATTTATTATCCCTGTACTGTGACATCACTGTGTGTATAATCCCTGTACTGTGACATCACTGTGTTTTTTATCCCTGTACTGTGACATCACTATATTTATTATCCCTGTACTGTGACATCACTGTGTGTATTATCCCTGTACTGTGACATCACTGTATTTATTATCCCTGTACTGTGACATCACTGTGTTTATTATCCCTGTACTGTGACATCACTGTGTGTATTATCCCTGTACTGTGACATCACTGTGTTTATTATCCCTGTACTGTGACATCATTGTGTTTATTATCCCTGTACTGTGACATCACTGTATTTATTATCCCTGTACTGTGACATCACTGTGTTTATTATCCCTGTACTGTGACATCACTGTGTTTATTATCCCTGTACTGTGACATCACTGTGTGTATAATCCATGTACTGTGACATCACTGTGTTTATTATCCCTGTACTGTGACATCACTGTGTTTATTATCCCTGTTCTGTGACATCACTGTGTTTATTATCCCTGTACTTTGACCTCACTGTGTGTATTATCCCTGTACTATGACATCACTGTGCTTATTATGCCTGTACTGTGACATCACTGTGTTTATTATCCCTGTACTGTGACATCACTGTGCTTATTATGCCTGTACTGTGACATCACTGTGTTTATTATCCCTGTACTGTGACATCACTGTGCTTATTATGCCTGTACTGTGACATCACTGTGTTTATTATCCCTGTACTGTGACATCACTGTGCTTATTATCCCTGTACTGTGACCTCACTGTGTGTATTATCCCTGTACTGTGACATCACTGTGCTTATTATCCCTGTTCTGTGACATCACTGTGTTTATTATCCCTGTACTGTGACATCACTGTGCTTATTATGCCTGTACTGTGACATCACTGTGTTTATTATCCCTGTACTGTGACATCACTGTGTGTATTATCCCTGTACTGTGACATCACTGTGTTTATTATCCCTGTACTGTGACATCACTGTGCTTATTATGCCTGTACTGTGACATCACTGTGTTTATTATCCCTGTACTGTGACATCACTGTGCTTATTATGCCTGTACTGTGACATCACTGTTTTTTATCTCTGTACTGTGACATTACTGTGTTTATTATCCCTGTACTGTGACATCACTGTGTTTATTATCCCTGTTCTGTGACATCATTGTGTTTATTATCCCTGTACTGTGACATCACTGTGTTTATTATCCCTGTACTGTGACATCACTGTGTGTATTATCCCTGTACTGTGACATCACTGTGTGTATTATCCCTGTACTGTGACATCACTGTGTGTATTATCCCTGTACTGTGACATCTCTGTATGTATTATCTCTGTACTGTGACATCACTGTGTTTATTATCCCTGTACTGTGACATCACTATATTTATTATCCCTGTACTGTGACATCACTGTGTTTATTATCCCTGTACTGTGACATCACTGTGTTTATTACCTCTGTACTGTGACATCACTGTGTTTATTATCCCTGTACTGTGACATCACTGTGTTTATTATCTCTGTACTGTGACATCACTGTGTATTATCCCTGTATTGTGACATCACTGTGTGTATTATCCCTGTACTGTGACATCACTGTGCTTATTATCCCTGTACTGTGATATCACTGTGTCCACTATTATCCCTGTACTGTGACATCACTGTGTGTATTATCTCTGTACTGTGACATCACTGTGCGTATTATCCCTGTACTGTGACATCACTGTGTGTATTATCTCTGTACTGTGACATCACTGTGCGTATTATCCCTATACTGTGACATCACTGTGTCCACTATTATCCCTGTACTGTGACATCACTCTGTTTATTATCTCTGTAGTGTGACATCACTGTGTTTATTATCCCTGTACTGTGACATCACTGTGTTTATTATCTCTGTACACTGACATCACTGTTTATTATCCCTGTACTGTGACATCACTGTGTGTATTATCCCTGTACTGTGACATCACTGTGTGTATTATCCCTGTACTGTGACATCACTGTATGTATTATCTCTGTACTGTGACATCACTGTGTTTATTATCCCTGTACTGTGACATCACTATATTTATTATCCCTGTACTGTGACATCACTGTGTTTATTATCCCTGTACTGTGACATCACTGTGTTTATTATCTCTGTACTGTGACATCACTGTGTATTATCCCTGTATTGTGACAACACTGTGTGTATTATCCCTGTACTGTGACATCACTGTGTTTATTACCCCTGTACTGTGACATCACTGTGTGTATTATCCCTGTACTGTGACATCACTCTGTTTATTATCCCTGTACTGTGACATCGCTGTGTTTATTATCTCTGTACTGTGACATCACTGTGTATTATCTCTGTACTGTGACATCACTGTGTGTATTATCCCTGTACTGTGACATCTCTGTGCTTATTATCCCTGTACTGTGACATCACTGTGTTTATTATCTCTGTACTGTGACATCACTGTGCGTATTATCCCTGTACTGTGACATCACTGTGTCCACTATTATCCCTGTACTGTGACATCACTGTGTGTATTATCTCTGTACTGTGACATCACTGTGCGTATTATCCCTGTACTGTGACATCACTGTGTCCACTATTATCCCTGTACTGTGACATCACTCTGTTTATTATCTCTGTAGTGTGACATCACTGTGTTTATTATCCCTGTACTGTGACATCACTGTGTTTATTATCTCTGTACACTGACATCACTGTTTATTATCCCTGTACTGTGACATCACTGTGTTTATTATCCCTGTACTGTGACATCACTGTGTCCACTATTACCCCTGTACTGTGACATCACTGTGTCCACTATTATCCCTGTACTGTGACATCACTGTGTGTATTATCTCTGTACTGTGACATCACTGTGCGTATTATCCCTGTACTGTGACATCACTGTGTCCACTATTATCCCTGTACTGTGACATCACTCTGTTTATTATCTCTGTAGTGTGACATCACTGTGTTTATTATCCCTGTACTGTGACATCACTGTGTTTATTATCTCTGTACACTGACATCACTGTTTATTATCCCTGTACTGTGACATCACTGTGTTTATTATCCCTGTACTGTGACATCACTGTGTCCACTATTATCCCTGTACTGTGACATCACTGTGTGTATTATCTCTGTACTGTGACATCACTGTGCGTATTATCCCTGTACTGTGACATCACTGTGTCCACTATTATCCCTGTACTGTGACATCACTCTGTTTATTATCTCTGTAGTGTGACATCACTGTGTTTATTATCCCTGTACTGTGACATCACTGTGTTTATTATCTCTGTACACTGACATCACTGTGTGTATTATCCCTGTACTGTGACATCACTGTGTGTATTATCCCTGTACTGTGACATCACTGTATTTATTATCCCTGTACTGTGACATCACTGTATTTATTATCCCTGTACTGTGACATCACTGTGTTTATTATCCCTGTACTGTGACATCACTGTGTTTATTATCCCTGTACTGTGACATCACTGTGTGTATTATCCCTGTACTGTGACATCACTGTGTGTATTATCCCTGTACTGTGACATCACTTTGTTTATTATCCCTGTACTGTGACATCACTGTGTTTATTATCCCTGTACTGTGACATCACTGTGTGTATTATCCCTGTACTGTGACATCACTGTGTTTATTATCCCTGTACTCTGACATCACTGTGTTTATTATCCCTGTACTGTGACATCACTATATTTATTATCCCTGTACTGTGACATCACTGTGTTTATTATCCCTGTACTGTGACATCACTATATTTATTATCCCTGTACTGTGACATCACTGTGTGTATTATCCCTGTACTGTGACATCACTGTATTTATTATCCCTGTACTGTGACATCACTGTGTTTATTATCCCTGTACTGTGACATCACTGTGTGTATTATCCCTGTACTGTGACATCACTGTGTTTATTATCCCTGTACTGTGACATCATTGTGTTTATTTCCCTGTACTGTGACATCACTGTATTTATTATCCCTGTACTGTGACATCACTGTGTTTATTATCCCTGTACTGTGACATCACTGTGTTTATTATCCCTGTACTGTGACATCACTGTATTTATTATCCCTGTACTGTGACATCACTGTGTTTATTATTCCTGTACTGTGACATCACTGTGTTTATTATCCCTGTACTGTGACATCACTGTGTTTATTATCCCTGTTCTGTGACATCACTGTGTGTATTATCCCTGTACTGTGACATCACTCTGCTTATTATGCCTGTACTGTGACATCACTGTGTTTATTATCCCTGTACTGTGACATCACTGTGTTTATTATCCCTGTTCTGTGACATCACTGTGTTTATTATCCCTGTACTGTGACATCACTGTGTTTATTATCCCTGTACTGTGACATCACTGTTTATTATCTCTGTACTGTGACATTACTGTGTTTATTATCCCTGTACTGTGATATCACTGTGCTTATTATCCCTGTACTGTGACATCACTGTGTTTATTATCCCTGTACTGTGACATCACTGTGCTTATTATGCCTGTACTGTGACATCACTGTGTTTATTATCCCTGTACTGTGACATCACTGTGCTTATTATGCCTGTACTGTGACATCACTGTTTATTATCTCTGTACTGTGACATTACTGTTTATTATCCCTGTACTGTGACATCACTGTGTTTATTATCCCTGTTCTGTGACATCATTGTGTTTATTATCCCTGTACTGTGACATCACTGTGTTTATTATCCCTGTACTGTGACATCACTGTGTGTATTATCCCTGTACTGTGACATCACTGTGTGTATTATCCCTGTACTGTGACATCACTGTGTGTATTATCCCTGTACTGTGACATCACTGTATGTATTATCTCTGTACTGTGACATCACTGTGTTTATTATCTCTGTACTGTGACATCACTGTGTATTATCCCTGTATTGTGACATCACTGTGTGTATTATCCCTGTACTGTGACATCACTGTGCTTATTATCCCTGTACTGTGATATCACTGTGTCCACTATTATCCCTGTACTGTGACATCACTGTGCGTATTATCCCTGTACTGTGACATCACTGTGTGTATTATCTCTGTACTGTGACATCACTGTGCGTATTATCCCTGTACTGTGACATCACTGTGTCCACTATTATCCCTGTACTGTGACATCACTCTGTTTATTATCTCTGTAGTGTGACATCACTGTGTTTATTATCCCTGTACTGTGACATCACTGTGTTTATTATCTCTGTACTGTGACATCACTGTGTGTATTATCCCTGTACTATGACATCACTGTGTGTATTATCCCTGTACTGTGACATCACTGTATGTATTATCTCAGTACTATGACATCACTGTGTTTATTATCCCTGTACTGTGACATCACTATATTTATTATCCCTGTACTGTGACATCACTGTGTTTATTATCCCTGTACTGTGACATCACTGTGTGTATTATCCCAGTACTCTGACATCACTGTGTGTATTATCCCTGTACTGTGACATCACTGTGTGTATTATCTCTGTACTGTGACATCACTGTGTTTATTATCCCTGTACTGTGACATCACTGTGTTTATTATCCCTGTACTGTGACATCACTGTGTTTATTACCTCTGTACTGTGACATCACTGTGTTTATTATCCCTGTACTGTGACATCACTGTGTTTGTTATCTCTGTACTGTGACATCACTGTGTATTATCCCTGTATTGTGACATCACTGTGTGTATTATCCCTGTACTGTGACATCACTGTGTGTATTATCCCTGTACTGTGACATCACTGTGTGTATTATCCCTGTACTGTGACATCACTCTGTTTATTATCCCTGTACTGTGACATCGCTGTATTTATTATCTCTGTACTGTGACATCACTGTGTATTATCTCTGTACTGTGACATCACTGTGTGTATTATCCCTGTACTGTGACATCACTGTGCTTATTATCCCTGTACTGTGACATCACTGTGTTTATTATCTCTGTACTGTGACATCACTGTGCGTATTATTCCTGTACTGTGACATCACTGTGTCCACTATTATCCCTGTACTGTGACATCACTGTGTGTATTATCCCTGTACTGGGACATCACTCTGTGTATTATCTCTGTACTGTGACATCACTGTGCGTATTATCCCTGTACTGTGACATCACTGTGTCCACTATTATCCCTGTACTGTGACATCACTCTGTTTATTATCTCTGTAGTGTGACATCACTGTGTTTATTATCCCTGTACTGTGACATCACTGTGTTTATTATCTCTGTACTGTGACATCACTGTTTATTATCCCTGTACTGTGACATCACTGTGTTTATTATCCCTGTACTGTGACATCACTGTTTATTATCCCTGTACTGTGACATCACTGTGTGCATTATCCCTGTACTGTGACATCACTGTTTATTATCCCTGTACTGTGACATCACTGTGTTTATTATCCCTGTACTGTGACATCAATGTGTGTATTATCCCTGTACTGTGACATCACTGTGTTTATTATCCCTGTACTGTGACATCACTGTTTATTATCCCTGTACTGTGACATCACTGTGCTTATTATCCCTGTACTGTGACATCACTGTGTTTATTATCTCTGTACTGTGACATCACTGTGCGTATTATCCCTGTACTGTGACATCACTGTGTCCACTATTATCCCTGTACTGTGACATCACTGTGTGTATTATCCCTGTACTGGGACATCACTCTGTGTATTATCTCTGTACTGTGACATCACTGTGCGTATTATCCCTGTACTGTGACATCACTGTGTCCACTATTATCCCTGTACTGTGACATCACTCTGTTTATTATCTCTGTAGTGTGACATCACTGTGTTTATTATCCCTGTACTGTGACATTACTGTGTTTATTATCTCTGTACTGTGACATCACTGTGTTTATTATCCCTGTACTGTGACATCACTGTGTTTATTATCCCTGTACTGTGACATCACTGTTTATTATCCCTGTACTGTGACATCACTGTGTTTATTATCCCTGTACTGTGACATCACTGTGCTTATTATCCCTGTACTGTGACATCACTGTGTTTATTATCTCTGTACTGTGACATCACTGTGCGTATTATCCCTGTACTGTGACATCACTGTGTCCACTATTATCCCTGTACTGTGACATCACTGTGTGTATTATCCCTGTACTGGGACATCACTCTGTGTATTATCCCTGTACTGTGACATCACTGTGTCCACTATTATCCCTGTACTGTGACATCACTCTGTTTATTATCTCTGTAGTGTGACATCACTGTGTTTATTATCCCTGTACTGTGACATTACTGTGTTTATTATCTCTGTACACTGACATCACTGTTTATTATCCCTGTACTGTGACATCACTGTGTTTATTATCTCTGTACTGTGACATCACTGTTTATTATCCCTGTACTGTGACATCACTGTGTTTATTATCCCTGTACTGTGACATCACTGTTTATTATCCCTGTACTGTGACATCACTGTGTGCATTATCCCTGTACTGTGACATCACTGTTTATTATCCCTGTACTGTGACATCACTGTGTGTATTATCCCTGTACTGTGACATCACTGTGTTTATTATCCCTGTACTGTGACATCACTGTTTATTATCCCTGTACTGTGACATCAATGTGTGTATTATCCCTGTACTGTGACATCACTGTGTTTATTATCCCTGTACTGTGACATCACTGTGTTTATTATCCCTGTACTGTGACATCACTGTTTATTATCCCTGTACTGTGACATCACTGTGTTTATTATCCCTGTACTGTGACATCACTGTGTGCATTATCCCTGTACTGTGACATCACTGTTTATTATCCCTGTACTGTGACATCACTGTGTTTATTATCCCTGTACTGTGACATCACTGTGTTTATTATCCCTGTACTGTGACATCACTGTGTTTATTATCCCTGTACTGTGACATCACTGTGTTTATTATCCCTGTACTGTGACATCACTGTGTCCACTATTACCCCTGTACTGTGACATCACTGTGTGTATTATCCCTGTAGTGTTACATCACTATGTTTTTTTTTAACCATTGTACTGTGCCATCACTTTTTCTACAATCCCTATGACAGGATATTATTGCATGTATCATCAATATTGTGTGAAATTAGAACCATTCCTATTCAGTGGAATATTCAGTGAGGCGACTGAGTCTATGTCAGATAACAGAACACTAGAACTAAAAAATTAAATGTTAAGATTTTGAAGGCCCAATTGCAGATTTTATTGTGCAGAAACATTGAAGCATAGTGTGCGTCTACATACTGAGGTGCCTAAGGCATCAGGGAGGGAGTCGGAGCTCCATACTAGAGAAATAAAGCTTAGACTCCTAAAACAATATATCATAAACGCGACAACCTTTACCAAATAAATTGGGTAACGTTCCTGGCTTCGGCTTGTGTTTATCTCCAAGCATTTAAATATATTAGACCTAGCTGTTTATTTTTGTTGCCTTTGGACCGCATAGAATACTAAGCGGCTCACACAGAGCGGCATTGTATTCATGTGCACTGAAAATAAACAAGTCTTTCAAAATGGTAAAATACGAGAGACAAAGAATAAAGGCCATAAAGTAAAACAATGGACTTAGCAGACGTTCCACAATGTTCTGTCAAATATGAGTGAAAACCGAATGAGCCTCTAGCCGAAGATGAATTGTTTAATGAAAATAGATCACAATTTCAAAGCCCCAGAAGGAGCTGTGAAGGGTGAAACCCAGAGTTGAACTAAAGTCTAGCGAACCATGAGACACATTTATATTTTCATACAATGGACACTCTTAAACACATTTTGAAGTATATACAAATAATGTTCCTCTATACATATAAAGTTGGAGGCTTGCTACGCGACACTGTTATGTTTTGTATATTTTTGGAATATCAGAGTTGGGATCAGGAATGATTAGATACCGAATAACTTTGAGAACTTCAAGTATCGGTGAAAGAATTGACACACAAAGTGTTTTTATACTTACTGTATATGTATAAAAGTTGTACGTGAGAACCACTGAATGTACTGTGGCATTTGACAGTTGAGAACAGCAGGAAAGTGATATTTTCCTTACATAGCTTATATCTGTAGAAGGGGATGTCCCATCTCGGCAAGTTATAATCTCTGGAAGTTTGATCTCTTGGATCCCCACCGATTCAGAGAAAGGGTTCCAACATTCCCGGGTTGGGCATGTGTGCTACTGCTTCACTGCCTACGGGACTGCAGGAGGTAGCAGCGACCAGCTGTCAAACTGACCGTGAAAGAAGCATTCATTGCCAAGATCCATTATGGCTTGGCATTTTGGAGCCCCCAGATGTATAATATGTATATATGTCAAACCTGTGCATCACTAGGAATGGGCAGACCCGTGGATCTAGGGGTCCATTTGGGTTCTGCCAAACTTTATAAAAAAGTTTAGTCCGGGTAATAGAACAGTACCCAAACTGATCCCAAACCCGGACCCTATTCAAATGAATGAGGGGCCCGAATATCTGGCGGCTGGGAAACAGCTGCTCTGATCAGAGATAACCTTACCACCGGTCGCAGCACTGCGTTGCCCACGATTTCACACAGACGACAGCATGTGAGCTAGCAGCTGTGACCCGTGGTGAAAAGGTTACCACTGGTCAGGCGTCGCTTGATGACTACTACTCTCATGAGGGTACGCCTGGTCTCGCTGATGACAATATTCACCAGCTAGCACCTGAGCATAGTGAGAAATAGGTCAGTGAGATAATTAGTAGAGATAGGTGGACCCCTGAATGTTCGGGTTCAGCCAAACTTTATAAAAAAGTACCAAAATGGTACTCAAACTAGATCTCGGACTGCATTTAAATGAATGGAGGCCAAAACATCCGATGAATTCCATGGTGTCATCTGTGTGACAGAGTAAAAACCAGTGAATCTGACTGCTGATAACCTTACTAACGTTACCTCTGGTCAGAGCACTGCAGTTCCCATGCTGTCACACAGATGATAGCAAGTGAGCCAGCAACTGTGATCAGCGGTGTAATGGTTGCCGGTGGTCAGGCGTCGGCTGATGACTACTACTTTCATCAGGGTATTGCTGGTCTCGCTAATAGCAGTGAGATCAGAGAGAGCAGGCATATGCTGATGAGAGTACTCATCAGCCGGTGACTGAGCATAGTGAGAAATATGTCATAGAGATAATTATAATTAGTGCAGTGCATGTGTAGCTTACTGTACATGTATTTACCTAATAAATAAAAAGAAAAACATGTAATGGGGTCCCCCTTCATTTTACTAACCAGCTGAGGGAAAGCAGACAGCTGTTTTGTTCAATTGAAAGATTTTTTTCTGTGTGTGTCTTTCTTACTTTTGATTATGGGGTTAGTAATGGAGGTGTCTTATTGACGCCTCTCCATTACTAACCCCTGGGCTTGGTTTCAGTGGACATAGAACAGCTGACATCAACCTAAAAAACCATTACCCACTTGCCAGCGCATCACAGCAAATGGGAAGAGCATGGCAAAGCGCCAGAGTTGGTCCATATAATAACAACACCTTTTCTGGGGTGGCTGCAGACTATATTTTTAGCCTGGGGAGGACTAATATCCATGGCTCCTTCCCAGCCTGAGAACACTAGTGCCCAGTTGTCTGTTTCAGCTTGGCTGGTTATCAAAAATGGGGGGACACCATGTCGTTATTTTAAATGATTTAATTAAATAATTTAAAAAAAAGACATTTGGACCCCTCTATTTTTGATAACCAGCCAAGACACAGCTGAGGGCTGCACTGGTTATCAAGAATAGAGGAGACCCCATTTTTTTGTTTTTTTTACATGGTGCACTGGTCAATCACAGCCATGCCAATACTTGACATGGCTGTGATGGGTACGGAAGTGTCCACAAAGGAAAAGCTTGTTGATTGACTGTTGAACAGTAATACAGACTTCCAGAACTTTACTGGTTGGGTTTGATCATCTAATGTGTCATTATTAGTTAACGTGTAATTTCCTGTTCTCAGAATGTCAGCTGGTGGAACAGCATGTGACCAGGCCTGTCCATCATCCTCCTCTAACTGATAATCAGTTTACTCATGTACAGTGTTTTTCAATTGGACGAGCATCCATTTTTGAGAAGAGAAGAACTGTGCAGTTTGTGAGGAAAGAGCACAACCTGTAATACTTATATATTGATAAGTAGTACTACAAAATCAGTATTTGTTAAATTAAAGATAAAGTGAGCAACCCCTTTAAGTAATATTTATTTCTATTCACAATGTCATTTTGTGTTATAATCCAGTGATGTTGGCATTGGCTCAGCGGTTGGCCCTCGCTGGTGGCTGGTTATTTATAATGTATTAATGTTCTATGTTTAGAGACCATAGACTGAAGAATGACATTCCGAAAGGAGAATCAAAATATCATGTGTTAAAAATAGAGCCTGTCGCATTCATGCTCTTCCAATAAGGAAGAAGTATAGGTTACATAGATGCGGTATGAAATTCAAGCCTACGTGTCGTCTTATACTCGGTAATCTGGACCCTGATTCTTTCCACTCTACTGAAAGAGCACTCTATATATATACCCAGATAAACAGTGTGGGTGACCAGTGCTATTACTTTGCATATTCTTTCATCCAAAGCTCTTGGACCAGGAGTACTAAGCAGTTGCCTTCAACAAGATATCTTCTCCAGGCGGTAGCCAACTTCGACCACTCTCTCGGGACAGTGCTACATCATGCTGGCTACTTAAGCAGTTGTCATTTTTTTGGACGTTGTGATCCCTTGAAATGTCAGAAGCTGTCTTGTGACAGCTCTCAATCCTGGCATATCTCAGTGTCTCTTGGGCACTATCTTCTCCCTTCTCCCGTTTTCCCCGTGGAATTATACTCTTGGGAATAGGCAGAGATTAAATTAACTTGGTAGACTCAATCGACCTGAATAAAATTGCTTTTTTTTTCTTTGAAACCTTAAAAATGAAGTATAAATGGCATCTAATACACACATCTTTGTTCACCAGCATTTGTCAATCAAGCAAAGTCATAATTAAATCAACAACATACATTGCATCAGGGGGACTTCTCTTACTGGGAAAGTTAAAGAAGACCTGCCATTTTCCATAAATATGTAATTGTTTTACTTGCTGTAAATGCCACTGTTCTCCAGAATCTGGTGTTGCTTTCCTTTTGTTCCTCTGCCTTTCTGTTCCCGAGATATGTCCACCTCTTCCTTATATGTGAAAACAGTCTTTTTTATCAGAGTAGGTGTATTACTCAACCCTTCCTAATGGGGACCATGCCCACTTGTATAAAAAGACATTCTTTACATACAGAGAAGAGGAGTCTATACCTTAGGACCAGAGAGGTGCAGGAACATGAATCCAGTGTAGGTCTACTTTAGTCATCATTCATTGCAGAAATGCTTGTAAGTCAACTGAATATGCTCCTCGAATACAGATGAGAAAACCACCTACCACACTAGTTCACTCACTGTAAATATATTACTTAGGCCGGGTTTACATTGTGTTAACAGCAGCCCGTTCAACACATACGTGAACGGGCTGCTATTAACGCAAGTGTAGGTATGGCAGCGCGCTAGCGCAGATAGAGCATCTGCTAGCTTTATCTGTGCTAGCGGTAATGGACCCGGAAACGCTGCAGCCTGCTTCTCGGGGTCCGTCACTCAATGACGGCACATCGCTAGCACAATGGGCGTGCGCTAGCGATGCGTCTGAAATTGGATTCAATGGCGGCGTTAACGGACTGCGTTACACCGCGTTATGCCGTGGTGTAACGTAGTCCATCTAATGGACGGGTTTAACGCAATGTGAACCCAGCCTTAGTTATGTGGATGACTCAACCAGAAAGTAGAAAACTTTCAAAACATTGTGCAGACATTCAACCAGGAGGCTGAAACCCTTGCTGTACAATGTGGCGCCCAAACAATTTGTACTTCCTATACTTTCTGTAAATCTATCCACTGGCGTGCCCATTTAAACAGGCTGCCACTTATTTGCTAACATCCTTGGAATTGGAACAATTTTATGAGTGGAATGTACGGGCTCACCTGCGGTACAACACAACAGTTTACAATCTTACAATAAATTACCTCTACTCCCCAACCAAATATCTCTCTCCCGTATTGATGTGACTTCAGTGAACTCAGAGGAATAGTCCGCTCTCAACTATACCAAGAATACCCTACTAATTAACTAACTGCAACGGTTATTTAGCTGGAAACGAAATCCAAAGAAGTTGAGCAATACTCCTGTGCCATAACTCTCTACTAAAACAGAAAGAATAAATATGTAAATATGAACCATCAAAAAAAAATTTGTATCCAGTACTATGTAGCCCGATCATCCAGTGGATCGGCTAAGCAGTACCAAAAATTGGGACACTCCAAAATGCAGCCATTGATTAAAACAGAAAGAAGTTCAAGTTTGGTCTGAAGTCCCTTGCATGCCGTGTCGACACCAAGGCGTGAATTAGAATTCATAATTATGGAACAAATAGGAAAAGTAGCCGCGAATCCGGAAGTTCAGGATGCAGATCTTGGCAATAATGGTGGCCAGTGTCATTTGAATGCAGTCCGATTACCGCGGACGCAGGCAATAGAAGAGATAGACAAATTATTTTCTCCATCTTCTCCACCCTTGTGCTGCAATTCTTTCATGCGAAAGAATCGGAGCATAGTGCACGGATACTCAAAAGAATCAAAGCATAGTGCATGGACACTCGGTTCATGGGCACAGCAGAGTTTGAGCCTAGGGTCAGTTGCATATAATATCCGATTCTTTCACATGAGAGATGCTATACTGAGCCGTTAAACTCAAACAGAATTAACCTCGTAGGTTCTAGACTGACAGAGCCTGAGGACTAAAGTAGGATTGCTGCGGTCAAGCATCACTCACAAAAAAGGCGCAGTGCCGCCTACTGGCCAAAGCAGAGGCCAGCACAGATGTTACACATATGTATGTACTGTACATAGAGAAGGAAGTATAACTACAGGGTGAGGCAAAACACAGTTTCTTTGTAGTGTCTTTGTTGTAATTGTATAGCACTACATGTGAGCTGTATACTGTAAATGTATTTTAGATGGATTGGGGTAATGAAATCTTTGTATTGACGACATGGCCTGTAATTAGATTCATGAATTTAACATAAAATTTATGATACCTTCTCTTTCCAGTTGCAAATTAATTTGACCTAAATGAGTTTTCCAGTTTCGCCGCTTCTCCAGGTGTCTGATAAGTTTTGCAGCGCTGAGGTCACATCAACTGTGCTGTAGAGAATAGCAGACACCGGCGGAGACTCACTGCTGGATCGGAGGAGGGCGATAAAGCAAAGCTTTCTTTTCATTTATTTATTTTTTTTAATAAACTGGGGAATCTCGAAAATGGAAAGCACCTTCAATGATTAGCTGGCCCTGAGCTTTCACTTCAATAATTATTCAATTATTGGTGATGTCTTTTTTTGTATTTTTCGTAGTATTACACAATGTTATTTCTGCTTTGGAACGTGTGCGGCACATGTGTGTGTGACTGCTCATGAACAGTTGGGATAATTAGACGACGAAGGGAATTAATTGGTACCAGTGTTATAATGCCATATGTACAAAGCTGTATGTCACTTCCATCTGCTTGGCACCGATGTCATAATGTTTTATTGAAGAAACACATGTTATTTAAATGTTGCAAATGATTTGGAAGATCTTAAAACAAAATAAATGAGTATTAATTAAAAATACTATTTATTTTCCTTTGAGCGACATGTGTTGTGTACAGACAACATAGAAAATGGAGAGAATTGTATTTTTTTAAGCTTAGTTACTATTTAATTATATTTCAAGTATATAAGGTACAGATGTCTCAATCAGCACCTTGGAAGAGGCTGCACGCTACGGCAGTAGCACGAGGTCCATTGGTACAATGTGCGTAACTCAAATAGGGCAAAGCGCCGAACTGAGGTGCAACATGTAAATGAATATATGCAATGGTATGGGCGTCCATTTGGAACTTGCTACATATGTTTTCCAGCGCCATTTATTGGCAACGCTGAGGGCTATAAAAGCAGGATATGGGAGACATCCACACCATGCGGGCCCCCCGAGGAAGCTGTGGGCGAAACGCACATAGGGGCGCGTGTTGGCACTAATGGAGAAAGAGAAGGCTATGACTACATCATGGGACTACCAGTCCCTTTTGCATTTCTGACATTCTGGGTCACTGGACCATAGGATATATCCCTCGTATATCTATGCAATAGTGGCTCTTTGTAGTTGCTTAGGGACTTATTGAGCACTGCCACTTTATTATGTTACTAGCTGAAGAGCCCGGCATTGCCTGGGCATAGTAAATATCTGTGGTTAGTTATAGCACCTCACGTCTCTTATTTTCCCATCATGCCTCTCATTTTCTCCCTGACACCTCTCATTTTCTCCCTTACACCTCTCATTTTCCCCCTCAGTCCTCTTATTTTCCCCCTCACTCCTCTTATTCCCCCCTAACACTTGTCATTTTGACCTCACATCTGTCATTTTCCAATCACTCCACTATTTTCCCTCACTCCTCTCATTTTGCACTCTCACCTTTTCATTTTCACCTCATACCCCTCATTTTCACCTCAGTATATACATGTTTGTCATCTCCCTTATATATAGTATACACCTGTATGTCTTCTCTTGTATATAGTATATACCTGTATGTCATCTCCCCTGTAAATAGTATATACCTGTATGTCATCTCCTCCTGTATATTGTATATACCCATGTGTCATCTCCTCCTATATATAGTATAAACCTGTATGTCATCTCCTCCTGTATATAGTATATACGTGTGTCATCTCCTCCTGTATATAGTATATACCTGTAAGTCATCTCCTCCTGTATATAGTATATACCTGTGTGTCATCTGCTCCTGTATATAGTATATACCTGTGTGTCATCTGCTCCTGTATATAGTATATACCTGTGTGTCATCTCCTCCTGTATATAGTATATACCTGTGTGTCATCTCCTCCTGTATATAGTATATACCTGTGTGTCGTCTCCTCCTGTATATAGTATATATCTGTGTGTCATCTCCCCTGTATATAGAATATACCTGTGTGATCTCCTGTATTAGACCGCATTCACACGTTATTTGGTCAGTATTTTTACCTCAGTATGTGTAAGCTAAATTGGCAGCCTGATAAATCCCCAGCCAACAGGAAGCCCTCCCCCCTGGCAGTATATATTAGCTCACACATACACATAATAGACAGGTCATGTGACTGACAGCTGCCGTATTTCCTATATGGTACATTTGTTGCTCTTGTAGTTTGTCTGCTTATTAATCAGATTTTTATTTTTGAAGGATAATACCAGACTTGTGTGTGTTTTAGGGCAAGTTTCATGTGTCAAGTTGGGTGTGTTGAGTTGCATGTGGCAACATGCATGTAGCGACTTTTGTGAGATGAGTTTTGTGTGGCAACATGCGTGTAGCAACTTTTTGTGTGTCGAGTTGCATGTGATAGGTTAGTGTAGCAAGTTGTGTGCAGCAAGTTTTGCGCATGGTGAGTTTTGCGCGTGGCGAGTTTTATGTGTGGTGCGTTTTGAGTATGTGCAAGTTTTGTGTGAGCCAACTTTTGCATGTATTGCAACTTTTGTGCATGTGGCAATTTTTCCGCGTGTGCAAGTTTTGCACGTGTGGCGAGTTTTGCGTGAGCCTAGTTTTGCATGTGGCGAGTTTTGCGCGTGGCGAGTTTTGAGTGGCGACTTTTGTGTTTCGACTTTTATGTGGCGAGGTTGGTGTATGTGTTCAAGCATGTGGTAGTGTGTGGTGCCTTTTGTGTGTGTGTTCATATCCCCGTGTGTGGTGAGTATCCCATGTCGGGGCCCCACCTTAGCATCTGTACGGTATATACTCTTTGGCGCCATCGCTCTCACTCTTTAAGTCCCCCTTGTTCACATCTGGCAGCTGTCAATTTGCCTCCAACACTTTTCCTTTCACTTTTTCCCCATTATGTAGATAGGGGCAAAATTGTTTGGTGAATTGGAAAGCGCGGGGTTAAAATTTTACATCCCAACATAGCCTATGACGCTCTCGGGGTCCAGTCGTGTGACTGTGCAAAATTTTGTGGCTGTAGCTGTGACGCCTCCAACACTTTTCCTTTCACTTTTTCCCCATTATGTTGATTGTGGCAAAATTGTTTGGTGAATTGGAACACGCGGGGTTAAAATTTCACCTCACAACATAGCCTATGACGCTCTCGGGGTCCAGACGTGTGACTGTGCAAAATTTTGTGGCTGTAGCTGCGACGGTGCAGATGCCAAACCCGGACATACATACATACACACACACACACACATTCAGCTTTATATATTAGATAATGGGTGACTACTGGTCATAATCTATGCCCCTCTCTGTTTCCATGGTGCAACACTGATTGTTTTTGGTGCACCCATATTTGATATTCAAATAACTCTGTATGTTATATCTCTTTGGAAATATTATTGGATCATAGATTGTACTTTTTAGTGTTAATAAAATATACTTTTTTATACTTATTTTGTGAGCTGCTATACTTCATTTTTTTGGCTATCATACAATAGGAAGTATCTCAGGGTATTATCCTAAATAGTACTGGGTGATCCTATCAGGACTAGTTTCATGATTATGGTATCTGTATCTGAGTCTTTGTTTCTGATATGTTTTCCAGCTTTTTCAATTTAAAGGCTCTTAGGGATAATGTCTGTCCTTAAGGAGAGTGACATCAAGCAAGGAGACTTATAGGCCACTTCCTTTAAGAAATTAAATATGCAAATTGTCTCTTCAGCGAAAAAGAGAACTTCAACTCTAGTACCATCTACTTGAAGTGGCATTCTTAAAAATCATTATTTGCAGAAAGGAATAGGCTTGGCACTATCAGTGAAATGCAGATGGGAAACCTGTGATTGCGGTCTTCTATGTGTAGAGACCATAAGGAAGGAGGTGCTCTGCTAAGAAGTCCCGAGAAGGAAAAGTTCGCCAGTAAATAATAAGGATAAGCGGCATTCACCATATGCTGTAAAAACAGTATTCCTTTATTCAAGTCCTTTAAAAACATATCTCAGCTTCAGGGAGAGTGGAGAGAGATAAGATGCAGAGATGCAGCAGACAGACCAAGGTCGTTTTGGGCCTCACTGTACTTCAAAGTGAAGTGCAAAGCAAGAGATTTGATCTGGTTGATTTGTGGGGTGTTTTAAGTGCATTCAAATTTTCATTATTGCAATTGTTTTTAGTAATTTTATAAAAATAAAAACATCTCTGACTTTCTTATTACCTCTAGAATACAAGATCATTGAAATGCACTGGTCTATAGCTCTGTGGCGCCATGTACCAGCACAGAGTGCCTGTAATGAAGAATCCCAGTATCATTTGTATAAAGAAAATTCTTCTATCGTCGGCATTGCACTGCCTATGGCTCATTGCTATTGTTGCTGACAGCCATGCAAGAAGTTGGATGTTTGAATCCTGGGAAAGACCAAACGTCAAAAAACGGGAAGAATGAGTAAATTAAATGAACTCAAGTATGTACAGAGCACTAAGAGATGATGGAGTTAGAAGAGGAGGAACTACTGAGCAACGAACTCCTCAGTGCCACACGGCAAGGAGAGGAGACATCGTAGACACAAAGTGAATGTAAAAAGGACTCCAAGACATCGCTCTCATGTTGGGATTTTCCTGTTGAATCCAGGATGGTTCGGAGCTATGACTTAACCGACAAGCCTATAACCTGCAGTAACCACCGATCGACCAAACCGCTCTACCCTCTACAACTCTACCCTCACCCATCCCTTGTAGATTATGAGCCCTTGCAGGCAGAGATCTCTCTCCTCCTGTACCAGTTATGACTTGTATTGTTTAAGATTATTGTACTTGTTTTTATTATGTATACCCCTCCTTACATGTAAAGCGCCATGGAATAAATGGCGCTATAACAATAAATAATAATAATAATAATAACTTATATCGGTAATAGCAGACACTTCCCAGGTACTAACACCAGTTTACAGCCTGCTATGTAAAACTCACATGCAGATAGATTATTCTCTGTCCTTTCAGTCCCCTAGGTTTAGAAAGTTGCTTACAATACCTCAGAGAGGATGCCTTTTGCTATCTGCTGCATACTTTGAATGGAACTCAACTATGGCTTCAGAATCCATGATAGTTTTGCTCCAGTAGCTCATCAACACTTACATTATTGCTGCCTAGTGCCTCTCTGAACCTCAGGCCTCTAGGTCTTCATCTGCAGCTCGCATTATTAGACCCACGGTGGTTATTCAATGACGTTCCTCTGCATTCTTTTGTTGTTGTGCTCGGGTATGTATACTTGCCCTATCCCAAATTTGCGCAGACTCTCCAGATTTATTGGAAACAGTCCCGACAAGCAAATTAACCAAAAGAAGTGCAGTTTACGCAAACCGCACCAGGACATGGACATGTTTTAGTTATATTGGAACGATCCATGGAAAGACTAAAGCAACTTTTAACTGTCAACAACAAGAAAAGATGGAGCAGAGATTTACAGGAGACGTCCACCACTGGGGATTTTTCTTTAACTTAAATGCATGTATTTGGGGCTAAAAATAATTTTTTGGAATTCGGTTTCATTAAAATAGTTTGCCCTGTTTTGCTTTTATAGGCTTTTTGTTTCCCCACACATTCAATTTTTATATCATGGCCTCCAAATTATCGCATTCCAAAAAGAAAACTATGTCCTTAGTGCCACCTATTGGAGGTCTGACCCTTAGCGAGCTTCGCAACATGATCAAGGATAATGATCAAGATCAAACCTATCTGCAGACAGCTTTTGTGGAGAACTTGGGATTCTTTCTTGGGGTACTTGACCTTCATCAATGTACAGGTTGGTTTGGATGGCTGAATGAGACCTGACACGCTGCCAGGATTCTCCAGTGCCAGCACTGGGAGAAGGCGGGTGCGTGACCATAAGTATGCAATTTGCATACATTGCTGTCACGTGCTCACTAGGCATGCGTGGCCTTGAATTGAGTGAGACCGGGCACGTATAGTAGGAATGTGGCCAGAAGAATTGCATACTTGCGGTCACATGACCAGAAAATCCTGACAGCGTGAACTATGCACACTGTGAGCATTGAAACATCTGCAGTCACATAATGTAACCCCAAGCCTGTATAAACCCTTTAGGAAAGCCACTCTTTCCCCCCCAAATCTCCATCTTGGCCTCCAAGTGGAGACCTAAACTATGAGAAATGCATTTAGGCTTTTTTGTTGTTCCCGATGAAGTATTATTTATGGCTGCGGATTATTTGTGCCTATAGGTCTATGGGAGATCTTACAAATAAACATGTTAAGAAAAATGTAGATGACGTTAGTGTTACAGAAGGTTAATTAATCTGCCTAATTTATGTCTTTGCACAACATGGGAAACAGCAGAACTGAGTCTAATGAGAACTATAAATCAAGAGGGTTGCGGTGAAGGAAATCCCACAACCCAACTCAACTTTATATGTAAGAAATATGGGGAAGTTTGTAACGATAAGAGCGATACACACAAGCTACCAAATCATTAAATCTCAAGGGCAACTTCTTGGCATAAGGCCATAGGTGCTCTAAAGAACGTGATACATTATAGAGCAAAAAACTGAAGAAGAAGCTCGCATTCATGAAGTATAACGACCTGAAGAATTAAATTACAATGTGCATCGAGAACCTGTGTGCAAGTGGCTCATATTTAACTAGGGGCAAGTCGGTGTGTCATGTAGTCCGGCTATTTTTCCACCAGAAGCAAATAGAGATCTTGATAAGAGTGAGGAATTGACATTCAAATCAGCATTATTTTTTGGCAGCTTTTTTATGCAAATTAAAGGCTGCTTTTTATAGGAGAAGCAAAAGCGATGAGATTTCAGAAATCTCGTGCCAAAACTTTTTTTTTCAGACTGAATTGAAAAACAGCAGCATTTTTAAAAAAAATAGGGAGCATGTCAATTCGTTCAGTGTTTTTGCTGCTAAAATGCAATGAAATGTTTTTGCTGCATTTTTGGTGAATTAAACTAACTTTATCAAACATGTACTGACAAAGACAAAACACACAGATAACCTGCAGCAAAAATGTGGGGGAAAAAATGCAACAAAAATGCTGAAAAATTGGAGGTTACTACCAAGAGAGCAGGTTTTAGCTCGTTAAAAAACACAACATATGAACATAGCCGTATTTGGTAATGCATGGATGGAGTTCTATATACCGTATCTTGGTACCGTCTTTTCAGTTAGTCATTGCAATATTCTAAATATTTTTCTTGGATGGAGTTCGAATTTTAAAAGCTTCTCCAGCTTAGAAAATGCAATTTAAAGTACCCCAAAATGACTTATTGGAAAACTATGAGTTGTTCAGTGGTGAGTTTTTAAATTGAGGGTCATTGGAGGACCTAACCTGCCCTGTATTAGACAAACTTTTGATTTTATTGTGCACTTGGCATGCCAGAGCCAGTATGCCACTCTCCACAAGGAGAAACGTTACCCCTTAAACCTCAAACCGGGGCCTCTCGCATAGCCAAATCAGTTCTCATGCTTTGCACTGATGAGGGGCAAGACCCAGAAACAGTGTGTCTGCGAATTGAGATTCTGATTTAGCTTTTATCCTAAGTCATATTGTAAGATTCGTTAAAGGGTCAGTAGCGACTTGTAGGATCGCTGCTTCCAACAGATGGCTCGATAGACTTCAAGTCCTCTTCCTTAGGCCGGTTTCACACGTCAGTGGCTCTGGTACGTGAGGTGACAGTTTCCTCATGTACCGGAGACACTGACTCACGTAGACACATTGAAATTAATGTGTCTCTGCACATGTCAGCGTGTTTTCACGGACCATGTGTCCGTGTGCAAAACACGGAGACATGTCAATGCTCGTGGGAGCGCATGGATTACACGGACCCATTAAAGTCAATGGGTCCATGTAAAACACGTACCGCACACGGACATTGTCCATGTGCAGTCCGTGTGCCGTGCAGGAGACAGCGATACAGTAAGCGCTGTCCCCCCCACATGGTGCTGAAACCGCCATTCATATCTTCTCTACAGCAGCGTTTGCTGTAGAGAAGATATGAAAAATCCTTTTTTTTTTTGTTTCTCGTGTTTAAAATAAAGATCCCTGTCCCCACCACCTCCAACCCCCTGTGCGCCCACCCGCTCGCTGTTATTAAAATACTCACCCAGCTCCCTCGCAGTGTCCTCTCCTGGCCGCAGCTTCTCCTGTATGCGGTCACGTGGGGCCGCCCATTACAGAAATGAATATGCGGCTCCACCCCTATGGCGTGTGTCACACTGATGTGCCACAGAAACGCACGGGCACACGGACACGGATAATTCCGGTACCGATTTTTCCGGTACTGGAATTATCTGGACGTGTGACACTGGCCTTAGGCTGCCGTCACACTAGCAGTATTTGGTCAGTATTTTACATTAGTATTTGTAAGCCAAAACCAGGAGTGGAACAATTAGAGGAAAAGTATAATAGAAACATATGCACCACTTCTGCATTTATCACCCACTCCTGGTTTTGGCTTCCAAATGCGCGTGCTCTAAGCAAGGTGCCTGGAGACCTGCCAGGAGTGCATGCACCCCGGGCAGCAGCATACCTGGAAGGGGCAGGACGGGAGCCTTGGCAGTGAGTACACTGATGTCTCTGCAGGGAGAGAGGGACTGCAGGCAGAGATGTGGGCGCTACAAGTTAGCAAGGCAGAAAGAGAAAATGGGCATGAGCCAAATAATATGATGATTGCAATTAGGGATGAGCGGACTCGGAGAAGTTCAGGTTCTGGTACCTGACCTGAAGTTTATTCCAAAGTTTGGTTCGGGTACCAGAACTGTACCTGAACTTGAACCAGAAAATACCGAACCGGACCCAAACTTTTGAGCTGGAAAATTCTCTCTCTCTCACTTTCCCCTGGAACTTTTCAATGGACTTCCAGGAGAAGTCCATATTTGCCATTTAGCCCCCTTTTCTTTCAGTTCGTATTCGCACATCTCTAATTGCAGTATATTAAGAAGATAAAACTTTGATAGCAGTGCTTTTTTAAAGATCTAAAAAGAATGACAGAGATGAACAACTTGATTTGTAGTAAAACGAATTTGCTAAAAAAATTCGCAAAACATTTGGATTCACCAGAATCTAAATTTTATGATTTGATTCATGGAATATGAGGTTTGGAAGAGGTTTTAAAAAGCTATTTTATACTTACTGCTCTTTGTCCCTCCCACACCTATTCCGGCTTGCCGGTCTTCCAATTGGCTCCTCTGTCTTCATTAAAGGAAATTTGTCACCAGAAAAAAATGCTATTATCCTACAGATATGGGGTTAATAAGCAAATTAATAGCGTTATAAGGCTATCCGGCGAATGCAGGTAATCTAATGCTGCGGGGAGAAAACAAACTTTATTCTCCCCACCAGCGTTCCCGTTTTAGTCATGGGGGCATAGCCGGCGCTGGATCAGTCACTGCTCTGAGAATACAGAGCAATGGTGGTTATCACCGCCCTCCCGGCCCTGACTGACAGTTTCCTTCAAAAGAAGAAAATAGATGACAGAACAAAGAAGATAGAAGACAGAAGAGAGAAAACAGTATAAGGATAGCGACAAAGTTAGTTGAGGGCCAAGGAAAGGTAAGTATGGGTGCATTTTTTAGCCCCTTACGACAGATTCGATTTCCACTGAATTTATTCTCTGCTAAAGTTGAATTTCAGGAGATTCGCTCATCCCTGGCATCTCTACAAATGGTCTCCACTTTCTGATATTACAGCTGTCACAAAAGTATAATTCCCATCATAAAAAAAATTCCTGTCTGTAATTTCGAGCTAATTATTTGGGACTGTTAGCACAACATGTGCTATTATTCTTCATGTCACAGTTCGAAAAAATAGAAACTTATCGCTACTGACCCTGTAGATCTTCATCACTGTGACAGCTGCCTGAGTATTGACGTCATTGGCTTCATGATAAGTTTGTAATGTGGTTAGATAAGCCTGTCATAATATGTTCTTCTCTTCAGTTATGGCATAATTCACAGACACATTGATGCAGGGCATGGCTGAAAAAAGTACAATAGAGATTTGACTTTTGCTTCTCTCCAGACCTCTGCACCTTCCATGAACTTTTGTCAAGATATTTTCAACATTCCTCTGCTTCACTTTCCTAAGACCCTGTAGAGCATGACCTGTTAATCCTTCTGTAAATTGGTAACAGGCACGTTTGGGCTTCGGCACTTGTCTGGAGTATGTTTTCAAAAAACGTTTGTTTTTCTTTAGTTATAGAAATCTGATTTGTGCCCACCCAACGTTGGGAACCTCATGTATCTCAAGAAAGGGGGATACGGTCTCCATCCATGGTGGACGTCTATTAATGTCAAAGAAGTGCTAAAAAAGGTAAAATAATGCACTTGGTCACCTGCATTTGGTTTCCATTTCTTCAGCCTTTTTTTCTAATAGAAACTTCATCCGTTTGTAATAAGAACGTATCGAAAAGTCACATCTCAGAGTTTGTAACGCGTACATGCAAACTCACATGTGACTGACCAGATGGCGGGGCCGCATGAGATCCCAGAATGGCGTCTATGCAAGAAAAAGTGTTTTGTGTTTTAGAGTATTAGAAGTGTAAATCAATTGTTCCCGTTGGGAGATGACAAGTGTTCAGTGAAGAGGCAACCTTCCACATAAGTGTTAAGGTGAACCGTCACAGTGTCCGAATATGGTAAAAATAAAATCCCAATGCCACTGTGGAAATTGAAATAGATTCTCCGAAAGTAAATGTTTTTTTGTACTATCTCGAAGACAAAGGTGTAAGGGCCCTTTTTTTTCACAGAAAAGACTGTGATCGTATATTGTATTATTATTATGGGACGAGTGGGCAGCCGTTTACTGTAATGGATAGGTTCGTTGGGGGGGTCGCGTGAGATGGGGGAAAGACAATGAATTCTGTTTTGTCCATGTTAAGTTTTAGAAATCTAGTGGAGGAGAAGAATGAAATAGCGGATAGACATTTAGGGATTCTGGTTAGTAGGGTGGTGATATCTGGTCCAGAGATGTAGATCTGCGTGTCGTCAGCATAGAGATGATACTGAGAACCGTGAGATTCTATGAGCTGTCCCAGGCCAAAAGTGTAAATGGAGAAGAGCAGGGACCCTAGAACTGAACCTTGCGGGACTCCGACAGATAGGGGGCGAGGAGAGGAGGTGGTGTGTGAATGGGAGGTGTTGAATGTTTGGTCAGTTAGGTATGACAACATCCAGGATAGGGCCAAGTCTGTGATGCCAAGGGATGAGAGGGTCTGTAGTAATAGGGAATGGTCCACTGTGTCTAAGGCAGAGGACAGGTCCAGGAGGAGGAGGATAGAGTAGTGTCGCTTGCTCTTGGCCGTTAATAGGTCATTGGTGACCTTAGTTAGGGCAGTTTCAGTGGAGGGGTGTGAAAGGAAGCCTGATTATAAACGGTCAAAATGGGAGCAGGAAGATAGTTGGGAGGACAGTTCAAGATGGAAGTGTTGTTCCAGTAGTTTTGAGGCATAGGGGAGAAATGATATAGGGTGATAGCTAGATACAGAGGATGGGTCAAGAGAGGGCTTTTTGAGGATAGGTGTGATTGAGGCATGTTTAAAGCTTGAGGGGAAAACACCAGTTGTTAGTGATAGGTTGAAGAGATGGGTTAGAGTTGGGATGAAGACTGTGGAGAGGTTTGGGATGAAGTGGGAAGGGATCGGGTCAAGTGCACAGGTGTGGTGAGATGCGATCTTGAGAGTAGAGTGGAGAGTCGATCTTCTGTAATAGTGGAGAAGTTGGTATTGTATGTCAATATGTTACAGTTATGGTTGTTTCCGCAACTGTCCTTGGAACTGGGACCATAACTATTCCTGTTTCGGAGGCACTCTTGAAAGTAGAGAGGCCCAAGTCTCTGACCTTATTATGCTCCTGTTAACCACTGATCGGTCCCCTTACCCAACCCATAAGGGAACAGATAAATCAGGAAAATAAGACACAAAGACAAAATAGGGATAACAGCAAGCAACTAACATACAAACACTCATCAAAGGTAAAAAGATATATAGAGAAGGATAGGAATGTAACTACTAAATGAGACTAGGACAATGAGGAAAGCAAAGACCCAAAATCGGCACACAACAAACTCCAGTAGCAACAATTAACTCTTATTCAGCACAGCGTCTCCTAAGAACAAGGAACCAAAGATTTCACTGGCAAGATAGAGAAGGTCTGGCCAGGTTTTATAGTGGAGGTAATGAGTCATGACCAAATCAGAAGCAGCTGATAATGGAGCTGCAAGTTTCTTAGCAGCATGGAAAGGGTCATTAAACCTCTTCAACACCAAAGGAAACCAAGTCCATTTAATATGAGACACAAACACACAGGCTAAATGGAAGATCTGCGATTCACAATACATAGTGATCTTCTAACCCCAGATCTCCCAGGAGGACGTGACACACTCATGACACTACCACCACTAGAGGGAGCCAAAATGGCTACTGTATAGAAGTTTAATAATGAAAATTAGACTATTATCAAATAGGAGCAGATTTAGTAAAACTTTCTAAAACTTAGACTTTCTAAGCAGTGGCGTAAGTACAATCTGATTGCCCTGTGCAAAATTTGGACCTGGCCCCCCTGCAGTTTGGTCAGATCTATGGGCTCTTGTAGCGTTCAAAATCTTATAAAGACGTAAGTGTTTGCTCTCTTTTCATTATCTACTATATAATTGTCTAAGGGTCACTTCCGTCTGTCTGTCTGTCTGTCTGCCTGTCTGTCTGTCATGGATATTCATTGGTTGCGGCCTCTGTCTGTCATGGAAATCCAAGTCGCTGATTGGTCGCGGCAAAACAGCCACGACCAATCAGTGACGGGCACAGTCCGGAAGAAAATGGCCGCTCCTTACTCCCCGCAGTCACTGCCCGGCGCCCGCATACTCCCCTCCGGTCACCGCTCACACAGGGTTAATGCCGGCGGTAACGGACCGCGTTATGCCGTGGGTAACGCACTCCGTTACCGCCGCTATTAACCCTGTGTGTCCCCAACTTTTTACTACTGATGCTGCCTATGCGGCATCAATAGTAAAAAAATGTAATGTTAAAACTAATAAAAAAACAAAAAACCTGCTATACTCACCCTCCATAGTCCGCCGAGCCGCTCGCGTCTGCCGCCATCTTCCGTTCCCAGCGATGCAATGCGAAATTACCCAGAAGACTTAGAGGTCTCGCGAGACTGCTAAGTCATCTGGGTAATTTCGCAATGCATCCTGGGAACGGAAGATGGCGGCAGCCGCACGTGTATCGCCGGAGCTTCGGTGGATCCCAGGGGTGAGTATATAACTATTTTTTATTTTAATCATTTTTTTAACAGGGATATGGTGCCCACACTGCTATATACTACGTGGTCTGTGTTAGATACCGCGTGGCTCTGTGCTGTATACTACATAGGCAGTGTTATATACTATGTGGGCTGTGTGATATACTGTGTGGGCTGTGCTAGATATTACTTGGCCACTGTTATATACTGTGTGGGCAGAGTTATATACTACGTGACTGGACAATATACTATGTGGCTGGGCAGTATACTACGTGGCTCTGTGCTGTATACTACGTCGCTGTGCAATATACTACGTAGCTGGGCAATATACTACGTGACTGGGCAATATACTACGTGGCTCTGTGCTGTATACTACGTCGCTGTGAAATATACTACGTAGCTGGGCAATATACTATGTGGCTGGGCAATATACTACGTGGCTCTGTGCTGTATACTACGTCGCTGTGCAATATACTACGTGATTGGGCAATATACTATGTGGCTGGGCAATTTACTACGTGACTGGGCAATATACTACGCAGCTGGGCAATATACTACGTGGCTGGGCAATTTACTACATGACTGGGCAATATACTACGTAGCTGGGCAATATACTACGTGACTGGGCAATATACTACGTAGCTGGGCAATATACTATGTGGGCTGGGCAATATACTACGTGACTGGGCAATATACTATGTGGCTGGGCAATATACTACGTGACTGGGCAATATACTATGTGGCTGGGCAATATACTACGTGACTGGGCAATATACTACGTAGCTGGGCAATATACTATGTGGCTGGGCAATTTACTACGTGACTGGGCAATATACTACGCAGCTGGGCAATATACTACGTGGCTGGGCAATTTACTACATGACTAGGCAATATACTACGTAGCTGGGCAATATACTACGTGACTGGGCAATATACTACGTAGCTGGGCAATATACTATGTGGCTGGGCAATATACTACGTGACTGGGCAATATACTATGTGGCTGGGCAATATACTACGTGACTGGGCAATATACTACGTAGCTGGGCAATATACTATGTGGCTGGGCAATATACTACGTGACTGGGCAATATACTATGTGGCTGGGCAATTTACTACGTGACTGGGCAATATACTACGTAGCTGGGCAATATACTACGTGCCTGGGCAATTTACTACGTGACTGGGCAATATACTACGTAGCTGGGCAATATACTACGTGACTGGGCAATATACTATGTAGCTGGGCAATATACTACGTGGCTGAGCAATATACTACGTAGATGGGGAATATACTACGTGACTGGTCAATATACTACGTGGCTGGGCAATATACTACGTGACTGGTCAATATACTACATGACTGGGCAATATACTACGTAGCTGGGCAATATACTACGTGACTGGGCAATATACTACGTGACTGGGCAATATACTACGTAGCTGGGCAATATACTACGTGACTGGGCAATATACTACATGACTGGGCAATATACTACGTAGCTGGGCAATATACTACGTGACTGGGCAATATACTACGTGACTGGGCAATATGCTACGTAGCTGGGCAATATACTACGTGACTGGGCAATATACTACGTGACTGGGCAATATACTACGTAGCTGGGCAATATACTACGTGACTGGGCAATATACTACGTGACTGGGCAATATACTACGTAGCTGGGCAATATACTACGTGACTGGGCAATATACTACGTGACTGGGCAATATACTACGTAGCTGGGCAATATACTACGTGACTGGGCAATATACTACATGACTGGGCAATATACTACGTAGCTGGGCAATATACTACGTGGCTGGGCAATATACTATGTGGCTGGGCAATATACTACGTGACTGGGCAATATACTATGTGGCTGGGCAATATACTACGTGACTGGGCAATATACTACGTAGCTGGGCAATATACTATGTGGCTGGGCAATATACTACGTGACTGGGCAATATACTATGTGGCTGGGCAATTTACTACGTGACTGGGCAATATACTACGTAGCTGGGCAATATACTACGTGCCTGGGCAATTTACTACGTGACTGGGCAATATACTACGTAGCTGGGCAATATACTACGTGACTGGGCAATATACTATGTAGCTGGGCAATATACTACGTGGCTGAGCAATATACTACGTAGATGGGGAATATACTACGTGACTGGTCAATATACTACGTGGCTGGGCAATATACTACGTGACTGGTCAATATACTACATGACTGGGCAATGTACTACGTAGCTGGGCAATATACTACGTGACTGGGCAATATACTACGTGACTGGGCAATATACTACGTAGCTGGGCAATATACTACGTGACTGGGCAATATACTACATGACTGGGCAATATACTACGTAGCTGGGCAATATACTACGTGGCTGGGCAATATACTACGTGGCTGGGCAATATACTACGTGACTGGTCAATATACTACATGACTGGGCAATATACTACGTAGCTGGGCAATATACTACGTGACTGGGCAATATACTACGTGACTGGGCAATATGCTACGTAGCTGGGCAATATACTACGTGACTGGGCAATATACTACGTGACTGGGCAATATACCACGTGAACATGTATATTCTATAATACCCGATGCGTTAGAATCGGGCCACCATCTAGTGTAGTAATATCCATCATCCTTTGCTAATGTCCCCCATCCTTGGCTATACGGTATGTCTTCCATCCTAGGCCCTTTCCTGGTTAATATGTCCCTCATCCTGGTATATATCTCCTCCCTCCTGAACCCCTTCCTGCTATGTATGTCCACCATCCTGGTATATATGTCCCCCTACTGAACCCCTTCCTGGTATATATGTCTCCCATTATGTCCCCCATCCTGGTATATATGTCCCCCCTACTGAACCCCTTCCTGGTATATATGTCCCCCATTATGTCCCCCATCCTGGTATATATGTCCCCCCTACTGAACCCCTTCCTGGTACCATCCAGGTACATATTTCTGGTATATGTGTTCCTCTTCTTGATATGTGTCATCCTGGACCCTGCTTGGTACATATATGTCCCCCATCCTAATATATATGTTCTCTATCCTATGCCCATTTTGATATTTGTCTCCATCCTGGTATACATGTACCCCATCCTCGACCCCTTACTGGAATATATGCCCCCCATCTTGGGCTAGAAAATACAGTCATCTGCAAGAGAGCTGAATCTAGACCTGTACTGCCATGGCTCATGCTTTATGATACATTTGGGGCATCTTGGTAGACACTTCGAGAATTCATCTTACAAGGTGAGAAATCGCAATGTGCATATTTACGAAAAACATCTGCGCAATGTCACCGAGCATGTGTGACCCGCAATACTAGAGTCAAAAAGTGAACATTCTGAGAACCAATAAAAAACACAGTAAGGGGCGCAATATCTAGGTAATAAAATTTAGGCACAGGGGTATTTTTTTTATTTTTTCAAGTTAAAAATGTATATGTCTTTCCAGACCAAAGAATGTGATATCTAACGATGGGACAATCATAGCAAATTCTGACACATCTGTGGATGTACATGCATAGCCAGAACAAGTCTCTAGACATGGCTGTCATTTTGTTTATACATTAGATGGTTTGCAGAAAGTTCTGCTTCAGTCCGTATGCATTTCGCTGCGTTCTGCATTCCACTTGATTGGCGGCCCCTCCTTGCACAAACCAAAAATATATAGTTTTACAGCTTCCTCTTTCATAAAGGTTCACGATGGTGATCAAAGGAAAGAAACAGCACATTGAGTCTCGCACAGAGAATGTACACACAGCTATGAGAGAGTGCTGTATAATTTATGGGATTAAAAGCCATGCCAAGAAGTGAGAACGCAACGTATGAATGTTACTAGCATGCATGAGCGTGGAAAATCTCCAGCCCTCCATAATAATACCTTATGAATCACCACCTTATGTAACATGTACCAGCTTGCCAAGCATTATGCCTTGTACTGGCACAGTCTGAATTGTGAGCTCGGGAGTGTGCAGGCAGGTTTCTACATCAGCGAAAAGATTACAGCTTTATTAATAAGGTGTCAAGTGTAAATATCCATATGGCAGCTCATCTATTACTATAGGACAACACAGGACATGTAGGACGGGAAGTCAGAGGACCATCTATAGCAAGTCTAATATGTGGGTCCGAATACACTGCTCATATAGTGTCTAGCTATTTATCTATCTATCTATCTAATTATCTATTATCTATGTAATTATCTATCTATCATCTATCTATTATCTATCATATATCTATCTATTATCTATCATCCATTATCTATTATATATCTATCTATCATCTATCTATTATCTATCTATCTATCTATCTATCTATCTATCTATCTATCTATCTATTATCTATCTAATTATCTATTATCTATCTATCATATATCTATCTATTATCTATCATTTATTATTTATCTATCTATATACATATATCTATCTATCATCTATCTATTATCTATGTATCTATTATCTATCTATCTATCTATCTATTATCTATCTAATTATCTATTATCTATCATCTATTATCTATCTATCATATATCTATCTATTATCTATCATCTATTATTTATCTATCTATATACATATATCTATCTATTATCTATCTATTATCTATCATATATCTATCTATTATCTATCTATCTATCATCCAATATCTATTATATATCTATTATCTATCTATTATCTATCTATTATCTATCTATCTATTATCTATCTATTATCTATCTATCATCTATTATCTATCTATCATATATCTAGCTATCATCTATCTATCTACATATTACCTATCTATCTATTTATTATCTATCTGTAATCCATCTATTATCTATCTATCTATCTATTACACAGGGGAACAATTTGAAAAACATTTTCTGTTGAGTTAGGTTTTTGAGCTGATTTATACTAAAATTGGCATGCTGATTCCAAAAATGTAGTCAGTTTTTTTTCTAGCACGTCAAGTTTTTCCTAGACAACTTACCTGCCAGAGAAGCACAATTGCACTGATATCTGTAATAAGACTTGTTATCTGATTACAATTCGACTCATATAGAGCTACATGGCAACTTGTAAGAGTAGTCACAACTTTGTCATGCCTATTTCTTATATATTTCATTTTTTGTTCATATTTGTACTATTTAAAATAAAAAAACAACACTTTTTAGGTACAGTAGTTTACATAGTTTTGAGAAGACAAAAATCCTATAGTTCAAAAACTTGACGTGATAGAGAAAAACTGAGATCATTTCTGGATTCAGCATCCAAAAATTAATTAAGAACAGTTGTCTGACCTAACTCTTAAAAAATTGTGTTCCCCAGTGTTATCTATCTATCATCTATTATCTATCTATAATCTATCTATCTATTATCTATCTATCTCTCTATCCATCATCTATCTATCTATCTATTATCTATCTATCTATCTATCTATCTATCTATCTATCTATCTATCTATCTATCTATCTATCCATCCATCCATCTATCTATCTATCTATCTATCTATCTATCTATATATCTATCTATCTATCTATCTATCTATCATCTCTATCATCTATTATCTATCTATTATGTATCTATCTATCTATCTATTATCTATATATCTAATATCTTTCTATCTATTATCTATATATTATCTATCTATCATCTATTATCTATCTATCTATTTATTATCTGTCTATCATCTATCTCTCTATCTATTATCTATTATCTGTCTATTATCTATCTATCATCTATCTATCTATTATCTATCTATCTATCATCTATTATCTGTCTATTATCTATCTATTATCTATCTATCTATCTATCTATCTATCTATCTATTATCTATCTATTATCTATCTCTCTATCTATTATCTATCTATCTATCATCTATCTATCTATTATCTATCTATCTATCTATCTATCTATCTATCTATCTATCTATCTATCTATCTATCTATCTATCATCTATCTATCTATTATCTATCTATTATCTATCTATTTTCTATCTATCTAAGACATTTTCTGACCTCCCATTCTAGATCCATAGACATTAATATGGAGTCATTCCCTTTGCAGATATAACAGTTCCTACTCTTCTGGGAAGACTTTCTAGAACATTTTGGAGGTGTCTGTGGGAATTTTAGCCCATTCGTCCAGAAGAGCACTTGTGAGGTCAGACAGTGCTATTCAGAAGATGTCGGCCTCACATTATCCATTCTAGTTCATCGTAAAGGTGTTGGATGGGGTTGACATCCGGGCTCTGTGCTGTCAGTCACCTTCTTTAACACCAGTGCACTGGGGACAGTCGTGGGGAATGCAAAATGGCCTTCTCTAAACTGTTATCACAAAACCGGAAACTATAATTTACAAATTGTCTCGGATGGTGAAGCAATAAAGAATTTGTCGACTGCTCAGACAACCCTTCTCAATACTCATGTTTCCCCTTTGTAAAATAACAGCACTGACACTCACCTCCGGTGCCGATGCTGGTCCAGTGGTGGCAGCCCTGGCTCTCCTGGGGATCGTGTAACATTGTTATGTCAGGTGATCTCTGCAGCCAGTGCTGGCGGGAACAGTGAAGCCGGAGCTGATTGGCTGCAGGGATCACATGACATAACACTGTTACACGATCCCCAGGAGAGCCTGTCGCATCAGTTATAGAAATAACCTCAGTACTGAAGAACTTGCGTAAATTATGCTTAAATCTGATACTTTATTAGATGCGGTGAAATAAACAAACACATAATGTCCGACTTTTCCACTATGCAAAGGACTTTTTAAAGACATCTGTAGCATGGGGGAGACAGAATTGTAGATCCATGTGAATGGCAGTCATTTTCATCGAATCTAATAAAATAGTCAGAATAATTTACTGCATTCATCTTCTTCCGTGCCGAGGTTATTTCTATAGAACAGTGGATACAAAAAGTCTACACACCCCTGTTAGAGATTTTTGCTATGCAATCTGAAAGCAGCTTGAAGTAGGGGCAGAGACCCTGTTTCCATCGATGGGTCACTTGCTTGACTGTTTGCTGTAGTTTTATATACAATTAATGCTTTATCAGCAGGAGATTATCACTGCGGACCGGATGTACGTGCAAGATAGTCCAGCTATTCTGTGTCAACCCGCCTCCACCACTTATTGGGTAGCTTGCTCACATTGCACAGTTTACACAAAAAGCGGCCAATCAGGGGTGTGGGCGGGGTTATACAGGGCTCAGCATTCAGCACTGCTAGATCTGCAGCAGAGAAAACAGTGATTGTATCAAAAATGCATCAAGCAGCCCAGTAAGTGACCCATTGCTAAAATCAGACTCTCAGCCCCTTCATCATGCTGCTCACAGATTGCATAGCAAAAAAACATTTGACAGATTCCCTTTGAAATACTAGGTTTATATCAGGTCAAACAAAGCACTCCAAGAATAATTCCAGAACTTTTTCCAAGTTTAAATGTTGCCCGTAATCTGTACAAGTCCATTGAAAAATATACGGAAATTTACCGCATTCAGTCTTTTTGGGGCATGTGCCTTTCAGCGCGGCGCATCTAGAATCAGCAATCTTTGCCCATCTCTTCCTTGCAGTAGCTCCATATCTGTCAGATTGTGAGGGCATCTCCTATATATAGCGCCCTCTTCAGGTCACCCTCAAATGTTCAGTTGGATTAAATTCTGGGCTCTGCTGGGCCATCCCAAATCCTTGATCTTCATCTGGTGAAGCCATTATTTTGTTTATTTGGAGGTATGCTCAGGGTTCTTGTCATACTGAAAGGTGAAATTCCTCTTCATCTTCAGATTTTCAGCACAGGCCTGAAGGTTTTGATGCAAAATTGACTGGTATTTGGAAATGTTCACAATCCCATCCACCTTGACTAAAGCCCCAGTTTCAGAGGACGGAAAAAAAAGCCCAAAAGAAAAATGCTGCTTCCACCATGCTTCTCTCTGGGTATAGTGTTATTTTGGTAATCAGTGTCAGACTGAAGAACATTGGGCCCACCAGAGGATTTGATTCAGAGGGCCCACATTTCTCCCCCACTAAAGAGCCCCATAACAACTGCGCTATGAACTCTTCTGAAGGAGAAGCCAGGGCCCACCAGAGGATTCTCCGGTTCTCTGGTGGGCCAGTCCAACCCTGTTGGTAATGCACAGTGTTGACTTTGTGACCAACATGCCTTTTGGAATTATAGGCAAAAAATGTATAATTGTTCTCATCAGACCATAGCATGTTATCCCACATGATTGTTGCAGACTTGAAGTAGGTTTTGTCCAAATCTAGCTGGGCTTGGATGTTTTCCTTTGTAAGAAAAGCCTTCCATCTCACCACTTTATCCCACAGTCCCGACATATTAAGAACACAGGAGATTGTTGTTACATGCTGTACACAACCAATACTTGCCAGAAATTCTATTAGCTTCTTTAATGTTGCTGTAGGTCTCTCGGCATCCTACAGGACTAATTTTATTTTTTGTCTTTTCATCAAGTTTTTAGACACTTCTTGATGACCGTTTTCATAGTATTTCATGGTATATCTAATGCCTTTTAAATATTTTTGTAACTTTCTCCCGAATTACAACTTTCAACAATGAGATCCCTGTGCTGTGTTGTAAGCTGTTTACAGACCATGGCTTTTGCTGTACAATGCAACTAAAATGTCTGGAAAATCCTCCTAGAGCAGCTAAACTTTATATGGGGTTAATTAGAATCCCTGTAAATGATGGTGGCTGTGCTCTGACTACTAAGTAATATGAGTGTAAATGTAATTGGCTAATTATGAACATAACCACATCCCCAATTATAAGAGGGTGCTCACACTTATGCAACCACATTATCCTAGTTTTGTTGTTTTTATTCCTCCTCTCAATGGATTTGTACAGATTATGGGTGAAATTAAGGGTGCAAAAAAATGATTCTTCTCGGTGTGATTTTACATGGGAAAAAAATGGCATTTTCACAGGGGTGTGTAGACTTATTATAGCCACTGTGCACCATATTGGAGGTCTTAGATTAATTTTTATCCCTGCGAATGGCAATGCTTTAGTGGTTTCACTTGTGCTTGTTTATTTTGGAGACTATTTTTAACAAATTTATAAAATATAAAATAACCAAAACTTTACAAAATTCAAAAAGCGTAAACAAAAAAAGTGAACCTAAAGAATATATGAAAGACTTCATTCTTTCTGTGACACATGAAAAAATGGTAAAGCTGTGAATTATAATTCATAAGTGACTCGGTAGTTACATAATTATTACAGTGAATGTGCATTTCAGTAAAAAGGAAGCGTGGAGGTTTTGGTGGCTGATTCTGTTTCATATTGATCCATACAGAGCGCTCAGTTTCAGTTACAAATGACCCTTTCAGGAAGATCTTGTGGCTTTTATTGGTTAAGCTGTTGAAATATGGTTTAAATGCCAACAGGAAACTGCTGTGTAAATGCCTGGTATCAAAGTCAGAGTTACATTGGCAGTTGAACAGTCTCTTTTGTTGGGAAGAGAATATTTATGTGGTATTCTTTATGGTTATATAACAATATTTCACCCATTAGGAAGGATATTCTATAGCCGAGTCCACCGTTAAAACATTCATGCCCTTAAAAATATAGATCCATTAAAAACAGAATCCTAAAAAAAAGTATATGACAATAAAAAAGGAATATCAGCAAAAACTATTTTAGCGTGTGCAAATGGAATACCGTAGTTAAAGGAATTGTTTCTTAACGAATGTTGAAAAATAATGATGAAAAAATAATAAACATTGATGCTAAAATAATGAATGTGGCATAGAAGTGGTTATTGTCCCACATTGGGTTGTCTTTTTAGTTCCCGACGCCCGACCCATCATTGACATGTTGGAAAAAAGATAGTTTGCATGTAGAAATGAGCGAACCCGAACTTAAAAGTTCAGGGGTTTGTAAAGGATAGTTAGTGTCCGGTGCTAAATGCCAAACACAGACTTCTGATGGAAGTCCATTGCAATGCTTGGAGTTCCAGGGCACGTCGGTCACAATGTTCGGCGTTCTGCAGGAAGTCCATTGCAATGTTCAGCGTTCTGGAGCAAGTCCATTGCAGAGTTCAGACTTCTGAGGGGAAGTACATTGGAATATTAGAAATTCTGGTCGAAATACATTGCAATCTTTGGAGTTCAGGGAAACATCCGTTGCAATGTTCGGAGTTCCGGATGACATCCACTGCAGTGTTTGGAATTCCATGGGACGTTCGTTGCAATGTTCGGGGTTCCGGGTGATGTCCGTTGCAATGTTTGGAGTTACGGGAGAAGTCCGTTGCAATGTTTGGCGTTCCGAGGGATGTCCGTTGCAATGTTCAGAGTTCTGGGGGACATCCGTTGCAATGTTCGGAGTTCCGAGAGAAGTCCGTTGCAGTGTTTGGCATTCCGAGGGATGTCCGTTGCAATGTTCAGAGTTCTGGGGGACATCCGTTGCAATGTTCGGAGTTCCGAGAGAAGTCCGTTGCAATGTTTGGCATTCCGAGGGATGTCCGTTGCAATGTTCAAAGTTCTGGGGGACATCCTTTGCAATGTTCGGAGTTCCGAGAGAAGTCCTTTGCAATGTTTGGCATTCCGGGGGATGTCTGTTGCAATGTTCAGAGTTCTGGGAGAAGTCCATTGCAATGTTTGGCTTCTGGGGGATGTCCGTTACAATGTTCGGAGCTCTGGGAGAAGTCTGTTGCAGTGTTTGGCTTACAGGGAACGTCCATTTCAATGTTCGGAGTTCCGGGGAAAGTCCGTTTGAGAGAGAGAGAATTTTCCAGCTGAAAAGCTCGAGTTCACATTGTTTCAACGGGGTTTGGGTTCTTGTCTGAACATGGATGAAACAGAATTCATCAACTTTCCCCATCTCACTCTACCCCTCCACCAGACCTATCCATCAAGGTCAATGGCTGCTCACTTTCCCCAGTCTTGCATGCTCAGTGCCTTGGGGTGATCCTCGACTCTGCCCTCTCTTTCAAGCCACATATCCAAGCCCTTGCCTCCTCCTGCCATCTCAAACTCAAAAATATTTCCCGGATCTGCGCATTCCTCGACAATAAAACCACAAAAACACTAGTGCATGCCCTTATCATCCCCGCCTTGACTAATGCAACCTCCTACTCTCTTGCCTCCCCTCTAGCACTCGGGCACCACTCCAATCCATCCTACACTCTGCTGCCCGACTAATCTACCTGTCTCCTTGCTATTCCCCAGCCTCTCCCCTATGCCAAGCCCTTCACTAGTTTCTTATCGTCAAGAGACTTCAGTTCAAACCCCTTACTATGACATACAAAGCCATACTTCTGCCATACTCTGGAACTCTCTACCACAACACATCAGACTCTCACCTACCATAGAAACCTTCAAAAAGAACCTGAAGACCCACCTCTTCCGACAAGTCTACAGTCTGCAGTGATCCTCAACCTACTGAACCACCACACAACCTGCCCTACCCTCTCCTACCCTCTCCTACCCCCTGCAGACTGTGAGCCCTGGCGGGCAGGGTCCTCCCTCCTTATGCAACTGTGTGCCTTGTTTTTTTTGCTCATGTTTATTGTATTTGTCTATACTTGCCCCCTTTTCACATATAATGCGCCATGGAATCAATGGCGCTATAAAAATGTATAATAATAATAATTGTTCAAGGTCGGGTAAAGTTCTAGTACCAGAACCGAATTTCCATGGGTCCGCTCATCCCTACTTGTATAGCAACTAAATACTTAATTCTAACAACTAAATTACATTTCTATGAAATAAAGATTTTGATATTTTTCCATTTCGTAAAGTATTACTCGCTTGATGTCAATTTCTTTTTTGCAGGTTTGGATTCAATATTTTTGGCGTAGATTCAGATGCCATGTTTACTAGATCATGCATATTCAGCTTACAGAATTTATTTAGAAGTGTACCAATCCTGAATGTCTTTTTTGATTTTGCCAATTTTGGTGTAACAATTCTATGCAAGTAAAAACATGTTTCTTCCACTCATAAGGGAATGTGAAGGTCGCTGCAGCTGATCAATAGCTGCTCGCTGATTGGCAGCAATGGTCACTTGATATAGTTTATGGGGTGACTCAGGCCTGAGGGCAGTGGATTGCCCTTGGTTTGGGAAGTAACCATATATTCTTTAAACTTCATGCAACACCCTGGGTTTATTAATAAGGAGTTGTCCTATAGTGGATCTAGTAGCCTCTAACAGAATCGTCAACTGAAGGGAAGCCATCATTTCACCGTACTTCTCAAAGGAAGGAATGACTAGAACTGACCATGAACTGAACGACAATGCAGTGTTTACTGTATGTGATTGATTTTTTTTTGGGGGGGGAAATCTGGGTAGGCTCAATGAGTTTTCCTTCACTTAAATGAGGATAATCTGCAATTTGAATCTAATCTTGGTTAATCTCTTTAATTATATCATCATTTAAGAGCAGAATATGCACTAAAACCTAACAGCTGATGCGTGGGGCATGATCCTCGCAGGTGGGAAACCAAGTAGGTGGGACTGTGTATGTAAATGATTGGAGCCGCCTTGATGCATAGAACGCATCAAGGCGTACTTGGTTTCAACAGTCACTAAGTGCTGACACAGTCCTTTTAAAGGGTTGTCCAGGCTTAAGGTACACGTCTACAGTCTATGTGACTGCAGACTTGTGAATCCGGTAGGGGCGTGCAGTGCACGACGTCAGGATTCTCCTGTGCTGACCACAAGTATGTGATTTGCATACTTCTGGCCACATTCCAATTAGACATGTCCAGCATTGATCAATACACTTGTATTGAGTAATGCCGTTCACGTCTAGTCAGCATGTTTCCGCATGAATGCTTATATGCAACCTCCTTAAGTCTTCATGGTATCAATAAAAATATTCTATGAATACAGCATTTTGCATGGGTGAAGGTGTTAAAAAAAAATTATATTCTGACCAAAAGCTTTATTTTATGCCTTTCTGTACCACCGCACACCTCTAATCATAATTTCCACAAACTCTTCTCACACGACGTACAGTATATCCACCTTTAAACTCGATCTTCTATTTACTTGAAAGCAAATCCACCGGCCGACACAGTTCTTCCTTCTTACCTGTAGAATATAAAATTAAAGTAATCCGATAACATCAACGTGAACGCTCTTATTTCCCACCATTGTCGTTCCAATAACTAAACCTGATTTTATTTTTCCCGTTCCACCGTGTAATTGCGGTTAATGCCCCCTTGATGTTGTTATGTAGAAAGTTTTAGTTTTCTATAAACTCTTCTAAATTATATTGAGGGCCATTGTCTGACACTAATTCCTTTGGAATTCCCCTGCTGACAAATTTCCCTTTCAGCACACCAATTAAATCAGAAACCAATTCTTTACTTAATCTTTAAAAGTTCAAAGAAACAGTTATACTTCGAGTAAGAATATAAGAGATTCCATTATGTAGGGTTCGAGTTCCCGATGCAATTTTATACCATCCGTGGTACAATTCTGCATGAGGTCTTATTATTTCTTTCAACTTTTATCTCCAAAGGTATGGTCGACACGCTAGTCATTTTTTGTACTTTAACTATCGTTTTTTGGAGGCCGCTAAATGGCTTTCTGGGGTCTTTCTTTCAACGGTTTTAACAACCAGGTGTTACTAGTGAATTGACTCAGATGAATTAGTTCTCTCGTACATTGTACTCGGTTCATTCCTATGCACATTTCTATGTTGTGAGGTCCTCAACATTCCTCCACTACCAGAATTATAACCACTCTTTGAGATTCCTGAGAAAGTGCTTTTGCTTTGTTGAAACGCTTTCGAATTACACAAAGATGCAGCAGGGGATACAAGTTGTGTTCCTCATTTGGCCTTCTCTACTTAGATGGATGTAGACCTGTAAAAGTACACATCTATCGAATACAGCTACTATGGGGCCTTTAGAAAGATTGGATGGTCCCATGGCTTCTTCTACTGGGGGGTAAGAACTTGTCAAGGCTCCACTCTTCAGAGGAACTTCAGTACTAGCAAGCAAGGGGTGAGCGACTGAGGTCATGGAATGCGCTCAACGGGGGGAAAACACCAGATCTTTTTGTCTTGGGTGGCATGCACCATATTGAGAGTTATTGTTTGATCTTTGCTATAAAATCCCTTAACATCTATGTGTGCCAATGTTCTCAGAAGTTACTCATTTAGCCAACATTGGATCCTAGATGGCATCTTTCTTTCCCTGATAACCAAAGCCAAAACTAACTCCTCCATCCCAAGAGTCTGCAAGTAGGCCCTCGTGAGCCATAGCATCTGATGCTGTAATGAATGCTTTGGACAGTCATTGTTTTTTTTCAAATTTTTCCTTAAAGAGGTGGATAGGTGATAACTTGTAGATCAGTGGAGGTCTGTGTGCTGAGAACTGAATCATAGAACAGGAAACTTTTATCCCGAAAATAATAAAGCGGCACAGCACATACCGGATCACCGCTCTATTCATTCCTTATGGGGCTGCCGAGGGCTGCACTTCACTTTTTCTGCCGGCCCCATAGGGATTGAATAGAGTGATGGTGGGGTGCCATTTTGTAACAGGGATTAACGTTCCCTGATCTGACAAATGGTGTTGGTCCCAGAAGCGGGACACCCACTGATCATCAAGTTATCACCTATCTTTTGGATGTGCGATAAATTTTATCTAAGAAGCCTCTCCCATCAAAGTTTTTATCCTCTTCATACATTGCAGTCATCATATTATATAGCGCTGTGCACTTACGACATGACGTGATTAGTTGAATCCTTCTAAGTTCTATGTAGAAACAGGAGGTAAATTTTCCCTGCATGACTCATGAGTCACTGCAAAAAAACTATGGCAGGTTGAGGACCAGCATTACAGCAGGTGCCAAAGCTGCGTAGGTCCTACACGATCACGTGGGGATAGAAGCATATCATTGAGATGCACAGCATTGTACTTGATCATGTGGACCTTAGTGGCAGCGCCTGCCGGGGAACTGGAGTGAAAAGACCGGCCAAGTACGGAAGAGCAGCTGATCAGAAAAAGGAAGTGGAGCTATAGGGCAGGTATGGGGAGGGCTGAAGAGAGGGCAGGGTAAGAGTTTATTATTATTAGAACTTCTTCCCAGGTGATTTAATTCAAAGAGAATGTATTCAATTCAAATCAAAACGTCCCCCCCATGAATTAAGAGAACAAGTTTTCCAGAGATTTGTTCAATCCTGCATCTTTCAGTAGACAAAATTGAATTTAGGCAAATAAATATGTGATCTGAGAGCAAAGAGCATCTCTTACGTTATGATTAGTACACACCTCTCTTGCTGCTGTCATTATTCATAATTATTCATACATGTCATAAGAAATGATTATGTAAGATGCAACTTTGTCCTTATGACCATAATTACAGATCACTTTCTTCCAAAAGACAACACACTCTTCTCCTGCTGTTATGGCTATCCCAATGATCTAATGGACACTGCACAGTAGCACCACTAGAAGTCTATAGGACTCACAGAGATAGATGAGCGCTCTTCTTTCCTATCTCTATCATTGCCATAGATTTGAATAGAGCAGCAGAAGGCATGTACAACCACTACGATATTCATATGGAGAATACACATACCCATTTTTGCCTGTGTTGAGGAATTGAACCCCTACATAAAAAAAAACCTCCTGAATTTCCAATGAATATACACTACAGTATTTGCAAAAAAGTATTGGGCCACATGCGCATTACATATGCAAGAACTTTTCTAACATCACATTTTTTTCCCCCAATATACATTCTACTTTATCCCAAAGTTGGGGTTGAGGTCCGGGCTCTGTGCGGCCGGTCATGTTCTTCCGCACCAAACTCCCCCAACCATGCCTGTATGACCCTTGTGTACTTGGTTAAATCATGCAGAACGGAAAAAGGTCTTCCCCCAAACTGTCCCCACAAAGCTAGAGGCTTCAATTATGCAAAATGTCTTCTATCCTGAAGTACTAAAATTTCCCTTCACTGGAACTAAGTAGCTGAGGCCGACCCATTGAAAACAAGCTCAGAGCTTTATCCTTCCTCCACCACGTTTTCCATTTTGTTAATGTAGTAGCGTACAAGCAGGTAACGTTCTCCTCTCATTCACCAAACTCGGACTTGTCCAATAGATGCCAGATGGAGAAATGTGATTTGTCACTGCACAGAACACGTTTTCACAGCTCCAGAATCCATTGGTGGCAGCTTTACGTCACACCATCTGACACCTGGCATTGTCCTTGGTGATGTAAGGCTACACAAAGCTGCTCAGCCATGCAGCTCCTAGCGGGGAAAGAGTGCATGTGCTGATGTTAATACAAGAGAAGGTTTGGATTCTCCAGTTAACGAGTCAACAGAACGTGGGTGACTTTTCTGACCTCTCCTCAGCACTCCGTGACCTCACTCTGTAATGTTACAGGGTCTCCACTTCATGGCTTAGTTGCTGCGGTTCCTTCTACTTTTCAATAACATCACTCACAGGTGATGGGGGAAGATTCAGGAGGAAGAAATGTTATCAAACTGTTAAGGCCCCTTCACATTAAGCGACGCTGCAGCGATACCGACAACGATCCGGATCGCTGCAGCGTCGCTGTTTGGTCGCTGGAGAGCTGTCACACAGACCGCTCTCCAGCGACCAACGATGCCGGTAACCAGGGTAAACATCGGGTAACTAAGCGCAGGGCCGCGCTTAGTAACCCGATGTTTACCCTGGATACCATGCTAAAAGTTAAAAAAAACAAACACTAGATACTTACCTACCGCTGTCTGTCCTCCAGCGCTGTGCTCTGCTTCTCTGCTCTCCTCCTGTACTGTCTGTGAGCCGGAAAGCAGAGCGGTGACGTCACCGCTCTGCTTTCCGGCTCACAGACAGTACAGGAGGAGTGCAGAGCGCAGCGCTGGAGGACAGACAGCGGTAGGTAAGTATGTAGTGTTTGTTTTTTTTTACTTTTAGCATGGTAACCAGGGTAAACATCGGGATACTAAGCGCGGCCCTGCGCTTAGTTACCCGATGTTTACCCTGGTTACCAGTGAAGACATCGCTGGATCGGTGTCACACACGCCGATCCAGCGATGTCTCCAGGGAGTCCAGCGACCAAATAAAGTTCTGGACTTTATTCAGTGACCAACGATCTCCCAGCAGGGGCCTGATCGTTGGTCGCTGTCACACATAACGATTTCATTAACGATATCGTTGCTACGTCACAAATAGCAACGATATCGTTAACAATATCGTCATGTGTGAAGGTACCTTTACACCGGTGGCTCCTATTACAGGATCGCGCTGGTATCACTGAGCTTTGTACCACCGCTGGTTATACACTGGGAGAGAATGGGTGAGGGGATGGATGTTATACACTGAGGGCAATAGGGCCGGATGTTATACCTCTGGGGTGATGAGACGGAATAAAAAACCTGAATTCAACAATTAAGATTTCTGTTCAGACCCTTTGTCCACATACAGCTCTGGCAGAAATTAAGAGACCACCACATAAAAACCCTGTCATGGGCAGCCCAATCTCCAGACCTGAACCCCATTGAAAACCTCTGGAATGTAATCAAGAGGATGATGGATAGTCACAAGCCATCAAACAGAGAAGAACTGCTTACATTTTTGCGCCAGGAGCAGTGTGAAAGACTGGTGGAAAGCATGCCAAGACGCAAGAAAGCTGGGATTAAAAATCATGGTTATTCCACAAAATATTGATTTCTGAACTCTTCCTGAGTTAAAACATTAGTATTGTTGTTTCTAAATGATTATGAACTTGTTTTCTTTGCATTATTTGAGGTCTGAATGTACTGGGTTTTTTTTAATTTTGACCATTTTTCTTTTTCAGAAAAAAAAAGTACAAAATGTATTCTAAAAGAACAATTTATATTTTACTCAAAAATATACCTATAAAGAGAAAAATCAGGCAAACTGAGCATTTTGCAGCTGTCTCTTCATTTTTGTCAGAGCTGTATTTACGTACATGTATATTAGGTCAATGAATCAGTAGCACGTGATGTTAAAAGCTGGACGTTCGCTTTAAGATACTTTGCAAAGATTAACCCAAACTCATTTGTCTTACAGAATACTTAAAAAATAAACCCTTCCCTTTATTACATGATGAGCATCTTAAACTCAGCACAGGCCCAATTCATGCAATTTTAATGTCCCCGTGGGGATCCAGAACTGTGTTTCTCGCTGTCTCAGACTTTAAAAATAATAATCTGTTTCTCATTTTAGAAATCCAGTAACTGCTTATTTTTAAAATCTTTAAACCATGGGAGACGAGTCTCAGCGGTCCCAGGAGCACGTTAAATTGTACGATATGGAGATCACGCACGAATCTGGTCCAGCGAGATGCGAGATTCGACCGTGAGTAATCATTGTGTGTTTTAACTATGTAGCTGAAAAATATTCCATTGCCTCCAAATCATTGAGTCTGTGCGTTTTTAATACGAGACCTTTGCACTTTTCCCTAATGATTTGCATGACTTTATTATCAAATTATTAAGATAATGAAGTGCAGGCTTAAAGAGATCTCGTTCTGCTTTCATTGCATAGCCGCCTTCTTTGGCTAAGAGCAAGAGATTCAATAGACTGTAATTATCTTTCCAGGTGAAGCATGAATTGATGTTCAAACCATGTGACAAGTTTAAATAATCAGAAGCAACTTTAGAAGGTCCCTGTAGGAAGGTTACTTTGACATGCCAAACGAAGCTTTGATATTATGTGCAAATTATGTAACTGGATCCTCATCCTGAAATCCTAGAAGGCAAAGGATGGATGACAACACATGTAAAATAGATAAAATGAAGTGCATTGTTTCACTGGGAAGTACAGTACACATACACATTTGAGAAAATTATGACATTATTATTAACAATAATTTATCTTCAAGCACGATTTCCTTCCCCCCGAGGGACAGACATATAGATGACATTTTTTGCAACTTGTGAAGTTGCTCGGGGGTTGAGAAGAGAAAGAGGCACACTACAACCTTAAAGGGTTTCTTCCAACTTGGCAAGATACTACCAGAGCGATAAATCAAATTTGCTTTGAATTCCACAAAAAAATTCAAATTCAATAGAACCCAAATTTTTTGTGAGATGATGCTCTCGAATTAATCTAATCGGGCTGTTGACCACCATATTGCTTGCTTCTTCGTAGCACCGGCACAAGAGTTAAAAATAACGAAAAGATATACTTAACTTGCCCCTCATCACCAATACTGGTGGAACAGCTAACATCCCAATTCTCCTTTGGCTCGAAACCTCCTTCCACCTCCCGCTTAATATTTAGCTTTTAGCTACCTTTACTCTTCGTTGTCTTCTGCACTGTCACAGTTTACGTCATGACGTCATGGTCTAATGTGCTTCATGATGCTGCATGAGGCTTAATCAGCACCAGAATAAAGAAGAGTGAAGATGAAAGAGAAGACTAGAGTTGGAGAGAGGATGCGAGGCAACGTCAAACCGAGCATGAGGCGAGGGGTGAGGTGAATATAATATTTTTTTATTTTTTAATCCCTCAATTTATTATGTTTGGATTGGAAAAGTCCTTGCCGTCTCATACCCAATGAATAGAGCAGTAGTGGAATATAACGGCATCCTATTATCAAGGTTTCTGAGGGTCTACGCAATCACACACCTAGCAATCAGCAATTCTTACCTATCTCATGTCAACAAGTTAACTCATGAGCAAGACTGCCTAGTGCAGTCGAAACGCGTCGACTGGGTCATGTCAACCATGCAAATTTTTCTTTTGTATGCACCATGTTTTCTTTTGAAAAAGAAAAAGAAAAGAAAATCCAGTCCTGTTGAGCCAGACACTAACTTTCTATTTTCCTCGATTTCTTTTGTGGCATGATGAGATCTGTTCTGGGGGTTTCAAAGTGAAGCCTCAACCATAAAGGGTGTGCTATGATGACCTATAGAAGAGAAAGGGACATGTGTGTTTGTTTTCTTCTGTGTTTTTTTTAGGTTACTTTTTGAGTATTAAAAGTTACGTTTTATTAGTCCTTTTTGCTGTATTGGGTTTCTTCTGTGTCCGCCACCGTCTAAGGCAATGCACTACTTCCTTCTCCGATAGTTTGCATTATATTTTAGAGCAATGACTTAATTAAATGGATTCCTCTGTGAAAAGCCAATACCTAAGATCTATCAACAACTGTTTACAACCACTTTTATAAGTATTACTAATTCGCATTGCCTCTGGCATGCCTTGGTACATGGCGCTAAGCTCTTGTCGACACAGACATTCACGTGCCCCAGGTTCTACATAAGGAGATTTATCATTTCAAGACTGGTCTTGACTTGAAATTTCAAGATGCGCTCAGCAATTACTTGAGATTTATATTCTTTCTTAGAATGCTACTTATCTGCAGATTCTACAGATTCCATAATTGATAATCTGTCAGATATGCCACATTCACTCGACTTGTAATGAATGCGCTATACATTGACAAATAATGATAATTCGTAAAGGCAGGCTTACTCAGGATGAATTCTCTACTGACACCTTAACTGGCGTGAGAATTATGTTTATAACATCATAGGTTCCATTATTATTATCAGCCTTGACGTGCAAAAGAGTATTTAATATAATATAGTATGCATTTATTTTAGTTATATACTAGTTATATACTCATATTCAGTAAAGAAGGTAAAACAAATTCTAGCTAACTCCAATGTCCATTACAAGGCCATAGAGTGGACCTCATGCATGAGGAAACCAGAAGACCCAACTTTGATTAACCAAAAAAGCAAACCAAGAATGATGTGATTGACTTCCCAACGAAGAAAACAGTATCAGTAGATTGATTGACCACTTATTGTGGGTTTCAACAGTTGGAGGACATCTCAAGAAAATCAGCCCAGGATAAGAACTATTAGGTCCCAAAAATTATGAAGCTCCTAGTGGTTTACCAGAATCTCCTGTAGAGACTTCAGAACAAGAAGCATGCTTGCTCTTCTTTCCCACGTCACATCCCATACACAATGGATGAATGCAGTCCCTCCAAGTTTGGTAGGTTAGACCAATATTCAGCTAATGTTTATGGTCAGCATTACTCTAGGATAGATTCCGGATAGCAATAATAAAGTAAACATGGAAGAGTGATGCTTGTAAAAATAAAAGATTCTCCAGTTATATTCATGTCATATTGTAAATATAATGGTAAAGGCAGTAATATAATTAGGAATCACTAATGTTTCAGGCTAAAAGGACCATTCCTCCATTCAAGCAAGGCTCCCCAGTGTCCTTTTCTCATTATTGGTGGTGGCCCCATTGATGGAGTCCCAGCGATAACCATGTTATCCCCTATCCTGAGGGTAAACAATATCTTGCAATTATAGCAAAATATTGTTAAATCATAATAGGACCTTAAAGAGTACCTGTCATATTAAAAATGTTGATATGTGCTGTTTCATCTTTTGTTTTTGTCATTTTACATCAGCAAGCAGTGCACAGTCGTATATATAGGCTATAGACTTGGATGTCTTGACTGAGAGGATTCTTCTTTGACGAGGTCCAACCGACTAAACAAAGGATTGGCCATCTGGGCAGGCCCAAATCATGCAATGTACAAAGGCCAAGGTAATCCAATGTGTCTCTCCTAAATGCACTTTGTCCCACGTCAGTGTTTGTTTTGTACTAGAATGTAACAATGGAAAAACAATCACCAGCAAAAAATGTCCATCCAACTTTGTAAGTATACAATATAGATATCTAAATAAATTCTATAGGAGATCGGTATCTTTTTTGAGGGAAGAACCTGGCTATCTAAATATCCTGGACAAAAAGATTTGGTGTCCAGTATGGTCTTCTGTGGCAGCCAGAGCAGGACAGTCTTTAGTTCTGCAGCTGGCATCCTCGACTTGGCATCCAAGGGTCTCTGGCACTCACTCGGCCCAACCGATATCATATTGTGACTAGTGTTGAGCGATACCGTCCGATACTTGAAAGTATCGGTATCGGATAGTATCGGCCGATACCCGAAAAATATCGGATATCGCCGATACCGATATCCGATACCAATACAAGTCAATGGGACATCAAGTATCGGAAGGTATTCTCATGGATCCCAGGGTCTGAAGGAGAGGAAACTCTCCTTCAGGCCCTGGGATCCATATTAAAGTGTAAAATAAAGAATTAAAATAAAAAATATTGTTATATTCACCTCTCCGGCGGCCCCTGGACATCAGCGGGAGGATCCGGCGTCCGGCACGGCTTCTTTCTTCAAAATGCGCGCCTTCAGGACCTGTGGAATGACGTCCCGGCTTCTGATTGGTCGCGTGCCGCCCATGTGACCGCCACGCGACCAATCAGAAGCCGCGACGTCATTCCTCAGGTCCTAAAAGGCGCTTATTCTAGGACTTTAGCTGAGGAATGACGTCGCGGCTTCTGATTGGTCGCGTGGCGGTCACATGGGCGGCACGCGACCAATCAGAAGCCGGGACGTCATACCACAGGTCCTGAAGGCGCGCATTTTGAAGAAAGAAGCCGTGCCGGACGCCGGATCCTCCCGCTGATGTCCAGGGGCCGCCGGAGAGGTGAATATAACAATATTTTTTATTTTAATTCTTTATTTTACACTTCCGATACCGATACCCGATATCACAAAAATATCGGATCTCGGTATCGGAATTCCGATACCGCAAGTATCGGCCGATACCCGATACTTGCGGTATCGGAATGCTCAACACTAATTGTGACATTGAAATGTTACACGGCATGACGTTACATTAGGACTGGTAATGCTAACATCACTGACCTGGTAAGCAAAAGATGCACATAGGATACCTGTCCGAGGATACCAGAAACAGAAGTGAAGACTCCCCTGATCTGGCTGATATGGAGGACCGGACTGGATGTACAAATCTTTTTGCTCAACTCTAATCTTCAGTCATGTGTGCAAGGCTTGTTAAGGGGTCAGATACTGTTTTATAGAGAAGCACCCTCCAATAAGTATGACTTAGAAGCCACCTTTCTTCCTATAAGGTTCGGATCACAAAATCATATATTCTCTCTGTGAGAGAATCAAATAGATTATGTTAATGGCCCTCTTCTTAAGGTACCATCACACTCAGCAACTTTGCAAAGAGAACTACAACAATCCATGACGTTGCAGCGTCCTGGATAGCGATCTCGTTGTGTTTGACACGCAGCAGCGATCTGGATCCCGCTCTGCCATCGCTGGTCGGAGCTAGAAGTCCAGAACTTTATTTAGTCGCCAGGTCGGCGTGTATCGTCATGTTTGACATCAAAAGCAACAACACCATCAACGAGCATAGGGCCCCTAGATGTGTGTCGGATCGGTACACTCCGGCTGTTTGACATGGAGCTAACAACCAGCGAGAACGAGAAGTGAGTCGCCGTTACGTCACTGGATCGCTCCTGCATCGTTCTGGAGTTGCTGTGTTTGACGTCTCTACAGCGACCTAAACAGCGACGCTCCAGCGATCTAGTTTAGGTCGGCTCGTTGTCTATATCGCTGCAGCGTCGCTGAGTGTGACGGTACCTTTAAATTCTTAAAGTTTGAGCAGAGTGTCAGCTTAGTGTGATCCGATTTTCTCACATGAAAAAATTGGGGCACAGGTGTGGAGAAGATGGAGAGCTTAATTTCTCCATCTTCTCCATTGTCTGATTCTACAGAAAGAGGACTATATTTAGATGACAAAGCAAAAGAGGGGAGAAGCCAGCGCTGCCTATGGTCAGAACGCAATACATAAAGTGCAAATGCACATATTGATTTCTAACTGTATTTCAAAATGAGACATTTAGCAAACAATTGATCAATTCTTTGAGCTACCCCGCCACGTCACCGCATTCTCATAATGGGGCAGTCCTACTCTACGTTTTTTATATTCGCTGTGCCATGAAAGGCCTCCTAAAAGCAAGACCACATTAACTGCAAGCTGTACCTGGAGCATTTCTGAATCACTCCAATGGTGCCAGAGGGGCAAGCGAGGATAAAGGTTGACCAGGTCCAGGCATAGACATTTCAGGTCCAACCTCCACACTGCCCGGCCAGCACCACAGATAAAGGGTGAGACAGGCTGAGACACAGGTGCATAATTAAACAGAGCCTAGGGCAGGGCAAGGCTGCTGTATGTGTGTACAGCAGCCTATCAATCACAGAAACACAGAAAGAATGGCGCAAGTAATCCGGCACGGCACACGGCAACAGTGGTGGTCAGCCACGTACCAATATCAAAGCAAAAGAGGGGAGAAGCGAGCGCTGCCTATGGTCAGAACGCAATACATAAAGTGCAAATGCACATATTGATTTCTAACTGTATTTCAAAATGAGACATTTAGCAAACAATTGATCAATTCTTTGAGCCACCCACCACGTCACGGCATTCTCATAATGGGTGGTCTTGCTTTTAATTCGTTTAGGAGGCCTTTATGGCACAGCGAATATAAAAAACGTAGAGTAGGACTGCCCCATTATGAGAATGCCCTGACGTGATGGGTAGCTCAAAGAATTGATTGTTTGCTAAATGTCTCATTTTGAAATACAGTTAGAAATCAATATGTGCATTTGCACTTTATGTATTGCGTTCTGACCATAGGCGGCGCTGGCTTCTCCCCTATTTCGCTTTTATATTTTGATGACATCCTGGTGCAGTCTGATGTTTTACAAGCATCCGTAGACTTGTTTGGATACGTGTCATCTCATCCAATTTGTGGAGCCACTCACAGCATGCTTCTCAAGTCGAATTGGCATGAGAAAAAAAGAGGATCTGCCTTGCCCCATAGTATAACATTGGTCCGAGTGGTATCCGATAAAACATTGGATGGCAATTGTCTGAGTTATAGGCTAGTATGAGTGAGCTCTACGAGAACTGAAGATGCTTGCATGCCTTTCTCCCAGGAGAATTGCCTCAGATCTCCATAAACAGTAACACCTATACACCATAAAGGAACATATGACAAAGCAAGAACTTCAGATCTTTGCCAAACTTTGAGGGAGTGTTGGGTAATTGACTGCAGGTGTACGAGATCCCATCATATCAATGTTTCAGATGGTGTATGTACAGTTGGTGGAATGTGAGCGTATCGCTGTTTCTCAGGTCCAAACGTTCTCTCCGCAGGTCTAATGAAAACATTATGCCAAGCCGTGATTTAATAAGGTACATTATTCCTGACTGGTAAGCCCCCTTGCAGTTTTCAATATTGCAGTGCGTAATAATAATTCTTTTGAATGTAGGCCAAAACAGCTGGTGAAGCCGATCAAAACTTGTAAAATAAGAGTTGCTGTCTACAAGGAACGTTCTGTAATCTCCTGAGTGGAGAGCAGTAATAATAGACAAACTAAGAACTTGAGAAACAAGATGTTTGCTCAGCGCTTTCCCAGCGGCGAACCTGCCTGTAAAATGTGGCCTGTAATTGACAAGGGCATTTGTTCTACAGAAATTCATGGTTCGGGATTTAATCTTAAAGGGAATGGAATCTCGCTTTTCTCCTAGTTTTCCATCTTTGAACAAATGCTATTTATAAAGGAATGTAAAATACAATGCCACGGGGTATGCCAAAGGATCTTGGCAAGCGTTCTTAAGCTCAAGTTGCCTTTTCTTCTGAAACAACCAAGGTTAGCGTAAAGGAAGCATAATTGCTTTGAATGTTTACATGGGCATACTTTTGCCCCTCCGTAATTCCTTCAGACGTCAATGGCTGCTTTTAATTACGGCCGTTCGTTGAACTGCATGCATGTTACAGGTAATGCTATAGGCTTTTATTGCATTAAGGAGAATTTTAGCGGTAACTTAATTTATAAGAGTGGAAAACTCGATTTATAACAGTAGAAACATAATAGGGAAGGGAAAAGAGGTACAACATCGTTATAGGAATGGATCTAGGGTTTCATTCAATTGGGCTGGTACATTAATACACTTAATATGGGAAAACTGTAATGTTCAGGTATTTAGATGTAATTAAAACATATTAGATTCTTACAAGTGGGCTGGTAGACAAACTACATTTTTGCTTTTTTAGTGGAATGTTTAGATTGACTCGATCTAGCACGACTCTCTAATGAGCCCCAGATAATAAGGCTTGGTTACATTGGTGCAAAAAGGGTTCAGTTGATGCAAATTCATACATTTACAAATAAAAAGTTTATAAGACCTTTTTAAAGATAAAATCCCTAAATATTCAAATGAGTTCACAAAAAATAATGTTTTTCTGATGTGCCTATTCTACGGAGTTTATTTACAAAGAAAAGAAAACATCTATTTAAACCTCTTAAAACCCTATTGTAATGTGCTGCTGCAGTGCAGTATGGAGCAACCTCCACCAGGGGGTGCTGGTTAAGGAAAAGAGGTTGTACACACAGCGCAGCAACACTGAACAACAACACAGGTGTCACAGGTAATGAGAGAGAAGGAGATAGCATCGCGGTACAGAAGGAGCAAGCAGAGAATAGTCAGAGACAAAGCAAGAAGTCAGAGCCTACCGGGAACGTGGTAACCAAAGCGTGAGACGTAAGAAGGAGTCGGGGTACAAGCCCTAACACAAGCTTTAGCCAATTGTTTGGTCAACACGCAACAGCTATCTCAGCGATAGATCTGTTTGGCGCTTCTTTTTTCTCTATGAGAAAGCTGCTGACAGACATCTCAGCTGACTGATTAGCAAAAGTTAAAAAATTGGTTGGCAAACCGAGATCGGCCATGAAAGATAGACAGCTCACCTGGTGATCAGATGTCCAGGGCCCTCATACATATTATACTAGTCTAGCTTCCCCCTCCCACTCCACTTGAGTGACAGGTCTCTCCCTGCTGCGTGTTTGGGGAGAGACCTGTCAATCACTTATCAAACTGTGGTGAATAATATCACAACCAGAAATATACCAAATTACGGGGCCACCAAACTATAACAGATATTATAACTGATGTCAAAGAACACAAAACTATGGTGGTTTTTACCAAGTTAGATGGAAAGATAGTCTATGAGGACCAAATAAATTGTGGATATCACAACAAAGCTTAGAACAACGTCTGATGCTACAAAGTTTTGGAAAAAAATCACAATCATGGGTAGACCGTAATATTTTGATGCCTGTTTAAGTTGTTTTTATTTTCTTAGCTAAAGGCTCTTTTTCTAAAAAGATGTTGTTTATTCCCGTGGGACCTAGAATAGTTAGATTGTTATGACACTGGAAGATGTGCTTATTACTGCTACTCCACAATTAAATCTTTATTCTCAAACATATAGATTAGTTTGGCCAGCTGAGCATCAGGTGGCTTGGAGTTGGGCAACAGCTGTGGTGGCAAAGGTTGCTGACCTTCGAATTAGTGTTACTTACAACACACAGGTATTGGTCCCGGTGATATAAAGTTAATGGTGTCTGTGGTATCTCCCTTGCCCTCATTTTTTCTCTTTGGATGTGGTGATATACAACATATATTATCAGTTAATCTACTCGAAATTCTGAGAATGTCATTAGGAAGATATGCAGTCAAGCATGGCTTTGGGTGGTAATATAACACTGCCCTAAATCTCTACGTGAACAGAACCATCAGTGTAAACAGGAAGTACAGGCGGGACAGGATGACTTTAGAACCTGAAACGCGATCCCCCTTGTGTTGTTTCAGATCAGGCACATTTTTGCGTATTAACTCATTTAATTTTCATTATTTAATATTGTGTTACACAGGTTTAAGAAAAACAAGCTTTGCAGGGGCGAAACGCACAAATAAGTAGGAAAGGTGACACTTAACTCGATAAAAGAAAGAAAAAAGCAAAATTTAATACGGTTATCATGGGTGAGTTTAACAATAAAATGTTTTAGAGGTTGTTTGGGTTTAAGCCCTGGCATGTCATGTCATTTCATTAGTTAATGAAAGCCCCCTCAATAACAGTCAGGAGGCTTTACACAATATTAAGGAAGAAAGGAGAAGCTTCTTCATACACCTGTTGGAAAGGGTCTTATGGATTTTTATCATAGCGTCCTTTTCAGACTCAAAATGATAAGTTAATTAATTTCTTAAAATATCTTTAGGAGGCATAGCCCTATTTTTCCAATACAGAGCTCCAAACGCACTGCATTGACGTACCTGTACTTTCACACCAAACCTGTAGAAAAGCATGATCTTCCCCCACAACAGGATAAAACTGCTTTTTGTACACTTTCCAGGCTAAGATGTCCAAAAACTGCCCCAACCTCATGCCCACTCTTTTTTAATGGGCATTCTGACAGCACTATAGGTACTGAAACTTTCTTTCACTTCCCTGCATGCATTGCTCCTGCCATTTGCCAAATGGCTTGACTGCCTTGAACTAAGAACCCACTTTAAGGCTACGTTCACATTTGTGGCTTTGGACGCAGCGGCGTCGCCGCAAAGCAACGCACGTGTCATGCTTCCCTATCTTTAACATTGGGGACGCATGTGCGTTCGTTTTCATGCGTTTCGGTGCATTTTGCGACGCATGCGTCCTTTCGACGCACCTGGCATGTTGCATTTTTTCTGCGTCCAAAAGTTTTAAAAAACGCTTGCGTCGCACTTGCGTTGTATTTGCGTCGTCGAAACTTCAAAACCTCCATTGAAGTGTATTGGCAACGCAGAAGACGCAAGTACTTGCGTTGTTGTGCATTGTAGGACGCATGCGTTCTTTACTTTAAAAATAGAGACACTGAAAAGACCCTATATATTAAAAAAGGGTTGAACGCATGCGTCAAAAATGCATGCGTTCTACTTGCGTCTTTCGTGCGTCGTGCGTTGCGTCCACGACGCTGCGTCCAAAGCCGCAAATGTGAACGTAGCCTAATCGACAGGAGAGCAGGAACAGGGAGACAAAGCCTTGCCCCCACTTCCTGTAATCCTGGCCCCCACTTCCTGTAATCCTGGCCCCCACTTCCTGTAATCCTGGCCCCCACTTGATGTAATCCTGGTCCCCATTTTCTGCTGGTAGAGATGGATTACATTGGACGAGGCAGATCAAAGGGAGTCAACCTAGAGGTCATGATGCTCTGTGTAAGTGCAACATCCCCCTGAAGTCACAATATGTATCAGGAGTACTGCAGCACCCACATAGTTTTGTAGATGATAGCTAAGTGTCAGGAACATTGGATTCACTTTTTCTTGTTGGTATCTCGACATTAGCTGGAGATGACCAAAGCGGAATGCAGGCTGAGAGTCTTCTTGGTAGGTACAGCAGTTGAAATAGTATTGACAAGTAACCAATTAAATATATTTCTACTTAAATTACAGTAATCGTGCTCAATACTTCTTCCCCGTGTCATTTCTCATTATTTATTACACATAATTTATGGACATCTATGGTTAGATTTCCTTACCGACATCTGGTGAGAATTTCATGTCAATAGCACCTTTAATATGCAAATTTCCTCTTCAGAGAGGAAGAGGACTTGAACTCTATAGCGACACCTGTTGGAAGCAGAGCCTTAGACCTTAAGGTCACCTTTCGTCAGTCAGTCTCTCCTTCAAGAACTCCAACTGTTGCAAAGGTAAAGCCCCCTATAAACAAAAGAAAAAGTCACATTTTTTCACAACTACAACTTGAACAAAATATTGCGAGCCAATTCGAACATTTTTACCCCAGATTTCTGGCACAAACAGTTTGATTAATTGGGACCATAATATCCAGTATTTCTATAGATCCTAATTTTACATTACAAAAGGACTCAAACGACAAAGTACCCTATAAAATGCACTATATCTTTGGGTACCAAAGGGTTTTTAGACCCCTTCAGGCAACAGAGCCAAGGTGCAACTGCTACCTCTGTCAGGTGTGGGGTAATCCTGTGCAGCACAGGGACCCAAAAGAATAGGGGGCCCATTTATACCTCCAAAGCTGGTGCAATTTTGCATTTTTAACAGCTCTTGGGCTTCAAAGGGTCCATATATTGTTCTTGCACAGGGGCCCTTTTCTGTCTCTGTCCGCCAGTGCCTATAGTAGTGATCCCGATCCCACTTGTCAGGGTGTGCAGGGAGATGGAGTTTTGCTACAGCTAGCGCGCCACAATTTGGGGTCCTCTGATCATGGGCCTATGCGTCTACTTAAAAATCTCAGTTATACATCAATGCTATGGGATTAAAATGGATAGTAAAGATCCAACTCTAAAAATAAAAATCTAAAGGGATATTGCATCTTTTATTTATTCTATGAAACTTTTGGCAGCAGAATTCAATTGTGTTCATTTATTTATATTCAGCAAATGACGCTCTGAAACCACAGTCTGCAGTAATGACGATGCTGCCAGCTCCCTATAACAGCGCATTGTGTATTATGTTATTACAGCGTTCTCTTGCGGCAGGGACTATTTTTTAATGTTTGCTTATGTTCTTAGCTCTGTTGTTAAATTAAATAACTTGTGTAATTTCATTTGGCTGAGCGCAGGAATCTACAGTAACCTTTTATATGCAGGAAGTCAGACAATGGAATCAAGAAATATTGTTTTTGCAGCTCAATATGTATAAATAGGTTTATGTATCTTGCCTGCGACATTTTTTTTATACTAACCAAAGAACAGAGATGACCTATGCAGGATTCTATCCCTTTGCAGATCAGCATTTTTTAAAGATATATTCACATGACAAAAATATTTGTGATATCTCTGCTTTCCCTAAGAGGGCGTCAGGGGTGTCTGTGCAACCGGTCCCATGCAGGAGGGACATGCAGGCATGCAGGCGACCGGTCCCATGCAGGAGGGACATGCAGGCATGCAGGCGACCGGTCCCATGCAGGAGGGACATGCAGGCATGCAGGCGACCGGTCCCATGCAGGAGAGACATGCAGGCATGCAGCAACCGGTCCCATGCAGGAGGGACATGCAGGCATGCAGGTGACCGGTCCTATGCAGGAGGGACATGCAGGCATGTAGGCGACCGGTCCCATGCAGGAGAGACATGCAGGCATGCAGGCAACCGGTCCTATGCAGGAGGGACATGCAGGCATGTAGGCGACCGGTCCTATGCAGGAGGGACATGCAGGCATGTAGGCGACCGGTCCCATGCAGGAGAGACATGCAGGCATGCAGCAACCGGTCCCATGCAGGAGGGACATGCAGGCATGCAGGCGACCGGTCCCATGCAGGAGAGACATGCAGGCATGCAGCAACCGGTCCCATGCAGGAGGGACATGCAGGCATGCAGGCGACCGATCCCATGCAGGAGGGACATGCAGGCATGCAGGTAACCGGTCCCATACAGTAGGGGGCTTTCCGACACCAGCCACTATTTCAGCTGGATGTGCATCCAAAGACACACATTCAGCTGAAATATATTGTGGCGCAGAGATCCGCCAGGTCCCTGAGCGGCAATACATGCGGGCCAAGCACAAGTGGCGCATGGCAGTGATGTCATGTGTGGCCCATAGCAGGCACGCCGAAGTAAGCTGCCGTCCTCTGTGACAGCTGTAGAAGAGGATGCCGCTAATTGGGGGAGCGACGGAAGATGAAGTTTAAAAAAAAATGTGCTAGAGAACAACAACAGAACAGGGAATATTATTACAGGATGGGCCCAGGAGACAGGGGGGACATTATACCAGGGAGGGGCCCAGGAGACGGAGGGGACATTATACCAGGAAAGGGCCCAGGATGGGGGCATTATTACTGGAAGGAGGCATTATACCAGGAAGGCACCCAGCATTGCGGACATTATTACTGAAGGGGGAAATTATACCAGGAAGGGACTCAGCATAGGGGATATTATTACTGGAGGAGGAAATTATACCAGGAAAGAACTCACCATGGGGGACATTATTACTGGAAGGGGACATTATAACAGGATGGGGCACCAAATACTAGGAAGAGGTTCAGAATGGGACATTATACCAGGGAGAGGCCCAGGATACAGGACATTATTACTGGAAGGGGCCCAGGATTGGGGAAAAATATATTGGGGAACATATATTAGTGGAGAGGGACAGGATGAGGACATTACACCAGAATGAGGGACATTATTTCTGGAAGGAGCCCATGATGGGAAACATTATTACATTATGGGGGGGGGGGAACACGTATGTCTTTATATGATCAAGAATGCTACAAGGGCCTGTACATCTAACTAACATGCAGGTAGAGACCCAGGCCCAAATGTTGCAGTGGGGTCCCATCAGACTCTACTTACTAAACTGGATGGCACCCACCCTGATATGTGACTCATTATACTGAACATTCAAGAGACTGTCTCGAGGGATGTGGAATTGTCTCAAACATTTTAAAGAAGAGCATGAAGGTCTCTGTCCTGAGTGGTAAAAACATATATATATATATATATATATATATAGATATAGATATAGATATATATTACAGACCAAAAGTTTGGACACACCTTCTTATATTAAAGATTTTTCTGTATTTTCATGACTATGAAAATTGTACATTCACACTGAAGGCATCTTATATTCTAGGTTCTTCAAAGTAACCACCTTTTGATTTGATGACTGCTTTGCACACTCTTGGCATTCTCTTGATGTGCTTCAAGAAGTAGTCACCAGAAATCGTCTTCCAACAATCTTGAAGGAGTTCCCAGAGATGCGGCGGCCATTTTCCTGAAGCCGGGTTTGCATCTCAACTTCAGGAAAATGGCCGCCGCGATCTCCATCTGCGCATGCGCGGCCATTTTCATGAAGCCCCGGGCAGCAGAGGACTCCATATGCGCACACGCGGCCTCAGGAAGATGGCCGCCCCCACAGATCACCAGGGAAATAGCGCCGATCGCGCGTTTTTTCTTCTGCCCAGTGGATTCAGAAGATGGGCTTGTGCAAACCACTATGCCACCAACGGAAATATATGCAAGATCTGGGGGAAGAACCAGCGATGTCGCCACGCCCATCTGACCTGACCAGCTTGATTGACAGGCGAAAACGGCGACTTTGGTAAGTTATTTTGGCAGCTTAGGGGTGGAATCAGGGTACACAAAATACACTATAGTAACGCACAGCTCAGGCCCTATTTAACAGTATTTTTATCTCGTACTGAAAAACCGGGGTGACAGGTTCTCTTTAATAAACTCCTGGGTTGCTTTGGCTTTATATTTTGGGTCATTGTCCATTTGTAGTATAAAATGACGACCAATCGGTTTTGCTGCATGTGGCCGGATCTGAGCACACAGTATGGCTCTGAATACCTCAGAATTAATTCGGCTACTTCTGCCCTGTGTCACATCATCAATAAACACTAGTGACCCAGTGCCACCGGCAGCCATGCATGCCCAAGCCATCACACTGCCTCCGCCGTGTTTTACAGATGATGTGGTATGCTTTGGATCATGAGCTGTACCACGCCTTCACCATACTTTTCTCTTTCCATCATTCTGGTAGAGGTTGATCTTGGTTTCATCTGTCCAAAGAATGTTCTTCCAGAACTATGCTGCCCTTTTTAGATGTTTTTTTAGCAAAGTCCAGTCTAGCCTTTTTATTCCTGATGCTTATGAGTGGCTGCACCGTGCAGTGAACCCTCTGTATTTACTTTCATGCAGTCTTCTCTTTATGGTAGATTTGGATATTGATCCGCCGACCTCCTGGAGAGTGTTGGTCACTTGGTTGGTTGTTGTGAAGGGGTTTCTCTTCACCATGGAGATTATTCTGCGATCATCCACCACACGTTGTCTTCCGTGGGCGCCCAGGTCTTTTTGCATTGATGAGTTCACCAGTGCTTTCTTTCTTTCTCAGGATGTACCAAACTGTAGATTTTGCCCCTCCTAATATTGTAGCAATTTCTCGGATGGGTTTTTTCTATTTTCGCAGCTTAAGGATGGCTTGTTTCACCTGCATGGAGAGCTCCTTTGACCGCATGTTTACTTCACAGCAAAACCTTCCAAATGCAAGCACCACACCTCAAATCATCTCCAGGCCTTTTATCTGCTTAATTGAGAATGACATAACGAAGGGATTGCCCACAACTGTCCATGAAATAGCCTTGGAGTCAATTGTCCAATTACTTTTGGTCCCTTTAAAAACAGGGTGGCACATGTTAAGGAGCTGAAACTCCTAAACCCTTCATCCATTGTTAATGTGGATACCCTCAAATGAAAGCTGAAAGTCTGAACTTCAACTGCATCTGAATTGTTTTGTTTAATATTCATTGTGGTAATGTCTACAACCAAAATTAGAAAAATGTTGTCTCTGTCCAAATATATATGGACTTAATGGTATATACTGCTCAAAAACATAAAGGGAACACTAAAATCCCACATCCTAGATATCACTGAATGAAATATTCCAGTTGTAAATCTTTATTCATTATATAGTGGAATGCGTTGAGAGCAATTATACCTAAAAATGATCAATGGAAATCACAACTAATGTCCCACAGAGGTCTGGAGTTGGAATGATGCTTAAAATCAAATTGGAAAATCAAATTGCAGGCTAATCCAACTTCAGTGGAAATGCCTCAAGACAAGGAAATGATGCTCAGTAGTGTGTGTGACCTCTACATGCCTGTGTGACCTCCCTACATGCGCCTGGGCATGCTCCTATTGAGGCAGCGGATGGTGTCCTGGGGGATCTCCTCCCAGACCTGGACTAAAGCATCAGCCAACTCCTGGACAGTCTGTGGTGCAACGTGACATTGGTGGATGATGTGAGACATGAGGTCCCAGATGTGTTCAATCGCATTCAGGTCTGGGGAACGGGCGGGCCAGTCCATAGCTTCAATGCCTTCATCTTACAGTAACTGCTGACACACTCCAGCCACATGAGGTCTGGCATTGTCCTATATTAGGAGGAACCCAGGGCCAACTGCAACAGCATATGGTCTCACAAGGGGTCTGAGGATCTCATCTCGGTACCCAATGGCAGTCAGGCTACCTCTGGCGAGTACATGGAGGGCTGTGCGGCCCTCCAAAAAAATGCCACACCACACCATTACTGACCCACTGCCAAACCAATCATGCTGAAGGATGTTGCAGGCAACAGACCGCTCTCCAGTGGTGAAATTGCCAATCCTGGTGTTCTGTGGCAAATGCCAAGCATCCTGCACGATGTTGGGCTGTGAGCACAACCCCCATCTATGGATGTCGGGCACGCAGATCATCCTCATGGAGTCGGTTTCTAACCATTTGTGCAGACACATGCACATTTGTGGCCTGCTGGAGGTCATTTTGCAGGGCTCTGACAGTCCTCCTCCTGTTCCTCCTTGCACAAAGGCTGAGGTAGCGGTCCTGCTGCTGGTTTGTTGCCCTCCTATGGCCCCCTCCACATTTCCTGGTGTATTGGCCTGTCTCCTAGTAGCACATCCAGCCACTTGTGTGGGTTGTAGAGTCCGTCTCATGCTACCACGAGTGTGAAAGCACAACCAACATTCAAAAGTGACCAAAACATCAGCCAGAAAGCATTGGTACTGAGATGTGGTCTGTGGTCACCACCTGCAGAACCACTCCCTTATTGAGCGTGTCTTGAAAATTGCCAATAATTATATATATATATATATATATATATACACTACTCAAAAAAAGTTGACAGCAAACACAAATTTTGAAAATATTAAGAGCTGACATACAAATATATTAGAAAGATTTATAACTCTTCATTACATCATGAATCAAAACTCAAAAGGATTACCAAAAAGGGGCTTTTTTAAGCAATAGAGCCTCTTCTGGGCATGGCCTAGTCTGGTATTGCAGTAGTCACTTGAGTAAAGATTAAATGCAATACCAGTCACGCCTGTGAACAAAGTGGCGCTGTATCTGGAAAAAAAACACTCATACCCCTTTTTCTTATCCTGGATAAATCCTATAGAAAAGTTGCACCTATGCACTCACTAAGTCAGGCCACGTGCACACATTGAGTAATTGATGAGATTTTTTTTTTACCTCAGTATTTGTAAACCAAAACCAGGAGTGGGACAATCAGAGGAAAAGTATAATAGAAACACATCACCACTTCTGTATTTATCACCCACTCCTGGTTTTGGCTTTAAAATACTGAAGTAAAAAACTCACCAAATACTCAACGTGTGACCGTGGCCTTATATACATTAGTTCCATTTCTAGGGCCCCTCACCTTGACCTGCCGAACATAAGACTTATGTCTTCAATTCACCTTGGTTCTTCACTGGTTGCTAGACCAAGGATCAAATTTGTTATGAATTTCCCGTAACATTCCGATTCGCAAAAATCCGTATTCTTGCCCAACATAACTATGTGAGGCCTAGTCAGCGTCGGAAGATCCGGACCGAAGACTGATCAGGCGAGGAGATGTAGTAGCTTGGGTATCCATGATAACGACCATTCATATAGGGACATATGTAATTGTTAGTGGTCGTAACAATGGATGTCTAAGCTACTACAGTGCCCTGCACATGAGGTAAGCAACATAGCGAATCAGAGGAACTATACTACATTTCTAATTGGAGGTATTTGCTAATTTTATTATTATTACACTTACTACATATTGGAATAGGGTCTTGGAGATGGGAATAACCCTTTAAGATGCATTTACATTAAAACACCAATAATACATTTTTGATCGATTAGCTTACCAAGTGTACAATCCTGATTCACAAGCTTATTAAATCCTGACAACCAATATGGCCGCACTTCCTGTTTGCCAAAACTGCCCTCAGTCATGAAAAACCAGCCATTTTTTTTTTTCACCACAAACTGAAAGAACGATGCAAAGATTTGACCTTCCTACAGGTGAATGAGCTCATTGCGAGGCCGGGGTGAATCAGTGCAGGCTTTTTCATGGCGTATAGGCCGAGTCTTCATGTTTACGTTCCTCACTGTCCTTTCATAGAACGTTCCGCAGCAGCGTGAAGAAAGCAGTGTACAGATGGAAGCTGCTGCTATCTGTCTTCCAGTCGCTGCTGAGCTCAGCAAATTCACACTTCATAAGTCATAGATTGCCACTGACATTTACACACGTCAGTCCGGGAGTGTCTGTTTCATTAATTGCTTGTACACCGCCATACAGGCTGCTGCTGTTTGGCGGCTGCTTTACCTTTAAAATAACATCTTTTAACCCCTTTAGGAGGACCAAGCCATTTTTACCTTTCAGGATGGCAACATACAGTTAGGGCCAGAAATATTTGGACAGTGACACAATTTTCGCGAGTTGGGCTCTGCATGCCACCACATTGGATTTGAAATGAAACCTCTACAACAGAATTCAAGTGCAGATTGTAACGTTTAATTTGAAGGGTTGAACTAAAATATCTGATAGAAAATGTAGGAATTGTACACATTTCTTTACAAACACTCCACATTTTAGGAGGTCAAAAGTAATTGGACAAATAAACATAACCCAAACAAAATATTTTTAATTTCAATATCTTGTTGCAAATCCTTTGGAGGCAATTACTGCCTTAAGTCTAGAACCCATGGACATCACCAAACGCTGGGTTTCCTCCTTCTTAATGCTTTGCCAGGCCTTTACAGCCGCAGCCTTCAGGTCTTGCTTGTTTGTGGGTCTTTCCGTCTTAAGTCTGGATTTGAGCAAGTGAAATGCATGCTCAATTGGGTTTAGATCTGGAGATTGACTTGGCCATTGCAGAATGTTCCACTTTTTGGCACTCATGAACTCATGGGTAGCTTTGGCTGTATGCTTGGGGTCATTGTCCATCTGTACTATGAAGCGCCGTCCAATCAACTTTGCAGCATTTGGCTGAATCTGGGCTGAAAGTATATCCCGGTACACTTCAGAATTCATCCGGCTACTCTTGTCTGCTCTTATGTCATCAATAAACACAAGTGACCCAGTGCCATTGAAAGCCATGCATGCCCATGCCATCACGTTGCCTCCACCATGTTTTACAGAGGATGTGGTGTGCCTTGGATCATGTGCCGTTCCCTTTCTTCTCCAAACTTTTTTCTTCCCATCATTCTGGTACAGGTTGATCTTTGTCTCATCTGTCCATAGAATACTTTTCCAGAACTGAGCTGGCTTCTTGAGGTGTTTTTCTGCAAATTTAACTCTGGCCTGTCTATTTTTGGTATTGATGAATGGTTTGCATCTAGATGTGAACCCTTTGTATTTACTGTCATGGAGTCTTCTCTTTACTGTTGACTTAGAGACAGATACACCTACTTCACTGAGAGTGTTCTGGACTTCAGTTGATGTTGTGAACGGGTTCTTCTTCACCAAATTAAGTATGCGGCGATCATCCACCACTGTTGTCATCCGTGGACGCCCAGGCCTTTTTGAGTTCCCAAGCTCACCAGTCAATTCCTTTTTTCTCAGAATGTACCCAACTGTTGATTTTGCTACTCCAAGCATGTCTGCTATCTCTCTGATGGATTTTTTCTTTTTTTTCAGCCTCAGGATGTTCTGCTTCACCTCAATTGAGAGTTCCTTTGACCGCATGTTGTCTGCTCACAGCAACAGCTTCCAAATGCAAAACCACACACCTGGAATCCACCCCTGACCTTTTAACTACTTCATTGATTACAGGTTAAAGAGGGAGACGCCTTCAGAGTTAATTGCAGCCCTTAGAGTCCATTGTCCAATTACTTTTGGTCCCTTGAAAAAGAGGACGCTATGCATTACAGAGCTATGATTCCTAAACCCTTTCTCCGATTTGGATGTGGAAACTATCATATTGCAGCTGGGAGTGTGCACTTTCAGCCCATATTATATATATAATTGTATTTCTGAACATGTTTTTGTAAACAGCTAAAATAACAAAACTTGTGTCACTGTCCAAATATTTCTGGCCCTAACTGTATATATTTTTTTTACATTTATTTTTCAATAATGTATTATAACCTCTACAAATTTACACCTCTACCGTACAGCCGTCACAACACGTACCGTAAATACTGAATACATGGATAATATATTAGGTTCCGAGACTAACAACATTAATTTTTCTGCATGGTTGGAAAAGTGAATACATATATATAATAATATATAATAATAATAATTTTTATTTATATAGCGCCAAAATATTCCGCAGCGCTTTACAAATTATAGAGGGGGCTTGTACAGACAATAGACATTACAGCATAACAGAAATACAGTTCAAAACAGATACCAGGAGGAGTGAGGGCCCTGCTCGCAAGCTTACAAACTATGAGGAATAGGGGAGACACGAGAGGTGGATGATAACAATTGCTTTAGTTATTCGGACCGGCCATAGTGTAAGACAATATATATATATTTATATTTATGCTCTTCCAAGAAGGAAAAGTGGTGGAATTATGGAATTCACGGGATGGATATACATGTTACTGATATGCAAATGATGAAAAAATGGAAACAGAATTTTCAAAACGATTTTAATTAGTGCCATGTGCAAAAATCCCTGCACTTACAGCCTTGTCTGCTATAATTGAGGTTATTAATGGTCGTCTGAGGAATGCTCTGCCACGGAATGCACTTGGGTAAATCATTAAGATCCTCTGCTGGCAGCGCCTCGTGCAATTTACGACCAATGACGTCCCAAACGTACTTGATGAGAGACATGTCCAGAAATGCTGCAGGTCATAGTAGCAGGTTTTGGCCATGCAGGCTGCTCACATTAGTCCGAGCAACATGTGTATTGTTGTTGCTGTCTTGCAAATTAGTTCTTGGGACACTTTAGAGAAATGGCCGTAACGCTGATTTCATCCAATTAATATAACGCCAAGGTGTTAGTGTTCATTAAATGAAGACTATAGGGGTCTGGCTTCTGTACTTTATGCCACTCCCATCCCATCATCAGAAGACATTTGCATGACATTGGGATATGAGTCAGATGTTCAGCCACAGATGCTTCATTGACCTCACACCACTGATCTCAATGACTGTCAAGGTGCAGCGCAAAACATCAATAGAGGCTGGAATGGAGCAATGAGACCTGCGCATGTCTTGGATGCCATAATAACTGGCAATTGGTTTGGTGATCAAGTAGGCAATGCCACGAATAGTCATTCATGAGGAAACATCACAATGATCTTATTCCCAGGTGGAGGGGCGTAATGTATGGTGGCCGGACCCCTCTAGTTTTCATTCCAGGTACACTAATAGCTCAGCCTTACATTGATTTGGTGGTGGAACAAGTGGTTCGGCCATTTCTCCAAAGTGTCCCAGGTGCCGATTTTCAACATTACAACACCAGGCCATGCTGCTCATGTTGTCATACCAAACATTTTGATGAAATAAGAGGTATGGAGACACAGTAGAGGTTAATACTACAATACAGAAGCCCAATAACTGGTAAGTAAAAAAGCGTTTTAAAGGACTAATTCCATCTTCACAGTTTTTAAAGTCGAAGGTAGACATAAGTCCATCGAATACAGCCTATAACCTATAACCAAATATACAAGCCCTTTCCAATTCCTTCCGACTCCAATTCAAAAATATTTTCTGGATCCGTTCATTCCTTAACCAAGAATCTGCAAAAACACTATTGCATGCCCTCATCATCTCCTGTCTCCACAACTGCAACCTCCTGTTCTGTGGCCTCCCCTCTAACACTCTCACACCCTCCAATCTATCCTAAACTTTGCTGCCTAATTAATTCACCTTTCCACTAGCTATTCCACTGCCTCTCCTCTCTGTCAATCCCTTCACTGGCTCCCTATTGCCTAGAGACTCCAGCTCAAAACCCTAACCATGACATACAAAGCTATCCACAACCTGTCTCCTCCATACATCTGTGACCTCGTCTCCCGGTACTTTCCTGCACGCAACCTCCGATCCTCACAAGATCTCCTTCTCTACTCCCCTCTTATCTCCTCTTCCCACAATTGCATACAAGATTTTTCCCATGCTTCCCCCCACTTTCTGGAACCCTCTATCCCAACATATCAGTCTCTCACCTACCATGGAAACCTTCAAAAGGAACATGAAGACCTACCTCTTTCGACAAGTCTACAACCTGCAGTAAGCATCGTTCCATTATACTCAGCTCGCCTTCATGATACGAGCCCTATCCATCATGTTCCTTTGACAACTGATCTTCCGTATAAAGAAAGTCTGTCATCCTTGACTTATTTTTTCTAGAGTGCCAAATGGGGACGCAGATGACCCTTAGGCTGGAGTCACACTCAGAGTAAGACAATACGGTCCGTATATTACGGCCATAATACGCTGAAAAGTCCCCAAAATAGTGGTCCGTAGCTCCTCTGTAGGCAGGGTGTTTCAGCGTTTTTTGCGCATGGCATCCTCCGTATGTAATCCGTATGGCATCCGTACTGCGTGTTTTTCTCGCAGGCTTGCAAAACCAACATACGGCTATACAAGGGATCCATGTGTAAAAAAAAAAAAAACATATATACTGTATATATATATATATATATATATATGTCAGTAGACATACATATGTATATATATTATTACTTCATACAGCGCTAGATAGCTTTAAAGCCGGTAATTCAATTACCGGCTTTTGCTATCTCCTTCCTAAACCCGACATGATATGAGACATGGTTTATATACAGTAAACCATCTCATATCACCTTTTTTTTGCATATTCCACACTACTAATGTTAGTAGTGTGTATATGCAAAATTTGGCCGTTCTAGCTATTAAATTAAAGGGTTAAATGGCGGTAAAAATTGGCGTGGGCTCCCGCGCAATTTTCTCCGCCAGAGTAGTAAAGCCAGTGACTGAGGGCAGATATTAATAGCCTGGAGAGGGTCCACGGTTATTGCCCCCCCCCCTGGCTAAAAATACCTGCCCCCAGCCACCCCAGAAATGTGGCACTTGGCCACTCTCTTCCCATTCCCGTGTAGTGGTGGGATATGGGGTAATGAAGGGTTAATGCCACCTTGCTATTGTAAGGTGACATTAAGCCAAATTAATAATGGAGAGGCGTCAATTATGACACCTATCACACCTATGACACCTATCCATTATTAATCCAATAGTAGTAAATACACAAACACATTATTATAAAGTATTTTAATGAAAAAATCACAAAGGTTGTTGTAATATTTTATTCTACACTCAATCCACTCACTGAAGACCCTCGATCTGTAACAAAAAAACCCAAACAATATACATACCTTCCGAAGTTCTGTAAAGTCCCACGATGTAAATCCATCTGAAGGGGTTAAAATATTTTGCAGCAAGGAGGTTTGATGGAGATCGTTTGTGAACAGCAGTTTTCAGCTCTTTCCACAGATTCTCGATTGGATTGAGATCTGGACTTTGACTTGGCCATTCTAACACCTGGATATGTTTATTTGTGAACCATTCCATTGTAGATTTTGCTTTATGTTTGGAATCATTGTCTTGTTGGAAGAAAAATCTCCGTCTCAGTCTCAGGTCTTTTGCAGACTCCAACAGGTTGTCTTCAAGAATGGTCCCGTATTTGGTTCCATCCATCTTCCCATCAATTTTAACATGATGTCCCATGATGCTGCCACCACCATGTTTGACAGTGGGGATGGTGTGTTCAGGGTGATAAGCTGTGTTGCCTTTATGCCAAACATATCGCCAAAAAGTTCGATTTTGGTTTCATCTGACCAGAGCACCTTCTTCCACATGTTTGGTGTGTCTCCCAGGTGGCTTGTTGCAAACTTTAAAATACACTTTTTATGGATATCTTTGAGAAATGGCTTTCTTCTTGCCACTCTTCCGTAATGGCCAGATTTGTGCAGTGTATGACTGATTGTTGTCCTATGGACAGACTGTCCCACCTCAGCTGTAGATCTCTGCAGTTCATCAGAGTGTTTATGGGCCTCTTGGCTGCATCTCTGATCAGTCTTCTCCTTGTTTGAGATGAAGGTTTAGAGGGACGGCCGGGTCTTGGTAGATTTGCAGTGGTATGATTCTCCTTCCATTTCAATATGATCGCTTGCACAGTGCTCCTTGGGATGTTTAAAGTTTTGGAAATAATTTTGTATCCAAATCCGGCTTTAAACTTCTCCACAACAGTATCACGGACCTGCCTGTTGTGTTCCTTGGTCTTCATGATGCTCTCTGTGCTTCAAACAGAACCCTGAGACTATCACAGAGCAGGTGCATTTATACGGAGACTTGATTACACACAGGTGGATTATATTTATCATCATTAGGCATTTAGGACAACATTGGATCATTCAGAGATCCACAATGAACTTCTGGAGTGAGTTTGCTGCACTGAAAGTAAAGAGGCCGAATAATACTGCACGTCCCACTTTTCAGTTTTTGAATTTCCACAAAAATGTAAAATAACCAATACATTTTGTTCACCTTCCCAATTGTGTTCCATTTATTGTTGATTCTTCACCAAAAATTTACATTTGGTATCTTTATGTTTGAAGCATGATATGTGGGAAAAGGTTGAAAAGTTCCAGGAGGGGCTAATATTTTCGCAAGGCACTGTATATGCATTTTTTTATGTAATTTTTATATTTTATTACTTTTTTTAATTATTATTAATTATTATCATGATTATTATTATGATTATTATTATTATAATATAGTCAGTGCACACATTTCCATGGGAGCCATTCGCAGGTTCAGAAACGTTGGTTATATCGTACGTATGTCGCTATTTTTATGTGTTTTAGCTCGTATCCTCTTTTCCTTAATAGGCAGTGTTGATTATAGCCTTTCCTATATGAAAAAAGGGGCTGCTCTGATGAAAACTGGATAATCACAAAGACTTTATTCTACTGCCCAGACCATCAGCTGAGCCTGAACAGTTATCAACTGAAACCGAGCCCAGAATTACATGCTTTCTCCATAGTCTTAGGTTACAAAGCTGAATTCTCTCAATTAAAGTCTATGTTCACTGCAGCTGCATTCAAGAAAAAAAAAAGAGAATATAAAGGAGATTCAATCTTCACCTTTCACCTTGGGTCATTTTACTAGGTTACCATGTTTCATTGCTAACTGTACAGTATTGAAAGACTCTTACATTGCGGGGAACGGAACAATTCACCACATAATAACCAAAATAAAGTATCCAAACAGCTGCTTTCCCATAGGACCACTGCACGTCCTGGAAACAATGCAAATTAAATGGAGAAAAAATATTTATTTACTCAGGAAATATCTACTTCCATCTGAAAGCAGTCAAATCCATATGACTAGTATACTAAGGAAATGGAGCGATGGTTGCCAGTTGGCCGTAAGGGTATGTTTCCACGTGCAGGAAACGCTGCGTGTTTGACGCTGCATAGAGACGCTATGTTACAGCATAGTGGAGGGGATTTAATGAAATCCCGTCTCCACTATGCGTGGTAACACGCATCCGGCGGCCCTGCAATTCCAGACATCCGGCGCGTCTTTTAGATCGCAGCATGTCCGTTTACCTTGCGGCGACGCTGCGCCGCCGCAAGGTATACCACACCTATGGGTGGGGTGCAATGATTCCGGATCTGTGCAATGAACACATCCGGCATCATCGCGTCTCCAGAAGGGGGCGGAGCGAGTTTGCCGCTCCATCAAAACCGCCGGCCATCCTGAACGTGGACCACGTACCTTAATAGTGGTAATAGTGGTGCCGAATGAGCAGAATCTCTAAAAACACCTGAAAGTTCAGTTTTGACAGTGGTTTCGGCATAGTATCAATAACCCATTTTTAAAATCAGATTTTATGTTAATTCTATTTAAAAATATATATATTTTCAATATTATTAATTATTTACGGTATATTAAAAAGTATTCAGGATTCTGGCAAAATTCACAGTGAAAATTAAACCTAATACTAAACTCTTCAGTTGTTGTCTCATGACTGCGTATTCCAAAATGGGACCTCCGAGCTACCATACCTCTCTTACCGCGTTGATCCTTATACCCCACCTGCCAGGCCTAATTAAGGCTCTCTTAAATAAAACACAAGAATTAATTCTTTTTGGATAATTTTGGCCACAGCGGCCATTTTATTAATTAACAAACATAACCATTTATACATTATATAAAACTTGAGGGGAGGGTTCTTGGAGCTAATAAATCTGGCACCCAATAGGCAAAGCCCAAAACCAACATGGAAAAAACCCCTTCTTTACCCTCAGCCGTAACCACCAGCTCGAGGGCACCATGTAACCCGTTTACCGTTCAAACCAACCCCAAAGCTCCCGAGGTCAAATCCCCGTCCAGAGCCGGTAAACCAAAGCCAGATCAGCCCCATGAAACCAACTCCAAGAACCCCGCCCCCCGCCAACCAGCCACTGTGACAATAATGCAAAAACAACCTTTACAAAAACAAATTTAGCACTTAAAATCCCCAACTATTCCCTCATTACACCAAAAACAAGGGAGGGAGGGTGGGCTTCTCAGGTCAGATGCTCTGCCAGTAATGGCCCCCTTTCCCGCACTTTCCAATGACCCGCCCCCACCCCCACTAGGCCACCCCTCTACTCCTCCCCAACCCCTAACCAATCGCTTTTCCCTGCCTTCATATTTAAAAATTGCTCCCCTGCGTTCCCTTGGCAACGCAGTCATGGGGGGCTTTTCTTAACTCCGTTCCTCCAGCCCCCCCCCCTCTTTACCATCACAGACAGAGTTACAAAGAAAAGCAACAGGAGATAATACAGGATCCACCATTCACAATAGGTGATGTCACAGCTCACCTCCTCCTCCTGTACAATGACTGATAACACCTCTATATACAGTAGATAACACAGGATCCACCATTCACAATAGGTGATATCACAGCTCACCTCCTCCTGTACAATGACTGATAACACCTCTATATGCAGTAGATAACCCAGGATCCACCATTCACAATAGGTGATATCACAGCTCACCACCTCCTCCTCCTGTACAATGACTGATAACACCTCTATATACAGTAGATAACACAGGATCCACCATTCACAATAGGTGATGTCACAGCTCACCTCCTCCTATACAATGACTGATACCACCTCTATATACAATACATAACACAAGATCCACCATTCACAATAGGTGGTGTCACAGCTCACCTCCTCCTCCTCCTGTACAATGACTGATAACACCTCTATATACAGTAGATAACACAGGATCCACCATTCACAATAGGTGATGTAACAGCTCACCTCCTCCTCCTGTACAATGACTGATAACACCTCTATATACAGTAGATAACACAGGATCCACCATTCACAATAGGTGATATCACAGCTCACCTCCTCCTGTACAATGACTGATAACACCTCTATATGCAGTAGATAACCCAGGATCCACCATTCACTATAGGTGATGTCACAGCTCACCTCCTCCTCCTGTAGAATCACTGATAACACCTCTATATACAGTAGATAACACAGGATCCACCATTCACAATAGGTGATGTCACAGCTCACCTCACCCTCCTGTACAATGACTGATAACACCTCTATATACAATAGATAACACAGGATCCACCATTCACAATAGGTGATGTCACAGCTCACCTCCTCCTCCTGTACAATGACTGGTATCACCTCTATATACAGTAGATAACACAGGGTCCACCATTCACAATAGGTGATATCACAGCTCACCTCCTCCTCCTGTACAATGACTGATAACACCTCTATATACAGTAGATAACAGTATCCACCATTCACAATAGGTGATATCACAGCTCACCTCCTCTCCCCTCCTGTACAATGACTGATAACACCAATTACAATAGATGATGTCACAGCTCACCTCCTCCTTCTTTCACAATGACAATTACCCAGATTAGAGCGTGTCCAGAAAATACTTCCATAGACGTCAATAAGTCAGTGCTATTTTATAGCTTCCTATGCCAATGTGACTACAGAAAAGAAGAAGTATGAGTCTCGAATCAGGTCATTTTCTGATCACACATCTACTTCCAATGTTATCCTATTCAGAGTATTTGGACCCCACTTTGTGTGTTTAACAGCTCATAAGCAAGCCAAAGCTCCATGCATGGACCCTATATACTGTTTGATACCAGACCAGTGGGCACTTTGTGTGATAACATATGACCTTTCAACGAGACCACCCTATTCTCCCTAGTTCTGCTATGGGGAGAATACCTCCATAATACAACATGTGCCTCCGTTCTTCTTTATCTACAAAATCTATAACATGCCTTTTGCCTATAATGTGCCATTCATAAAACTGGGGTCTTCTTATGTGGCTGAGAGGCGATGGTTTCCCCGCCATGACCCATGTGTGACTCGTATTTCTGTGCCCCCTATAGCCATGCACCTGTCAACCGTATGGATCCATATTACTATATCCAACAGACATTTCAGGACTTCTGTGCTAATCACAAGACAGTACAGGGCCGAGAGTAGAAACATGATGATCGTTGTGCAACCACTGATCTAGAAAGAAGTGGCAGACAACGAACTAGACAGACTAAAGTCAATTAAGGACATAGCCAGACTAATTATTCGAACACGAGGTTGGTAGATTATATTCCAGTAGACCTGCAAAAAGGAATCTAAGCCACATAGGACGCCTGCTGACAGCTAAACCTGACACTGCAAAAGTTTCAGCTCCACTTGTAAGTTTTCACACCTAACTGTAATTAATTTCAACATGTCCCCGCAAAGAAAAGATGTCTAAATATAAAATGTGCACAATTGATGTATAACTCTGTGCATGTCTTTTGGAAGACATTTTCGGTAAGTAGAGCAGAGAGCGTCTGTGCCACATCGTTTCTTGTGGCCCCAATTCTTTAACAAGAAAGTTACAGAACCAGCATAGTTCAGATGATTCTGTGTTCCTAGCTACAGTGGTCGACTATGGATGGAGCCACGAAAGGTTGAGACTGGAATGACCCATTAATTAAATATTTCATTATGATTTTTATTATATGAGTTTTGTATCACGCATTAATCCCATGGCAAAGTGTTTGAGCATGAAAAACCTGCTTTTAGCACACAGTCAAATATATTGTATACATGAGCAGAACAGTCAACTGTCCAAGGACCTCATTCGATTGGGGGCACACGGCATCTACAGTAGGCGCTACACTGATAATAGGTTTAGCGTGGTAGCTTCCGACCTTCAGCGATGTCATGATCATGTGACGGCGATGTCACTAGAGGTACTGCACTCTACGGAAGTCGAAAGAACTGAAAAAGTGATAGACTGTTGGTAAGTAGGGATGAGCGGACCCATAGATGTTTGGGTTCTGATACCAGACCCAAACTTTATTCCAAAGTTCGGTTTGGGTATCAGAACCTGAACTTAAACCAGAACCCAAACCCTTTTGAAAGCAATGGGAACACGAACATTTGAGCTGGAAAATTCTCTCTCTCTGCAACGGATTTCCCCCGGAACTCCGAACATTACAAAGGACTTCTGGGAGAAGTAATTGTTTAGGCATTTGGTTCAGGACACTAACTGTCTGGTACGAACTCCGAACTTTTAAGTTAGGGTTTGCTTATCTCTAGTGGTAAATCCTCTGTAATTTGTGTGTCTGCGTGTTTTTGCCTAAGAGGCAACCCAAAGGGTCACATTGGCCCACGTAGGAACACTTGAACTAAAACAAACCTGTGATAATTGGGGTCATAATCATAAGCTTTATCTTATGTTGAAAAAATAGTTATGGACTTCTCACCAACCACCACAGTTATAACACATTTATGCCCCGTCAGCACGATGTACAGTATGTAATTATAACTGGATATATTTTTATGGAGAGCTGAGACTTCACAAAACTTGGTGATGTTCCAACTGGATGAAGATGTATTTAAACATTTATGAAATTTTTAAGTGACTCGTCTGGCAATAAAAAAAATGTAAACCCCCCCCCCATGCATTCTGTACACGTGGTTTATTTTATTTGGAAGCTACGATGACATTTGGACTCCGATTCGGAAACTCGAAAGCTCATATTTCAAGAACACAATGAACATCCTTCATAAATAGCAAAAATCTATGAGTCACGAGACAACGGGCAATTAAAAGCGGTCAAACGATCTGGAAATCATGGGAAAAAAAGTAAATCCATGTGGATCGGACACTATTTTTTTCTGTTATCACAATGAAGGTTATCGGGAGGCAGTGACATTGTCATGATTATGGCCCTAGAATTGTCAAGTTTCCATGGTACAAATGCAGGTGTACAGGATACAAGCTTCATAACTCTTTTATTTACCGCTCTCTCTGTCTAGAAACTTGCCAAAAAGGTCCATTATGTATTGTTAGGATGTGACCCAGACAAGACTGACAGAGGAAGAGATTTTCACTTACGTTAGAGCTCAAAATATGCTTAAATTAGCATTAAAAGCTTCAAAAGCCACTGACTATGCAAAACATAGTGACACAAATGTGGCGTAAACAGCAGTCTTTCAGGTACGCAAGTTAATAATGTATATTCTGTTTTACCCAAGATTGCATTTTCGCCGGGGTCAAAGCTTAGCAGGATCTGAGAGTCATGTGTCTTGGGTACCAAGAGCGACACCAACAAGCCACTCTGTCTTGGACATTGCATTTACATAATGCGTAAGGGCAATAAATTAATAACATTCACCTTCTGTTTCTCCAAGCTTGTATTTCAACTTCTGGCCAAAGATTAAAGTGAAATTGAAGGATGTGTCGTGGGTGCCAGGAGGAACACCAACCAAGTCACTCTATCTTGGCCATGATGTTTAGACACATGTCATAGGCAGAGAATACTTAGCATGCATCCTCTGTTTTGCCCAAGGTTGCATTTTAGTCTTCTCCTCAGATTCATAACTAAGGCATGTGTCACACTTGCGAGTTCAATGCGAGAAACTCTCGTGATTCTCTCGCATCAAGTCCTGGCACTGCCGCCGGCACTCAGGACCGGAGTTCGCGGCTACATGTATTTCTGTGCAGCTGAATGCTCTGTTCCAGAGTGCCGGCGGCAGTGCCAGGACTTGATGCGAGAGACTCACGAGAGTTTCTTGCATTGAACTCGCAAGTGTGACAGCGGCCTAAAGAGAAGCTCAGGAGCATGTTTCCTGGGTGCAAGAGGGACATCAGTAAGACACTATGTATTTTCCATGATATAGGGCAATGGCAACAAACACATAAAATGCATCTTCTGTTTTATCAAAGCTGGCATTTCTGACACTATTGTCATAGCATAAGATGATCTGAAGGGAAAGTGTCCTTGGTACTAGGAGGGATCAACTTATCTTGCCTATGCACCCTATGTTTTACCCATTTTGCATTTTAGTCTTCTGTCCAAGGTCATATCTAAGGAAAAGCAAAAGAGCATGTGTCTGGAGGGACACCAACAAGCCACTATATCTTGGCTATGCATTTTCTCTTTCTGGCCAAGGTCACATCTAAGATGAAGCTAAATGGTATAATATCTAGGCATCAGTGGGGACACGAAGAAGGCATTATATCTTGGTAATAACATTTAGATACATGGACAGGGAAGCAAATAAATACAATGCATTTTCTGCTTTATCCAAGCTTGCATTTCAGCCTTCTGCCCAAAGTCATAGCTGAGGAAGAGCTGAGAACCATGTGTCCTTGGAGCCAGGAGAAACACCAACCAGTCACTATGCCATGGCCATGCCATTTGGGGAACAAGAAAAATGCATTTCTGACCTGATTGGTCCATAGTCTGAGCCAACATTAGGACCGTTCAGGTCGGAAACGCGTTGCCTCGACTTATTTTTTTTACATGGAGTTTACATTTTTTGGAGGCTCTCTTTTTTTTCCTCACGTGCCATTCTGCACAATTTTACGTTGTTTTTATCTTTACTGCCTATGTTTTTAAATGATCTAATAAAGCAGTGAATCTTTTATGAAAACAGCGAATGCTGGCTATCTTTGCTGATTCATCTTTTTCAGGGTATCAGTGCCGTACCCCAGACAGTTGCGCTGATTGAATCGCTTTTTTTTATACGCTATCTAGTAATGATATTGGGCAAAATATGTTAAAAAAAACAGAGCAAAAACATGGTCATAGAATCAGGATCTTTAGTTATTGGCTTTAATTAAGTCATTTTAGATTAAATGGAATAATACAAAATTGTTGCAAAGTTCAGTTTTTAATAGGGTTTTCCTATAACCGAAACGTATCACCTAGTGTCTGATCCTTTTAAGTCTGACCTCCGGGATCCCGCCAATGAAAAGATTAAGAGCTCTGAAACCTTTCAATTCGTTGTCTTTGGAAACTGACAAAAATAGTCGAGGATTCTTCTTGGCGGCCCGCGTCTTTACCTTTGACAGTGAATGGTGAGGTGGTCATGCATGGAGACTTGGGGGACCCTTAATTTTTTTCCTTTTATGACTCAGTTCTATTGGGCTTCCTAAACCCTCAAGATATATCGTACACACTGACAGTTTGCAAATGTTTTAGCACCCACAGCTTCTAAATTCTTATAGATAAATGTTTGTGTGCACTTTTTTGATGATTAAGGTCTATTGTAAAACGTTCTGTCAATGGCGGCGGATTACATCATGTGTCGTCTGTTTTCAGCTGCTGCGTTATCTAGTTCTGTAAGTGCTATGAACAACATGTATCAGATATCAGCTGAGCTCCTGAAGGTCAGGTGAAGAACTGGTGGTGAATATTAGGTTGCAGGTCAGGAGGATCGGAGCTGTCAGCCCTTTTCTGTAATGTGTTTTGTAAAATAATAGTAAAAAACAACAAAGTAATCTGTGACCGCACTCAGCAGTATCCAGTATTACAAGGCGTTTCTACTCTATTGCTGCAGATCACTCAGAGCTCAGGTGCACCCTGTGCATTGTCTTGACAGACGCAGGTGACTTGAACTTAGAAGGGTACAATTGGCTTAATGATAGAGTGAAACCTCCCCTGAAGACCACCCCTTTAAGAAGACCATCATCCAGATAGATGTTGTGTTCCACTATACACTATTCATCTTCTTGACAAGACCACCCATCTAGAAGACCATACTGTTAGTTTTGCTGGCCTTCTATAACACTGTCCATATTGTGTATCTGGGATGCTGAAATTAGGGGTCTTTGGACACAGGCTCTGGTAAAGTTTATGATGCATGCACAGCACTGCTGATTAAGTATTTAGTTTTCCTCAAGAACAATTTTGTTTCAATTTTGCAAGATCACATACATACCTCCCAACTAGTGATGAGCGAGTATACTCGTTACTCGAGATTCTCCGAGCATGCTCGGGTGTCCTCTGAGTATTTTGGTGTGCTCGGGGATTTAGTGTATGTCGATGCAGCTGCTAGACAGCCTAAATACATGTGGGGCTTCCCTAACAAACAGGCAACCCCAACACGTATTCAAGCTGTCTAGCAGCCTCAAATCATGCAGCTGCGTCAACAAACTAAATCTCTGAGCACATCCAAATACTTGGAGACCACCCTAGCATGCTCGTAGAAACCCGAGCAACTAGTATACTCGCTCATCACTAGTTGGGAGGGGACAATGGGGCCGGATGTTATACACCAGGGACCCGGAGCCAGATTGATGTTATACACCGAGGTCAAGGGATTGGATGTTAGGGGAAATGGAGCCGGATCTTGCATATAGTATCAGCCTATTGGTTCGGCCCTCTTCAACAGTCACGGTTAGGGTTGAGCGAAACGGGTCGAACATTTTCAAAAGTCGCCGACTTTTGGCTAAGTCGGGGTTTCATGAAACCCGATCCGACCCCTGTGCGGGGTCGGCCATGCGGTACGCGACTTTCGCGCCAAAGTCGCGTTTCAATGACGCGAAAAGCGCCATTTCTCAGCCAATGAAGGTAAACGCAGAGTGTGGGCAGCGTGATGACATAGGTCCTGGTCCCCACCATCTTTGAGAAGGGCATTGCAGTGATTGGCTTGCTGTCTGCGACGTCACAGGGGCTATAAAGAGGCGTTCCCGCCGACCGCCATCTTACTGCTGCTGATCTGAGCTTAGGGAGAGGTTGCTGCCGCTTTGTCAGAAGCAGGGATAGCGTTAGGCAGGGTCCATTAACCACAAAACCGCTTGTGCTGCAGCGATTTGCACTGTCCAACACCACCCTCGGTGTGCAGGGACAGTGGAAGTTTTTTTTTTTTGTTTCCCCCTCAGCGCTGTAGCTCATTGGGCTGCCCTAGAAGGCTCCCTGATAGCTGCATTGCTGTGTGTACGCCGCTGTGCAAACCAACTGCTTTTTTCAAAGCACAAATCCTCTTGTTCCTTCCTTTCTGCACAGCTATCTTTTTTGTTTGTCCACACTTTTTATTTGATTTGTGCATCAGTCCACTCCTTATTGCTGCCTGCCATACCTGGCTGAGATTACTGCAGGCAGGGAGATAGTAATTGTAGGACATTCCCTGTTTTTTTTTTTTTTTGGTGGGAGATTAAGATTGGCAATTTGGCATTTCTGCTAGAGTGCCATCCCTGTGTGTGCCATCTCTCTCACATAGTGGGCCATAGAAAGCCTTTTCATTTTTCTGTATTTTTTTTTGTGGGGTGTATAAATTCTCCCTGATAAAAATACAGTGGGAGATTAATATTAGCCTTTGGGCTTGTGTGCCAGTCCTGAGTGTGCCATCTCTCTCACAAATAGTGGGCCATAGAAAGCCTATTTTATTTTTTTTTGGGTTTTATAAATTCTCCCTGAAAAAAAGGGAGATTAATATTGGCCTCTGGGCTTGTGTGCCAGTCCTGAGCGTGCCATCTGTGCCAGCCCTGAGCGTGCCATCTCTCTCACAAATAGTGGGCCATAGAAAGCCTATTTAATTTTTTTTTTGGTTTTATAAATTCTCCCTGAAAAAAAGGGAGATTAACATTGGCCTCTGGGCTTGTGTGCCAGTTGTGAGCGTGCCATCTGTGCCAGTCTTGAGCGTGCCATCTCTCTCACAAATAGTGGGCCATAGAAAGCCTATTTAATTTTTTTTTTGGTTTTATAAATTTTCCCTGAAAAAAGGGAGATTAATATTGGCCTCTGGGCTTGTGTGCCAGTTGTGAGCGTGCCATCTGTGCCAGTCCTGAGCGTGCCATCTCTCTCACAAATAGTGGGCCATAGAAAGCCTATTTAATTTTTTTTTTGGTTTTATAAATTCTCCCTGAAAAAAAGGGAGATTAATATTGGCCTCTGGGCTTGTGTGCCAGTTGTGAGCGTGCCATCTGTGCCAGTCCTGAGCGTGCCATCTCTCTCACAAATAGTGGGCCATAGAAAGCCTATTTAAATATTTTTTTGGTTTTATAAATTCTCCCAGAAAAAAAGGGAGATTAATATTGGCCTCTGGGCTTCTGTGCCAGTCCTGAGCGTGCCATCTGTGCCAGTCCTGAGCGTCCCATCTCTCTCACAAATAGTGGGCCATAGAAAGCCTATTTTTTTTTGGGGGGGTTTTAGAAATTCTCCCTGAAAAAAAAAGGGAGATTAATATTGCCCTTTGGGCTTGTGTGCCAGTACTAAGCGTGCCATCTCTCTCTCTCTCAGTCAGTGGGCCATAGAACGCCTATTTTTGGTTTTATTTGTTTTCTAAATTCTCCCTGAAAAAATCATTTTATTTTATTTGGTTTCTAAATTCTTCCTGATAAAATCATATTTTTTTTATTATTTTTTTTTCTAAAGTCTCCCTGAAAAAAACAAAACAAAAAAAAAAACAAACAAAAAAAACAGTGGGGGATTAATATTGGCCTTTCTGCTTGTGTGCCAGTCTTGACTCCTGTGTGCGTCATCTCTCACTCAGTGGGCCATAGAACGCCTATTTTTTGTTTTATTAGTTTTATAAATTCTCCCTGAAAAAATCATTTTATTTTATTTGGTTTCTAAATTCTTCCTGATAAAATCATATTTTTTTTATTATTTTTTTTTCTAAAGTCTCCCTGAAAAAAAAAAAAAAAAAAACAGTGGGAGATTAATATTGGCCTTTCTGCTTGTGTGCCAGTCTTGACTCCTGTGTGCGTCATCTCTCAGTCAGTGGGCCATAGAACGCCTATTTTTGGTTTTATTTGTTTTATAAATTCTTCCTGAAAAAATCATTTTATTTCATTTGGTTTCTAAATTCTTCCTGATAAAATCATATTTTTTTTATTATTTTTTTTTCTAAAGTCTCCCTGAAAAAAAAAAAAAAAAAACAACCAAAAAAAACAGTGGGAGATTAATATTGGCCTTTCTGCTTGTGTGCCAGTCTTGACTCCTGGGTGTGCCATCTCTCTCTCTCTCTCTCTCTCTCTCTCTCCAATTGTGGTACATAGAAAGCCTATATTTTTTTTCCTTGATTTGGGTTCCAAAATCTACCAGAGAAAATAACTACATCAATCATTGGTAGAAAAATATTGGCCTCTGGGCTTGTGTGCCACTCCTGACTCCTGTGTGCGTCATCTCTCAGTCAGTGGGCCATAGAACGCCTATTTTTGTTTTTATTTGTTTTATAAATTCTCCCTGAAAAAATCATTTTATTTTATTTGGTTTCTAAATTCTTCCTGATAAAATCATATTTTTTTTATTATTTTTTTTTCTAAAGTCTCCCTGAAAAAAAAAACAAAAAAAAAAACAAACCCCCCCAAAAAATGGGAGATTAATATTGGCCTTTCTGCTTGTGTGCCAGTCTTGACTCCTGGGTGTGCCATCTCTCTCTCTCTCTCTCTCTCTCTCTCTCTCCAATTGTGGTCCATAGAAAGCCTATATTTTTTTTCCTTGATTTGGGTTCCAAAATCTACCAGAGAAAATAACTCCATCAATCATTGGTAGAAAAATATTGGCCTCTGGGCTTGTGTGCCACTCCTGATTCCTGTGTGCGTCATCTCTCACTCAGTGGCCCATAGAAAGCATATAGTTTGTTACATTTGTTTTCTAAATTCTCCCTGCAAAAATCTATTTTTTTATTTTTTTTGGGGTTTCTAAAGTGTTCCTGAAAAAAAAAAAAAAAAAAAAAAAATAATAGTGTGACATTAATATTAACATTTGTGCTTCAGTGACAGTCCTGCGTGTGGGGCATCTCTCTAATTTGCAGCCACCAAAAACAGAGTGTGTAACATTGGGCCTGATTTTCGCTGTGGTCTCACCAACCTGTAAAGGGGTAGCTAAATCATACTGAAGTTATAGCTCACCGTGTAAGTTGTGTGACTGCAACAAATAACGTTAGTTTGGTTACGTTTTTAAAACAATGAGGAAGTCTAGTGGAAGAGGTCGTGGCCGGGGGCGTTCATTGTCAGCTGGTAATGAGGGTAGTGGTAGTGGTGGAGCATCAGGTGGTCGTGGGGAAAAAAATATTGCACCTAAGTCTGGAGCTGTGGAGCCAGGTTCGTCGTCCGGCTACACAAGGCCTCGAACGCTCCCTTTTCTGGGATTAGGAAAACCGCTTTTAAAGCCGGAGCAGCAAGAGCAAGTTTTGGCTTATCTTGCTGACTCAGCCTCTAGCTCTTTTGCCTCCTCTCGTGAAACTGGTAAAAGTAAAAGCAGCGCGTCGTTAGTGGATGTTCACGGTCAGGGACAAGTCACTTCCTTGTCCTCTTCAGCAAAAACAACAACAGAGAAGAATGCAGCAGGCGACACAACGGGTTACTCCATGGAGCTCTTTACACATACCGTCCCTGGCTTAGAAAGTGAAGCAGTTAACAGTCCATGCCCATTACAAGTTGAATCTGACATGGAGTGCACTGACGCACAGCCACAGCCAGACTACTATGCTGGTCCTTTGACTCAGACCACAACATTGCCCTCGCAGGGTGCTGATCAAGAATCAGACCCTGATGAGACTATGTTGCCCCATCACGAACGCTATACCACCAAACGACACGGTGACACAGACGAAGTTGCGCAGGAGGTACAAGAAGAGTTATTAGATGACCCAGTTCTTGACCCCGATTGGCAGCCATTGGGGGAACAGGGTGCAGGCGGCAGCAGTTCTGAAGCAGAGGAGGAGGAGGGGCCGCAGCAGGCATCAACATCGCCACAGGTTCCATCTGCCGGGCCCGTATCTTGCCCAAAACGCGTGGCAAAGCCAAAACCTGGTGGAGGACAGCGTGGCCATCCGGTTAAAGCTCAGTCTGCAATGCCTGAAAAGGTATCCGATGCTAGAAAGAGTGCAGTCTGGCATTTTTTTAAACAACATCCAATTGATCAGCGCAAAGTCATCTGTCAAAAATGTTCTACTTCCTTAAGCAGAGGTCAGAATCTGAAAAGTCTCAATACTAGTTGCATGCATAGACATTTAACCACCATGCATTTGAAAGCTTGGACTAACTACCAAACGTCCCTTAAGGTTGTTGCACCCTCGGCCAATGAAGCTAGTCATCAACGCAACATCCCTTCCGGCAGTGTAGGACCACCATTTAGCGCACCACCTGCTGTATCTGTGCAGGTATCTTTGCCAGGCCAAAGCAGTCAGGGTCAGGGAATCACCAGTTTCGTAGTAGGAAACACTGCATCTAGGGCACCGGCGGCAACAATACCATCTCCCACCGTCTCTCAGTCTGCCATGTCCACCGGCACCCCCGCTAGTTCCACGATCTCCAGCTCTCCAGTCCAGCTCACCCTACATGTGACTATGGTTAGAAAAAGGAAATACTTAGCCTCGCATCCGCGTACACAGGGTTTGAACGCCCACATAGCTAGACTAATCTCGTTAGAGATGATGCCCTACCGGTTAGTTGAAAGCGAAGCTTTCAAAGACCTGATGGACTACGCTGTACCACGCTACGAGCTACCCAGTCGACACTTTTTTTCCAGAAAAGCCATCCCAGCCCTCCACCAGCATGTTAAAGAGCGCATCGTCCATGCACTCAGGCAATCTGTGAGCACAAAGGTGCACCTGACAACAGATGCATGGACCAGTAGGCATGGCCAGGGACGTTACGTGTCCATCACGGCACACTGGGTAAATGTGGTGGATTCAGGGTCCACAGGGGACAGCAAGTTTGGGACAGTTCTGCCTAGCCCACGGTCTAGTAAACAGTTGTCTGTAGCCGTTCGCACCCCCTCCTCCTCCTCCTCCTCCTCGTCCTCCTGCAGAAGCAAGAGCTCGTCCACAGACCGCAGTCGCACAAACACTCCATCCGCACCTGCCACTGTTGCACACCAGGTCTCCCATTATGGGGCAGCTACTGGCAAACGTCAGCAGGCTGTATTGGCTATGAAGTGTTTGGGCGACAATAGACACACCGCGGAAGTTCTGTCCGAGTTCTTGCAGCAAGAAACGCAGTCGTGGCTGGGCACTGTAGATCTTGAGGCAGGCAAGGTAGTGAGTGATAACGGAAGGAATTTCATGGCTGCCATCTCCCTTTCCCAACTGAAACACATTCCTTGCCTGGCTCACACCTTAAACCTGGTGGTGCAGTGCTTCCTGAAAAGTTATCCGGGGTTATCCGACCTGCTCCTCAAAGTGCGTGGACTTTGCGCACATATCCGCCGTTCGCCTGTACACTCCAGCCGTATGCAGACCTATCAGCGTTCTTTGAACCTTCCCCAGCATCGCCTAATCATAGACGTTGCAACAAGGTGGAACTCAACACTGCACATGCTTCAGAGACTGTGCGAACAGAGGCGGGCTGTTATGTTTTTGTGGGAGGATACACATACACGGGCAGGCAGTAGGATGGCAGACATGGAGTTGTCAGGTGTGCAGTGGTCGAAGATTCAAGACATGTGTCAAGTCCTTCAGTGTTTTGAGGAATGCACACGGCTGGTTAGTGCAGACAACGCCATAATAAGCATGAGCATCCCCCTAATGCGTCTGCTGATGCAAAGTTTGACGCACATAAAGGATCAGGCGTCTGCACCAGAGGAAGAGGAAAGCCTTGATGACAGTCAGCGATTGTCTGGTCAGGGCAGTGTACATGACGAGGTACCGGGCGAAGAGGAGGTGGAGGATGAGGAGGATGATGGGGATGAGTATATTTTTAATGAGGAAGCTTTCCCGGGGGCACGGGAAATTGGTGGCGTGGCAAGGCCGGGTTCTGGTTTTTTGAGGGACACAAGTGACGTAGATTTGCCTGCAACTGCCCCTCAACCAAGCACAACCGCAGATTTGACAACGGGAACTTTGGCCCACATGGCGGATTATGCCTTGCGTATCCTCAAAAGGGACACACGCATTACAAAAATGATGAACGATGACGATTACTGGTTGGCCTGCCTCCTTGATCCTCGCTATAAAGGCAAATTGCAAAATATTATGCCACATGAGAACTTGGAACTAATATTAGCAACAAAACAATCAACTCTTGTTGACCGTTTGCTTCTGGCATTCCCTGCACACAGCGCCCGTGATCGTTCTCACACGAGCTCCAGGGGCCAGCAGACCAGAGGTGTTAGAGGGGCAGAAATCAGAAGTGGCGTTGGCCAGAGGGGTTTTCTGACCAGGTTGTGGAGTGATTTTTCTATGACCGCAGACAGGACAGGTACTGCAGCATCAATTCAAAGTGACAGGAGACAACATTTGTCCAGTATGGTTACAAACTATTTTTCATCCCTTATCGACGTTCTCCCTCAACCGTCATTCCCATTTGATTACTGGGCATCCAAATTAGACACCTGGCCAGAATTGGCAGAATATGCATTGCAGGAGCTTGCTTGCCCGGCAGCTAGTGTCCTATCAGAAAGAGTATTCAGTGCTGCAGGTTCAATACTAACAGAAAAAAGGACTCGTCTGGCTACCCAAAATGTAGATGATCTAACCTTCATTAAAATGAACCACAACTGGATTTCAAAATCTTTTGCCCCACCCTGCCCGGCTGACACCTAGCTTTCCTATGAAAAGGTCTTGCCTGTGGACTATTCTGAATGACTTTTCCAATCTCGTAATTTTCTTCACCTGATTGTCCAGCATACGACATGTTTCCACCTCACGAAATGGCCAAACTCCCCACACGGGGCCGTGCTATCGCCACTTTGCGCTTGGACCCTTGAGAGTGCTGTTTGTCTGAAGAGGTGGGTGTGGCCGCTTTTGGTCGACGGCACTGCCACTGGGTCCCTCATAGTACAATAAAGTGTCTCTGGCGGTGGTGGTGCGCACCCAACGTCAGACACACCGTTGTAATATGAGGGGCCCTGTGCCTGTACCGCCGGCCACAAGACAGTTCCCCCCCCCAGCTCAAACAGTGCTCTACCACTAGCAAAATTATCTCTCACAGCTTCACCAATGTGTAGTCTAGGCGCTGACATCCTTCAATGCCTGGCACTGACAATACCATTGTTTTGACATTTTTGTTATGTTAGGCCTTCGAAGCCTGTCTGCGGTCCCTTCTTTCTACAACTACTACACTGACCAGGCCACTGCTGGCCGTGTTACCCTGGAACCAATTTAAAAGTGCCTACAGTCAGCCCAATTTTGTTATGTTAGGCCTTCGAAGACTGTCTGCCGTCACTCCTTCCACTAGACTTCCACTGACCATACACTGCTGCCCATGTACCCCTGGAACCAATTTAAAAGTGCCTACAGCCAGCCCAATTTTGTTATGTTAGGCCTTCGAAGCCTGTCTGCGGTCACTCCTTCCACTAGACTTCCACTGACCAGACCACTGCTGCCCGTGTACCCCTGGAACCAATTTAAAAGTGCCTACAGCCAGCCCAAGTTTGTTATGTTAGGCCTTCGAAGCCTGTCTGCGGTCACTCCTTCCACTAGACTTCCACAGACCAGACCACTGCTGCCCGTGTACCCCTGGAACCAATTTAAAAGTGCCTACAGCCAGCCCAAGTTTGTTATGTTAGGCCTTGGAAGCCTGTCTGCGGTCACTCCTTCCACTAGACTTCCACTGACCATACACTGCTGCCCATGTACCCCTGGAACAAATTTAAAAGTGCCTACAGCCAGCCCAAGTTTGTTATGTTAGGCCTTCGAAGCCTGTCTGCGTCCCGTTCTTTCAACTACAACTACACTGACCAGGCCACTGATGGCCGTGATCCCCTGGAACCAATTTTAACTTGCCTACAGCCAGCCCTATGTTATTATGTTAGGCCTTCGAAGCCTGTCTGCGTCCCGTTCTTTCAACTACAACTACACTGACCAGGCCACTGATGGCCGTGTTCCCCTGGAACCAATTTTAACTTGCCTACAGCCAGCCCAATGTTAGGCCTTTGATGCCTGTCTGCCGTCACTCCTTCCACTAGGCCTCCACTGACCTGTCTATTGCTGCCCGTGTACCCCTTGAACCAACATCATTAAATATAAAAAAAATTAATTTGATTATAAAAAATAAGATCGTGTTGAGATCTCAAATGCAGACATTTTAACAATCAAAACAAACACACAACAAATATCTGGAACTGTACTACAAAGGTCCAACAGCTACAATTTCTTTCTCCTGCAAGAAGTTAACTGAAAGTTTTTTGGAGTTGTTAACACAGATATGGCATCCACCGAGTGTTGTCCTGTCGCGTCTCCTTTAAATTATTTCCAATAAGATGTTAAACTATTAATTTAATAAAATCAATAATTAAAAAAATAATTGAGTAAGTCAAAAGCACATTGCAAATAAACATTAATTACAAATCAAGAAGCATGGCGCGTCCGAGGGTGAGTAGATACCGAATAAGAATATAATCACCCTCGGACGCGCAATGCTTATTTACAACAGCCTTCCTTCCTAAGAATCAGCCCTTCCGTGGTGTAGAGAGAGGTTGTGTTACACTCCAAGGTGTTCCCCAGGTTGCCTTTCCTGAGCTTCGATCTTCCGGCTCTCGTTTAGTAGCTGTTGGAAACTACGCTGCATTAGGCCTACTAATTGTGTATGGGTGAAACAGTGGCGCATCTGCGGTCCCTCCTTCCACTAGGCCTCCACTGACCTGTCTACTGCGGCCCGTGTACCCCTTGAACCAACCTAATAAAATATTTAAAAAATTAATTTGATTATAAAAAATAAGATCGTGTTGAGATCTCAAATGCAGACATTTTAACAATCAAAACAAACACACAACAAATATCTGGAACTGTACTACAAAGGTCCAACAGCTACAATTTCTTTCTCCTGCAAGAAGTTAACTGAAAGTTTTTTGGAGTTGTTAACACAGATATGGCATCCACCGAGTGTTGTCCTGTCGCGTCTCCTTTAAATTATTTCCAATAAGATGTTAAACTATTAATTTAATAAAATCAATAATTAAAAAAATAATTGAGTAAGTCAAAAGCACATTGCAAATAAACATTAATTACAAATCAAGAAGCATGGCGCGTCCGAGGGTGAGTAGATACCGAATAAGAATATAATCACCCTCGGACGCGCAATGCTTATTTACAACAGCCTTCCTTACTAAGAATCAGCCCTTTCGTGGTGTAGAGAGAGGTTGTGTTACACTCCAAGGTGTTCCCCGGGTTGCCTTTCATGAGCTTCGATCTTCCGGCTCTCGTTTAGTAGTTGGTGGAAACTACGCTGCATTAGGCCTACAAATTTGGTATGGGGTGTAGAGACAGGTTGTGTTACACTCCAAGGTTTTCACCAGGTTGCCTTTCCTGAGCTTCTATCTTCAGGCTCTCATTAAATTGTGGTTAAATGGAACAACTGCATTTGGCGTACTAGTTGGTTTGGGGCCTACTATCGGTGTCTGCCGCTCCTTGCTGTTCTCCTGGTTTCCTGTCCTGAAATTCCATTTTCAGCCTCTCGTTAAGTAGTTGTTAATGTTAAACTGCATTTGGCCTACTAGTTGGGTTGGGGCCTACTATCGGTGTCTGCCACTCCTTGCTGTTCTCCTCCACTGAACAAAGCTGTGCCGCCTGTTTACTACGGTTGCCAATTTTGAACTGCATTTCGACTACTTACTGATTTGGCCCTACTCTCTGTGTCAGCCTCTCATTCCAGTTGTCCTCCACTGCAATGCCCCCTGGTTATTCCTGTGTTACCAATTTTGAACTGCATGTAGCCCACTTTCTTCTTTGGGCCTATATCTGTGTTTCCACTTCATCGTGCCCATTGCCCAGCCAGTGATAGATGAGTCTGCTGGTACATTGACCCATAACGCAACATTCCCCGTGCACGCTACACAACAACATTGTGACCCTGCTGAAAGTCAGGTTGCTCTTCCCGCATACCATACCACCTTACACGGGGACAAAGAGGAAGGTGCAGATGAAAGTGCAGGTTCCTTCATCAGGTGGGGGGAGGAATACTAGTTGGCGACGTCACTGGCACAGGGCCTCTCATAGTACGCAAAAGTGTTGCTGCCGGTGGGAGGCGCCCCCGCCGTGCAAACACACCGCTGTACTTTGAGGGGCCCTGTGCCAGTGCCAATGCCAACGAGTGGGCCCCCCCTGCTTGCTCAGGTTCACAGCACTTGCAAAGTTGAAATACTTACCTCTCCCTGCTCCACTGCCGTGACGTGGTCCAGATTTCCTGGGCCCACTAATTACTTGAACCAGCCCTACCCCCCACAACTTTAGCCAAATGACCCCCAATTTCAAATGCCTTCCAATTATTATAAGGTAAATTACGCTTGACAAGCTTCATTAAGAAGAATGGATGGTTTTGACATTAAAATGGGCACTCTAGGTGTTTTCCTGGCCCCCACTCACTGCCGACTATGCTGCCCCATTGACTTGCATTGGGTTTCGTGTTTCGGTCGATCCCGACTTTACGTCATAATCGGCCGATTTCACTCGACCCGACTTTGGACATAGTCGGGTTTCGCAAAACCCGGCTCGACTCTAAAAAGGTCAAGGTCGCTCAACTCTAGTCACGGTCTCTCATGTGACCTCTCAAGAAAATTAATTGCCCACCCCTGTTCTAGACCATAAGGGTAAATTTAGACTTTTTGCACCACAGATTTCACCGCAATGGATTGTGTAGCATATGTACATTGCAAACCTTGAAATAGGCAGTGAAAATTTCCTTTTTTTTTTATACAAAAATTAGCACAATGCAGATTTTTATTAAAAAATTGCTCTGTGCACCTTTTTTCATGATGTGTGTACAGGGTTTACAAAGACAACAAACTGCACCAGAAATCCATAGCAAATTCTGCTTAGGCTATGGTCACACTATCAGTATTTGGTCAGTATTTAACATCAGTATTTGTAAGCCAAAACCAGGAGTGGGTGATAAATACAGTAGTGGTGACGTGTTTCTATTATACTTTTCCTCTGATTGTTCCTCTCCTGATTTTGGCTTACACATACTGAGGTAAAATACTGACCAAATACTGATAGTGTGACCGTAGCCTTAGAGTGTATAATTCAAGTCTGCAAAGTCTTAACATGACCTCCATTGGGCCAGAATAGTGAACAAATGCATCCATCTTAATAGTTCACTTTTGTTTTCTCACTTTTAAGGCCCTACACAAACATTTCTCATGACATCACCTCAGTCATAAACCACCTGTTTCTTTTTTAACTTAGTAACGCTCATTGAGTCCCTGGAGTGACCTCATTAGTAGAATGCTTACCTGAGATCCGATCTCCTTTTCTTTCTTTGAAGTCTGTTGCTTTATAGAAAGAGTTAGAACTTCACTGTATTCAACAATGAGTTTTCTGATTTAAAGCAACAGGTGGAAGCCTTTAGTCAAGAATGTTCCGCACCAGTGGTGTAAAATCAGCACAAGCAGCATTACGTATTGTACTACAACAAAGAAAAAAACATAAAATCAAAATGACAACCTTAGTCATCTCTTCATCTGTTCAGCTCAGTAACGGTCAGATCCCTCCGATAACCAGAGAAAACCAATTGGGCAGCCCGTTTCCTATGAATTTAGTTCTAGTCAGGGTATTCAGCTGGTCCTAGAGTTGGAAGCCATCTGTGTTCACTATGCAGGACCCCCATCAGATATCTCGGACATTGGCTTATCTCCAGGAGAATGAAAGGAACAGCAGCCCAAATTCAGACATGCCGGATCCATAATTTTCTCAACAATCAATGGAGTGGGGCCTCCATAAACAGTAGACTGTCCTCCAAACCCATCAATATCAGCCAACATTAGTAATACTTATGGGGGCTTTATAAAAGCTTGTTACTGAATCTATGGATAACATTTAGCAGTGATGGAACTAGACATAATGACAACAGATAAGACAAAGTTTTAGGTAACAAAAATTAGGCAAAATCGGCAAGTGGTACTATGGAATGAATAAGAGGGTAGTCAGATGAGCCATGATTATCAGGCATTTGTAGGATGATAGCAGGTGCCTAGGATGAAGTGACACACACAGGAGGCAGAACAAGGGTTAACAGGTTCTTTATGTATAGGAACAGTACAGGCAAGGGGGTAAGGAATGTGATTGGAAGATAGGGGGAAAGTCAAATGCAATAGAATGTAACAGGCTAACTTACCAGTCTCTGTGCGCTGGAGGAAGGTGGCTGAAAGATCCCACGATAGCGCCTCAGGCGGCGCGAGATGTCTCCGATCCGGTCCCGCAGATGAGCGATGCACTTTCTCCTTGCGATGATGAATCCTCCGGGTTCTTCGGCACGCGATCTCCTGATCCATGCACACAGTGAGGCAGAGGTGATGATCGGCGGCACAGAAGAAGAAGCAGAGAGTTTAGTGAGCATGGCTGCAGTAGGAGCATACAGTCCAGCGGACAAAGCCACAGGCACGGGCCGGTCCTCAGCAGGCACCACAAGGATGGGACTAAGCGGTGCCTCCACAGTGGTGAGCAGAGCAAAGGTCCGTACTCTATCCTGGTCACTACCTGGTAACGAAGTCTCTCTGGGCTGAGGGTAGGAAGCGTCGGTAGTGTGGCTAGCTGGGGGTATAGGCACAGCTAGCGAGCATGGGTCAGTGAAGAGGGAGTTAACCCGTCTTACTACTCACAAGCTCGGTCGCTGCCAAGTGATCTGTCTTCCCGCTCAAACTGCTATTTAAGTCTGACCCGCCTCCATCAGTCAGTTGCCCTGTACTGCTCTGGTCAGCAATCTCTTCCCCCTGCAACACTGGTGACAGTCCCTACGGTTCCGGCCCAGCTACACAGGAGAGACCATCAACTTGGCTCTCCTCCCTAAACATATGGTATTGTTAATGGAACGCCTGCCAGGGCCGTGGGGCACTCGGTACCGGGTCCGGTCTTAAAGGGGATGTCACAGTGGCTGCGACCCGGTCCGTGGCCCTGGCTGCCCAATTAAAGGGGGATGATCTTTTAAGGAGTATTGTGAATAAAGTCTATTGTTCATGATGCCACCGGTGGTGTTTGGTCAGTGGGGACTGACGCTGGTTAAAGGTGTCCTCTGGGGTGATGGTATGCAGCAAGATGATGACGCTTCCCACAGGTGAAGCGGGGTCCCCAGGGCTTCCTGAGTGTAGGGCACTGATGGTGTGGTGGATGGAATGGCAAAGAATGAGGACACAGGTTTGTAGTCTTTACCTGGTTTACTAATGATAGCAGTCCTCAGTCCTGGGTATCAAGTGCAGGGTAGCCGTGGTCTGGCCGGCTTGGAGGCAATAGGGATCCCTCTCCCAGGTGAGGTCCGTAAGCCTTTCCTACTTGTGCTACTTTAGTTGGCGAGGTCCCTGCCACTTGAAGCTTGGTTGCAAAGTCGCCTCTCTCCTGTCCTAAGACAGATGTCTGTACGATAGGCAATGCGAGCCTGTTTATAGGGTCTCTATCATGATCCGGGCTCTCAGGTTACTGCTTCACCTCAGACTTGATGCGGGCTATTGAGATACAGTCCTATGCCCTCCGGTTCTGTCATGCGACCTGGAGAACAACATGACCTCGGGCTCCCGGTACCCGATTTCTGCGCTCTGGCTCCTAGTGTGTCCTTCCGCTATTCCCCTCCTGAGCCTCTTCCTTCTCTGTGCTTCTTCCCTCTAAGCTCCTCCACTATTCAACTCCTTCAAGTTCTCACTCTTTCCAGGGGCCACAGCTCCTATGCTGGTGTGCAGCCCCTCCGTCTCTTCCAGACATCCTTCTCCTCTCCTCACTCCTCTACAACTCGCTGACTGCTTCTACAGACCAGGATACATAAAGTCTAAGGACGCTCCCCTGAATCCAGGTCCTGAGCTCCCCCCCTGGCCTAGATTCAGATGTGTTGAATGTGAGTGCCTTACCTGATGGAAAGAATCTCCCTTGCCTCCAAGTGTGACCCTCCCCAAAAGGAAGGCAACATCACTGCAACAATCGGTTACCTAGGGTGTTGCATTAAGAGTCCAAACGAGAAGTTAGGAAAGTCGAGTCACACCAGCTAATCTCAGATTCAAGTTTACACCAATAATTAGAAGTTCCCTCATTTAGGTTGGATAGACAACTACGAGGGTTGCACATACACCGCCTGACTAGGTTAGATCTGATGTAAGCTGCTGAAGGGAAGAAGAGAAGGTACAAAGGTGCAGATGGTTATGCACCTTAAACCATTTGTCTAGAATATATTTTGGAATCGCTAGATAATTTTTGGAAGCTCCAATACTTAGGGGACTTTGCATTTGCCGCTGTCTGCTATTTTTCTGAACCGTAAAATGCCATCAACAGGTTAACAAAATCCCTATATTTACGGTATCTTACCACTCACATCTCCGGCCCTCAGTTCTCTGTCACATCTTCTGTTCCCACCCCCTGCGCTGAAATCCTCCAGTTCTGTGATGAGGTTATGGCGTACATCATGACGTTGTGACCTTTTACTCCTTTACGCAGAACCCTGTTGGGATTTCAGCCTGAGTGGTGGGAATCAGATGGTGTGACAGTGAATCTGGCAGGTCTCTTCTTGATTCAAAAAGAGTCACCCAGACATTGTGGAGGATTCAACAAAATGTTATAATACATATTTTTAGGAAATGCTATCAAATTATGATCAAATTCAAGCAAGGTAATGCACAAAAAGCTACCAATCTGAAAAAAGTTATTTGGTGAATACATAATACATTGTTCAGGGCCTGTGGGGGTGGATCATTATGCAGGATTTCTATGTTTGGTCTTCTGTAAATTCCTTTAAAGTCCATGTGAGGCAGTGACCGGTGTCATATGCGAGGGTCACTATGTGTCCCCCAGGATGTGCAAAGAAGCATATGGAGGCCATTGGAGTGCACTGCAGTCACAGGCATAGCTGTGATTGCAATGCAGAATAAAAGTAAGTGTTTATCTTGGGCAAGCTATTAGTCCAGGGCAGATTTAAGAAAACCTGCTCTGGGCTTTTAATTTTGAAATGGACTACTGGATGGTAGTGGGGCAGTCCGTTTCCTCCCCTGGCCCGGGTTTTCCATGTGTCTGACGGCCACAGGTTCTTTTGTAAAAACCCCTGCAGCAGGGGGTTGGGTGTGTCAGTTTGGTTTTGCAATCGTGCAGAGCAGAAGGCTCCGCAGATCTCGCCTGTGTGAAGAAACACAGAACCTAAGCGGAGCCAAAGGCCTGACACCCTCAGCGTACATGGCAGTGCAGTCGCCCTCGAGAACCAGACGCATTTACGGACTGTCTTGTTTTCCCGGCTGCAATCCTGAGAATACCATTTTTTGTTGTAAGTTTTTGGACATTAAAAACTATGTTTTACTTTAAACTTCCTTGGGTCACTGCCTCATCACTGCACAGTGTGGACAATGCTGCTCAACAGTGACAACCCCCACAGAGTACCAGCCTTAGGGAAGAGTCAGACTGCCATATAACTCAGACAAAGATCTCAATGCAATGCTTGGACTGACCGTCGGCTCTTCCGACCCGAGCATGACATTGTATATTTTGGGAAAGTCAGCAGCTAGTCCAAGCATTTTGTTGCGACCGTCTGACTTTTCCCTTAAACTGAATTTTCCTTTTAACGGAGTCTGTGTAGAAAATGACTATTCAAACCACTAGGCACTAGGTGCACTCTTGGAGAGTCCGAAAGGCTCAGTGCACCTTTTCACCATCTTGTTTTCCATCAATGCCTTATCTGTCTCCTATAAAGCCAGAGCTGTCAATCAAGGAAGATGGGATGCAGAGATAGATAGGAAACAAATAGATTGGAAGATAAACTGCTCAGGTTTGGCAAGGGTGACCAAGTGCCTGTTTTTGGCTTGAATAGAAATTTTGTGCTGACAGATTCCACTTTTTTATCTATGGAATGGTTAATTGGCCGAAAGCCTAAGATACCTACACATCCTGTCATATTAAAAAGACATAGCACAGTCCCATATTGATTTCTTAGAAGTGTTGATAATGTGAGACAACTAGAGGCTCCAGACCCTGACATCTTCACAGTACTGCTCAAATAACTTTTTGGATTTGAGCCCAAACAATAGTGATAAATGTCCCAAGATGTTTCCAACACTCATCCAGTATGCATTGATATATAATTATCAGGTCTTGTTTAGGTAAGATTTGCCATACTTTATGGCTACACCCTTTCACAATGAACATGAATTAATCCTACAAAAATCAGTTATTGATGCCTCCTATTGTGGTGAGAACTTAGGCTAAGAACGAGTTAAACAAATCATATGGTCACATTTGATGTCTTGGGAAAGTAAGAATGTGGAACCAATTAGCAGCAATCAGTAAGCTCAAATTGCTCATGTGCATGCATTTAGGAACATCTGTTTTACGTATTACATTCTCTTAACTGCTACAATTCAGACTCTTGTGGCCGACCATGATTTCGGTGCCATGGGGAGTGGTTTCAGGGTTGTAACCCACCACTTCCACAATAGAGGCACGTATGATGCTGACATGACATTTGTTAAAGTCGTGGTGAGATTAGTCTAGAATGTTCTTCAGCCTATGATGTCTGTGAAGGAGTTTTTTTTTGTCTTGCATAAGAACAGATGTAGTATAACTTTAATGGAGCCCTAAATTTAGAAGCTGGACGTAAAATGTACGGTAGTATTGAGATCATTCGAAAGTTTCATCAATGTCCAGTTTTACAGATAGCAAACACGAGAGCACATCAAGTTGGGAAATTTTATGAGCAAGAATTCCCAGTATTAGTTCAGATAATCATATTTTGATATATTTCTGGACTAGTCATGAGCAAAGTGCTGAAAGAATTTCGAATGTTAAAAATGACCGCAATGAGCCTGATCTTAGGACTGTATATTTGCTCATTTTGTTTCCATCTTAGGTTTTGTTATTATGACCATTAGAGTATAGTTATGCGTTAAAAAGTGGTTGATTAACGGATAGATCAACGTGGGTGGGTAAAATATTTTTTTGAAGGTGGTCCTTTTTTAAATAGGGGCCGCTCCCCAATTTTGGAAGAAATAATACAAAACCTCTGTTAATATAAAATTTGCCCATCTTATTTCTCACATGGGCATTTCAGAGAAGTCCCATGCACTATGAGAAGAACTTTGTGTATGCTTGTGTCAACCTCCCAAAAAGCCAAAAAAACAATGTCCAAGAATCCAATGCCGGGATTACATTAGTCTAATAGACAAAATAGTGGCACAACAATGTAGCTATGTTGTTTTTTTTACTGTTTTTATCTTTTAAAGAAGACCTGTGACCTGGTTAAAGTGGCTAGTTTTTGCTCTTATTTTATTCCTGATGCTCCCCTGAGTAATCCATTTTTTTTTAATCCACCATATGATTTAAGAAATATCATTTTTTTTAGTGTAAATTTTTATGATCTTTACAAGGGCTCACAGGATCCTCTGGGGCGTGTCATTTGGCTGCTCTTCATTGTTGCTCTGTGAACCATACTCCCTTGATAAAGACCATAAAAGTTAGCACTAAATAAAATATCATATCTCTGCAACCTTATGGCTGATTTTAAAAAAAAAAAGTGAGAATCATATAAGAGGAAAAACTGGCCACATTTTCCTGGTGACAGGGCCGCTTTAAATTGATGGAATGAATAAAATATAAGGTTTGCCTTGGACTTGTGGACATTCTGATTTCTCTTATATTTAACTGTGGTTAGGATTATCAACAGGTCAGTATCATTAAGTCACTCATATGTGCACAGTTCTAGCTCTTTGTAGGCCAGTCCAAGTCTAGGAGTGTCAGCTGTGGCATTATTGGTGCAAATGTGGAATTGATGTCAGCAAGAGATTGCAGCAGGCAGCACAGAGTCGGGGACAATAGTAGAAAGATATGTACACACTGCCTATGCACACAGTCCCAAAAGTAAAAAAATGGAGCTCTGAAGGGGGTAAATCCCACATACATCAAAACCAAACCCACTTCATCTTAAAGGGCATTTATTTGTTCTGGTTTTGAGACAGTATATTAACATGATTTGCACAAAATTGGAGCAGAAAGGCCAAAAATTGGCACCCTAAAACTGTCTATTGTTTTTTGGTGGAAATGCTAAGCCAAGGGTCACAACTCCGTTTTCTCCACATATGAGAAAATTAGTCCGATTATGTGATTTTCTCAGAGATGGAGAGAAAAAACGAAGTTACTCTTCCCTCTCCATTCAGACAGCAATGTCATCTGAGTGCATTCCAATGCTTTACATGGACCCTTAGATATGAATGGCCAAGTGTGATCCATGAATCAGAAGCAAATCGTGTAAGCTGCGATTTTCTTCCTCAGCCCACCCGTTCTGGGGGAAAAAAATTAACTTATGCTATGCATGGGCTGGCCACTGGTCTCCTAACCTGAAGTCAACAGCCTCATATATACCATTGCCTATGAGTCTGCAAGTCCAGGTTAGTAGACCCTTGGCCAGTTTGTGCCATATGGTCCATTCTCAGACCGTGGAACCCATAGGTGTGAAATCGGCCTTAGTATCCTGCTTTATTGATAGTCTGATATTGTATCATGGTCTGGCCTACCAGAAGATCTTCTTGTACACTGACCCCGGTCATAGCTTTTGAATCCAAAAATAAAGCCAATATCTTAAAATCTACACCCTATGAAAAAACGCCTTCAGGCTGTTTTCCAGAGCAAGTTCTCAAGTGTTATGTCTACAACCATTTTGCCATTAAACTTTATGAAATGAGTAACTTTGGCTATCAATTGAAATGTTTCGGAATATAAAAGTGATTGGCATCGTGCTAAAGATAGCAGCTCGCGTCGGACCTCTTTGATATAGGCTCCACTAAGAACTTCCACGTCTCTTGAGCTGTAAATGGATAGGACGTTGCGACGATTTGAACATTATAGCCTTTTTCCAAATTGTGCACGGCTTTTCAAAAGGGAACAAAATACTCACTGCATTATTTACTATGCATTTAACCGCCAGGACATTCAATACAGATGGCTAATGTTCTATGAAACACTTCAAGGAATTAGTTCCTCTAGAAATCCATTGTTTACGAGACACCCAAGGCAAGTAAAAACATTGTACAGGAGTTCCCACTACAGGAGTGAGACTGAGCAGAACCAAGCCCTGTTTACAAATCAGAAGAACACATAATAGTGTTTACTAAGGGATGGGCGTAGCGCAAACATGTCTGGGGCCGAGTATCTGAGATCCATTGTTCTAGGTAATAAACAAAATCACACAACACATCTCAACTGGCCCAATCAGTAACGCAAATTGGAAGTTGGAGGAAATGAACAATGGATGTAGAAAGCAGGTCCAGATGAATATGGAAAGAAAACAGTTCACTGACAGCTTTACTTGCCAGGGTTAAAGAACATTAGGGATGAGAATATCTCAGAGATTATGAATTTCAGTTCCAAACTTTTTGCTATTTTTTTTTACTTTACTATGTTTAGTATTTTTTTTATATTTTTTTTAATTTCAATTGTTTATATAACACCAACATTGCCATTGCTTACCCTGTCCCAATGTGGTTTACAATCTGAGATAATAATAATCTTTATTTTTTATAATAATAATTTTTCTTTTTATATAGCGCTAACATATTCCGCAGAGCTTTACATTTTGCACACATTATCATCACTGTCCCCGATGGGGCTCACAATCTAAATTCCCTATCAGTATGTCTTTGGAATGTGGGAGGAAACCGGAGAACCCAGAGGAAACCCACGCAAACACGGAGAGAACATACAAACTCTTTGCAGATGTTGTCCTTGGGGGGGTTTGAACCCAGGACCCCAGCGCTGCAAGGCTGTAGTGCTAACCACTGAGCCACCGTGCCGCACCACTGTCAGCGCCAGCTGGCCGTAAAGCAGAGCACAGCGGTGACGTCACCCCTCTGCTTTACGGCCGGCGCTTACACAGTGCAGGGAAGCAGAACGCCGGGGGACGCGACAGACACCGGAATGTAAGTATGTAGTGTTTGTTTTTTTTTTACATTTACACTTGTAACCAGGGTAAACATCGGGTTACTAAGCGCGGCCCAGTGCTTAGTAACCCGATGTTTACCCTGGTTACCCGGGGACTTTGGCATCGTTGGTCGCTGGAGAGCTGTCTGTGTGACAGCTCTCCAGCGACCACACAGCAACGCTGCAGCAATCGGCATTGTTGTCTACATCGCTGCAGCGTTGCTTAATGTGACGGCACCTTTACCCTTTTGGTTTCATACCCTAAGGGTAAAAAAAAGTCATTCCGATGTGTAGGAATCTATGAAAATGTACTTTGCTAACAGAGAACACAGACAAATTTCCTGAGTTTTAAACAATAGAGGTCAAAATGTTGAGATTTAGATCCGTTTTCCAAACTGCATTGTCTTAGGGGACAATTTCCCACCGGTGAAATGTTGGCAAACTACATTTCCAATGTCATTGTGAGCTGGCAAAGGAACAGGGCAAAGTTAAAAAATCAGCCCGAGATGCAATGGAATGCCCTGCTTAAAGGGCTTTTATGGTTTTAGAAAAACCCTGACCCCAGTTCAGAGTGTGATGAATGCAGGGAAACTGAATGTTATATAAAGAGATTTTCCAAAATGAACATACTAATGATCTATTCACCAGATAGGTCATCAATATGGGATCAATGGGGGAAACTGGCATCGATAAAGCCATCAATTTCAGATCAGTGACCTATCTTATGAATAGGTGATTGATATGTTAGTCATGGAGAAACATTTTTTAATTAACACTGAGGCACTTAAAGCACTTAAAGGAGCTGTCGACCATTTATAAAAGTTTTTCAAGCCACAGGGATTGTGAAAAATTGATAAACAGCCAATACTCAACTCTTAATTAAGGCCACTGATTTACTGCAGTGATCATGTGAGTTAACAACATATGATCGCTACAACAATGTAAGCTAAGACCACAGTTGCGAGCAGAAAATTATGAAAATTTAGAGGCAAGTATTTTTATTTTTTCACATTCAGTACCATTACATTTTTGCTTTTTTTTTTAAAGATTTTAGACAACCCCTTTAAAAGGTTTTCATAAAGGGACTCTTGTTGGGATCACTATCATGGTTTAGCTTGTTTTCCAAGGCTGTTGAGTCGACTACCTAGTTGTTAAATATTTATGCCAGTTCAGTACCTTTCCTGTGAATATAGGGTAATTTATAGTTAAAGTAGGTAAAGCATCAGTGATAATTTTTGGATGTATAATTAGCAATTACTGTTTCTGGCACAGGAAGACTTAAGGTACCGTCACACTAGATGATATCGCTAGCGATCCGTGACGTTGCAGCGTCCTCGCTAGCGATATTGTCCAGTGTGACAGGCAGCAGCGATCAGGCCCCTGCTGTGCTGTCGCTGGTCGGTGAAGAAAGTCCAGAACTTTGTTTCGTCGCTGGACTCCCTGCAGACATCGCTGAATCGGCGTGTGTGACACCGATTCAGCGATGTCTTCGCTGGTAACCAGGGTAAACATCGGGTAACTAAGCGCAGGGCCGCGCTTAGTAACCCGATGTTTACCCTGGTTACCATCCTTAAAGTAAAAAAAACAACCGCTACATACTTACCTACCGCTGTCTGTCCTCGGCGCTCTGCTTCTCTGGTCTGGCTGTGAGCACAGCGGCCGGAAAGCAGAGCGGTGACGTCACCGCTCTGCTTTCCGGCTGCCCGGCGCTCACAGCCAGACCAGAGAAGCAGAGCGCCGAGGACAGACAGCGGTAGGTAAGTATGTAGCGGTTGTTTTTTTTACTTTAAGGATGGTAACCAGGGTAAACATCGGGTTACTAAGCGCGGCCCTGCGCTTAGTTACCCGATGTTTACCCTGGTTACAGGGGACCTCGGGATCGTTGGTCGCTGGAGAGCTGTCTGTGTGACAGCTCTCCAGCGACCAAACAGCGACGCTGCAGCGATCCGGATCGTTGTCGGTATCGCTGCAGCGTCGCTTAGTGTGAAGGGGCCTTTACTCCTTATAACCGAAGAGTAATGTGCTGAGTGACAGGTCTTTGATAGAGATCTAGGGGTCCTATATAGAAAAGATTGGCAAAATGAAGGAGAAACATACACATAAATTTGAGGAAAACTAAATTCTATACAGTCTTGTATCTACATGCAACATTGTCTTAGAATGGCAAGGTTTTTGTTCTCTTCGACTAAATATGACATTCCCATCTAATCGTCATTGAATCTGCTTTATTTATTGTGACTAAAAATATCTGTGAAGAATTAAAGAGATGAGGAAACAAAGGAGACCTTAAGACAAGTTGTAGACTTGTCAGCATTGACAGAGGAAAAGGGGAGAGATGTCGAGACTTGTCTCAGAGGAGATTGTGGAGGATGGTCAACAAAGCATTGGGACACTCTTCCACGCCTGATTTAGGCTACGTTCACATTGGCGTTCCGCCAATGTGCGTCGCTGTTGCGCTGGCGACGCAGCGGCGACGCGCCCCTATGTTTAAGGCTACGTTCACACTAGCGTTGCGCCGCCCTGCGTCGGCGACGCAACGCGCGACGCACGGAAAAACGCGCGCAAACGCGCGCAAAAACGCGTGCGTTTTGCGACGCGTGCGTCGTTTTTTGACCAAAATCGGACGCACAGAAAATGCAACTTGTTGCATTTTCTTGCGTCCGACGCTAGCGTCGGAAACGACGCAAGTGTCGAAAAACGCCACCCAAAAAACGCACGCGTCCCCTATGTTAAACATAGGGGCGCGTCGCCGCTGCGTCGCCGGCGCAACAGCGATGCACATTGAAAAAGAACTCAAAACTGAGACAATTGTTTCAGATGTGGAAGCAATAAAACATAGGGGACGCGTGCGTTTTTTGGGTGGCGTTTTTCGACACTTGCGTCGTTTCCGACGCTAGCGTCGGACGCAAGAAAATGCAACAAGTTGCATTTTCTGTGTGTCCGATTTTGGTCAAAAAACGACGCGCGCGTTTTTGCGCGCGTTTGCGCGCGTTTTTCCGTGCGTCGCGCGTTGCGGCGCCGACGCAGGGCGGCGCAACGCTAGTGTGAACGTAGCCTTATTGCTTCCACATCTGAAACAATTGTCTCAGTTTTGAGTTCTTTTTCAATTTATTTTTGGCGATTGTGAATTCCAAGATTGTAATAAACATGGCTGAACTTTCTGAATATGATACCTATAACAGATATCTTTAAGGGCAGGCATAGATGATTGTACATTCATCTGAGAGAATTATGGAGATGACAGTCTGATAAGGTTTTGACCAGAGTGTTATCATAGTGTGCTCTAATTCTCTCGGATGAGGAGAAGATGGGAAAAAAAACTCTCAGTCTTCTCCATTCTGTGAGGACATGTGCACAACCCCATAGAATAACCAGTGTGATCCAATGTTTTGACAAATAATACTTGGACCGAAATTTCAATCGTCTACATGAGCCATAAATGGGTATTATGGAGCCCCTCAGTTCCACATTGTGAGGTGAGCGGGGACGGATATATCACATCTATTGATACCTGATAGATGTAATCCAAAATATTGTAGCCATCTCACAGGTTCTCCAAAGGACCATAATCACAAGTGCCTACAGGAGAGAAGCTAGTAAAGTCTAAGTGTCTGTAGGGCGCTGACAAGATTATCTGTTTTGGCCATGGGGTTTTAACATTCGCCTAGGACAGAGAACACTGAAACCATTGACAGATGAAGGGAATAACATTGATTATCACTGTGGAATGAAAGCAGGATTAATGGACAAGCAGAAGGATCTGATCGACTTTGACAAGGGTCAGATTGTGATGGCTAGATGACTGGATGAGAAAATTTCTAAAAAGCAGATCTCATGATGTGTTCCCAGTATACAGTGGTTGAAACCTACCAAAAGTGATCCAAGGAAGAAAAACTGACAGCTGGTACACTGGCAATCAGGATAATTTATACGATTGGGCAGTGAAAGCTAGAGTAACTGTCATGGTGAGTGAATACTCATGGACAAGCTGTGAGGCAGGGTAGTCACGAGGTCTGGGGTAAGATATCTAGAGAGCTTGCCATGAATAGAGGGGTGAGACAAAAGGCATGGTCAGATCATAGTCAGAAGTCATAATTCCAAGAAGGTAGCAGATCAAGGCACATCTGCTCTGCAAACGGATGGAGAAAGGCAAGGTACAAGGTTAGACGGCAAAGCTCAGAATACAGGAACTTAGAGCACAGAGCACATCACTTGAGCTAATCAACAACTGACAGTAATCTGAGGCAAAGAGCCAGCTAAATAGCTAGACAGTTACCCAGGACAGTTGACACCTGAAAGACTCTGCAGGCCTGATCAGATTGGGAGATTGGGCTGTAACTAATAGAACTGACAGCTAAGCATGCCCCTGTTCTATGGAGTGGCTGAGCTGTCATTCACACCATGGTGGAATTATGACAGTAACTTGTTCAAACCCAAGAAAGAGCCAATGTGGCACCATGTTAGCCCCTAACTGGACCATGGAGCAATGTGTGCAGCAGGTAAAGGTGTTGACTTGACCTCCAAATTCCCAGACCTCGTTCTTATTGAAGATTTATGGTATGTGCTGAAAAAATAAGTTTGAATCATGGAGGCTGCACCTCACAACTTACAGAACTTAAAGGATCTACTCATGTATAGGTACCAGATATCATAGGACCTTCATAAATCATATGCAGTCCATGCCTTCAATTAGCTGCAAAAGTTAAGGGATGGGCGGATTGCTTTGCACAACTCCAGTGCACTCTCCAGGTCAGTGGTCTCTGGCCGTGGACAGGAGCTGCATGAATTTTCTGAGCTTCTGGGTTCCCTGGCATGGCATTTGATTTTCAGGCCTGGCGTGAGGTCACCTATGCTGTCACACACGTGACATCTTTCCAGCCCAGCTAGTCATAAGCCGAGCTTATGATCCCAGAGGGAAAGGAAATTCATGCAGCTCAAATCTACAACCAGATAACACCGACTTGGACCATGGACCAGGGTTGTTCAAAGCGATCCATTCATCTACAGTCAATAGAATAACTCTGAACAGACCTCAGTTACCACCGAGTTCTCAATCCAATAAAATCTACACAACCTATGCATCAGCAAAAATTGAGACGGTAACGTGGTAACTGAGCCTCAGGACCGCTATTTATGACCTTCTAATGCTAACTTACTAATGAGTACCAGTGTGTTCTATACTTTGTATTTTGCTTCAGTTTGGACAGCCCGTCAATGTGTTCAAGAAATGAATGACTTGTTTCAACGTCAAACTGATTGAACTCATTTGTAATTTATGGATTTGCTCGGCTCACTCGCCCACCTCCCCCTCCACCATAATGATTTTTTTCTTCTGTAAACAATTTATGAGACCACCTGTGATTTGAATTTTGGGGACAAAACAAAAATTGTACTGCTAAGCAGAATACATGCTTGTACGTGTCATTTCTACCCGTGCTCCTAAATCTAAACTATTACCTACAAGCGAGCACATGTGTATGTCTGCATGAGAACGCTTCACCACAGACCGGCCTTTTAATTAGTTTCTTACTGCCCTGCAGGCCACTAAAATGAGCACTGAAACTCTGGTGTGTTTTAAGCAACACCCAAGCCATTCTGCCAACACCGCAAGAGACACTGGTCCCTTTGGTGTCAGACGAAAAACATAAGACGGAAGGAAAATATTCACTGAAAAGCTGCACTTTATGAATAAGACAAATAAAGGAGGAGGGCAATAAAAATCTTTTCAAGAAATTTTAAAAAAACGTAACATGAGAATTTGTGTATGAGGCCTTAAAGCTTTCTATACACATTAGATAAACGTTAGCCAAAAGCACAAATGTGTTTGGGGTTATCCCAAATCTACTCTAATTGCAGATCTGGGAAAAGAAGGAACAGGCCTGTTGAGATCCTGTCAATCCTTTGTTCCCACAGATGTTGTCTAGAATCATATTATTTTTGTACTTATAGCAAAAACATGCATGATAGAGTGAGCCGATGGATTTAAGTAAAAAGCTTATTGATGACAGACTTCTTAAAAGCACCTTAAAGGAATTCTTTAACCTATCTATGGGAGAGGTGCTAGGTGTTTGTGTAAACACAGTGGTAACTTAACCAACAAATATTTATTTTGCTCGACTATGTTCTGGTCCCTCAATATCTTAGCTCTGGTCTCATCTCTGGTTCCAGCTATCTTGCTTTGATTCCTCAACTTCAATTCTGGTTACTCGATTCTTCACTTCGGATCTGGTCCCTTGATTCTTCACTCGGGTCTGGTCACTTGATTCTTCCTTTGGGTCTGGTCACTCGACATTGCAGCCATAAGCCAACCAGGCAGATCCATCCTGCTACAGGTTCAGGTACTCCTCACCTTCAATACCCTCCTAAGCTTTTTTTTAATTATTATTTGCGCCACAGCTATCACCTGACCTGATGTCTCCTTCCATCTCTTCCCCTCAGGAATCAGGTGCTTGGTTATGCAGTTCCTGCTGATGCAATCCTTTCCATTTTCTGTTGTCCCGCAATCTTTGGCCATATATGACAGAGCTGACTTGCGGACATCTTGTTATTCATTAACTCTAGAAATTTTCCACTTTCCATCTACTTACATTTGAATGGGATTGAAGGGGCAGTAAAACTCCACCGATCATGAGACTAGCATCCCACTCTCTGTTCCACTTCCATTCATCATTCAATTTTTCCGTAATAAAATTGTGATGTTGGCTCATCTTCGCAGCCATTGGTCTCCTGCCCGGTGACAGACTCCACATCCCCACTGCTCTCTTGTTCTCAGGACATGGCTTTTTGCTTATCACTTTCTGCAGGGGTCTATTGTGCTGCCTTAAAGGTGCTCTCATCAACTCCTATATAATGTACAAGGACTCTTCTTAGAGAAGAACTGCCACCAGGACAAAAGTGTCCAATTTTTGCTCTTATTTTATTCCCACTGCTCCTGTGATTATTATTTTATTTGTTGTTGTTTTTTTCAACTCATACAGTTTCAAAGATTTAGCAGTCATTTATATGGTGTTTACCAAGGAGGTGTTGATCACAGGATTATCTGGGGCGTGTCTTTAGTCTGCTCCATCCCCTCAATAAATACCAGAAACATTAGCACTAAATAAAAAGTCCCATATCTCTGGGACAGTATGCTGGATTTTTGTTTTTTTTAAAGATGAATTAAAAACAATTCGGGAACAGTGGGAATAAAATAAAAGCAAAAACGGTCAACTATTCTCCTTGTCCTCTTTAAAAAAAAGAAAATGGCGAGCTGTTCAAGATTTCTAGAAGACCTGTAGAGCTGTCAAGTTCACAAGCATCAAATAAACCTCCTGAAAGGTAGCGCTCCCCAAAGGCTTCCTTTCCTGTAATGTTGAACCCTCAGTGACTAGATGCACATTCAGGGGAAAGGAATAGCTTGTGAATTGGGGTAAGTCCTAAAAAGTTGTCACTGTCTGTAAAAAAGGGCCAGCGTCACTGTCCTGCCTTCGAACGTATTGAAAATCAATAGGAAGTCAGCGTTGTGGCTACTCTCTGATTTCATCTTGATGTTCGATTTGACAGTGACGCCATGGGCCCAAGGCTCAAATGTCATAGCAACTGCATGTGAGCCTAACACTACTACTTGCTAACACTCCTGGAATGGAACCGTCAAGAGAAGTGATATAAGAGTTTTATTTTATCGGTATCAAGCATTTTGATCGAGAAGGGGTTGTGCTAGACGTGGACAACCCCTTAAACTTTACAAACACATTTGACAAGTGTCAAAAAGTTTCATTACATAGTGTCTACTATACTGTACACTTTTCATTTAGTCTAAAGAAAATATAGATCCCCATGCTTTTGAGTTCCCTCGTAGAAACTTGACCTTTCAGAAGCCTATGAATCAAAAATTAATATAAATAATATATAAATATAATAATATTACAGACATTACGGCATATGCCTGATGCATACCAAAAACATGTGTGAGTAAATTCCAAAAATTTCAGATCTGTATATATATAATTTTAATTTGCTACGGAATTTTAAAAAATGGGAAAAAAAGAAAAAAATCGACATCCCACCCAACACAGCTGCTCACCGACACCTTTTTGCATTTTTAATCAACACTTTATTCGGAGTTCGGTGGAATGTTTTCTAAACACATTGATTAATCTTCCATAAACACAAGACAGATCTTCACCCATTCTCGCCCCTTGTAGAGCTCTTTAACATGGGATTACTTTGCGTAGGAGGTGTCAAACATGTTAGACAATATGCCTGCCATTCCTTCTAGTTATCTGTAAGCCTTGCCACTCTTGTTGACAGTTTGACATAAGAAATCAGCAGTGTTTTCACACAGGAAAGTCGTCTACCCCTCATTATCACAAAAAGGGGCCTTTGAGTAAAGGAGGGTGGGAGTTTGCCGTCTTAAAGGAAAAAAAAACATCTTCTCCTTGCTGTATAAAACTAGATCCTGCAGGTTTCTAGAAAGAAAGAAAATAGTCTTGTCAGCCAGAGAACTAAGACATGTGATATAAGCTGTCAAGTATGTGAAGATGTCTTAGGTTGGGTCAGTCTACGAGAAAAAAAAAGAATTTATTTCGATCTGCCATTCAAAGAAGACAATATGATCAATTAATCGAGAATATACAATGCTAATCCTTAAAATAACAAATTGCATATGTTTATGTTCTGGGGCAAAAGTCACTCATGAGTTTTAAGTTTTCACTTAAAATCTATAAGAATTTTAAGAGTTTTTTTAACAAATCTTAAAATCAGCTAATAGTGGATTAATAAAAATTGGCATTTCAAGTGTTTCATGATGCTTTGCGTCTCTGTTACTAGCACTGTACCATTGTAATATGTCACATGCAAACCTTATTAACCTTCTCAGATAGGCTGGGTGTTTTTGTGACTATATACCTGACAAGCCAGGAAAAGGAGACTTATAGGCCATGTAACGCTTCTCTGGGAATTAAATATTCAAATTGTCTCTTCAGAGAGGAAGAGGACTTGAACTCTAGTACCACCGATTGATAGCAATATTCGTAAAAATCAATATCAACCCTTTAACGAGCCTTGCCATATGACTTAGGATAAAAGCCAAAACGGAATCTCAGTATGCAGACATATGTTTCAGGTTGTTTCCCCTCTTAGTGCATAGTATAAAATTTGATTTGAATATAAATCTCCTTATACTGGCATGTCACTCAGCATAAGGAGAAATGTTACCCTTTATACCTCAGTCAGAGGTCTCTCACATAGCCAAATCAGATCTCATGCTATGCAACGAGGAGGGGAAACACCTGAAACACGTAACTGCAAACTGAGATTCTGGTTTGGTTTTTATCCAAAGTACTGTGGCAAGGCTCATTAAAGGGTCAATACTGCTACTTCCAAAGGAGACACTAGAGTTCAAGTCTTCTTCCTCTCTGAAGAGACAATTTACATATGTGACTATATATTTTTGCATTGATAGGCATAAGTGACATATACCATCTACGCACATCGTAAACTGTAATAGCTTCTGAAGACCTCCAGTTGATCATGATCATCTGGCCATCTGATTAAAATAGTGCCAGGCCTCCCAACTCCCCTTAACAGATGACGTCAGAGAAGAGGAGGTTTTGGCCTATTGAATTATTTTTTGTTTAGTTCAGAGATAATCTTCTCCTCGGGCAGTGACTCTCATAGAGAACATAGGAATGAACTCAGAAACATACTGTAGATGTCAGCCAAATAGTGATGAGCTAGTGTACTCGTTACTCGAAATTTCCCGAGCACGCTTGGGTGACCTCCGAGTATTTTTTAGTGCTCGGAGAGTTAGTTTTCATCGCTGCAGCTGAATGATTTACATCTCTTAGCCAGCTTGATTACATGTGGGGATTCCCTAGCAACCAGGCAACCCCCACATGTACTTATGCTAGCTAACATATGTAAATCATTCAGCTGCAGCGATGAAAACTAAATCTCCGAGCACTAATAAATTCTCTGAGGTCACCCACTCGCTCATCACTACAGCCGAACCATCATTTAGCCAACATCTACTCAAGGGGCGGCAATGGCTTCTAGTTGTACAATACTCAATGCCCCTTCTCCTGACTAATTGACCAGCAGCACCACATAGAGCTAGCACCAATTGCCCTATTATTGTCATTCTGCCCAAAGCTGTTGGCTTTGCCTCACAGTGTGTTGGACTGCGCCTGTTGGCACATCCTCATTTAGCTTCTGGCTTAACCTCCCTCTGCCATTGACTCTGCCTTCTCTTGCTCCTTCCTCTGTCGTAGAGTTGCAGACACATAGCAGAGCAGACTCACATGTCCTGCAAGCAGCCTAGCCAACTTTGATTATAGCCTGGGTTTATGGGGTGGGTGACTCCAACAGAGAAAGAAATTGCCAGCCAGAGACTCGTCATTATTTTGACCAAAATGTTTTAAACACCAAGAACCGACTATTTACTGAACCTCACATGATTTTAGTATTAAAAGCTTTGGTGTATGTGGATTTCAGTATTATTTCAATATGACAAGAGAAAATATGATTTCTTTAGGACTGATTAATAGCAGCTATCAAAATCATATCGGCCAATACAGAAGTTAAATTCACCTACAAAAAAAGAAATCTATCACAATGCATTTGCCTCTTAATCTGAGAAAACCAAAAAGGCTTCATGGAGTACATACCAGTCACCCAAACGATAATGATATTATTACTCCCAATAGGGACTTAGTTACTAATATATAGAAAGAAACAGGGGGACTGGATAAGACCATCATGGACAAAACTGCATATTCACAAAGAACAGCCCACTAAGAAAAAACGCAGTCATACGTCCAAATAGATATAAATTCCAAAAATCTTTATTAAACATGACAAGTATAAAAACAGCAGATAGGGATACTTCCCTGTGCCACCCTCAGCACATACGCACAGGACGGAGGCGGATATTGGTATGCATATCATATGCCAAAACAGTATACATGTATAGCCAGGGACCCTATAAGGTGCATATTACTAGATAAGTACCATCATTCACTTTTAGTCAGCCTGATCAAATCACCATACAGAATGTAAGTATAGAGGACATACATACCAATAAGAGTAATGACCACAGTATACCGCACGTCCGTCCACCCCAACGCGCGTTTCGGCTATTGCCTTCCTCAAGGGGTGTACTAGTGTGATCCCGGGTCAGGCTATATATAGGTGGGGCTAAAAGGATAATTGCACCTACCCTCCAAGACATCCTAAACCACAATCAGCTGTGTATGTGGTCGCGCAGCGCTGGAAATACATGGGCCCATGTAATCCAATGGAGACGACACCTGCAGTAGCCGAAACCGGAAGTGGTCATGGAGGGTATTGCACAGAAAAAAAAAACTAGAGTGCCAGCATGCACAGATCATCTATTGCGGCCATTTTATTGTAGCCAGCTCACATACTGCTGCACAGCCATGATGTTAGGGACTAGCAGTGTGTAAATGAATGCACATATAAACGGCCACACTTCTAAAGGTGTGTAAATATACACACCACAGTGCTCCTGCATTAAACTAAGTGTTATGTCAACAAATAAAGTGGCAACAACATAGATAGTGCAGATTAGAGCCAGTGCACTCAGATATAAATAGATCATATCAAAAATTACTGACCCACATACTGTATATCCCAACATACAGAAATAATTACAAAACATAAACAAAAACAATAATAATAACCAAATAATTATAAGGAACCCATGTAAATACAAAAGGAAAAGCGCAACATAGCAAATGTATGTATAGGAACGGCATGTCAAATATTGCGTACATATTCATGGATATAGATAATAGATACATACCAAAGCAACATCTCTATATGGAGTTCATCCAGAATATTATAGTTACAAATATCACAATAATATACAGCTACAAATAACTTTAAATTGATAACCATCCAACTGTATATATAGTACAAATACATCCCCCATGTAGTTGTATATCCACAAATAGCAGTATGAGAAACAATAATAATATCAAAATTGTGTAGCTGTAATGCGCATATATAGGCCCATTATTATAAGTACATGAAAATTACATTCATTATATATCTATATGTATAACCAAATAGCAATAAGCATACATATACAGCACACAGAAAATGATGTTTAAATTACACAATACGCAATAAGATCAATCAGATCCGGGCACATCCCATTTAACTCGTATGCCGTCTTTAGAAGGGTCATTGTCGTCTTCTAGAGATCCTGACGATAGTCCGTGGAATTTCATGACTTCCTTTAGCATCATAACCATTCACCCACCTAAACGTGCTAAAACACACTGAAAAAAACAACAATAAAAACCCGTTAAAATCAAATAAAAGAATTATATGCGGAGATATGTACAGAGAGTAGGATAGCAGCAAACAGCGGATTACAAAAATGGGGCAAAGGACAAATTTTCGTTCAAACCATCAGGCTGGACAGTTTGAAGGCGCCATATCCATTGTGTCTCAAGTTTCCCTAGCCTCTTAGATAGTTGGCCACCTCTAATGTTGATCTTAAGGGCCTCTATCCCCCTGACCCTCAGGAGTTCTGCATTGGATCCCTGAAACTCCCTAAAGTGCCTGGGTAAAGTTTTCAACATAGATCCATCCGTGTGGCCGGCGGCCGCCTGTATCCCCAACACATGCTCCCTAATGCGGACTTTAAGCTGGCGGGTGGTAAGGCCTACATAAATGAGTCCACAGGGACATGTGGCATAATAGACAACATACCGTGTGGTACATGTAATATGCTGTCTAATAGAAAATAGTCTAGTGCCCTTAGAGTTAGAGAAGGAACTACATCTATCTACGTTTGGGCAGGCGACACAACGGCCACACGGACTACACCCAGGACCGGGTACAAATCTATCCAAGAAGATCGGGGGATGTTGATTAACATGGTGACTACGGACCAAATGATCCCTGAGGTTTTTTGCACGCCTGAATGTCACGGACGGCCGATCCGGAAGAAATTTCTTGATGGTAGAATCCACCATCAGAATAGGCCATGCTTTTTCTAATATCTGACGCACCTGACTTGATTTTGAACTAAAGGTGATGATAAATCTCATTTTATTACCATCATCACCTCTAGTACTATCCGGAGTCCCGTAGATTAAACTCATACGCGGGGTATGTTTTGCTCTTAAATACGCTCTTTTAATAGACCTCCCACTATATCCACGCTCCCTGAAACGCATCCGTAACTCCACAGCTCTTCTTTCAAAATCCACATCGGTGGAGCAGATCCGTCTAAGACGAAGGAACTGCCCCACCGGGATAGATCCAATCATATAGTGAAATATATCGTGGCACTGCTGTGTTGGTGCTCAAGATAGGTTTCCCACACCAGTAAGCAGAATAAGTAAATAACTTGGCACTCAACAGATAGTAAGTGATGAAATTTGAACAAAAGATATTTATTACTTGGATTGCAGTCCAATTTAAACGTTTCGGTCAAACATTTGACCTTCTTCAGTAAGCCGACTGCTAGTGTCTCTGTAGATGTAAGGTATCAAAAGGAGCAGGTTTTATGTTGTGGTATTCTATGGACCTGTCCAACAATGGCGTCAGCATCTAATAATTAGATAGATAGATGGAGGAATCTTACCTCCAGCATGATTGTGTTCCACTGCCAGCTCTTCCAGGATCCTCAGCGCATTTTGTTCTTCCTCTGTTGGGAACAATAAATGCAATTCGTTGTTAAAATGATATCTCCTGAACAGCAACGACCGAGCAAATAAATGAAGATCCTTAATAGTAGAAAATAAATCAAAATTGGACGTAGGTGAGAAAGAGAGACCCTTCTCCAATAAGAGAAGATCAGTGTCAGATAGTATGTGGTTACTGAGGTTAATCACCTTGTTATCACGCCTAGATGTATCCACAGATGGATTCCCCCTCCTGTATGGGTGATAGGAATGATCCCGTAGTCTATTTTCACCGCCAAGATTCAAAGAGGTAGATGCAGAGGAGAGGTCCGACCGTCCGCTCAGGGATGATAGGGAGGCACTAGATGATGCTCTCTCCAATTGTTGATTAACCTTGGTTTTCCACAAATAAACCCTTTTACTCTGGTAGTCCTTGGTATCCCTACTAAATTTAGAGACCTGGGAATCCTGTATTTTCTTGGCCAAGGAGTCCATTGATTTATCCAAATCACACTCAAACTGTTGTAATTTATCAGGTGGGCAACCCGCTTTTACCTCCTCCTGTATAGAATCAATATTTTTGTCTAGCTCCGTTATGCCACTGGTGTTAAAATTAATTAATAGTTGCATAAGAGACATGGAGCAAAGAGTACAAGCCTCCTCCCATTGTGTAATAAATAATATATAATCTTAATCTGAGAGCAGCATGATATAGAGATAAAGACCCCGATTCTAGTGATGTCCAAAGTAAAGGGCCTTACCATGATCACTGGTGCTACAAACCCAACTACTTAGGGACGTTGACCTCTCATAGACTGAAGGTCCACAACAGCCAGTAGTATTTGGCATTGGTATCCTGTTGTACAACAACATCCAACTGCAAAGTGCTGCTCACTCAGAGATCTGGGGCATCCAGCTACAAGACCAAGGAAAAGTGCCTCACCATGATCTTTGGTTTTACCAGTGCAGCTACTTAAGGTACCTTCACACTGAACGATATCGCTAGCGATCCGTGACGTTGCAGCGTCCTGGCTAGTGATATCGTTCAGTTTGACAGGCAGCAGCGATCAGGATCCTGCTGTGCCATCGTTGGTTGGCGCAGAATGTCCAGAACTTTATTTCGTCGCTGGGCTCCCGCAGACATCGCTGAATCGGCGTGTGTGACGCCGATTCAGCGATGTCTTCACTGGTAACCAGGGTAAACATTGGGTTACTAAGCGCAGGGCCGCGCTTAGTAACCCGATGTTTACCCTGGTTACCAGTGTAAATGTAAAAAAAAACAAACACTACATACTTACATTCCGGCGTCTGTCCTCTCCGGCGCTCTGCTTCTCTGCACTGTGTAAGCGCAGCGGCCGGAAAGCACAGCGGTGATGTCACCGCTGTGCTCTGCTTTCCAGCCGGCGCTTAGTGCAGAGAAGCAGAGCGCCGGAGAGGACAGACGCCGGAATGTAAGTATGTAGTGTTTTTTTTTTTTTACATTTACACTGGTAACCAGGGTAAACATCGGGTTACTAAGAGCGGCCCTGCACTTAGTAACCCGATGTTTACCCTGGTTACCAGGGGACTTCGGCATCGTTGGTCGCTGGAGAGCTGTCTGTGTGACAGCTCTCCAGCGACCACACAGCGACGCTGCAGCGATCGGGATCGTTGTCTAGATCGCTGCAGCGTCGCTTAATGTGACGGTACCTTTAGGGAAGTTGACATCTCATAGGCTGAAGGCCCTCAACAGCCTGCAGAACACAGGGCAGTAACTGATGGGGTATAAAGTTTTTGGCACCCTGCTCTACAACAGTATCCAACTGCAAAGCGCTTCTCACAAAGAGATCTTGTGCATCTTACTAGAAGTCCAGCGGACAGGGCTTCACCAGGATCTTTGGCACTAGCATGCCATTATTCAGGGGTGCAAAAGTTCAAAAGAAAAGAATAAGTTGGACTTTCTTCTTTCTGATATTTTTATTTTATTTTCTTAAGGTAACCACTACTGTGGTCCCTACGCAACATGACTGCATGGTGATACAGACAACAAAGTTCTTCTTACAGCAAACCTGCAACTATTTTTCATCTCTACGTTGAAAAAACACAATTTTTTTAAAGGGTTTCCCCAATTTCCGAAAGCAATTTGGTCTCCCTCAGGCACCAAGGCCCTTGTCAGCATCCCTGATTTTATCCTTGTAAATTACAACTATCTTATTCTTACAATATCTGTTCATGAGATTTTAAATTAAGTTTTTATCCAAAATGTAAAAACCATTAATCTTATAATTAAAGTGATATATAGAACAGCTGACTAAAGACAAAGTAAAAATGGACAGAAAACACTTTCGCACAGACTGGAAGTTTAAATTAAGCGAGCACCCATGCTGGGTTACCGAGAGACACATCATAATGAATTTGCAACTTGTGTGAACTACTATTGTAACGCTTTGAAGATAACAACAAACACATATGGAGTAAATTTTAAATCATTAGCGCTGATTAAGTAAAAACCTTTAAATAATACACAGCGTGCAGGACGCTCCATTCCCACGCTTTGGAAACATTTCATATTTTAATATATTTTTAATGAGCCCAGCTTGGATGAAGACTAGACGAGAGAGGACGCGAATCTCAGAGAAAGCAGTAGTCAAAGGATCTAGTCTTAAAATGTTGTGTTATGAAAGATTTCAAGAGATTTATTCCAGTTTTTTTTAAGATATTCAGAAATTCCTTTAGTAGCACTGCCTGAGGAAGTTTGATACATTTATAGTCAAAGAAAGTTCATTCAATAAAAAAAAAAAGAAAAACATTGAGGTCTCTCTGAAATCTAGGAAGATTTTGAAAAGTTTCTTTACTTTACGGACATAAGAAATTATGTGATTATCATCTTAATAAAAGTCTTTCTTCATGCTCCCTATTGGTCGATAGAAGAGTGATAGAGATAAGGGAATCTTTCAAAACATGAATTCACCAACTTATTCTCATGGTTCCCAGGGTCTAAAGGAGAGGAAACTCTCCTTCAGGCCCTGGGATCCATAGGGATGTGTAAAATAAAGAATTAAAATAAAAAATATTGATATGCTCACCTCTCCGGCGGCCCCTGGACATCACGCTGGTAACCGGCCGGCTTCTTTGTTTAAAATGAGCGCCTTCAGGACCTGCGAATGACGTCGCGGGTTCTGATTGGTCGCGTGCCGCCCATGTGACCGGCACGCGACCAATCAGAAGCCGCGACGTCATTCGCAGGTCCTTAATTCCGAGAATTAGGAGTTTTGTGAATGAGAATAACGTCGCGGCTTCTGATTGGTCGCGTGCCGGTCACATGGGCGGCACGCGACCAATCAGAACCCGCGACGTCATTCGCAGGTCCTGAAGGCGCTCATTTTAAACAAAGAAGCCGGCCAGTTACCAGCGTGATGTCCAGGGGCCGCCGGAGAGGTGAGCATATCAATATTTTTTATTTTAATTCTTTATTTTACACATCCCTATTGATCCGATACCGATACCCGATACCACAAAAGTATCGGATCTCGGTATCGGAATTCCGATACCGCAAGTATCGGCCGATACCCGATACTTGCGGTATCGGAATGCTCAACACTAGTGCTAAGTAAAAACAATGAGGCTAATAAAAGAAGAACACAGCCAAAGACGAAGGCAGTCACAACCTCCAAGGTCATGTGCACACGTTCAGTATTTACATCTGTTAGCCAGCATAAGTACATGTGGGGGTTGCCTGGTTGCTAGGGAATCCCCACATGTACTTATGCTGGCTAACAGAAGTAAATCATTCAGCTGCGGCAAGAAAAACTAAAACTCCGAGTACTAAAAAATACTCAGAGGACATCCGAGCATGCTCGAGAAATCTCGAGTAACGAGTATATTCGCTCATCACTAGTCTCTACTTCTGTATTTATCACCCATTCTTGGTTTTGGCTTACAAATATTGAGCCATAAAACTACAAAAATCAAATACTGACCTTCTACTGCACCTTCCAATAGACTAAACATTGATATACTTTTTGCATTTTACATTGGCAAATTTATGTGTTCCCACCAGCCACAAAAAGGCATTTTTGATGTTTTAATATAATTAATATATTCAATGTTTACATATATTTTGGCGCACCTGTTGACATTTGTTTCATTCTGTTAGAAAGTGTGATCAGTCTTTGTTTTTTAGTAGACACTGAAAATATGAAATAGATTGACCATTTACTCAATAGATCATTGATGAATATGAAATAGATGGAAAGATCATAGTCATTAGGTAGATAATGTTATGCTTGCACTCGGACCATTTAGCGCAAGCATGTGTTGTAGTCCCACTGTTGTGGACCGAAGAAAGCCTGGAGGGGCATGATTATATGCCTTCCCAAGACTGATCATGAATGCATGGCAAATGATGGTGCCGCCATTAGAGGAGATTCCAAGGGGGGTGCGACCACATGCTGCACCAGGACTGATCTCGGTCACACGACAGCTGAGCCCTCAATGAGATATGAAGGTGCTGGCGGGCACAACTGATATGCAGGCAGGCAAATGTAGGTCCAAGTTTAGACTGGACTGGCAGAAACAGCTTCAGGAAGAACTGGGTCACTGGCAGGTATGACTGGAATACAGGAACAGGTAGGACGCAGTTCAGACAAAATGGACAGGAATGGCTTCAGGGAGAACTGGGTCTCTGGCAAGGGGGTACTGAACCACAAGTGTGGACAGACAGGGAACCGCAGATTTGTATAGACAGGGAACCACAGATGCTGACAGGCAGGGAACCACAGGCTCCCATGGAACAGACAGGTGAAGGTTCACATAGAGAAGACTGGGTCAGGTAAGGACAAGTACACACAGGACTGACAGAGAAAGACTCACACAAGGTACTTACAATGAAGTAGCAAAAGTACAGGCAAACCAATAATGTTGCACAGTGGCAACAGATTAGAGATAGGTACTGTTTCAAACACTGCGGGTTTTAGAGATAGGTACTGGTTCAGACACTACAGGTTTTAGAGATAGGCACAGACAGAGACTGGTCCTAATTGAAACAAGAACAGACAAAGGTACAGATTCAGAGTTATATTTTGCCCCCAGGGTGGCAGGAACAGGAAAGGACCTGGCAACTCAGCAGTTGCACAAACACACTGAAAGAGAATGTTGCTCAGGTACCTCCTAACAGGTGGAGGTGCCTTAAGTACCAAGTGCCTCTCAGCACTCTGCCCTCCAGCATGTGGTGGTTTTAATTGCAGCATGATTCTACCTATCCATAAATCCAAGCTTTAAAGCAAGATATTCACATCTATCCAGAATTTCAGACTTCAGCCTAAGAGAGGTATTAACACTAGACACATAGGTTCCCAGCAGTTTGAGACCGCCTTGTCGCTGTCTGCTGGGCTTTCATGAATTGGCCAAATTATGTGCTAAGCGTCTCAATTTTTTCTTATTATCCGGAGCAGTATTGCTATTCATATTTCATATTTATATGCTTTAGCACGACAGAGTGCAACCTTTTTTGTATATTGTATATGGAGGTGGCTGCTCCTAGTATGCACCCTGTTCACACTAGCTTAGAAGTGCCAGTCAGTCTTTTATTATTTGTAAACTACCTAATAGTAATTGTAGAGGTTGCTCGGGCACTTTCCAATTGGGGAATGTGTCTTTTATTCAAGAAGCCTGGTAGCAATTGGCTGGGAGAAACCTTGCAGGTGAACACATTATGCAACAAGCTGAGAGCATTTAGTAAAATGGAAGTGTGCACTAGGCGTGCTGCCAGGGGCTGCACCACACAAACAAACTGAAAGCAGGAAGTAAATGGCAGGAGCACGCCAGGGATGACTTCGAGGGCCAAGGTGGTGAGTAAGCCGGCGTCCCTGCATGGGGAGAGAAGGTGATACCATGCAGGGGCGCCGGCAGCAGTGCTACAATAACTTAAGGTACTTAGTTAACACCATATTAATCAAAACAGAATAAAAGCCATCAAACTGCGACAAGGTGTACCTGATCGGGATGGTACTATCCTTAGAAATAAAAATCTCAATGGCCACAGTGTGAAGATGCTCTTACACATTGTGCATATACCAACTTTTGTTCTGGATAATTTCTTTGGTTTCAATGAAAAAAAATCTGGAAAAAAAATTAGTACTTCATTCAGGCCTATTGCCCAGCAATCTAAGGTTGGGATGAATAAAACGTACTTTTTTCTTGTACATTCTTTTAGATCGATAGATAGATAGCTAGATAGATAGATAGATAGACAGACAGACAAATCATTTCCATATACCATTTCAGTAGATTGTGTACTTTCTCCTGGCACTTTCTCCATGTTACACAGAGTGCTACCTGTTCTGCGCTGCTGTTACTTATACTCTAGGCCTCGGCTCGGCTGTAGTAGTCCTGTAAGCTAGGTTTGTTTGACCTCTGAATGGCTACACTTATTTAGTCCTATCAAAGAACAAAGATGGGAAGGTGTGAGTTTTGGGGGTATTTGAAACAAGATAAGACGCTTTAGTTTCTACTAGGATGGAGGGGGGATAGAAGACAACTTATAACGTGCAGTTTAACAGAACCCCTCTATCTGGCCTGAATACCAATAATATTCCGTAATAAAAATTAATGAAGGGAAAATGAAAACCAGACATTGAAATTCATCGTAACTTCCCTTTAACTTTGTTACAAATAATCGTCTCTTTCCCGTGTTTACTCACATAGAAAAAAAATGTAAAATAAAGTGAGCTATTATATATTATATTCTTCAGACCGTGACGAAGGGCCGGCTGCTGACTTCATCAAACGTCTTCATTCATAGTCCCAAGGTTCTCACGTTAAAGTAGGAACCTGAATCTTATTTTAGGTTGAGATCTGCACGGTGTTCAACAACCTGCTGGTTTCTTACCAAATCAATTAACTCATTTGCTTATGAATTATTTTACAATTCTATAAAACCTGCTGCCTTAGACGCTGTGTGTAGGTTGCCCAGTTTATGAAGTAAAAAAAATATGAGTGGGTGGTCTGTACAGAAATAAAGCACAGCTGAGATGTCGATAGACATGTAGGATTTCACAATTTAGAGAACATTTGGCCTATAAGGCATGCAGATTTATGTCCTCCTTTATTAGACAAAATTAATTAAAAATTCTGTGCAGAATATTTCCAAGTAAATCTTTACTTTACTAAATCAACTTTTCAAATACAAACTTCCAACACCCCCTGCATAGCCAGCGGTAAATAATAAAATTCAGGCCACCTCAGGACCTGCCTGCTAATATGGAAACTATGAAGGAAACTGTCACTAAGATAATAGCCCCTAGTAATTGGTCATTTATATACGGGTGGCTCATACTATATCTGTGCATATGCACAGGATAACCATTCTTGCCCACATGCGCGGCTGCAGCTGAGTATTTTGCATTGAGCGCAGGTCAGAGTCTTCCACACACTGAGGATCCACATAAATGCGCATGCTTACACTGTGGAGTGAGGAGGAAAGACAGTGAACAAGCACATGCACACCCTGTTCTTCGAGAATAGTAAAATAGTGCATGCTCCATGAACTTGTCATTAGGGTTAAGAGGACCCGTCGAAATTCGGGTTCGACCTAACTTTAGTCCAAAGTTCAATTCGGGTTCCAGAACTGTACCCGACCTTGAACCCGAACCCCACAGAAATCAATTGGGAGCCGAACTTTGAAGCTAGAATATTCTCTCTCTTCCCCAAACTCCTGAACTGTAAAACAGACTTCCAGGAGAAGTCCATGCTTCGAGTTCATCACCGGACACTAGGTGTCTGGCCCTTTGTACCGTGTTCCATATTATTATGCAGATGACATTTTTCTCGGATTTTCCTAAATGGTCGGTGCAAATGACAGTCAGTCCAATAAAAGTCATCACCCGTAAGAGTATACATCGAATTTTATTGAAGAAACCTCCCAATGATAACAGTATAATCTCCAAAATGAATAAGAACTCAAAATGCACTGTTCCAAATTATTAGGCACAGTTGAATTTCTAAACATTTGATATGTTTTAAAGAACTGAAAATGCTCATTTGTGGAATTTGCAGCATTAGGAGGTCACATTCACTGAACAAAAAAGCTATTTATCTCCAAAACCTCCTAACAGGCCAAGTTACATGTTAACATAGGACCCCTTCTTTGATATCACCTTCACAATTTTTGCATCCATTGAACTTGTGGGTTTTTAGAGAGTTTCTGCTTGTATTTCTTTGCATGAAGTCTGAATAGCCTCTCAGAGCTGCTGTTTTGATGTGAACGGCCTCCCACCCTCATAGATCTTTTGCTTGCGGATACTCCAAAGGTTCTCTATAGGGTTGAGGTCAGGGGAAGATGGTGGCCACACCATGAGTTTATCTCCTTTTATGCCCATAGCAGCCAATGACTCAGAGGGATTCTTTGCAGCATGAGATGTGCATTGTCATGCATGAAGATGATTTTGCTCCTGAAGGCACGTTTCTGCTTTTTATACCATGGAAGAAAGTTGTCAGTCAGAAACTCTATATACATTACAGAGGTCATTTTCACTCCTTCAGGAACCTTAAAGGGCCCACGCAGCTGTTTCCCCATGATTCCGGCCCAAAACTTGACTCCTCCTCCTCCTTGCTGATGTTGCTGCCTTGTTGGGACATGGTGGCTATCCACCAACCATCCACTACTCCATCCATCAGAACCATCCAGGGTTGCTCGACACTCATCAGTAAACAAGACTGTTTGGAAATTAGTCTTCATGTATGTCTGGGCCCACTGCAACCATTTCTGCTGTTTAGGGGTGGCCGAATAGTAGGTTTATGCACCACAGCAAGCCTTTGAAGGATCCTACACCTTGAGGTTCGAAGGACTCCAGAGGCACCAGCAGTTTCAAATAACTGTTTGAGGCTTTGTAATGGTATTTTGGCAGCTGCTCTCCTAACCCAATGAATTTGTCTGGCAGGAACCTTCCTCATTATGCCTTTATCTGCATAAACTCTTGTCTGTACGCTGTTTGTCACAAATCTCTTCACAGTATGATGATCACTCTTAAGTATTTGTGAAATATTTAATGTTTTCATACCTTGTTCAAGGCATTGCACTATTTAACGCTTTTCAGCAGCAGAGAGATCCTTTTTATTTCCCATATTGCTTGAAAACTGTAGCCTGCTTAATAATGTGGAACATCATTTTTAAGTAGTTTTTCTTTAATTAGAATACCCTGGAAAACATGTGTTTAAGATTGATTTCAGTGATCCATTGAGCCCTGAGATATAATACCATCCATGAGTTTATTTGAAAAACAAAACAATTACATCTTTATGACACTTAAATCCAATTTGCATAATAATTTAGAACACAGAGTACAGTTCGGTTTCACTTATCTGTACTTGTCATAGAAGCAATAGGTGTCCATACCCTACATGCACAACCTCTAATAGCAGACTTACTGGAGGAAAAGTCCAGTAAGTTATGTGACACCCCAGGAATCCGGTTGTCACAGTGACATTGCCTGCCTCCCGGGGATTGTGATACCATGCCTGGAAGTGAGAAGGAATCCCCTTGACAGTTAAAGCTAGAATACAACACTTTCCTGACTCCAGGCCAGAAGGGGAGCTCTAGACCCAGTTTCAGGGTAGCTTTCCTATAAGTTCTGGTCTGGAGGAGGAGCTAGTCAGTTAGAGCTAGTCTGAGGAAGAGGAAGCATGTGAGGAGAGGAGAACTGGGAGTGGAACTGCGATTGAGCTCCCTCCCAGGATTGAGCGCACCTCTGGGCCACAGCAGTTAACTGACCAATGAGGATGTTGACTTTTTGCTCTTCAGACAGGGGGTACACTTTGAACAAACTGCAGAGTCTCTCCTTAAAATCGCTCGGGTGTGTGACTCCCGAGTATTGCGGTAGCCAGGCCACTCCCGGTATGTACGGCATTGATAGCGGCTTTATGGGGAATGCGGCGGTGGGTGCCAGATCTTGCTGTACTCTGGTGACTGAAGTTGCGACCGCCACTGAATCTTGTGACGCTATAGGGGCTGTGGCTGCGTCCGCCGCTAAATCTCCACCTGAGCTGGACATGCTCCTCCCCCTTAGTTAACCTCAGCGAGGACTGGCATTTTGTTACCTAGGAGTGTTCATGATGTCACCTGTGGTACTCGGCCAGGGATGGCCAACGTTGCTTAAAGGGATCCGCTGGGGCCGATGGTTATGCAGCTTAGATGGTTTTGCTCCACACAGGTGGAGCGGAGGCCCCAAGGCTACTAGGACAATCTAAGAGGGGTTGTAGATGTTGAGGTGCAGGAAAGAATTGGAGGACACAGGTTTGCAGTCTCTTTACCTTTTACTGGTGGAATTGCAGTCCAGGGCACATATTACAGGTGATCTTGAAATCCGGGCAGCCTGGAAGCAGTTCAGAATCCCCCCAGCCAGGTGGGGTTGGAAGCCTTCCTTTCTGCGTTGAATTCTCTGTCCCTTGCTGCCTGAGGCTTCACACAAGGTCCTCTCTCAATCTGTCCCTTAGGTGGAACACTACCCGCATGGCAGGCAGCTCGAGCCTTTTTACAGGTGTCACATTCTCGTGGTGACTCCGGGCTCTAATCTGCTGCTGTGTCTTCGGGTGTCAGTTGTGGCTAGAAGACCTGCAATCTCCTGCCCTCCGGTTTCTGCGGTGGGGCATACAGTTCCCACACAACCTCAGACCCCGGTGTCCGGCTTCTGGCGCTCAATCCTGGGAGTGAGCTCAATCGCAGCTTCACTTCCAGTTTCCCTCTCCTCACATGCTTCCTCTCCCTTCACTGTCTCACACAGACTGCTCTCTAACTCTTCCTCTAAGCCAGAACTTATAGGGAAGCTACCCTAAAACTGGGTCTAGAGCTCCCCCTTCTGGCCTGTAGTCAGAAAAGTGTTGTATGTAAGTGTTACCTGTTAAGGGGATTCCTTCTCGCTTCCAGGCATGGCATCACCCTCCCTGGGAGGCATGCAATACCACTGTGACAACCGGATTCCTAGGATGTCGCAGTTACATAGGCTTAATAATCCCTTGATGGGGCTAGCCTTAATGGGGTTGAGCATAGGAAAATTGTACAAAGTGAATTGACTTTGGACAAGTAGATGACTACAAATATACAAACCATTAAGATATAGATTTAACTTTTGGAATGCACCTTTAAATTCATTAACTAAAAAGTCTACGCAGGGGATTTGGAGCCCAACATAATAAAAAAAACTTTGACTACAAACATTTTTAGCAACTATTGACAAGATAGGTGATAAATGACTGAACAATGTGGCTCTCCCCCACTGGGACTCCCACCAATTATGAGAGTATAAGTTCTAATCATTATTATTCTGCCTTACTGGCATATACCTGTTCCTGGTATCCTGCGCTTCGCGCCTTGCTCAGCTGCCCTTTGTTGTGTTCCACATCGAGCTTTGCACAGTGTGAATCAATGACATCATCGTCCTAAACTTATTTAAGGACCACTAATACACAACTGTGCCTTGGGATTTTGACTCTAGTGTTCCATATTTTTTATGCTCCATTATGTGTACTACTGTGCTTCAACTCACATCCATCCCTGCTTGGTTCCAATCCATATGTCAGTCTGCTCCTGAGCTTACAGTTAGTACTAGTCTCCACGACTCTACGGGTCCTCTGGAAACTGCACCAAAGTCTATGATCTGTGTGCGCAAGCGAACCAGAGGCTTAGCGGATTCACCTCATCTGTTGAGCCCTTACACTTACTTTGATCAGAATTGAATGGCTAGGCTTGGTTGTGTGTAAATATTTCATTGCCACTTTTTTCTTTCTGTGTTCTTTTGCAATGAAGGTTCTTGTAAGTAGTGTCAAGGGACTGTGGGTACCTACCATATCCCTTGAACTAGTGATGCCCTAGTATATACCTGTCCTCCAGATTACACCATATGAAGGAGATGTCGGGTTCTTGTATATAGCTATGCTTCTAATTTAACCCTCATCTGATCCCTACCCCACCCACAGAGGTGATGGGCCAAAGTGTATAGGAAAACACTAATCAGACAGACAGGAGTAAATAGACAGGGATAAAGGAAAACTACAATCGTTCAATACACTCAGAAAACAACAGAGTGGGAAATATGGGAGTTATAGGAAGGGGAACCAAATGTGTGAGGATAAGGATAAACACGCAAACTAATTCCACGTAGCAATCTCCAGAAAAACTCTCTAACTGCTAACTCCAAACACTCAACTTTCTCCTTTAACACCAAACCAGGAAATAGAACTACCACTGACAACTTCCAAGTGCCAGTGGCGAGCATATATACCAGAGGGAAGTGGACAACACAGTGGAGACAATTCAGAATGGAGAGCTCCAGGAGATCAACTGAACATGGCAGAGCAAGGAAAAACTGCACTGTTTAATAGGATAGTGAAGCAGTTCTAATAAGTACAGGAGTTCATGTAAACAGACTCTGCAAACTTCTGGCCCCTCTTTGTTGCGATATCACTCTGAGAGTACCCCCCTCCTAAGAGGAACCTCTGGAACCTCACAGCCAGGTTTATCTGGATGAACAGCGTGAAAAAATGGACTAACCTTATCGCATGAATGTCATACGCTGGTACCCACATTTTCTCCTCAGGACCGTAACCCTTTCAATGAACCAAATGTTGAAGAGAATGGTGTACCAAGCGAGAATCGATAATCTTTGACATCTGGAATTCCAGATTTCTATCAACAATGACTGCAGAAGGTGATGGTGGAGATTTTTCAGAGGAAGCAATATATTTTTTGAGAAGTGATGTGTGAAACACATTATGAATTTTAAAAGTGGGTGGCAAAGCAAAGCAAAATGCTACAGGATTAACAACGGCAACTATCTTATAGGAGCCTGTGTGCCTGGGTCCCAGTTTCCAAGAAAGGACCTTCAACTCAATGTTCTTCGAGGACAACCACGCCAAATCACCAACACACAGGTCTGGAACCACCAAGGGATTCCGATCAGCCATACTCATATTTGTACCCCATCTTTCTCAAATTGTTTAGAACACCATACAATACCAATTATTAAGAACAATACCACCACACTGATGTAATGGCGAAGAAAACCGTTCCTCCTCAGGTGCTCCTGAAGAACGATTCCTATTGAAGGAGCAAAATTGAGGATGAAAACCTTATGCCCTGAAGGAGAGGGACTTGCCAGTAGATTTATGACAATGGGAAAGTGGTTAGTCACATCAAACTCAGCTAGCAGTAAATAAAAAACTCAATCCTCCTGATTCTCGGACCCAAAGCACTTAATATATACTTCAAGATTCTGCTTCACTCTTTAAGTGGACAAAAAAGCAGATGAAAATGAAAGATGAATCCCTAAGTGAGCAAAAACTGCTTTCCAAAATTTGGAAATAAATTGAACCCCCCAGTCAAAAACATTATCAGATGGACTCCCATGTAATTTCCCGATTTCTTTGATAAAAATATGCGCCAAAGTCTTGGCATTCGATAAAGCAATGAAATGCGCCATCTTGCTGAATCTATCCACTACCACAAATATTGCAGTGTTCCCTGCTAATATGGGTAGATCAGTGATGGAATCTTCAGACAAATGAGTCCATAGTCTGCAGGGAATCGCCAAAGGTTGAAGATCCCTTGACAAACGAGTATGTGGGGTCTTAGAACATGCTTAAGTATTGCAGGCAGCTACATATTCCCGAACAACCTGGTGCATCCTAAATCACCAAAAATAGTGAGTAAGAAGAACTGTGGTGACTTTAATACCAGGATGTCAAACCAGGACCGAATCATGATGCTCGCTCAAAATTTTAAGACAGAGGTTCCCAGGAACGCAGAGTTTACCTGAAGGACAGGCAGCAGGGTTGTACCTCTGAGCCTTTACAACTTTATTCTGCATTTAAGAACATATACCGTATATACTCGAGTATAAGCCGAGATTTTCAGCCCAAATTTTTGGGCTGAAAGTGCCCCTCTCGGCTTATACTCGAGTCAAGGTGGGTGGCAGGGTCGGCGGGTGAGTGGGAGAGGGCGCTGAGGCATACTTACCTAGTCCCGGTGATCCTGGCGCTCCCCCTGCCGTCCCACGGTCTTCGGTGCTGCAGCTCTTCCCCTCTTCAGCGGTCACGTGAGACCGCTCATTAGAAAAATGAATAAGCGGCTCCACCTCCCATAGGGGTGGAGCCACATATTCATTTCTCTAATCAGCGGTAACGGTGACCGCTGATAGAGGAAGAAGCTGCGGCACCGAAGACAGTTGTCCGGGAGAAGGAGCCGGACGCCGGAAGCAGGTAAGTATCTCATATTTACCTGTCCCCGTTCCAGCCGCCGGGCGCCGCTCCATCTTCCCGGCGTCTCTACGCTCTGACTGTGCAGGGCAGAGGGCGCGATGACGCATATAGTGTGCGCAGTGCCCTCTGCCTGATCAGTCAGAGCGGAGAGACGCCGGGACCGGACGCTGGGAGCTGCAAGCAAGAAAGGTGAGTATGGCATTTTTTTTTTGCAGCAGCAGCAGCAATGGCACAGATTTATGTGGAGCATCTATGGGGCAATAATGAACGGTGCAGAGCACTATATGGGGCACAGCTATGGGGAAATATGAACGGTGCAGAGCACTATATGGCAGAGCTATGGGGAAATATGAACGGTGCAGAGCACTATATGGCACAGCTATGGGGCAATATGAACAGTGCAGAGCACTATATGGGGCACAGCTATGGGGCAGTATGAACGGTGCAAAGCACTATATGGGGCACAGCTATGGGGCAGTATGAACGGTGCAGAGCACTATATGGCACAGCTATGGGGCAGTATGAACGGCGCAGAGCACTATATGGCAGAGCTATGGGGAAATATGAACGGTGCAGAGCACTATATGGGGCATAGCTATGGGGAAATATAAACGGTGCAGAGCACTATATGGCACAGCTATGGGGCAATAATGAACGGTGCAGAGCACTATATGGGGCACAGCTATGGGGAAATATAAACGGTCCAGAGCACTATATGGCAGCTATGGGGCAATAATGAAGGGTGCAGAGCACTATATGGGGCACAGCTATGGGGAAATATGAACGGTGCAGAGCACTATATGGCAGAGCTATGGGGCAATAATGAACAGTGCAGAGCACTATATGGGGCACAGCTATGGGGAAATATGAACGGTGCAGAGCACTATATGGCAGAGCTATGGGGCAATATGAACGGTGCAGAGCACTATATGGCAGAGTTATGGGGCAATATGAACGGTGCAGAGCACTATATGGCAGAGCTATGGGTAAATATGAACGGTGCAGAGCACTATATGGCAGAGCTATGGGGAAACATGAACGGTGCAGAGCACTTTATGGCAGAGCTATGGGGCAATATGAACGGTGCAGAGCACTATATGGGGCACAGCTATGGGGAAATATGAACGTTGCAGAGCACTATATGGCAGAGCTATGGGTAAATATGAACGGTGCAGAGCACTATATGGCAGCTATGGGGCAATATGAACGGTGCAGAGCACTATATGGCAGCTATGGGGCAATAATGAACGGTGTAGAGCACTATATGGGGCACAGCTATGGGGAAATATGAACGGTGCAGGGCACTATATGGCACAGCTATGGGGCAATATGAACGGTGCAGAGCACTGTATGGCAGAGCTATGGGTAAATATGAACGGTGCAGAGCACTATATGGCAGAGCTATGGGGAAATATGAATGGCGCAGAGCACTATATGGCAGAGCTATGGGGCAATATGAATGGTGCAGAGCACTATATGGCAGAGCTATGGGTAAATATGAATGGTGCAGAGCACTATATGGCAGAGCTATGGGGAAATATGAACGGTGCAGAGCACTATATGGCAGAGCTATGTGGCAATATGAACGGTGCAGAGCACTATATGGGGCACAGCTATGGGGAAATATGAACGTTGCAGGGCACTATATGGCAGCTATGGGGCAATATGAACGGTGCAGAGCACTATATGGCAGCTATGGGGCAATAATGAACGGTGTAGAGCACTATATGGGGCACAGCTATGGGGAAATATGAACGGTGCAGAGCACTATATGGCAGAGCTATGGGGCAATATGAACGGTGCAGAGCACTATATGGCAGAGCTATGGGTAAATATGAACGGTGCAGAGCACTATATGGCAGAGCTATGGGGAAATATGAACGGTGCAGAGCACTATATGGCAGAGCTATGGGGCAATATGAATGGTGCAGAGCACTATATGGCAGAGCTATGGGTAAATATGAATGGTGCAGAGCACTATATGGCAGAGCTATGGGGAAATATGAACGGTGCAGAGCACTATATGGCAGAGCTATGGGGCAATATGAACGGTGCAGAGCACTATATGGCAGAGCTATGGGGAAATATGAACGGTGCAGAGCACTATATGGCAGAGCTATGGGTAAATATGAACGGTGCAGAGCACTATATGGCAGAGCTATGGGGAAATATGAACGGTGCAGAGCACTATATGGCAGAGCTATGGGGCAATATGAACGGTGCAGAGCTGTTATGACCTGGTGATTAGGACAATAATGGACCTGGTGGTTAAGAGCACACGGAATGACCTGATAGTTACTAATAATATAGGACGAGCTCTGAGACGTGGGAACTCTGCTGACCGCAATCCCTAATCCTATCACACACACTAGAAATAGCCGTGGATTGCTCCTAACACTCCCTTTGCAACTCGTCACAGCCTAAGGAACTAGCTAGCCCTAAAGACAGAAAAATAAAGCCTACCTTGCCTCAGAGAAATTCCCCAAAGGAAAAGGCAGCCTCCCACATATAATGACTGTGAGTAAAGATGAAAATTACAAACACAGAGATGAAATAGATTTAGCAAAGTGATGCCCGACTTACTGAACAGACAGAGGATAGGAAAGGTTACTTTGCGGTCAGCATAAAAAACTACAAAAAGACCACGCAGAGGGCGCAAAAAGACCCTCCGCACCGACTCACGGTGCGGAGGCGCTCCCTCTGCATCCCAGAGCTTCCAGCAAGCAAGACAAAAATCAAAATAGCAAGCTGGACAGAAAAATAGCAAACAAAAGAAAAACAAGCAGGAACTTAGCTTCTGCTGGGAAGACAGGTCACAAGAACGATCCAGGAGCGAACTAGACCAATACTGGAACATTGACAGGTGGCATGGAGCAATGATCTAGGTGAAGTTAAATAGAGCAGCCAGCTAACGAATTAACCTCGTCACCTGTGGAAGGAAACTCAGAAGCCGCAGCCCCACTCACAACCACCAGAGGAAGCCCATGGACAGAACCAGCCGAAGTACCATTTATGACCACAGGAGGGAGCTTGACAACAGAATTCACAACACAGAGCACTATATGGGGCACAGCTATGGGGAAATATGAACGGTGCAGAGCACTATATGGCACAGCTATGGGGCAGTGTGAACGGTGCAGAGCACTATATGGCACAGCTATGGGGAAATATGAATGGTGCAGAGCACTATATGGCAGCTATGGGGAAATATGAACGGTGCAGAGCACTATATGGCACAGCTATGGGGAAATATGAACGTTGCAGGGCACTATATGGCAGAGCTATGGGGCAATATGAACGGTGCAGAGCACTATATGGCAGAGCTATGGGGAAATATGAATGGTGCAGAGCACTATATGGCAGAGCTATGGGGCAATATGAACGGTGCAGAGCACTATATGGGGCACAGCTATGGGGAAATATGAACGGTGCAGAGCACTATATGGCAGAGCTATGGGGCAATATGAACGGTGCAGAGCACTATATGGCAGAGCTATGGGTAAATATGAACAGTGCAGAGCACTATATGGCAGAGCTATGGGGAAATATGAACGGTGCAGAGCACTATATGGCAGAGCTATTGGGCAATATGAACAGTGCAGAGCACTATATGGCAGAGCTATGGGGAAATATGAACGGTGCAGAGCACTATATGGCACAGCTATGGGGAAATATGAACGGTGCAGAGCACTATATGGCAGAGCTATGGGGAAATATGAACGGTGCAGAGCACTATATGGCACAGCTATGGGGAAATATGAACGGTGCAGAGCAATATATGGCAGAGCTATGGGTAAATATGAACGGTGCAGAGCGCTATATGGCAGAGCTATGGGGAAATATGAATGGTGCAGAGCACTATATGGCAGAGCTATGGGGCAATATGAACGGTGCAGAGCACTATATGGGGTACAGCTATGGGGAAATATGAATGGTGCAGAGCACTATATGGCAGAGCTATGGGTAAATATGAATGGTGCAGAGCACTATATGGCAGAGCTATGGGTAAATATGAACGGTGCAGAGCACTATATGGCAGAGCTATGGGGAAATATGAACGGTGCAGAGCACTATATGGCAGAGCTATGGGGAAATATGAACGGTGAAGAGCACTATATGGCACAGCCATGGGGCAATAATGAACATGCAGAGCACTATATGGCACAGCTATTGGGCAAGAATGATCTATTTTTATTTTTGAAATTCACCGGTAAATGCTGCATTTCCACCCTAGGCTTATACTCGAGTCAATACGTTTTCCCAGTTTTTTGTGGCAAAATTTTAGGGGGGTCGGCTTATACTCGGGTCGGCTTATACTCGAGTATATACGGGTAATAATAAAACGCCTTTAATGTAATATGAGAACTGTCTCGTAATTACTTCCTTCCCCCCCGGAAAACAGCGAGATAAAGCATTTGCCTTAAGGTTCTTGTCTTCCAGTCTATAAGTAGCAAAAAAGTTGAGTCTGGTTAAAAACAATGATCATCTTGACTGTCTAGGTGTCAGACATTTTGCAGATTCCAAATACAAAAGATTTTCATGATTGGTGATTACTAGGGTTGAGCAAAACGGGTCGAAAATTTTCAAAAGTCGCCGACTTTTGGCAAGGTCGGGTTTCATGAAACCCGACCCGACCCCTGTGTGGGGTCGGCCATGAAGTCGGCGATCTTTTGAATCTAGAATCGGAATTCCGATACAGATTCCCGATATGTTTATATCGGGAATTGGTATTGGAATTCAGATTTAAGTGTAAAATAAAAAATTAAAATAAAAAAATATCGCAATACTTACCCTCTGACGCGCCCTGGTACTAACCGGGAACCTTCCTTCCTTAGAATCAGCCTTCCAGGACCTTGCGGTGACGTCGCGGTGACGTCGCGGCTTGTGATTGGCCGCGCGGCCGCCCATGTGACTGCTCGCGCGACCAATCACAAGCCGCAATGTCACCGCGACGTCACCGAAGGTCCTGGAAGGGCTGATTCTTAGGAAGGAAGGCTGCCGGAAAGAAGCAGGGCGCGTCCGAGGGTGAGTATATACCTAATAGGAATATACCTAATAGGAATATACTCACCCTCGGACGCGCCCTGCTTCTTTCCGGCAGCCTTCCTTCCTAAGAATCAGCCCTTCCAGGACCTTCGGTGACGTCGCGGTGACGTCGCGGCTTGTGATTGGTCGCGCGAGCGGTCACATGGGCGGGCGCGCTGCCAATCACAAGCCGCGACGTCACCGCGACGTCACCGCAAGGTCCTGGAAGGCTGATTCTAAGGAAGGAAGGTTCCCGGTTAGTACCAGGGCGCGTCAGAGAGTAAGTATTGCAATATTTTTTATTTTAATTCTTTATTTTACACTAAAATATGGATCGCAGGGCCTGAAGGAGAGTTTCCGCTCCTTCAGACCCTGGGAACCATGGAAACCCAATGCACTGCATTGGGTTTCGAGTTTCGGCCGACCCCGACCCCGACTTTTTTATAGGATCGGCCGATTTCACTCGACCCGACTTTTGAAAAAGTCGAGTTTCGTGAAACCCGACCCGATCCTATAAAAGTAAAGGTCACTCAACCCTAGTGATTACCATGACTGGATGAATTGCCCCTTCCAAAAAATGATGCAGCTTTTCAAAGGCCCACTTTATTGCCAAGAGGTCCCTTTTACCATTGTCATAGTGTATCTAGATGGATGACAATTTCTTGGAGAAGTATGCACACAGACGTCGTATACTTGGAGATGAACCCTGGGAAAATTCAGCCCCAACCCCCACCTCTGAGGCATCAACAATGGATGGCTGAGTGATGTAAGCCTGTGTTAGAAATCAGCGCAGAAGCAAAATATCTTTTAACCCTGCTGTTCTGTTGGTCAAAAATGACCGACTTTGAACTTCAATATTCTTTAAAATATTCAAGATGCGGCTCTGAAACCCGTGGCCGACCGACCCATCCTCATTTAAGTCAATCAACCACAAGTTTCAGAACCGCATCTTGAACACCCCAAAAAATACCAAAGTTCAAAATAGGTCTCCCCAGACCGAACAGAACAGCAGGGTTAAAAGTAGCAAAAAGCCTCACTGGCTGGACTGAACCATTTAGAAAAGTTTGTCCCTTTCCTGGTCATATCCGTCAGTGGTTTGGCCACTACCTAAAAGTTCTTGGTGAACTTATGATAATAATTGACAAACCTTTGGAAAACTTTTAAGTCTACAGGATGATTCTTTTCCAGTACCGCCCGGACTTTCACCAGATCCATGAGAAAACTGGTGGACAATAAGAAATATCCCAGAAAAGGGATCTGATGAACCAAAATCATAAATTTCTTTGGGCCGACGAATAAATCAATATGTACGGTATTCCTGATAGTCAATTACTGCCAGATAACAAAAAATGTAATTTACAAAGTGTTGAAAAATGGTGGGAGCATTATTCAACCCAAATAGCAAAACAAGGTTTTTAGAGTGTCCCTCTGGTGTATTAAAAGCAGTCTTCCATTCATCCCCTTCCTTTATACATATGAAATTATATTCCCCCTAAGGTCCGGTTTAGAAAACCACTTAGCTCTGACGATTTAGTTAAAGAGGTCAAGAATGAGAGGGATAAGGATCCTGAACCGTGATCCAATTTAGTTCACGGAAATCTAGGCAGTAGTGTAACACCATCCCCCCGTCCCATCTTTTTTCTTAACGAAGAAAAATCCTGTTGCACCAGGAAACGAGAAAGGTCTGATATGACCATTAGCCAGAATTTCTGAGATATAGTCCTTCATGTCCTGCCTCTCTGGGCTGAAATATTATACAGCCTGCTCTTGGCAATTTGGCCCAGAATTTAAATTAATGGTTCAATCATAAAGATGATGATGAGGAAGTTCCTGACACCCCTGCTCCGAGAAAACATCCTCAAAAACAGACAGATATTCCATCAGGGACTAGGTATCAAGCAGAGTCTATGACAATACTTGCTCTTCCTTACTACCTCCCAAGTCTGCCAGCCCACCTTGGGATTGGGCAACATCAGCCAAGGTATGCCAAGAACCACGAGATAAGGTCAGCCCTCTAGCACATAACAATACATTGATACCAAGTGTATTGCACCCCTGTATCCCTCAAATGACCTGAGTAAAATACTCCTTACGCAAGGGTGCAGAATCAATAATGATTATAGGTATAGGTCTAGACAATTTGTGAGGATTGAGACCTTGGTTCTGGACAAACCAGATGTCAATCAGATTAAACCCCACCCACTGTCCAAAAAAGGCTGAAATAACCACATTACATTCACCAAAATGGATTGGCTGATGAAAAGAATTGTGACTTATCCACAAAAAAATGTGTTCCACCATGTTGCTAACTTCCCCGCAACCCGGGCTCATTAGTTTTCTGGCAGCAGTTTGTGGTTACTTATAGATGGACAAGTACCAACAAAATTACCATTCTTACCACAGAAAAAAACACTCCCTTTTTGCGTCAAATGGCATAAAGAGTCCCCCCAACTGCATAGGTTCTTTTGTATACTCAGCACTAGGTTCCATTGACCCCTAACCCCCAAAAAATTGAGGTTTCTCTTTATGTCTCTGACGTAGCCCACTCTGAAAGAGACAGAACCTCCAGGGAAACCGGGATCTCATACAGGGCAAAGACACCTTTAATCCTCTCTGAAAGCCCCTGACAGAACTGACTATGTACAGCGGGGTCATTTCATCTAATATCTGTAGACGACCTATGGAACTGGGACCAATACTCTTCTGCTGGCCGGTCTCCCTGTAGCAGCTGATATAGACTTGTCCCAGCCAGAGAAACATGGTCCGGGTCATTATAGATAAGACCCAGAGCCAGAAAATAAATTTTGCAGGTCTCCCTGAAAACCACAAACTTATTCCTACCCCCAGATAACCTATCTGGCAAAGCGATCTTGGGCTCCACCAGGGGTGGAGAGAGCTGCGGGTCCTAAGCCTGGAGTCAATGGGAGTCGCAAAGAGCAGTGGGTCCTAAGCCTGGAGTCAATAGCTGCTGTAAAGCCATGGAGCACAAGTCTGCCACCTCCAGACCTGCCTGAGATGCTACAGGATCCATAATGGATCCAAAATGGTTGGGCCAGTGATAATGTCACATAGTGTCAAGAGACTGTGGGCACCTACCTGATCCCACAAACTAAGGGCGCCCCAGTCTATCCCAGTCCCCCAGATTATCCCAGATGGTGGAAACATCGGGGTCTCGTACACCTAACTATGCTCCTAACTTAATACTTATCTGATCCCTCCCTCATCCTCATAGGTGAGGGGCCAAAGTGCATAGGAAAACGCTAACCAGACAGGGGTAAACAAACAGGGATAAAAAAAAACTACAATCATACAAATACACTCAGAAAACAACAGAGTGGGAAGCATTGGAGTTATAGGAAGGGGAAACCAAATGTGAGAGGATAAGTATAAGCACGCAAACTCCGAACTTTTTCCTTCAGCACCAAACCAGGAAGTAGAACTACCACTGGCAACTCCCAAGTGCCAGTGGCAAGCACATATAACAAAGGGGAGTAGCCAACATTGAACAGCTGAGACAATTCAGAATGGAGAGCTCCGGGAGATCAACTGAACAGATTAAACCTTGCCATGACAGAGCTTGCCACAGCTGAACTAGCTGCACATGCGATATGTCCACCATTGCACCCAAGTTAGAAAGCCCTAGATGAGTGAATCTCCTGGAACTAATTTCTGGCAAATTTACTCAATTCAGCTGGCAGATTCTCTTCTCTTACCATCTAAATAAAATCAGCCCAAACAAAGTTCTCGGATTGGCATGAAAGGACATTTATTATGCTCTCAGCTCTCCCCAGACCCAAATCATAATAAATAGAAGGGAGGAAAAGGATTGGGAAAAAAACAGGTCTGGAGGACTGAGGAGCTGCTTTAGAGGGCAGTTTAAGTAAAGGTGAGGGCTCAAGACAGTAATGTATTTTATAACTTTAACCCTTTTTTGGCCTGCCAGGCACAATTTTACTGATTTTTTTTTACAAATCCTAAAAAAGAAATTCAGATTTGCCAAAATCCCAAAATTTGGGAGGAAATTACATAGTAACATAGTAACATAGTTAGTAAGGCCGAAAAAAGACATTTGTCCATCCAGTTCAGCCTATATTCCATCATAATAAATCCCCAGATCTACGTCCTTCTACAGAACCTAATAATTGTATGATACAATATTGTTCTGCTCCAGGAAGACATCCAGGCCTCTCTTGAACCCCTCGACTGAGTTCGCCATCACCACCTCCTCAGGCAAGCAATTCCAGATTCTCACTGCCCTAACAGTAAAGAATCCTCTTCTATGTTGGTGGAAAAACCTTCTCTCCTCCAGACGCAAAGAATGCCCCCTTGTGCCCTTCACCTTCCTTGGTATAAACAGATCCTCAGCGAGATATTTGTATTGTCCCCTTATATACTTATACATGGTTATTAGATCGCCCCTCAGTCGTCTTTTTTCTAGACTAAATAATCCTAATTTCGCTAATCTATCTGGGTATTGTAGTTCTCCCATCCCCTTTATTAATTTTGTTGCCCTCCTTTGTACTCTCTCTAGTTCCATTATATCCTTCCTGAGCACCGGTGCCCAAAACTGGACACAGTACTCCATGTGCGGTCTAACTAGGGATTTGTACAGAGGCAGTATAATGCTCTCATCATGTGTATCCAGACCTCTTTTAATGCACCCCATGATCCTGTTTGCCTTGGCAGCTGCTGCCTGGCACTGGCTGCTCCAGGTAAGTTTATCATTAACTAGGATCCCCAAGTCCTTCTCCCTGTCAGATTTACCCAGTGGTTTCCCATTCAGTGTGTAATGGTGACATTGATTCCTTCTTCCCATGTGTATAACCTTACATTTATCATTGTTAAACCTCATCTGCCACCTTTCAGCCCAAGTTTCCAACTTATCCAGATCCATCTGTAGCAGAATACTATCTTCTCTTGTATTAACTGCTTTACATTCATACAATTCATAACAAAATCGATTTATTCGCTCATTTCTATGCGCAAATTTTTGCCGTAGATGGAGGATGGACTGACCGTCCCAATTATTTGCTCTGGTTGTCCCATTGAATGGTTTGGCTCTAACTGGGAAAGATAATGTCAAGTGATTAGATAGAACAGATGCAACATTCACGAGTAGATTTATGTATCTTTGTGTTGCGCTTCTGCAGGTTTTTTTTTTCTGCAGCCAGAACCTGCGTTCTTGGCAGTGAAAATGATTCAAAATGTACGTTTTTGGGTGTTTTTACTGTTTGTTTGTTTTGTTTTTTTGGTGCGGATTACAAGTGCTCTTTGCCTTCAGTACATAATTAATAAGGTTAGTTCTACTCACCAAGAATGCTTCAAAAAAATGCTATAAAAAAGTACGTTGTGTTTTTTGCAGCTTTTTTCACTTTCTCGCTGCTTTTCAGTGGGTGAAAAAATGCTGCAAAAACGCTGAAAGAATTGACATGCTGCAGGTTTTGAAAAAGCAATTCTCTAATTTGGTCAGGAAAAAAAAACAAGCGTGTGCATGAGATTTCTGAAATCTCGCACCTGTTGCTAGAGCTGTAACCCGAAGATTTAAATTTGCATATAGAAAATGCAGCAAAAAATGCAACGTGTGACCAGAGCCTAGTGGGTCATGTAATGGGAAATGTTGCGCTCTATGAAACTTTTTGTTTATTCTTCACTCAAAATCAAAGCTTTATAGTGTCCAAGTTGCTTTGAAAAGAAATTGACTTTGATTCCTGCGGCACAACTATTCAGAGATGCCTTGCACAGGCCTTAGAATACAAGGATAGAGTCAGACCTGAGCCCACAGTTTGTTTAGTTATTTTGCTCCTATTCTCATAACTTCTGCCTCTCCTGTTCTTTCTATTTAGAGATATTTTAGTTACTTTAGGTGCAACAGTGCCACCCGGTGGTGAAATACAATTATATACATTTTGTTAAGATTCAGTTTTCAGAACTGTAAAACAAATGCAAAACAATTGAAAAAAAAAAAAGAAAAAGTAATTGTAATGTTCTAATCATAACAAAATTATAATTAGAGATGAGAAATTATAAAGAATCACTAACCCTTTCAAGACCTGGCGATTTCTTCATTTGTGCTTTGTTTTGTTTAATACTCCTTATGTTCTAAGAGTCCTAACTTTTAATTATTTTTCAGTATTCATCATACAAGGGCTTGTTTTTTTATGGTAGGGTTTGTAGTTTTGAATGATACCATTTATTTTACCATATACTCTACTGAAAAATGGTTAAAAAAAAACTTTTCAACCTTTTCCCACACATATCATGCTTCAAACAGGAAGATACCAAATGTAAATTTTTGGTGAATCAACAACAAGTGGAACACAATTGTGAAGTTGAGCGAAATTTATTGGTTGTTTTACATTTTTGTGGAAATTCAAAAACTGTAAAGTGGGGCGTGCAATATTATTCGGCCCCTTTAACTTAATACTTTGTTTAGCCACCTTTTGCTGTGATTACAAGTCTCTTGGGGTATGTCTCTATCAGTTTTGTACATCAAGAGACTGAAATTCTTGCCCATTCTTCCTTGGCAAACAGCTCGAGCTCAGTGAGGTTTGATGGAGATCGTTTGTGAACAGCAGATTTCAGCTCTTTCCACAGATTCTCGATTGGATTGAGGTCTGGACTTTGACTTGGCCATTCTAATACCTGGATACGTTTATTTGTGAACCATTCCATTGTAGATTTATGGGGTGCATTATATTATAGATGACTATGGGTTGTGTATTATACTACATGGATGACTATGGGCAGGACATTATACTGTATGGAGGTGCATTATACTATACGGACGACTATTGGCTGTGCATTATACCAATATGGATGACTGAGGCCTGTGCATTACACTACTTGGATGCCTATGTGATGTGCACTATACTATACTATCTATTGAACCCATTCTACACCCCCGGGTGGCGAGCATTTTTATTGGTACATTTATACATTGTCCTCAATAAAGTGACTCTGGAGATCGCGGTATGCGCATGCGCTGACTCCAGCACCATTTTATTGAAGCAATGTACTACAATGTCAACATAGCAGTATGCACATGCCAGCCATAGGGATAATTGCGATGGCCGGCGCCTGTGCACTGCTATGACGTTGTAGTAGAATTCTTTAATAAAACGGGGCCGAAAATTCTGTGTAAAGCCCTCTTTTCTTTTTTTAAGTCTGTGGTATGTACTTACATTGGGTTGTTGGTGTGGGAGTTTGTGGGTGCGGTGATATAGTTCAATAAAATGGAGTCAGCGCATGCGCATACCGTGCCTATGCACTGCTATATTGACGCTATAGTACATTAGTTCAATGACATGGAGTCAGTGCATGCGCATACCGTGTCTATGCACTCCTATATTGACATTATAGTACATTAGTTCAATAAAATGGAGTGAGCGCGTGCGCATACTGTGCCTATGCACTCCTATATTGACACTATAGTACATTAGTTCATCAAAATGGCGCCGAGTCAGCGCATGTGCATACCCCTATCTCCAGCACCATTATATTGAAGTAATGTACTACAACATCAATACAGCAGTGCGCACAGGCCGGCCATAGGCATAATGGCGATTGCCGACTCATGCGCACTGCTATGTTGACGTTGTAGTAAAACTCTTCAATTAAATGGCGCTAGAGTCGGCGCGTGCACATACCGCCCTTTCCATCGGCATTTTTGTGAAGACACTTTGCGAACTGGCATATACAGTGTCTTCAGTAAATTGACGCCGAAGATCGCGGTATGCCCACGCGCTGACTCCAGTGCCATTTTATTGAAGTAATATACTACAACATCAACACAGCAGTGCGCACACACCAGCTATAAGAATAATGGCGACGGCAGGCACAAGCGCACTGCTTTGTTGACATTGTACTATACTTCTTTAACAAAATGGCGCCAGATTCAAAGTGTGCACGTCCCACGATATCCGGTGCCATTTTGTTGAAGACACTGTGTGAATTCACGCACACAGTGTGTTCAATAAAAAGGGTCCGTAGTGCGGTATGCACATCCCGGCTTTGGACAGAAGGACACATCGAGCATTATTTATAAGATGGACGACTATGGGCTGTGCGTTATACTATATGAATAACTATGGAGGGTGCATTATATTATATGGAGGACTATGAGCTGTGCATTATACTACGTTTGACTATGAGCTGTGCATTATACTATGTTTGACTATGGGCCGTGCATTATACTGTATGGAGGACTATGGGCTGTGTATTATATTATATTACACCACAAAGTTTTAAATATTACCTCAGGTCAGTGACCATTAAAGTTTTGAGAGCCTAAGCAGTGGAAAAGCCATAGCCCCACACTGGTTCTTACCCACATTCATGTCCATGAGCGTAGACACATGCCCCATTTGGAGAGAGGTCAACAAGGCCTCTGATGAAAGGAACACCATTCCTACTGTAAAGCACGGAGGTGGATCATTGATGTTTTGGGGATGTGTGAGCTACAAAGGCACAGAAAACTTGGTCAAAGTTGAAGGAAAGATGAATGCAACACATTATCAGCAAATACTGGAGGCAAATTTGCACTCATCAGCCCGGAAGCTGTGCATGGGACGAGCTTGGATGTTCCAACATGACAACGATCCAAAACACAAGGCCAAGTTGACCTGTCATTGGCTACAGCAGAACAAAGTGAAGGTTCTATAGTGGCCATCTCAGTCTCCTGACCTCAATATCATCGAGCCACTCTGGGGAGATCTCAAGTGCACAGTTCATGCTAGACAGCTCAGGAATTTATAGGAACTGGAGGCTTTCTGCCAAGAAGAGTGGGCAGCTTTACCTTCTGAGAAAATAACGAACCTTATCCACAACTACCACAAAAGACTTCAAGCTGCCATTGATGTTAGAGGGGGCAATACACAGTATTAAGAAATGGGGTATGTGAACTTTAGATCAGGGTCATTTGGATGTTTTGGGTTGTCATTATGATTCAAAAAGAGAAAACACAGTAGTTTGACAATAAATGGCTTCACCCAACAACTAACCATGAGTGGAGAAAAAGTTCTAGTGCTGTCATTCATATTCTCTGAAAAAGGCCAAAAAATCAAAAATTCTACCGGGGTATGTAAACTTTTGAGCACAACTGTATCTATCTATCTATCTATCTATCTATCTATCTATCTATCTATCTATCTATCTATCTATCTATTTATCTATCATCTATCTATCATCTATCTATTATCTATCTATCTATTATCTATCTATCTAATATTTATCTATCTATCTTTCCATCTTTCTTTCTATGATATGTTCTGTAATCTGTTCTGAGTCCGACACATGTTCATGGATTTAAATTTATGCAAATATATTCTTTATGTAAACATTTATGCAAAACAAGCTATTGAAGTGAACCACGGAAATGAATAAAGCCATTTTTTGTGCTGTCAGTGTGCAGAGTCGCTGGAGCCGGTCCGCCCTGATGAGAGCTGCACATCTGTTTGTGGGTGGTTTGTCTTGGCTCTGCGCTTCCAGCCCATGCTGTGTTACTAAAGCTCAGCAATAAACTAGACACAAGCATGAAAGAATCTGTGTGTAAGTGAACGGAAACTAAAATCGATATCCCGGGTCCTGTGTCTGCGCTCTCTTAATGAGACTCTCTGTACTTTCTTAGCGGTCTTGGGAAATATTTAGAAGTTTTCCTTCACCAGTCACTGAGGAGAATTTGCATAGTAGTGAACTGTTCGCAAGAGGTGAATGTGAGACTGCAAATTCCATGTTCTTAAAGGAACTGTAAATGGTCGGAGCCGCCATCGGAGGCGCTATAGTATATGCTACTTTAATGGGTCTGGTCACATATAGCGCCTGCCTGTAGGCTCATTGTATGGAAGCTAACGCAGGGGGAAAAAATCTGGCTGTCATAAGTCGCCACTAGGGGGAGCTCCAAACCTAAGAGTTTACATTTCCGCATTCTGGACCATTTAAAGCATTGAGAGTAGATTAAAGGGAACCTGACAGCTGACACATGCTGCTCGATCCCCCGGCATGTACTGTATCAGACCCTAGATGTATGACTTTAGCCATGTATGCGGGGTTTCAGGGAAACACATTCATTAAAAAGCCACCAAGGACCGAATCACATAAGAGACTGGTTGGCCAGTCAGGTCCCTTGCAACTTCTCTCCCTATAGATGCATGCAGGGAGAGAACGATCAGTCCATTTTCGGAACTATATTTTTAAAATAATTGGAAACCCATGTATCATTTCCTTTACACTTCACTAATACTTGCTGCTCTGTGTTGGTGTATCACATAAAATCACTATGAAATACATTTAAGTTTGTGGATGTAACTTGAAAAAATGTGGAAGAGTTCATGGGGTAGGAAAACTTTTTCAAAGTACTGAATATCTAGTTTTTAGTTATCTCTGAGCTGGTGGGTAAAGACTAGCTATTATGATGTCTTCTTTACACAACACATAAAGTCATGAGGAATGCCTTCTTTTTTGGGGTAGTAAATGTTCATAAACAGCATTAGCATTGAGGATATCAAACAGTGCAGAGCAGTGTAGCTGTGAATCCACCACGGTGGAAAACCAGAAGCATGATGTATGTCTGCGCCTATCTCTTTCATTCTGATCCTCCTCGGTGCATAGATCATCATTGCTTTTAAAATCAAATTAGGAGTTCAAACAGCAGAGGAGACAAGAAGAAACTGCTCATAAGTCGAGAAAGTTCTATAGTTCTCTGATAGGATATATTACAAAGCTTTTTATATTTGTATGTATTAATGATTTATACAAAGTTTTTTGAAATAACATTGACCTTTTAAGATTAGGGAAAGTTTGAAAATAATAGTGGTGGTGCAAAGTATTTGTGCCTGTAGTGCATACGGCTTGGTGGAGCTGATTTGGTGATCACGTGACATTTTTTTGTATTCACTATAATTGTCTGATGATTAAACAGTTAATGACCATTTATTGTAATTAAAGACAATTAAAGACTATGTTCAGAACGTTCTCAAAAGGGAGCCTGTCACATAAAAGATCTGATCTGCAGGCAGCATGCTATGAAGCAGGAGGAGATGAGCACATCAGGACATAGTTGTGTAAAGATTTTTAGTATATCTGTAGTTTCTGGGATTAGGAGTCCAGTGGGCGGGTCTTCTCAGTGATTGACATTAAAGGGGTTGTCTGGCCATAGGCTACAATTCTGCAGGCACTCTATGTGACTGCAGGCTGGTGATTCTCCAGTGACGGTGCCAGGAGCAGCAGACAGGTGACTGCAAGTATATGATTTGCATATATGCGGTGATGTGCCAACTAGATGGGCGCTGCCTTGCTCAATGCAATTGTATTAAGTGAAGCCGGATATGTATAGTTTGAATGTGGCCTGAAGGATGCACATCACATACTTTCAGTCACATGACTGCCTACTCCCGAAGAGTCCTCACAGTGCACAGTGCTCGTGATGTGAGGATTCACAAGTCTGCAGTCACATAGAATCACTGTAGACTTGTTGTCATGACTCTGTTGTCAGGTATCCTGGGACCAGGGGCTCCATCCCTGTTCCTAACCCTAGGGGTGGCCTAACTCGCCCTGTTTCCCAGAATACTGTACTTCTGATGGTGAAGATGCTGGAGCTACGTACCTTGCTTTAGCTCCTGAATCCAACCTCAGTCTGTAACCTTCCCCCACCCAGGGAAGAGTGGAGTAGTAGTGTGCCATAATACACCAACCAGACTAACAAGGTAATACAAACAGGGATAAAGGAAAATGCCTATCATATAAATCACACAAACAACAGAGATAAACACCGGGGAGAGGAGGATGGGGAAAAACATAAAGTAGAAGTAGGGGATTAGCATACATCCAAAACCTTGCAACAGTCTCAGATAACTCCACCAAATGCCTCCTCCCAAACAACAACCACCAAACACCAACTCCTAACCATGCAACATAAGCTACCTCTGGCAAAAAGTGCTAGCTAGGACCCAGATAATAAAGAAGATGGGAATGGCTAACAGTGAACAGTGAACAGCTGAGAGCCTTAATGCAGGAAAGCTTTCAGGAGCTTTCAACTGAGCAGATTAACCCCTGCAGGAGTAGGAGAAATCAGACTCTGCGGTCATCTGGCTCCTTTCTGTCATGTTAAACCTGTGACATTTGTAGCCTGAGACCGGAAAACCCCTGTCATCTGCCTTCTGTATTCGTATGTCAGTTATTTTAATGGCAAATCTGCCAAGTTATGGATTGATATTATTCTCATATCATTGCCTAACTTTACAGATATGTCAGCGGGATGGCCACACTTTCATGTGTAACCCAACTTCCCCATAAACATATCTGACCAAGAAGCGGCTTGGTGTAATTGTTCCTAAGTGGACATAAGCAGGAAACTTAAAGGGGTGTTATGGTTTCACAGAATACAAGTTATTCTTTCTGCATGAAGAATGTGTCCAATATACCTTCAGTATCTCTGATTGTTGTCATTCGATAGGAACTTTCGTTGCTCCCTTCCAGTGAATATAAATCTGTCCTGGTCATATGACAAACATATGTGCGCAGCTCATTACAGGGCAAAGCTCTGCTAGGTCGAGTACAAAGAGTACATGGTTGCGCAATTTCGGTTGCAAAATCTGTGATAACATGATAAAGTGCAGGAGTAGCTGAGCAGAGTGATAATTAGATGTATTGAAATTAGTCAGTGTAACATGTGTATTTAAAAAGAATCTGTCACCAAGTTGTTGCTATGTAATCCAAGAGTAGCATAGTGTGGGGAAGAGAGCCTGATTCCAGTGATGCGTCACTTTACACAACTGTGTTTTGCTGTTTCAATAAAATCAATGTTTTATCAGCAGGATATTATCACTACAGGACTAGGTGTCTTGTGCCTTCTAGTCGGTATAACCTCACCTCCACCACTGATTGGCAACTTCCTGTGTACACTGTCAGAAATCTACCAATCAGAGGTGGGGGCGGGGTTACACAGTTTAGCTAGACTGGCATGCACGTGAGACCTAGTCAGGCAGTGATCATTTCCTGCTGATAAAACACCGATTGTATTGAAACTACAACACACAGCCTAGTATGTAACACATCAAAGGAATAAGGCTATCTGCTCCTACATTATGCTGCTCTCTGATTTAATAGATTCCCTTATTGTATACTTAGAAGTCTAGTAGGTGTTCCTACTCATTGATTAACTGTAGAGTTCACATATCCCTGATTTGGGACATCATTGTTGCAGCGGATCAATAAAGGGCAGGGAAATAACAAGACACGAGTGGCAGAGGATCGGTCAGGTGAGTACCGTTTCTTTTATTTTTTTTAACTCATCTTGAGCTTTTCAAAAATAAATTTGATTTCCTTGCATTTGTTTTGATATCTTAAATGTCTCCTAAGATGTCCAGATACACGAGAAACGCATTTCGCCGGTCTGTATAATTACTGTCGGCAATAAAGTATTCTATTGTCAGAAATGCGTTGGAACTGATGAAAATTGTCCGCCTCACCTTCTATCACATATTCGCTTTCCTTTTAAATTTCCGCAGAAGGAAGTTCTTTGTCTTGCAATGTTCGCTTGTATTCCCACTTGTTCGATTCAAATCCATGCTTGAACCAGATATCAATCACGGGAGTGTGCACTTTGATTGAAAACAGGCTCCTTTTCCACGCACTTAAGGGAAGCGGCGCTCTCAAAGGGTTAATCAGCAGCCGTTAAAAATCCTGCCAAAAGCGCAAATATTATCCACAGCGGAAGCAGGAGGTCCAGATGTTTTTAGACTCTGAATGTTTCTGACAGTCCAAAAATAAGAGCTGCAATATGCATGTGTGAACTCTAAATGCAGTAAATATAAATATATATATATATATATATATATATATACAGTTAAGTCCATATATATTTGGACAGAGACAACATTTTTCTACTTTTGGTTATAGACATTACCACAATGAATTTTAAACAAAACAATTCAGATGCAGTTGAAGTTCAGACTTTCAGCTTTCATTTGAGGGTATCCACATTAAAATTGGATGAAGGGTTTAGGAGTTTCAGCTCCTTAACATGCGCCACCCTGTTTTTAAAGGGACCAAAAATAATTGGACAGATTAAATAATTTTAAATAAAATGTTAATTTCTAGTACTTGGTTGAAAACCCTTTGTTGGCAATGACTGCCTGAAGTCTTGAACTTATGGCCATCACCAGACGCTGTGTTTCCTCCTTTTTGATGCTCTGCCAGGCCTTCACTGCGGTGGCTTTCAGTTGCTGTTTGTTTGTTGGCCTTTCTGTCTGAAGTTTAGTCTTTAACAAGTGAAATGCTGCTCAATTGGGTTGAGATCAGGTGACTGACTTGGCCATTCAAGAATATTCCACTTCTTTGCTGTAATAAACTCCTGAGTTTCTTTGGCTTTATGTTTGGGGTCATTGTCCATCTGTAGTATGAAACGACGACCAATCAGTTTGGCAGAATCTGAGCACACAGTATGTCTCTGAATACCTCAGAATTCATTCGGCTGCTTCTGTCCTGTGTCACATCATCAATAAACACTAGTGACCCAGTGCCACTGGCAGCCATGCATGCCCAAGCCATCACACTGCCTCCGCCGGGTTTTACAGATGATGTGGTATGCTTTGGATCATGAGCTGTACCACGCCTTCGCCATACTTCTCTCTTTCCATCATTCTGGTAGAGGTTGATCTTGGTTTCATCTGTCCAAAGAATGTTCTTCCAGAACTGTGCTGGCTTTTTTAGATGTTTTTAGCCTTTTTATTCTTGATGCTTATGAGTGGCTGCACCGTGCAGTGAACCCTCTGTATTTACTTTTATGCAGTCTTCTCTTTATGGTAGATTTGGATATTGACACCCCGACCTCCTGGAGAGTGTTGTTCACTTGGTTGGCTGTTGTGAAGGGGTTTCTCTTCACCATGGAGATTATTCTGCGATCATCCACCACTGTTGTCTTCCGTGGGTGCCCAGGTCTTTTTCCATTGATGAGACCAGTGCTTTCTTTCTCAGGATGGACCAAACTGTAGATTTTGCCCCTCCTAATATTGTAGCAATTTCTCGGATGGGTTTTTTCTGTTTTCGCAGCTTAAGTATGGCTTGATTCACCTGCATGGAGAGCTCCTTTGACCGCATGTTTACTTCACAGCAAAACCTTCCAAATCCAAGCACCACACCTCAAATCAACTCCAGGCCTTTTATCTGCTTAATTGAGACTGACATAACGAAGGGATTGCCCACATCTGTCCATGAAATAGCCTTGGAGTCAATTGTCCAATTACTTTTGGTCCCTTTAAAAACAGGGTGGCGCATGTTAAGGAGCTGAAACTCCTAAACCCTTCATCCAATTTTAATGTGGATACCCTCAAATGAAAGCTGAAAGTCTGAACTTCAACTGCATCTGAATTGCTTTGTTTAAATTTCATTGCGGTAATGTCTATAACCAAAATTAGAAAAATGTTGTCTCTGTCCAAATATATATGGACTTAACTGTATATATATATACTGTATATATATGTATAATTTTACTGTTCCTTTTATTTAAATAGCAGTGCTTTCAACAAACTTTGCATAAATCCATAGTACAGGTGTGAGGAGACTATAACAAACCTTATGTAATACATCTTATAAAGGCAATCTGTTTCCTTCTCCACTTATGAGCCACTTATTCTTCTCTTGAATTCACCATCCAACTTAAAAGAACTTCTCAACGCAGTCTTGCTCAAGACAGGCAACAACTACTATTATGAGGAGTGGGGGGTTGAGTGAAGTAACAAAGAGAAGAAGAATTGTGCTAAGTTTTCAAACAAGTCTTTAACCTCCCCCTAGAGCTGGATTCCCATCTACACTGATCAGTACAGCTGTGTAATTCCACCATGCTGCTGCTTCTCTCTGTGTGCAAACTACTCAATGAAAAGCAGGAATCCCTCAGTTCTCTCTGGGCTGTATATGGCAGACATCATGATACAATATTTTGGATATGTTATTTCATACTGGAAACATGATTTATCCTCTTCAACCCATTCTCTACTTTTCATGTATTAGTAAGTCTGACATCATGTGCAGGTGTGGAGCAGGCTAAGGAGCTCAGTCCACTCCACATACAAAAGGTGTCGGCTGTATTATACAGCCGGCATCAGTTTCTAACAGCAGTGACCAGAGCTAGCTCTGATCTCTGTTGTTTTACACTTTAAAGGCTCACTCGAGTGATGATTTTTTCTTCCGAGAGTATTGGATAGATTATGGTAATAACATACTGATCAGAGTTTCAACTGAGTGTCAGTTTACTGTAATCCGATTCTCTCGCATGAGAAAAATCGTATCACAGGTGCGGTGAAGGTGGAAAATTTAATTTCTCCATTGTCTATGTCTGTGTAAATTGGAATTGCACTCGGATGACATCCGAGTGCAGTCCAGTATTTTAGAGGCACCCAATCTGTTCCAATTTACGGAGCCATTCACAGCAGGCTGCAATTTTGTTTCTCATGCCGAATCAGTATAAAAAAAAACACTGCAGATCTGCACTGCCCCATAGAATATCATTGGGCCGAGTGCTCTGCGATAAAACATCGGACTAAACAGGACACTAAAAACTAAAGTTAAAAAAAATAAATATAAAAAAATGCCAAAAAATATACTTGTACCCATTAACTTTTTACAGTCAGTTTAAAAAATGTAAAAAATGTAAAAAAAAACAAACGTCTGATATTACTGCGTCCACAAAAGTCTAATTTAAATAACTTGATCTGCAAAACATCTACAGTAAATGCCAGAATTGCTGTTTTTTGGTAGATGCCCCTCTCTTAAAAAAAAAAAAAAAGTAATAAAATAAAAAGCAATTAAGAGATTACACAGACCCCAATAAATCGCAACAGCTCACCACGGAAAAAAGCATGCTTTCAAACAACTCCATTGCCTCAAAAACAAAAATTTGAATCTCAGAAAATGGCAGCATAGACCAAAAATTGTTGTTGTTTTTTTTGTGTGTGTATTTTTTATAAAGCTCTGACTTTTTTTTTAGCCAATCAGAATAACAGAAGATAAAAACTAACTAAAGTTTGATATTGCCGAAATTATACTGGCCTGCAGAATCTTGATGACGGATCATTTAGTCTGCACAATAAACATTAAAAAAAAAAATCAAATGCCAAAAAAAAATGGTGGAATTACATTATTTTTTTCCATTATCTCACCCCCCCCTCCCCCCTTAAAAAAACAACGCATTTTTCTGCACATTATATAGTAAAATGCATGGCATAATTCAAAATTATGAAAAAAAATTTCAACAATTTGGCTCTTGGAAGAAGGGAAGGACAAAGACGAAAGCGCAAAAATGAAAAAATATTCGACCATGCAATTGTAACATTTTGATTTTTTTTTAACATTCTATACTTTTTTCTACTGATCTGAATTGGCACAAAAAAAAAAAATTTATTCCAAATTTACAGCACTAGAGCCCGACAATATGTACGCTATTTTTTATTCATTTTTTTTTTGTCTGTAGGGAAGATAACCTGATGTGTCAGGGAGGGATGAAATTGTAAGCTTACAGCTCTCCGGCAACCTATGTTTCTCAGAAATGGGATTTAATACAAGTGATTACATTTGGAAATGTTATTTATAAGACGCCATAAGTGCTGCAAATAGCCGGCTGGGCAACGCTGCTGTATATAATGGTAATTATGTTATAAAGTCAACAATTTAAAGCTTTACTGCAGGGTCCATCCCGCTTCATAATAAGCTCCAGTATAAATAACTAAGTTTTTACTCTCATCGGACATGGAGAACAATGACAGGTCGGAACTGCAGTCTTTATAGGAGCGTTTCCAATATAGAAGAGAAGTCAACACGACTTTAATGGGGAATGCCATGTTGAAAGAATAGGTTTTTCTCCTTTTTTTTTTTAAAGCCCTAGATTGAGACAGCCTTCACCCAAGTGTTGTTACAATTCTGTTGTCAAGTGTCTCGGGACCAGGGGCTCCTTCTCTGTCCCTAATGCTAGGGGTGTCAAAGTTTGCCCTGTTACCCGGATTACTTCTGATGGTGAAGACGCCGGGGCCACATATTTTGCCTTAGCTCCAGAAACCACCCTCAATCTGTACTCTGATCCCACCCAGAGAAGAGGAGAGTAGTAGTGTACCATAGTACACCAACCAGACTAACAAGGTAATACAAACAAAGGTAACAAAAAAAACAAACATACAAATATACACACAGAAATAACAGGGGTGCACCTTTTGAGTGGAAGGTTAAATCAAAGTAGGAAATGAAAGAGAAATATCACACTCAAAATCTAGCAACAATCGCAGATAAATCCACCAACCTCCTTCTCCAATAATAACCAACAACAACCTCCAGCGATTCAGCCTAAGCTAACTCTGACAATGGGTGATAGCCAGGGCCCAGATTATATAGGAGATGAGTGTGGCTAACAGCGCACAGCTGAGAGACTTAAGACAGGAAAGCTTCCAGGAGCTCTCAACTGAACAGATTAACCTCTGCATTGCCAAAAGAAATTTACACCATTTAATACGGAGGTGAAGTGCTTCTAACCAGAGCAGGAGTAGAGATCAGACGCTGCGGTCTTCTCGCTAGTCTTTGTCGCGGTAAGCCCGTGACAAGTATAGAAAAAAGGGCACAAGAATATTTTTCAATAGCAGAGATGCCCTCATTAAACCTTTTTCCATCCAGATTAAAAGGCTATAGCAAGTATTGGCCTTCCACGGTGGAAGCTAAAGAGAGCTTGTCTTTCACCTGGCTTCCAGTCCTGTGTCCCAATAGCCTCAGACTAGGTGTGTTTTCCCTATGGAGAAGAGAATAAAGTTGTGCTGGGCAGTGAGGAACACGATGGCTTACTCCAACTAGACGTCCAAGAGGGACATCTCATAAATTCATTATTCTGATGTTTTCTCCTATTTCATCAAATGAGACTTTTCAAAATATCACATGCTTTCTATGCAAACAGCGAAACTAGGTAAGAAAGAAAGAAAGAAAGAGAAAGAAAGAAAGAAAGAAAGAAAGAAAGAAAGAAAGATAGAAAGAAAGAAAGAAAGAAAGAAAGAAAGAAAGAAAGAAAGTGCAATAGGGCCTTAACTGGTAATAAAAAGGTGGTAAGGAAAGGGATCCCCACTCATCTTATATAGTTGCTACAAAGCAACATGTAACTGGTATGACATAGATATCAACTGCTCCAAGGACATCGGTCACTACAAGGACCAAACAATGTGAAATGGTAGGGAGGGAGATGTCGCTCCTGCACTGCTGCTGATGAATCCACACTGGTTTCCAACGGATAACATTTATTCATAAAACATGTTTACAGTGTAAAGCTTTTTATGCAGTGGCACTCTGGTTCCCTAATGAAGTACAAAATCTAGTTTTTTTTCCTGTTATGCAAAAATGTAAAGCTTATTGTAGGGGTTGTGCAACATTTTACTTAAAAAGGTGAAAATAAAGTACAAAGCAACCTCCAATTTCATTAAATTCATGTATTATTTTCATGAATTTTGCTCAAAATCTGGCAGCGCAAAAAAAGAAAGACAACAAAAAAAATGCAAGTCCATAATCTTTTCCCAGCTAATGACTAAGGCTAGAAACCGAAACGCACAGGACAGCTGTGTCTTTCTTTTGTACCATAACTAAGCCTGAATGCCGAAACGCATAGGACAGCTGTGTCTTCCCTTTGTACCATGACTAAGCCTGAATGCCAAAACGCATAGGACAGCTGTGTCTTCCCTTTGTACCATGGCTAAGGCTGAATGCCAAAACGCATAGGACAGCTGTGTCTTCCCTTTGTACCATGACTAAGGCTGAATGCCAAAACGCATAGGACAGCTGTGTCTTCCCTTTGTACCATGACTAAGTCTGAATGACGAAACGCACAGGACAGCTGTGTCTTCCCTTTGTACCATGACTAAGTCTGAATGATGAAACGCACAGGACAGCTGTGTCTTCCCTTTGTACCATGACTAAGGCTGAATGACGAAATGCACAGGACAGCTGTGTCTTCCCTTTGTACCATGACTAAGGCTGAATGCCGAAACGCATAGGACAGCTGTGTCTTCCCTTTGTACCATGACTAAGGCTGAATGCCGAAATGCACAGGACAGCTGTGTCTTTCTTTTGGACCATGACTAAGGCTGAATGCCAAAATGCGCAGGACAACTGTATCTTTCTTTTGAACCATGACTAAACCTAAACACCGATATACATAAGACCTCTGTGTCTTTCCTTTGTACCATGACTAAGGCTGAATGCCAAAACACATAGGGAAACTGTATCTTTCTTTTGTATCATGGCTAGGGCTAAACACCGAAACGCATAGGACAGCTGTATCTGTCTTTTGTACTATGACAAGGCTGAACGCCAAAACAAGTAGGACCACTGTGTCTTTCTCTTGCACCATGACTAAGGCTGAATGCCGAAACGCATAGGACAGATGTGCCTTTCTTTTGCGCCATGACTAAGGTTGACTTCTTAAAGGCATAGGACAGCTGTGTCTTTCTTTTTTACCATGACTGCGGCTGAACACCGAAAGCATAGGACAATTGTGTTTTTCTTTTGTATCATTCTTTTATATTATGACTAAGGTTAAATGTCAAAATGCGTAGGACAGCTGTGTTTTTTTCTGTGGACTGTGTGCACATGATAAATACTTATTGCACTTTAGCTTGAAACAAATTCTTTGTGTTTGGGGGCAGTTGTTTCAGTCTCTCACTTCAACACGAACCCTTTATAGATGAGAGAAGACAGAGCAAGCACAGAAAGGGGGATAAGTTGAGACAAACATGTTTCAGATAGAAGAAGAACAAGTTAGCAAAATTTCTTTTTATAGTAATTCCAGCTTATATTATACGATGTGAAGGATAAAATAAGTAGAGCATTTTGTAAATGTAATGTATTATGGAGGGTTCTAAAGTGTCCCCTTCATTTCCTCTCCCCTATTTACAAGGGGAGGACACTCAGAAGATTGACATTTTGGAACAATGGCTGGGCTTCACTGCTGGTCCAAGGTGTGCATTTTACAATTCTAAGCAACATAGGAGGAGCATAATCAGGGCCGGACTGGCTATCTGGCAATTCTGGCAAATGCCAGAAGGGCCTGTCTGGTCATGGGCTGCTTTGTCTGGTACATTGTTAACAGAATCAGTGTTCTCAAGACACCCTTACTGTTAAAGGAAATCTGTCACCCCATTTTTCGCCAATAAGCTGCGGCCACCGCCATCAGGGGCTTATCTACAGCATTCTGTAATGTTGTAGATAAGCCCCCAATGTAACCTCAAAGATAAGGAAAACGAGTTAGATTATACTCACCCAGGGGTGGTCCCAGTTCGGTTTGGGTCCAATGAGTGTCGTGATCTGGGTCCAGCGCCTCCCATCTTCATGCGATGACGTCCTCTTCTTTGCTTCCTGTCGCGGCTCCTGCGCAGGCATACTGAAGCATTACAGAACCATAAGGAGTTATGAAGATACTATACGCCCTAGCCATACATCATGCATATTTTTGAAACTTCCAGAACATGGTGAACGCTCGCCTGGATCTCGACCTGTACCAGCACCCAGTGATATGGGGATACATAGAACAGCCAATAGAAACCACATAGCAAAGTCCATTAAAGAGTTATGATTCATCTTAGGTTTTGGAGTTTTTAGCTGCCAGAGGCAAGGGGAAGGGATTTAGGTTCAGCCTGGAGGACAGGAGGGGAGTGACTCAAAGGGGTTGAATGCTCGTGTACTGCATGGCTCATTGATTTTTATCTGGGAAGGTCGCAACTACATATCATGTGGGGAGAAGTCAAGGAACAGAGAGGACCACAAGCCTTCCATGTGGCAGCCCCTCCCCAAAGGCCAGGCCTTTCATCTATGGGTAACTGACCCATAGATTCTGCTTATATCTTTTGACCTACCACTATCTGTATTTGCATATCAGACCATTGTATACGTGTAACCATCTTGAATATACTGCATTGTCTAGTTTGCCCTTAAGGCTATTAAATATAAAATTTAATTTTGAGCTGTTCTTTTATCTTGATTCATGAATCAACAAGTCCATTTCACGGTTTAACTTTATATGTTGCCAGGGCTCGTTTCTAGCCCAATATAATCCAGTTAACACACTGGGCTTATATCTAACGAGAAATTGGTGGCAGTCCTACCGGGCCTGTCAGTTTTGTGAGTGAGTGTGGTGCCACATCAGTGACTGCATGGGCCACATTCTCTCACTCACTCCCTGTGCCCCCTGGGCCCCTTGTGGATAGGGGGCCTCTGTGTAGAACTGTACGAGGCTGATCTTATGTGTCCCCAGGAAGTGCAGAACATCACGTCTGTGAAAGTGGGGAGACAGAATTACGTGATCCACCTTACGTAATAGTGACATTAGGTGGGTCGCGAGCTGCGGGTCATCCCATGTGGTGACAGTTGTGGGATCTTACTTGATCCCACCATTGCCACCACTTGTGAAGGATGACCCTGTAGAGATCTGGTGGCTACCCTTGTTTTGGCTTCCCTTCATTTTGTGCCTCTCGTTGGCCTCCCCTTGTTTTCATTGCTTCTTGATTTTTACTATCAACTTTGCATTTGTATTTTTATTGTATAGTTGTGTATTTCAATAAACTATTTATTGTTTGTATACATTCATTTGATTTCTGATTATTGTGAAGAAACACATATGATATTTTAGGATTGCACTGTGTGCTCTCATTTACTCTATATTGGAACAACTTTTTGGATTATAGCTTTCCCTCATACTACAGCAAATCCACACATAGAGACTTGGATTAGCAGAACATGGAGTCTCTACTACCACACTAATATACTGAAGCTTTTATTTCCTGCAAATTCTCATGCAATTAGTGAGAAAGTAAGACCTTGAAGGGATGATAATGGCTCATAGCAGGCTACAGACATCATATTGCAGACATGATCTACGAAACATATGTTATATCGCCACATGTATGATCTCAATATTGCATAATACCTTGACCCTGGATCTACAGTTTAATCTCTCACATATGCATAGTTATTTATCTGATGTCACTCAGAAGGGAACGGCAATGACTTCAAGTCAAACATCTTAAAAATCATATGTGCTTGAGATGGAAGGTAGAAAAAGAAGGTCAGTGTTACATGCAGAACTCCAAGAGAACTATTCCTGTCCCCCAAACAATTTGACCTATCCTGTGGTTTATCTTAATAATTTGTGGTTTTGGCTTGTCTGAACATTTTTTTGGTCCACTACCAAAGTAAACTGAAAACATCTGTTGAAGGACTTTTAAAATATTGAGCTGCACATACACATCTCTGGTTGTTTGCTTCTGAGGATGTGCAGATTTTAATTTGCATAGTTGCCTTTTTATTATCAGAAATACTACGAATTTATGTCGGAAACTACTAGACTTCCCATACAAGCAGTGCTTCCTATTTCCTTAACCACAAGCACAGTCTGCATTTTTCCAACCCTTTACATTTTTCACTCTTTGTTTCATTGCAGCCATTTCGTAAATTCAAAAAAGTTCATTTTTTTCTCATTAATGTACACTCTGCACCCCATCTTGACTGAAAATAGCCGAAATGTAGAAATTTTAGCATATTTATTAAAAAAGAAAAACGGAAATATCACATGGTCATAACTAGTAATCAGAGTCCAGCTGTGTTTAATTAAACTGATAGGACTTGATTTGGAAAGGCACACACCTGCCTATGTAAGACCTCACAGCTCACAGTGCATGTCAGACCAAATGAGGATCATGAGGTCAAAGGAACTGGCCAAGGAGGTGAGAGACAGAATTGTGGCAAGGCACAGATCTGGCCAAGGTTACAACAGAATTTCTGCAGTATTCAAGGTTCCTAAGAGCACAGTGGCCTCCATAATCCTTAAATGGAAGAAGTTTGGGACCACCAGAAGTCTTCCTAGACCTGGCCATCCAGCCAAACTCAGCAATCATGGGAGAAGAGCCTTGGTGAGAAACGTAAAGAAGAAGAACCTCAAGATCACTGTGGCTGAGCTCCAAAGATGCAGTAGGGAGAGGGAAGAAAGTTCCACAAAGTCAACTATCACTGCAGCCCTCCACCAGTTGGGCCTTTATGGCAGAGTGGCCCTGACGGAAGCCTCTCCTCAGTGCAAGACATATGAAGGCCCGCTGTCATGCCATTCTGTCTGTTTCTGGTTTTCGGCATGAGAGTGCATATGTTTGCTTTAACCCTTTACTCTTTTCCCCCTAATTTGAGCTGGAATACTGTTGGCTGTTACCTTAATGGAGCCTTCTCAGTTCCCTGCTCTGCTGCTGCAGTCGTACATGGGTGTTTATGTATTTGCCCTGCTGCATACCTTCATCATGTGCAGTCCCTGGTTGCTGCTGTGAAGCTGTCCGCGGGTTGTGAGGTCATTTGCAGCTGGTGCATGGCTTTCTACGTGGCTCAGTGCATGCAGTTTCAGTCAGGTGCCCTGAGCCTCAGATCCTACACTGTTGGTGCTGTAATGGTTTCTGTGTGTGCTTAGGGCGTGCGCGGCCACACCTCCCCTGCTTTTATCAGGGTTAGGGTGTGTACTTCAAATGCTGTCCCCAGCCAATTGCTGAGGGGCAGCTCATATATAAAGCTTCCCTGCCCTATGAGTGGGGGCTCAGCTACACTCACAAAGCTCCTGAACATTGCTATGTGTGTTTCTGTTCCTGCACCTCTCCTGTCTATGTTTTGCTACCAAAGTCCTTGCCTTGATTCCTATTTTGTCCTGTTCTGGCGCCTGTCCTGGAGGCGGTAAATCCAGGCCCAAATCCTTGATCCTGTACCTGCCCTGTACCTGAACCTGTCTGAACTGTGTCTGCTGTGATTATGTTCCTGGAATCCCTTTGCATCTGGAGCCTCACTCCCAGTGATTTTGAGTCTCTTGAAACAGGTGTTTCTGTTGAGCATCTACTACTCTGTGTTCTGACTACCATACGGTGTTAACCCCATTTGGCACATGTCCAGTACGGCGGTGTTTGCACCATCATGCTTGAGTTCCTTCCTAGGTCCGATGCCTGGAGCCCGACGACCACAGTCTGGAGCCTAGAGCCTGATGTCTCTGGTGGTGCTTGTAGGTCGTGTCGGATGTCCAGAACCGAACAACTCCTGTCTGATGTCTGCCGGTGACCCTGGGTCCAGATGTCCTGATGTCCTGCCTGTGTCTTGATGACCTCATGGACCCTGATGTCCTGATATCCTGTCTGTTCCCTGATGTCCTCCCTGTGTCTCATATCCTGATGTACCTGATTTCCTGTGCTGCCATGCCAGTGCCCCAGCCGATGACATGGGCTGCCACGCCAGTGTCCTAGATGTCTATCCGGTATTCCTGCGTCCTGATGCCCTGCCTGTGTCCTGATGTCCTGAGGTCTTTCCTGAGTCCAGATGTCCTGATGTCCTGTTTGTATCCTGATGTCTTGCCTGTACCCTGATGTCCTCATGTACCCTGATACCCTGCCTGGGTCCTGATGTCCCGCCTATCTGTGCCTCGGTGATCCGTTGGTGCCTTGGGGTCCACTTTGTGGTGCCATTCTGAGGTGTGGAATCGGGAGCCTGACATCGTCATGTTTTGTTTATGTACTGTGTGACTTTACTTTAGTAAACTTTACTTTTCTTACCTGAAGTATCGGTGTGATCAAGTCCTACGTGTCTCTTTCCTTGTCCACATGTTCAGCTACCACAGAACCCCAGTCGTTGCCCTCCCCTAGTTCTGGAAGGCCCGATCCCCCTCTGCAGTTTAAAGGGTCCATATTGCATCCCCGGGGGATGCTCACCCCACACCTTCTGAGGTTGGTCGGCTTGGGGGCGTCTATGGGCTGGGCTGCATCTGCGGCTGCAGCTGACCGTGACTCCCGCATAAAGTTTGCTAAACAAAACACATGAAGGACTCCCAGACTATTAGAAATAAGATTCTCTGGTCTGATGAAATGAAGATATACCTTTTTGGTGATAATTCTAAGTGGTATGTGTGGAGAAAACCAGGCACTGCTCATCACCTGCCCAATACAATTCCAACAGTGAAACATGACGGCCCCCCCGAGGAAGCTCATTACGCGAAACGCGCGTCGGGGCTCTCTTATGGACACACATGGCACCAGACCTCTTATGGGTAAGCGGCTGATATTATGGTTGGCATAATTTAGATTGTATGTAGGCACAAGTGCTATATGGGTATATATAGTGAGGTTATAAGGGGCTCCCTTTTTTGGAGTGTACTATTATCACTAGGGACTTAGATCTCTAGCTGTTATCCCCTCTCTCTTATTAGGTATACTACATACCCATGCACTTTTTGTACTATTTTATTAGTACATGCCGTCCTTTTGTCTGCCCCCATATAATATGCTTGTGAGGTTTGACTGTTCATGTCTGCCCATTTGGTCATTCACCATTATCTCGTTTTGTACTGTTTTTTGACTACGCTTTTACATTTTTGTATGTTGTCAGTAATTAAATAAACGTTTTTTCACTCTTTTGCATTATTTATGATGACATGTCTGTTTTGGGGGCAATACGCTCTTGTTGTTGATAGGTTTAAACATGGTGGAGGCAGCATCATGCTATGGGGGTGTTTTTCAGCTGCAAGGACACACGACTGCTTGCAATTGAAGGAAACATGAATGCGGCCAAGTACAGAGATATCCTGGATAAAAACCTCTTCCAGAGTGCTCTGGACCTCAGACTTGGCCGAAGGTTCACCTTCCAACAAGACAATGACCCTAAGCACACAGCTAAAATAACAAAGGAGTTGCTTCAGAACAACTCTGTGACCATTCTTGACTGGCCCAGCCAGAGCCCTGACCTAAACCCAATTGAGCATCTCTAGAGAGACCTGAAAATGGCTGTCCACCAATGTTCGCCATCCAACCTGACGGAACTGGAGAGGACTTGCAAGGAAGAATGGCCGAGGATCCCCAAATCCAGGTGTGAAAACTTGTTGCATCATTCATAAGAAGAATCATGGCTGTACTAGCTCAAAAGGTGCTTCTACTCAAAACTGAGCAAAGGGTCTGAATACTTATGACCATGTGATATTTCAGCTTTTCTTTTTTAATAAATTAGCAAAAAATTCTACATTTCTGTTTTTTCTTCAGTCAAAATGGTGTGCAGAGTGTACATTAACCCCTTAATCCCCGAGGGTGGTTTGCATGTTAATGACCGGGCCAATTTTTACAATTCTGACCACTGTCCCTTTATGAGGTTATAACTCTGGAACACTTCGACGGATCCCGGAGATTCTGACATTGTTTTCTCGAGACATATTGTGCTTCATGATAGTGGTAAAATTTCTTTGATATTACCTGCGTTTATTTGTGAAAAAATGGAAATTTGGCAAAAATTTTGCCAATTTCGCAATTTTCCAACTTTGAAATTGTATGCCCTTAAATCACAGAGATATGTCACACAAAATATTTAATAGGTAACATTTCCCACATGTCTACTTTACATCAGCACAATCTTGGAAACAATTGTTCTTTTGTTAGGGAGTTATAAGGGTTAAAACTTGACCAGCAATTTCTCATTTTTACAACACCAGTTTTTTTAGGGACCACGTCTCATTTGAAGTCATTTAGAGGGGTCTATATGATAGAAAATAACCAAGTGTCAAACCATTCTAAAAACTTCACCCCTCAAGGTGCTCAAAATTATATTCAAGAAGTTTATTAACCCTTCTGGTGCTTCACAGGAATTTTTGGAATGTTTAAAAAAAAACATCCCATATGTGTGGGGTTAAACCACTGTTTGGGCGCATGACAGAGCTCGGAAGGGAAGGAGCGCCATTTGACTTTGCAATGCAAAATTGGCTGGAATTGAGATGGAACGCCATGTTGCGTTTGAAAAGCCACTAATGTGCCTAAACATGAAAAACCCCCACAAGTGACACCATTTAGGAAAGTAGGCCCCTAGGGAACTTATCTAGATGTGTGGTGAGCACTTTCACCCACCAAGTGCTTCACAGAAGTTTATAATGTAGAGCCGTAAAAATAAAAAATAATATTTTTTCACAAAAATGAACTTTTCAACCTCAATTTTTTTCCCCAAGGTACCAGAAGAGATTGTACCCCAAAAGTTGTTGTGCAATTTGTCCTGAGCATGCTGATACCCCATATGTGGGGGTAAATCACTGTTTGGGTGTATGGCAGAGCTCGGAAGGGAAGGAGCGCGTTTGACTTTTCAATGCAAAATTGGCTGGAATTAAGATGGGATGCCATGTTGCATTTGGAGAGCCCCTGATGTGCTTAAACAGTGGAAACCCCCAATTCTAACTTAAACCTTAACCCAAACACACCCCTAACCCTAATCCCAATCACACCCCTAACCCTAACTCCAACACACCCCTAACCCTAATTCCAACCATAACCCTAACCACACCCCTAACCCTAATCCCAACCGTAAATGTAATCCTAACCCTAAAGGTACCTTCACACTCAGCGACGCTGCAGCGATACCGACAACGATCCCGATCGCTGCAGCGTCGTTGTTTGGTCGCTGGAGAGCTGTCACACAGAGAGCTCTCCAGCGACCAACGATGCCGGTAACCAGGGTAAACATCGGGTTACTAAGCGCAGGGCCGCGCTTAGTAACCCGATGTTTACCCTGGTTACCAGCGTAAAAGTTAAAAAAAACAAACACTACATACTTACATTCCGCTGTCTGTCCTCCGGCGCTGTGCTTTCCTGCACTGACTGTGAGCACAGCGGCCGGAAAGCAGAGCGGTGATGTCACCGCTCTGCTTTCTGGCTGGCCGGCGCTCACAGCCAGTGCAGGAAGCAGAGCGCCGGGGACAGACAGCGGGAGGTAAGTATGTAGTGTTTGTTTTTTTTAACTTTTACGCTGGTAACCAGGGTAAACATCGGGTTACTAAGCGCGGCCCTGCGCTTAGTAACCCGATGTGTACCCTGGTTACCAGTGAAGACATCACTGAATCGGCATCACACACGCCGATTCAGCGATGTCTGCAGAGAGTCCAGCGATGAAATAAAGTTCTGGACTTTCTGCAGCGACCAACGACATCACAGCAGGATCCTGATCGCTGCTGCGTGTCAAACTGAACGATATTGCTAGCCAGGATGCTGCAACGTCACGGATCGCTAGTGATATCGTTCAGTGTGAAGGTACCTTAACCCTAGCCCCAACCCTAACCCTAGCCCTAACCCTAGCCCTAATCCTAACCCTAGCCCTAATCCTAACCCTAGCCCTAACCCTAGCCCTAACCCAAGCCCTAACCCTAGCCCCAACCTTAGCCCTAACCCTAATGGGAAAATGGAAATAAATACATTTTTTAAATTTTTTTATTTTTCCCTAACTAAGGGGGTGATGAAGGGGGGTTTGATTTACTTTTATAGCGGGTTTTTCAGCGGATTTTTATGATTGGCAGCCGTCACACACTAAAAGACGCTTTTTATTGCAAAAAATATTTTTTTGCGTTACCTCATTTTGAGGGCTATAATTTTTCCATATTTTGGTCCACAGAGTCATGTCAGGGCTTTTTTTTTTGCGGGACGAGTTGACGATTTTATTGGTAACATTTTCAGGCGCGTGACATTTTTTGATCACTTTTTATTCCGATTTTTGTGAGACAGTATGACCAAAAACCAGCTATTCATGAATTTTCTTGGGGGGGTCGTTTATACCATTCCTCGTTTGGTAAAATGGATAAAGCAGTTTTATTCTTCGGGTCAGTACGATTACAGCGATACCTCATTTATATTATTTTTTATGTTTTGGCGCTTTTATACAATAAAAACTATTTTATAGAAAAAATAATAATTTTTGCATCGCTTTATTCTGAGGACTATAACGTTTTTATTTTTTTGCTGACACTGTATGGAAGCTATTTTTTTGCGGGACAAGATGTTAGAGGTCGAGTTCCCGCTTCTGCACAGGGGGAATCTCGAGCCATCTCCACTGCGGTCTCCCATTCTGTTCCAGCCGCAGTGGAGTCTGCTCAGCAAAGACATCAGTCCCAGCGTCTTGCTCAATCTCACTCTGTTCTAAGAGTTACTGCTGCTTCTCCAGCTTCTGCCATTAAAGCCAGTACTGGTCAGCAGCAAGCAGACTTCTCTGGGACTAAGTCCTTGTCTGCACATACTGAGCATGCCCAGGGCAAGATCTCCCGTTGGAGATCGAGGGTCAGGTGCTCAGGCACTGCGGCACATCCCATTGGTCCTCTTGGCAGGTCTTGGAAGGGCAAAAGTTCTGTAGCCACTTCCTGTGCTGCAACTATATAAACTGCGCATGACCGCACGGCCATGCGCTAGTATTGTCTCATAATTATATATGTGTGTGTGTAGATGGATGTATGTCGATGGATGAAAGCTCCTAAATATCCCTCCCTAGAGTTGTTGTCTGCTCGCGGATGTTGGTAGCTATCTAGCGCCCGACTAACCATCTGCACGATACACACATTACAGCGTCCTCTTGCTGTGTTCGCCTGTACGGCGCTGTGCGCTTGCCTAGCGCTTTCCATACACAAGCCTGTGTGGTTGGTGGCGTCCGTTAGTGCGGCATTGCTCGCACTCCTGTGCATTTATATATTTCTAATTAGTTTCTTTACACACCCAGTTGCGGTGTAGTGCCAGCAAGGGTCTAATCGGACTTCAATCCCAGTTGGGGTTAAATACGCTGACTGCTTGCTCGTGCTTTAGGTGCGGTACCGCGGTCCTGTGACGCAACAGGATTGCTTCCTTCACACTGGGTGAGGTTGAACCCACGTGTGTTTACTTTAGTGTACCGCCATATAGTCTGCAATTTACTAGCAGCGGGTTTTCACCTGCACGGTGGACCCCGGACTGCGAACGCATCTATATCATCTTTCTGGGTGCGTTCCGCCAGTCCTAACACAAGATGACGCTTTCAGCGGTACCATGGTTATTTATATCCGTCTTTTTGATCGCGTGTTATTCCACTTTTTGTTTGGCGGTATGATAATAAAGCATTGTTTTTTGCCTCTTTTTTTATGGTGTTCACTGAAGGGGTTAACTAGTGGGACAGTTTTATAGGTCGGGTCGTTGCGGACGCGGCGATACTAAATATGTGTACTTTTATTGTTTTTTTATTATTTAGATAAAAAAATGTATTTATGGGAACAATATATATATTTTATTTCTTTATTTAGGAATTTTTTTTTCTTTTTTACACAACTAATTTTTTTTTTTTTACTTTATAACATTGCCCCACGGAGGGGCATCATGTTATAAGGTCAGATCGCTGATCTGACACTTTGCAGAGCACTGTGCAGGGCTGCAGGCTTACCAGCGCTTGCTCTGAGCAGGCGCTTGGTAAGTCACCTCCCTGCAGGACCTGGAAGCAGCCCCGTGGCCATTTTGGATCCAGGGCCTGCAGGGAGGAGACGCTCGGTACAAGGTGAGCACATTGCCTTGTACCGATGGTCTCAGGGAAGCCCGTAGGGAGCCCCCTCCCTGCAAGATGCTTCCCTATGCCCCCGGAATGCTGCAATCATGTTTGATCACAGTGTGCCGGGGGTAATGTGTTAGGGGCAGTCCATGACTGCTCTTGGCACATAGTGCCGGATGTCAGCTGCGATAGTCAGCTGACACCAGCCCGCGATCGGCCGCGCTCCCCCGTGAGCATTGCCGATCACTATGACATACTATCCAATCCCTGGGAATTAAGTCCCAGGTCACCTTGACGGGATAGTATGTCATATGGGATTAAGGGGTTAATGAGAAAAAATTTACTTTTTTGAATTCACCAAATGGCTGCAATGAAAAGAGTGAAAAATTTAAAGGGGTATTAAGACTTTCCGTACCCACTGTATCTACTATATAATTGTCTAAGGGTCACTTTCGTCTTTCTGTCCTTCTGTCTGTCTGTCACGGATATTCATTGGTCGCGGCCCCTGTCTGTCAAGGAAATCCAAGTCGCTAATTGGTCGTGGAAAAAAAGCCACGACCAATCAGCGACGGGCACAGTCCGGAAGAAAATGGCCGCTCCTTACTCCCCGCAGTCAGTGCCCGGCGCCCGCATACTCCCCTCCAGTCACCGCTAACACAGGGTTAATGTCAGCAGTAACGGACCGCATTATGCCGCGGGTAACGGACTCCGTTACCGCTGCTATTAACCCTGTGTGTCCTCAAATTTTTACTATTGATGCTGCCTATGTGGCATCAATAGTAAAAATTCTAATGCTAAAAATAATAAAAAAGCAAAAAACCTGCTATACTCACCCTCCGTTGTCCGCAGAGCCGGCCGCCATCTTCCGTTCCCGGCGATGCATTGCGAAATTACCCAGAAGACTTAGCGGCCTCGTGAGACCGCTAAGTCATCTGGGTAATTTCGCAATGCATCCTGGGAACGGAAGATGGCGGCAGCCGCGCGCTCATCGCCTGCGCCAGATCCGAAGGTGAGTATGTTAGAACTACAAGGGGCCCTCGGATCCGAAGGTGAGTATGTTTATTTTTTATTTTTTAACCTGTGACTTACGTGGCTGGGAAATATACTATGTAGCTGGGCAATATACTACGTGGCTGGGCAATATACTACGTCACTGTGCAATATACTACGTCATTGGGCAATACACTACGTCGCTGGGCAATATACTACGTGGCTGGGCAATATACTACGTGGCTGGGCAATATACTACGTGGCTGGGCAATATACTACGTAGCTGGGCAATATACTACGTGACTGGGCAATATACTACGTCACTGGGCAATATACTACGTCGCTGTGCAATATAATACGTGGCTGGGCAATATACTACGTGGCTGTGCAATATACTACGTGGCTCTGTGCTGTATACTACGTCGCTGTGCAATATACTACTTAGCTGGGCAATATACTATGTGGCTGGGCAATATACTACGTCACTGGGCAATATACTACGTCACTGGGCAATATACTACGTCACTGGGCAATATACTACGTCGCTGTGCAATATACTACGTGGCTGGGCAATATACTATGTGGCTGTGCAATATACTACGTGGCTCTGTGCTGTATACTACGTCTCTGCAATATACTACGTAGCTGCGCAATATACTACGTGGCTGGGCAATATACTACGTCACTGGGCAACATACTACATCACTGGGCAATATGCTACATCACTGGGCAATATACTATGTGACTGGGCAATATACTACGTGGTTGGGCAATATACTACGTGGCTGGGCAATACACTACATCACTGGGCAATATACTACATCACTGGGCAATATACTACGTCACTGGGCAATATACTACATGGCTGGCCAATATACTACGTCACTTGGCAATATACTATGTGGCTGTGCAATATACTACGTAGCTGGGCAATATACTACGTGGCTGGGCAATATATTACGTCACAGGCTAAATACTGCATGGCTGGGCAATATACTACGTCACTTGGCAATATACTACGTGGCTGGGCAATATACTACGTCACTTGGCAATATACTACGTGGCTGGGCAATATACTATGTGGCTGGGCAATATACTATGTGGACATGCATATTCTAGAATACCCGGCAGTTAAAATGCAATATTTCCTTGCCATATCAAAAATAATTATCTGATAACATCATCCATGGATATATTAGTGATTGGGGAACATTTTCACTTTTTTGGGTTCAAACCCTTGAAATGTATTATGGATATATCGTTGTCGTGTTTTGGGTGTCTAGAGTGGTGAAAGTATGCTTGGAAATATGGTGGTCACATTATTCCACTAGGAGGTTCCTGTGGTACAATATGACATAAATTAGAAATGTGTCTTAGCTCCCATGTTCCCTTGCATACAATTTGCCGTACTCCTCTCACCTGGCTGGGTAGAAGGTCGAGGAGTGTGGATGAGACCCTTTATAATATCTGCTACAGGACACCTCATTATCAGATCCCAGGAGAAAGAACGTGTATTGTAGATGTATCCATATTTTTGTGGCTATCTCCTCTACAAAGATTCACTCACAGATCCAATTTGTAAGATCTTTCTGTGTTTATCCCTTTTTACTGTTTTTGCTTTCATGTATGTATGTATTTTTTTATAATTTCATCTTTTTGTCAGTTTCGCGAGCACTGTACCTAATTTTTTGTAGAGCCCATGTAAAATTTAATAAGTTTGTTCCTTGCTGCTCGATATCCAAGAAGTACCGTTTCTTCCTTGCGGAGATTGACATGATAAGCATGCCAAGATGAGGAGACTTAAAGCCGCAATGCTCCTCTGGGAAATATGCTAATTATGCAAATTGTCTCTTCAGAGAGGAAGAGAACAAGAACTCTAGTGCCACGTATTGGAAGGTAGCAATCCTAACAGTCAATGTCAACCCTTTAACGAGCCTTGTCAGATGACCTAGGATAATAGCCAAACCAGAATCTCAATTTGCAACTGTACCTACAACCTCGAAGAGGGAAAGTATAGCCTGATTGTGTTACCCTGTCTATGCCGGAGTGCACAAATAGTACATATCAGGTGCTTGTGAAAATTACGGGGCATGTATCCTATTTTATTACCCAGGGCAGGCATTTCACTGGCAGTCATCAAAATGGCGAGTGGTGGCAGAAGGAAATGGGGTGAGGATGTGTGAACTGGCTGTGGGGTGTAATTAGCTCAAGCGAAGTCTCCATTTACAGTCACATCCAGATCACATGTGCAGCAAGAAAGCGGTGTTCAAAACCATATATATTAAATAAAATGTGTGCTTCTTTAAGTATAGTACACTGGACTTAATTATTGCAATTCCAAGACAAAGTTGAGAAAATGTGATGCATAATCAAAGCAAGACCAAGTTCATTTCTATCCAGGAGATGGAACCAAGATCATAAATCTCCTAAAACCACATAAGACCTTTTTTTTTATGAACATATCCATTTTAAATTAGCATGTAAAATTAATTTTTCTTACATTTTTGCGGCTTCATGGTGAAAAATAAAGGATTCCATAATATATAATGAACATATTTACATAAATTCTTTTTAGCCAAGGAAGGGACACAGCCAAGAACATTTTCTGCCATGCATTACCATCCACTCTGATGTATTTCACTGAAAGAAAAATATAAAAATCAACGTGTCAAGGAGAACATGAGGGATGGCCAAGAAAATGGCCCTTCTGTAAAATAAACATTTCTCAACATTGTCTAATTTAATTTACAACTGGGAGATTGGAGGTTATTTTTATTACAAAGCATGTTTATCCAGTCTTATAAACCCTCCAATATGACTCAAGATTGTAAATCCGTCTGCTGAGAAATGTCCTAACAGATCCATAACTGGAAGGATGGTGTGAGTCACTTAGAACACATGATTGGATCAGACATGTAGAATTTGGCCGTTCGAAAGTTGCTCTTACGGAAAAACTTAAAATAAAGTTTTTTTCAAAACATTTTGCTGACAAATTAATTTCTCTGGATAATTAGGAACCTCAAAGAAATAAGATATATTTAAAATCCAAAAGCATATGCTATCATTTATGTCACTGTCATATGGGCATTTAAGGATGTGGCCTGAAGATGGGCGACACTGAGACTAGAGTCGCCTAAGCATATGTGTTAATTATTGGTTATGTTCATGTTGAAATATTTTTCAGATTTCTTTCTTGAATTAGTGGTCAGTTGACCACATGAATGTTCCCGAATCATCATAGCTAAAAAATAGTTTTGTTTTATTTTATTTTGCCCAAATCTGTGTAGCACAGTTGTTTTCATGCTGACAGAGAAGGGTTACAAAGACAGCAAAGACGGCTTATCTATAGCATTCTGTAATGCTGTAGATAAGTCCCCGATGTAACCTGAAAGATAAAAAAACAAGTTAGATTATACTCACCCTGGGGCGGTCCCGTCGCGGTCCGGTCCGATGGGCGTCGTGGTCCTGGTCCAGCGCCTCCCATCTTCATGCGATGACGTCCTCTTCTTTGCTTCTTGTCATGGCTCCTGTGCAGGCGTACTTTTTCTGCCCTGTTGGGGGCAGAGCAAAGTACTGCAGTGCGCAGGCACCGAGCCTCTCTGACCTTTCCCTCCACCTGGGCACTGCAGTACTTTGCTCTGCCCTCAACAGTCAACAGGGAAGAGAATTATGCCTGTGCAGGAGGCGCGACAGGAAGCAAAGAAGTGGAATTCATTGCATGAAGATGGGAGGTGCCGGACCTGGTCCGCGACGCCCATCAAACCGGACCTCACCGGACCACCCCAGGGTGAGTATAATCTAACTTGTTTTCATTATCTATCAAGTCACATCGGGGGCTTATCTACAGCATTATAGAAATGAGGTGACAGATTCCCTTTAATTTATCAGACATATTTATATTTGCAAAGCTTTCATGCCCTTATTGCAAGGTGTAAGGAAGTATTGCAATTACAATCTCTCTGTCACAGGTGTGACAGGTGTGACAGTCATTCTGGATCCCGCAGTAGAAGGTCATTGCGCTTGGCTCTACAGGCAAATTCTGGATCTTGCATCTCTACTGTGGAGTGATATTCTTCTCTCTCTAGGACCTAGTAGTGATCTTCACCATCTGCTGCTGATTAACACACTTTTGTTGGATGTTTAAATACCTTTAGTCGCTTCAGCAAGGCACCGATGATAGCTATATTTACCTCTGTCTGTTGGAAGTACTAGAATTTGACTAGTTTCTTCTTGGAGCCTCTTGGAGGATTGCTGGTGTGAGCTCTCTTGTGTCATCTTAAGCTAAGTGCATTCCCTCATTTGTCTTCCTGCTTTGTCTTTAGTTGTAGTGGGGGCTGACTACCACACCCCATCCCCTCACTATCCAGGGTCTATCGCTAGAGGCAGTCAGGGATTAGGTTCCTGCTCGGTGATAGATGAGGAACCTATTTAGGGATGTTAGAGGAAACAGGGTGTTGTCAGATCTGCCGAGGGATCTCCACTCCTCCTTTCCTATTGTTTGGGCTCCCTAACGATCTTCCTGTTGTTGTGCACCTAGCTTCTCCCTCACCCAGTGTGACACAGTCCTTGGACAGGGATGCAACATTCTACATTTAAATCCTAAGAATATGGTCTTTGAGGGATTATAAACTCCTTCATGAAACCATGATAGATTAAATGTGACTACAGACTTGTGAATCCTCACAGCTTGCACACCGTCACGATTTTCCAGGGTCGGGAGCTTGGGCATGACAAAAAGTTTGCGATTTGGAATACATTCGGTCATGTGTCAACTAGATGTGCTCAGCCTTGCTCAATGCAAGTGAATCCACTGAGGCTGGACACATCTAGTCGGAATGTGATCTGAAATATGCGAATCGGTAACATGGCCATCTGCTCCCACTGCCGGTACCAAAGAATCCTGATAACTTGCACTGTTAGCACAAGGAGGCATTATTAATGTATATATTGGCACAATAGGGCTTTATTAATATATATTGACACATGGAGGCATTATCTATAATATAAGGCTGGGAGCGTCACTCTGTCCGAAGCCTTTATAGACTGCGCAAGCGCAAGTGCCGGCGCAGTCTGGACCCCACAGAGTGACGCAGCCCAGGAGATCGCGGTATGCGTAAGCACTGAATGCACACCGCGATGTCCAATGGAGAAGCAGGGACGTGGCAGGAGGGTGAGTATAAGCTATATTCACCTGTCCCGTTCCAGCACTGCGTGCCGCTCCATCTTTCGGGTCCTCTGCCTGTGACGTTCACAGTTCAGAGGGCGCGATAACGCGCTTAATGTGCGCTGCCCTCTGACTGAACAGTCACAGCCAGAGGACCCGGAACACGGAGCGGCACGCAGCGCTGGATCAGGGCCAGGTGACTATAGCAAGTGTCGGGGGTCTGAGCTAGCGGCGACTCCGGCACCTGACCCCCCACAGCGCGCTGGTGTCCCCGCCTGCTCAGGCCCCCCAGCACTCGGCGCCCAGTGACGATAGGTGATTATGTTATTTTTTTTATATATATCGCAGCAGTATATGGGGCATATACTATGGAGCATCTTATGCGGGCCAACTACCATAATGGAGCAGCGTATGGGGCATATGGATGGGAGCAGCACATGACAGAACGGGGCGCAGGATGGGAGCAGCACATGACAGAATAGGGCAGCACATGACAGAACGGGGGTGCAGGATAGCAGCAGCACATGACAGAATGGGGGTGCAGGATGGAAGCAGCACATGACAGAACGGGGGCGCAGGATGGGAGCAGCACATGACAGGATGGGGGCGCAGGATGGGAGCAGCAAATGACAGAATGGAGGCGCAGGATGGGTGCAGCACATGTCAGAATGGAGGCGCAGGATGGGTGCAGCACATGTCAGAATGGGGGCGCAGGATGGGAGCAGCACATGTCAGAATGGGGGCGCAGGATGGGTGCAGCACATGACAGGATGGGGGCGCAGGATGGAGCAGCACATAACAGGATGGGGGCGCAGGATGGGAGCAGCACATGTCAGAATGGGGGCGCAGGATGGAGCAGCACATGACAGGATGGGGACGCAGGATGGAGCAGCACATACCAGGATGGAGACCATATACCAATATAAATGCTCGCCACCCGGGCGTAGAACGGGTTCAATAGCTAGTTAATATATATTGGCGCAAAGGATGATCATTATTGATATATGGTGGCAAAGGAGGATATTAATATATTTTGGCAAAAGGGGGTATTACACAAGGTGGCATTTGGGAACATTAATATGGTGCCATAAAGGGGGCGTTATTACTGCATGGTGGCATTTAGAGGACATTAATAATATATTGTGGCACAAGGGGGCACCATAATAAATAGTCATAAGCAGGGAATGTTGCTCTGGGGTCTACGGTTCTCTAGTTACATTCATTTTTGTGTGTTTGTTTGTTCATCTGATGGTTGGTCAACCACCGACTTCTAAGATACTCCTCTTTATGTACGTATGTATATCCACCAAACAGATGGAGTGAGCTGACCAAGCTGAGGATCCACATATACCATGTCATGTATTTCTGACTACTACATTATCTATATCTGTCTGCTGACTGTGGCTAGGACATGGAGATTGTGAAGACCTCCAGGGTTGAGCTTTCAGGTGTGAAGATGACATGTTTAGAAGAGGCAAATTGATACATCCACACGAGAAGATATTGCTAAATTGGCATGAAAGTTAAAAAAAATTCAACAGCTGAATGAGCATGTAATTAGGCATCTCTTAATGACCGTGATCTCACTGAACAGGTATTGTAATCCCACTCATTTACGTTGCTCAATTAGGTGCGAACATAAAGCACATTAACAATTCAATCAATGAATGCCATTTGAAGAAATAGTGTGTAAAGTGCGCAATCGTGTGTAAAGAACATGATTACCTCAAATCACTAATGAGTTACTAAAAAAAGTCAAAAGGTTATTAGAAGGATAGAAAAATAGATGTCCACCTAGCAGGGGGTCTGTGAGATTGGAAAACCATGACTTATTTCCAGAAGTAATCTCATACTTATCTGTGGGCCTTGGACAATTTCATCCCCATACATTTGAGTGACAATGAAATTAAAATACAATATTGCGGATATGAAACACGCACCGCAGGTCAGTTTACGCCGATTAAAAAAAATAAGCCCAGTGCGAAAGATTTCTATAAATTTTTGACAAAATGAAAATATTCAGCTTAAAAAATTTACAAAAAACTCATCATGTGCACAGAGCCTTAGGATTCATTCACACCTATGATTTCTTTTCCCTTCTGAGCTTTGCCCGCTGCCTCAAAACTAGTTTTTGACAACACATGGGGTATCAATGTACTAAGGAGAAATTGCCCAACACATTTTGGGGTCCAGTTTCTCCTGATGCCCTTGCGAAAATGCTAAATTTGGGTCTAAAAACATTTTTGTGGGAAAAATTAGATTTTTTCTTTTATTTTCACAGACTAAATTGTATGGTGCAATTTCTCCTGTTAATTTTATGAAAATGCAAATTTTGCAGCTCAAAAACATTTTTGTTGAAGAATATGATTTTCTTATTTCCAAGGCTCAATATTCTAAACATCTGTAAAGAACCTGGGGTGCTTACAACACATCTAGATAAGTTCCCTGAGTGGTCTAGTTTTCAAAGTGGGGTCACTGGTGGGGAATTTCCACTGTTTAGGCACATCAGGAGCTCATCAAATGCGACATGGCTTCTGCTAATTATTCCAGCAAATTTTAAACTCAAAAAGTCCAATGGTGCTCCTTCTGTTCCAAGCCCTGCTGTGCGCTCAAACAGTGGTTTTCCCCCACATATGGGGTATCGGTGTGCTCAGGAGAAACTGTATGGTCCATTTTGTTCTGTTACCCTTGTGAAAGTGGAAAAATTGGGTCTAAAGGAAAATTTTTGTGACAAAAAGTTAAATGTTAATTTTTTTCTTCCACTTCTTCCATTAATTGCTGTGAAGCACCGGAAGAGTTAATAAACTTGAATGTGATTTTGAGCATCCTGAGGGGTGCAGTTTTTAGGATGGTGTCACGTTCGGGTATTTTCTGTCATATAGGCCCCTCAAAGTCACTTCAAATGTGAGATGGTCCCTAAAAAAATGGTTCTGTAAATATTGTTGTAAAAGTGAGAAATCACTGGTCAACTTTTAACCCTTCTAACAACAAAAAATTATGTTTAAAAATTGTGCTGATGTAAAAAAAAACATGTGGCAAATGGTATTTATTAAATATTTTGTGTGACATGACTCTCTGATTCAAGGGCATATAAATTAAAAGTAAAAAAAAATGCAAAATTTTCTACATCTTTGCCAAATTTCAAATTTTTTCACAAATAAACATAAGTCAAATCAAATACATTTTATCACTATCATGAAGTACAATATGTCTTGAAAAAACGTTCTCAGAATCAGTGGGATCCATTGTAGCATTCCAGAGTTATGACCTCATAAATTGACAGTGGTCAGAATTTAAAAAATTGGCAGGAAGGTGAAAATGGGCTTTGGGGTGAAGAAGTTAATTTATTTTACTATTTTTAGTAATTTCTATTATTTTTTTTAATATAAACTACAAAAATATTCAGTATACAAATTTAGTATCTATCAAAACATCTCTGCCAGTTACTATGTGTGGAATATTCTGCAAGTAATTATCCTACGTTTCGGACTGCCATTGGCATGACAAGCAAACAAACACGAGTGTTGTCATATGTTACTGAAGGCTCCGGTGTTGGCAGCTACTAAACCAGAGCATGATTTGTTTGTTTTTCTGCTATGGTCTGTTCCATCGTATGAGCAGATTTCATAATATTAGGAAAGTGATTTTTAGCATCTGTGTAGTGCATGAGCTCCAGCTTTGAACACTTAATTTCAGGATGGTTGTTACATTTAGGTTTTTCAATTACTTTAGACGTTACATTTTTTATACACTCTTTGCAATTTATTTATTTATTAGTAATTGTGAATATTTCCAAATTAAACAAACTTTATCTCCATTTGGATATAATATATTGACATTGGGAAGCCATTAGTAGCTTTTTGACCACATTGTCACGACTCTGTTGTCGGGTGTCCCAGGACTAGGGTCTCCTTCTCTGTCTCTAACAGTATGGGAGACCTTGCTCGCCCTGTTCCCCAGATTACTTCTGATGGTGAAGACACCAGGGCCACATAACTTGCCTTAGCTCCTGAATCCGCCCTTAGTCTGTACCCTTCCCCTACACAGGGAAGAGGGAAGTAGTAGTGTACTGCAGTACAACAACTAGACTTTACAAGGTAATACAAACAGGGGTAATGAAAAATACTAATCATACAACTATACTCACATAGACAACAGAGGAATGCATTGGGAAGTGGAGTATGGGGTTAAAGCAAAGTAGGAGAAGAAGGGGAATTATCACACACTCAAAACCTAGCAACAATCTAAATACCTTCTCAAATAACAATCACCAACCTCCAGCCATGCAGCAAAAACTAACTCTGACATTGAGTGCTAGCCAGGACCAAGATGATATAAGAGATAGGAGTGGCTAACAGTTCACAGCTGAAAGCCTTAAAGCAGGAAAGCTTCCAGGAACTCTCTGTGATCATTCCAACATCCCTTCTTTCATAAATTTTTAGGATACACAAGGGATCTATTCTCTCCACACAAAAAAGCTATAATTTACAAGCTGCATCAAAATTGACCTGAGCTGCAGATTTTAAAATCTCCAGCATATCGGTTCTTTTTGTGATTTTGTACTGTGGGTTTTACCTTTTGCAATTCATAGGGTGAAATCCAGAGCAAATTTGCATCAAAATCTAGCTGTAATATATGAAGATATTGTTGCAGGTTCTACTGAAATATTGAGTTTACTAGCAACAGAAATGGCAAAAGTCATTTCAGTTCCTACATAGTTTTCACTTTTTCTTTTCCTAATTCCTATGAGGAAAAAACTACCAAAGACACTTTAGGTCCAAACACTGTCCATGAAAACCTGACCTTACATGGACAGCATTCGGAACAATGTTATTCAATTGGGCTGTTCAAATGAATTTTTTTTTTACACAAACCGAACGTCTGTATGAAAAAAAATCTTTTCTCCTGTATTTTGGGTGAGACTCTCCTTTTCAAGTCTATGGGTGAGTAAAATTAAAATCGGATCCCACCTGGATCAGCTGTGTAGCATCTGTTTATTATGGATATATTGCAATAATGAACATAGAGAAACTGTTTTTGGTCTTGTAAAATGTATTAACTGTTGATGTACAGATGCCATACAGATGACGATACAGATGAAAAATCATAATTTTTATCTCTGTGAAAATCGACCGATTTTGTTATTTGTTCATGTGAAATAAGCATAAGGGGTCATTTGTCAATCAGTTTTTCACGGACGAGTGCTATCTGTTTTTTTCCATGGATAGCACTATACCTATAAAAGTCTATGAGGCCACTTACATGTCAGATTTTTTATTCGGAGCGTGAGGTCCATGCAAAATCTCGGAGACCTGCCTGATATTTATCAAAAATAGAAATGCAAGTCTATGGGTCAGTGAAAAAATTGGACAGCACCCAGATGCAATCCGAGTGCGGTCCGATTTCACTGACTGATAGAAGGTGGAGAAATGTTACTTTTTTATCATTGCTGTAAAAAATTGATGAAACTCTGACCTAATTCTGATGTAATCTGATGAAAATCGTTGAAGAAAGTCTGTTCTTCTCATACGTTCAAAAAATTGACATGTCCGTGATTTTTTGTTGGCCAAGCAAAAACATAGAGGCATGTCCGATTTTGATCTGAGGGCGGATCAAAATTTGCAATGCAATTCAATGGGATCAAGAAAAAATGGACATCACTCGGATAACATCTAAGTGAGGTCCAAAGGAGACGGTGGAAAAACTTTTTGTGTTTGTTTCCACGAGAAAACTAATGAGACTCGGACCAAACTCTGATTAAACTCTGATCAAGCTCTGATCAAACTCTGATAAAGAAAATTGGACCATTTTTCTTACACCTGGAAAATATTGGTATTTGAAACCCTAAAAAAAGCTCTTGATTTTTTTTCCTAAACTTTGCTTGACCTCTTTTAATAGCTGACAATAGGGAACCCTGATTCAGTAGGGTACTGGGCAAACATTATGGTGATAGCTCGTTCACAGGACTGTATTTTTGGAACAAGTCCTGTTCGTGAAAAAAATGGACAGCACTCGGTCCAGCGTTATTCAATGGGGCACTGCAAAAATTGGATGCCATACGGAGCCACGGTATAACATCCGATTTTTGCTGATACTTTGCAATTCTGTATCATAGGAAATCGTAAATGGTCTTGTAAAAAATGATTAATAGCTGATGCTGTAGAAAAATACATGGCACATGAACGACAAGGGAGAAAAAAATGCTCCAACTTTTCTGGATGAAACTCTGAATTTTTTTTTTTTATACGCTCATGTGAACCTACCCTGAACCAGATCCCTGGGATCCTGGAAGATTCACCAGTTTGCCCCTATCTCAATATTTTCCCTGCATTCCCACCTATATTGGGAATATGTATATGGACTTATGAAATAAAGCCTATGGGCATGTTAGATATACTTTAAAACAATGATCTGATTTATAGGGAATCTGTCATGTGATTTTTTAGTAGGATACTAATGGTATCCAGAAATATGGCTTAGGCAGCCTTTTAAGAATCGGTAACGATTCTCGTTGTACCGGTTTTCGTGTTGTATGCACCGAAGAATTCACACCTGCGTGATGACTGGTCAAGCATATGTAAATCCAAAATGGATATGCACTGCTCCCCACGCCCATAATCCCCTCTGTCTCAACATCAGCGATGGTAAATGACAGATAAGGAATACCTCGCATGTACAGACTTAGGGAGGCATCATCCATGGGGACATTTTTACTATTACTTACCATGCTTCTGTATTGGAACCCTCGATTTGGTGGCCTGCTTCTCTTTCTGATGAACCATAACAGATACACATTTTCTTTGGTTGTTTTAGTTATGTTATCTGTGTTTCTGTCAGTTTTTGGTAACAGGTGTTTTCTATTTACTCTATTTGTCTGTCCTATCACCTTTTGGGTGCACCTTTAAATACCTTTCCCCTACTGGTCTTTCCTGTTGATGATAGATTTTGTTGTATTCGTTCACTGTGCTGTAGTTTGTGTTAGCTGCAGTTGTTTTGTGCGTGATTCCTTTTCTCCTTAAGGAACTGCTACTCTAGCGATCCTAGGAGCTGCTAGTGACATTCAGGGTAAGTCGCTGTTGAGTGGGGGCGCCATTTTGTTATCCTAGGGTTTCAAACTCCGTGGTCAGGCAGGGACAGACCAGGGTCGGAGAAGGGCTTTTCCTACTCTAAACAGGGACCTGTCTGGTTCAGGTATTTCTTTACATGGTTTGTACGTTGCCCGTATGAATGTGATTTCACAGCCATAACAACCATAATTCCGTCCATTCCTAAGCGCCGATGTCAGTGATAGTAAAACTGTTCCGCATACGCGTTAACTCCCTAGGTTTGCACATGTGAGGTATTTCTAGATTGTCATTTATTATTAACGACGTTGGCGCAGAGGGGTGGATGGGATTATGGGCGTGGGGAGCAGTGAATATCCATTTTGGATTTACATACAATTGACTAGCCAGCAAGCAGCTGTGGATTCTACGTTGCTTACATCAAGAAAACCGGAGAAGCTACAGCAATAAATGCTACCGATTCTGAAAAGGCTACCGAAGCCATATCTCAGGATACTATTAGAATCCTACTAAAAATTGTATGAAAAATTCCCTTTAAGTATAACATTAATAAATATAAAGCAAATGTAAAAAAGAAAAGCTGAAGAATAACCTTTGGAAAGCAATGATAAAATAGAGAATGATTTTCCAAGAAACTTCCAACTTAAAAAGAGAATATATTATTTTCATATTTCATGTTATTGCGTAATAAATATATCTGCTATTGCAAACTGGAGACAGACCATGGGGGGGGGGGGGATAAAAAAAAGTAAAGCAAGATTTATTTGCATTTCTTTGCAGCATATGTTATCACTCAGTGTGCAGATAGCTCCAGAACAACATTTGAGAAGAACCACCTTTTTTTATACCCTCTGGCGTGTAAAATTGCATTTACAAATATTCCATGTACTAATATCAAATTGTTACAGCAAAAGCCACAAAACCGCTATAAAAAGCTGAGCGCCCCGCATCAACAAGTGAGCTGTCTGAAAGCCGACTTCAGTTTCATGGCCGAGCCCACAACAGATGACTCCTTACTCTTGAAATTATGCAATCCGTGTTTCTTTAAAGCTAAACAGATTGGCCGGCAATATTCTCTCTCGAGCACATATGGCCGGTGCCTATCAATTAATCATGTACAGTACTTCAAAGTTATGGAAAGTCATGGAAAGTAAAAGAATGTTTTGTTTTCTGGACCCCTAAGGGAAATAAAGCTTGTAATCTAATAATAGCAGTGCCGCTCTCCTGCATTTCCTTTCCTCTATGGGGTATATTTACTAGATGAAAATGATTAAGAAGCTATGCATAAACTTCTTTTCGGAGTCGCAGATTGAAAGATCGGTCCCCTGTTCAGCAAAGACAGACATAATATATGTTGTGGTCCAGAATTCGTGTGCATCGATGTATAGTATATCAACTTCTTACTGGACATCATCAAGAGTTCTTAGTGGGAGCTTAGACACTACTAGGGGTCGGACATATAACCGATTTTCTAAGAGGAGTGCTATCTGTGGATCGATTGGGGGACATATATACCAGGATGGGTGATATATACCAGGATGGGTGATATATATCAGGATGGGTGATATATATCAGGATGGGGGACATATATACCATTAAGGGGTCTAGGATAAGGGACATGTATACCAGGATGGGTGATATATACCAGGATGAGGGACATATATACTAGGAAAGGTGACATATATATCAGGATGGGGGACTTACCGTATATACCATTAAGGGGCCCAGGATGGGGGACATATATACCAGTATGGGGCATGTATACTAGGAAACGGGATGAAGGACTTATATACCAGCAAGAAGGACATATATACAAGGAAGGGGGACATATATACCAGGAAGGGCCCAGGATGGGGGGACGAATATACCAGGTTGAGGGACATATATACCAGGTTGGGGGACACATATACCAGGATGAGTGACTTATATACCAGGATGAGGGACATATACAGTGGGGCAAAAAAGTATTTAGTCAGTCAGCAATAGTGCAAGTTCCACCACTTAAAAAGATGACAGGCGTCTGTAATTTACATCATAGGTAGACCTCAACTATGGGAGACATACTGAGAAAAAAAAATCCAGAAAATCACATTGTCTGTTTTTTTTAACATTTTATTTGCATATTATGGTGGAAAATAAGTATTTGGTCAGAAACAAAATTTCATCTCAATACTTTGTAATATGTCCTTTGTTGGCAATGACAAAGGTCAAACGTTTTCTGTAAGTCTTCACAAGGTTGCCACACACTGTTGTTGGTATGTTGGCCCATTCCTCCATGCAGATCTCCTCTAGAGCAGTGATGTTTTTGGCTTTTCGCTTGGCAACACGGACTTTCAACTCCCTCCAAAGGTTTTCTATAGGGTTGAGATCTGGAGACTGGCTAGGCCACTCCAGGACCTTGAAATGCTTCTTACGAAGCCACTCCTTCGTTGCCCTGGCGGTGTGCTTTGGATCATTGTCATGTTGAAAGACCCAGCCACGTTTCATCTTCAATGCCCTTGCTGATGGAAGGAGGTTTGCACTAAAAATCTCACGATACATGGCCCCATTCATTCTTTCATGTACCCGGATCAGTCGTCCTAGCCCCTTTGCAGAGAAACAGCCCCAAAGCATGATGTTTCCACCACCATGCTTTACAGTAGGTATGGTGTTTGATGGATGCAACTCAGTATTCTTTTTCCTACAAACACGACAAGTTGTGTTTCTACCAAACAGTTCCAGTTTGGTTTCATCAGACCATAGGACATTCTCCCAAAACTCCTCTGGATCATCCAAATGCTGTCTAGCAAACTTCAGACGGGCCCGGACATGTACTGGCTTAAGCAGTGGGACACGTCTGGCACTGCAGGATCTGAGTCCATGGTGGCGTAGTGTGTTACTTATGGTAGGCCTTGTTACATTGGTCCCAGCTCTCTGCAGTTCATTCACTAGGTCCCCCCGCGTGGTTCTGGGATTTTTGCTCACCGTTCTTGTGAACATTCTGACCCCACGGGGTGGGATTTTGCGTGGAGCCCCAGATCGAGGGAGATTATCAGTGGTCTTGTATGTCTTCCATTTTCTAATTATTGCTCCCACTGTTGATTTCTTCACTCCAAGCTGGTTGGCTATTGCAGATTCAGTCTTCCCAGCCTGGTGCAGGGCTACAATTTTGTTTCTGGTGTCCTTTGACAGCTCTTTGGTCTTCACCATAGTGGAGTTTGGAGTCAGACTGTTTGAGGGTGTGCACAGGTGTCTTTTTATACTGATAACAAGTTTAAACAGGTGCCATTACTACAGGTAATGAGTGGAGGAAAGAGGAGACTCTTAAAAAAGAAGTTACAGGTCTGTGAGAGCCAGAAATCTTGATTGTTTGTTTCTGACCAAATACTTATTTTCCACCATAATATGCAAAAAAAATGATAAAAAAACAGACAATGTGATTTTCTTGATTTTTTTTTCTCAGTTTGTCTCCCATAGTTGAGGTCTACCTATGATGTAAATTACAGACGCCTCTCATCTTTTTAAGTGGTGGAACTTGCACTATTGCTGATTGACTAAATACTTTTTTGCCCCACTGTATATATCAGTATGGGGGACATATATACCATTAAGAGGCCCAGGATGGGGACACATATACCAGTATAGGGCATATATACTAGGAAACGGGACGAAGGACTTATATACCAGCAAGAGGGACATATATACAAGGAAGAGGGACATATATACCAGGAAGGGCCCAGGATGGGGGGTCGAATATACCAGGTTGGGGGACATATATACGAGGTTGGGGGACATATATACGAGGTTGGGGGACATATATACGAGGTTGGGGGACATATATCCCAGGAGGGGGGCATATATACCAGTTTGATGGACATATATATTAGGTAGGGGCCCAGAATTCGGGACATATATACTAGGAAGAAAGACATATACCAGGATGTGGAACATATATACCAGGAAGGGGCCCATGATGGGGGGCATATATACCAGGCTGGGGGACATGTATACTTGAAAAAGGGACATGTATATCAGCATGGGGAAATATATACCAGGAAGAGGCTCAGGATGGGAGACATACCAGAGAGGGCCCAGGATGGGGGGACATATATACCAGGTTGGGGGACATATATACCAGTTTGATTGACATATATACCAGGTTTGGGGACATATATATTAGGTAGGGGCCCAGAATTGGGGACATATATACCAGAAAGAAAGACATACGGCTATATGCCAGGATGGGGGACATATATAACAGGAAGAGGCCCAGGATGGGGGACATATATACCAGGTTGGGGGACATGTATACTAGACAAGGGGACTTGTATATTAGCATAGGGGAAATATATACCAGGAAAGGGCTCAGGATAGGGGACATATATACCAGGTTGGGGGACATATGCCAGAAGGAGGGAACATATATACAAGTTTGATGGACATATATAGCAGATTGGGGGACATATATACGAGGAGGGGGCCCAGAATTGGGGACATGTATACCAGCATTGGGGAAATTACTACATAATGAAGCTTAATGTGTAGGGAAACCAAGAGCCTATAAAAGCCAAATGGTGCAATGTATTCCATAAAGCCCAATTGCAAAACTTATTTTTGGTGTACAATACATGCACTGAAGTAAAAAAAAAAAAAAAAACGTGTCCAAAGGTGGACAACCCCTTTAACATGCAGTTTTTTTTAATTTTACTCACTTATATAGCGCCATTAATTCTACAGCGCTTTACAGACATCACCACTGTCCCCATTGCGGCTCAAAATCTACATTCCATACCAGAATGTCTTTGGAGTGTGGGAGGAAACTGGAGAACCCGGAGGAAACCCACGCAAACACAGGGAGAGCATGCAAAAATGCTATAAAGGCACTCATACAACTTAAGCTAGGTTTTCATTTGTACGTCTACAGAAGTAAATGATAAAAAAGTTAGCAAAAATGTGCCATGTGTCGACCCACGTCTGTCACAATTTAGCCATACATATTTGATGGACTTACATTTACGTCTTTTTTTTTTTACCTATCTTTCAAGACAAAAATAGCAAGAAAAAAAACAGATTTTTGTTAACACATCTTGCCTCCATACATGTCCAGATAATTTTTTTTGTGCAATTCAGGCATTGATGTGCAGCTTAATGTTTATCTAGTCTTACAGAGCTGTTGGCCAACAATGACTTCTTCTGTTTCTACAGCAATGGTAAAAGTAAAAAACTAAAAAAAAAGTCAATGTTGCGTGCTCCCATTAAATAAGAAGTGAAAAATAATTATTTTGTTGTAATGTTTCTGCTTTTCTAGTTTACCTAATGACACCGGCACTTTCCCACTATAGCAATGCTGGAAGCAGTGATTGCTACACATGGTGTACGAAAATGTTAATTAGCACCAAGGGCAGCGATGACGTTAGACTTGTAGTAAACTGTTAGATTTTAGTTTAGAAGAAAGCAAAATACTGTAAAGGGACAGGAAGAGGCAGATTATAATATTTTAAACTTGACATAAATAACTGGTTATAAACGGACTAAGCAGATGATAGATTTCTAAACAATGTCACACTGATGGGAGGAATTATACAGAGCATTGTCTAGACAGGCGAAGAAATCCCGCTGAGCAATGTTACACTTCATGTTCCTGGTCTTTGTTCTATGAGGACGATGTTTACCCGCATACACATTAGACCAAAAATTGTACTAAATAGACGATTTTGACCAAATCAATGGTTCGCTGTGTGGTTTTAAGGTGGCAAGAGATCGACTTTTTGGGCATAGTTGTCCAAAAGATCGATTGGGCATGTCTGAGATTTTCAGATGATATCGTCCATAGCATAATGTGTTTGTGCTGATCATTTTCAAAACTTTCTGATTAGCTCCATCTACCTGATTATAGAACTTTTTTATTTGCTATTCATCAAAAATGTATGGCTCCATCCAAAAGATATTTGTGGGATGTAATTGGACATCCGTATGGGGCAGTCGTGCAAAAATTCGTATGAACGAAGGATGATCTTTCATTGTTGGATTGGTTCATGTGTATGGCGCCAGCTTTAGGCTTCTCACCAGTGCCAAAGTACATCTGCTATACATGATGTGACCATATACACGATCTTCTGGCATCAGAACAAGCATAAATATCATTGATGAAGGTCCATGGATCAATATCCCACTAATCAGCTAGAAAGAAGCACTTTGGCCACTCTTTATCAACACCGGTATTGTTCACACCAGTCTTGATGAGAGGGCGTGCTGCAGTCATAGGAGCCCGATTCCCTTTAAGTGACATGCACACGTTAATTATTTGGGGAGTTTTTTACCTCAGTATTTGTAAGCCACAACCAGGAGTGGAACAGTCAGATGACAAGTATAATAGAAACACGTCACTGGTACTCCATTTTTAACCCACTCCTAGTTTTGGATTAAAAATACTGAGGTAAAAAACTCACCAAATACTCAATGTGTGACCGTGGCCTAATGAAACAGGTGGTCTGAAAAGGAAGTGAAAGGAGTAAGGCCACATGCGCACGTTCAGTATTTAGTCAGTATTTTACCTCAGTATTTGTAAGCCAAAACAAGGAATGTGTAAAAATTACAGAAGTGGTGAGGTGTTTTTATTATATTTTCCATCTGATTGTTCGACCCCTTGTTTTGGCTTACAAATACTGAGGTAAAAAAAATTGCGTGTGACCGGGGCCTTAGATTTATGGCATATGACAACTCATCATGAGATAGATGAGCAAGTGTTGCCTTTCCCGTCACATCCTTGTCTGCCCCAGCTCCATGTATTTTGGCAGAGCTGCCGAAAATTAGCTAAACTCATGAGTGCTAAAACAAACAGGCATCTTATGCCTTTCAGACTTCATTCAGACATCCACAATTTTCCAGATATTGAAAAAAAATTAAAAAAAACGGTCAGAGTTACATCACTGTTTTGGATTTATCTTTAATCAGTGTTAGTTCAGATTGTAAAATATTTCCACCAGTTTTTCATCAGTGATTTTCACTTATGGATAAAGAAAAAAAAATAAATTACAAAGTTTCCCCTATCTTTTATCATCTTAACCATGGATAACACACTGATGACATCCGTGTGCTGTCCATGATTTTCACAGACCCATTTACTTACTGTACATGGGTATTTTTGATCTGTAACTCCGATCAAAAACAGTAAGCAAAAAAAAATGGACATTTGAACAGTTCCATAGATTTTTATGATTAGTTTCTATCCATGATAATCACAGACAGAACACGCACGTAAAAAAACTGACTTCTGAATGAGGCCTTAAACTGACAACTAGAAAGCTTCATGTGCTAAAGAATCTTCAGTTGTGACCAGCAAAATTCAACTAAAGAAACCCCAAGAAGCTAAAAAAAAAACCATTTTAACTGTTGTTTTACAGAGCTTTTCTTGCAATATATGACAGCATATTGTATGCCTATGGCTCTATAATAAGGACCAATAGCAGGGGTGTAACCACAGCGGTCGCAGAGGTCAACACCTTGACCGGGCCAGGTGGGCGAGTGGCTCGTTCATGCCATACTTGAACTGCATGTGTGCCCTCGGATGCAATTTCAGCACAAGTGTATTGCAGCCCACAGACCCGTCAGGTCCATGCATGGCAATACACACTGATGGCTAATCAAATGCCAGCAGCTGATGTCAGTGTGACCATGGCTGGGGGCAATTAAGTCAGCTGCCGGCTTCAGAAGAGGACACCACGCAGTGGTGGAGCAGAGGGAGTGTGATGATCATGGTTTATTTTCTTCTATATATTAAAGAACAGTGGCAAAATGGGGGACATATACCATGGGGAATATATATATGAGGTTGGGGGATATATATACACCAGGATGGGACCCAGGATAAGGGACATATATATATACAAGAATGGTCGATATATACCAGTATAAGAGACTTATATACCAGGATAAGGGACATATATGAAAAAAAAAGAGCATGAACCACACATCCCAAAATCATACGTTGATCTAAAGCCGCTAGGCAAAAATTAATATAACTGAATATGAGGTTTTCAGTTTAACATTCTGATCAGACTGTATGAAGCCCACTGCCCCTTCACGGCAAACCTCGTAGTGGGTCCTATCGCCCTAACGGAGCGGAGCCGTGCAGCGCCCACCGCCACAGCGGCCATGCACCAGCAGGGCGGACGGCCTGTTGCCCCACAGCACCCATGCTGCAAGACTGAGTCCCCAAGACTCCAGACCGCGCCGCCCCACCAGCACAAAGCCACAGCAACAATGGCCGCCACACAGCACCAACACCAAAATGAAAGGAGCACTTAAACTCACCTTCCTCCAGCTCTTCAGTGAGAGCCAAAATGGGCTTCATACAGTCTGATCAGAATGTTAAACTGAAAACCTCATATTCAGTTATATTAATTTTTGCCTAGCGGCTTTAGATCAACGTATGATTTTGGGATGTGCGGTTCATGCTCTTTTTTTTCTTTTTTGCAAAGCATGTTCTAGTCTTCTTCTTGGACCAGCACTCCTCCCATTTGGCTCAGGTGATTTTAATTAGCAGGAGACTGCAAAGTAAGGGGTCTAGCCCATTTTGGCTCTCACTGAAGAGCTGGAGGAAGGTGAGTTTAAGTGCTCCTTTCATTTTGGTGTTGGTGCTGTGTGGCGGCCATTGTTGCTGTGGCTTTGTGCTGGTGGGGCGGCGCGGTCTGGAGTCGTGGGGACTCAGTCTTACAGCATGGGTGCTGTGGGGCAACAGGCCGTCCGCCCTGCTGGTGCATGGCTGCTGTGGCGGTGGGCGCCGCACGGCTCCGCTCCGTTAGGGCGTTAGGACCCACTACGAGGTTTGCCGTGAAGGGGCAGTGGGCTTCATACAGTCTGATCAGAATGTTAAACTGAAAACCTCATATTCAGTTATATTAATTTTTGCCTAGCGGCTTTAGATCAACGTATGATTTTGGGATGTGCGGTTCATGCTCTTTTTTTTCTTTTTTGCAAAGTAAGGGACATATATACCATTATGGGGCCCAGGATAAGCGACATATATACCAGGATGAGGGACTTATATATCAGGATAAAGGCCATATATATCATTATGACCCTCAAGATAAGGGACACATATACCAGGATGGGGGACATATGGGCCAGGATGAGGGTCATATATAACAGGATGGGGCCAGGATGAGAGACATATATACCAGGATGGAGGGCATATATACATATACATCACAATGTGGGACATCTATATCAGGATGGGGAGCCATCCAAATATTGTACGGGGACTCATCAGACTCTAGTTATGCCACTGACCAATAGGGGTCTCATGTACGATTATATGGGAGTAAGGCCTGAGGTCTACCCTCAGGCCTAGCGTGTTCTCACCAAGCCCACGGTGTGATACAGCCTTTGTTTTGCAGTTCAGGTTTTCCCACAAAAAACGGGTTCAAACTGCAAACCAAAGGAGAGATGTGAACCTTTCTTACAGGGTTAATCCATCCTAACACAGAGTCACAAAGTGAGATTGATACATAATAAATGCAAAGCTTATTAAATTTCTGACCTGGAAACAAAAAGGATTAGTAAGTGGCTCTTCATAAAGAACTAAGACAAACAGTCTCAGCTACAAAGGGACATACAGAATAATGGAGAGCCGACTTAAAAGGGTAATGACAAACAGCCATAATGATGGATAATTAGGCTATTTATAAATCAACGTTACCAGTGCAGAAATTAAAAAGGAAAATTGCGTTGACTTTCTATAAAATACGTCATGTTTTTTTTTTCCACATTTAATGTAGGACGAAACTGGTGGAAAAAATTGCTAAAGAAGTCCATAATATTTCACCATAATTGTCTGTGATTATCCTATTAAACATTAGAAGGCACAGGTCCAAATTTATCTTTGAGGGATCGTGCAGACGACCGTATTTTTGGTCCGAGTGTGATCTGGCAAAACATTGGTTGCATTCGAACCAATGTTATTCTACAGAGTCTGTCCAAGGGAATAATGGCAGCATGCATAATTTGCATCCAATACTCTGATCGCACTCGGCCATGAAATTCAATGAGTCCGTGAAAACCATTGGATGTGATCTGAATGCAGTCCAGTTTCTGCAGACTCACAGAATGGAGAAGATGGAACCATTTTTTCTCCACTTTCTCTTCATCCGAGAGAAACGGACCACACTATGCTCACACTGATCAAACTCTGACCAGCGTGTGATTAGCATAATTGGCCCAATTCTCTCTGATTAGGTAATAGATAGGGATGAGCGAACGTGCTCGGTGATACTCGGTTATCACTCGAGTATCACGTTGCTCGGATGTGCTTGTTACTTGGCGGGTAATGGGCATTGCTCGATGTTAAAACTCAAATCCCCGCCCCTCATCTTTGGCACCTGTTGCATAGTCAATAAGCATGCGGGGATTGCCTGTGAGTCACTGAAATGCCATAGCCATCTTGGTTGTGGCATTACTGTGATTGGATGGCCGCCTGACATCATCGGGGATTATAAAATAACAGGCACCGCACAGCTCAGCACACTGACACCATTGAATAGCTTCAAATTGGAGGGACAGTGCATATCTAGGTGTGTGTATACGATTCAGAGTCCTGTAGTGTTGATATTAGTGCTGAAGCTGAGACATCATACTATACTAACAGCCCTTCTAAGGGCTAATCATTTGTATCACATACAATCTGCACTTATCTTAGGGAGGGAGGGAGAGAGAGTCACAGGAGCAGGTAAAGTGACAGAATCCAGTCTGTAGACAGGGATTATGCCAGTGCAGTTCATTGGCAAATATATGGCTGCAGTTTCTTTTGTGGTTGCTGAAAAAATTGAATATATTTTGATCCATTAAGTATTACGTGCTTTGGGATCCTTTTTTTATGTTATGTAACACACCCAAAAATCAGTGAAATCTATTCCTGGGCTACATTTCTCTGCCATAATTATTCGGTATTGTAGAGTTAATTTATGTTATCTCTAAAACTGCTAAAAAGCTTTTAAACATTTCTTAGGCTTCCATTTCTCAGAAATACAGTGTTATTTGGTCTGTGAACATTTCCATGATCTGTAAAACTGCTAAAAAAGCTTTTAACAATTTTGTAGGCTTCCATTTGTCAGACATACAGTATTACTTGGCCTGTGAACATTTCTGTGATCTCTAAACTTTAACAAAAGCTTTTTAAAATTTTGCAGGCTTCCATTTTGAGTTCTTTCTGTTACATTACGGTGGAGTAAACTCCCAAAGGTCACTTTTATTGATGTAGGTGAACAATTTTTTTACTTTTATTCAATATACAGTTAGGTCCATATATATTTGGACAGAGACAACATTTTTCTAATTTCGGTTATAGACATTACCACAATGAATTTTAAACAAAACAATTCAGATGCAGTTGAAGTTCAGACTTTCAGCTTTCATTTGAGGGTATCCACATTAAAATTGGATGAAGGGTTTAGGAGTTTCAGCTCCTTAACATGTGACACCCTGTTTTTAAAGGGACCAAAAGTAATTGGACACTTGACTCCAAGGCTATTTCATGGACAGGTGTGGGCAATCCCTTCATTATGTCATTCTCAATTAAGCAGATAAAAGGCCTGGAGTTGATTTGAGGTGTGGTGCTTGCATTTGGAAGGTTTTGCTGTGAAGTAAACATGCGGTCAAAGGAGCTATCCATGCAGGTGAAACAAGCCATCCTTAAGCTGCAAAAACAGAAAAAACCCATCCAAGAAATTGCTACAATATTAGGAGTAGCAAAAGCTACAGTTTGGTACATCCTGAGAAAGAAAGAAAGCACTGGTGAACTCATCAATGCAAAAAGACCTGGGCGGCCACGGAAGACAACAGTGGTGGATGATCGCAGAATTATCTCCATGGTGAAGAGAAACCCCTTCACAACAGCCAACCAAGTGAACAACACTCTCCAGGAGGTCGGCGTATCAATATCCAAATCTACCATAAAGAGAAGACTGCATGAAAGTAAATACAGAGGGTTCACTGCATGGTGCAAGCCACTCATAAGCATCAAGAATAAAAAGGCTAGACTGGACTTTGCTAAAAAAAATCTAAAAAAGCCAGCACAGTTCTGGAAGAACATTCTTTGGACAGATGAAACCAAGATCAACCTCTACCAGAATGATGGAAAGAGAAAAGTATGGTGAAGGCGTGGTCCAGCTCATGATCCAAAGCATACCACTTCATCTTAAAACATGGCGGAGGCAGTGTGATGGCTTGGGCATGCATGGCTGCCAGTGGTACTGGGTCACTAGTGTTTATTGATGATGTGACACAGAACAGAATCAGGCGAATGAATTCTGAAGTCTTCAGAGACATACTGTGTGCTCAGATCCAGCCAAATGCAGCCAAACTGATTGGTCGTCGTTTCATACTACAGATGGACAGTGATCCCAAACATAAGGCCAAAGCAACCCATGAGTTTATTAAAGCAAAGAAGTGGAATATTTTTGAATGGCCAAGTCAGTCACCTGATCTCATCCCAATTGAGCATGCATTTCACTTGTTAAAGACTAAACTTCAGACAGAAATGCCCACAAACAAACAGCAACTGAAAACCACCGCAGTGAAGGCCTGGCCGAGCATCAAAAAGGAGGAAACACAGCGTCTGGTGAAGTCCATGAGTTCAAGACTTCAGGTAGTCATTGCCAACAAAGGGTTTTCAACCAAGTACTAAAAATGAACATTTTATTTACAATTATTGAATCTGTCCAATTACTTTTGGTCCCTTTAAAAACAGGGTGGCACATGTTAAGGAGCTGAAACTCCTAAACCCTTCATCCAATTTTAATGTGGATACCCTCAAATGAAAGCTGAAAGTCTGAATTTCAACTGTATCTGATTTGTTTTGTTTAAAATTCATTGTGGTAATGTCTATAACGAAAATTAGAAAAATGTTGTCTCTGTCCAAATATATATGGACCTAACTGTACATTTGTTTTAAAGGGACCTAGCAATAAAAAAGGCGTGCGTTAAGTGACAGGGAGGTGTAAGTGCTGTTGATCTACTCAGATGTCGAGGATGTGGGGCAGGTGTAACTATGTCCAAGAGCACAAGAAACATGCCCGTTCACGACGCATAGGTTCTTGTTCCACTTTACAGGAAGGCACAGTACACCACTTCTGAAGCCAGAGCATTGCAAAAAGGGGGTCTGTTAGATAGCAAATAATGCTTCCAGCAGGCTTGGCAGCATCACACATTCTTCCACACAGTCCAGCCTCACCAGCCTAAAGACTAGATCACTTAATCCTCACCCCGATCCTCCTTCCTCCCACCATGTTGAGTCCCAGAAGACTCCGATGAGCTCTTTACAACATCATTTCTTGATTGAGCCATCTCAATCTGCATGCTACAAAAAGGACAGGAGGACATGCTGTTTAGTGATGCACAAACCTTAGAGCAGCCCTGACCACAAGAACATGATGGTGGGGAACGGCAAATTTGGGATATGGAGGAAGATGATGATGTGACCCAGTTGCCACTAAGTTTTATTGTTAAGTCACAAAGTCAGGAGGACCAGGGTGTGGTGGTGGAAGACGAGGTGGTGGATGATGAAGTCACTCACAAATCCAACCTGGGGAACTGGCATTTAGAGTGAGGCCAGCAGCACTGAGGGGGAGAGATCGTCAGCACCGAAACAGACAGTAACAGGCAGTCGGGTGACCAGAGGAAGAAGGTGGGCAACTGTTCCACAGAGCACCTACACTCCTAAATTTCTCCATTAAAGAGTTAGGTGTTTTAAAAGAGAGTTCAGAGACAAACAAAATGGCCATTTGCAACCTGTGCCATGCCAAGACCAGAAGGGGCCTGACCACTAAGAACATAACGACCCCCAGCATGGTCAGGCACATGTCATTTAAACCCCCGACTCGTGGGATGAACGACTGGGTCCATAATGGGTAACATTTATAGAAATCCCATGCAACAAACCGCAACATGTCATTTTTGAATGAGTTTAATGTGCAGAATTTTCCCATAGGTTCACTTATTACCTTGATATGTAACTTTTGAACTACTTTTATTGGTCCATCCCCTCCCATAACTATGAGCATAGAACAAGGCCTCCATATTCAATATTCACAGAAAGACAGTAAAGTGCAAATCTACTTAAAATTAAAAATAACCACAGGAGTTCGGCCCCCAAACGTTTCTGCCAACACAAGCTGTTGCTCTCATAAGGGGAAACCCACATCCTCGCCATCATTCCGTATCCACCTCATTATTCTGAGACCTGCACACAAGCCTTTTGCTTTTTAAGGATCATGCACACTCTACACATTGCACTTTCATAATATTACACAGGCATTCGGTGCCGCTCGCAGCTCAGAAATACACGGCACATTCATGGCCTTATCTAAACAGCTTTCAAAGTGTATTGGACTCAATCTGCTCCCTAACAGCCATTTTTGGCAGGAGCTTTATTTTTTTCCCATTTAATCACAAATATGAAAGCGGCAGGAGGCGCAGGGCAAATAGAAATTTGGAAATGCAATACAAGCAATAATTCAGCTCGAGAATGTTGTCTGGAAAACATAAGCAAAAGTAGAAGGCTTCTTTTTATTTATCAGGCAGCACAAGTGTAGCAGTGACGAAAATGTAGTAAATGGTATATCCTTATGGGAAATCAGTGCCCTGCACAAGGCAATGTGTATCAGAGGTGTATGGAAGGGTGGAAAGCCATGAGTTGCCTCTACTTGGGGGGGGGGGGGATGGAATCACCTGTGCATTTGTGGCTGGCATTGGCTTTGTGGTTATCAGTGTATTTGGAAGCAGATAGTTGCTGTTGTATAAAATGTCATTGCTGTCGGAACCATTCCATAAAAGGGGCAGAATGCAAAAAAGTTGTTGACTACTGAACACGCCTTTTTTAAATGCCCCAAGAAGGTTAAAAAATGATAGACATCTCCCTGACCGGCGCCATTCCAGAGATATCAGTGCTGCGTCTCCCAGTAGTCACATGCCATTGTACTGTCAAATGATTGCTGCAGTCAATCAGCAGCTGTTGATCGTCTGCAGTCTTTACACCTCTGCCTGGCGGAACCATTCTGTCAGATTGAATTCATTGGCTGCAACGGTTACATGACATAACAATGTCTTGTGACTGCCGGAAAACCAAGTGCCACATCATTAGAATAATGCCAGTCTGGGATGTGAGTTTGTGTTTTGTTTTTTTACCTGTAACATGTCCTGTTGACAATGGTATCTGATCTGCAGGCCGCATGTTACAGAGCAGGATAGATGTACATCTTTGTGGGAAAAGATTCAGTAAAACTTGCATTTTATTCATTCAAATCCCTGGTGTTTGCATGTATGAGTCCAGTGGGCAGTCCTACTTAGTGATTGGCAATGTTCCCTGTGTAAGGAGGTTGCTTTCCCTGCTCCTTACCTGGAACCACTTAGTCAGCTGGGTTGTCGGGGGGAAGACTTTCTGCCCTGGACAGAAGGGACAATGTGGCTGCTGGAGGCAGAGAGGAAGAGAGGGGTGTGTGGTCAGAATTGAGCGGAAGAGCAGAGCGCGCCAGACAGAGGGGACAGCGCACCAGAGAGAGAGCAGGCCGCAGCGCTGCACTCCCCAAAAGAGAGTGCTCCCCGTGAGGGCACTGAGGCTGAGATATCAGCCGTAGTGGAGGCTGGATGTGAGAGTGTGGACTTGGAAAGCTCTGTAATCAGAGAAGACGTATCCCCTGACAGTGACCTGAGCGCGCAGCCCCAGTGACGGCACTGACAAGCCAGGACCCCTGAGTGTGACAAGTAAACTGCTCAGTGTGTGTGTAGCATTGATACTGCAGAAAAACTGCAAGGCTAATATACAGAGACTCGCAGCAGAGTGGCTGAGTTACTTCCTGCTTTCAGCTTTACTGGAAGAAAAGACTGCAAAAGACTTAACCCCGGAGTCTCCAGTTCCCAGGAGACAGAGGAGAGACTTCAAGCGCTGCTGGTGACTGTACCCACGTTGGAATTAGGACCCTCCAGTCAGGACCTCCCTGGACTGATAAGTTACAAGAACACTCGTTAACCCTTTTGATTCCGCTTTACTGTTTGATTTATCTCTATTAACCCCCTGTTTACTCCCCGCGAGGAGAATCTTACTCCTGTTAATAAATTCCCCTCAACAGTTGGTCTGTCTGTTCCGTGGTGACATACTCAACCCTGCACCTTATTACACCTGTATGACTGTGCATGTCAGTCACTAGTAGGACCACCCATTGGACTCCTCTACATACAAACACCAAGGATTTCAATGAGTAAAATGCTATTTATTTTTTTCAATAAACCGTATATCATTTTGCTCAGCTTCACCTTCTCTATACCGTGCTGTCCACAGGATGTACAATGTGACTGGTACCCTTTAAGCATTGAAATGGGTGTTGTCCAAAAATGGATAACCCTATAGGTATTTGGGTCCAAAATGTTGACTTTATTCACCTCTCACATGTCAAGAAACAATTGCCCTGGCTTTCTGCAAAGCCAGGCACATACTTTCATTCTCCGTTTACCCTCACAGAGAGTGACCAGAAGTTTAGGACCATGTAATGTGTAGACCAATTACTTTGCAGTCCATGTAATTTACTGTACGTCAATGGATAAAGTAGTGGTGGGTCTCAGCAAGCCAAGCGACAGACGTTACAAACTCCTTGACCCATGTGCTGATGTCGAATTTGACAAACAGCAAGCAGAGACCTTAAAAATAAAGAGGAACCGAGATACAAGCGATGAGAGAACGACATTCATCATAATTGGAAAGTCCTCAACTCTTCTATTGTGACAATTGTGAACAAAGATCTGACTCTATCGTGCCACGCAGCACAATGTTGTGAATATTATGGTGGTAACAAGTTATCGCCTATCCACAGAAGTCTTGGAATCGAGCTACGGTTGTGCATGAGCTTTGTCTTCAGTGAGTGGTGCTGAATAAGATAGCTGAGTGCTGTGCTGGATAAGTGATAACTGGATCTTTACGTCTCATCAGACGTCTTTGGGTTTTTTTTCATTAGAGAAAAAATGGTCTGTTTTTCATCTGTGTGCTGGAACCAATTTTCATCCATTTTTGGTCCATACGTCCATCTTTACCATCAGTTTTTACTCTATTTTTCTCATATGCAAAAGCTAAAAATTCAAGCTACTTCCAAAATTAGCAATAAAAAGCGGCAGCTCCCGGATGACACACATACAATTTAATGGGGGGCGTTTGACTCATGACTCGGATGAAAAATGGGCATGTGTCTGGTTTTGGAGTGTTATTTTCCAGAATATTTGCCCACAGAAAACCATGGACATGTGAAAGGCCAAATAGACTGTAGTGAGTACAAGTTCTATCTGTGAAAAACATTGATTGCTCATGTACAGAAAAATGGATGACTTAATGAAGGCACAATAGAATACAGGATATGGAAACCTGTTAACTCTCAGGATCTCGGTCATTTTTCTCCCTGCATGAGTCATGATTAGAACTACACTTTTAGATTAATGTAAAGTCTGTGGCAGGGGGAAGAGCAGAGCAGCTGGCTCAGGAGTGAGGGATGACTCATGCAGGTAAAAGAGATTTCCTGGTTCTACATAGACCAGAGAAAAGAGAAGAATTAACTGGGTAGAAAGGCAAAATGAGCAATTGTAAATACACAGTTCTGTATAGTATGATGACTGCAATATATTAAGAGGATAAAACTTTGATAAGAGTGCTTCTTTTAAGATCTTTTAATGCACAACCAGTTAGCTCCTTAGCTCCCTCCATAGACATCTATGGATTTAAATTTATGGGATTTCATACTCTGAATTAGTAAAAGGGTTTTTTGGCCTATATGAGATATTAAAGCACCACTCCGGCAAATTTTTATTTATTTAATCAACAGAGTAGTATTACTAATGCATGTGTCTTGCTCCTAGTAATATACTTAGCAGCCGCCATCTTCTTTTGTTCTCTGCGCCGCTCTTGTCATTTTCTGCAGTTTGTGACCTGCCGGATTACTCCAGTGTTTGCTGGGTGAGTCGGAAGTCAGAAGGAGACTCTCAGAGACTTACATTGAAAGCTTGTAACAGTTACCTCTGACTTCCGATCAGTCAGGAGCTGCAGTCACCAGATGGCAAAACCGGAGCGGAGCGGCGCCAGGAACAGCAGGAGACGGTGACTGGTACGTATATTACTAGGGGCAGAAAACGTGCATTAGTGATACTACACCGGGAGTGAAATAAAAAAGAAATGTTGGAGTGGTGCTTTAATATATCAGAACTGATTTTTTTTTTTAGGATGCTTAGATATTAAAAAAATAAATAATATTTGCGAATGGAAATATACTTGAAGCGCAGGTTATGACAGCTATCACACAGTAAATAGTTTGCCCAGAGAAATTCATATTTACCATAGGAAATACACATTTTTGCTAGCTGAACATGGGCTCATTAGAAAATGAATGGCTATGTCTATGATAGGCTGTAAGATTGTAGAAAAGGTCCAATCCTTTGGATAACAGTCTGGCCCACAACAACTTGGCATGGCACGCACAGGAAGCCGGCAATAAATAGGCCTCAGCAGAGGCTCGGCAGGTTGAACGCGTCAGTGATCAGTCAGATGTTAGAAGTGTTTTATTGGACACAATTAGATTAGAACGGAAACACTTGGAATTGATTAGAGACAGATTTATGGCAAATATGTGCATGGAAAAGTAGCAACAGCAGATTTATTTCTGACATTGCAATGCCGGGCAATATATTAAAGGCTGCTGTCAGTGGACTCTCATGCACATCATTTGCTGACTCTACAGAAGGTTAAATGGAGGGTTATTTTAGGACCATTTTTTATGACCATCACAGGGTCCTCAAATGACGTTTGATAAGTTCTTAATTCTTGTAACAGGAAAGATATATATCTTGGTACCGTGTTAGCCAGTAGATAGAAAAATATTTAGAATTGAGAGTCCTCAGTGGTTGATTAAAAGGTATCAACCACTGAGGACTCTCAATTCTAAATATTTTTTTAATTCTTGTAATTAACTTTATCTTAAAAAAAAGAAGCTTGTCTTCAAAAACCACATCAAAATCTGTAATAATTGCTCCCTATCTACCATGTTCCATAAAAGAGGACATTTCAATTAATTTTTTTTTGTTTAAACAGAGCACCTCCTCCAATTGCTGCTTCTCCACTGATTCTGGAACAGTTCTTTTTTTTTTTTTGGGGGGGGGTCTTCTATGTCCCTCGGTTCCAAAGGTGTGCCCACCGGAAATAAAAAAGCAAACTGTCCCTTTGAGTAAGTGAAATTAAAAGGGGTTCTGTGGATATAATCCTCGCTGCTGAAAAAATGCAGGCCCAGACGTGTTAAAAAATGGAAAACAGTGGTTTGATTTACGCCTTTGAAAGTCCAAATTACTTCTTCATCAGGAAATTACCACATACAATCAATCAATCAATCAAGGAAAGGAAAGTGGCACCAGGTGAGGAGTAATGAAGATGGATATATATTTTACAGAATATTTTGAGTATGCTTGAAATATAAACCCTACTCAAAAATAAGCCCTAGTTACAGTCAGGGCTGACGTTAAGGGTAGGGGGAAACTGGGCAATTGTTCAGGGTCCCCACTCTCTTAGCAGTCCCCAGAATTTCTATTTAGAGGTTAGGCCTGCTTTAAGGTACCGTCACACTGAATGATATCGTTAACGATATCATTGCTTTTTGTGACGTAGCAACGATATCGTTAACTAAATTGTTATGTGTGACAGCGACCAATGATCAGGCCCCTGCTGGAAGATCGTTGGTCGCTGGGGAAAGTCCAGCACTTTATTTTGTCGCTGGATCTCCCGCTGACATCGCTGAATCGGCGTGTGTGACGCCGATCCAGCGATGTCTTCACTGGTAACCAGGGTAAACATCGGGTTACTAAGCGCAGGGCCGCGCTTAGTAACCCGATGTTTACCCTGGTTACCGTTGTAAATGTAAAAAAACAAACACTACATACTTACATTCCGGTGTCTGGTCATGTCCCTCGCCTTCAGCTTCCCGCACTGACTGGTGAGCGCCGGCCGGCCGTAAAGCAAAGCACAGCGGTGGCATCACCGCTGTACTTTACGGCCGGCGCTCAGTCAGTGCTGGAAGCTGAAGGCGAGGGACATGACCAGACACCGGGAATGTAAGTATGTAGTGTTTGTTTTTTTACATTTACAACGGTAACCAGGGTAAACATCGGGTTACTAAGCGCGGCCCTGCACTTAGTAACCCGATGGTTACCCTGGTTATCCGGGGACTTCAGGATCGTTGGTCGCTGGAGAGCTGTCTGTGTGACAGCTCTCCAGTGACCAAACAGCGACACTGCAACGATTGACATCGTTGTTGGTAACGCTGCATCGTCGCTTAGTGTGACGGTACCTTAAGGACCTTTGGTGACATCACAGTCATGTAACCATTATGTCATCAAAGGCCCTTTAAACTGCAGGAGTCTAAAGTAACTGAATTGAAACAGGCTGATATGTACCGTATGTGCAGTGTACGTGTATACATGTGTATGTGCACTGTGTTTGTATATACATTCGTGTGGGCAGTATGTGCGTGTATACATGTGTATGTATGTGCAGTGTGTTGTGTGTGTGTGTGTGTATATGTAAGCAGGTTACCTGGATGCATCAGCGCAGACAATGAGGAGACAGTAGTACTCAACCAATACTATTTATTTAACTAACACAAAAAGGAAAATCACATTTCTAAGAATATATATATATATATATATATATATATATATATATATATATATATATATATATATATAGTTTTATATACATATAGTTATATGAAAAAGTTTGGGCACCCCTATTAATCTTAAGCTTAATGTTTTATAAAAATTGTTTTTTTTGCAACAGCTATTTCAGTTTCATATATCTAATAACTATTGGACACAGTAATGTTTCTGCCTTGAAATGAGGTTTATTATTCTAACAGAAAATGTGTAATCTGCATTCAAACAAAATTTGACAGATGCATAAGTATGGGCACCCCACCAGAAAAGTTACATTAATATTTAGTAGATCCTCCTTTTGCAAAAATAACAGCCTCTAGTCGCTTCCTGTAGCTTTTAATGAGTTCCTGGATCCTGGATGAAGGTATTTTTGACCATTCCTCTTTACAAAACAATTTCAGTTCAGTTAAGTTTGATGGTCGCCGAGCATGGACAGCCCTCTTCAAATGATCCCACAGGTGTTCAATGGTATTCAGGTCTGGGGACTGGGATGGCCATTCCAGAATAGTGTAATTGTTCCTCTGCATGAATGCCTGAGTAGATTTGGAGCGGTGTTTTGGATCATTGTCTTGCTGAAAGATCCATCCCCTGCGCAACTTCAACATTGTCACTGATTCATTAACATTATTGTCAAGAATCTGACATTGTGGCATTGGCCACACAGCCCCAAAGCATGATGGAACCTCCACCAAATTTTACTGTGGGTAGCAAGTGTTTTTCTTGGAATGTTGTGTTTTTTGGCCGCCATGCATAACGCCTTTTTGTATGACCAAGCAACTCAATCTTGGTTTCATCAGTCCACAGGACCTTCTTCCAAAAAGAAATTGGCTTCTCCAAATGTGCTTTTGCATACCTCAGCCGACTCTGTTTGTGACGTGCTTGCAGAAACGGCTTCTTTCGCATCACTCTCCCATACAGCTTCTCCTTGTGCAAAGTGCGTTGTATAGTTGAGCGATGCACAGTGACACCATCTTCAGCTAGTTGATGCTGCAGCTCTCTGGAGGTGGTCTGAGGATTGTCCTTGACTGATCCTTTCTTGGCCTGCCACTTCTGGCCTTAACAAGAACTGTACCTGTGTTCTTCCATTTCCTTACTATGTTCCTCACAGTGGAAATTGACAGGTTAAATCTCTGAGACAGCTTTTTGTATCCTTCCCCTGAACAACTATATTGAATAATCTTTGTTTTCAGATCATTAGACAGTTGTTTTGAGGAGCCCATGATGCCACTCTTCAGAGGAGATTCAAACAGGAGAACAACTTGCAAGTTGCCACTTTAAGTAGCTTTTTCTCATGATTGCACACACCTGGCTATGAAGTTCAAAGCTCAATGAGGTTAGAAAACCAAAAAAAGTGCTTTAGTAAGTCAGTAAAAAGTAGGTAGGAGTATTTAAAACAAGAAAATGATAAGGGTGCCCATACTTATGCAACTGTCAAATTTTGTTTGAATGCAGATTGCACATTTTCTGTTAGAACAATAAACCTCATTTCAAGGCAGAAACATTACTGTGTCCAACAGTTATTAGATATATGAAACTGAAATGGCTGTTGCCAAAAAAACAATTTTTATAAAACATTAAGCTTAAGATTAATAGGGGTGCCCAAACTTTTTCATATAACTGTATACAGTGCCTTGCAAAAGTATTCGGCCCCCTTGAACTTTTCAACATTTTCCCACATATCATGCTTCAAACATAAAGATACCAAATGTAAATTTTTGGGTGAAGAATCAACAACAAGTAGAACACAATTGTGAAGTGTAACGAAATTTATTGGTTATTTTAAATTTTTGTGGAAATTCAAAAACTGAAAAGTGGGGCGTGCAATATTATTCGGCCCCTTTACTGTCAGTGCAGCAAACTCACTCCAGAAGTTCATTGTGGATCTCTGAATGATCCAATGTTGTCCTAAAAAAACAGAAATGTAGACATTTTTGCAAATTTAATAAAACAGAAAAACTGAAATATCACACGGTCATAAGTATTCAGAACCTTTGCTCAGACACTCATATATAAATCACATGTTGTCCATTTCCTTGTGATCCTCCTTTAGATGGTTCTAGTCCTTCACCGGAGTCCAGCTGTGTTTAATTAAACTGATAGGACTTGGTTAGGAAAGGCGCACACCGGTCTATATAAGACCTCACATCTCACAGTGCATGTCAAACCAAATGAGAATCATGAGGTCAAAGGAACTGGCCAAGGAGCTCAGAGACAGAATTGTGGCAAGGCACAGATCTGGCAAAGGTTACAAAAGAATTTCTGCAGTACTCAAAGTTCCTAAGAGCACAGTGGTCTCCATAATCCTTAAACGGAAGAAGTTTGGGACAACCAGAAGTCTTCCTAGACCTGGCCATCCAGCCAAACTGAGCAATCGTGGGAGAAGAACCTTGGTGAAAGAGGTAAAGAAGAACCCCAAGATCACTGTGGCTGTGAGTTGCCCAGCCAGGGCAGTGGGGTACTCGGTACCGGGTCCAGTCTCAAGGGGGATGTCATGGTGGCTGCGACCCAGTCCGTGGCCCTGGGGCTCAATGTTAAGGGGGAACGGTCTTTAAAGGGGAAAATGTTCAAAGTCTGTCGTGACGCCACCTGTGGTGTTCGGTCAGTAGTGGGACCAATGCTGTATTGAAGCGGTCCCCTGGGGGATGTTGCAACAGCACAGGTGTTACACTTCCCACAGGGCAAGCGGGGTCCCCAGGGGTCCTATGGTGTAAGGCGTGGATAGTATGTGCCGGTGAATAAATGGAGGATACAAGTTGTAAGTCTTTACCTGGTTTACTGCAGATGGTAGGCCACAGTCCAGGGTACCGGCAACAGGTACATTAGGAGTCCAGGCAGTCCAGAGATAAGTGGAATCCCCTTGGCAGGTCAAGTTGGGGGCCTTCCACTCTGCGCTTGCTGTGTCTGCTTCTTCATCAGGAAGGAATGCGTTACATTTTGAAATGCGTTGGTTAGTTTTTGCCTCAGTGAGGCTCCGTAGGCCAGTGATGTCACACGCTGCTTGTCAGTGTCGGCCATTTTTATTCCGTGTAACCAGGGACGCCACCGGCCGGGACGTCTCTGGCTCTGCACGGAGTAGCGGCACCTCTCTTCCTGCAGCGACGAGCACCAGAAGGTGCGCACTCACTCCCCAGACTACATTGACAAAGAAACAATAACATCATCCTGCCTCTAGCGAGCACCGGTGAGTGCAGGTTCACTACCTTTATCACCCAGAATGGGAACAGCTCCATAGCAATTTAAGAAAGTGCCCTCTGCAATCTCTACTTTCTATAAGGGGGAACCTGCCTGCTAACCCCTCAACATAGAGAAACACACCTTGGAATTTATAAGGTATGCAAGCTTGGGAATGTGCAATAATTATATCTGTATATCTAAACCAGAGCACATCTAGACGTAGTTCAAGGAGGGAGTGGTTATTACACTACCCATAGGGCAAATTGTATGGCACACACACTGTTAGTGTGCATAAAACAGTGTTTTGTGGCTATTTATGGCTATAGTGTATTAGGGTAGCAGTCATTTTTTCAGACACTTGTAGCGCTGTATTTTTTATTATTTAACCAGCTTGTTTTTAATTTGTTGGCAGAATAGGCACAGCTTCTGTCTGAAATACCAGCAGCACTTGTGCAATCACAGTTGTAGAGCTAGTGTGTTTTATTATTATTATTTTGAGTTTGCACTAATGCTTTTATTAGAACTTTTGGCTAGGATAGTGGTGCTGTATGATGAGCGGGGGGGACATGTTTGATTAGGTGAGAGGGTGGGGAGAGGTCACAGTGGCCACAGGCTGTATTTTCTTTCTTTATTAACTTCATGTGAGTAGATTGAGGCAGCCAATCAAGGTGCAGAAGCCATCCATAACGTCGAGACAAAAGGGCTTCTTTCATTGGGTGCCAAAATCACATGCCCCTCTCCATAGAAAAAGCAGACATGTGGTTTTTGTACTATTTTGTCAGTGTAATGCAGATAGGCTGTTCCTGCTTCCTCAAGTAGTCAGGTAGTTATCGAGGTAGTTTATTGCCATCTAGTTCAGCTACATGGTAAGTGTCAAATCGACCTTCCAGCATCTAAATCATTTGTGCTAATAGTGTGGTGCAGCCAGGAGTCCACATTTGAGAATCTGAATTGTCTGTGCTAATAGTGTGGTGCAGCCAGGAGTTCACATTTCAGAATCTAAATCATTTGTGCATCAAGTACCATTGCATGCAGCTCCATGATCCCAAACAACCTGGTGCATCCTAGGCCACCAAAAATGATAAGTAAGAAGAATATCTGTGGTGGCTTTACTACCAGAATGTCCAGCCAGGACCAAATCGTGATGTTCACTCAAAATTCAAAGATGTAGGTTCACAGGTACAAACCATTTACCTGAAGGATAGGCAGCAAGGGTGTCTCCCTGAGCCTCTATGACCTCCTTCTTCAGACTAGAACATATTATAGCAATAACTACTCCTTTCTGTAATATTGGAATCGGCTCACAATTCCTACCTCCGCCCGGAAAACAAAGAGACAGTGCATCCACCTGAATGTTCTTATCCACCAGCTTATAAATCATACAAAAGTTGACTTTGGTAAAAAAAAAAATGACCACCTTGACTGTATTGGTGTCAGATGTTTAGCTTATTCCAGATGCAATAGATTTTAGTGATCAGTGATGACCATGATCAGGTGATCTGCCCTTCAACAAAATCACGCCATTCGAAGGCCAACTTTATTGTCAAGCACTCCCTATTACCAATATGTAGAATTGAGAGTCCTCAGTGGTTGATACCTTTTAATGGCTAACTGAAAAGATGGTAACAAATTGCAAGCTTTCGAGACCACACAGGTCTCTTCATCAGGCAAAGACTAAAACAAATTCTGAAGAATCACATATTTATGTGATTCTTCAGAATTTGTTTTAGTCTTTGCCTGATGAAGAGACCTGTGTAGTCTCGAAAGCTTGCAATTTGTTACCATCTTTTCAGTTAGCCATTAAAAGGTATCAACCACTGAGGACTCTCAATTCTAAATATTTTTCTATCCACTGGCTAACACGGTACCAAGATATATTTCTTTCCTGTATTACCAATATGATAATTCTTTTCAGTGGCCGACATTTTTTTGAGAAATATGCCCACCGACGCCATTTGCTTGGATATGTACCATGTGACAATACAGCCCCAATCCCTACCTCTGACGCATCTACCTTTACAATGAACGATCAAGGTAGCAAACACTTCACAAGCCGGTTTAGAACATTTGGAAAAGTGTGCTCCTTTCCTGATCATATCCATAAGCGGTTTGGCCACTATTAAAAAGTCCTTTATGAACTTGCGGTAACAGTTGGCGAAACCTAGAATCCGCTGCAAAGCTTTTATATTTTTAGGACGATCCCAATCGAGTACCTCCCGGACTTTCGCAGGAGTCATACAAAAGCTGGTGGAAGATAATAGATTTCCCTGAAAAGGAATATCCTGAACAGTAAACATACATTTTTCTGATTTCAAATAAAGTTTATTTTCCTTCAGAATTTGTAGGACCTGCTGGACATGTATCTCATGTGACTAATAAATCAATATGTCATCCAGATAGACTACCTCAAATCTTTCTCCCAGATGACAGAAAATGTCATTGACAAAGTGCAGAAACATGGCAGAAGCACTGGTCAACCAAATGGCATGGCAAGCTTTTCGTAGTGTCCCGCTGGTGTATTAAAAGCAGTTTTCTACTCATACAGATGAGATTATAGGCCCCCTAAGGTACAGTTGGAAAACCATTTAGTCCCAACAATCTGATTAAAGAGATACGGAATGTGAGGGAGAGGGTATGGATCTCGAACATTGATCTGTTTTCGTTTCCTGAAATACAAGCAGGGGTGAAGCCCCACAACTCAAGACCTGAAATAAGTAATCATAATAGACGATGAGGTGGTAGGTCTTGATGCCCTTGTTCTTAAAACACATCCTCGTAATCACATAAATACTCCAGTAAAGACCTTGTAGTTGCCATGGATAAATGAGTGCTCATGTAGTTATTTTGGCAGTAATTGCTCCACCTCACTACCTTCTGTGGCCAAAGTAGGCCAAGAACCACTGGGGAAGGCAAAAGCAAGCAGCATACTCCTGCAGGGAGTATTGAACCCAGAACACCTGTTCCAACCCAAAACAGAAAACTGCAGGAGTCCCACAAAGCAGTTTAACCCTTACAGCACCAGAGCGTGTTCTGTGTCATGGCTCCAACTTCCACTAGGTGAGGTTTCCCTTGGTTCAAACATCCTGTTTTTTCAGGTTTCCACCCATTCTCTACGGTCACTCTGCAACAAGAAAACTTTCCCTCTACACCTGGTGTATGGGGGTGGACATTCCTTACTATGAGCCTACTCCTCCAGGTGCAGCACTCTCTCCAGTAGGCATAACATCGGAAAAACTTAGTGAATCTTCATGTCCTTTCGCTTCTCCGACACACATAATGAGTGAGGCTTTCCCTTTGTGCTGTGCCACTGTTTGTCACTATGGGTCCACTTCTGTTGAGGCTTTTCTCCAGTATGTCCCGCCTCTTTCCCAAATCATTCCCACAGACATGCATTTCCATCCTTACCACCCCCACCACTGGAATAGGTAACTGTTTGTCATCCGTCAGTCGGATAATAGGGCCCCCTTCTGGATCGGGCAATGATGGGGAAATGTTGACGGACACTTCAAGCTTTGTGGCCGCCTGGGAGCTAGTGTCCATAAAGCATTGAATCCTCTGTCCATTTAACTCAGCCCACATAAATGGGACTCTCAGAAACAACATTGTCAGAGCCTTCAGTCCTCTGGTTAGACATAGCTCAATGGTGTGCTCCCTGACCGCAGGGCACATTAGTTTAATGGGTGCCTCCAATTTTGGCTGCCTCGAGTAGGGCAGTCCCTCAACATATGTCCCATACCTCCGCAGGTCTTCTCTGCGCTCGTCTGGTGGACACCTAGGCCTATACCGCTGTTCTCCAGGAGGTGGATACCAATTCTCTAGTTGTTTCTCATTTCTGACTACGGACCATAACAGACAACGTTGGAACCTCTTGTTCCCAGATTCTTGCTTCTATTCTGACTTCATGGAAGCTCATGTTGGAATTGTAGCACAGAAATTGCTTCAGGGCCAGTCTCAGGTAAGGGTCTCTTAGGCCCGCAGCCAATTGGTCTCTTAATACTTCATCCATGGAACCTAGGCCCCTATATTCACCTTTAGTTTTCTAAGTAATGTCAGGCGTTACTTTCTGCAGAGCATTCACAAATTGGGTTACCATCACTCCCTCTCTCTGGACCTGATAGAGCAGGTGAATGTTCAAATTGCCTATATCAGTCATGTCACCATGCATGTACATCTACTCTGGAAGTAACGGCCCACAGGAATGGTCCATTGCTACAGCCGGATCATCTATCAAGCTTGGTTTGGATCTGCTCATGGACTGCTAGTGGTGATACTTATGGATGTTCTACTGGTGCTGGGTATGGAACGTCTCCTGGTACTGCTTACAGATCTTCTACTGGCGCTGCCTACAAATTTTCTACTGGCATGTGGAACAAATTTTCACCACAGCTCAGGCCTTCTCCAGCATCTGATTCCTCTTGGACCCTTCTGTGGCAATGGTGGCTGTAAACCCACCTAGCAGCAATATAATCTGTCCTGATACAGGTTCTGGTGCCGAGTAGCTCTTCTCAGACTTTTGATAATTAGTAACTGTACCACAGGTATCACCTAACCTGCTGTCTTCTTTAATCTCCTCTGGGAACATAGTTTCTCACTATTAGGTTCCTACTACTGTAATTATTTTTTTTACTTTCATTTTTGCATTTGATGGTGGTGTTCGCTGGCATTACTTAGCTAGGCATCAACTTCTACTGCATTCTTTCTTGTCCACTTCCTTAAATTATACATGTGTATCTGCAGTGTCTGTGTGATGACGTTCATATATTTTGTTGCAAAGCTAGGTACGACAGGGGAAGTCTCAGCTCTGCTGGATTTGATTAGATTCACCTGACTAGCTTTTTAATAGAACCACGGCCTGTGTTCACTAAGTGTGTCAGTATTTTTAAGGGTTAGTTCACATCTGCGTACAAAAAGTAGCTGAGATTCTCAGCCAAAGTTGGAGAATGTCATGCATTTTTTTCTCACCTAGCCTCAAGGAGCATCAATATGCCATGCAAGTTTCTATGCAAGTGTTCATTTTTTCCCTCACCTAGCATCTGTATGACATGCTCATGCAATTCATTTTTAACATTAGCTTTTACATTACAGTAATTCTCACACGTCATTTCAAGCTAGTTTTTGAACTATAAAACAATCTTAGATAGATATATACATAGAAAAAAGAGAGTAAAATAGCAGCACCAGTAAGCATGGGGTGCAAGACCCCACAGGTACATACCAGTCCTTCAATACAGTGCTATTTATTAGCCCATATGGAGTTGTTTCGGTTGAATAATGTGAACCGTTTTCAAGGCTTGAAAAAAAAGGTTCACACTGTTGGACTGAAACGTTACCATACCAGCTAATAAATAGCACTTAGATTTATATCTTTATATGGTGTGCCGCTTCAATTCTTTGGACTAGATATGAGTAGATACATAGATACATATATAGAAATATGTCAGTGAGATATATAATTATTACAGGGTGTGTGTAGTTTACAGTACATGTATTTAGGTAATATTTAAAGAATAGAAAAAAATGGTGTGGGGTCCCCCATATAGTTCTTAGCCAGCTGAAGGAAAGCAGACAGGTGGGGGCTGATTTTTATAGTCTGGGAATGGGGCAATAAACATGAAGGTTCCCAGGCTATTAATATCAGCTCACAGCTTTTTTACTTAGCTTTTACTGGTTTTTAAAATGGGGAACGTGAGGAGCTGGTCTCGTTCTAAAGACTAGTGGACCAATGGACGTAGAGCCTAATCCACAGCTCCAATAGATGCAGACTTTTTCCAGCACGTAGCAGCGGTTACGTCAAACTTATTGTTGTGTTTTATTGGAGATTTGCTTGCTGTGTTTTATTGTTATTATTATTTATTATTATAGCGCCATTTATTCTATGGCGCTTTACATGAGAGAGAGAGAGAGAGAGAGAATCTGCATGATTTGTATGGAAAATGCATTGGAAACCGGATCTGGCCGCCGTATTCATGGTTTCACACGTCCGTTTCATGTGTTTTTGGCTGATTCCGTCTATGTGCGTTTTTTTCCACAGGACAAAAAAACGTTGCAGTGGACGTTTTTTCTGTCCGCTGGAAACGACTATTTGGACGGATCCGGAAAAAAAACGAAGAAACGTCTGGCCATCAGGCACAATCCGGTGCTAATACAACTCTATGGGGATAAAACGGATCCAGCATAAAAAAAACTGATCCGTTTTTTTCAAAAATTGCTGGATTGTGCCTGAAACAAAAAACTTGATGTGTGAAAGCAGCCTAACCTAACCTACTAACCTACACTACTTAGGATATATATGCAGATTGTTTGAACAATCGAACAATGAAGGATCACCTCTCCCCACCTTCCTTCAATCCTGTGGAAGAATGTTCTGAATGGGAGCTGTGGATTTAAAAAGTCTCTGGCTCCCTCTGCAAAGAGACCCTCTTCAGAAATAGCCCATGGAACCATGGCTCCACCTGGTGGAATACAGGTCTGCTCCTCTGCCCATCACTGAACATACAAAGATGTTTTGAAAACTCCAGTTGGAACTGTACTATATGTGATTGCCGGCTGGAGCTTGATACATATGCTGCTGTCGGGACGTCTAACATCTGGATGTGAGGAACTATCTTAAGGACTGCTGTTGCCGGCTTGAACTTGATATACTGTATGTGTTACGGTAGTGATATCTATCATCTGGATGTGAGGAACTATCTTAAGGACTGTTGTTGCCAACTAGAGCAGGAAGACATGTGCTACAGTCATGGTCATGGTAAGGAGCATGAACTGTGACTATAGACTATACTGGCGAGAGGTACAAAAGTTGTGGGCCAACCAACAGTTGGTAGACAGTGGGTATCGTCTGGTATGGAGACAGTGGAACTATCGGCACCAGGATGGGATCTTGTGGACTGGGGACATTGCATTGTGATTATCTACCTGAAATTGTTGTAAGATCATGCATGTAAGGAATATAAAAATGTTGCATTGTTAACCTAGCTAGGTGATTATTACAACCCACAACCTCAGATCTTCACAAGTGGTGGCAGCGGTGGGATCATCTACTGTATCTCTAGACAGCCTACTAGGGAAGGTCACAGAGTGCTGACTTGGCAGAAGAGATGACAGACTCCATCTACAAAAGGCTCAAGAAGGAGGAGCTGAGTGCCCTTTGCATTGGGAAAGAGCAACAGTGGTTGCCAGAGGACAACTAGAAGACCCTAATTCAATGCTTGGCCGACTGGGACGGGAACACCCACAGGAGGAGGTCAGTTCTGATGTGGAGGAGGGCTGCTCTGAATAGGGATCACAGCTCAGGGCTGTCATCCATATGGCAGAGGATCGACCGACTGAAATGAAGCAGATGCTGGCCCTGCTAGGAGAATGAGCAACGCAGATAGAGCAGGTGGAAGTGTTACGCAAATATCTTGGTGTGCATGTAGAAGTACCCCCACCTGCCCCAGCGCAGATCACAGTGGATTACAGGAGAGAGGGACCTGCATCTCTAAGGTACCAGGACATACAAAAGTTCAGTGAAGACACCTCGGATATTGATGGACATCTCCAGATATTTGAGAACCTCTGCCTGCTGCATGAGGTGTCAGTCGGTGATTGGCCCAGATTTTTGAGTGTTGGCCTGACTGGAAAAGCTTTAATAACTTATCTTCTTGGGATCAGAGATGTTACTATACCATTTGCAGAATGTTACTAGAGAGGTATGCCATCATGACGGAAACCTACCAGAGGAAGTTTCAAGAGAAACGTTACGTACAGCATTCACTCGGTGTATAGAATGAGTGGGGACTCGGGAAGCAGAACATGTCTTGGATATATTCATGCTGGAACAATTTATGTCCAAGCTCCCAGGTGACTTAAAAGAATGGGTGGCAGATAGAAAACCAGTCAGTCTGGACGATTCTGCAAGATTGGCTAATCATTGGTCTGCCAATCAATCTAGGCTACTTTAAAGGACAGCCCAAGGGAGTTGGGAACAATAGATTTCAGTGAGGCCATTGAGACCCAAGAATCAGTGTGAGGAGGAGCAGCAGAGATTTCAGACTTCACAAAGAGGGAGAGGTTTCCCAAGTATGGCCCACGTCCAGGTGAGGTGGGTTAAGCTGCCATAACTGTGGACGCATGGGACACTTTGCCAGGGAATGCTGGGAAAGTTCTAATCCACATTATCCACGTCCCCAACTGGTGAACACTGTGCTCCAATGGGGTTGGAATGCTGGAGGAAAGAGGATCCCACTACTCCAACTGGAAGAAGAGGCATATGTGGTACAAGGTCAAGTGTCCTGTACTAGATGGGACACTTCAGAGGTCATGAACCACCATCTGCACCTGGTCTGGGTAGAGGGTGTGGAGGCTGCGGGGCTCCGTGACTCCGATGCCTCGGTCACATTGATCAAAGAACATTTATTACTGGGCCAATGTATTGTTCCCACCAGCCACATGTTAGTCAATGTAGGCAGAGGAGAATCTCTGAACATTCGGAGGACTCAACTACATTTAGATTGGGGTCACAGTTATGGAATGGTTCATGTAGGAGTAGTGTGGTACCTACCAGTATATGTGTTGTTGGGGAACAGCCTAGGAGCAGGGTTCGTGTGTCACTGGGCCAATGTCGTAACCAAAAGTCAAGGACCGGCTCCCACTGCGTCAACTGAGAGGTAAACGATCTCAACATGCAGATTAACCCCCTGACAGTGGTGATTAATGCACAAAATACAATGCTTGTTATCATGAAAGGAGGTAAATGACACCAGGGAGGAGGCCCAAGGACTTCTGGACATTGGGTTTTCTATCACCCTGGTCAGCTGAGATATTGTCCCCCCAGAACATCATTTACAAGGCTGCCAAGTGACCATCACCCTAGATTAGGGTCAGCACTCTAGGGATGGGTGCATTTATGTGGGCAATTTACTGGCCAATGTATGGGAGAAGGAGCTGGAGGAGTTATTACATTGTTATCAGCGGATCCTTACCATCCAGCTGAATAATCTTAAGGGGGTGGCACCGCACCGTTTGCCATCAGCTTCCAGGATACACAGAATGCGGAGGACACCGTGGTTGGACGGAATGGATACAAGTTCAGTTCTTGTCTGCTTCGTGGAGTTTCTCAGGTCAAACTGGCGATCAGGGGAGGATATGTAAGACCCCACGGGAGGAACAGAACCCCTTCCTGGCAAACTGAATAGAGTCCTCATCTTAGGGTTTCCCCATTGGGGAGTTGGCAGAATCTGAAAGATCATATGAGAGAAGCTGGAGATGTCTGCTATGCTAATGTACACAAGGATGGAATGGAGATTGTGTAGTTTATTCGCAAGAAAGACATGGAATATGCTTTAAGGACACTGCATGATACGAAGTTTTATTCTAATGAAGGTATAACCTCTTACATCCGTGTCCATGCTGAGAAAGTGATGGAGGAAGTGTGAGTAGCTGGCCTTGTTCTAAAGACAACTGGACCAATGGACATAGAGCGGAATCCATGGCTCTAAGGGATGCAGACTTTTTCCAGCATTGAGCAACGATTGTGTCACACTTATTGTTGTGCTTTACTGGAGATGTGCTTACTGTATTTTAGTAAATATTTGCTTGCTCATCAGTTTAAGAGCAATAATTTCACCTGGACAGTGTTCAGCATTTGGAATCAATGTTTTAATTCAGTGACAGTAAGCAGAGTAAAGGTACCGTCACACTGAACGATATCGCTAGCGATCCGTGACGTTGCAGCGTCCATGCTAGCGATATCGTTCAGTTTGACACGCAGCAGCGATCAGGATCCTGCTGTGATGTCGTTGGTCGCTGCAGAAAGTCCAGAACTTTATTTCGTCACTGGACTTCCTGCAGACATCGCTGAATCGGCGTGTGTGACGCCGATTCAGCGATGTCTTCACTGGTAACCAGGGTAAACATCGGGTTACTAAGCACAGGGCCGCGCTTAGTAACCCGATGTTTACCCTGGTTACCAGCGTAAACGTAAAAAAAACAAACACTACATACTTACCTTCTGCTGCTTCTCTGCACTGTGAGTGCCGGCCAGCCGGAAAGCACAGCGGTGATGTCACCGCTCTGCTTTCCGGCCGCTGTGCTCACAGTCAGTGCAGGAAAGCAGAGCGCCGGGGACAGACAGCAGAAGGTAAGTATGTAGTGTTTGTTTTTTTTACGTTTACGCTGGTAACCAGGGTAAACATCGGGTTACTAAGCGTGGCCCTGCGCTTAGTAACCCGATGTTTACCCTGGTTACCAGGGGACTTCGGGATCGTTGGTCGCTGGAGAGCTGTCTGTGTGACAGCTCTCCAGCGACAAAACAGCGACGCTGCAGCGATCGACATCGTTGTCGGTATCGCTGCAACGTCGCTGAGTGTGAAGGTACCTTAAGACCTGCGGGATGGATCTTATATGTACATAAAATGAATGTAAAGGTAAAAGCAAACATTCCATTTCTCTTGATAGTGTCTCAGAAGCATCAATTGAGCCATTGTTTCACCTGAGACTGTTTGTTGACTCTTGTTGTATGATAATTTGTGAATGCATGCTGATTACGTATTGCATCAGCCCACTGCAGTTTACTAACCTTACCAACTTTGGATAATACGACAGCTGTAGAAAAAGAGTGGCATTCACCACGTTCTGTAGAAAAAGTTCTTTAATCCAATAAACAGGACAGTGGTAGGCAGGGGGTGTGCAGGAGAGGTTGACGGCCATTTTGCGCATGTAAGGTGCTTTTACGAGTCCCGTAGTAGCATCGTACATGCGCGAAATGGCCGTCATCTGCTCTTTCACTCTCCTGCACACCCATGCCTACCGCTGTGATGTCCTTTTTCATAGATTAAAGGACTTTTACTATGGTGAGCGATGACATAACTAAGATGACCATGGTTCATTGGCTATGACCTCTGTAGACCATTCTCGTGTCAGCGCTGAGCACTGCAAGAGCATTCTCATACTCCTGTGTCAGTATGTTTCATCTGGCTTGCTGAGCGGTGGCATCATGCCACCGCTCAACAAACAATCCGGTTATAGCAGAACTGGAATTCTATCTGGGACAAATGGATTATCTACGGACAGGTGAGGAATATGGTAGTTTATCATTGCTACATTCTTTCTTCCATTTGATCGCGATCTGATGGGAGCAAAAAAAAATGCCATTGAGAGCACAATCATAGGATTAAATTGGTACGAACGCAATCTGATTTTTAATCAGATTGCATTTAACCGATTTAATCGCAAGTGGGAGCAAGTCCTCACTCGCAGCATGCTGTAATTTTTTTGTCAGTCCGATTTCAGCTGCGAAAAAAAACACAGATGAGACATGAGCACTGACTCACTGAATAACATTGGTGCGAGGGCAACAAGATTTTTTTCTCCCATTGCACTCGCTGAGTTTATACGCAAGTGGGAACGAGGCCTATGACCGATCCACTTATGTATTTCGTTTGGGGGCAGCAAACTATATGGCAGATTCCCTTTAACAATGTATGGCGGATTTTTTCCCTTTCGAAATACATTTAGGACTAGAATTATCATAGTATTTTTTATGTTTAATAGCATTTTTAATAAAATCTGATGAAAGTTATCTCTCTTCTGCAACGGATGATAAGATACATTCTAAGCAAGGAACGTTCGATGAAGTTAGTAAGCCATCTGCGCGGTCTATGGATGTTTTTCTATGCGCAGGATATGAAGCTCATCTCATATGACCTTGTTCAAATATTTTTTTACTCCACAGTGCTGGACGCATGCTGCTAAATCCTTCTTTCATTTCACGGAATGTTTTTTTTCTTTCTCCTATTTTTTTTCTCTCTCTCCAACTCTCAAAAAGACACAGGAAATGGCCATGAATCATACATTCTTCCCAGAGGTTTCATGACATATGCTCAATGAATGTGCTTCAAGATTCTGGCTCTGAAACATCATGTGATTGCTGAGTCATTTTCTTCTAAGTCAAGGCCTCGTTAGCTCTAATGGGCTCAGTGGTTGCCCGTAAGCAGAGCTCTTTTATATGTCATTTATGAAAATGTTTTTCTTTTTTACAGGCCGTGATTACAGACCCTTAAGCCATTCGCAAACATAGCACACAGTGTATACTGTATACACAAACCGTGACTGGATAGATTGTTTTTTACTTTTTGGACACTTGCCAAGATGTGGCCTCGAAATAACAAAGATTTTGGTTATTTATAAATGATAAAAGGACTATATTTAGGGGAATAAAGGTATAAACTGTGAAGTCGTCTGTGACCAATTCACTCATCTGAAAGAAGCGTTCTGTCAAGGAAGGGTTGCTGGCAAGAGGCATTTCTGGTAACATGCATTTAAGGTAATTTGCTTGTTTTCAGTAAAGATTAAACTTAAAAAAAATATGTAAAAAATATTTAAAACAAAAACACAAATTCCTAAATTCCCAAGTTTAACCTTTTAAGGGTATTTGCGATTCACTCTGTTCCAATCCCCGTAGACACTTCAATTTCAGATTCCAAACATTTTGAGCATGTGGCTTTTTTTCTTCTCAATGAGAAATCAATTGAAAAATCCAAATGATCTTATGACTATTTTTTTTTAGAAAATTTTAGAATTAAATGATAGCAATTGAGAAATAATCATGGTTATTATTATTATTTATTATTATTGCGCCATTTATGCCATGGCGCTTTACATGTAAGGAGGGGTATACATAATAAAAACAAGTACAATAATCTTGAACAATACAAGTCACAACTGGTACAAGAGGAGAAAGGACCCTGCCCGCGAAGGCTCACAATCTACAAGGGATGGGTGAGGATACAGTAGGCTTTTTTTAGTTATTTTAGGCTCTGTTCACATAATCATTCCAATTTTATCTTTTGTTTTAGGAACTGACAAATAGAGTAAAGGTACCTTCACACTAAGCGACGCTGCAGCGATACCGACAACGATGTCGATCGCTGCAGCGTCGCTGTTTGGTCGCTGGAGAGCAGTCACACAGACAGCTCTCCAGCGACCAACGATGCCGGTAACCAGGGTAAACATCGGGTTACTAAGCGCAGGGCCGCGCTTAGTAACCCGATATTTACCATGGTTACCATCGTAAAAGTAAAAAAAACAAACACTACATACTTACCTTCTGCTGTCTGTCCCCGGCGCTCTGCTTTCCTGCACTGACTGTGAGCACAGCGGCCGGAAAGCAGAGCGGTGATGTCACCGCTGTGCTTTCCGGCTGGCCGACGCTGACACAGTATGCAGGAGGAGTGCAGAGAAGCAGAGCGCCGGGGACAGACAGCAGAAGGTAAGTATGTAGTGTTTGTTATTTTTACTTTTATGATGGTAACCAGGGTAAACATTGGGTTACTAAGCGCGGCCCTGCGCTTAGTAACCCGATGTTTACCCTGGTTACCAGTGAAGACATCGCTGAATCGGCGTCACACACACCGATTCAGCGATGTCTGCGGGAGATCTAGTGACGAAATAAAGTGCTGGACTTTCTGCAGCGACCAACGACATCACAGCAGGATCCTGATCGCTGCATGTCAAACACAACGATATTGCTAGCCAGTACGCTGCAACGTCACGGATCGCTAGCGATATCGTTGTGAAGTTGTTTAGAGTGAAGGTACCTTAAGTGACCTGGTGCATTAGTGTTGCAAACAAAAGGGAAGAGGCCCTACTGATTATTTGGGGGTTTGTTTTAGAATGGAATAAAAAGTTATCCATGTAGTAAATGAAATTCTGTCCTAAAAAAAAAGGGAACACAGATAGACCCCTTCACTTATTATTTTTCCTGTTCCTAAAACAGAATATCCAAATTGTCTCTTCAGACAGGAAAAGGAATTGGACTCTAATGCCACCTATTGGAAGTAGGAATTCTAAAAGTTAATGTTAATACTTTAAATGAGCCTTACAGCATGACTTAGTATAAAAGCCAAACCAGATACTCTTTTTGCAGATACATGTTTCAGGCTGTTTGCCCCTCATCAGGGCAAAGAGGTCTAATTTGGGTGGATGTGTGTTCTAACAGGGATCTAAGTGTAAAGAGTGTCATGTCTGACGTGTCAATGCTCCTCTGGGAAATTAAATATGGAAATTGTCTTTTCAGAGATAAAGAGGACTTGAAATCTAGTGCTATCTATTAAAAGTGGCAATTCTGAAAGTCAGTATTAACCCTTTATTGAGCTTTACCACATTTCTTAGGATAAAAGCTAAACCAGACACTGTATTTGCAGACGCGTGTATTGGGACGTTTGCGTCTCATTAGTGCAAAGCAAGAGGTCTGATTTGGCTCAATGAGAGGCACCTGTCTGCAAACAGATAGTCTGGTTTGACTTTTATCCTGTCAAGTGGCGAGTCTTGTTAAAGGGTCAAATTGACTTTCAGGATTGCTAACCCCATCAGATGGCACTAGATTTCCTGTCCTTTTCCTCTCTGATGAGACAACCTGCAGATTGAATTTCCCAGAGGATGATAGAATGGCCTATAAGGCTACTTTCATACATCAGGTTTTCGCTGTCAGGCTAAATCCGGTTAAATTTCAAAAAAACGGATCCGGCAAATGTTGCCACCGGATCCAGTTTTTTTCCCATAGACTTGCATTAGTGCCAGATTGCACCTGGTGATGACATTGCGTTTCGTCCGCTTTTTGCCGGATCCGGCAAATCTGCCGTTTCCAGTTTCTGGAAAAAATGTCCATAGCAACGCTTTTTGACTCCGGCGAAAAAGCCGGAAGTGCCGGATCCAGCGCTTCCGGCTGTTTGCTAGAATAGAAGCCTATGGGAGCCGGAAGGTGCCGGATCCGGAAAATGACCGATTTTGGCGCTGGATTCCGGTTTTTTAAACTGAGCATGCTCCAATTTTTTTTTAGCCAATAATTTAGATATGCTAGCTGGATCCATGGAAAAACTGATCCGTCGCATCAGTTTTTCACAATCTGCGCCGGATCCGGTTTTTACAACATTCGCCAGATTGTGCCTGATGAAAAAAACCTGATGTGTGAAATTAGCCTAAGTGGTCCATAAGACTCCTTACAACAGCATGTCATTCTCCACAAGGAAGAATATTACCCCTTAGATTCCCGTCAGAGGGAATCAGATGTTAGTAATTTTCTGCTGACAGACTGATAAGTGCCCTTTGCATGATGAAATGTGATATTGGACTATATATACAGAAATCCTGAACCCACGTGACCGATAGGTCTTCATGAACTACTCACGACTGTATGCCAATACATTAAAAGACTGGCCATATTCTTAATTATGCAAATATATTACTATTGCAACCGCTATGCTTGTTGTTTGTGATCTGCAAGCAAGTAATGTTTAATGATGTGTTACAAGGAACATCCTTTGTTTGCCTAAAGGAACTTTAATCTACTGAATGTTTCAGATTGAAATTGGAATATCAGATAAATCTGGCTTGTTGATCATAATCAGTGCCCAATCTCACTGATGTGGAGGTAAACCTCAGCAACCTTGTTCCAAACTGTAATAAAAGACCTCCGAAAACTGCAAAAAGTCAAATAATGGTCAACACCAGTAGATATAGGTTTGGAATGAAATGTTTTCCAAGCACCTATGGATGTGACGTTCCTTTTGGCAACATAAATATGGATGGGACGTTCCAGTCATCCTTTTGGCGATATAGTTATGGGTGTGACGTTCCAGTCATCCTTTTGGCGATATAGATATGGATGTGACGTTCCAGTCATTCTTTTGGCGACATAGTTATGGGTGTGATGTTCCATTCATCCTTTTGATGATATAGTTATGGGTGTGATGTTCCAGTCATCCTTTTGGCGATATAGATATGGATGTGACGTTCCTTTTGATGATATAGTTATGGATGTGACATTCCAGTCATTCTTTTGGTGATATAGTTATGGGTGTGATGTTCCATTCATCCTTTTGGCGATATAGTTATGGGTGTGATGTTCGAATCATGCTTTTGGCGATATATTATTATTATTATTATACATTTTTATAGCGCCATTTATTCCATGGCGCTTTACATGTGAATACGGGGCAAATATAGACAAATACATTAAACATGAGCAGATAACAAGGCACACGAGTACATAAGGAGGGAGGACCCTGCCCGCGAGGGCTCACAGTCTGCAGGGGGTGGGTGAGGATACACTAGGAGAGGGAAGAGCTGGCTGTGCGGCTGTTCAGTAGGTTGAGGATCACTGCAGGCTGTAGGCTTGTCGGAAGAGATGAGTCTTCAGGTTCTTTTTGAAGGTTTCTATGGTAGGCGCAAGTCTGATGTGTTGGGGTAGAGAGTTCCAGAGTATGGGGGAAGCACGGGAGAAGTCTTGGATGCGGTTATGGGAAGAAGAGATGAGAGGGGAGTAGAGAAGGAGGTCTTGGGAGGACCGGAGGTCGCGTGTAGGTAGGTACCGGGAGACCATGTCACAGATGTATGGAGGAGACAGGTTGTGGATGGCTTTGTATGTCAGTGTGAGGGTTTTGAACTGGAGTCTCTGGGCGATAGGAAGCCAGTGAAGGGCTTGACACAGGGGAGAGGCTGGGGAATAGCGGGGGGACAGGTGGATTAGTCGGGCAGCAGAGTGTAGGATGGATTGGAGTGGTGCCAGAGTGCTAGAGGGGAGTCCAGAGAGTAGGAGGTTGCAGTAGTCGAGGCGGGAGATGATAAGGGCATGCACTAGCGTTTTTGCAGTGTTGCGGTCAAGGAAAGCACGGATCCGGGAAATATTTTTGAGTTTGAGACGACAGGAGGAGGCAAGGGCTTGGATATGTGGCTTGAAAGAGAGGGCAGAGTCGAGGATCACCCCGAGGCACCGGGCGTGTGGGACTGGGGATAGTGAGCAGCCATTGACATTGATGGATAGGTCTGGTGGAGGGGTAGAGTGAGATGGGGGAAAGATGATGAATTCTGTTTTGTCCATGTTCAGTTGTAGAAAGCGAGCAGAAAAGAAGGCTGAAATGGCAGACAGACAGTGCGGGATTTTGGTAAGCAAGGAGGAGAGGTCAGGTCCGGAGAGGTAGATCTGCGTGTCGTCAGCGTAGAGATGGTACTGCATACCGTGGGATTCTATGAGCTGTCCCAGGCCGAAAGTGTAGATGGAGAAGAGTAGGGGTCCTAGAACAGAGCCTTGAGGAACACCGACTGACAAGGGGCGAAGTGAGGAGGTGGTGTGGGGGAGGGAGACACTGAATGTTCGGTCTGTCAGATATGACGAGATCCAGGAAAGGGCCAAGTCTGTGATGCCAAGGGATGAGAGGATTTGTAGCAAAAGGGAGTGGTCTACAGTGTCAAAGGCAGAAGACAAGTCCAGGAGAAGGAGGACAGAGTAGTGTCGCTTGCTCCTGGCAGTTAGTAGGTCATTGGTGACTTTAGTTAGGGCAGTTTCAGTTGAGTGATGGGAACGGAAGCCTGATTGTAACCGATCAAAGAGGGAGCAGGAGGAGAAGTGGGAGGACAGTTCAAGATGGACGTGTTGCTCCAGCAATTTGGAGGCATAAGGGAGAAGAGATATCGGGCGATAGCTAGACACAGAGGATGGGTCGAGGGAGGGCTTTTTGAGGATGGGTGTGATCTTGGCATGCTTGAAGGATGAGGGAAAGACACCTGTTGTGAGTGAGAGGTTGAAGAGGTGCGTTAGGGTTGGGATGAAGACCGATATAGATATAGATATGAATGTGACATTCTAGTCATCCTTTTGACAATGTAGATATGGATATAACGTTCCTTTTGGCGATATAGATATGGATGTGACAATCTATCCTTTTGCCGATATAGAATTACATTTATGCATTCTCCAAGATCAATCTTGCCTTGCACAGGCATGTACTATGGAGGACAGAGAATGAACTTCAATCCAATATTGCAGCCAGCATGCAGCCAGCGGGTAAGGAAAGGGTGAATCAAACACCCGAAAACCCCGCCTCCATGGCTGAAGATTGTTCCCTCCAAATTCAGGTGATAGAGTCCCTTTAAGATATGGTGGACACAAAAAGTTTAAGAACCCTGAGAAAGTTAATATACATACATTAAATATTCCAGTGCACTTGATAAATCACCCCCATAGGGATAATTGAGCATTACATCCTATTTTCTCACGCTACCATACCAGAAACAGAATTCGAAACAACTTTTAATGGAGTCCATACACTGAGAAATCCACATTTTTTTTCCTAGCCATGAATATTTTTAGGCTTTTCTGATTTAACCAAGCATGCAGACACATCTACTATTTCTACAAAGGTCAATATTTTGCCCTCTTTTTCGTTTGCTTCCCTGCTCACGCTAAGTCTAGGTCTTCTGGTTGAGAAAGCGCCAGTGCTACAGCCACATGGGTAAACAAGTTAGAGATAATTCTGTCTTTCTTCTCTGCAGAGATGTGGGTTTCCTGCTAGGCTGCATGCCTTCTCTCATCTGTTGGCTGAACTCGCTTTAGGTAAAGTAAGCATTATTATGCAATGTCTAGCTTTGCCTTCCAAAAGTCACTTGTGCATAGAAAACAGACCCCTCTTAGACTGTCCATTGATAATCTCCACCGTGAATGTGTTACTGTTGTGTTTACTGTCCACAGCAAAGTTTAGTCTGCGCAAAAATAATAATAATAATATCACCAAATTAAAATTGTGCTTAACTACGATTTGGCATGGAATAACAGTCGTCAACTTAATCAGCGACTCCCGCAGATTATTAGTATAAGATGGGAATTTAATCAATGTAACCGGTGAGTAATATTTGGAAAATGACAGATTATATATTACATGCAGGCATTTAATTATATGATTGGTGCTGTTATTTGTAAACCAAATAAGGCTGTAATCAGTTACACACGGACGGCAATGAATAATCGAAATAGGAACTGCATTGAAATGATTTCACTGAAATAAATGCCCTATTTAGAGAAAGGTTTCGATTCAGTGTGTTTTTATAAAAGATCACCATAATATATGGGCATAGCTAAGAATGTAGTAATTATATAGAGTAAGGAGACTTATGCTGTCTTTACTGCCCAGTACAATCTAGGTAATGCATCAAATAATACACAGAAAAGAGTCCCGATCCCAAACGGTGCGCCAGAAAATAAAGGAAAGAATTTAGGAACAGAGTGGTGATTGAAACAGGTACATGTTTCTTAAAAATAAATTAAAGTTACATATTTATACCATCCCCACATCTAAAGTGGAGATTTTGCACTAAGAAGAATATACTGTGTATACATACATACAGTTGAAACCAGAAATTTACATACACTAAGATTACTATGAATTAATTTGTTAGAAAAATTACTTTTTGGGGTGTGAAAAATAATGAACCCTGTTTGCAATCAATGGCTCACATTTGTGGGACTCTTTTGTATTGTGGAATCCCATAGAAGATGTTGATTCGAAAAGGAAACTTAAAGCTTTTGACAAATCGGCTAAGGTGTACTCATTTTTGTAAGAACAATATATGTATATACAGTACAGACCAAAAGTTTGGACGCATACAAAATGATTAAAATGGCGGCTTTAAATAGGGAATGGTTGTAAATCCCACCAATCTCTTTACAAGAACAATATATAAAAACACACATTAATACATCACATCTACCTAAATAAATGTGTCAATTCTTATTTATATGGAGAGATTCCGAATAAAAACGCTATAGATGTCACTACTAGCACATGGAGTACATCAAACGTAAATAAACAGAAACATGCTGTTGTGTCTAAACCAATCGTTACATCAAAAGGTGCTTTGGTCACTAATTCACTACCAATAAGATGTAACTTAACAAAGAGTGGTCACATGTCCAGTTTAAACCAAACACAACTCTAAAAAAGTCAAAAGGGTTAAACTGGACATGTGACCATTTTTTGGTAGCCAATGGCAGTCCTGGTATTAGACCATGCTAGAGGTAACACTGTGATTTGTTGATTTTTTTAGAGTTGTGATTGGTTTAGACTGGACATGAGACCACTCTTTGTTAAGTTACATCTTATTGGTAGTGAATTAGTGACCAAAGCACCTTTTGATGTAACGATTGGTTTAGACACAACAGCATGTTTCTGTTTATTTACGTTTGATGTACTCCATGTGCTAGTAGTGACATCTATAGCGTTTTTATTCGGAATCTCTCCATATAAATAAGAATTGACACATTTATTTAGGCAGATGTGATGTATTAATGTGTGTTTTTATATATTGTTCACTTTATTATATATTTGTATGTAAATTGTATGGGCGGTTTCTTGTAAAGAGATTGGTGGGATTTACAACCATTCCCTATTTAAAGCCTCCATTTTGTATGCTTGAAAAAGACCTTTGATGGTTGAAACGTTGCACTTGGCACAATAAAATAAGTTTTTTTTCACCTGGATTGGATGCTGTCCTTCAGCATTTTTTTTGGGTATGTACACCTCCACTTTGGTCCGTGGGACTAGGACGGGCATCCCATTGCCAGTTGTGCTGTCAGCTACTCTCTGAATTTCAAAAGTTTGGACGCACCTGCAACAAATCTGCTAAGGTGTACTCATTTTTCTAAGAACAATATATATATATATATATATATATATATATATACACAGTACAGACCAAAAGTTTGGACGCATTTAAAGATTTTTCTGTGTTTTCATGACTATGAAAATCGTAAATTCACACTGAAGGCATCAAAACTACGAACTAACACATGTGGAATTATATACTTAATTTCAGTTGTTTCACACTTTTTGTTATGTCTTATATTCTAGGTTCTTCAAAGTAGCCACCTTTTGCTTTGATGACTGCTTTGCACACTCTTGGCATTCTATTCATGAGCTTCAAGAGGTAGTATTACTAACCTGCACAGTGCCTGCATGTAGCTGAACACTGCAGAGGGAAAATGAGACTCATTCTCCCCAGCTGCATTCGGTTTCAGTCATGGGATGGCGCCGGTGTGGGTTCAGTCGTTGCTCTGAGAATACACAGTGGCCGCTGTAACCGTGCCCTGACTGACAGCCGGTCCTAATGCAGAGCCAGTGTCAGTCAAAGTCGGAGGCCCAGTTACAGCCGCTGCTCTGTATTCGCAGAGTGATGCCTGAACCAGTGTCGGCACCACCCCTGTGACTGAAAATAGTATTTTAGCTGGTGATAGGTTCCCTTTAACATAATGGTAGCAAGAAGGGAAGCTCAAGTCCATCCGCCCATATTTATAAAAGGTACAAAGAAGCAAACCTCTTTTATTACCCACCCTAGTGAATTATAGATGCTTTTTCACCGCTATTTTCAGTGGTACTGCCAATGTAATGCATCATGTTCACCATGCCTCAGACGTTACTTCTAGCTTAAATTTTCTGATGTGCTGGAGCTTTATTTTTTTCCTAGCCATCAGTGAGCATGCCAACTACCGAGCTCATTGTTCCGTTATCCATGGCAGTGAATGCCACTTTCTGGCATATTATCTTCCAAATCTGGGATATTTGTTGCCATGCAGCAGATATGATTTTCAGAAGTCTGCACAACGCGCTCGCTCTCACTATAAGTATAATGATGCCAGGGCCAGAAAAAGCACCGTGTATTGGTGGCTTTGGGCAAATCAGACCTGCAGTCTATAGCCCATGTGACAGGTGAATGGGGATAAATTCACAGTGTGTTCCCTTTCCTCCTTTATAGCAGTCACAGTGAGAGCAGTGCAGGAGTAGAGTCAGCAATCTCTGTGGCTCTAGCTTCAAAAGAGTCACAGTTAGGCCACGTTTAGCGTTTCAGCACTTGGTCAGTATTTGACATCAGTATTTGTTCTCTGTCCCCTGACGCATGCGCTGCAGTGACGCATGCATCACAAAACGCAAGTGCAACGCATGTCCATGCGCCCCCCATGTTAAATATAGGGGCGCATGACACATGCATCGCCGCGGTTGCGCCCGACGCAACGCAAATGTGAACGTAGCCTAAGCTAAAATCAGGAGTGGAGCAATCAGGGAAAAAGTATCATAGAAACACGATTTTGCATTTTTCACCCATTCCTGGTTTTGGTTTATAAATACTAATGTAAAATACTGAACGTGTGAATGTGGCCTAAGAGCGCTGTGCAACCTCAGCCATTATGCTACTCTCACTGTGGCTTCTACCAATCAGGCATAGCATGCGCACTGTAAGAAATCTCAATCTCATGCCCCTCCGTGAGTCCGTCACCTGCACAGCATTATAATCACAGTAAGGCTAAGTGCACGTGTTGCAGAATTTCGGCGGAAATTTCCACGGCAATTCCGCAACTCCTTCCGCGGGTATATCGCATGCGGAATTGGCATGCGTATTCCTGCTAAACACTAGCATTTTGCAAGCGTAATTAGCTTGCAGAATGCTAGCGTTTTCCAAGCGATCTGTAGCATCGCTTGGAAAACTGATTGACAGGTTGGTCACACTTGTCAAACATAGTGTTTGACGAGTGTGACCAACTTTTTACTATTGATGCTGCCTATGCAGCATCAATAGTAAAAAAATCTAATGTTAAAAATAATTAAAAAAATGTAAAAAATGGTTATTCTCACCCTCTGACGGCCCCCGATCTCAGCACTGTGTACGAAGGACCTGGGATGATGTCACGGTCACGTGACCGTGATGTCATCCTAGGTCCTTCACACACAGCATCCCTGGGAACAGAAGCCGCCGCGTGCACCGCTGAGAGATGGGAGGACTCCGGTGGCCAGCAGAAGGTGAGTATATCACGATTTTTTATTTTAATTATTTTTTTAACAATTATATGGTTCCCAGGGCCTGGAGGAGAGTCTCCTCTCCTCCATCCTGGGTACCATCCGTACATGATCCGCTTAGTTCCCGCATGGTGGGCATAGCCCCATGCGGGAAGTAAGCAGATCAATGCATTCCTATGTGTGCGGAATCCCTGCGATTCTGCAAACTAATGAACATGCTGCGTTTTTTCCGGAATGCGTTTCCGCTCAGGAAAAAAACGCAGCATGTGCATACAAAATGCAGATTGCATTCTTTTAATAGGATGCTTAATGTGAGCGTTTTTATCACAGTTTTATCGCATTTTCATAGCAAAAAAATGCGAAAAATCTGCAACATGTACACACAGCCTAAGAGCGAGCACATTGTGCAGTCCTCCCACTGTGGTTGCTCGGAGGCAGAGAGCACCAACTGGAAAGACTTTGCTCCTTCACTACTCAAAGTTGATAGATACGTACATAAAATTTGGTGTATGGGTCTAAAGAGTTGTTACAGCACAGTTGTTCATCGTTGTAACTGCAGGAAGGCAGCAAAATAAGTTAATTAAACTTATTACAATATTTTTGCAAATAACATTTCCAGGTTTTTTTTTAAAAATGAAAGTTTATTTACTCCTTAATAGTGATGTGCAAACGTGCTCGGATAAGGTGGTTTCCAAGCATTCTCAGGTGCTAACCGAGTGTCTTCAGCGTGCTCGAATAATATGTTTAAGTCCCCGCACCTGCCTATATCGCGTGACTGTTCGAGAGACGCTAAACACATGCAATGATTGCCTAACAAACAGGATGACTATGAGGTGCTTTATACTTTATTGATGACTATGGGGTGCATTATACGTTATGGATGACTATGAGGGTGCATTACACTTTATGGATGACTATGAGGGTGCATTACACTTTATGGATGACTATGAAGGTGCATTATACTTTATAGATGATTATGAAGGTGCATTATACTTTATGAATAACTATGGGGTGCATTATACTATGGGGATGCACTATAGTTTATGGATGACTATGGGGTGCATTATACTTTATGAATCACTATGAGGTGCATTATACTTTATGGGTGACTATGGGGCGCATCATACTTTAGGTGTGACTATGGGGTACATCATACTTAATGGATGACTATGGGGGTGCATTATACTTTATGGATGACTATGGGGGTTGCATTATACTTTATGAATGACTATGGAAATGCTCTATATTATGGGGGTGCACTACAGTATATGGATGACTATGGGCTGTGCATTACACTTTATGGATGACTGTGAGGTGAATTATACTTTATAAATCACTATGGGGTGCATTATACGTTATGGATAACTATGGGGTGCAATATGCTACATAGAGGACTATGGGGGTGCAATATACTTTATGGAGGACTATAGGCTGTGCATTACATTATATTAAGGATATGGGCTGTGCATTATCCTATATGGAAGACTGTGGGGAATGCTTTATATTACATGGATGACTATGGGCTGTGCAGTATATTATATGGAGGAATACGAATGATGCATTATACTTCTACTATGCGGCCCCATGACTTCTATTTACGCTCTTGGTGAGTATAATGGTTTATTGTATTCTATACATTAAAGGGACACTGTCACCTGAATTTGGAGGGAACAATCTTCAGCCATGGAGGCGGGGTTTTCGGGTGTTTGATTCACCCTTTCCTTACCCGCTGGCTGCATGCTGGCTGCAATATTGGATTGAAGTTCATTCTCTGTCCTCCGTAGTACATGCCTGCACAGTGCAATCTTGCCTTGCACAGGTATGTACTATGGAGGACAGAGAATGAACTTCAATCCAGTATTGCAGCCAGCATGCAGCCAGCGGGTAAGGAAAGGGTGAATCAAACACCCCAAAACCCCGCCTCCATGGCTGAAGATTGTTCCCTCCAAATTCAGGTGACAGAGTTCCTTTAAAGAACAGTGACAGAAGAGGGGACAGATACCAGGATATGTATATAGATATAAATAATATATATTTCTTTCTGGATTGGGAGGAAACCAGGTCCAAATCTTTCACCGGGGCCCATCAGATTCTAGTTACGCCACTGTGTAATGGTCAAGGTTTTTCTTTAGCTAGCTCACATCCTGGCTCCAATTGTAATTGTATGTAGTTGATTATGAAAGAAACTGTGATTATTTAACACCCACAGAATATATCATGTGGATGTATTCATTATGCATATTTCTGTAGTTTGGGTAATTGTTCTTGGGTAAGGAAGAATCATTGCATGTCCAAAAGTCAAGGCTATTGAAAATCAGATTACTGAAGAAGTGTGCAAAACGTTAATGGTTTGTTAAATTCTGGAATGAGAACCCTCCAGAGAGGATTACATATTCACATGCCGACATTGTTCCTCTCCACTGGTAGAAAAAGACTTCCAATCATTATTACATCATAGTCTACATATAATAAGACACAGATCTGCTCTTCATATTGTAATCTCAGTGGAAAATTACAGCATTGCTGGAATAAACATTCATCTCATGGTGGAATTTCTAGAACATAAACAATTAAATTAGAACAAAAAAATAATTAGAATGAAATCGTGGCCATGAGTCTAATTAGCTGAAAAAAGGAGAAGTATATTTACAGTACAGACGAAAAGTTTGGACACACCTTCTCATTTAAAGATTTTTCTGTATTTTCATGACTATGAAAATTGTACATTCACACTGAAGGCATCAAAACTATGAATTAACACATGTGGAGTTATATACTTAACAAAAAAGTGTGAAACAACTGAAATTATGTCTTATATTCTAATATTCTAGGTTCTTCAAAGCAGCCACCTTTTGCTTTGATGACTGTTTTGCACACTCTTGGCATTCTCTTGATGAGCTTCAAGAGGTAGTCACCAGGAATGGTTTTCACTTCACAGGTGTGCCCTGTCAGGTTTAATAAATGGGATTTCTTGCCTTATAAATGGTGTTTGGACCATCAGTTGTGTTGAGCAGAAGTCTGGTGGATACACAGCTGATAGTCCTACTGAATAGACTGTTAGCTGCTTTTTTCTTGCCATAATACAAATTCTAAGTAAAGAAAAACGAGTGGCCATCATTACTTTAAGAAACGAAGGCCAGTAAGTCCGAAAAATTGGTAAAACTTTGAAAGTGTCCCCAAGTGAAGTTGCAAAAACCATCAAGTGCTACAAAGAAACTGGCTCACATGAGGACCGCCCCAGGAAAAGAAGACCAAGAGTCACCTCTGCTTCTGAGGATAAGTTTATCCGAGTCACCAGCCCCAGAAATCGCAGGTTAACAGCAGCTCGGATTAGAGACCAGGTCAATGCCACACAGAGTTCTAGCAGCAGACACATCTGTACAACAACTGTTAAGAGGAGACTTTGTGCAGCAGGCCTTCATGGTAAAATAGCTGCTAGGAAACCACTGCTAAGGACAGGCAACAAGCAGAAGAGACTTGTTTGGGCTAAAGAACGCAAGGAATTGACATTAGACCAGTGGAAATCTGTGCTTTGGTCTGATGAGTCCAAATTTGAGATCTTTGGTTGCAATCACCGTGTCTTTGTGCGACGCAGAAAAGGTGAATGGATGGACTCTACATGCCTGGTTCCCACCGTGAAGCATGGAGGAGGAGGTGTGATGGTGTGGGGGTGCTTTGCTGGTGACACTGTTGGGGATTTATTCAAAATTGAAGGCATACTGAACTACCATGGCTACCACAGTATCTTGCAGCGGCATGTTATTCTATCCGATTTGCGTTTAGTTGGACCAGCATTTATTTTTCAACAGGACAATGACTCCAAACACACCTCCAGGCTGTGTAAGGGCTATTTGACCAAGAAGGAGAGTGATGGGGTGCTACGCCAGATGACCTGGCCTCCAGTCACCAGACCTGAACCCAATCGAGATGGTTTGGGGTGAGCTGGACCGCAGAGTGAAGGCAAAAGGGCCAACAAGTGCTAAGCATCTCTGAGAACTCCTTCAAGATTGTGGGAAGACCATTCCCGGTGACTACCTCTTGAACCTCATCAAGAGAATGCCAAGAGTGTGCAAAGCAGTCATCAAAGCAAAAGGTGGCTACTTTGAAGAATCTAGAATATAAGACATATTTTCAGTTGTTTCACACTTTTTTGTTAAGTATATAATTCCACATATGTTAATTCATAGTTTTGATGCCTTCAGTGTGAATTTACGATTTTCATAGTCATGAAAACACAGAAAAATCTTTAAATGAGAAGGTGTGTCCAAACTTTTAGTCTTTTAGTTTTAAAATGTTTGTCTATAATTTTATTTCTGATCTTCTGAAACAACACTTTCCTCAGATTTCTTTGGTTCATGCTCAGTGTGGAACATACCATGATAGCAAACATCACAGTGACTGCTTTTCACGCATTAAATTTGGAGATTTTGTAATCATTATCTTGAAAATATCTTATTATTTTGTGTGTACAGGTCCTTTGCAGGGCTGCAGTCATGGCTGAAAGTGTTGGCACCTTTGAAATTGTTCCAGAAAATAAAGTACTTTTCCCATAAAATTATTGCAATTACACATGTTTTGTTATACATACGTCTATTTCCTTCGTGTGTATTGGAATAGCACAAAAAAAAACAGAAAAAAAGGCAAATTGGTCAAAACCCCCCAAAATGGGCTGGACAAAATTGTTGGCAACTTTCCAAAGTTGTGAGTAAACTTAGTTTTAATCTAATGATGCTTGTTAAAACCCACCTGTGGCAAGTAAAAAATGTGGGCAATATGGACATCACACCTGAAACAAGATAAAAAGGGAAGAATTTGACTCAATCTTTGCATCGTGTGTCTGTGTGTGCCACTTTAAGCATGGAGAACAGATAGAGGAGAAAATAACTGTCTGAGGACTTGAGAACCAAAATTGTTGAAAAATATCAACAATCTCAAGATTAGAAGTCCATCTCTAGAAATAGCTTGAGAGTTCTAAAGTGACCAGTAATGAGTCTGGATCTAAATCCCGTTGAACATCTGTGGAGAGATCTTAATGCCTTCACCTCATATCTTGTTTTCCCCTTCTTCACAACCAAAAGTCTTTCAATTTTGAACACAGTCAAAAGAGGCCATAACTCTGGAATGCTTCAATGGATCCGACTGATTCTGAGATTGTTTTTTGTGACATATTGTGCTTCATGATAGTGGTAAGCAGAGTTGAGTGACTTTTTGTTATGATACGGTGGTCTAGGAGCAACTTGGAACGAGCTCTGAAGGAAGTGGTAACTGTACTGACCGCAGTCCCTAAGCTCAACACAACACTAGAAGTAGCCGTGGGATGCTCCTAACTCTCCCTATGCACCTCGTCACAGCCTAAGAGCTAACTACCCCTAAAGATAGAAGCAGGAAAGCTATCTTGCCTCAGAGAAAATCCCCAAAGGATAGATTAGCCCCCCACAAATAATAACTGTGAGTGGAGAGGGAAAAGACATACACAGAATGAAACCAGGATGAGCACAGGAGGCCAGTCTAGCTAAATAGATAGGACAGGATGGAATACTGTGCGGTCAGTATAAAACACTACAAAAAAATCCACGCAGAGTTTACAAAAAATCTCCACACCTGACTAAAGGTGTGGAGTGTAAATCTGCTTCCCAGAGCTTCCAGCAAGACAGAATTAATTCATACTGATAAGGTGGACAAACATAGAAAGCACAGAACGGATAAGTCCACAATCTATGGACAGAAAAGAGCAAGCAAAAACTTAGCTTTGCTGAACTGGTCAGGATAACAGGGAAATCCAAAGAGATGTGAATCCAACCCGGAACCATTTACAAGTGGCACTGGCTGAAGGAAAGAGCCAGGCCTAAATAGCCGAGCAGAAGAGACGATAAGTGGAGGCAGCTGATGACAGCTAACTCCAAGGAGCAGCCATACCACTTGAAACCACAAGAGGGAGCCCAAGAGCAGAACTCACAAAAGTGCCACTTACAACCACTGGAGGGAGCCCAAGAGCGGAATTCACAACACTTTTACTTTTTTCGGATCGAGTCGGGTTTTGCGAAACCCGACTTTGTCAAAAGTCGGGTCGGGTGAAATCGGCCGATTATTGCGAAAAGTTGGGGGCCGACTGAAACACGAAACCCAATGCAAGTCAATGGGGAATCAAAGTCGGCAGTGAGTGGAGGACAGGAAAACACCTACAGTGCCCATTTTAATGCGAAAAACAAATTCTTATTACTTAAGCTTGTCAATCTTAATTTACTTTATAATAATAGTAAGGCATTGAAAACTGGGGGTCATTTGGCTAAAGTTGTGGGGGAGTAGGGCTGGCTCAAGATTTTTGTGGGCCCAGGAAACGCAGAATACGTCATGGCGGTGGAGCAGGGAGAGGTAAATATTTCAACTTTGCATGTGCTGTGATCCTGAGCAAGCAGGGGGGCCCACTCGTTGGCAGTGGCACTGGCACAGGGCCCCTCATAGTACGGCGGTGTGTTTGATGGCGGGTGGCGCCTCCCACTGGCAGAGATACTTTTGCGTACTATGAGGGGCCCTGTGCCAGTGACGTCGCCAACGAGTATGCCCCCCCACCTGATGAAGGAACCTGCACTTTCATCTGCACCTTCCTCTTTTTCCCCGTGTAAGGTGGTATAGCATGCGGGAAGGGGAACCTGACTTTCAGCAGGGTCAGATTCTGGCTGTGTAGAGTGCAAGGGGAATGTAGTGGTCTGGGTCAATGTACCAGCAGACTCATCTAGCAGTGGCTGGGCAATGGGCAGGATGAGGAGGAAACACAGATATAGGCCCAAATAATAAAGTAGGCTAAATGCAGTTCCAAATTGGTAACAGGACTAAACAGGCGGCATTGCTTTGTTCAGTGGAGGAAAACTGTAATGAGTGGCAGACACAGTTAGTAGACCCAAATACCAACGTAGGCTAAATGCAGTTCAAAATTGGTAAGAGGACTAAACAGGTGGCATTGCTTTGTTCAGTGGAGGAAAACTGTAATGATTGGCCGACACAGTTAGTAGGCCCAAATACTAAAGTAGGCTAAATGCAGTTCAAAATTGGTAACAGGACTAAACAGGCGGCATTGCTTTGTTCAGTGGAGGAAAACTGTAATGATTGGCTGACACAGTTAGTAGGCCCAAATACTAAAGTATGCTAAATGCAGTTCAAAATTGGTAACAGGACTAAACAGGCGGCATTGCTTTGTTCAGTGGAGGAAAACTGTAATGAGTGGCCAACACAGTTAGTAGGCCAAAATAATAAAGTAGGCTAAATGTCTGCCAAAAAATTGTTCATAAATAAACAGGTGGCATAGCTAGGTACAGGGGTGGGCTCCTCTGCTGAGTAGCAGACAGTGGTAGTAGGCGCAAAATATTAACTGGTCTAAATGGAGGCCAGGGCCCCTGTATATTTTAACTATCATCTATCATTTCAACAAATTTGTATTGGCAGTGCCATTGAAGGATTCAACAGCACAGACTACACAGTGGTGGAGCAGGGAGAGGTAAGTATTGCAAGTGGTAGAGCACTGTTCGAGCTAGGGAGGAACACTCTCGTGGGCGGCGGTACTGGCACAGGGCCCCTCATATTACGACGGTGTGTCTAATGTTGGTTGTGCACCACAACTGTCAGAGACACTTCATTGTACTATGAGGGACCCTGTGCCAGTGCCGTCGCCCAAGAGTGGGCCCACCCATCTGTCCAGGCAAACGGCATTCGCACGGGTGCTTGCGCCAGGTGGTGACCACGGCCCTTTTGGGGGGAGTCAGCCCATTTAGGGAGGTATTTAAATGGCCTATGGTGGACATTCAGCAGCTGCAAATGGAGGAATTGGAGAAGTCAGAAAGAGGAGGCCAAAAGCAAGACATTTTTCAGGCAAGCTACGTGTCAGCAGGGGAAGGTGGGGCAAAATAATTTGAAATCCATGATTGGTTCATTTTAATGAAGGTTAGATCATCAACATTCAGGCTGAGTCAGCAAGGAAAGCCAAAACTTTTTCCTGCTGCTCCGGCTTTAAAAGCTGTTTTCCTACTCCCAGATAAGGGAGCCTTCAAGGCCTTGTGTAGACAGACGATGACTCCTCCAGCCTTAGGTGTTATTGTGCTTTTGCCACTACCACCAGATGCACCACCATCAGTACCCGCTGGCAATCACCGCTCACGGGCTCTTCCACCAGATTTCCTCATTTTTTGGAAAATCTAACCAAAATAACAACCGTTATATGGTACTGTAAAACAAGATAGAAGGTGTATATAAACTTGTTGAGAATTTAAATCTCCCTTTTTTGGGAGGAGACTGAACCAAAACTCAGGCCCTGTGCATAAAACAACACAATGTAAGTGGCAGAAAGTGGCTGGCTGATATACGACAAACTAACAGGACTGAAGTATATCCACTTTGTGAGAATTTGAATCTCACTTTTTTGGGGTAGACTGAACCAAAACTCAGGCCCAGTGTATAAAACAACACAATGTAAGTGGCAGAAAGTGGCTGGAAGATATATGAAAAAATGCAAGTACTGTAGTACAATTTCAATCTCCCTACAATGATCTCAGGACAAGTATGGCAGCAATAAAAAGGACTGCTGCACACAAGTGTGGACAAATAAACAAGATAACTGTGCAGAAAGGAGCAACACGATTTTTGCTTTTAAAAAAGCAGTTGGTTTGCATAGCAGCGTGCAAACAGCAATGCAGCTATCAGGGAGCCTTATAAGGCAGCCTAATAAGCTACAGAGCTGATGCACAAAAATATAAACGCCACTGTCCCTGCAAACAAATGGTGGTGTTGGACAGTGGAAATCGCTACAGCACAAGCAGTTTGGGGGTTAATCTTCCCTCCCTAACTATATCCCTTCTTCTGATGAAGCTGCAGCAACCTCTCCCTATGCTAAGATCGGCAGAAGTAAGATGGCGGTCGGCGTGCACGCCCCTTTATAGCCCCTGTGATGCCGCAGAAAGCAAGTCAATCACTGTCATGCCCTTCTCTAAGATGGTGGGGACCGAGACCTATGTCATCACGCTGCCCACACTCTGCGTCCTCCTTCATTGGCTGAAAAATGGCACTGAAAGCATCATACAAAACGCGACTTTTGCGCGCAGATCGCCGACCTCAAGGCCGATCCCACACTAGGATCGGGTCGGGTTTCATGAAACCCGACTTTGCCGAAAGTCGGTGATTTTTTTAATTTTGTCCGATCCGTTTCGCTCAACACTAGTGGTAAGAGTTCTTTCTTCTGACTTATCTTTACTAATGAAAAAACAGAAATTTAGCAAAATTTTATTTTATATTTGCAAATTTCAAAATTTCATTTTTTATGCCCTTAAGACAGAGAACTATGTCACACAAATATTTAATAAATAATATTTCCCACATGTCTACATTAAATCAGCACAATTTTTGAAACATATTTTTTTGTAGAGAAGTTGCAAGAGTTAAAATTTGACTAGCGATTTCTCATTTTTGCAACGTCACATTTGAAGGGACTTTGAGGGGCTTATATGACAGAAAATATCAAAAATTCATGAAATGTGGAAGGAAAAAATAGACAACTTTTTTCACGAAAATTTGCCTTTAGACTCATTTTTTTTACTTTCAGAAGGTTAACAGAAGAAAATGGACCAAACATGTTGTGCAATCTCTCCTGAGCATACCCCATATGTTGGAGAAAACCACTGTTTGGGTGCACAGCAGTGATCAGAAGGAAAGGAGCACTGTTTGACTTTTTGAATGTAAATTTTGTTGGATTGATTAGCAGATGCCAGGAAGCATTTGGAGAGCCCCTGATGTGCCCAAACAGTGGAAACCCCCCACAAGTGACATCATTTTGCAAACTAGACCCCTCAGGAAAGTTATCTTGACGTGTATTGAGCATATTCAGCCCCGAAGTGCTTCACAGAAGTTTATAACATGTGAAAATAAAAACACTTTTCCCACAAAAATGTTTTTTTAGCTCCAAATTTTGAATTTTCAAAAGGGTAACAGGATAAATTGCACCATACAATTTGTTGTGAAATTTCTTATGAGCATGCTGATACCCCATATGTGGGTGAAAACCACTCTTTGGGGGCACGGCAGGGCTCAGAAGGGAAGGAGTGCCATTTGACTTTATGAATGTAAAATTTGCTGGAATAATTAGCAGATGCCACTCACATTTGGAGAGCCTCTGATGTGCCTAAACAGTGGAAACCCACCACAATTGACACCATTTTGGAGACTAGACCCCTCAAGGAACTTATCAAGATGTGTGGTGAGAACCTTGAAATCCCAGGTACCTCATGAGCACCTTAAAATCCCCCAGGTGCTTCACAGAAGCTTAGCCACATGGCGAGACTCGGGAGTAACGGAGTAGTGGATGTTGCTGAGTGAAAATTGCAAACTGCCATTGTAGTGACCAGTATGTTATAGTGCCCAGTACGTTGTAGTGACCAGTACATTATGACCAGCTCATGCTTCTCTCATCACTACAGAAATGCCAAACATGTGGGCGCTAAATGTGATTTAGACACACTGGGGCTCAGAAGAGAGGGGGCATTTTGATTTGGGAGTGCAGAATTTGCTGAATTTTTGGGGGAGGTGAGGACCATTTTCGTTTTTCCAGACCCTTTGTACTACCAGTTACGTGGAAGCCACCTATATTTCCATTGACAGATGATGGACCTGAGTGGGGAGTTGCTTTTTTTTGTGAGTTGAAGCTTTTATTGGGAACATTTTACATAACATTTAGGGTCACATTTATCTGGCATTCTACACTGAGCACTGTGTGGTTTCCATATAAATCTCCAAGTGACATTACAGATGAAACCTCCACGGGATCTATTCATTATAATGAGGTAGCAGAGTAACTCTGGACTTCATCTGGCCTCTGTTCAGCTTTGACCTTCTTTTCAGAAGTGCACAAAACTGTGGTCGGCTGCACTTTTATGCACGCCTGAAAAGACGGACACCTCCAGGTCATATCCAGACAGCGTCCACAGTGCCTCCATCTGCCTCATCATAAGAAATCCTCCACTGCGGATTCCATCTGAATTCCGTATTTTAGAGAATTATACAGCAACCAAAGTGTAAGCACTCAACGCAGAGTGCAGGATAAATATGCGATATTTGGGAGGCAGAATGAACAAATCAACAGCAGGTGAAGAATTGGTTTTATTTATTTTTTATGCCATTCCTCGTGTGGTATAAGCAATACCAGATTTACAACTGTTTTTTATGCTTGGCAGCTGTCACTTTTTAAAAGATGCTTTTTATTCCAAAATTCGTTGTTGAATCACCATATTTAGACAGCTGTAATGTTTCTATATTTAGGCTGACTGAGTCATTTGACAGCTTGTTCTTTATGGGACAAGTTGATGTTTTTATTGGTACCATTTTCGGCCACATGACATTTTTTAATTGCTTTCTATTCAGATTTTTGGGAGTAGAGTAAACAAAAACCAGGGGTTTGGGGGGGTTTATACCGTTCGGCGTGGTACGTGTGGTAAAATTGACAAGGCAGCTTTATTCTTCGGGTTAGTGCAATTACCCTGATTCCACATTTATATTTTTTTTATGTTTTTGCACTTTTACACAATAAAAATTATTTTATAGAACAAAATTATTTTTTCATTGCTTTTTTCTGAGAGCCATAACTTTTTAATTTTACTGCTGACGGAGCTTTATGGCAGCTTGTTTTTGGAAGAACCAGATGATGTTTTCAGTGGCACTATTTTTATTTACGTTCGTCTTTTTGATTGCATTTCATTGCACTATTTGTTTGGAGATATGATGATAAAGAACAATCTTTTACCTATTTTTTTTTTTAAATTTTACAGTGTTCACTTAAAGGATTAACAAGTGGGACAGTTTTATAGGTCAGGTTGTTCCGAATGCGGCAATACCAAATATGTGTACTTAAAAAAAAAAAAATGTTTTTTTTTACATAAATAAATGTATTTATTGGAATAATAATTTTTTTGTTATTTGCGGAATTTTTAAAAAAAATACTTTTACACTTCGCAATAACTTTTTTTTAAACTTTTTTATATTGTCCCAGGATGGGACATCATTGTACAGTGACAGATTGCTGATTTGATATTCTGCAGCATTGCTTCTGCACTGCAGAGCATCAGAGCAGTGTCTCACAGGCAGGGAAAGAGTCATGTCATCTCTTGCTCTTAGCAGGCACTCACAAGCCATCTTCCCTGCATGACCCTGAAGGACCCCACAGCCTACTTGTGGCTGGGGGGGTCACCATGGAAACCATCAGCACAACTCCATCTCATTGCGTTGTACTGATGGAAGCACACAGGGAGCTCACTTCCTGTGCGATGCTCCTTGATGTTGCTCTTACTATTGACAGCAGCATTAGTGGGTTAAATGCCTTCGATCGGGGCTAGCACCGATCGTGGGCATTGCTGGAGGGTGTCAACTCTCATATATAGCTCTCACATAGAGCTGACAGACCGCACCCAATCGCTGCTGTGCTCAGTGTGAGCCTGCGTGATCGTGACACCGTACATATACTTCTCTTTGTGGGAACGCAGCTCCCGCAGAGCAGTATATATAGAGAGCATGTCAGGAAGGGGTTAAAATTACTGTTGGAAGAAGGCACCCTTCAAATCTGACAGACCTGGAGTAGTTTGCAAAAGAAGAGTGGTCCAAAACTCTAGTTGAGAGGTGTAAGAAGCTTGTTAATGTTTATAGGAAGCAATTGATTGCAGGTATTTATTTCAAAGGGCGTGCAACCAAATATTAAGTTGATGGTGCCTATTTTTGCTGAAAGAGGAAAAGAGAACTGTCTGAGGACTTGAGAACCCAAATTGTTGAACAATATCAACAATCTTAAGGTTGCAACTTACAAGTCCATCTCCAGAGATCTTGATTTTCATTTCTCCACTGCAATTCTGGATGTAGGTAATGCAGCTGATGTGATTTATCTCGACTTTGCAAAGGCATTTGATATTGTGCCACATAACAACCTTACACTGAAGCTACAGAGGTAGGGACTGGGGGAAACTCTATGCAGATAGGTAAGGAATTGCTAAATGACGGGAAACAAAGAGTCGTCATAAATTGTACATTCTCTAAAAGTCACAGTCAGCAGTGGGGGCCACAAGGACTGATTCTTTTTAACCTCTTTAATTAATGACCTTGTAGATGAGATTGAGAGTAAAGTGTCAGTCTTTGTTGATTACACAAAACTGTATAGGATATTCAAATGTGGCCTTGACATTACAAAATTACAAAACAATCGGGATAAGATGACTCAATGGGCAAACACTTGGAAAATGAGATTTAATGTAGATAAATGTAGAGTAATGCACCTAGAATGGAGTAATCCTATAGCTGCACATACATTAAATGGGATTATACTCGGGACTACAGAACAGGAGAAGGATGGGGGATTCTGGTTACAAGTAAACTGAGCAGCAGCACTCAATGTCAAGCAGCAGTCGCAAAAAGAAACAAGATTTTAGGGTGTATAAAAAGAGATAAAATCCTGTGATCCCAACGTATTGTTACCCCTTTATAAATCACTGGTGAGGCCACGTCTGGAACATAGGATCTAGGTTTGGGCTCCACATTTTAAAAAGGATATTTGGAAGTTAGAGTCAGTTCAAAGGCAGCAATTAGATTATTACAAGGGATGGAGGCCTCTCATATGATGACAGATTGGAAAAGATGGGCATGTTTAGCGTCGAAAAAAGACACCTCAGAGGACCTGAGTCTGTTTTTCAACCTATATAACTGTGTAAGCACTCTTAGTCCCGACCAGGTGCTGAAAACTGCAACTCAGCCATTTGCCTTCTTACAGAAAGTAATTTTTTTTACAATGAATGAATAAAAATTTGTTCCACCATATTTTTCCTTTAAAAACTAATATTGTGATTGGATGGAAGATTCGTGTAACAGTCGCCTCAGCAGTTTCAGCCACAGAGAAATAGTTCTGGTGTTACATTATTTTATGTTAGTTGAAAGACTCTATGTAAAACCAAATGTGGAGCTTTGGAAGCAGAACAGACAAGTGCAGATAATCCAGTATGGTCAGGCCCGCTTTCTTCTCATGATGGGAGCTGGTTAAAGGACTTATACTGAATTTCATGTTCAATGGCTGCTTTGGGCATTACATGAATTTTTCCACTCTGCATACCAAGAGTTCTGTGTCTTTTTAACCAAACATATGAATACTTAATTGATGACAGATACATCTCATAGTAAAGGCAGCAGTTATTACATAAAAATTCTTATAAATTCTGCATTTTTTTTTCCCAGGCAAGTGTGTGGTTAGAAAAATCTGCCTTCATTACAATAACGACTTGTTGCACAATATTTTATTTCATTTTTTAATGACTTAATTGATGTTTTAAATTAGGAAAACATCTGTATTAATGCCATCAGTTAAAGTGATACCACTAAAGACATCACCCACAAGCATCTTTTTCCCATTTTAAAGTCTCAGTTACCAGCAAAGCAATTCTTAGTCTATGTAATCAAGTATAGGGAGATTATGTAGGAAACTATATTTATTTCTCATAGCAATCAAATTTTATTTCTTATTATGCTATGTGGGCTAGGGCTTAAAAGTTTCAGAGCTCCAGGGTGGGGCTTAAAAGTACAATTGCTCCAGGGTCCAGTGTAAAGTACCAGTGCTCTTGATTAGGGTTTAAAAGACCCGATGCTCCAGGGTTGTGGTTAAAAGTCCAAATGTTGTTAGGTGGGGCTTAAAGCCCCATTGATTCTGGGTGAGGCTTAGAAGTCCAAGTGCTTCGAGGTGGGACTGAAAAGTCCAGTTGCTCTTAGGTGGGGATTAAAGTCCAATTGCTTCTGGGTGGGGTTTAAAGTCCCATTGCTCCTGGTTGAAGCTAAAAAGTCCCAATACTTCTAGGTGGGGCTTAAAGTCCAGTTGCTGCTAGGTGGGGCTTAAAGTTTCAGTGCTCCTGGGTGAGTCTTAAAAGTCCCAGTACTCCTGGATGCTGCTCAAAGTCAAATTGCTGTTACAATCTGTTTACTTTGTGACTATCCTCCATTTTTTTGTGGTGTTCTGGCTGCTGATCTTTTTCCTTGGTGCTGGGTTTGTCTTGGGTCAGGTGTTTGTATCACTCTTTATTAACCAGCACCTGCCTCCCATTCCTTGCTGGACAACAGTGTTAATCTGCTTGAGTTCTGGCTTGGTGCTTTGCTTTGTCTTCTGTGTGTTATTTGGGCAGTACTGGGACCCCTGGTTCTGCTAGTCTTAGTTTCTGTTTTCAGTTGGTTTCTGCAGCCTTCTCTGTGTTTTCTATTAGGAGTTGACCCGTTTTTGTACCTAGTCCTTAGATCTTTTAGGGACCCCCTTCCTCCTATCTATAGTTCTTCGCTTGAGATTAACCTAGGATCGTCGGTGGGTCTGTTCGCAAGGAATGGGTCACCCACTCCATCGTAGGGTATCAGCCTAGTCATAGTGCAGGGTCATTTTTCCCCCTTCTACCCTAGTTCTGTTACAGTTCCGTAACAGTTTGTCCAGCCTGAAAATAGTATAAAAAAAATCCCTCCCGGATTTCCGCAATATTAACAGCGTTCAAGATCTTGCTCAATGCCTGCAAGGGTTAACTTTGGAAGTTGCCACCTTACAACAGCACGTGAGTAATTTCCCTGAAATCTGCACTGAAGAACCTAAGGTGGGTTTGCCTGAATGTTTTTCTGGTAAACGGCAGAAATTTTTTTACTTTAAAAATGCATGTTTTACTTTATTTTCAGCTTAGACCCAGATCTTCAAGGGCCGAATTACAGCGTGTGGAGATAATTATGTCGTTATTGCGAGGTGAGCAGCAAGTTTGGGCATTTTCATTGCATCCGGATGACCTTTGTTTGATGTCAGTAGAAGTGTTTTTTCTGCTATGGGGGTATTATATGATGATCCAGATTGGGTCACTACAGCTGAGGCAGAAATCAGATGGCTGAATCAGGGTTCTGACGACGCTGAGAGATATTGCACCCAGTTCAGATGATGGTCTGCAGAAGTCAGCTGGAATGACCCAGCACTCAAGAGTCAGTTTTTAGCAGGTTTGAATGTCAGGGTTAAAGATTTACTCATTGCATATCCTGCACCTGCTACGCTTGAGGCTGCTATGCAGTTAGCTATCCGGGTGGATAACAGATTGAGAGACAGAATGAGGAGAAGGTTTCAATTTTGCTGGATCCAGTCTCTCAGGAGTGCCCCGTTGACTGTGGGGAATCGATGCAACTTGGTGCAATGTTCTCTCGTTCCCAGGAAAGGGAGAGGAGGTTCTCTGAGGGGCTATGCCTTTATTGTAGTAAGGCTGACCATTTTATTAAGCAATGTAAAGGACGCATAAGCAAGGAAAAGGAAGAAAAAAGGTAAATCAGAATAACCCTCCCGTTCGCATTGCATTTTTACGGTCCGCAGGAGTTTCTTTTTCTGGTAGTTCTACCTGTCATGGTCATTCAATTGATTTTCAAGTGATGGTGGATTGTGGTTCTGCACTTAATTTGATTGATCAACAATTTCTAGATAAATATAAGATTGATTCTGTACCTTTAACATGCCCTTTTCGTGTAGTGGCGATTGATAACACTCCTCTTGAGCATGGGTGCGTTTCTCGAAAAAGGTCACTGGGTTTCCACTCAACAGGAATCTTTAGATTTGTTTGTACTTGATAAATTGCCTTTTCAAGTTGTCATGGGGTTACCCTGGTTAAAAATGACAATTGTGTCGTCAAGTACAATATGATCCTTGGGTCAGGTGTCTTATGGGAAATGTTGTGATGTACACATTGCTGCTGTTGTGAAAAGTGAGCTACTTGAAGCCATTCAGGAATTCTGGAAAGTATTTTCAGAAGTGGAGTCACAAGCTCTACCACCTCATAGAGATTACGATTGCGCTACTGAGTTTGTCCCAGGTGCTACTCTCCTTAAGAGTCGTTTAGTTAATCTGACAATTCCCGAGAAGGAGGCCTTAAAGGAATACCAGCAGACTAGTCTTGCTGCAGGTCATGTAAGACACTCTAAGTCCCCTTAGGCCGTGTCTGGATTTCAGAGAGATTAATAAGATCACTGTGTGCAATCCTTACCCCTTGCCGCTAATTCCAGATTTGTTTAACCAATTAGTTTGAGCCAAGTGGTTCTCTAAGATCTATCTCCATGGGGCATATAATTTGCTGCGAGTAAAAGAAGGCGATAAGTGGAAGACAGCCTTTAATACCCCAGAAGGTCATTTTGAGTGTATAGTAATGCCTTTCGGCCTTACAAATGCTCCGGCATTCTTTCAAAATTTCATTAACAACATTCTGAGGCCGTTAATCGGTAGGAGTGTTATTGTTTATTTGGATGATATTTTGATCTACTCGCCCGATCTGGAGTCGCATTGGCAGAGAGTCCGCGAGGTTCTGCAGATTCTGAGAGAAAACACACTCTTTGCTAAACTGGAGAAATACGAGTTTGCAGTACAGAAAAGTAGTTTTTTGGGGTACTTTGTTTCCAGTGATGGTTTTGAGATGGACCCGGTGAAGGTTCAGGCAGTATTGGAGTGGCCTAGACCTGAATGCTTGAAGTCGATTCAGAGATTTTTGGGGTTTGCTAATTATTATAGAAAATTCATAAAGAATTTTTCTGTTATCGCAAAACGCCTTACTGATCTTACTAAGAAGGGTTCCAATACTGTCCAATGGTCCCCTGAGGCTGTTAAGGCTTTTGAGCATCTCAATGAGAGGTTTAGCGCTGCTCCTGTTTTGATCCAGACAGATGAGACTAAGCCCTTTCTGGTAGAGGTGGATACCTCATCAGTAGGAGTGGGGGCTGTTCTGTCACAGGAAGGAGAAGATGGGGTGCATTCCTGTGCATTCTTTTCTAAGAAATTTCCGGAGGCGGCGCTCAACTATGATGTTGGGAACCGAGAATTGCTGGCTATTAAGCTTGCATTTGAGCATTGGCGACAATTTTTGGAGGGCGCTAGACATCCTATACAAGTCTTTACTGATCATAAGAATTTTATCTACCTGGATGCTTCTAAATGTTTGAATGCCCGTCAAGCTAGGTGGGCATTGTTTTTTGCCCGATTCCATTTCTCTGTGACATATAACCCTGGAACAAACAATGTTAATGCTGATACTTTGTCTCGAAGTTTCTTCCCAGCGGTAAATACTGAAAAGGAGGAATATATTCTGCAGAGAGGGGTGGTGTTGGTAGCATTAGGTTCTGAGTTGGAAAATAGCATTTTTAAAGCCCAGGATGCGGTACCAACTAACACTCCGCATGGGAAATTATTTGTGCCTAAAGCCCTGAGGAGAGTTTTGTTTACGGAATATCATGAGTCTCGTTTGGCGGGTCATCCAGGGATTTCCAAAAGAAGAAAGTCGATCGGTCAGAGTTTCTGGTGGCCAGGGTGGCTAAGAAAAATTGTCAAGTGGGTGTGTCAGTGTACCGTGTGCGCTAGGTCTAAGGCTTCTCATGCTCCAGCGGCAGGGTTGCTTTGCCCATTAGACATTCCTAGTTCTGCATGGATGCATCTTGCAATGGATTTTATCACCGACCTGCCAGTCTCTGAGGGTTTTTCTGTCATCTGGGTTGTTGTGGGCCGGTTTAGTAGGATGTGTCATCTGGTCCCATTCAATAAATTACCCTGTGCGAAGACACTTGCCAAGGTATTTGTGAAAGAGATTGTCAGACTCCATGGTATTCCCATGGACATTGTCTCTGATAGGGGTCCACAGTTTGCGGCTCGCTTTTGGCGTGCCTTTTGTGACAGACTTAACGTTCATTTGTCATTTTCATCGGGTTATCATCCGGAGTCCAATGGACAGACCGAGAGGAAGAACCAGGAAGTTGAACAGTTTTTGAGATGTTTTGTAGTGGACAATCAGGAGATGTGGTCGGAACATCTACCCTTAGCTGAGTTTGCTCTCAATAATCATACGTCTTCTTCATCTGGGTGTTCTTGTGGACATCATCAGCTGACAAAGGAAGTCCTGTATGCGATGCAATGCTTCCTGGGATATAAGATATGCAAATTAGTTTCCCTCAAGAAGAAAAAATATATGCCTCTCTAGCTCCACCTATTGGAGTTAGTAACCCAATAAATCATTGTCCAGCCTTTTTAATGAGTCTTACCACATGACCAAGGATACACCCAGCCTATCAGTACCCTACTGACAAGGGACAAGTACCGTGAAACAGCTGTCTTCAAATGGATATTTCTTAATTTTGAAGGACACTCTGGTTTGGCTTAAATTATTATTGATGGAGACTTATAAAGGGGTCAAAACGTGACCTATAGGGTAACTTCCTCCATTCGGTGGCACTAAAAAGTCAGTTTTCTTTTTTTCCTGACATCTTTACTCACTCTGACACACAGTTAGGACTGACTTGACCTTGTCAGATTGTGTAGGAATATGTCCCATTGACCAGGAAAACTGTAGACCCCAATGGTTGATTCAGTTGTGTATTTCCACAAAAAATAACAGAGGAACTGAAGAACTGATAGAAAAAAAGTCCAGAACTATTTTTTCATAGAGAATAAGCATTTATTACAATATACATGTCATAAGAGCTGAGGGCACAAAGTTTGTTGTTGTTTTTTTTTTTTAACAAAGTTAAGGACTAACAGAAGTGGAAAAGTTTACATCTGACACGGATGGGTAGAATTCTCCATTCTATCTTGTTATCTGTCATTTACAACAATGCAGGTATTCCAGACTTAGTCCAGATTATCACAAAAAAGAGATTATATTTCACAGCCATGTGGCCAAATGCCCCTATCATTGGGAAATACTGTCTTCCCAGGCTATTATTAGCTTGGAAATTCACGTAAAATGCAAGAGCATGACCGTCATTATCATTGATGAGGTTCTAAAAAAAGGATGAGAAGAGTCGGTTCTCAAGCCTCGCGCTGATATACGTCAGTACTGACCAAGTTTTTCCATCTTAAATGCTTCACGTATGTCAGTTATCTGAAAAACAATACAAATAAGACTCACAAGTAATAGCAAAAATAAAAAAGACACCGTAAATATATGTACCTTTTTTTACGTTAGTGTCCTTGAATGCCTAGTCATCTGATATTGCTCCATGGAGACTTCAGGAGGTTAAAAGTAAGTAAAACGGTCTGTTTAGAAAATCCATACAAAGAAGTGAAGCAAATCATGTAATTAGAAATATGAAAAAAAGGACACATAACAGAAAGGCTGGTATATATAATATGTGAACCTACACAACATATGTAAATAGGACCTGTCACTTGCACAAAAAAATTGAGTTAAATACTTTGTAAAAATCTCTAATTCTGCCAGTTTTTTTCGGTTTTGTGCTGCGTTGCTCTTTGGCGAAGATATTCACATTTTTTGCTTGTGGAGCGCAGTATGTGAAATCTCTGCTAGTAGTGCAACTGGGCATTTTTTCACAGCGTTCTCACGTGGCATGTATTTTCATCCCTCCCTCCAAAATGCTGGCAATCACAGTTCAGGGCTGTCTGAGATCTGATACTGAGCGCTGTCTGAGTCTGATAGATCAGCAGCCAAGCTGTGATTGGCAGTGTCTAGGAGGGAGGGGTGAAAGTGACCACCCCAGAGAAGTCTTTGAAGAAACACTCAGCTGGACTGCATGCAAAAACTTCCCGTACTTCGCGTCAAAAGAAAAAAATGTGATTATCTCTGCAACGGAGTTATGCATCGCAAAAATGAAACAGGTGGTAGAATCAGGAGAACACATGGATTTTTACAAGATATTTAAAGGAGTGGTATGAAAAATGAATTGATTTCCATTCTAAATGCCTATCTATTTAATGTCATCATCTGAACTATTTTCTAATATACATTAATTAAAAATTCCACATCCTTTAGTAACTACACAATCTAACTGCTTTTATTTATTTTTATTCTTAGTTCCTTTTTGATGATGCTTCATTTCAGAATCCCCAATGCATGCTCACACTCAAACAAAGCGTAATTAGGGGACAGCCCATGCCCACTCCATAAAAGGAATTGTAATCAGTGACCCTTGTTTCAGAGGCTGGGCTAGTCCTTCCGCGATGTGCACTGTATGATGTCCACAAAAACAGCTCAGATCTCCAGTTTAGAACGAGCCTGCAACAGAGTGCACTGTTAGTGCAGCAACAGAGCGCACTGTCAGTGTGTGTTGTAAGATGAATACCTAGCTTGCAAAGACTAGGGCTGCCCTAGCAAGGAGCATCATGAAAAAAAGGAAGTAAGGAAAAAGAGGAAAACCACCATAGTGTAGTTAGTGAAGGTTAGATAATTTTTTAATCCAAGTATATTTGAAAATAGTTTGGATTATTGCATTAAATAGATAAGGATTTTGGATGAAAATTACTTTGTGTTTCGAATCACCCCTTTAAGAAAGTGACAGGTCCTAATTAAGCAATTAGATTTTATCAACATTTTTACTTATAAAAATATATTATTGTAAGAAATCTATAAGGTGTTTTGGCCGCTTCTCCTGTGTCTTTGAAGAGTAGGGTTTTTACTTTTTATCTAATAGGAAGCTAAAATGGAGTACATTGTGCACGTTGTGCTGCCAAGGAAAAGTTCTCTCTAGTGTGATTTGAATCTGAAATGAAATACGCAAATGGTTCTGAAAAATATTTCCTGCATGCAAGATTCAAGGAAAAGAGTGTTCTTCGGGTTATGTTGTCGGATGTGAAGATTTCAGCTATGGAAATAGTCTACCTGGTCCACATACTTGTAAAGTTACAGCTGCCGTGGATGTGCAATATTAATAAACATGGATTAGGTTGAATGATATTAAAGAGTTTATCCAGCAGATAAATCATTAAAATAGGCGATCGAGTATTTGATTAGTTGGGGTCAAGTTCTTATTGTTTGGCAGAATGAAGGGGACTTACCAATCCAGTGACACATCTACAGACAAAGGTGTAACTTAAAGCTTCTGGACTTCAAAGCGCAAAATCTTTAACAAGTCCCTGCAAATAGTGTGCCATTTTAATCTAATATATAAAGCTGAATGTGTGTGTGAATGTATGTATGTCCGGGATTGGCATCTGCACCGTCGCAGCTACAGCCACAAAATGTTGCACAGTCACACGTCTGGACCCTGAGAGCGTCATAGGCTATGTTGTGAGGTGAAATTTTTGCCCCCATCTACATAATGGGGGAAAAGTGAAAGGAAAAGTGTTGGAGGCAAATTGACAGCTGCCAGATGTGAACAAGGGGGACTTAAAGAGTGAGAACGATGGCGCCAAAGAGTATATACCGCACAGTTGCTAAAGTGGGGCCCCGACATGGGATACTCACTACACACGGGGATATGAACACACACACAAAATGCGCTACACTACCATGTGCTTGAACACATATATCACCCTCAGCACACATTTCAACACACATACACCAACCTCTCCACATAAAAGTCGAAACACAAAAGTCACTGCTCAAAACTCGCCATGCGCAAAACTCGGGGGAGATGACATACAGGTATATACTATATACAGGAGATGACATATGGGTATATACTATATATAGGAGGAAATGACATACAGGTATATACTATATACAGAAGAGATTATATACATGTATATACAATATACAGGAGGAGATGACATACAGCAGGTATATACTATTTACAGGGGAGATGACATACAGGTATATACTATTTACAGGGGAGATGACATACAGGTATATACTATATACAGGGGAGATGACACACAGGCATATACTATATACAGGAGATGACATACAGGTATATACTATATATAGGAGGAGATTACATACAGGTATATACTATATACAGAAGACATGATATACATGTATATACTATATACAGGAGGAGATGACACATAGGTATATACAATATACAGGAGGAGATGACATACAGCAGGTATATACTATTTACAGGGGAGATGACATACAGGTATATACTATTTACAGGGGAGATGACATACAGGTATATACTATATACAGGGGAGATGACATACAGGCATATACTATATACAAGAGATGACATACAGGTATATACTATATATAGGAGGAGATGACATTCAGGTATATACTATATACAGAAGAGATGATATACATGTATATACTATATACAGGAGGAGATGACATACAGCAGGTATACAGTGGGGCAAAAAAGTATTTTTATCAGTCAGCAATAGTGCAAGTTCCACCACTTAAAAAGATGAGAGGCGTCTGTAATTTACATCATAGGTAGACCTCAACTATGGGAGACAAACTGAGAAAAAAAAAATCCAGAAAATCACATTGTCTGTTTTTTTAACATTTTATTTGCATATTATGGTGGAAAATAAGTATTTGGTCAGAAACAAAATTTCATCTCAACACTTTGTAATATATCCTTTGTTGGCAATGACAGAGGTCAAACGTTTTCTGTAAGTCTTCACAAGGTTGCCACACACTGTTGTTGGTATGTTGGCCCATTCCTCCATGCAGATCTCCTCTAGAGCAGTGATGTTTTTGGCTTTTCGCTTGGCAACACGGACTTTCAACTCCCTCCAAAGGTTTTCTATAGGGTTGAGATCTGGAGACTGGCTAGGCCACTCCAGGACCTTGAAATGCTTCTTACGAAGCCACTCCTTCGTTGCCCTGGCTGTGTGTTTTGGATCATTGTCATGTTGAAAGACCCAGCCACGTTTCATCTTCAATGCCCTTGCTGATGGAAGGAGGTTTGCACTCAAAATCTCACGATACATGGCCCCATTCATTCTTTCATGTACCCGGATTAGTCGTCCTGGCCCCTTTGCAGAGAAACAGCCCCAAAGCATGATGTTTCCACCACCATGCTTTACAGTAGGTATGGTGTTTGATGGATGCAACTCAGTATTCTTTTTCCTCCAAACACGACAAGTTGTGTTTCTACCAAACAGTTCCAGTTTGGTTTCATCAGACCATAGGATATTCTCCCAAAACTCCCCTGGATCATCCAAATGCTCTCTAGCAAACTTCAGACGGGCTCGGACATGTACTGGCTTAAGCAGTGGGACACGTCTGGCACTGCAGGATCTGAGTCCATGGTGGCATAGTGTGTTACTTATGGTAGGCCTTGTTACATTGGTCCCAGCTCTCTGCAGTTCATACACTAGGTCCCCCCGCGTGGTTCTGGGATTTTTGCTCACCGTTCTTGTGATCATTCTGACTCCACGGGGTGGGATTTTGCGTGGAGCCCCAGATCGAGGGAGATTATCAGTGGTCTTGTATGTCTTCCATTTTCTAATTATTGCTCCCACTGTTGATTTCTTCACTCCAAGCTGGTTGGCTATTGCAGATTCAGTCTTCCCAGCCTGGTGCAGGGCTACAATTTTGTTTCTGGTGTCCTTTGACAGCTCTTTGGTCTTCACCATAGTGGAGTTTGGAGTCAGACTGTTTGAGGGTGTGCACAGGTGTCTTTTTATACTGATAACAAGTTTAAACAGGTGCCATTACTACAGGTAATGAGTGGAGGAAAGAGGAGACTCTTAAAGAAGAAGTTACAGGTCTGTGAGAGCCAGAAATCTTGATTGTTTGTTTCTGACCAAATACTTATTTTCCACCATAATATGCAAATAAAATGTTAAAAAAACAGACAATGTGATTTTCTGGATTTTTTTTTCTCAGTTTGTCTCCCATAGTTGAGGTCTACCTATGATGTAAATTACAGACGCCTCTCATCTTTTTAAGTGGTGGAACTTGCACTATTGCTGACTGACTAAATACTTTTTTGCCCCACTGTATACTATTTACAGGGGAGATGACATACAGGTATATACTATATACAGTGGAGATGACATACAGGTATATACTATATACAGGAGATGACATACAGGTGTATACTATATATAAGGGAGATGACAAACATTTATATACTGAGGGGAAAATGAGAGGTGTGAGGTGAAAATGAGTTGTGAGGTGAAAATGAAAACGTGTGAGTGCAAAATGAGAGGAGTGAGGGAAAATAGTGGAGTGATCGGAAAATGACAGATGTGAGGTCGAAATGACAAGTGTTAGGGGGAATGAGAGGAGTGAGGGGGAAAATGAAAGATGTGAGGGGGAAAATAAGAGGCATGATGGGGAAATATGAGAAGTGAGGTGCTATAACTAAGCACAGATATTTACAATGCTCAGGCAATGCCGGGATGTTCAGCTAGTATTGATATAAAGTACTGTTTCTCCTCGAGAAATCCATCAATCTAGAACACAAAAGTCAATGCACTTTGGGTAAAAAAAGACATGCAACACAGCACTCCTCCAACAAGAATAAAATCGGCATCCTAGTGCCACCTATATGAGATGACTTCCCTAGAGCTAGTTTTCCTTCCTCTTAAAGAAGGGCAAATTTGCAAACTAATTTTCTAGAGAACATTGTCTAGTCTATAAAGAAACCCATACACATTAGAGGAAAGTTACCTAAAATTGCCTATTTGTGCGTGACAAGCAGAACATCTGATGGGGACCTCCCAATCCCAACTCTCTCTTAAGATATGATGTTGGGGGAGAGAAGAATTGAATAGTTTGCCAACTCCTCCTCCTCTCATCTTCCCCTTACTGTCGGGGTTCCTCAAGGATCGGTCCTAGGCCCCCTGCTCTTCTCTTTGTATACTTACTGCCCCTATTGGACAAACAATTAGTAGATTTGGTTTCCAGTACCATCTTTAAGCTGACGACACCCAATTATACACCACTACTCCTGACGCCACACCTGCATTATTACAAAACACCAGTGATTGTCTTACCGCTGTCTCCAACATCATGTCCTTCCTCTATCTGAAACTGATCCTGTCAAAAACTGAACTCCTTGTGTTACCTCCCTCTACTAACCTACCTATGCCCGACATTGCTATTTCCATCTGTGGTTCTGCCATTACTCCCCAGCAACATGACCGCTGTCTTGGAGTCATACTTGATTCAAAGCTTTCATTCACCCCCACATCTGATCATCTTGTTATCTACACATCAAAAACATTTCTAGAATTCGACCTTTTCTTACTTTCGACTCTGCAAAAACTCTTACTGTTGCTCTTATTCATTCTCATCTGGACAATTGTAACTTTCTAACCGGCCTCCCTCTTACCAAACGCTGCCCTCTCCAATCTGTCTTGATAGCTGCAGCCAGGATCATATTCCTCACCAACCGTTACACCGATGCCTCTACCTTGTGCCAGTCATTGCACTGGTTACCGATCCACTCCAGAGATCAATATAATCTCATGACTCTCATCCACAAAGCGCTCCATGGCTCAGCACTACCCTACATATCCTCCCTCTTCTCAGTCTACCACCCTATCCCTGCCCTCTGCTCCGCTAATGACCTCAGGTTAGCATCCTCAATAATCAGAACCTCCCACTCCCGTCTCCAAAATTTTTAGCGTGTTGCCCCAACTCTTTGGAATGCACTACTCAGGAAAATTTGATTAATCCCCAATACCCACAGTTTTAAGCGTGCCCTAAAAACGCATTTCTTCAGACTGGACTGCTGCCTCAACATATTTATCTAACTATGCCTGTGTTGCCCATTCAAAATATTCTTCATAACCAAGACCCTTGTTTCATGTTCTCACACACTTTAAGCATTTAATACCCCTCATTGTCTGTACTTCTACACATTCTGGCTGATAACTGGTTCATGCAGCATTACATGAACACACGATTTCTTACATTATGGTTGGTCAGAACGACGTGTCTCCCCTTTTTCCTCATAGATGGTAGCTTCAGAGGAGGGTCCTCATTCCTCTTGGTATCTGTTGTTTTATGTGATTATTATTATAAAATGTAAAGTGCTGCAGAATATGTTGGCGTTATAAAAATAAAACTATTATTATATTATTATGATAGTTGGCATGTCAGCAGTCGATCCTTTTGCTTTACTGCTACCAAAGTTGTGTGGTAATGTCTTTATCTTCTCTCCTACTTGAAATCAAAAGAACTCTCAGAAAACAACATGTGATGGAGTCTACCATAATTTGGAAAACCTTTGTATATTTTTGTCTAAAATCAGACACAGATGAAGAAGTTATGGTAGGACCCTATACACTTCTTTTGGTGCTTATTACTTACAGTAGTTTCTCATCTTCTTCGAAATCTCCACACAGCAGCCATAATCTATCAGGAGGATGCAAATACTAATGAAATTGTGACTATGGGCAGGGGAGAGCAGTGCCGCTCGGCATCGGGTTGACCAGACTCATGAGCCCCATACTGGTCTTGACATGAGGTTTGGAGCTCTGGACGTTATGACCCTGGATAAAATAATTTGTTCGGTTGCTATATTCATCCACAATATCTATTTTTCTCTTTACATGGAAAGGTTATGAGCAACTTTCAAAATTCATGCAACTTTTCCCCACATAGGGATTCTCTGAGATCATGTGAAGGTCCACGCAACCCACAATTTTACCCGCAAGTATCGTGAAACTAAAAGCGATTGTGAAGCCCTATAAGTAGGACATTTTTCCATCTTGTATTAGTTTCATCATTAGGAGATCGCAGGGACAACTATTTCCTTCATGTTTAGTCTGTGTCTAATCATGTCCAGATATAATTACCGTAACAGCCCCAAGCCATTCTGAGGCACATAGCGGTTGTTTGTTGAAGAAATAGACCTATTTTTAAAAGTGAATTGAAAGATAAAAATATCTTGTTTTCATGTAAGAAAGCGTTGAGAAATGGCTCATGACGAAGCAGGGTGGAAACTTGCTTTCAAAAAATAAACAGAAACTTTATGTAAAGTAATTACCCCCCCAGCTCCCCAAGTCATGGCTATCTGTGAATGACAGATAAACAATTCGGGAAGCTGCCAGTGTAAATATTTACTTGGGAACACATGTAGCCCGAGGAACAAGTCGAAGTTTGTCTTGAATGGCCCGAGCATAGACTCAGCAGAAAAGATGTTCATGAATGGCTCTAAGGAAACACAAACTGGAGACCTGCAAATTTCCAAGACTACGACGGAAAAACTACATTTGTAGAAAACGGTCTGGGAATTACCAATCGTTTGTAGAGAGAGCAAATGTAGCAGGAGGAAAAGTGGGGCGTAAACTAAATGTAAGGTTTTAGCCTCATGGAAAGACGAACATTGAACGTAACCTATTGAAAAGCTTTTGCAAGATGTGCAAAATAATGAGCTACTCTACAAACTAATATCTCGTAAAGAGCTAGCTAGGATCTATAGTCACTCTCCAGCCCTTTCGCTTACAGATCGTAATTTCAGACATTTAAGTGAAAGCGTTAGTAATTGTCAAATCTAGGAAAGAACTGGTTCTGTTTGTGGAGATCCAGTTAATGTAGGTAATTATACTTGCAATTCTTACTGGGAAATGGTATGAAAATTAGTTCTCTAGTAATGAAGAAAACATTCTCTTTAGTGCTACCTTTAAGTGCTACCCTGTATGTAAATGTCTAAAGAGATTTAAGCAAATTGTCTCTTCAGAGAGGAAGAGGACTAGAACTCTAGTGCCACCTCTTGGAAGTAGCAATCCTAATAGTCAATGTCGACCCTTTAACGAGCCTTGTCACATGACTTAGGATAATACCAAACCAGAATCTCAATTTGCAGACACTGTGTTTTGGGGTACTGCCCCTCGTCAGTGCAAAATGGAGATCTGGTTTGGCTGATTGAGAGGCGTCTGACCGGTATCCAAGAAGTATCGTTTCTCCTTGCGGAGAGTGACATGATAAGAATGTCGAGGTGAGGAGGTAAAGAGATTTAAGACATGCAGAGACATAGAGAGCACTGTTTCAAAGGAAATATAATTTCATTGCTTTCTCCTAGGGAGCATGACCTGTAGTCCATATTATACCAGTTGAATATCTTCAAGAAAAAAAGAGGATTTTCCAAAATCCACTTCAAAGACATCTTGTCCAGTCAACCAGAACCCTACTCCGATTATTGTAAGAATTGGAAAGCCTCAGAGAGCTATACAAACATTGAGAGTTCAGCTCTGAAACCGACAGAATTATAAATTCAGCTCTGAACTATAACTCTGGGTTATTAGAAGATTGGGATCGATAACGAATATGGCTACAAAGTGGCTAAACATTTTTTGTAGATTAAAGGGGTTGTACAGGACGTTAACGTTGATGGTCTATCCTTAGGATAGGTCATTAATGTCTGATCAGTGGGGGTGTGACATCCGGAACCCCCACTGATCATCTGTTCACGGTGCCACCGCTGGCTGGAACTGTTTAATTACAGAGCTGCATAGGTCCATTGACGGAATAGTGGCTGCCGCTGGGTACTGCATATACACCCCCTATTGATTTGAATAGGGGCAGATGTGCAGTACCGGATCCGACCACTATTCAGAATGCGGAGCTGTGCTATGCAGCTCCATAGCTGAGCAGACCCGGCTAGGGTTGAGCGACCTTGACTTTTTTTTTTTTTTTTCTCTCTCTCTCTCTCTCTCTCTCTCTCTCTAAAGCTGGTGTTACACAGTGCAAATCGCTACAGCGCACATGCGACAACATGGCGATAGGCGTCCATGCCCCTAAGACCTATGTCATCACTCTGCCCACGCCCCTTCATTGGCTGAAAAAAATGGCGCCAAGCGCATCATACGAAACGCGACTTTGGCGCGAAAGTCGCGTACCGCATGGCCGACCCCACACAGGGATCGGGTCGGGTTTCATGAAACCCGACTTTGCCAAAAGTCGGCGACTTTTGAAAATGAACGATCCGTTTCGCTCAACCCTAGTCCCGGCCACTGCCAACACCAGGAACAGCTGATCAACGAGGGTGCCAAGTTTAGTACTCCCACCGATCAGACATTGATGGCCTATTCTAAGAATAGGCCATCAATGTTAAAGTCCTGGACAACCCCTTTAAAGCTATAAAATTAGTAAATGAGAATTTCAAGGAGAACATACTCTTTAGGATCAACACAGACAGGAGAAGATCTCTGTGCAAGAACAATATATGGGCCCTTTGCAGTCCAATACCTCATCATAGTGTACATTTCCACCTGTTTTGGAGGTGGAACCTAGCCCACTTACTCCTCGAGACCCTGTGCGGCTGCACAAGTTGAACCAATGATATGTCTGCCCCATGTTCAACATGAATGAAAAAAAAAAAAAACAGCAATAAAGAAGACCCTTTGTCTGTGGACACAATAAACCATTTGAATGCGTTGATCGTTCTATGCAATTTCCATGTGTCAGTGTTTAATAAGATGCTCAGTTGGCGATGTTATCTCTTATCCATCTCTCCCTGGCTACTGTCTTAAATATGTCTTACAACAAGATCCTTAGTTATCGGCTTCTCTCCGGATGAAATGAAAATATTGGGTTTGGCAACGCCATCATTAAACTGTGTATATGCGATACGGATATGTCTGTCACTGACACAAATGAGCGAGTCAAATCTTTTTATGTTTTATAAACTGTGCAGCAACCACTTGCTGGCACATGTACAGAGCAGACGCTGATTAATAATGCAGACAGCTGATTGTTGATCTGTTTAATAAATCATAACAGATCAAAAGAAAACACAATAAATAATGTTATTGCCGGTAGCAGAGATCAACAACAACCAGAGAGATCAATTCTCCCTTTTATTGTGTTGTCCAGAAAATAGGACTCCTTTTTTTTTTTGAAAAGCAGTGACACTTTTCTTTGTGGTCTGATGCTACTTCTTAAAATCAAGAGGACCTAATCTGCTTATGTGAAGTCTAATATGCAAATTGCCTCTTCTGAGGAAAAGAGGACTTAAACTCTATAGCGCCACCTGTTGGAAGTAGCAATCCTACAAGTCACAATCAACCCTTTAAACGAGTCGTGCAATATGACTTAGGATAAAAGCCAAATCAGTATCTCAATTCGCAGCTCAATTCGATACTGATTTGGCTTTTATCCTAAGTCATATTGCACGACTCGTTTAAAGAGTTGATTGTGACTTGTAGGATTGCTACTTCCAACAGGTGGCGCTATAGAGTTTAAGTCCTCTTTTTCTCAGAAGAGGCAATTTGCATATTATATTTCCCAGAGGAGCATTGCACGGCGAATAAGGGTACCGTCACACTATACCATTTCGATCGCTACGAGGGTACGATTCGTGACGTTCCAGCGATATCGTTACGATATCGCTGTGTCTGACACGCAGCAGCGATCAGGGATCCTGCTGAGAATCGTACGTCATAGCAGATCGTATGGAACTTTCTTTCATCGCTGGATCTCCCGCTGTCATCGCTAGATCGGTGTGTGACACCGATCTAGTGATCTAGCGATGCGATCCAGCGATGCGTTCGCTTGTAACCAGGGTAAACATCGGGTAACTAAGCGCAGTGCCGCGCTTAGTAACCCGATGTTTACCCTGGTTACAAGCATAAAACTAAAAAAAAACAAACAGCACATACTTACATTCTGGTGTCCATCAGGTCCCTTGCCGTCTGCTTCCCGCACTGTGACTGCCGGCCGTAAAGTGAAAGCAGAGCACAGCGGTGACGTGCTTTCACTTTCACTTTACGGCCGGCAGTCACAGTGTGGGAAGCAGACGGCAAGGGACGTGACGGACACCAGATGTAAGTATGTGCTGTTTTTTTTTTTTTAGTTTTACGCTTTTAACCAGGGTAAACATCGGGTTACTAAGCGCGGTCCTGCGCTTAGTTACCCGATGCTTAACCTGGTTACCCAGGGACCTCGGCATCGTTGGTCGCTGGAGAGCTGTCTGTGTGACAGCTCCCCAGCAACCACACTACAATTTACCTACGATCACGGCCAGGTCATATCGCTGGTCGTGATCGTAGGTAAATCGTATAGTGTGACGGTACCCTAAGCCTCCTTACCTTGACAAGCCAGAGATGGTATGTCACTCTCCATAAGGAGAAACGATACCCCTTAGATATGTGAAGTCTAACACTTTAGTTCTGTGATTTTTTTTTCCCTTTCCCCTTTCCTTTTTGGAGAGAAGCATTCCAAAGACATACTGATAGGGAATTTAGATTGTGAGCCCCAATGGGGACAGCGATGATTATGTGTGCAAACTATAAAGCGCTGCGGAACATGTTAGCGCTATATAAAAATAAAGATTGTTATTATATCATACCTCTTATCTACCCTGCTTCATGGATTGTGTTTCTCCTGCTGAGCAGCAGATAGTGCAGTGTTTAATGGGCAGTAGAACAGCAAAGAGGTCTCTCAGTGGCATATTTGTGCTGTATGCGAAGACAGTGAGTAATTACAGCACTACTTTGTAATGGGAAACATGCTAGCACCTATAAGGAGGTAATCTCTGTAAAGCTGACCAGATTCTCATATACAGCACCATGGAATCAATGGTGCTATATAAATAAATAAATAATAATAATAATAATAATGATAGGCATCTCAGCCAACTCTCCCATACACAGGAGCACTCTTTCTCTATGAGAAAGCTGTTGACTGACCCGTCAGCTGGCAGCTTATCTCAGAGAGACCAATGCGATTGGCAGTCTGAGATTGGACATGACTGGTCAACATTACTCCATAATCACCGAAAGAAAGGCAGAGATGCTTACCTGCCCAGGGCCCAAAACAAAATGCACTATCAGGATGCAGTGGACCCAAGTAAATATGGCAACAACACAGGTGCAGCAATACCAATAGGACAATAACTCTCAGCCTACCATGCCATGGAGGGGGTGATTGTTTCATATACTAGTGATCACAACAAAATCTTAATTCACACAGGTAATGCAGAACATCCGGCTTACAGCCTATTACCAATGCCCATACTTTTAGATCAGGCGGGCTGCCCAGTGTCTCCCAAATGCAATGTGAACAGAGGCCAAAACTACAGAACCATCTGGGCCCAACTGCACACTGAAAAATAGATAAGGTGCACAAAAACATAATATATGTAAGGTATTAGTTAATATTATGGCCACAATACGTAAGCTCGCAACCCACGTCACGGGTCCTCACACTTGCCAGTCCTACCACTAAACAACAACAAACAAATCACCCCCTCCATGGCAAGGTAGGCTGAGAGTGATTGTTCTATTGGTATTGCTGCACATGTGCTGTTGCCATAATTACTTTTGGTCCACTGCATCCTGATAGTGCATTTTGTTTTGGGCCCTGGGCAGGTAAGCATCTCTGCCTTTTTTTCAGTGATTTTTGAGGATATTTTTTCTTTCAGTGAGTTTTTTTATGTTTATGTACGGCAATGTTTGGACTGGGCAGGATCTTATCCAAACATAACATCCTCATAGGAGTATATCTGACAGGGGTGAGAAGCTTCTGGCCCCCTTAAACAGCCCACCATGACCTTTTCATCGGTCCTGGGCAGACAACCCAGTGTCTCCAGTTATGTATATTACCCAGCCCAGTGTCTCCAGTGATGTATATGTCCCAACCCAATGTCCCCAGTGATGTATATGCCCCAGGCCAATGTCTCCAGTGATGTTCTGTATATTCTGCAGCCCAATGAAAAACAGTTACTAGAAGCAACATCATCCATACCACCTAACATCATACGTCGCACCAAAGAGAAGCAGTTCCAGCCATCACATTTGGGGTGAGTTAACCAGGTGTTTGATAAATATAGCAGGGTAATTTTCAAGTTGATAATTTTCTACGGCCACCAAAGTATGGCATAAATATCCAAATGGCAGTTGTCAGAAAAAAGGTTCCCCACTCCTGAAGTATGGGGTTGTTGAGATTGGGTCAGTTGACCTATGGCCTGTTCGGACATTGCTGTGTGTACACTTACTGTGAAAGTCAGACACATAAAATAGCCTTAAACACAGACTCCCTTCTGTATTTCTGATGCTTCTTCTCCATGTTTCAATATATTTTATTATTGGCTCATTTACCAAAACTGCCTGGCAGACTCATGGTTATCTAACAATGCCTTACTCTGCTCTCTCCATGCAGAATAGTTGCATGCTCAGCTGAGCATGCATGTGTATGGTCGGTCAGGTGGAATAGCTGTTGGCTGAAAACTCTGGCTTTCCAAAAGTGTTTGCCTAGCCAAATCCATAATGGCCTCCATCAAGTTGTGTGAGCGGTCCTCATATAGTGTCTCATGAAACCTGAACTTTGTAGACCTGCTTCATAAACACCTAAATGGCCTTCATGCTTTTTTATTTATCAAGAAACATTAAGAATATATTAAATGTTGCCAAACCTCCCCCTTATTCATGGCTCTTTGTGAGTTTAAACTCAACTTAAATAAATAAACTAAGAATTTAGAATCCTTTTAGCAAAATCAACGAACCAATTGGAATGTATCATCATGAGTTTAAGGAAATGCGCTCTAAATAATATCTATAGCAGCTCTTTTCAAAACTTTGGCTCCAGGAGTAGATCTCCAGGCAACGTGCCCACCTGAATATTGCCATTTGCCCAGCCTTGTCTAAGAAAAATTAATACAAGTGACATTAATGAATACCGGCAGTCATTAGGAGACATCTCAGACACCTGGACCATAGCTGGAAGTGGCCCCTATTGCAAAATATCAGTAAACAAGCATTTCTATAGTTTATTTGAATAGACGAGGTAAACACATGGCGCTGCCAATGCGAAGCATAAAAATGGAGGCTTAAAATGAGGAAAACACAGTTTATAAATAATTTCTGAAGTCTTGAGAGTAACGTCATCTACTGCTAATACATAAACAGGGTGCGGATAAATCGAGGTATGTCAGCTTCTGTGTTTAGTCTGTGCTCATTCTTGCAATGTGTAGATGAGTATTTTCGAGTTGGAAATAGTGAATGACACAATTTTGTCAAAATACGAAAAGTTTCGATCATCATAGTTTCCATGGACTAGAATAGATTCAAAGGAAGATTATGAAATGGAAGCCTGGCATTAAAAAAATAAAAAAATACAAATTCCCAGAGGGACCTGACGATCCTGCATAGGGCACAGGTTGACCAATTTATATAATCTTGTACAAAGCTGGATATCAGCACAATAAGGGCTGAAGTACAGGGCAAAGCACTGTGTTATCTACTGTAATATGGACCCATAGGCACTCCAGAGGCTGTCATATGGGGTCTACATAAATCACTGCTTTTAGCTAGAAGTGATGCTGCTAGAGGAGGATACACTCATAATCATCATTGCCAACTATTCCAGAACATCTGGGAGACTCACGAAAAAGTTGAGACACTCCGGTCTCCTGAAAAGGTGATAAATCTACGTGGAGCTTCTAAAGCAACTCTTCTTGGAGGTTTCTTTTACAAGATGCAAGGATATTATATCATCAGAGGGGGCCCCAACCAGGGCCGTTAGTTATTAGGCTTACCGAGCTGAAGTCTCGTGGTTCCTCAGAGACTAAGGGCCCCTCAATTTTTTATAAGTTTCTGGCACAGTTACATGCACCCTAGGGCTCCATTGGTTAAAGGTACTTTAATACTTGTACATGTAAATTTATCAAAGTTTACAGCTAGGGCATTAATGTCAGGGGTGTGAAGTCATTCCTCCCTTATTACGCCCTCATGACAAGTTCAGTCTAGGTGTTACCCTGATTATGTGGGCCTTAACATTCCCATAGCCCCCTTTCACGAGCTTACCGGTAACTATAAGCACAAGTCAGTATTTCAAAAGAGTAAGAAAAACAGGAAGAATGATTCCTGTTGTGAATTCCGCTCTTGGGCTCCCTCCGGTGGTTGTAGGTGGCACTTTTGTGAGTTCTGCTCTTGGGCTCCCTCTTGTGGTTTCAAGTGGTATGGCTGCTCCTTGGAGTTAGCTGTCATCAGCTGCCTCCACTTATCGTCTCTTCTGCTCGGCTATTTAGGCCTGGCTGTTCCTTCAGCCAGTGCCACTTGTAAATGGTTCCTGGTTGGATTCACATCTCTTTGGATTTCCCTGTTATCCTGACCAGTTCAGCAAAGCTAAGTTTTTGCTTGCGCTTTTCTGTTCACAGATTGTGGACTTATCCGTTCAGTGCATTCTATGTTTGTCCAGCGTTATCAGTATGAATTAATTCTGTCTTGCTGGAAGCTCTGGGAAGCAAATTTACCCTCCACACCTTTAGTTAGGTGTGGAGATTTTTTTTGTAAACTCTGCGTGGATTTTTGTAGTGTTTAATACTGACCGCACAGTATTCCATCCTGTCCTATCTATCAAGCTAGACTGGCCTCCTGTGCTCATCCTGGTTTCATTCTGTGTATGTCTTTTTCCTCTCCACTCACAGTCATTATTTGTGGGGGGCTAATCTATCCTTTGGGGATTTTCTCTGAGGCAAGATAGTTTTCCTGCTTCTGTCTTTAGGGGTAGTTAGCTCTTAGGCTGTGACGAGATGCCTAGGGAGAGTTAGGAGCATTCCACAGCTACTTCTAGTGTTGTGTTGAGCTTAGGGACTGCGGTCAGTACAGTTACCACTTCCTTCAGAGCTCGTTCCATGTTGCTCCTAGACCACCGCATCATAACAGTACAAGTGGCCAAAAATGAATTAAATGCATCTCAAAAGAAGGAAAAGAAAGTTCTGAACCATTTTTTTTTCTGTGCTCTGGTTTGTCTTTTTTTTCCTCTTGATATCTGGGTGGTTCAGGATATATGCTTTGGCATGGATGTTCAGGGTTTGTTTTCTCGTGTGGATCAACTTGCTGCAAGAGTACAGAGTATCCAGGACTATATTGTCCAGACTCCAGCTTTAGAGCCTAGAATTCCTACTCCTGATTTGTTTTTTGGGGACAGATCCAAGTTTTTGAACTTTAAAAATAACTGCAGATTGTTTTTTGCTTTGAAACCCCGTTCTTTGGGTGATCCCATTCAGCAAGTAAAAATCATCATATCCTTGCTGCGTGGTGACGCTCAAGACTGGGCTTTTTCTTTTGAAACAGGGGATCCGGCATTATTGAATGTTGATGCATTTTTTCAAGCGCTCGGATTATTGTATGACGAACCTAATTCTGTGGATCATGCAGAAAAAACCCTGTTGGCCTTGTGTCAAGGTCAGGAAGCGGCAGAGTTATACTGCCAGAAATTTAGAAAATGGTCTGTGCTCACTAAATGGAATGAAGAGGCTCTGGCTGCTATTTTCAGAAAAGGTCTTTCTGAAGCCCTTAAAGATGTTATGGTGGGCTTTCCTACGCCTACCGGTTTGAGCGAATCTATGTCTCTAGCCATTCAGATCAATTGGCGTCTGCGCGAGCGCAAAGCTGTGCACCATATGGCAGTATCCTCTGAGCAGAGTCCAGAACCTATGCAATGTGATAGGATTTTGACTAGAACAGAACGGCAGGAATTCACACGTCAGAATAGGCTGTGTTTTTACTGTGGTGATTCTGCTCATGTTATCTCTGATTGCCCTAAGCGTACTAAGAGAGTCGCTAGGTCTGTTACCTTTAGTACTATACAGTCCTTTCCTGTTATGGCATTTGTGGATTCAGGCGCTGCCCTGAATTTAATGGACTTAGAATTCGCCAGGCGCTGTGGTTTTTCCTTGCAGACTTTGCAGAGCCCTATTCCTTTGAGGGGTATTGATGCTACACCCTTGGCCAAGGATAAACCTCAGTACTGAACACAGATGACTATGTACATGGCTCCAGCACATCAGGAAGATTGCCGTTTTCTGGTGTTGCATAACCTGCATGATGTTGTTGTACTGGGTTTTCCATGGTTACAGGAACATAATCCGGTGCTGGATTGGAAAACTATGTCGGTGACTAGTTGGGATTGTCAAGGGGTACATAGTGACGTTCCTTTGATGTCAATTTCCTCTTCCGCCTCTTCTGAAGTCCCTGAGTTTTTGTCGGATTTCCAGGATGTATTTGATGAGCCCAAGTCCAGTTCCCTTCCTCCGCACAGGGACTGTGATTGTGCTATTAACTTGATTCCTGGTTGCAAGTTCCCTAAGGGCCGACTTTTCAATCTGTCTGTGCCAGAGCATGCCGCCATGCGGAGTTATGTTAAGGAGTCTTTGGAGAAGGGGCATATTCGGTCCTCTTCGTCACCATTGGGAGCAGGTTTCTTTTTTGTTGCTAAGAAGGATGGCTCCTTGAGACCCTGTATTGATTATCGTCTTCTTAGTAAGATCACGGTCAAATTCCAATACCCCTTGCCTTTGCTTACTGATTTGTTTGCTCAGATTAAGGGGGCTAGTTGGTTTACTAAGATTGACCTCCGAGGGGCATATAATCTTGTTCGTATTAAACAGGGTGACGAATGGAAAACTGCATTTAATACGCCCGAAGGCCATTTTGAATATCTTGTGATGCCATTTGGGCTCTCTAATGCTCCATCTGTGTTCCAGTCTTTCATGCATGATATTTTCCCCAATTATCTTGATAAATTCATGGTCGTATATTTGGATGATATTTTGATTTTTTCCGATGATTGGGAGTCTCATGTGAAGCAGGTCAGGATGGTGTTCCAGATCCTTCGTGATAATGCTTTGTTTGTGAAGGGGTCTAAGTGCTTATTCGGAGTTCAGAAGGTCTCTTTTTTGGGTTTTATTTTTTCTCCCTCGTCTATAGAAATGGATCCTGTTAAGGTCCAAGCTATTCATGACTGGATCCAACCCACATCTGTGAAGTGCCTTCAAAAATTTTTGGGCTTTGCTAATTTCTATCGCCGTTTCATTGCCAACTTTTCCAGTGTGGTTAAGCCCCTTACTGATTTGACGAAGAAAGGCGCTGATGTGACGAATTGGTCCTCTGAGGCTGTTGAGGCCTTTCAGGAGCTTAAACGCCGATTTACTTCTGCCCCTGTGTTGCGTCAGCTGGATGTTTCTCTTCCTTTTCAGGTTGAGGTCAACGCTTCTGAGATTGGGGCAGGGGCCGTTTTGTCTCAGAGGGAGTCTGATGGTTCTTTGATGAAATCGTGTGCTTTTCTTTCCAGAAAGTTTTCACCTGCAGAACACAATTATGATGTCGGCAATCGGGAGTTGTTGGCTATGAAGTGGGCGTTTGAGGAGTGGCGACATTGGCTTGAGGGAGCTAAACACCGCGTTGTGGTCCTGACCGATCATAAGAATCTGATTTACCTCGAGTCGGCCAAGCGGCTGAATCCTAGACAGGCTCGATGGTCCCTGTTTTTCTCCCGTTTTGATTTTGTGGTCTCGTATCTTCCAGCATCTAAGAATGTTAAGGCTGATGCCCTCTCTAGGAGTTTTTCGCCTGATTCTCCTAGAGTCCTTGAGCCGGTTGGCATTCTTAAGGAGGGGGTGATTCTTTCTGCTATCTCCCCTGATTTGCGGCGGGTGCTTCAGGAATTTCAGGCTGATAGGCCTGACCGCTGTCCAGTGGGGAAGCTGTTTGTTCCTGATAGATGGACAAGTAAGGTTATTTCTGAGGTTCATTGTTCAGTGTTGGCTGGTCATCCTGGGATTTTTGGTACCAAAGATTTGGTTGCTAGGTCCTTTTGGTGGCCTTCCTTGTCGCGCGATGTGCGTGCTTTTATGCAGTCCTGTGGGACTTGCGCCCGGGCTAAGCCTTGCTGTTCCCGCGCTAGTGGGTTGCTTTTGCCTTTGCCAGTCCCTGAGAGGCCCTGGATGCATATTTCCATGGATTTTATTTCGGATCTTCCTGTTTCCCAGAAGATGTCTGTTATCTGGGTTGTTTGTGACCGGTTCTCTAAAATGGTCCATCTGGTACCTTTGCCTAAGTTGCCTTCCTCCTCAGATCTGGTTCCATTATTTTTTCAGCATGTGGTTCGTTTGCATGGCATTCCGGAGAATATTGTCTCTGACAGAGGTTCTCAGTTTGTCTCTAGATTTTGGCGGGCCTTTTGTGCTAGGATGGGCATTGATTTGTCTTTTTCTTCGGCGTTTCATCCTCAGACTAATGGCCAAACTGAGCGAACTAATCAGACCTTGGAGACCTATTTGAGATGCTTTGTGTCTGCTGATCAGGATGATTGGGTGTCTTTCTTGCCGTTGGCCGAGTTTGCCCTTAATAATCGGGCTAGTTCGGCTACTTTGGTTTCACCTTTCTTTTGTAATTTTGGTTTTCATCCTCGTTTTTCTTCTGGGCAGGTTGAGCCTTCTGATTGTCCTGGTGTTGATTCTGTGGTGGACAGGCTGCAGCAGATTTGGACTCATGTGGTGGACAATTTGATGTTGTCTCAGGAAAGGGCTCAACGTTTTGCTAACCGCCGTCGGTGTGTTGGTCCTTCGTGTGGGGGATTTGGTTTGGTTGTCTTCTCGTCATGTTCCTATGAAGGTTTCTTCCCCTAAGTTTAAGCCTCGGTTTATTGGTCCTTATAAAATTTCAGAAATTATTAATCCGGTGTCTTTTCGTTTGGCTCTTTGTTGCGGAGATATGTGGTGCCCGTTGTTCCCTCGGTTGACCCTCCTGCCCCGGTGTTGGTTGAGGGAGAGTTGGAATATGAGATTGAGAAGATTTTGGATTCTCGCTTTTCGAGGCGGAGGCTTCAGTATCTTGTCAAGTGGAAGGGTTATGGTCAGGAGGATAATTCTTGGGTTGTTGCCTCCGATGTCCATGCCACCGATTTGGTTCGTGCTTTTCATTTGGCTCGTCCTGATCAGCCTGGGGGCTCTGGTGAGGGTTCGGTGACCCCTCCTCAAGGGGGGGGTACTGTTGTGAGTTCTGCTCTTGGGCTCCCTCTTGTGGTTTCAAGTGGTATGGCTGCTCCTTGGAGTTAGCTGTCATCAGCTGCCTCCACTTATCGTCTCTTCTGCTCGGCTATTTAGGCCTGGCTGTTCCTTCAGCCAGTGCCACTTGTAAATGGTTCCTGGTTGGATTCACATCTCTTTGGATTTCCCTGTTATCCTGACCAGTTCAGCAAAGCTAAGTTTTTGCTTGCGCTTTTTTGTTCACAGATTGTGGACTTATCCGTTCAGTGCTTTCTATGTTTGTCCAGCGTTATCAGTATGAATTAATTCTGTCTTGTTGGAAGCTCTGGGAAGCAGATTTACCCTCCACACCTTTAGTCAGGTGTGGAGATTTTTTTTGTAAACTCTGCGTGGATTTTTGTAGTGTTTAATACTGACCGCACAGTATTCCATCCTGTCCTATCTATCAAGCTAGACTGGCCTCCTGTGCTCATCCTGGTTTCATTCTGTGTATGTCTTTTTCCTCTCCACTCACAGTCATTATTTGTGGGGGGCTAATCTATCCTTTGGAGATTTTCTCTGAGGCAAGATAGTTTTCCTGCTTCTGTCCTTTGGGGTAGTTAGCTCTTAGGCTGTGACGAGATGCCTAGGGAGAGTTACGAGCATTCCACGGCTACTTCTAGTGTTGTGTTGAGCTTAGGGACTGCGGTCAGTACAGTTACCACTTCCTTCAGAGCTCGTTCCATGTTGCTCCTAGACCACCGCATCATAACAGATTCCATAGTGAGAAAATAATTCTACTCATGCAATAAAAAATTTAAAATCTGTAAATCGAATTCTTCAGGAGACCCTCAAAATAAGTATGTACTGCAGTCAAGTAACTACCACACTAGGGTCAGGTTGTCAGCTGAAGTGGAGTAAAAGATTGAAATGCCAAAGGGGGCCCAAAAAACCTAAACGTTTAGAGGCCTGTCCATGGGTTAGCTCAATCCTAGATCCAACATCCAATTCAACATTCATGACATGGAAAACTGGACATTAAGGCGCATTATGGACATGGCCTTATAAATAGAAAACAATTTTGGGAAAATTTTCAGCAGCTTCGAATGGCAACCTAGTGTAAACTCCCAGAAAGTATCTGTAAAAGTGGCCAAGTTTCTCATAATACAGCATGCAATGCCACAATTTTAGGAACATCAAGGATTGGAGTGAAAATGGGTTAAATCTGAGCTGCCGGCAAAAGAGTGATGATGAGTCAGGAATCCAGGAATGAGGTTTACTGGTCAACGTGATTCGAAGTGTCACACTTCTTCATCAGGACAGCTGTATAGATCCAACAGAAAATATCTCTACGTGTGTGGCTCTATTTAAAATTGGCGCCATGCAAAGCACAATATGAACCTTTACACGGTAGGATGATGGAGTAATTGGTTCTAGTCTCGGGGACACAAAAAGTAAGGTTTCCATCCAATTCCAGATATTGTTTGTGGCGGCCAAAGGGCATTTTGGGATCTATACAACATGCATGATAGTGAGCTGTGGCTGACAGTAAGGCTGGAGTCACACTCAGCGTAGTGAAATACGGTCCGTTTTTTACAGGCGTAATACGCCAAAATGATCCCAAAACAGTGATCCGTATGTCATCCATAGGCAGGGTGTGGCAGCGTATTTTACGCATGTCATCCTCCGTTTGTAATCCGTATGGCATCCTTAATGCTTTTTTTCACGCAACCTTACAAAATGGACATTTAACGGTTTTGAGGCTTGAAAATAATTTAAATCATGAGCATCAACCCTATTTAAGGCCTCTACAACAGGTGGAACCCTCCCATATGGCCATTTTGTTGCTGTGCTTGTGTAGGTGTTTTGGTGTTACTTGGGAAACATGTGTGACCTCCTGCATTTCACACCAACTCAGCGTGTGTTATTTAATTGGGTTTTGTCACGTCGCTTTGGGCAGCCATACCCCATGATAGTTGATCCGCGAAGGAGGAGAAGAAGAATGTGGGTGCATCCACTTTTGCGGCAATGCCTCACTAAAGGGAATTTTCACAGGCTCGACTCAGCTCTGCGGACACATCCGGACAAATTCTTTCAGTACTGTCACACAACAATACCCACCTTGTTGGAGACAGTACATCCAGGAATAACATATCAGGATACCAGGATGCGTAAAGCTATATCTGCAGAGGAGCATCTTCTCCTTACCTTACGGTATGCATTCACCATCCTCACATACTGTATGTTGATGATGTTTTTTGTCCTATTTTGATTTTCCTAGCATCTGATTTAAATTATATTAATCAATTTTAACAAAATCAGATACAAATATGTAGTTAATGTTAAATGTAAGTAGACAGTGTACATTTTGAAAGGTACACTGGAATCCTGCCTTTTTATATCCTCATATTACTTGGCTTTACTATGGTTTTTATCAAGTATTGTTACATTGCTAATATTTGTTTTGGTTGTGTGCTTTCAGATTCCTGTCAACTGGATTGTCTTATGCCGGAATACATCTAGAATTTCTAATAAGGCGGTCCACTATTTCCGGCATTGTGCATGATACGTGTGTTCAAATATGGGACAAACTACATGAACATGTGATGCCAGAGCCCCAAAGGGAGGATTGGCTGAAAATAGCCCGTGGATTTAATGACTCTTGTGATTTTCCTCACTGTATTGGAGCCCTGGATGGGAAACATATCAGGGTGCGTAAGCCGCCAAACTTGGGCTCCCAATTCTACAATTATAAGCAGTTTTTCTCTGTAGTTCTGTTAGCTGTAGTTGACAGTAACTACAGGTTTATAATTGTAGATATTGGGGCCTATGGGCGAACTGGAGACTCTAGAGTCTTCAATTCGTCCATTATGGGTCGGCGGCTACATGAAAACCTGTTGGAACTCCCATCACCATGACAACTCCCAGGCTCCAATGCTGAAGCATTCCCTTATGTACTTGTGGCAGATGAGGCCTTCCACTTGATCAGGCATGTAATGAGGCCTTATTCCCGGTGCAACCTGGACCACCGGCCGCGGGTGTTTAATTTGAGACTTTGATGGGCAACTGGTGGAGTGCGCCTTTGGCATTATGTGAGCCAAATGGCGTGTTCTCCATCTGCCATTCAGCTGAGCGAGGCAAATGTTAATGAAGTCATAAAACCTTGTGTTGTTTTTCACAACTTCACAAGAATTCATGAGTGTTCCTCAGCTGATAGTGGTGAAGGCATGTTGGCCAATGGGGGTAGGCCTACACCACAAGTCCTTTCTCAGCGGCGTCCCCTTTCTGGCCTAAAAGTTAAGTATATTTATACAAATTATTTTGTTTCTCCTCAAGGTGCTACTCCCTGGCAAGATAATGCTGTATCTATGTTGTAATATTATTTTGTTTTACCTATATATACATCCCTAAATATAAAATAATGTTAATTTATTGTGTTTTTTTTTAAATTTAAATTGTATATGTTTCAAAATGTTTGAATTGTGTATGGTGTAATAATGATTTGTCAAACACAAAGAAATTGGCTTGTTAATTTTTGTTTATAAATGATATCATAAGCCAATTTTTTTTTAACATCATATTTACATCATATGGCTTTAGTAGCCATTTAATCTTGGCCAAGGTGTACAAAATTAAAAAAATAATATTGCTATCACATCAGATTAAATAATTTTTGTATATCACACAAAATTATCAACGAAAAATCATTTTTTACAGGTTCTGATAAGTTGGTGGAGGTGATGGTGGCAGTTCGGGTTGCTGCTCTTGTGGCCTTTGTTGGGCCAATTGTCCTTCACCCTGTTGGTGGCTTCTCTGTTGGGCCTGCTCCAAAATCTGACCATGCTCAGATTGCCCAGTTGAGTACTGGCCATAAGGGTGGATACTATGGGCATCATAACGATAGTACACCTCATGTAAGTCATAACCCCAACCAATATGGCCATGTCATCCAAACCCAGGTTTGGACCAGCCTACAACCACTGGGAAGACAAGTGGCCATATTGGTAAGGTTGCTGGAAGGGTGCCATTTGGTACGGTGTAGGCATTGGTGGGTTATGTTGGGGAAAGGGTTGAGGTGTAGGCATACGTGGAGGAAGTGCTTCAGATCCCTCTTGAGCATGCACTGGTTGATTTGTTTGTATACGCATGACATTACATGTTGATAGCTGCTACCTCTCAATGTACTTAAACAATTTGGGGGGCTATTTGGGGGGGTACATGCATCAAGAAGGATTTCAAAGCACCCTCTCACATGTAGGCTCACCTCATGGGGTATAGTGAGGAGATACCTGGCCAGGCTTTGCGAAAATGCCTCCTTACCATCATCCTGAGCAGCCCTGGCCAAATAATGTAACATGCCAGTGTCCACATTCCTTCGGCTTTCTATTAGCTCTCTCCTTCTGCGGCCACGGCTTGATTTCACAGCAGGCTGTGGGGAGGCCTCCAGCGGAACAGTGGGGCTGCTGCTGTGGCCAGAATCTTCAGGCATCACTGAAGCTGGTGCATCTGTGTGTGGGGCTGCATCATCTGGCCCAGGTGGATGTGAAACATGAGGGGCAGCCGAAGATGGATCTGGAGGGATAAACATGGTAGGAGCCGTAGATGGGCCAGCCACCTCTTCTCCTTCCCCAACAGGATCGATCAATGGCTCCAATTCGGACCCTGTTGTCTCCCTCTCAGTGAGCTTGGATTGTGTTCTGTTATGAAAATTGAAAAATTCAATTTTAGAAATTATCTATGAGCATTCCAAACATATGTGTAATGGTGTGTGAGGTTTGTACTTACAGTCTGAGATACATACTGGGATCCAGAAAGGACAGCCGGTCAAAATAAATATACTTCCTTTTTGCCGGAGCAGATGACCCACTTCTAGACCGCTGCTGCCTTTCTCTCCGGTACTGGTCCCGAATGCTGCGCCAACGTCTCATAACATCTTCTACTGCAATGACAGAGAAGAAAATAATGTATAAGGCCATTGTGCACAGTGGTACCACAAGGTGCCAGTGATTTACCAGATTGTAATATGCCCTAGTAAGCTGCATTCCTTAATAAATATCTACAGTTATCAAATTTAACACACGAATGACACAATACCATAAAAGGGTAACACCATAGAATGTAAGTTCACAAGGACAGGGTCCTCTCCCCTCTATACCAGTCTGTCATTGTAAATTTGCTTACTGTAAGCGACATCTATAAATGCTGTACATAACCCCTTTCTCATGTCCAGCGCCATTAAATAAATGGTGCAATATACCTACAAAATCAGAATAAGATAAATAATAAGTGTAAAAATATTTTTCTTACTGCAGTTTACAATATTAATTAATTGAGAAACATGAGTGTACTTACTTATCTGCCTCTATCCCTTACATGGCCGCTGCTCATAATCTGGGAAAAGGATCCCACAAATGCTCCTCCAAGCAGCCTCTTTCCTTGCCCGGTTAGCATAGTTTGAATCACGTTGGTCCCAAATTTCGGGCCTTTCTTGGACCAGGAGCATATCTACATCAATGATGTTTGCCCTGCTGCTTGCAACTCCGTGGAGGCGAGCGCCAGACTTCCGGGATGTCTGTCTGGCTTTTTCAGCTAATTAGCATGTCTGAGCTTCCTGATTGAGGGCTTGGCACATTTCCTGTCACCTGGAGATGTCTGGCGTATTTTTCGCAAGTCACACTGCTGGTCCGTGTGTAATCCGTATTTTTTGCGCACCCATAGACTTTCATTGGCAGAATTTTTGTGTAGTACACTGACAAATGCAGCATGCTGCGATTTTCTATGCCCGTAAAATACGGCTGCGAAATATACGGCAGATAGGAGCTGCCCCATAGAGAATCATTGGCCCATGTGCAATGTGTAGTTTTTGCGCCTCTCATATGTCCGTAAAACTCTCTAATGTGACGCCGGCCTAATACTGGCGAACTGAACATACTGTGTAAAACAGAGAAAAATCAGTATAAATAGTGTGTTACAGCACAGCAGCCAAGATTAGTGTGTGAGGAAAAGCGAATAAAAGACATTTATAGGGACCCTGTTAAACCAAGTACAGGCGCTCGATGCACCATTAGCATGGCCAAAAACTTAAGTGCGAATTCCCACCTACTTGTTTTCCATCTATCTTGACCCTCCTCTTCTATTGACAACCCTAGCTTGACCTGTAAGATGTGGGGCAAGCAGTGCTACGTAAGGGTCCATAGTGGTCTACTATAGTGGGCATAAGGTCTTATCTAATCGAAAAAATAATTTCGCAATCAGCATCATATTAGATTAATGAAGGGTTCTATAGCTGCAAAGAAGCGGGCGATGTCATCGGTAATGTATTATTGGACGGCTGGAATGGATTAGTTACCTTTCTCCCACCCTTTGATTGAATATTTCCAATCTTGTTCTTCAAAGGTAGAGAGTGGTGAGAGGTGAAGAGTTTAAAGGTACCGAGAGCTCGATATGAACGATGGAAATGACTGCTCCTGTAAATGATAGCACATTGTATTACACACTATTACAGGGCTCTGGAAATCATCTAGAACAAATTGTGGAACAGTTTAACCTTTAGCTTTATGATCATTTGTTTTAGTCAATGGGTCAAAAGATCCTTGGAGGAAAAATTATAGAAACATTAAGCTCATGAAATAAATGGGGCATGTAGCAGACCATGCAAGAGTTGCCCGAAGTACAAAGGAGGTGCTTAGTGTAACTGGGACGTGCAAAATAAAGTATTAACATTTTGTTTGCTGCACTGTAGTTATCCAAAGCAAAGTGCAATCACAAACATGGAGGATGTGACATTTAAAGGAGAGTTTTATTTTTAAATTGCCCATGTTGTATACTAATTGTTTACTGATGGAGTATCTTAGTCTTTTGGAGTCTGCTCCAAAACAACACCTGAAAAATTGCTCAAAAACTGATTGAAACCCTCTTTCTGTTTATTTCTATTGTAAAAAAAAATTGCTGTTCATTTGTTCAGCCTTTTAGAAAGTTTTTTTCCCACTTCAGTATTTGAAAAACACCTGATAGGAAAAAAAGGACATTTCTGAAGCGGCTCCTAATGGAATATGCTCGAAACCAGGCACTGTCCAATCAATAGGCAGCAAAAAAAAACACTTTGTGAAAAAACTCTTTAATATTGTGTCAGGAATCTAAAACTCCCTCAAAAACTCCAAAAAGAGGGAATGGTTCCTGAAGCGATTGCGACTAGAAAACTTGGCAATTTTAACCATCTAAAAAAAGCTCCATCTGTACATAGACTTAGGATGTGCACATACTGAGGTTTGTTGCTTCATTTTTGAAGCACAAATTTTCCAACTCTCTAATCAAAACTGGTGTTTTTTTAACTCCTTGAGATTTTTGGTGATTTTTCTGCTTCAAAAACTCACAATAAAATCAATAAGCACACACCCTTAGAGTGCATTCAAACACCCATACAAACCAGTCCTAGATGAGACCTCAATGCATGGAATGGCCGCTGATCTCCCGATACGAGTGGGACAGCTTCATAGAACCATGCATTGCAGTCTATCAGATTTTTGCGGACATCTGAATGCAGCACAGCCAATCAAACAAGCTTAAAGGCTGTGGGCACTTCCGTGAGGGTGCCAATATCCATGGTCCCTTCCCAGCCTATATCAGTCAATATCAGCCCGCAGCTGTCTGCTTAACATTTCCTGGTTATTAAATATATGTCTTTTTGGGGTGTTCCTCCATTTTAATAACCAGTAAAGGCTACGCAGACAGCTGTGAACTGATATTAATAGGCTGAAAACCTTTATAGATATTGGCCCCTTCCCAGAATTATAACACCAGCTCACAGTTGTCCGCTTTTCTTAATACTGTGATTTAACTCTTTGTGGGCTTCAATAAATGGATATTTACACATGACATTGATAAGACTAGTCTACATTGACTTACATTGTTTTTGGACTGTGTGTTGTATAGCCTCACAACGTTTTATTTATTCTACGCAGCCTGTTTGGCAAACTATTTAACTAAATGTTTACTGACTAATTTAAGGGATTTAAGTCATTTCTCTAACCACATTTGTTTGCAGGGCAATTGTCCTGCTATTACCCCCTCATTTTGCTTCCTTTTGCAGCCCCCTAGCACTCACTAAGACCATTTTACAGTCACTTTACAGCACCAAATTTTGGGCCCCCATTGACTTGTATTGGGTTTGGGTACAAGTTTGGATGGGAACTGAACTTTTAACTGTGTATTCATCGAATCTGCCGAACCTGAACATCCACGGGTCCAGTCATCACTAACCCCATGTTCTCTATATTAGAGATCTGAGCTTTTCTGCGATGTTGAGACATGTCCCAGTTCAGTCTGATGGAAGCACTGGAAGTGCAGTACAGTGTGGATGTACAAAGAAAGTACAGTATATATTCTATATATGAAATAATTCTGGAGCTTCTATGCTTAGAACCCTGTGTTCCTTTGTGTCAGGATAGTCAGTATTGTTTGGTCAGTGTCAGAGTGTGCAAGAACGCATCCTATTGACAAGGCAAATGGGAACATCCAGTTTCCATGTATTAATATTTTGCCTAACTGAAAACATTACACCATAGATTTGTAAGACTAGATGATCCAGAATTGTTATTTTATGGAAAATATATACTATAGCAGACATGTATGGAAATCTAACGAGTCCTCTTTAACCTACTGTTGACATAGGATGCATCCTATGCCAGGTGCCGATGTCTGGAACGAGCTTATGATCTGAGCCTGCATCACACATGTTGTGTTATACTGCAGAGAGCAGAGCTAGCTCTGATTGCTGCTGTTTAAACACTTAGATGCTGGCTACGATCTGGAACGGAGGTTCGTCCAGGTGCCCGTCAACCTCCACAATGACAAGATTGCGTACTGCTAGTGTATTGCCATGGTAGTTGGAAAATTCATGGGAGATGGTTCATTTCTCTTCACAATTATGAGTTGCAATATGCACTACAAGAAGTCAAACAATCAATCGCAGGTTCCCTAGGGGGACTAAAAATTATTTTGAAAAAGGTTTAAAAAAAATCTTAAATAATTAAAAAAAAAACATAAAAGTTGAATGAAACACTTTTACTCAATACAAAAAATAAATATAAAAAATAAAACATATTTTGAATTGCTGCATCCACAAAAGTCAAATCTATGAAAATATAAAATGATTTAACCAGGATTACAAACACTGTAAGAAAAAAATCAAAACACCAGAATTGCTGTTTTTGGATCGCTGTACCTCTTCAAAAAAGATACAATGAAAAGCTAACAAATGATCGTATGTTCCCCAAAATGATACCGACAGATGACAGAGACAAAAAGGAGGCCTCACTTTGCTCCATCAGCAGAAAAACTTTTAAAAAATTACGGGTCTCAGAAAATAGCAACACAAACCAAATATTCTTTTTTCAAAGTTCTTGTAATCTTTTTTTATTTAATTGATGAAAAAATATATAAGTTTGGAATCATCATAATCGTACCGACCTTGAAAATTACGCTGCCTATTCATTGTCAAAAAAGGAAGAAAAAAAAGGCAGAATTTCAGGGAATTTTTCATCACTTCACCCAACTTTCTTTTTTAATTTTTCAGTACCTTATATGAATAATATGTTATATAAAACTTAAACTCGTCCCGCAGAAAAAACCCAAGCCGTTATACGGTTATACTGATCGAAGAAGTTTTAAAGAAAATATGACTTTTCCAAGAAAGGGAAGAAAAAACCAACGAGCAAAAATGAAAAATTTGTCTTGTTGGGGTTAAACATCAGCTGAAAATGACAAAAAGGCAGCAAAATCAGGTATGAAATGGTCATGTAAAAGGATGTTTTTGTATAATGCGTGTAGAGTAGAGCCGATTGTCTCGATTTGGAGCTGCCAGAAGTTCTCTTTGTTTTGCTTATGAGAAAGTTTGGAATATAGTAGTACTCCATTAATGATATATAGGACTCTTCGTACATTGCCCTCAGATTGTATTTTTAGTGCTCAGTGTCTGTAGGTTGCATGTTTTTGATTTGAGCCCTAGAAATATATTGCTTGTAACTGGAACTATTTTACCATGAATGGGGCACTACAAGGAAAAAAAAAAAAGAAGAAGAGGGAATTTGTCAGTGGGCATGCTCTGGAGCTTACGGGTAGAGAGGAAGAGAACACAAGGCTGATTCATTCCTTACAAGCTGTTCAAAAGTCGGCCTGTCCGAAGTTTATAGCCTTTCATATGGCTTAGACACATCCCGGAGGTGTGGATAAATATAACACTTTACTTAAAAAGAAATTTATTGGATGCAGAAATGAAGAGCCTTTGGCCCATATTGTCTGGATAGTAAAATGAAACAGTCTGCATATTTCCAAAATGTGATGCAATTATTAACAGCTGTGATATTTAATAGGTATGCTTTATGGCCGACGCGTTTATAAGACTTCAAACTAACCCCAATTTCCAGAGCTACTCTCTAAAACCAGCCAATGGATCATATAAGAAAAAAAAACTGCCATAATAGGAGGAAATTTCACAACATCGTTCAGATCTTTCTTTCTCATTTATCTTCTCACTTATTGTCCAAAATGATTCTCAAGCCAACTCACGTGTCTCCTGGCAGATGTAAGAATACATAATGTCTTCAGTCATGGTCTCCGTTGGCACCTTCTTTCTTCTTTAGTCAGCACTTTGTGGTACATTCACATTTACATATAACCCATTCCAGATTTGACCAGAGATTTGCATCAAATCTGCATAAAAATCTACATAGAAAATTTGCCATGAATTTTACCATATACAATGCCAAGAAAGAAATCCACGGTGAAAATCTGCAGCATATGTTGACGTACTGTGGGTCATTTTCTTCTCTCGTTTTTTCCAAAGCTTGTTTTTTGCAGCTACCATAATACCTCTGTGCTCGGTCTCATTCAGGCGTTCCTTTTTCTCACGTACAAGAAAAATGGACCAGTCAGTCTTTGATCAGAGTTTAGTCAGATTGTCATCAGTTTTTCTTGTACGTGGAGAAAAATAAAAAAGGTTTCTCCACCTTCTCCATTCTGATAGTCTGTGAAAAATGTGTGGCACCCCAGAGGTTCGGGTACCACAGTAGTATTGCCTTCCTCTTTAGGAGGGTGATGCCATGCCTGGAAGCGAGGAGGATCACTTTAACAGGTAGAACATACATGCAACATGTTCTGACTCCAGGCCAGAAGGGGGAGCTCTAGACCCGGTTTCGGGGGAACTTCCCTACATATGTTCTGGCTTGGAGGAGGAGTTGGTCTGTATTGTCTACAGAGATTAGTCTGTAGAGAGTTTGAAGGCAGAAGGAGAAAAGGAGAAGTGAGGAGCTGGAGGGGAGCTGTGCCTGGGCTCCCTCCATGCTGAAGCGCAGGAACTGGACACCGGGAGTCCAAGGCTGTGTGGAACTGTATGCCCCACAGCAGAAACCAGAGGGCAGGAGATTAAATGTCTCTTGTCCACAATCACACCAGAAGTCATAGCAGCATACAGAGCCCGGAGTCGCCGAAAGTAGAGACACCTGTAAAAAAGGTTTGTGCTGCCTGCCTTGCGGGTACTGTCCTAGCACAGAGAGAGAGGGAGAGAGGACTTTGTGAGAAGCCTAAGGCAGCAAGGGATGCACATTAGAGTGCAATAAGGAAGGCTCCCAATCCCACCTGGCTAAGGGGATTCCTAATCGTTTCCATGCTGCCCAGACCTCATCATCACCTGTGATCCATACCCTGGACTGCGGCTGTATACCACCAGCAAAAGGTAAAGAGACTGCAAACTTGTGTCCTCTAATTCATTCTGGCACTACACCATCAGTCATCTTTACCCACTACACCGGGAGGCCTAGGGATCAAGCTTCACCTGTGGGAAGCAGCGCCGGTCATCCCTGACCGAATACCACAGGTGGAGTCATGAACATTCTTTATTCAAAACAACTCCTTTAAAGACTTTCCCTTTAACTGGGACACCCAGGGCCACGGACTGGGTCACTGCCACCGCAATTACCCCTTTAACGACCATCGGACCCGGTACCGAGAATCCCCTAGGCCCTAGCGGGCGCTCTAAATGGACCACACTCTGATGTAATGCTAGTGCGGTCCAATTTTTCATGGACCCACACACTTGAATTTCCAATTCTAATCCGACCCTCGGATCAAATTCGGACATGTCTCTATGATTTTGCATAGACTACTCGGTACGTGAAAAATCACAGACTGTCATAGGCACAAGTGCTATACATGAAATCCATCGTTAACACTCGCACACGTAGAGCGGACATCCGTTGGAAGAACCTCATACGAAAATGGTCGACGCAGGACTTGCAACCAACAGGTATCCAGCGATCACATTGGTCTCCATGATTAGTTTTGGCTTCTTAGGACACAGAAGTTTTTTTTTTAAGAGTTTTTTTTGAGCAGCTCCAACTTGAAATATGCCTGAAATATCGCTCAAAAAACTACAAAGACTCTTCCAAATAATTTTCATCATAAAACAACTTGCAGGTTGTATTTTCATTCAGGGAAACAAAGAAAGTGCAAGGGCCTTTTATACGCCTTTTACTTAGCATTTCTTTCATGGCTTCAAGAAATAAAATAAAAAGAATATGGCAATCACCTCCAAAAAACACACAAAGAAAAAAACCACGGGTGAAAAAAAAATACAGGAAAAATATGTTCAGGAAATAAAACAAATTGCACTTCAGGTTTACAAAAACTCCAGAGAAAAGAAACGTTTCCTCAGAAACCACTTCAAGAAATGATACTGTTTGGGGAATTTTTCAGAGGAAATTTTTCTTTTTTTCATGTGTTGAAGAGTTTTTTTTATGTGTTTTTCTTAGACCCTTTTGATGAACATAGAAGAAAAGTTGCAATTCAGATTAAAATTCCATTTTTTTTAAGAAACTTTTTTTCACACAAACTACAGTAGTCCGAAACACGCGAGGCTTGTCACTTATTCTCTTTCATTTCCCATCTGAATTTTGAATTTTTTTTTTTCATTTATTATGAAGAAAATTTCTTCAATAAAATGAAATTTGTAATCTTTGCGGTGATGGATTGCAACTTTTCTTCTACATTAAATTTTTCAATCCATGATACTGGCCTGGAAGAGTCCAAGGGTGCGAGCATCATTTCAACAGAGATTTATCTGACTCTTTCTGTGTTATGATGAGCTGATATATTTCCATTTTTTGCATTTTGGCCTTGTTTGGAGAGGTTTCCTTTGGGATCCTCTTCAAGGAAGAGAGTCACACTTACTTTTTTCTACTTTTTAGGTAGAAAAAGCTAAAAACATAAAGCTAATTTTTATTTTTTGAACAAACTGCATGCAGAAGTCAGGGATTTTCCCATACTAAATGCCCATAATATGAGTATGAGGCTGCCACATTTGAGTCAGGAGACTCGCGGCCTGTCTATGATTCGGGGTCCGTACTCAGATTGTTATACACGGACGTCTGAATGGAACCTAAAAGATGTACAAAAAAATAAAAAATATGTAGAGATGTCTTGGACTTTTTCTAGGTGATATAATTTTTATAATAGAAGTTCAGACAGAAGAGTCTTGTATTTTGCCTTTCCCGACACCCACTTCCCTGGATCCTTAGGTCCAAATCCCTACCTATGGACAGAGGCGTCTGACCAGGGCAGGACTGGGACTAAAATTCAGCCCTGGCATTTGAAGGTACACGCCCACTTGTCACATGGTGACTGTATAATATCTTTGTACACTTGTAGGTTACAAGAAGTGAGGGAAGTGTAACACGACTATATAACATATAATCACAGCTGTATCCAGCATTACAGCTCAGTCCTATTTATTGCTTTTAGTTGCAGTACCAAGAAAAGCCGCTACTTTACCTACATAACTGGATCTCGTAGATAATGAAGGGATGAGACGACCAAAGCTATGGAACCTCATTCTGATGCTCCATAAACTTTGCCTACAGCCACTTTTGGTTCCTCTGCGCAGCACGAGACCCGGTGACTCTGAAGAGCGGTGACATCAGTAACGTCACCGCTCTTCAGATATTCCGGGTCTTGCGCTGAGTTCGGTGATGGTGAAGAGCGGTATTGTTACTACCGTCACCGCTCTTCAGAGTCGCTGGGTCTCGCCGGGTCTGGGCTAGTAGTGGGGGTGTCTGATAAACACCTCTCCATTACTTACACCAGGGATTGATAGCAGCTGACATTACGCAGCTGACATCAACCCTAAAAATCATTATTCATACCAGAATTAAATGCTCTGGCGGCTGGGAAAAGCAGTAGATTTAGCGCTATTCCCAGGCACGGGGTGCTAACTGCAACTGTCATCATCCTTGCCTGGTCTCCCTGCGAAGCATTTCTGCTGTATTTACATACGCTAATCTCAGGCCGCTAAACGAGTGTGATCGACAATACTGAAGTCGTTCGCTTGTTTCCCGGCCTCTTTACACCAACTGAGAAAGAATGAAGTGAACAGAACAATCACAATTAGATCAATCTGTCCCCATACAGTATCATGTTATCAGCAGCACAACTACAGTTTACACCGGTGATGTGCTGCTGAGAACAAGGATTTCTGTTCCCGCATCAACAATCCAATCACTCGATGAATAGGCAGAATTTTGCTTGTTTAGTATAATACACTCCTCAGTCCTCCATATATTATAATGTGCACTTCAGTCCTCCATATAGTATAATACACTCCTCAGTCCTCCATATAGTATAATACACTCCTCAGTCCTCCATATAGTATAATACACTCCTCAGTCCTCCATATAGTATAATACACTCCTCATAGTCCTCCATATTTTAAAATACCCTCCTCAGTCTTCCATATAGTATAATACACCCCTCAGTCCTCCATATAGCATAATGTACTGCCACAGTCCTCCATATAGTATAATACACTCCTCAGTCCTCCATATAGTATAATACACTCCTCAGTCCTTCAGATAGTATAATACATTCCTCATAGTGCTCCATATAGTATAATGCCCCGCCATTGTCTTCCATGTAGTACAATTCACTTACCATAGTATAATGCACCCCATAGTTCTTCATATAGTATAATGTATTCCCCATAGTCCTCGATACAGTATAAAGCAGCCCACATATAGTATAATGATGCCACCCCAGAGTGTAATGCAGTCACCCCACAAAATGTATTGTAGCCCCCTGAGTATAATGTAACCCCCCAGAGAATATAATGCAGCCCCCTCATATAGTATAATGCAGCCCCTGCATATATAATATATGGTTGCCCCCTCATAGAGCATAATGCAGCCCCCCATAGAATATAATGTAGCCCCTCCATAGAATATAATACAGCACCCCATATAATGTAATACAGACCCCCATAGAATGTAATACAGTCCACCTCCCCATAGAATATAATACAGCCTCCATAGAACATAATGTAGCCCCCATAGAATGTAATACAGCCCCCCCCATAGAATATAATACAGCCCTCTCCCATAGAATGTAATACAGCCCCCCATAGAATGTAATGCAGTCAGCCCCCATAGAATGTAATGCAGCCAGCCCCATAAAATGTAATGCAGTCAGCCCCATAGAATGTAATGCAGCCAGCCCCCATAGAATGGAATGCAGCCAACCCCCATAGAATGTAATGCAGCCAGCCCCCATAGAATGGAATGCAGCACAGCCCTCATAGAATGTAATGCAGAACAGCCCCCATAGAATGCAATGCAGCACAGCCCCCATAGAATGTAATGCAGCACAGCCCCCATAGAATGTAATGCAGCCAGCCTCCATAGAATGTAATGCAGCCAGCCCCCATAGAATCTAATGCAGCCAGCCAGCCCGTAGAATGTAATGCAGCACAGCCCCCATAGAATGTAATGCAACACAGCCCCCATAGAATGTAATGCAGCACAGCCCCCATAGAATGTAATGCAGCCAGCCCCCCATAGAATGTAATGCAGCCAGCTTCCATAGAATGTAATGCAGCCAGCTCCCATAGAATGTAATGCAGCCAGCCCCCCATAGAATGTAATGCAGCACAGCCCCCATAGAATGTAATGCAGCCAGCCTCCATAGAATGTCATGCAGCCAGCCCCCATAGAATGTAATGTAGCCAGCTCCCCTTAGAATGTAATGCAGCACAGCCCCATAGAATGTAATGCAGCACAGCCCCATATAATGTAATGCAGCACAGCCCCCATAGAATGTAATGCAGCACAGCTCCCATAGAATGTAATGCAGCACAGCCTCCATAGAATGTAATGCAGAACAGCCCACATAGAATGTAATTCAGCACAGCCCCCATAGAATGTAATGCAGCCAGCCCCCATAGAATGTAATGCAGCCAGCCTCCATAGAATGTAATGCAGACAGCCCCCATAAAATATAATGCAGCCAGCCCCTCATAGAATGTAATGCAGCCAGCCCCCCATAGAATGTAATGCAGCACAACCACCATAGAATGTAATACAGCACAGCCCCCATAGAATGTAATGCAGCACAGCCCCCATAGAATGTAAAAAAGCACAGCCCCCATAGAATGTTATGCAGCACAGCCCCCATAGAATGTAATGCAGCCAGCCCTCCATAGAATATAGTGCAGCCAGCCCCCATGGAATGTAACAAATCCCCCCATAGAATGCAATACAGCACAGCCCCCATAGAATGTAATAAATCCCCCCATAGAATGTAATGCAGCACAGCCCCCATAGAATGTATTGCAGCACAGCCCCCATAGAATGTAATGCAGCACAGCCCCATTGAATGTCATGCAGCACAGCCCCCATAGAATGTAATGCAGCACAGCCCCATAGAATGTAATGCAGCCAGCCCCCATAGAATGTAATGCAACACAGCCCTCATAATAATAATAATCTTTATTTTTATCTAGCGCTAACTTATTCCACAGCGCTTTACAGGTTGCACACATTATCATCGCTGTTCCCGATGGGGCTCACAATCTAGGTTCCCTATCAGTATGTCTTTGGAATGTGGGAGGAAACCGGAGTACTCAGAGGAAACCCACGCAAACATGGAGAGAACATACAAACTCTTTGCAGATGTTGTCCTTGTTGGGTTTGAAACCAGGACTCCAGCGCTGCAAAGCTGCTGTGCTAACCACGGTGCCAAAACCCATAGAATGTAATGCAGCACTGCCCCCATAGAATATAATGCAGCACAGCCCCATAGAATGTAATGCAGCCTGCCCCCATAGAATATAATGCAGCCAGCCCCCATAGAATGTAATAAATCCCCCCCATAGAATGCAATGCAGCACAGCCCCCATAGAATGTAATAAATCCCCCATAGAATGTAATGCAGCACAGCCCCCATAGAATGTAATGCAGCACAGCCCCCATAGAATGTAATGCAGCACAGCCCCCCATAGAATGTAATGCAGCACTGCCCCCATAGAATGTAATGCAGCACAGCCCCATAGAATGTAATGCAGCCAGGCCCCATAGAATGTAATGCAGCCCGCCCTCATAGAATATAATGCAGCCAGCCCCCATAGAATATAATGCAGCCAGCCCCCATAGAATGTAATGCAGCCAGCCCCCATAGAATGTAATGCAGCCTGCCCCCATAGAATATAATGCAGCCAGCCCCCATAGAATGTAATCCAGCACAGCCCCCATAGAATGTAATGCAGCCAGCCCCCATAGAATGTAATGCAGCCCGCCCCCATAGAATATAATGCAGCCAGCCCCCATAGAATGTAATAAATCCCCCCATAGAATGCAATGCAGCACAGCCCCCATAGAATGTAATAAATCCCCCATAGAATGTAATGCAGCACAGCCCCCATAGAATGTAATGCAGCACAGCCCCCATAGAATGTAATGCAGCACAGCCCCCATAGAATGTAATGCAGCACTGCCCCCATAGAATGTAATGCAGCACAGCCCCATAGAATGTAATGCAGCACGGCCCCCATAGAATGTAATGCAGCCAGGCCCCATAGAATGTAATGCAGCCAGCCCCCATAGAATGTAATGCAACCAGCCCCCATAGAATGTAATGTAGCCAGCCCCTCATAGGATGTAATGCAGCCAGCCCCCCATAGAATGTAATGCAGCACAGCCCCCATAGGATGTAATGCAGCACAACACTCATAGAATGTAATGCAGCACAGCCCCATAGAATGTAATGCAGCACAGCCCCCATAGAATGTAATGCAGCACAGCCCCCATAGAATGTAATGCAGCACAGCCCCCATAGAATGTAATGCAGCACAGCCCCATAGAATGTAATGCAGCCAGCCCGCCATAGAATGTAATGCAGCACAACCCCTATAGAATGTATTGCAGCCAGCCCCCATAGAATGAAATGCAGCACAGCCCCCATAGAATATAATGCAGCACAGCCCCCATAGAATGTAATGCAGCACAGCCCCCATAGAATATAATGCAGCACAGCCCCCATAGAATGTAATGCAGCCAGCCCCCATAGAATGTAATGCAGCACAGCCCCATAGAATGTAATGCAGCCAGCCCCTATAGAATGTAATAAATCCCCCCATAGAATGTAATACAGCACAGCCCCCATAGAATGAAATAAATCCCCCCATAGAATGTAATGCAGCACAGACCCCATAGAATGTAATGCAGCCAGGCCCCATAGAATGTAATGCAGCCCGCCCTCATAGAATATAATGCAGCCAGCCCCCATAGAATATAATGCAGCCAGCCCCCATAGAATGTAATGCAGCCAGCCCCCATAGAATGTAATGCAGCCCGCCCCCATAGAATATAATGCAGCCAGCCCCCATAGAATGTAATGCAGCACAGCCCCCATAGAATGTAATGCAGCCAGCCCCCATAGAATGTAATGCAGCCCGCCCCCATAGAATATAATGCAGCCAGCCCCCATAGAATGTAATAAATCCCCCATAGAATGCAATGCAGCACAGCCCCCACAGAATGTAATAAATCCCCCATAGAATGTAATGCAGCACAGCCCCCATAGAATGTAATGCAGCACAGCCCCCATAGAATGTAATGCAGCACAGCCCCCCATAGAATGTAATGCAGCACTGCCCCCATAGAATGTAATGCAGCACAGCCCCATAGAATGTAATGCAGCACAGCCCCCATAGAATGTAATGCAGCCAGGCCCCATAGAATGTAATGCAGCCAGCCCCCATAGAATGTAATGCAACCAGCTCCCATAGAATGTAATGTAGCCAGCCCCTCATAGGATGTAATGCAGCCAGCCCCCCATAGAATGTAATGCAGCACAGCCCCCATAGAATGTAATGCAGCACAGCCCCATAGAATGTAATGCAGCACAGCCCCCATAGAATGTAATGCAGCACAGCCCCCATAGAATGTAATGCAGCACAGCCCCCATAGAATGTAATGCAGCACAGCCCCATAGAATGTAATGCAGCCAGCCCCCCATAGAATGTAATGCAGCACAACCCCTATAGAATGTATTGCAGCCAGCCCCCATAGAATGAAATGCAGCACAGCCCCCATAGAATATAATGCAGCACAGCCCCCATAGAATGTAATGCAGCACAGCCCCCATAGAATATAATGCAGCACAGCCCCCATAGAATGTAATGCAGCCAGCCCCCATAGAATGTAATGCAGCACAGCCCCATAGAATGTAATGCAGCCAGCCCCTATAGAATGTAATAAATCCCCCCATAGAATGTAATACAGCACAGCCCCCATAGAATGAAATAAATCCCCCCATAGAATGTAATGCAGCACAGCCCCCATAGAATGTAATACAGTCAGCCCCATAGAATGTAATACAACCCCCCCAAAGCACCACAATCCAGTTATTACTCATTGATATATTAAAAAAAACAACACTCTCCTCACCTCTCCTTTTGCCTGCGCTGCTCCCGGCTCCGGTCTCAGCGGCCGCAGTCTTCCCGCCCGACACACAGCAGGTGCGCGATGATATGACGTCATCGCGCACCCGCAGTGTCAGAGACAGAGTGGGGAATGATGGGAGAGGGAGCGTCAGCAGACGCTCTCTCCTCCATCATTGCATTCAACTGTACCGGCCAATGACGCCGGTATAGGGAATGCAGCGGCGCTGGCAGGGGGGTGAGTCGGTGGCGGGGGGAGTCAGCGCTGGCGAGTGGCCCACGACTGCCACCGGCCCTTCTGGCATTTGCCAGAAATGCCCGATGGCCATTCCTGCCCTGCGTCTGACACAGGTTCTCACCAGCCACTAGCAAAGAAGATGAGACTATCTGGGCTGAATTCCAATAAATGGTTGCACATGTAGCTTTAGGGACTCACCCTATAGACTCCAAACAACTAGATCTACAAGCAAATACACCCCCACCCCCCAGAATGAGCTTTGGCAATCTGGGGTTCGGCGTCAGATTTGGGGACAGCTACCTTTTGGGAGGTCTTGGAGGCTTGCTTGATTTGCCTACTCTTTTGGTAGTCTGAGAAGTCATATTCTGATTTGCCTACTCTTTTGGTAGTCCGAAACAGCAAGTATGGTTACAGGCAGCAGTGGATCATTGATGTAGGCTAAGGGTTCATACACATGACCATATTTTCAGTACAAGTGCATGCCAACAAAATATCGAATCGCACTTGGGCCACAGTTAGTCTATGGGGCCGTGCTCGTGTCCATTTTTTTTCCAAAGTCAGGGAAAAAATTGCATCAGGTCCAAGTATAATCCGATATTCGGATCCCACTCAGCAATGCAAGTCAATGAGTCTGTGAAAATCATCGGACTGCACTCAAATGACATCTGAATGGAGTCCAATTTCCACTGATTGACAGGATGAGAGAATATGCACCGGTGTGACCCTAGCTTAATTAAGACAAACCTACTCAAAGATGTCCTGTCTTTTATAATAAGTATGCATCTCTTGCCTGGTGCAAATGCCGCTATTCCCCTGAATCGGGCGATGTTTGTCTTCTGTTCCTGCGCCTCTCCGTTCCTGAGATATGGCTCTGTCTTCCTTTACTATAAACCTCGTCTTGTTAGCTAAGGGGGCGTGTTTCTCATGTAGACGCCCACAGAGAAGAGCAGAAGACCACACCCACTTGGCTAACTAGAGTAGATTTATAAACAGAATAGAAGGATACCATATCTCAGGGATGGAAAGGCGCAAGAACAAGAGAAAAACATCTCCAGATTCAGGAGAACATCGGCATTTACACCTGGTGAAAAGAATGACATATTTATGGAAGTGACGGGTCTTCTTCATGTCTTCTTTTCTTGATTTGGTTACTTCTGTCGTTTTTTTATTTCCACGCTGACGAGTTCTCCTAAATCTCTATCACAACACTCGGCACAACTTTTTACTTTCACACTGGATACATGGCTCCCTGTGGACGAGTGGATTTTCCGGAGGCAAGTTTCCAAAGATTACCAGCTCGAGAGCGGGATAAAGTCCAGTCAGAAAAGCGCTGCATCAGAAAAGCGCTGGTTTCTTTTAATAGGATTCCTTTCCGTAGATAAATATAGAAGTGTTTTCGTGCACTTTGTCTGTCCCCCCTTCCTTTATTGCTTTAGTAAGAAGAACCTTCACTTGGAAAGCCAACTCAATGGTTTCTCGACATGACAGAACCTTCTGTTTATTTGACTTACAAGGAAAATTGGTCGAGTACTTTCATTTCAAAAGAAGACGGATTCTTAAACTAATATTTTGCTTCGCAGTGTCCGTTCTTGCGAAAGCCTTTCCATTTCCACAAGCAAAAATGGGGCAGGCTTGGAATTTGGTATTTAGGATGTAATTCGCAACTATCTTCCCCCTTCCTGGCCATGTTTGGAAAGTATAGTATGTTTCTGCAGTCTTCACATCATTTCTGCTTTATACAGACACTGGATGCTTTTACGCCTTGGTGCTTTTTAAGGGCACATTTATAGAATAGTAATTTATGAATATTATATTTTATTTTAAAGAGCATCTGGCAGAAAGGTCAACACCCTAACCTCCTATATGTGCATGTGGAACGCCCGCCAGGGCCGTGGGGTACTCTGTACCGGGTCCGGTACTCACAGGGAGATGTCCCAGTGGCGGCGACCCGGTCCATGGCCCTGGGCGCCCATGTTAAAGGGAAAAATCTTAAAAGGGGTTTTGAAAATAAAATTTGTTCGTGATGCCACCTGTGGTATTTGGTCAGTAGGGGCCGATGCTGGTTAAGGGGGTCCTCTGGGGTGATGGTATGGCAGCTAGATAAAAAAAAAAAGAAGGAAGTAAATCTCCAGTGTGAAACTTGGATAAAAATTCAATTTATTTAGACAAATCCATTAAAATCCTTGTTTCATAGTGGTACAGCAAATGATGGGGTACATGATACGAACAATGCGTTTCGACTTGTTAAGGTCTTAATCATGGTATGATTACACAGTCCAGGGCACCAGATCAGAAGGTACAGGCAGTGTCCGGCCGGCTTGGAAGCGAATTTAGAGTCCCCTTTTCCAGGTAGAGTTAAAATCCTTCCTCATAGCGCGGTGGTGTTGTAGTCCCTTACTGCCTATGGCTTCTGATAAGGTCCTCACAGTTCTCTCTGTCCTCCATAAAGGTGGGACACAAACCCATATGGCAGGTGACTCGAGCCTTTTTACAGGGTCTCTATCATGACCCGGGCTCCATGTGCCACTGTGCCTCCTGGGTATTAGAGCAGACAGGTGATGTGTAATCCAGCTGTCCTGCCGGTTACTGCTGTAAGTCTTAGAGTCCCTCACAACCTCGGTCTTCCAGCTACCAGTAATCTGCGCTTCACAGGGAGATAGCTCATTCGAAGCTGTTCTCCCCAAATGTCACTCTCCTGTGATTCGCCCTCCTGCACACTCACTAAACAATATTCTTCATTTCGTATTCTTTCTCTTTCTCCATGAGCTGTAGCAGCTCTGGTTACATGGCTCCTTCAGTCCTTCCGACACTCAATGTCTAAGTGCTCTCTTCTCTGTCCTCTGACAGACTGATTGACTTCCTTTCCCTCCAGACCAGAATATAGTGAAGTTCCCCTTAATCCAGCTTCAGAGCTCCCCCTTCTGGCCTGGAGTATGAACATGTTGTGTGTATGTGATTACCTGATAAAAGAGGTCTTTCATCGCTTCCAAGCGTGACATCACTCTCCCCGTGAGGAAAGCAGTGCCTCTGTGAGGACCAGGACCCTGGGGCGTCACACTTGCAAGTGTTTTATAAGCTTAATCCATCAACACCTTTATATCTTCTATCTGTTGCTGCATTCCCGAGAAATCAGTATCTTACGTAATATGGAAATGAGCTATTAAGTGCTCTGGCCATGGCAGAGCACTTCACAAGCGTTTGCCTCTTGAGGTTATTTCCCTGCCTAGCACTAGTCTCTTTATCTTGATTGATAGCTCAACAGAGCACTTAATAGCTCATTTGCATATTAATTAACATACTGATTTATCGGGAATGCAGCAACAGATAGGAGATATAAAGGTGTTGATGGATTAAGCTTGTAAAGACCTGAGGTTGAACTTATTGACAGATTCCTTTTAAGAGTTGAGATCAGAACTTGCTTATTACTTATGTTGACAGATGTATTTACTAACTTGCAAAGATTGGTAAACCTGCCCTATATCTAGTATATCAAGTACACTTGAATGGCAACATTTACCCTACTGAGAAAAACCTATAGAATATTTCATGAAAACACCAGTGTTCTGTTTTTTGTATTGTCCATTGATTGTCCTGTCCAGTCTACATTGTAGGGGGCCACATATTTCAATATTTAAAGGGGTTCTCCACTACTCGGACAACCCCTTCTCAATCCGTGTAAAATAATATCAGCTATACCCTCCTCCGGTGTGGGCGCCATACCATTGATATTGATGCATGCTCTCTCAGGGCTTGCATGACATTGCTATGTCATGCAAGTACTGCAGCCAATGATCAGCCCCTTCTCTCTCACGTCCTTCAGGCAAAACTGACATGTGGAAGAGAGAGTGATGCTTCTGTCTGACTTCTTCTGAATGTCGGTTACGTCCGAAGGAAGTGAGAGTGAAGTAGCCACTGATTGACTGAAGGGCTTGCACAACATAACAATGTCACTCAAGCCCCGAAAGAGAAGGTGTCCACATTGCTGGAATGGTGGCCGCACGGGAGGTGAGTACAGCTGTTATTAATTTACATGGGGGAAATATTGTAATAGAGAAGGGGTTGTCCGAGTAGTGGACACCTCCTTTAATGAAGAAACAAGCCTTACGGTTATACCAAGGAATAGCAGCATTTAGGAAGAGTTATTTGTATATTTTTTCCCCCTTAGTTACATTATTTAGTTACCTACAGCCCCCACCAGGGGATATTAAGGGGATTTATGAACTCAACAGAGCTGCATAAATATGTCTACAGTGAGCTCCCCCTAGTGGTGAGTGCAGGAAAACAAATGTTATCATTTATCTCTATGGCTACGTGAAACTGTAAGGCCGATGGGGCAAGTATGGACAGACCATGACAATTATTTGCCCAGACTCTATCAAGTTGAAAGAGTAAACAGTCTCAACTTAAATCTAGCAGAAGCTGCCTCAGGGGAACATGAATGTTACACTTCTCCGCCCTCATTGGGACTAATTGACAACAGTTGTTTGACTTCAAGCGTTCTTAAAACATATCTAAGCCAGAACCCTACACTCTGGGAGAGAAGAGCTTTTATATAAAGTTCTCCATAGGTCCAAGTCAGAAATTGTGGCACTATATAAGTTTGGAAAATAAATAAATAAAAAAAACATGCACGCCTAAAAAAATCAATGCCATACCCATGTAATCAAGGAGCCCTATGCCAGCACTGAGTGAACCGAGAATATTTGCCTGCACGGCGTTAAAAGTGACCAATTTAGAGTTTAATGTGCGTGATCTGCAAATAGAGGTTTAAAGTTCTACTAAAACTAAAGTTAAAAGTTTATAAAAGTAAATCGTTAACACACTTACCAACATTTGCGCTGGAGGGAAAGGGTTGTTTAAGTACCGCCACCCAGTCCTGCCTGGTAATGACCTGATAGATGACAAGTATTTATTAATATTAAATATATTAAAGATGATGATGAGGCAGGGCGATGCCGGTCGGGTACCAACTAGAGTAGATAAATAACTGAATGAGTATCTCCAAGCGAGGGTGGACAATATCCATTACGCAAAATGTTAGAATATTTCTCTTTACAATTAAGACTGTTGGCAAACTTGTTTATTTTAAAATATGTTGGATAAATAATCAAAATAGCTTCCAAAATTGTGCCTGCCCTTTAAGCAATATTAAGTGAAATTTCCTCTTTAAAAGGACTGGTCCAACCAATACTTTAAAAAAAACAAACGTTCAGAAATGGCATAAAAAACCATAGCTCGTCACTCACATGCTGCTCCCTGGGTCCCAGTTGGTCTCTCTTTCCTGGTTCTTCTTATCACATAGGAAATGATTGGCCAATCACTGACCTGTTTACTGACACACCTCAGTCAGTGATTGGTGGTGATTGGCTGAGCAGTCATTTCCTGTATGCTTAGAGGGACCAGGAAGTAGAAATCACGGGTGACCCGAGCAGTTCCGAATGAGCATCACTTCTTTTGTTTTCATGATATTCTGAATATACATTGGATGTAAAACTGCTTTAAAATATAATATAATCTTCAAATGCCATGAAGTAATATTTCTCAGTTACGTTTATGCATCATGTAAATGGACCCTTTAAGTTGGATGTTTTGGGGCGAGATCGGCCTGCAGATAACGCGTTTCCAGCCGTGGAGCCTGACTCGTCCTATCTGTGTAATTCATCAACATATGCTTAGAATTACTCTAGGATTTCATACGAGTCAGATGAGGGAGATCATTCCCATGTTTTTCCACAATGTAGACGTCTAACAGGCTGGAAGGGAAGGGACTTGTGCCGCTGCTGGAGCTTTTGACTCTAATGACATCTCCATCCTCGCTCGTGGGAGAGGGCTTTCTTCTCTGACCTGTCAGTTACGTCTTGACAGGTTTTTACAGAGGGAGAATAATCTTAGTAATAGCCAGCAAGAATTCGCTAATATGACGTCTGATTTAGCAGATTACTTAGTGACCCGCTTTGATCACCCATGGTAACAATGTACAGCAAGTCAAATCAATCAATAGCAATTAAATGATTGCAGAAGATGAGAGCCGTCTTTATTAATTACCAGCTACATCAAATATGGGTTCCCTAACAAGGGCTTAGCTATAGACATAGCTGAATAGACGGCTACTATGGGGCCGAGGGCCAGAAGTAAAGAACAGGAGTTTTAAAAACCCCTTTAGTTCATGTTTATGGCCGGTTATTATGTTTCTGTTCTATGGAGTCTTATCCGGCTCTGTCCAGACCTGCCTAATTCTGCATTGGAAGTGAGTGATGCCAATGATGTTACATCCTGTACACATGCGAAATACTTTTGCAATCAGTGGGTATGGTATAAGTCCCAACGTACGTCCAGAGCACAGTGGTGACAATGATGTTACTACCCCAGACGCGAGATCAGTTCACAATTAGCAGGTTTTGTGATCGATGATGTTACGAGTTGACTCTTCACACCTGCTGAGATGAAATCATGATCGGCCACTTTCATGCATGTGCTGGTGCTATCCAGTGCCCCTCACTTCTGTATCAATAGTAGTACCAATGATGCTACTACCCCAGACGCTAGCCCAGATTGGTTCACAATTAGCAGGTATTGTGCAAGTGCCGATCACAGCCCAACGCGACTCTCTTCTGTGATCGATGATGTTACGAGTTGACCCTTCACACCTGCTGAGATGAAATCATGATCAGCCACTTTCATGCATGTGCTGGTGCTATCCAGTGCCCCTCACTTCTGTATCAACAGTGATGCCAATGATGTTACTACCCCAGGCGCTAGCCCAGATCGGTTCACAATCAGCAGGTATTGTGCAAGTGCCGATCACAGCCCAACGCGACTCTCTTCTGTGATCGATGATGTTACGAGTTGACTCTTCACACCTGCTGAGATGAAATCATGATCAGCCACTTTCATGCATGTGCTGGTGCTATCCAGTGCCCCTCACTTCTGTATCAACAGTGGTGCCAATGATGTTACTACCCCAGACGCTAGCCCAGATCGGTTCACAATTAGCAGGCATTGTGCAAGTGCCGATCACAGACCAACGCGACTCTCTTCTGTGATCGATGATGTTACGAGTTGACCCTTCACACCTGCTGAGATGAAATCATGATCAGCCACTTTCATGCATGTGCTGGTGATATTCAGTGCCCCTCACTTCTGTATCAATAGTGGTACCAATGATGTTACTACCCCAGACACTTGCCCAGATCGGTTCACAATTAGCAGGTATTGTACAAGTGCCGATCACAGACCAACGCGACTCACTTCTGTGATCGATGATGTTACGAGTTGACCCTTCACACCTGCCGAGCTGCATTCATGATCGGCCACTTTCATGCATGTGCTGGTGCTATCTAGTGCCGCTCACTTCTGTATCAATAGTGGTGCCAATGATGTTACAACCCGCACACATACTGAGATGCATTGACAAAAAGCATGTGTCGAAAAAATACCGATGTATGTACATAGTCCCTTATATCCATGGTGGTGCCAATGATGTTGAGACCCTCACTCCTACAGTAATATGTTGGTGATCAGCAGATATCATGCAAGTGCTGGCATCTTCCAGAGTTCCTCACTTCTGAAGCTATATTTACTTATTAATTCATTTCACACAATATATTGCGCCATTATTTCAGCATCACCTTACAAAAGTGGTTGACCCTATATAACTGCTCAGATGAATTCACCATCAGCAGATACCATATCATCCAGAGTGCCAATTCCGAGCTGCTCACTTTCTGTCACGACACAGCTGTCGGGTGACCCGGGACCAGGGGCTCCTTCCCTGTCACTAAGGCTAGGTTCAGATTGCGTTAATGGGACCACGCTAATGAACATCGTTGAACGGCGAAATTAACGCCGTGCAACGCGTCTGTTAGCGCGCCCATTGGCAGCAATGGGAACGCGCATCGCTAGCGCGTGCCATTTTTGGCACACGCTAGCAATGTGTCGGTATTTTGTGATGCGCCTCAGACGCTGCTTGCAGCATCCGCAGCGCGCCCGAGGTCCGTTTTCCCCCCTCTCGCAGATCAGGGATCTGCGCTAGCGGGGACGTTAAACGTGACCCCGAAAAAGTCATTGCGTTAGCGCAATCTGCTAGCGCTTAGCGCTAAACGGATTGCCCTAACGCAATCTGAACCTAGCCTGACACTTGGAGGCTCCCTAGGTCGTCCTGCTCCCTGGGATACTTCTGAAGGTGAAGATGCCGGGGCCTCCACCCTTGCCTTATCTCCTGAGTTAGCGCTCTGTTTGATCTCTTCCCCCACCCAGCGAAGAGGGATCCTACTGTTCACTGTAGTACACCAACCCGACAAGGGTTAGCAGAAAGCTCCAGGCATACAAACTATTCACTCACATATTACAGAGATAGGCACTGGGGCATGGAGGTAGGGGAATAAATAGAGAAGGATAGGGAATTGCCACACATACAAACCAAGCAACAGTCACTGAACAACACTTAAAAGAAATCTGTTAGCACTATCCATCCCCCAAACCTATTTCTATGGTTACTCCCTTAAGTGCTCCAGGCATGTCAAAGCACTTCCCGAGCCTTCCTGGCTCTCTTCCCCACCTGGCCCCACTTTCCTCCGCATGACTGACTGGGTTAATTACACAGCCAATGTAAGCAGAGTTAAGCAGAGGAAGGTGGGGCTGAGCGGGGAATAGAGCCTGAGAGGCAGAGGCTCTGGGAGTGCTTTAACACTCCTAGAGCACTTAAGCAACCTCATTTGCATATTAATTAAAACAGCAATTTTTCAGGCAGGGACAAAAAAATAAAGATGTGAATGACATTATCTTTCAAGGAGAAACATGACCAAATATTTTTACTGACAGATTCCCTTTAACCTACATATACTACATGTACTCTGCCCTGGAAACATGGAAAACTGTCCATCAGGAAAGAATATTCCGCATGTCGTCCATATTTCTGATTTATTACATCCAGATGGGATATGTTTTATATATCAATAATTTAAAATAGAATATAATATATTCCAAATAATTGTCCAAATATAATTTTCTGTGTCATTAACAGCTATATACCTGTAGAAAAACGGATGTCGTAGGGATGGTGTCCATAAGGCATCCAATTTTTAATGCACCCATTAAATTTAATAGATGAGTTTGATCAGGAAAACAGATCGGCGTAGTACATGCTGCAATTTTTTACGCTCGGACCATCAGTTTCAGTGCAAAAACGCTTATGTGAACGGCCCCATTAACTTGCATTGTTACTTCACATCACATATAGGACTCGGAGAGATGGCTACACGCGGCTCTCGTTAATAAAGTCAATGAGAGATATGCAAAAACTGCTGAACTTTATCTCTACTCTTCCCAGATCACTGACCCTAGAGAAAGCAAGATAAATAATAATGCAGGACAGACTAAAAATGAGAATCCCCAACAATGCAACTGATTAATGGCAATAATACAAATGGCCACTAGACGGCGATAAAGGTCACAAAAGTGGAATCATTATTAAAAGCAGGATGAAAACCAGACCAGTCTGCACAAAGCTCTTCAGAGCACGGCCGAGCCCCGGAGACCAGCCCTGAGATATGGGACATGCTCCCCGAAATCTGGGTCAAATTGTGTCCAAACAGCATCGTGCTAAATCGTAATGATATCCTGCAATAAACGGCAGCGCTCGTCTCACGCATAGATTAATATTATCCCTAATGGTAATGTGACGTGGCTCCTACTAAGTACAGAAAAAGCTGCATTTCTTACAATGGCTGTCTACAGTGGGGCATTAAAGAGGATCTGTCACCAGATTTCACAATACGTGCTGCGTGCTTTATTAAATAGATTTCTTACACTTGATGGGGCTTGTTTACTTACTCTGAAAAAAAACAACACCTATATATTAATGGATGTATAATCCGTTTGGAAAGTTTTTGTCAGCCTAATATTGCAATGATCTCTATGCTGTAAAGAAAAAAAAATGTTCATTTGAATTTTGGGGATTAAACAGCCATTCTAAAATGGAGTAAGTACACCAGCCTCATCAGGTCTAAAAGATCTGTTTAATAAGTTTTGCATTACACACACAGTTTCAGCATATATACAGTGTAAGCAGTGCATGATGTGTGCTATATACATATATACAGTATATTCACTTACTAGATACATATAGTATATACACATTTACACTATGCTCAGCATAAATGAGTGCACCCCTTTGAAAAGTAAGATTTTAATCAATATCTCACTGAATACAAGCACAATTTACAACATGTTGACGCTATTGAGTTTCATATAATACATGAAATAAGACTAATAATATAACTTCAAGATTGTTGGAAAACCATTCCCGGTGACTACCTCTTGAAGCTCATCAAGAGAATGCCAAGAGTGTGCAAAGCAGTCATCAAAGCAAAAGGTGGCTACTTTGAAGAACCTAGATTATAAAACATAATTTCAGTTGTTTCACACTTTTTTGCTAAGTATATAATTCCACATGTGTTAATTCATAGGTTTGATGCCTTCAGTGTGAATGTACAATTTTCATAGTCATGAAAATACAGAAGAATCTTTAAATGAGAAAGTGTGTCCAAACTTTTGGTCTGTACTGTACATCCTACATAGATAGAGTATAAATACACTATCCATAACTAATCTGTAACAGGAATAACCGTAAGATTTGAAGAACCAATATTGAATGATGGGATAACCCTTTCAATACTGGAGGACCCCTTTAACTGTTACAGAACTTAAAGAGGTTGTCCAATACTTTTTTTCATTGATGGCCTATCCTTAGGGTATGCCATCAATATCCCATTGGTCAGGGTCTGACACCCGTCACCTCCGCAGATCAGCTGCGCCCGGTGTCCGGAAGTACTCACTTGCTCCGTCTTCTGATAGTGGCCGGGGCTGGGTACTACACATCCACCTCTTATGCAAATCAATAGGAGGCGGACATGCAGTACCCCGCGGTGGCCACTATCAGGTAGACGGAGCAAGTGAGTACTTCCGACTGGCGGCACAGATCACAGCTGATTGGCGGGAGTGCCGGGGGTCGGACCCCAACCGATCAGACATTGATGACCTATGCTAAGAGACAGGTCATCAATGATAAAGTAGCGGACGACCTCTTTAAATAGTGAACTCCAGTGGGGCAGTGACGGAGCCGAGCGGCTGCCATCTGCGGAGATTTGCCGTTCACAATGCGACGTTAGCGCACGATACCGCACGTACACGACGCCGTGTTCCGTCCTCCGCGCTCTTACATTACGGCAGGAGAATACATGGACTATATATATATATATATGTGTATTTGACGTTTATTCGATGTTGTTTTCTCCTGTATTCCGTGGGCGCTTTCGATCCACTGGATGGCAGAGGACAAGCGTTTCTATTAACTGCTCTCTATTAATAAAAGGGACATTGTATTCAGAAAGTCGCTCACATTCGGCTGCAGATGTTTTTCCTGGAACGACTGTTCGCAGCGAGTCGTCGTCGTCGTCTTCAGGTACTCTGGATGAACCGTATTCCTTTTCTATTGCTGAACGAGCTATTTTCTGTTTATTTCTGTTCCCTAATTTGCTACAAGCCTCTAATGCGCTTCACCTCTGGAGAAATCTGTTCCTCTCAGCCATTTTCTGATTGCCAGGAGTTCCAGCTCCAGCGGCGGCTGCGCCATGAGAACAGCTCCAGCGCCCTCTGCTGGATACACTGGTGTAATGCAAGGTGCAGGGGATACGTCAGTCTTGTCACTGTGAATATTTGATTTTGTGCTGTTTCTAGTTTTCTACTCTTTGATTCTTCTTTGTTCACTACTTAGCTACAATATGTTTGATACTTGTATTACATCATAAACAGTTTAATTTGATAGTAAAGATCCAGGAGAGGTCCAAGCAGATAAGGTAGCAGTCACACTTACGAGCCCCTCTGCGGCTTTAAGAAGACAGCAGAGTTATAAATGGCGTATGGTTGGTGGGGGACCCTGTTATAGAGTTCACATGGATGCTTAGGAGTTTATGGATTTATCAGAGGTGAACATTACGGGGAGTCAGCCCGCATCGGTGCAGTATGTAGGAGAGAGGGGCAAAAGTGCATGCTCCTAGAGAAGACTGGAGAAACGCTTAGTTGAACTGCAAATAGAAATTTCACAGACTGCGCTCCTAAATCAAAACAAATGAAAATATCTCTACAACAAAGCGACACAGCACAAAACGAGAAAGGTGAAAGTGCATGCGCCAAGAGAAGACTGGAGAGATGCTTAGTTGAACTACAAGCAGAGATTTCCCATACTGTGCTCCTAAATCAAAGCAAATTAAAATATCTCTGCAACAGAGCGACAAAGCACAAAACGAGAGGGGTGAAAGTGCATGCTCCAATAGAAGACTGGAGAAATGCTTAGATGAACTACAAGCACAGATTTCACATACTGGCTTCTAAATCAAAACGAATGAAAATATCTCTGTAACAGAAAGACACAGCACAAAACGAGAGGGGTGAAAGTGCATGCTTCAAGAGAATACTGGAGAAACGCTTAGTTGAACTACAAGCAGAGATTTCACATACTGCTCTCTTAAATCAAAACGAATGAAAATATCTTTGAAACAGAGCAACCCAGCCCATGACGACAGAGAGCGGAAGAATCAGAGATTTTTACTCGGCAGATTTTTTTTGGGAGCGAGTTACAGGTTCTCGTTAAATTTCCTGTTTTATCTTCTTCTGATTAAAAAACTGCACTAAAAGCAGTTTTGTTCACTCTCTTCAAATGTCTGAGAGGTTTTCGGAAAAATCAGCCCAAATAAAATGACCAAACTGGAGAGGTTTTTTTTTCCTGCTGTTTCCAGCACCGCTTTAGTTTAGCTAAGGACTCGGTTGTCCGTTCCCGCCGGACCCAAGCACTACGTACCTCCTACTGCCAGTGCCATCCCCAGCTCCTCTTCTGACTATAGTCTCTATGCTTCATAGTTTTAAGGTTGAAAGAAGACACAAGCCCATCGAGTTCAACCTATACCCTAACCTGTTGATGTAGAGTAAGGCAAAAATCCTATGAGGCAGACATTATAGGGGAAAAATCCCTTCCCAACTTCACATACGGCGATCAGATTCATTGACGGGATCAACGTCCCATCACAGAATCTAGTGCCCATATCCTATAATATTGGCATCCATGCCTGGCTTATACTATTGTAGTGATTCATCCATTACATCGTGTGGCAGAGAGCTCCATAGTCTCACTGCTCTTACAGTAAAGAATCTGCATCTGTGATAATGATTAAACCATCTTTCCTCTAGATGTAGAGGATGCCAGCTTCCCATCGTTACAAACCTAGGTGTAAAAAGATCACGAGAATAATCTACGTCCTGTCCCCTCATATATTTGTACATTCATTTTTAAAAATTCAATAACCCCAACTTTAATAACCTATCCTGATATTGCGGTCCGACCACTCCCTTCATAATCTTTGTCGCTGCAGTCCAGCTATGTCTTTCTTATACACTGTAGACCAAAATTATACCCAGTATTCTAAGTGTGGCTGCACTAATGACTTGTAGAAAAACGATGTTTTCGTCATAAGCATCTATGACTCCTTTTAATGTGTCCCATGGTTGCATACGGCTGCCTGGCACAGGTCACTAAAGTTGACTTCTACCTGTGCATTCAAGTATTTAGTGTTACCCAGTGTTTTACCATTTACACATTTCCTCGTCTAAGATCATGACCTTACATTTACCTTACCTACATTAAACTTCATTTGGCATTTCTCGCTCCAAGCCTCCAGCTTACATAAATCTCTTTTTAATATTAAACTATCGTTCTCTGTGTTGATTACCTTGCAGCGTTTATTAACTTTTGGAAATATTAAAATTCAACTCCGTATGCCCTCTACAAGGACATTAATAGATATGTTGAAAAGAAGAGGGCCCAATACTGACCCCGGTGAAATCCATCTGTTAGCTGTGACCCAGCCTGAGTGTTCTTGATTAATAACCATTCTTTATTTCCTATCACTGAACCAGTTGTTATCCCAATTACTCATATTTTCCTTAAGTGACATTGATCTAATTTTATGTACCAATTGTATGAAACGCCTTTGAAAAGTCCAGATAGCCAACATCCTCAGCCTTTTCTTGGTCCAGTCTGGAACCTACCTCCTCAGAGCAGCTTATGGGATTGGTTTACCAGGACCGATCCCTCATAAATCCGTCTTTAGGGTGTCATTTATAGCATTCTGTGCTACTGGAATCTTGTTAGAAATGACTTACGACCCTGATCTTCTGACCCATTCCTACTTTCCTGGTCATTTGCCTTCCTGCATGTTTACCTGCTTGGACCTGCCTCACCCTTCTTGTGACCATGGTCTTCACTGAAAAACCTCCTGCTTGACCATCGAAAGCACACAAATGCAATGAAATGCGGATGTGTGACCAAATTTAACAGTACGATCTGCATACATCATTATATAGCTGTGCAAGATCTGATGAGGCTGGTACGCTTACTTTGAAAATCTATATCAGACTGGATGTGCAATCCTGATATTAAACGGAAGCCGTCCCGTTGCACATGCAGTCCGATCCGTGGGCAGCACAGTATAGAGAAGGAGAAACTAAGAAGAAAGATATATGGGTTTGTTGGAAAATATTCAGTACAACTTTTATTCACTGAAATCCCTGTTGAGTCCATTGGGCGGTCCTACTCAGTGACAGCTATCTCTATATGCCTACTGAGAAGACTGTCAATCATTGAGTGGGACCGCCCACTGGACTCATGCAATTAAACACCAGGGATTTCAGTGAATAAAATAAAAAGTTTTACTGAATGTTTTCTCATAAAAAAATATATCAATCTGATTAGCTCCTCCTGTTCCTCCACCCTTTTTGATGTGACAGGTTCCTTTTAAGATGAGAATTTTATAAGTCCAGCTAAGGAATGAGGAACGAGTGAGCTCAGGAGTTCAAGTCGCATAGATCCCAGCGTAGGGAGGCACTCGGAGGAGCTGTCAATCAGACTAGGCTTAACTTTTCACAAAGGATTCTAAAGCTGTTCTGAAATGTATTTTCAAAGTAAGTGCACCGGCCTCATCAGGTCTATTTAATAATACACAGTATACAGTTGATATTCTAAAAAAACGGGATCAATTCCGCTTTAGAATCTTTCATTCTCGCGACACCTAATGTCAGAAATCATTTAATCGGACATTTGCGCCGAATATAAGAACCGATAACGCCGACGTCAGGTGCGTTATTTTACCTTCCTACATTCAAAACATTAAGCGAAAGTGGAGCAGCTGATTTAATGAGAACCATGCGAGATGTAAGAATGCGGACTGCCGTGTATAACTCTCGTTACAAAACTTTTCATTTCTTCACCCCCCCCCCCCCCAAAAAAAAAAGAATGAAATAAAAGAAAAGAAAAAAAAATCGTATTCCTCCTGCAAAGGTTTGCAATATAAGACACGGAGCGAGCATGGAATGCTTTCTCTTGGCTCTGTAAAGAAATTTCTGCTCTTCATTAAAGTCTCTGCTTTGACCTCTCCCCATCGTCGGTTTTCCGTCACGCAGAAATAAATGCCTTCATTCAAACAGCGCCCCGGCGCGTTTTCAGCCCTATCAATCAAATATGGTAATGCGTTATGTAAGGAAAGACTTATATATTATTATGTTAGAATCAATAGAATCAAGACTATCACGATTACGTGCAAACTTCAAGCAGAAGGAGATTAAAAAAAAAAAACGAAAAAAAAAATGTCCGTATTCGAAATTTACAGGCATATCAAATCAAGTTAGCGCTGCCAAATGGACCCGGGGGTGCTGGATTCCATCAGAGCTGCTTCCACGCTAATGAATTCACATCACGGAAAGACGCACGATGACAGAAATTCTACATAAACTTGGTCGGTCACCAGATACGAAAGTCAAAGTAAACTTCATCTTTCCATAGGGAAAAGAATAGCATAAATGTAAGCAATGTGCTGGGAGCTGAAACTTTTTTTTTTAAACTTTTTTTTTTTTTTTTTTTGTTCTGAACTTTTATGCCTTCGGTTTCCGTTGTTGATTTCAATAGGCGTCTCGCTCTCCTTTCTTTCTCTCTCTTTGGTTTTTTATAACTGGAGAAATTATGAAGAAATGCAAAGATAGATGATATGTGAAAGGAAGGCTTGGGGGGCTTGGATCTGTAACAATAAACCTTTCCAGACTGTTTGTATTACTCGTGATGATTGTTATCAGGTTTATATTATAGCGCTATAATGTTCGACGAAATTAAACACAAGAAGTACTGGTCTGGGGGGGAGGGGTCTTTAATTACTTTAAGGGACCCCCTCAAGCTATATAGAAGATGTGCGTCCAGGGCGTAAGATGGTGTGATAGCGACCGATCACATACAGGAGGGAGCTCGCCGAGGCCAGCTCCTAATTAAGCTGGATGTGAACATTCAGCTAAAATCTGTTGTGGCGTTGGGACCTGCCGGGTCCCTGCACTGCAATACACGCCACCGCCCAATCAGAGGCCGACAGCCGATTTCGGTGTGTGCCCGTCACAGGCGATGTGACGTCATGTGCTGCCCACGGATGGGCTGTTTATATTTTTTATTTAAATGTGATGGGGATGAGCATCAGGGCAGGGAACATTATAACAGGAAGGGGTTCAGGATGAGGTACATTACTACTAGAGGGGGCCTTGATGGGGGACATGATTACAGGAAATGGCCAAGGATGAGAGACATTATACCAGGAAGAAGCCTAGGCTGGGGGGCTTTATATCAGGAAGGGGCCCAAGATGGGGCATTATACCAGGATGGGACCAAATATGGGGCATTATATCAGGTAGGAACCCAAGATGGGACATTATACCAGAAAGGGACCCAAGATGGAGCATTATACCAGGATGGGACCAAATATGGGGCATTATATCAGGAAGTGACCCAAGATGGGGCATTATATCAGGAAGGGACCCAAGATGGACCATTATACCACGATGGGACCAAATATGGGGCATTATATCAGGAAGTGACCCAAGATGGGGCATTATATCAGGAAGGGACCCAAGATGGGGCATTATTCCAGGAACGGACCCAAGATGGGGCATTATACCAGAAAGGGACCCAATATGGGGCATTATATCAGGAAGGGACCCAAGATGGGGCATTATATCAGGAAGGGACCCAAGATGGGGCATTATTCCAGGAACGGACGCAAGATGGGGCATTATACCAGAAAGGGACACAATATGGGGCATTATATCAGAAAGGGACCCAAGATGGGACATTATACCAGGAAGGGACCCAAGATGGGGCATTATATCAGGAAGGGACCCAAGATGGGGCATTATTCCAGGAACGGACCCAAAATGGGGCATTATGACAGGAAGGGACCCAAGATGGGACATTATACCAGGAAGGGGCCCAGAATGGGGGATATTATTACTTGTAGGGGCCCAGGATGGGAATATTATTGCAGGATAGGGAATATTATTACATGGGGGGGCAAACACTTATGTCTTTATGGTATCTAGAACACTACAAAGGCCCATATATATGTCCAAGAGGTAGGTTGGGGCCCGAGTCCAAATTTTGCACCAGTGCCCTGGACTCTAGTTACGCCACTGTGCATCCACTTTTAATTTTTTTGTAATTTTTGACAATATCAAAGCACACATTGAACATCATCAATAAGATATAATAGGTTATTTGTAGAAATAAACATTTTGATTCATACTCCGCTGGTCCCGCTTCATCTGTGGCAGCCTGTCTTCGTTTCTGCACTTGGCATCCTTAGTGTGCATCTTTGGCACCACTAGCTCATGCCACATTATGATGTGCAGTGCACCACGATGGTCTAAGAAGCGCCAAAGGTGAAGAAGTGAAGACCGTCTGCCTCGGAGAATGGACTGGACGCCGGACCAGGGCAGTGAGAATAGACTTGCTCATCTCTTGTTACCTTAACCTTTTAACATTTTAACACAAGAAATAGGCCCTATTAGTAAGTAATGGTCTCCAAAGTCACCTCCAAACATCTGTGACGCATTACGGTAATTGTTTTTCTACTTGGCAAGTCTGACTTCAAGCAATAGGATTTATTGGGAATGTTACTGTTGTATAGCCTTTGAATGATACACCAAGTAAAAAAAGACTGTGCTTCTAAAGCTGGCCATATACATTCGATATACAATATATACTGCATATCTACCACCAAATTACATATAGTAACATAGTAACATAGTCTCACTGCTCTTACAGTAAAGAATCCGCGTCTGTTATTATGCTTAAACCTTTTTTCCTCCAAACGCAGAGGATGCCCCTTGTCCCTTTCTCAGGTCTATGATTAAAAAGATCATCAGAAAGGTCTTTGTACTGTCCCCTCATGTATTTATACATTAAAATAAGATCACCCCTTAGTCTTCATTTTTCCAAACTAAATAGCCCCAAGTGTAATAACCTATCTTGGTATTGCAGACCCCCCAGTCCTCTAATAACCTTGGTCGCTCTTCTCTGCACCCGCTCCAGTTCAGCTATGTCTTTCTTATACACCGGAGACCAGAACTGTGCACAGTATTCTAAGTGTGGTCGAACTAGTGACTTGTATAGAGGTAAAATTATGTTCTCCTCATGAGCATCTATGCATCTTTTAATGCATCCCATTATTTTATTTGCCTTTGTAGCAGCTGCCTGACACTGGCCACTGAATATGAGTTTGTCATCCACCCATACACCCAGGTCTTTTTCATTGACGGTTTTGCCCAGAGTTTTAGAATTAAGCACATAGTTATACATCTTATTACTTCTACCCAAGTGCATGACCTTACATTTATCCCCATTAAAGCTCATTTGTAGTGTTGAGTATTCCGATACCACAAGTATCGGGTATCGGCCGATACTTGCGGTATCGGAATTCCGATACCGAGATCCGATACTTTTGTGATATCGGGTATCGGTATCGGATCAATAGGGATGTGTAAAATAAAGAATTAAAATAAAAAATATTGATATGCTCACCTCTCCGGCGGCCCCTGGACATCATGCTGCTAACCGGGAGGCTTCTCTGTTTAAAATGCGCGCCTTTAGGACCTGGGAATGACGTCCCGCGTTCTGATTGGTCGCGTGCCGCCCATGTGACCGGCACGCGACCAATCAGAAGCCGCGACGTCATTCTCATTCACAAAAACTCCTAATTCTAGGAATTGAGGACCTGCGAATGACGTCACGGCTTCTGATTGGTCGCGTGCCGGTCACATGGGTGGCACGCGACCAATCAGAACCCGGGACGTCATTCCCAGGTCCTAAAGGCGCGCATTTTAAACAAAGAAGCCTCCCGGTTAGCAGCATGATGTCCAGGGGCCGCCGGAGAGGTGAGCATATCAATATTTTTTATTTTAATTCTTTATTTTACACATCCCTATGGATCCCAGGGCCTGAAGGAGAGTTTTCTCTCCTTCAGACCCTGGGAACCATGAGAATACCTTCCGATACTTGATGTCCCATTGACTTGTATTGGTATCGGATATCGGTATCGGCGATATCCGATATTTTTCGGGTATCGGCCGATACTATCCGATACCGATACTTTCAAGTATCGGACGGTATCGCTCAACACTACTCATTTGCCATTTATCAGCCCAAGCTTCTAATTTACATTTATTCATCCTGTAATATAAAATTGTCCTCCTCTGTATTGATTACCCTGCAGAGTTTAGTGTCATCTGCTAATATTGAAATTCTGCTCTGAATGCCCCCTACAAGGTCATTAATAAATATGTTAAAAAGAGGGCCCAATCCTGACCCCTGTGGTACCCCACTGCTAACCCAGTCCGAGTGTGCTCCATTAATAACCACCCTTTGTTTCCTATCCCTGAGCCAGCTCTCAACCCACTTACACATATTTTCCCCTATCCCCATTATTCTCATTTTATGTACCAACCTTTTGTGTGGCACCGTATCAAAAGCTTTTGAAAAGTCCATATACACTACATCCACTGGGTTCCCTTGGTCCAATCCGGAACTTACCTCTTCATAGAAACTGATCAAATTAGTCTGACATGAACAGTCCCTAGTAAACCCGTGCTGATACTGGGTCATGAGGTTATTCCTCCTCAGATACTCCCGTATAGCGTCCCTTAGAATGCCCTCCAGGATTTTACCCACAGTAGAGGTTAAGCTTACTGGCCTATAATTTCCGAGTTCAGCTTTTGTCCCCTTTTTGAATATTGGCACCACATTTGCTATACGCCAGTCCTGTGGTACAGACCCTGTTATTATGGACTCTTTAAAGATTAAAAATAATGGTCTATCAATGACTGTACTTAATTCCTGCAGTACTCGTGGGTGTATCCCATCCGGGCCCGGAGATTAAATTCACCAAGAACTGCCAGTCATTACAGTGTGTATGGGGGCTTTCAATTCTTCCTGATGACAGATGTAAGGGAACAGAAACACGGGCAGTTGGATTTCAATTGCCGAAACCTTTTGTTCCAGGGAAGATAAGCCGCCATCAACGATGTCTGTCTGTAGCTCACATGCTTGGTTGAACAGAGCGTACATGTGTATGGGGGATATGTCGGGGGTTGCGTCTGATAGCTGTTGGCCAAATGATAATTTGTTCGAGAGATATCAAATTGGTTGACCAGCCTACTATACAGGTTTTTGTGCAGTAGCTATGTGTAATCCTGCTCTTTGCAAACTCAATCATATTTACTCTGGATTTCTCCTGTTTTTAGGTTTTGGAGCAACAAGTAGCTATAAGACTTTTACATTTGGCAGCCATGTTACAATAACCCTCCTTAGATTAATGTCTTTCTGGTGGAAGTCCACACATCATCAAGCTCTGGTTGTTGTGGCCCCTTTTAATAGGCTGTGAAGTAGTTATGAGCAAATGAATTTGTAGGACCCTGGTCCGTATTTCAAAGTCATTGGACAGGAGCTTAGAAAACCTCCTCCTACAAGTTGGCATCTCTGGGACCTCTTTTTAGCTGGTCTGGTGGCACATCAATGTTGTTGAGTGATGCACGCCAGGCCGGTTATTCAAAAGCGGAGCTGGGGATGTCGGCAGGAAGGAGGCGATTCGCAAGGCTCCCATTCAGTGGGAACAAAATACTGACCTGGCCACTGGTCTGGGGTCCTGCAAATCGATTCGCTCATCTCTATTGTGTAGCTATGGCCTTCCATCAGCTCCTTCTGGCAGTTCGACATATGCTCCGATATATAATCCCCATGTATATGAGACTTGGAGACCCTCACTATTCCCACAGAACATCCTCATTCTGCTTTTCTTTATCCGCCTAATCACCTACATTGCCACGAATAACCTCAATCTGAGATGCAGATAAATTAGCTTTGCTTGGAAACAGGATTCGTTCTCGGCTCTCACCCCCGGAGGCTTTCTCTTCAATGTAAGTTTATTTTAGACATAAAATAAGCAAATGAAAATCTGCGCATGGTAATGTGTGCAATTATGTACATTCTCTCCAAATACAACACAGTGATGAATTGGTTTCATTTATAGGTTCCACTGAATTATATGAATTTGATGAATGAGCCAAGAAAATAATATGTACGCCCAATCACAGGTGAAAGTCTTCAAGTTAACCTTTTGTGTCATGAAGCATAAAACTACCGGTATTGTAAAGGGTAGCGAAAAAAAATTACCAGATTTCTCAAAACTGAAAAATGGAGAGAAACCATTCAAATATCTACAAGGAAAGATGTAACTTGATTGGTTGTCACAGGCAGCTGTCCTATGCTACCTTTGTCTCTGTTTTGATAATGTGCCATGGTGGTATGATGGATGCACAGGTGCCGGGATCATTATTGTCGGACTGAGTTCCCATGTGTATTGGATGGATGTTCGTTCATTACATTAAAGTCTGTCCATCTAGCGCCAAAAATTGTCCTCCATTGCAAAAGCCATGTTCCCCTGGTCATTTGGAGGGAGACGACCAGGGAGTGTATATTTCCACCACTTTTACATCTCTGTTTACCATTTTGGCTGAAATAGTGGTTGGGGGGAAAACGGAGACTATTCCGGTTCTTGTGGATATTGGAGCTGGAGTTAGTTTGGTGGATCCTTGCTTTGCTCAGACCAATCGTCTAAATTGGTAGGATGCTAGCGGGATCTATTTCTATTTGTGCTATTGATTCTGCTCCTTTTAGCCAGAAGAGTTTGACCCAAGACATACATAATGTGAACTTACGCATAGGGACTCTTTATGCTCCTGTAGTGCTAGGTCTTGGAGAGTATGCCTACTCCCATCATCTTAGGCCTTCCCTGGCTGAAGAAATGGAGCGCCCCCAAGGGCTAGGGGAACTTGGTACCGGGTCCTTCGGTTCTCAGGGGGATGTCTCGGTGGCTGACCCGGTCCGTGGCCCATGGGACATCTGTGTTAAAGGGAGAGGTCTTTAAAGGGATATGTTCGTGATGCCACCTGTGGTATTTGGTCAGGGTGACCGACACTGCTTTAAGGGATCCGCTGGGATGATGTTATGGCAGCTAGATGGTATACCTTCCCACAGGTGAAGTATATCCCCAGGGCTTCCCAGTGTGCAGATGGTGGATGGTGATAGGCGCAGTGAAAAACTAGGACACAAGGTTGCAGTCTCTTTACCTTTTACTGAAGGCTTCAGCATCCACAGTTCAGAGCACCGGATCACAGGGCAGGCAGAGTCCGACCGGTCTGAAGGCAAATCCAGAGTCCCCATCCAGGTAGAAATCAGTAGCCTTCCTCTAGCGCCGTGGTGTTGTAGTATCTTACTGCTAATCATCTCATAAGGTCCTCACAGATGTTGTAAATGTTATGTCTCTCTCTGTCTCTGTCCCCCAGATGGATAGGACAAACCAGTATGTCTGGAGGCTTGAGGCGTTTTACAGGGACTCTCTCATGCCCCAGCCTCTAAGCGGTGCCACCTTGCCTCCTGGGTGTATGGGCAGATCAGTAACGTGCAATTAGCTTTCCTGCCAGTCTCTGGAGCAAGGCATAAAGGACTGTTGCTCCCTCGGTGTTACGGCTATCGGGATCTTGCATCTCAGAAGGAGGCAGCCTGTGTAGGGCAGAACTCCTCCTGGTATCCACTCCTTTGCTTCAACTTCTTCACCCTCTCTACAATACAGTTCTCCTTCAGCGTCTCTTTCTTAGGAACTGCCGCACTTAGGGCAGGCACAGCCTTCTGTCTTTCTGTCTCAGCCTCTGACAGGCTCCCACCCCTGCCAGGGACCAACTACCTGAGCCAAGCTCAGCCAGCAACTGCCAACTTCTTCTCCAGGCAACCGGTTTTACCTAAGTTTGAAAAGTGCACTAATAAATAGGAGCATAGCTCTCCCTGGTGGCCTGGAGTGCGAAATGTGTTGTATGTTCGTGATACCTGGATTCAGTTGTCTTTCTTTGCCTCAAAACGTAACATCACTCCCCCCTAGAGGGAAAATACATTACTGCAATGAGGCACTGCAACCCCCCCACACACACACACACACATACACAACCCCCACCCCCCGTTAAATCCAGTGCTCCCGGACTGGAAGAAGAAAACAACAATACAGTAATAAAAAACATACACATTTTTGAAATGCTGTAAAACAAGTTAATGTAACTGTGCTTCCCTTTATGGGAGGTGAGAACACTTGAACTTTGCATAATAAACATATTTACATTGTGAAATGGAAGAATTTAGCAAAGCAGTATTTTAACTAACTATGAAACGCAATTACCCATACAGGTATGCTATCTCAAAACTTTAAAGTGCAAATCAACATTTTTCTTTATTCTTCTTCACATGCAGGACTGTCTATCTACCCCCACGGGCTCACTGCATTTTCCATCTTCAATTTTATTCACAAGTGCATCATTAACATTTTCTATTATCTGTCTTAATCTCAATTTTATTATTATTCTCTAAGTTTCTGACTACATACTATCGACTATGTAAACATCATTCTATCTATTATATTAACTCTAATCTGGCAAAGTGCAACAATTCACATCCCCTTTAAGGATTCAATCAGCTCTATGAGGTAGTGCAAAACATTCAAATCAATCATCAACTCTAAAACAGCAGGAACTTTCATGATGATATCAGGAACAGTCTCTTCATAAAGCTCTTCTTGTAAAACCAGTAGAGAGTACCTTTAAGAAGGCGCAAACTATCTACAGCAAAGTTTGTGAGCCACTCACTGTCCATGACTCCAGTGTCTTTAACGGAAGGCAACTGTGCAATCTAAGGATCCCTTTAACAGGGGACCTCTTTTAGAAATAACCCTGGTCGGGTTCAGAACTTGGAATCCTCCTTGAACTGAGGACCCCTTTAAGACATAACCCTAGATGGGTTTAAAGCAGCAAAAGAATGAACAGTCAACTATGCACAGTCATCTTCAGGTTCACAAATTACTGGAACAGTTCTGGCGGTAGCACTGGCGGGGGCAGTCCTCTTGGATACGAACGGCTGTCTGGCATTACATATAGTGCATCTGCACTCTGGATTGGAGTCTGTGTGCTTACGGTTCTCTGCTCCACATCTGGAGCACAGAACAACTGGTGTTCTTTCATGGGCGGCTGTTGTGTCTCTCACCTGGCCAGATGAGGGCGGTGTTGGGCAATGGGGAGCCTCTGGTGATAACGGCTCCGAGTCTCGAGATGGCAACCTTCCTTCATTCAACTCGCGCTTATGCACATGGAGAGCATACCATCCCTTATCTCCCCAGTGCCTGGTGTAGGTGACGCGATCACCAGGATAGATATCCCTACCAGGGTGGCCCTCCAATAGGTGCGCCTCCACATCTTGCCTGTTCACAAAGGCCTCAGGGTAAAGGTCCGGTTCTTTAATGAACCCCCAGCTGGCATCAAGGCGAAATACCACCACAGTCCCGCATCTCCGTGGGCCCTGGTCTCCATGGTCCTTCTTTCGGGCCCGGGCTTTGGCCTGCAGATCTCTCTCATACATGGCCTGGCGCTTAAGCTGTTTCCACCTCTCTTTCTCCTCACGCTACAGGGCCAACTGCCGGCAGTAGTCCTGCTGGGTGACAATCTCAATGGTCTCTTCCTCCTGCTGAGCCTCCCCAGGGAACCCGATCAGATCGGTGGCGGTATGGGTCCACCTGAAGGTCACCCACTCTCCCTGAACGTCCACAGTCTGCCTAGTGGGCTGCAGCGGGGCATCGGAGGTCCTCAGGGTCTCTCAGGGCCTTTCCCACTCTAGGCGGCTACACACCCGGCCGGGTGGTGGTGGTGGAGGGGAGTCGACTGGCACTAGCAGGGCAGTGTCCTCAGCTACCGGGGCAGGGTTTGCAGGCTTACCCAAGGCCACGGCATCGCTGGTGCTGGTCTCTTCCACTGAAGGCGGCGGCTCCGTCGGCTGGCTGCGCTGCTGCTCCTGGACGCTGGCAGCTGTGTGGTACCAAGACTTCTGGAGCTGGCGGCAAAGCTCCTCCACTTCCGCGCCGAGAACCTCCGGGTTCATACATGGCGGCGGGGCCTCTTCAGCTTCCGATTGGTGGACAGCGCTGCAGGTATTCTCCCCCTCCTCCTGGTGTCCTCCGCTCACCATCTTCCCAACCAGGGTAGTGTCTGCTTCCTCCTCCGATTCCTGCCCCTCCTCTTCTGGAGGGCGGTTCCTTCTTCCTCCACCATCCCAGACTAGGAGGCGGATTCCTTTAGTTGATGGGCATATTTTTCGGACATAATAGTATCTGTGGGGGACGGCTTCCATTTTCGCCCACAATGACACGCCCCAATCCTTCTGCACGCCGCATGGCGCTATAATGGCGGCGATGTTGGCGGGAATTTTGGCAGTCTTTTTGCAATACACAGTCCTTTAGTAGATCACAGTTCAAGCACAATTCTGGCACAGTCTTTAGGCGCACATGACCCGATTTTCAGGTTTTAGTAGATCCTGTTCGTGACGCCAAAAGATTTGGAGCACCCCCAAGGGCTAGGGGAACTCGGTACCGGGTCTTTCTGTCCTCAGGGAGATGTCACGCTGGCTGACCCGGGCCGTGGGACGTCCGTGCTCCGTGGGACGTCCGTGTTAAAGGGAAAGGTCTTTAAAGGGATATGTTCGTGATACCACCTGTGGTATTCGGTCAGGGTGACCGACGCTGCTTTAAGGGGTCCGCTGGGGTGATGTTATGGAAGCTAGATGGTACACCTTCCCACAGGTGAAGTGTATCCCCAGGGCTTCCCAGTGTGCAGATAGTGGATGGTGAGAGGCGTAGTGAAGAACGAGGACACAAGGTTGCAGTCTCTTTACCTTTTACTGAAGGCTTCAACATCCATCGTCCAGAGCATCAGATCACAGGGCAGGCAGAGTCCGGCCGGTTTGGAGGCAAATCAAGAGTCCCCTTTTCCAGGTAGAAATCAGTAGCCTTCCTCTAGCGCCGTGGTGTTGTAGTACCTTACTGCTAAGCGTCTCATAAGGTCCTCACAGATGTTGTAGATGTTATGTCTCTCTCTCTCTGTCCCCCAGATGGATAGGACAAACCCATATGACCGGTGGCTTGAGGCGTTTTACAGGGACTCTATCATCCCCCAGCCTCTAAGCGGTGCCACCTTGCCTCCTGGGTGTATGGGCAGATCAGTAACGTGCAATTAGCTGTCCTGCTGGTCTCTGGAGCAAGGCATAAAGGACTGTTGCTCCCTCAGTGTTACGGCTACCAGGATCCTGCGCCTCAGAAGGAGGCAGCCTGTGCAGGGCAGAACTCCTCCTGGTATCCACTCCTTTGCTCCGACTTCTTCACCCTCTCTACAATACAGTTCTCCTTCAGTGTCTCTTTCTTAGGAACTGCCGCACTTAGGGCAGGCACAGCTCCGTGTCTTTCTGTCTCGGCCTCTGACAGGCTCCCACCCCTGCCAGGGACCAACTACTTGAGCCAAGCTCAGCCAGCAACTGCCTAACTTCCTCTCCAGGCAATCAGTATTACCTAAGTGTGAAAAGTGCCCTAATAAATAGGAGCATAGCTCTCCCTGGTGGCCTGGAGTGAGAAATGTGTTGTATTTTTGTGATACCTGGATTCAGTTGTCTTTCTTTGCCTCCAAACGTAACATCACTCCCCCCCTAGAGGGGAATGACATTACTGCAAGAACCAGGACCCTGGGCACTGCAGAAACACAATTCGCTGATAGATTGGTGGTCCAGAAAAGTAGTCAGTTGGGGGCAATTTTTGTAAAAACTGTTGCCTGGGTACTACAATCTCAGTTGTCTTTATTAAATTTACCCATTCTTCTGTGGTGGAGATAGTTAAGAGGCTACCGGAGGTTAGGGGCAAGACTCTACACACACTTCAGGTTAATTCTAAATCTCGGTGTCCTCCTGGGAAAATTGTTCAGGGGAGGGTGGTAGTTCCCGCCTGAGTATCCTAAGGATAAGAGTTTTTCTTAACGGGGGGACGCTTCTGTTGTTTGTCTTTCAAGGAGAGTACCATCTTGTGCCAAACATACATGTGAATAAGTCTGTGTGGATGTCCACTAGAAACAAAAGGTGGAGATACACATCAGGGACTCTGAGTTCTAGGGTGATCGGTCATTACAGGGTGATCACCGTTCTCAGTGCTGGCACCTTCCTGTTATAGTTACCTCCAGTGATGTATGTATATAACGTGTTCCACAGCTCACCGCTCAGGAGGTTTGTTGTGCCTCCATAGCCTACGTTATTACCATCACCATCGGTCTGTGTTTGCTATAACATTGAGGACCAGGTGACTACGGAGGTGAATGCTAGTGGTTTGGTGCGTTCTTGCCGTTCAGGTCAAGTCCATTCTTAAGTGTCCAGAGGCCATTCATAGAAAGGTGGGATACTGTCACGAATCACTAAGGGTTTCGTGGCAGCTCTGGGTCTGCTGAAAATTAAATGTTTTTTTCTTTTGGTCCAGCAAGAGTTAATGTGAGTCTCTTGCTGGAAGTTTCTTTTAGGCTGGTCAGCTGAAGGTGGTTTGTAACCACTGCCACCTCCCTTTAAATAGTCACATGACCCATCATCTGATCATTGGTTATAGAGTTTTTGTTCTATGCAGACCAGCTAGGCATGTGGAGTGCACCTGTGATGGTGGTGTTGCTGCTTTGGACGTTTTGCCATACTGGTGCCATTTTCTCTTCTGCCGTGGAGCTTATCAGCATAGCTTGAGCTGAGTAGTTTCCTTTTTGTCTGTCCCCTGTTTGTCTCTTTTCCTGTGTGCTACCATCTGCAGTGACAAGGTTAGCATCCTTTCCGGACAGTGCATTAGCCAGGGTTCATAGAGGTGACAGTCAGGGACTAGGCACGTGACAGCTGCGGGGGGAAAGACCCACATAGGGCATTAGGGAAGCTTAGGGACAGGCATAGGTTGGTGACAGGAGGTGCCTTTGGATTGCCCCCACGTAAGGACAATGGGGTACTCGGTACCGGGTCCTTCAGTTCCCTCAGCGAGGATGTCACGGTGGCCCGACCCAGTCCGTGGCCCTTCTGAGGGGCGTCCAATTAAAGGTGTTAATTTGTAGATAACGATAGTGTTTGTGACGCCACCTGTGGTATTCGGTCAGGGTGACCGACGCTGCTTAGGGGTCCGCTGGGGTGATGTTATGGCAGCTAGATGGTATACCTTCCCACAGGTGAAGTATGTCCCCAGGGCTTCCCAGAGGTGTAGATGGTGATGGTGGTTGGTGCAAGGCGCGATGAATAATGAGGACACAAAGGGTGCAGTCTCTTTACCTTTACTGAAGGCTTTCAGCATCCACAGTCCAGGGTACCAGGTTACAGAGTAGACAGAGTCTGGCCGGTCTGATGGCACTTCCAGAGTCCTCCTGATCCAGGTGGAAATCAGTAGCCTTCCCTTTGCGCACAGTAACGTAGTAGGTCCCTACTTGCATTAGCTCCTAATAGGGTCCTCACTCTTGTTACTCATCTCACTGTCCCTCAGATGGATAGGACAAAACCTGTATGACGGTGGTGGCCTGAGGCTATTTTACAGGGACCCTAGTGTAGCCCCTCCTCCACATTGCCACCTTGTCTGCTTAGGTATTTAGGTCGGACAGCCAACTTGGCATTGACTGCCCTGCCGGTCTTTGAAGTGAAGCGTAGAGTCTATTACTCCCTCGGTGCTCCGGCCACCGGCACTGCGCTTCAGGTGGAGGCAGCCTGCTTCTAGCTGGTCTCCCACTGATCTGTTACACCTGTTGCTACGACTTCGTTTCTCACTCACTACGACACACTTCCTTTCTTGTCCTTTCCTAGGATGCTGCCGCATGGGTTGCAGGCACAGCTCCGTGTCCTTCTTTCCTCTCCTCAGACCGAAGTCTGGATCTGACCAGAGATCACTCCAATCAGCTCGGCCTGGAGACCCTTCTCTCTAGTCTCCAGCCAGGAACTCCTCTCTCCTCCAACTGCCTAACTCTCCAACCAACCCACCAGTTTTACCCTTCTGTGAGGAGTGGCCTAGTAGATAGAACCCTTAGCCCCTCCTGGTGGACTGGAGTGTGAAATGTATGTGTGGCTGTGATACCTGGCAGGGTTTAACTCCTTTGGTGCCATCAGACGTAACATCACTCCCCCTGGTGCGAGAGCGACATTACTGCAACGACCAGGACTCTGGGGAGCTGCACCTTCCTCTCCTTTTCCATCCTATCTTATTTACATGCTTTGTCGTCCGTCGGACTGTGTCCGAGCATGACAGCAAATGGCCCTGCTCCACCATAGCGTTCTACTACATTATCACTCTGAGGCCACCAATATAGTAATATGTAGTGGTTGACCACTTTACTGGGGCAGAAATATAGGGCTGGTGCCCCCGATGCTCCATGCTGGAAATTCATTTTGCTGAGAAGTCCTTTTTGTAAAGTTAAGAATATATGTGAATTAAGTTTTTTTTCCTTTTATTTCTTAACACAGGCCATTAGTACATTGTACATTTTGTGCATGGCAGAGAGACAATTAATTACATATATTTCATTAGGACTGAAAAAAACACGTTTATCTATTTTCTCTTCCAGCTCGTACAGATTCTTAACAATTTTTCTCTTCGGTCTTAGCCATCATCACGTCATCAATCACCATGGAAAACTGGCTGTGGATAGATCAGAAGAGATACTAATTGCAGATGCTCGCAAGCAGCAGAGTGAAGCAGTCTCCGAGTCTTGGTAACGTTAGCCTCTCTGATAAATCTGTGTTGACTGAAGATGGCCCATTAATATTAAACAGCAATTTCCTGCACTGAGTGACCCCTGCCGGAGCGAGGACGATATTCTTGTGGAATAACACAGCAAAGGACTTGAATAACATGATACACGGGAACATTGAGGGTACGTACACCGCGGTCCATGCCCTAAGGTCTCCTCACCTGTTCTCAATGAACCAGAATGAAACAAAACAGAATTTAACTATATCATAAGAAGGGATATTTAACGTTAACGTGTTTTTTTTCCCTACTTTTATGGAAAAGAGGTGTCCCAAATCCTTGTGTGAATGAAGGACACATTTGTGGCCACCACTTCATTAAATGTAGTAGTTTGATGGAAGCTGTAGTTGACATGTGTGATCAAAGAATGAAGCGGTGGTCCTACATGCGAACTATGGCTCCAGTCACACACAGGACAAGGAACCCTAATTTCGTTATTACTTAAATCCCCAGCAATCGTATATTTATGACATATCTTGCACCCATCCAAAGTAGTCATGTACGAGTATTCACATGTTGGTCTGAGAGTAAGCGACGAACAAAATTAGTAGAATTGTTCCAATTATCAAAGGCATCTTTACAAATGTCAATTTTCTTCTTAGCATTAATGAGAAAGGAAAAATTAAAAATTAAGATGAGCCAGAAGTGAATTTCAAACAAAATTGTGAGTTATTAAAATAGTAACGTGGCCATAGAAAAATACTGACGCATTTCAGGTCCAGCTAGCTCTTAATGAAAGATCAATTAAGAGTCAGCTACTATGCTACTATTTTCATAAGTCACAATAAAAAAATGCTTTTAATTCACTTTGCTGGATTATAAAAAACCTTTTTCATCACTTTGAACAAAGCTGCTTGATACCTCGCAATCTTTACCCGTGCATAGTGGAGTGGACTGTCCAGGATCTAGATTGAACAACATCCTGTACATTTATTTGATGGGGTGAGCTGTATCCACACACTTTCATATATATCACTGACAAGATAGGTCAGGGTCAGTGTGGCCCAATAGAGTTCCAGGGGATTGTCTGGTGGCCCAAGTTCGGTTATAGGATGTTTCGCCCCTAGCAGTTCGCCCCTGGGTACATTTCACCACCGCACATGATGACGGACGGGAATTCATGAACCACAAGGGTACAAACATCCGGGGGCGAACTGCTTGGGGCAAATTGCTGGGTGCGAACTGTTGGGGGGCGAACTGCTGGGGGCGAAACATCCAAATCCCCCAAGTTCTGACATATTGATGGACCCTAAGGTCCAGCAGAAGACTCGATTCAAAGCTGTTTTGGAATCATTTCCTCTGGTGATCCCAAGGAACGTCAGTCTATTAGTGGTCAAATCTCATGTCCTATATCCATTAACTACACAAGTACACTTTCGTCTTTGTTCCTTTGTGTGTAGTCTGCAGGGACTTTATGAAGAAAATATAAAAATAACACCACCTGTTTGCTCAATATTCTTCCACTTCACTTCATGCTCCGATTATGCTGAATGACATGACGGTGGTGTAGCTCCTACGGAGAGGATGTTTTAAGAACCAAAAAGTAAGAGTTGTGTCATCTGAGAAGAGGAAGCAGTTCTGCTCTGCTTGGATTAAATGCCAACTCCACTCTACTTTTCTTCTCAGAAAGCAGCTCACTCGAAATGACATATCATGTGTTTACAGCCCCCTCATGTCGCTTGCCTTGTAACCCGAGAGATTCTTTTCAACATTGTGTGCTACGCACTTACTGATCCCCTTTGTTTAGGTCAATGGCTGCTTATCAATCATGAGTCTGTCTGGTAGCGGTAATGGTTATATGCAATGGGACACATAAGATATACTGCTTGTCTCTGCTCTGTTACTATACATCATACAGGCACACAATGTGGGCCCAAGATACAAGTGTCCCAGCAGCGCGAAGCCAAGTTTATTACCCCCGTTGTTTCGTAGTTTTAAACAGAAGAGTCCAATTTGTGAAATTTCCACCATTCTGTCAAAGGATGGGGCAGTGCTACTCATCTAATACCTGACCATGAGCTCAGTAGAAAGTCTGTGGGTCCAAATAACGAGCTACTCATCCTTGAGGTTCAGTTGAGGGCTTCAGAGCATTAGATGGAAGAGACGGAGCAGCTGGCCTGCTTTAGGAGGTCTGGAGAGCCCAATAGGGCCGTGGGGTACTCGGGCCGGGTCCGATGGTACTTAAGGGAGCGGTCACAGGGGCAGTGACCTTGTCCGTGGCCCTGGGTGTCCAGTAAAAGGGGATGAGTGGAAGTGGAGAATTAAGTCTTTAAAAGATGATTTGTGACGCCAGAATGGAATGCCCGCCAGGGCTGTGGGGTACTCAGTACCGGCCGGTTCTTGAAGGGATGTGTTATGGTGGCAGTGACCCAGTCCGTGGCCCTGGTCATCCAATAAAAGGTGATGAATAGATGTGGAAATAAAATTTAAAGTTCGTGATGCCACCTATGGTACTCGGCAAATGTGACATGTTAGCCGATGCTGCTTGGAGAGACCACTGGGGCTGATGATGATGCAGCAGAGTTGGTACAGCTCTCCACAGGTAGAGCCTTAGTCCCAGGGCACTTAGGTGAAATTGAGAGATGATGGATGTTGTAGTAGCTGTGGTGCAGGGTGGATGGAGCAGTAAATAAATGTGAGGACACAGCGTGTTGACGTTTCCAATGCTTTACTTACAGTTATCCAGTGCACAAATGCCAGTCGGAGGCTGTGTTCTCTGGGTGAGTGGTCCAGCAAACTCCCAGGTAGTTTGAGGTGCACCTTTCCAGGACTCCTTACATATGCCTTTCTCTGGCTGTCTCACTACACTGGCTTCCAGTTCTCCTGCCCAGCGTCTTTCCCCACAGTTTCCCAAGCCAGCAACCGCAGACCTTGTCGAGCGACCTCCTCTGAGTCCCTTTGCTCCTATATGGCTGCGTTTTTGGCAAAGTATGGGTGGATCTGCACATACAGATACCACAGCCTCCGGTTAGCTAGCTGAGTCCTTAGTTTCTCCACTAGTTTGAGGGCATGTCCTTCACTGCGACCTGGTCCCTCCACTTCTGGATACGAGCCCCATGGGTGGATTGCTCACTACCCATGCCTCTAGGACCCCTTCTGTCCTCACGGGAGCTTCCTTCTGTTTATCTCTCTCTGTTCCTTCTTTAGTTCCATTCAGCAATGTCTTTCTCTTTTGGTCTTCTCAGGACCAACTGCTGTCACATGTCTGCTCTGTTCTCTTTCTCCCTGCAGACTTACTGTCTGCTTATAGACTGTTCTAACTCACTAGTAAGCTCCTCCCCTTTTCCTACCTTCCCCACCCACTCCCCAACACCCTTTCCTATCCAGCCTGAGATGAGACCTTCCTCCCTTAGGGTACGTCCAGGTGCCCAGACAGAACTAATATATGTTGGGTGCGGGTGTTATAGTCCCCTCCTTACCTGAGAGTGGGGTACAACACCTCTGGGTGAGATGCAGTACCTCTGTGGTGACTGAACCCTCAGGGGCGCCACAGGTCCACATGCATAGACCTCAAAAATATAAATGGCAGGTGGGAGGTAGTTTTTGAAAACTTTTAGTGGATGGAGTAATAGCTAAGACATCATACTTATACAGTCATGGCCAAAAGTATTGACATCCCTGCAATTCTGTCAGATAATACTCATTTTCTTCCTGAAAATGATTGCAAACACAAATGATTTGGTATTATTATCTTCATTTAATTTGTCTTAAATGAAAAAAACACAAAAAGAATTGTCCTAAAGCCAAATTGGATATAATTCCACACCAAACATAAAAAAGGGGGTTGACAAAAGTATTGCCACTGTTTGAAAAATCATGTGATAATTTGTGTAATTAACATCACCTTACTTACCTGTGGCACCTAACAGGTGTTGGCAATAACTAAATCACACTTGCAGCCAGTTGACATGGATCAAAGTTGACTCAACCTCTGTCCTGTGTCCTTGTGTGTATCACATTGAGCATGGAGAAAAGAAAGAAGACAAAATAACTGTCTGAGGACTTGAGAAACCAAATTGTGAGGAAGCATGAGCAATCTCAAGGCTACAAGTCCATCTCCAAAGACCTGAATGTTCCTGTGTCTACCGTGCGCAGTGTCATCAAGAAGTTTAAAGCCCATGGCACTGTGGCTAACCTCCCTAGATGTGGACGGAAAAGAAAAATTGACAAGAGATTTCAACGCAAGATTGTGCGGATGTTGGATAAAGAACCTTGACTAACATCCAAACAAGTTCAAGCTGCCCTGCAGTCCGAGGGTACAACAGTGTCAACCCGTACTATCCGTCGGCATCTGATTGAAAAGGGACTGTATGGTAGGAGACCCAGGAAGACCCCACTTCTCACCCCGATACATAAAAAAGCCAGGCTGGAGTTTGCCAAAACTCCACCTGAAAAAGGCTAAAACGTTTTGGAAGAATGTTCTCTGGTCAGATGAGACAAAAGTAGAGCTTATTGGGCAAAGGCATCAACATAGAGTTTACAGGAGAAAAAAAAGAGGCAGTCAAAGAAAAGAACACGGTCCCTACAGTCAAACATGGCGGAGGTTCCCTGATGTTTTGGGGTTGCTTTGCTGCCTCTGGCACTGGACTGCTTGACCGTGTGCATGGCATTATGAAGTCTGAAGACTACCAACAAATTTTGCAGCATAATGTAGGGCCCAGTGTGAGAAAGCTGGGTCTCCCTCAGAGGTCATGGGTCTTCCAGCAGGACAATGACCCAAAACACACTTCAAAAAGCACTAGAAAATGGTTTGAGAGAAAGCACTGGAGACTTCTAAGGTGGCCAGCAAGTCCAGACCTGAATCCCATAGAACACCTGTGGAGAGATCTAAAAATTGCAATTTGGAGAAGGCACCCTTCAAATATCAGGGACCTGGAACAGTTTGCCAAAGAAGAATGGTCTAAAATTCCAGCAGAGCATTGTAAGAAACTCATTGATGGTTGCCGGAAGCGGTTGGTCGCAGTTATTTTGGCTAAAGGTTGTGCAACCAAGTATTAGGCTGAGGGTGCCAATACTTTTGTCTGGCTCATTTTTGGAGTTTTGTGTGAAATGATCAATGTTTTGCTTTTTGCTTCATTCTCTTTTGTGTTTTTTCATTTAAGACAAATTAAATGAAGATAATAATACCAAATAATTTGTGTTCGCAATCATTTTCAGGAAGAAACTGAGTATTATCTGACAGAATTGCAGGGGTGTCAATACTTTTGGCCATGACTGTAAATGTAAATTTCACTTATTTTCTGCTTTTTTTTGTAGATAATCACGAGAGTTGGAGGAATCTCCCAAAACTCAGTTTAGGTAGGTTTGCTCAAGTTAGGAGAGGAAAGTGTTATGAACGCAATCCAGTGACACTGAGGATCAACAGTGTACCAGCGATCAGAGCACATATAGTGATCTGACAGTAACCCAAAAATATAAGAACGGGCTCTGAGACGTGGAATCTCTGTAGACTGCAATCCCTGAACCTATCCTACACACAACTAAAGATGGCAGTGGATTGCGCCTCAAATACTACCTATGCAACTCGGCACCGCCTGAGAAACTGACTTGCCTGAAGATAGAAACACAAGCCTGACTTGCCTCAGAGAAATACCCCAAAGGAAAGGGCAGCCCCCCACATGTAATGACTGTGAGTGAGATGAAAAGACAAACGTAGGGATGAAATAGATTCAGCAAAGTGAGGCCCGATATTCTAGACAGAGCGAAGATAGTAAAGAGAACTATGCAGTCTACAAAAAAACCCTAAAGCAAAACCCACGCAAAGGGAGCAAAAAGTCACACCGTGCCGAACTAACGGCACGGCGGTACACCCTTTGCCTCTCAGAGCTACCAGCAAAACCAAAAGACAAGCTGGACAGAAAATATAGCAACAAAAGCAAAAATGCACTTATCCAAGCAGAGCAGCAGTCCACAGGAAAGATCCAGAAGCTCAGATCCAAACAGGAACATTGATCAGGAGCAAGGAAAGCAGAATCATGTGGAGTTAAATAACGAAGCAGCTAACGAGCTCCCCGGAACACCTGAGGGAGGGAGCTCAGAAGCTGCAGTACCACTTGTGACCACAGGAGTGAATTCAGCCACAGAATTCACAACAGTACCCCCCCCTTGAGGAGGGGTCACCGAACCCTCACCAGAACCCCCAGGCCGACCAGGATGAGCCACATGAAAGGCACGAACAAGATCGGGAGCATGGACATCGGAGGCAAAAACCCAGGAATTATCTTCCTGAGCATAACCCTTCCATTTAACCAGATACTGGAGTTTCCGTCTAGAAACACGAGAATCCAAAATCTTCTCCACAATATACTCCAATTCCCCCTCCACCAAAACCGGGGCAGGAGGCTCAACAGAAGGAACCATAGGTGCCACGTATTTCCGCAACAATGACCTATGGAATACATTATGTATAGTAAAGGAGTCTGGGAGGGTCAGACGAAAAGACACAGGATTGAGAACCTCAGAAATCCTATACGGACCAATAAAACGAGGCTTAAACTTAGGAGAGGAAACCTTCATAGGAATATGACGAGAAGATAACCAAACCAGATCCCCAACACGAAGTCGGGGACCCACACGGCGTCTGCGATTAGCGAAAAGTTGAGCCTTCTCCTGGGACAAGGTCAAATTGTCCACTACCTGAGTCCAGATCTGCTGTAACCTGTCCACCACAGAATCCACACCAGGACAGTCCGAAGACTCAACTTGTCCTGACGAGAAACGAGGATGGAACCCAGAATTACAAAAAAATGGAGAAACCAAGGTAGCCGAGCTGGCCCGATTATTAAGGGCGAACTCAGCCAATGGCAAAAAGGACACCCAATCATCCTGGTCAGCAGAAACAAAACATCTCAGATATGTTTCCAAGGTCTGATTGGTTCGTTCGGTCTGGCCATTAGTCTGAGGATGGAAAGCTGAGGAAAAAGATAGGTCAATACCCATCCTACCACAAAAGGCTCGCCAAAACCTCGAAACAAACTGGGAACCTCTGTCCGAAACAATATTCTCAGGAATGCCATGTAAACGAACCACATGCTGGAAGAACAAAGGCACCAAATCAGAGGAGGAAGGCAATTTAACCAAGGGCACCAGATGGACCATTTTAGAAAAGCGATCACAGACCACCCAAATGACTGACATCTTTTGAGAAACGGGAAGGTCAGAAATGAAATCCATCGAAATATGTGTCCAAGGCCTCTTTGGGACCGGCAAGGGCAAAAGCAACCCACTGGCACGAGAACAGCAGGGCTTAGCCCTAGCACAAATCCCACAGGACTGCACAAAAGTACGTACATCCCGTGACAGAGATGGCCACCAGAAGGATCTAGCCACTAACTCTCTGGTACCAAAGATTCCAGGATGACCAGCCAACACCGAACAATGAAGCTCAGAGATAACCTTATTACTCCACCTATCTGGGACGAACAGTTTCTCCGCTGGACAACGATCAGGTTTATTCGCCTGAAATTTTTGCAGTACCCTCCGCAAATCAGGGGAGATAGCAGACACAATTACTCCTTCCTTGAGGATACCTGCCGGCTCAGATAACCCCGGGGAGTCGGGCACAAAACTCCTAGACAGAGCATCCGCCTTCACATTCTTAGAGCCCGGAAGGTACGAAATCACAAAGTCGAAGCGGGCAAAAAATAACGACCAACGGGCCTGTCTAGGATTCAAGCGCTTGGCAGACTCGAGATAAGTTAAGTTCTTATGATCAGTCAATACCACCACGCGATGCTTAGCTCCCTCAAGCCAATGACGCCACTCCTCGAATGCCCACTTCATGGCCAGCAACTCTCGGTTGCCCACATCATAATTACGCTCAGCGGGCGAAAACTTCCTGGAAAAGAAAGCACACAGCCTCATCACAGAGCAACCAGTACCTCTCTGTGACAAGACCGCCCCTGCTCCGATCTCAGAAGCATCAACCTCGACCTGGAACGGAAGAGAAACATCTGGCTGAGACAACACAGGGGCAGAACAAAAACGATGCTTCAACTCTTGAAAAGCTTCCACAGCAGCAGAAGACCAATTAACCAAATCAGCACCCTTCTTGGTCAAATCGGTCAATGGTTTGGCAATGCTAGAAAAATTACCGATGAAGCGACGATAAAAATTAGCAAAGCCCAGGAACTTTTGCAGACTTTTCAGAGATGTCGGCTGAGTCCAATCATGGATGGCTTGGACCTTAACCGGGTCCATCTCGATGGTAGAAGGGGAAAAGATGAACCCCAAGAATGAAACTTTCTGCACACCAAAGAGACACTTTGATCCCTTCACAAACAAGGAATTATCACGCAGGACCTGAAAAACTGTTCTGACCTGCTTTACATGAGACCCCCAATTATCCGAGAAGATCAAAATGTCATCCAAGTAAACAATCAGGAATTTATCCAGATACTCACGGAAGATGTCATGCATAAAAGACTGAAACACTGATGGAGCATTGGCAAGTCCGAACGGCATCACTAGATACTCAAAATGACCCTCGGGCGTATTGAATGCAGTTTTCCATTCATCTCCTTGTCTGATTCTCACCAGATTATACGCACCACGAAGATCTATCTTAGTGAACCAACTAGCCCCCTTAATCCGAGCAAACAAGTCAGATAACAATGGCAAGGGATACTGAAATTTAACAGTGATCTTATTAAGAAGGCGGTAATCAATACACGGTCTCAGCGAACCATCCTTCTTGGCTACAAAGAAGAACCCTGCTCCCATTGGTGATGATGATGGGCGAATATGCCCCTTCTCCAGGGATTCCTTCACATAACTGCGCATAGCAGCGTGTTCAGGCACGGATAAATTAAATAATCGACCTTTAGGGAATTTACTTCCAGGAATCAAATTGATAGCACAATCACAATCCCTATGCGGAGGTAGGGCATCGGACTTGGGCTCTTCAAATACATCCTGATAATCAGACAAGAACTCTGGGACCTCAGAAGGGATGGATGATGAAATTGACACAAATGGAACATCACCATGTACCCCCTGACAACCCCAGCTGGATACCGACATGGAATTCCAATCCAATACTGGATTATGAGTTTGCAGCCATGGCAACCCCAACACGACCACATCATGCAGGTTATGTAGCACCAGAAAGCGAATAACCTCCTGATGAGCAGGAGCCATACACATGGTCAACTGGGCCCAGTACTGAGGTTTATTCTTGGCCAAAGGTGTAGCATCAATTCCTCTCAATGGAATAGGACACCGCAAAGGCTCCAAGAAAAACCCACAACGTTTAGCATAATCCAAATCCATCAGATTCAGGGCAGCGCCTGAATCCACAAAGGCCATGACAGAATATGATGACAAAGCGCAAATCAAGGTAACGGACAGAAGAAATTTGGACTGTATAGTACCAATGACGGCAGACCTAGCGAACCGCTTAGTGCGCTTAGGACAATCAGAAATAACATGAGTGGAATCACCACAGTAGAAACACAGCCTATTCAGACGTCTGTGTTCCTGTCGTTCAACTCTGGTCATAGTCCTATCGCACTGCATAGGCTCAGGTTTAGTCTCAGGCAATACCGCCAAATGGTGCACAGATTTACGCTCGCGCAAGCGTCGACCGATCTGAATGGCCAAAGACATAGACTCATTCAAACCAGCAGGCATAGGAAAACCCACCATGACATCCTTAAGAGCCTCAGAGAGACCCTTTCTGAACAAAGCTGCCAGCGCAGATTCATTCCACTGAGTGAGTACTGACCACTTTCTAAATTTCTGACAATATAGTTCTATCTCATCCTGACCCTGGCACAAAGCCAGCAAATTTTTCTCAGCCAGATCCACTGAATTAGGCTCATCGTACAGCAATCCGAGCGCCAGAAAAAACGCATCGACGCTACTCAGTGCAGAATCTCCTGGTGCAAGAGAGAATGCCCAGTCCTGCGGGTCGCCGCGCAAAAAAGAAATAATTATCAAAACTTGTTGAACAGGATTACCAGAAGAATGAGGTTTCAAGGCCAAAAATAGCTTACAATTATTTTTGAAGTTCAGAAACTTAGCTCTATCACCAAAAAACAAATCGGGAATCGGAATTCTTGGCTCTAGCATAGATTTCTGATCAATAGTATCTTGAATCTTTTGTACATTTATAACGAGATTATCCACCGAAGAGCACAGACCCTGAATATCCATGTCCACACCAGTGTCCTGAATTACCCAAATGTCTAGGGGAAAGAAAAAAAAAAAAAAAAAGGCTAGACACAACAAAAAAAAAGTCAGAACTACTTTTTTTTTTTCCCTCTATTGAGAATCATTAGCTGGCTCCTGATACTGTTATGAACGCAATCCAGTGACACTGAGGATCAACAGTGTACCAGCGATCAGAGCACATATAGTGATCTGACAGTAACCCAAAAATATAAGAACGGGCTCTGAGACGTGGAATCTCTGTAGACTGCAATCCCTGAACCTATCCTACACACAACTAAAGATGGCAGTGGATTGCGCCTCAAATACTACCTATGCAACTCGGCACCGCCTGAGAAACTGACTTGCCTGAAGATAGAAACACAAGCCTGACTTGCCTCAGAGAAATACCCCAAAGGAAAGGGCAGCCCCCCACATGTAATGACTGTGAGTGAGATGAAAAGACAAACGTAGGGATGAAATAGATTCAGCAAAGTGAGGCCCGATATTCTAGACAGAGCGAAGATAGTAAAGAGAACTATGCAGTCTACAAAAAAACCCTAAAGCAAAACCCACGCAAAGGGAGCAAAAAGTCACACCGTGCCGAACTAACGGCACGGCGGTACACCCTTTGCCTCTCAGAGCTACCAGCAAAACCAAAAGACAAGCTGGACAGAAAATATAGCAACAAAAGCAAAAATGCACTTATCCAAGCAGAGCAGCAGTCCACAGGAAAGATCCAGAAGCTCAGATCCAAACAGGAACATTGATCAGGAGCAAGGAAAGCAGAATCATGTGGAGTTAAATAACGAAGCAGCTAACGAGCTCCCCGGAACACCTGAGGGAGGGAGCTCAGAAGCTGCAGTACCACTTGTGACCACAGGAGTGAATTCAGCCACAGAATTCACAACAGTACCCCCCCCTTGAGGAGGGGTCACCGAACCCTCACCAGAACCCCCAGGCCGACCAGGATGAGCCACATGAAAGGCACGAACAAGATCGGGAGCATGGACATCGGAGGCAAAAACCCAGGAATTATCTTCCTGAGCATAACCCTTCCATTTAACCAGATACTGGAGTTTCCGTCTAGAAACACGAGAATCCAAAATCTTCTCCACAATATACTCCAATTCCCCCTCCACCAAAACCGGGGCAGGAGGCTCAACAGAAGGAACCATAGGTGCCACGTATTTCCGCAACAATGACCTATGGAATACATTATGTATAGTAAAGGAGTCTGGGAGGGTCAGACGAAAAGACACAGGATTGAGAACCTCAGAAATCCTATACGGACCAATAAAACGAGGCTTAAACTTAGGAGAGGAAACCTTCATAGGAATATGACGAGAAGATAACCAAACCAGATCCCCAACACGAAGTCGGGGACCCACACGGCGTCTGCGATTAGCGAAAAGTTGAGCCTTCTCCTGGGACAAGGTCAAATTGTCCACTACCTGAGTCCAGATCTGCTGTAACCTGTCCACCACAGAATCCACACCAGGACAGTCCGAAGACTCAACTTGTCCTGACGAGAAACGAGGATGGAACCCAGAATTACAAAAAAATGGAGAAACCAAGGTAGCCGAGCTGGCCCGATTATTAAGGGCGAACTCAGCCAATGGCAAAAAGGACACCCAATCATCCTGGTCAGCAGAAACAAAACATCTCAGATATGTTTCCAAGGTCTGATTGGTTCGTTCGGTCTGGCCATTAGTCTGAGGATGGAAAGCTGAGGAAAAAGATAGGTCAATACCCATCCTACCACAAAAGGCTCGCCAAAACCTCGAAACAAACTGGGAACCTCTGTCCGAAACAATATTCTCAGGAATGCCATGTAAACGAACCACATGCTGGAAGAACAAAGGCACCAAATCAGAGGAGGAAGGCAATTTAACCAAGGGCACCAGATGGACCATTTTAGAAAAGCGATCACAGACCACCCAAATGACTGACATCTTTTGAGAAACGGGAAGGTCAGAAATGAAATCCATCGAAATATGTGTCCAAGGCCTCTTTGGGACCGGCAAGGGCAAAAGCAACCCACTGGCACGAGAACAGCAGGGCTTAGCCCTAGCACAAATCCCACAGGACTGCACAAAAGTACGTACATCCCGTGACAGAGATGGCCACCAGAAGGATCTAGCCACTAACTCTCTGGTACCAAAGATTCCAGGATGACCAGCCAACACCGAACAATGAAGCTCAGAGATAACCTTATTACTCCACCTATCTGGGACGAACAGTTTCTCCGCTGGACAACGATCAGGTTTATTCGCCTGAAATTTTTGCAGTACCCTCCGCAAATCAGGGGAGATAGCAGACACAATTACTCCTTCCTTGAGGATACCTGCCGGCTCAGATAACCCCGGGGAGTCGGGCACAAAACTCCTAGACAGAGCATCCGCCTTCACATTCTTAGAGCCCGGAAGGTACGAAATCACAAAGTCGAAGCGGGCAAAAAATAACGACCAACGGGCCTGTCTAGGATTCAAGCGCTTGGCAGACTCGAGATAAGTTAAGTTCTTATGATCAGTCAATACCACCACGCGATGCTTAGCTCCCTCAAGCCAATGACGCCACTCCTCGAATGCCCACTTCATGGCCAGCAACTCTCGGTTGCCCACATCATAATTACGCTCAGCGGGCGAAAACTTCCTGGAAAAGAAAGCACACAGCCTCATCACAGAGCAACCAGTACCTCTCTGTGACAAGACCGCCCCTGCTCCGATCTCAGAAGCATCAACCTCGACCTGGAACGGAAGAGAAACATCTGGCTGAGACAACACAGGGGCAGAACAAAAACGATGCTTCAACTCTTGAAAAGCTTCCACAGCAGCAGAAGACCAATTAACCAAATCAGCACCCTTCTTGGTCAAATCGGTCAATGGTTTGGCAATGCTAGAAAAATTACCGATGAAGCGACGATAAAAATTAGCAAAGCCCAGGAACTTTTGCAGACTTTTCAGAGATGTCGGCTGAGTCCAATCATGGATGGCTTGGACCTTAACCGGGTCCATCTCGATGGTAGAAGGGGAAAAGATGAACCCCAAGAATGAAACTTTCTGCACACCAAAGAGACACTTTGATCCCTTCACAAACAAGGAATTATCACGCAGGACCTGAAAAACTGTTCTGACCTGCTTTACATGAGACCCCCAATTATCCGAGAAGATCAAAATGTCATCCAAGTAAACAATCAGGAATTTATCCAGATACTCACGGAAGATGTCATGCATAAAAGACTGAAACACTGATGGAGCATTGGCAAGTCCGAACGGCATCACTAGATACTCAAAATGACCCTCGGGCGTATTGAATGCAGTTTTCCATTCATCTCCTTGTCTGATTCTCACCAGATTATACGCACCACGAAGATCTATCTTAGTGAACCAACTAGCCCCCTTAATCCGAGCAAACAAGTCAGATAACAATGGCAAGGGATACTGAAATTTAACAGTGATCTTATTAAGAAGGCGGTAATCAATACACGGTCTCAGCGAACCATCCTTCTTGGCTACAAAGAAGAACCCTGCTCCCATTGGTGATGATGATGGGCGAATATGCCCCTTCTCCAGGGATTCCTTCACATAACTGCGCATAGCAGCGTGTTCAGGCACGGATAAATTAAATAATCGACCTTTAGGGAATTTACTTCCAGGAATCAAATTGATAGCACAATCACAATCCCTATGCGGAGGTAGGGCATCGGACTTGGGCTCTTCAAATACATCCTGATAATCAGACAAGAACTCTGGGACCTCAGAAGGGATGGATGATGAAATTGACACAAATGGAACATCACCATGTACCCCCTGACAACCCCAGCTGGATACCGACATGGAATTCCAATCCAATACTGGATTATGAGTTTGCAGCCATGGCAACCCCAACACGACCACATCATGCAGGTTATGTAGCACCAGAAAGCGAATAACCTCCTGATGAGCAGGAGCCATACACATGGTCAACTGGGCCCAGTACTGAGGTTTATTCTTGGCCAAAGGTGTAGCATCAATTCCTCTCAATGGAATAGGACACCGCAAAGGCTCCAAGAAAAACCCACAACGTTTAGCATAATCCAAATCCATCAGATTCAGGGCAGCGCCTGAATCCACAAAGGCCATGACAGAATATGATGACAAAGCGCAAATCAAGGTAACGGACAGAAGAAATTTGGACTGTATAGTACCAATGACGGCAGACCTAGCGAACCGCTTAGTGCGCTTAGGACAATCAGAAATAACATGAGTGGAATCACCACAGTAGAAACACAGCCTATTCAGACGTCTGTGTTCCTGTCGTTCAACTCTGGTCATAGTCCTATCGCACTGCATAGGCTCAGGTTTAGTCTCAGGCAATACCGCCAAATGGTGCACAGATTTACGCTCGCGCAAGCGTCGACCGATCTGAATGGCCAAAGACATAGACTCATTCAAACCAGCAGGCATAGGAAAACCCACCATGACATCCTTAAGAGCCTCAGAGAGACCCTTTCTGAACAAAGCTGCCAGCGCAGATTCATTCCACTGAGTGAGTACTGACCACTTTCTAAATTTCTGACAATATAGTTCTATCTCATCCTGACCCTGGCACAAAGCCAGCAAATTTTTCTCAGCCAGATCCACTGAATTAGGCTCATCGTACAGCAATCCGAGCGCCAGAAAAAACGCATCGACGCTACTCAGTGCAGAATCTCCTGGTGCAAGAGAGAATGCCCAGTCCTGCGGGTCGCCGCGCAAAAAAGAAATAATTATCAAAACTTGTTGAACAGGATTACCAGAAGAATGAGGTTTCAAGGCCAAAAATAGCTTACAATTATTTTTGAAGTTCAGAAACTTAGCTCTATCACCAAAAAACAAATCGGGAATCGGAATTCTTGGCTCTAGCATAGATTTCTGATCAATAGTATCTTGAATCTTTTGTACATTTATAACGAGATTATCCACCGAAGAGCACAGACCCTGAATATCCATGTCCACACCAGTGTCCTGAATTACCCAAATGTCTAGGGGAAAGAAAAAAAAAAAAAAAAAGGCTAGACACAACAAAAAAAAAGTCAGAACTACTTTTTTTTTTTCCCTCTATTGAGAATCATTAGCTGGCTCCTGATACTGTTATGAACGCAATCCAGTGACACTGAGGATCAACAGTGTACCAGCGATCAGAGCACATATAGTGATCTGACAGTAACCCAAAAATATAAGAACGGGCTCTGAGACGTGGAATCTCTGTAGACTGCAATCCCTGAACCTATCCTACACACAACTAAAGATGGCAGTGGATTGCGCCTCAAATACTACCTATGCAACTCGGCACCGCCTGAGAAACTGACTTGCCTGAAGATAGAAACACAAGCCTGACTTGCCTCAGAGAAATACCCCAAAGGAAAGGGCAGCCCCCCACATGTAATGACTGTGAGTGAGATGAAAAGACAAACGTAGGGATGAAATAGATTCAGCAAAGTGAGGCCCGATATTCTAGACAGAGCGAAGATAGTAAAGAGAACTATGCAGTCTACAAAAAAACCCTAAAGCAAAACCCACGCAAAGGGAGCAAAAAGTCACACCGTGCCGAACTAACGGCACGGCGGTACACCCTTTGCCTCTCAGAGCTACCAGCAAAACCAAAAGACAAGCTGGACAGAAAATATAGCAACAAAAGCAAAAATGCACTTATCCAAGCAGAGCAGCAGTCCACAGGAAAGATCCAGAAGCTCAGATCCAAACAGGAACATTGATCAGGAGCAAGGAAAGCAGAATCATGTGGAGTTAAATAACGAAGCAGCTAACGAGCTCCCCGGAACACCTGAGGGAGGGAGCTCAGAAGCTGCAGTACCACTTGTGACCACAGGAGTGAATTCAGCCACAGAATTCACAACAGGAAAGATTCAATTTGCATTGAATAAATTTGGTGATAACATAATCTGCAAGGAAAGAGTAAAAATAATTATCAATCAATCAGGAGAAGGGCTGCGAGGCAGCGGAATATTTTCTTGGCTCCTTAAGCACTTACACCCAAACCCAAATTCAATACATCCTGGACTGCATCAAGTTTATATTGCAACACAATTTCTTTGTGTACGAGGACTAACATTATCTACAAACATGGGGGACCGCCATGGGGACGCGCTTTGCGCCAAGTTATGCAAATATATACGTTGCCAAATGGGAGGAGTCCTATATTATATCAGAAGGTCGACTACATCCGGGCCTAGTTATATGGCGCCGCTTTATAGATGATATCCTTTTTATTTGGGATGGCCCGCAATCCGATCTGGACAGATTCATTGCTGGCCTCAACAGTAACCAGTATGGTCTGGAATTTACCCCAAATACCAGCACAACTAGCATAAATTTTTTGGATTTAAATATCTATGTGGATAATAATCAATTGCACACTAAATGTCACCGAAAAGAGGTAGACTCTAATAGCTTTATTCACATTACTAGTTGTCATCTACCAGTGTGGCTAGCTAACGTACCGAAGAGTCAATATACCAGAATTAGACGGAATTGCTCCAATATGGTAGACTACAACAAAGAAGCCAACCATCTAACTCAGCAATTTATGGATAAGGGTTATTCGAAAGCCTTGCTGGAAAAAGCACAATATGACGTGGCTATTCTACCAAGGGAATCTCTGTTGAAAAAGGCAAATAGTAAGAACGAAAACAATATTAAGGAGGTAGACCTGAAGGACCAGATTTCTAATTTACCAATTATTACACAATACCATGCTAATCATAAGAAATTTGTGGGAATCATACGGAAACACTGGTCAATCTTGAGGCAAGACAAGGTAATAGGAGATTTCCTACCAACTATCCCAAAGTTCATATACAGAAAATCCCAATCATTAGGTCAGCTTATAGCCCCTACAACCAAAATGACGGGTTCAAATAGGCGATGTAACCATACTAGTGTAGCAACAACTAAAACAGGCTTTTCTCCCTGTGGGACGTGTTTCGCCTGCACGCATACCACATTTAAGAAAGACAAGCAGTTTGCCTTTTCCAATGCCTATGGAACAAGGTTGTTCACTATTAGAGACGATATATCATGCAATTCAAAGGGGGTTATTTACATCATACAATGTGCATGCAAAAAACTGTATGTGGGCCGCACGAAACGGCATCTCAGTATCCGTTTAAAGGAGCACTGTAAGAACATTCTAAAAGGTTTTATGGGGCATCCACTCTCGCGCCACTTCAAAGAAAAGCACAAACAGTCTCTTAAAAACATGAGTTTCTGTGGCATTCAGACAGTTCATCCTACTTGGAGGGGGGGGGGATTTTATTAAACAGATGTCCAGGAGGGAATCCGAATGGATTTTTATGTTGGATAGTTTGGCCCCTAACGGCCTCAACCATGAGTTAGAGCTATATGCCTTTTAATTACATTCAGGTACGGAGATCTGATATCCCTGTGGTGCACATCCAATAGAAAACGTATATATATTTACGGATGTGCGCACATCAAGTCACAGCGATTCACGCACTCCAGTTTTCTGTGTATGTTTATTTTTATTTTATATTTTTTTCTACCAACATCACAGTAGGCCGTTGTCTTTTTAATGAACAACTGCTAATTTAACCAATTGCACGCAAGTGCATTTTTATAGTATTTATAGTACTTGGGGAAACCACATAAAACGACCAAAACTGGTAATTCAATTCTATAAATAGTTTTATTGAACATATAGAGTATTACACATAGAAAAAATCAGGACATAAATGGTACAAAGTGGGACCATGGTGCGAGACACCGCACAAAGGTGTAATTGTGTCAGCGGATGGAAAGACACAGACTCCTAATAATAAAGAATGGCCATATAGAGGAGAGGACTCCAGAGTACAGATATCAATCACAAGGGTATGGGGCATAGAACAATAATAAACCCTAGTCCTAGAATGTGGGTACTACAATGTGCTCATATTTACCACATAGGGTTTAATACAATCAGTATCTGTAGCTCAGCGACACATGTACATCCCTACGAAAACCAAGTGGGGAAGACAAATACCGGTGCACCATACACCTAACCTAACTAGTTCCCCCCATAGTCAAGGTAGACAAAATATGGTAAGAGTCTAACTATAACTCCATGGGCTAGCGGCCGCTCAGCCCAAATGTATATTACCTCTCAAGACAAGGGGGGGAGAGAGAAGTACTCCGGTGTCCCTGGGTCCGGTCCGCTGGTCACCCGACGCGCGTTTCGGAGCTCGCAAGCTCCTTCGTCAGGGGGCGTGTCCAATGGTCAGAACAGCGGGGTTTAAGTAGCAGGGAGCCAATGACCGCCGCGGCGCCAGCCGGAAGTGACGCAAGCGACAGCCAGGAAATCCGAGACTCCAAGCGGCAGCGGCGTCATACATGAGCGTCGCCGAAACCATGGCGACCACTCAAGCATAGAGACGCCGCGAGTCGCTGAGAGCGACGGCACCAAGCGCGCATGCGTGCAGGCGGCGCCGCAGCGGTGAGTGGACCTACAGAACAGTGGTAATCAAATAAAAGAATATAAATGTGTGAACATGAAGGAAAGGGGAGAAATGAAAAAATGAATAAATGAATGAAATAATGAATAAATAAAGGGATAAAACAAAAAAAGGGGAAGGAAAGCAAAAGGGAATGGATAAATATCACCCCATAATGCTACTAGAACCCGTAGGAGAAATATAGACGCTGAAAAAGGGCACATAGCATAGTGCATCCATATAAACAAACATTCCCACCTCCCAGAAGAGCAACAACAGAAACCCCCCCACAAGGGATATCAACAACACATATAAAAAACATACATATATAATGACATACACATATAACAATTTATACAAAAAATATCCGTATATTTATAAATATAATACAATAAACCACAGACGATAGACGAAAATGATGCAAAACTTGAATCCCAAGCGAAAGCCATCAGACAATCCATAGCATGCATAAATCTAAAATAGAAAAATAAAAACGGTAATTAAAAACAAACACAAAAAACACCAAGATGTGGGGGTACCACACCACCCCTGCACTGCCAGGATCATAAAAATGGCGCATAACTAATTGTTTCGTTCAATCCATGAGGGTGGACAGTATTTAAAGTCCACATCCACCGAGTCTCGAGCTGTGCCAACCGTTGGGAGATTCGGCCACCCCTAATGTTTGGTTCCACCATATCGATACCTTTAACACGTAAGGCACTACCATTGCACTGATGGTGAGATTTAAAATGCCTCGGTATCGTTTTTAGCGTATGGACATCCGTTACGTGTGCTGCTGCCTCGATCCCCAGGACATGCTCCCGTACTCTTGTTTTCAGTTGTCGGGTTGTTAGGCCCCTCTTCCACGCACGATTACAGCAGGTCGGTAAAGTATTAACCTTAGATCGGCTTAGCCCTCCCCTTAGTGTATGGGACTTCCCGGGACTTTTTGTCATGCATGGCTTACTGAGCCATTAGGGACAACCAGACTAACACGCTAGGATCTATATGACTATACACGTCATGTGGGGTCTATTCATATGCATTATGCTTTAATGGGACCTCCACATAGTTGTCCACATATGTACGCTATCGTCCTGCTGTTCGTTCAACATTTTGGAGCATTATTTCTTATGTAGCTACCATTTTTGCTGATATTAGGTTCTATAACCATTAGTATGACTATTATGTTCTCATTTTGATTACACCTATATGCTACTGTATACGGCTTTCTTATAGCTACTATTTGACTTGCCCTTGGTCGCATTTATATATCTGTGCGTGGCACTAGGTTTGCCTCTACTTTTATCTTTTGCATTTTTTTGTATCTTATATATATGGTATTTTTTAAATGTATTCATTGTCATTAGCTTTTAGCTGTCTTCAATAAAGCTGTTTATATGGTTATCTTTGAGCTCTTGTCTCCATTGCTTTTTGGTTCTCTTATACTGAATAATGGCCACAAAAAGTGTTCCATACAGTATTATAGGCCCCACATAGTGCTCCATACAGTATAGTGGCCCCACATAGTCCTTCATAAAGTATAATCGGCCCTCATAGCCCTGCATACAGTATAATGGCCCCACATAGTCCTCCATACAGTATAATTGGCCCTCATAGCCCTCCATACAGTATAATGGCCCCACATTATGCTCCATACAGTATAATGCCCCACATAGCCCTCCATACAGTATAATGGCCCCACAGAGTTCCACGCAGTATAATGGAGCCCTGCACTGCCTTCCATACAGTATGATGGCCACAAAAAGTGTTTTGTACAGTATAATGGGCCCCATATAGTGTTCCATACAGTATAGTGGCCCCACATAGTCCTCCATAAAATATAATTAGCCCTCATAGCCCTCCATACAATATAATGGCCCCACATTGTGCTCCATACAGTATAGTGGCCCCACATAGTGCTCCATACAGTATAGTGGCCTCACATAATGCTCCATACAGTATAATGGGGCTCTGCATTGTCTTCCATACAGTTGAAAGTGTTTCATACAATATAATGGGACCCACATAGTGCTTCATACAGTATAATAGCCTCTCATAGTCCTCCATAGAGTTTAGTAGCCACAAAAAATGCTCTATTCAGGATAATGGCCCCACATAGTGCTCCATAGAGAATAATAGCCACAAAAAATGCTCCATACAGTAATGGCCACAAAAAATGCTCCATGCACTATAACTGTCCCACATAGTACTCCATACAGTATAAAGAGCTCTACATAGTGCTCCATATAGTATAATGGCCTCACATAGTGCTCCATACAGTATAGCTGGCCCACATTAACCCCTTCATGACCCAGCCTATTTTGACCTTAAAGACCTTGCCGTTTTTTGCAATTCTGACCAGTGTCCCTTTATGAGGTAATAACTCAGGAACGCTTCAACGGATCCTAGCGGTTCTGAGATTGTTTTTTCGTGACATATTGGGCTTCATGTTAGTGGTAAATTTAGGTCAATAAATTCTGCGTTTATTTGTGATAAAAACGGAAATTTGGCGAAAATTTTGAAAATTTCGCAATTTTCACATTTTGAATTTTTATTCTGTTAAACCAGAGAGATATGTGACACAAAATAGTTAATAAATAACATTTCCCACATGTTTACTTTACATCAGCACAATTTTGGAAACAAAATTTTTTTTTGTTAGGAAGTTATAAGGGTTAAAATTTGACCAGCGATTTCTCATTTTTACAACGAAATTTACAAAACCATTTTTTTTAGGGACCACCTCACATTTGAAGTCAGTTTGAGGGGTCTATATGGCTGAAAATACCCAAAAGTGACACCATTCTAAAAACTGCACCCCTCAAGGTACTCAAAACCACATTCAAGAAGTTTATTAACCCTTCAGGTGCTTCACAGCAGCAGAAGCAACGTGGAAGGAAAAAATGAACATTTAACTTTTTAGTCACAAAAATTATCTTTTAGCAACAATTTTTTTATTTTCCCAGTGGTAAAAGGAGAAACTGAACCACGAAAGTTGTTGTCCAATTTGTCCTGAGTACGCTGATACCTCATATGTGGGGGTAAACCACTGTTTGGGCACATGGCAGGGCTTGGAAGGGAAGGAGCGCCATTTGACTTTTTGAATCAAAAATTGGCTCCACTCTTTAGCGGACACCATGTCACGTTTGGAGAGCCCCCGTGTGCCTAAAAATTGGAGCTCCCCCACAAGTGACCCCATTTTGGAAACAAGACGCCCCAAGGAACTTATCAAGATGCATAGTGAGCACTTTGAACCCCCAGGTGCTTCACAAATTGATCCGTAAAAATGAAAAAGTACTTTTTTTTCACAAAAAAATTCTTTTAGCCTCAATTTTTTCATTTTCACATGGGCAACAGGATAAAATGGATCCTAAAATGTGTTGGGCAATTTCTCCTGAGTACACCAATACCTCACATGTGGGGGTAAACCACTGTTTGGGCACATGGTAAGGCTCGGAAGGGAAGGAGCGCCATTTGACTTTTTGAATGAAAAATTATTTCCATCGTTAGCGGACACCATGTCGCGTTTGGATAGCTCCTGTGTGCCTAAACATTGGCGCTCCCCCACAAGGGACCCCATTTTGGAAACTAGACCCCCCAAGGAACTTATTTAGATGCCTAGTGAGCACTTTAAACCCTCAGGTGCTTCACAAATTGATCTGTAAAAATGAAAAAGTACTTTTTTTTCACAAAAAAATTCTTTTCGCCTCAATTTTTTCATTTTCACATGGGCAGTAGGATAAAATGGATCATAAAATTTGTTGGGCAATTTCTCCCGAGTACGCCGATACCTCATATGTGGGGGTAAACCACTGTTTGGGCACTCGGCAGGGCTCGGAAGGGAAGGCGCGCCATTTGACTTTTTGAATGGAAAATTAGGTCCAATTGTTAGCGGACACCATGTCGCGTTTGGAGAGCCCCTGTGTACCTAAACATTGGAGCTCCCCCACAAGTGACCCCATTTTGGAAACTAGACCCCCCAAGGAACTTATCTAAATGCATATTGAGCACTTTAAACCCCCAGGTGCTTCACAGAAGTTTATAATGCAGAGCCATGAAAATAAAAAATAATTTTTCTTTCCTCAAAAATGATTTTTTAGCCTGGAATTTCCTATTTTGCCAAGGATAATAGGAGAAATTGGACCCCAAATATTGTTGTCCAGTTTGTCCTGAGTAGGCTGATACCCCATATGTGGGGGTAAACCACTGTTTGGGCGCACGGCAGGGCTCGGAAGGGATGGCACGCCATTTGGCTTTTTAAATGGAAAATTAGCTCCAATCATTAGCGGACACCATGTCACGTTTGGAGAGCCCCTGTGTGCCTAAACATTGGAGATCCCCCAGAAATGACCCCATTTTGGAAACTAGACCCCCAAGGAACTAATCTAGATGTGTGGTGAGGACTTTGAACCCCCAAGTGCTTCACAGAAGTTTATAACGCAGAGCCATGAAAATAAAAAAAAAAAATTATTTTCTCAAAAATGATCTTTTAGCCTGCAATTTTTTATTTTCCCAAGGGTAACAGGAGAAATTTGACCCCAAAAGTTGTTGTCCAGTTTCTCCTGAGTACGCCGATACCCCATATGTGGGGGTAAATCAGTGTTTGGGCACATGCCGGGGCTCGGAAGTGAAGTAGTGACGTTTTGAAATGCAGACTTTGATGGAATGCTCTGTGGGCGTCACGTTGCGTTTGCAGAGCCCCTGATGTGGCTTAACAGTAGAAACCCCCCACAAGTGACCCCATTTTGTAAACTAGACCCCGAAAGGAACTTATCTAGATGTGTGGTGAGCACTTTGAACCCCCAAGTGCTTCATAGAAGTTTATAATGCAGAGCCGTGAAAATAATAAATACGTTTTCTTTCCTCAAAATAATTTTTTAGCCCAGAATTTTTTATTTTCCCAAGGGTTACAGGAGAAATTGGACCCCAAAAGTTGTTGTCCAGTTTCTCCTGAGTACGCTGATACCCCATGTGTGGGGGTAAACCACTGTTTGGGCACACGTCGGGGCTCAGAAGGGAAGTAGTGACGTTTTGAAATGCAGACTTTGATGGAATGCTCTGTGGGCATCACGTTGTGTTTGCAGAGCCCCTGATGTGGCTTAACAGTAGAAACCCCCCACAAGTGACCCCATTTTGGAAACTAGACCCCGAAAGGAACTTATCTAGATGTGTGGTGAGCACTTTGAACCCCCAAGTGCTTCATAGAAGTTTATAATGCAGAGCCGTGAAAATAATAAATACGTTTTCTTTCCTCAAAAATAATTATTTAGCCCAGAATTTTTTAATTTTCCCAAAGGTAACAGGAGAAATTTGACCCCAATATTTGTTGTCCAGTTTCTCCTGAGTACGGTGATACCCCATATGTGGGGGTAAACTACTGTTTGGGCACATGCCAGGGCTCGGAATTGAAGTAGTGACGTTTTGAAATGCAGACTTTGATGGAATGCTCTGCGGGCGTCACGTTGCGTTTGCAGAGCCCCTGATGTGCCTAAACAGTAGAAACCCCCCACAAGTGACCCCATTTTGGAAACTAGACCCCGAAAGGAACTTATCTAGATGTGTGGTGAGCACTTTGAACCCCCAAGTGCTTCATAGAAGTTTATAATGCAGAGCCGTGAAAATAATAAATATGTTTTCTTTCTTCAAAAATAATTATTTAGCCCAGAATTTTTTATTTTCCCAAGGGTTACAGGAGAAATTGGACCCCAAAAGTTGTTGTCCAGTTTCTCCTGAGTACGCTGATACCCCATGTGTGGGGGTAAACCACTGTTTGGGCACACGTCGGGGCTCAGAAGGGAAGTAGTGACTTTTGAAATGCAGACTTTGATGGAATGGTCTGCGGGCGTCACATTGCGTTTGCAGAGCCCCTGGTGTGCCTAAACAGTAGAAACCCCCCACAAGTGACCCCATTTTAGAAACTAGACCCCCCAAGGAACTTATCTAGATATGTGGTGAGCACTTTGAACCCCCAAGTGCTTCACAGACGTTTACAACGCAGAGCCGTGAAAATAAAAAATCATTTTTCTTTCCTCAAAAATTTTGTTTTAGCAAGCATTTTTTTAGATTCACAAGGGTAACAGGAGAAATTGGACCCCAGTAATTGTTGCGCAGTTTATCCTGAGTATGCTGGTACCCCATATGTGGGGGTAAACCACTGTTTGGGCACACGTCAGGGCTCGGAAGTGAGGGAGCACAATTTGACTTTTTGAATACGAGATTGGCTGGAATCAATGGTGGCGCCATGTTGCGTTTGGAGACCCCTGATGTGCCTAAACAGTGGTAACCCCTCAATGCTAACTCCAACACTAACCCCAACACACCCCTAACCCTAATCCCAACTGTAGCCATAACCCTAATCACACCCCTAACCACAACCCTAATTCCAACCCTAACCCTAAGGCTATGTGCCCACGTTGCGGATTCGTGTGAGATATTTCCGCACCATTTTTGAAAAATCCGCGGGTAAAAGGCACTGCGTTTTACCTGCGGATTTTCCGCGGATTTCCAGTGTTTTTTGTGCGGATTTCACCTGCGGATTCCTATTGAGGAACAGGTGTAAAACGCCGCGGAATCCGCACAAAGAATTGACATGCTGCGGAAAATACAACGCAGCGTTTCCGCGCGGTATTTTCCGCACCATGGGCACAGCGGATTTGGTTTTTCATATGTTTACATGGTACTGTACACCTGATGGAACACTGCTGCGAATCCGCAGTGGCCAATCCGCAGCCAAATCCGCACAGTGTGCACATAGCCTAATTCTAAAGGTATGTGCACATGCTGCGGAAAAGCAGCAGTTTCCCATGAGCTTACAGTTCAATGTAAACCTACGGGAAACAAAAATCGCTGCACACATGCTGCGGAAAAACTGCACGGAAACGCAGCGGTTTACATTCCGCAGCATGTCACTTCTTTGTGCGGATTCCGCAGCGGTTTTACAACTGCTCCAATAGAAAATCGCAATTGTAAAACCGCAGTGAAATGTGCAGAAAAAACGCGGTAAATCCGCCATAAATCCGCAGCGGTTTAGCACTGCGGATTTATCAAATCCGCAGCGGAAAAATCCGCAGAGGACCAGAATACGTGTGCACATACCGAAACCCTAACCCTAGCCCTAACCCTAGCCCTAACCCTACCCCTAACCCTACCCCTAACCCTAACCCTACCCCTAACCCTACCCCTAACCCTAACCCTACACCTAACCCTACCCTAACCCTACCCTTAACCCTACCCCTAACCCTACACCTAACCCTACCCTAACCCTACCCCTAACCCTACCCCTAACCCTAACCCTATTCTAACATTAGTGGAAAAAAAAAATTTCTTTATTTTTTTATTGTCCCTACCTATGGGGGTGACAAAGGGGGGCGGGGTCATTTATTATTTTTTTTATTTTGATCACTGAGATAGATTATATCTCAGTGATCAAAATGCACTTTGGAACGAATCTGCCAGCCGGCAGATTCGGCGGGCGTACTGCGCATGCGCCCGCCATTTTGGAAGATGGCGGCGCCCAAGGAGAAGACGGACGGGACCCCGGCAGGATCGGTAAGTATGATGGGGTGGTGGGGGACCACGGGGGGGGGATCGGAGCACGGGGGGGGAATCGGAGCGCGGCAGGCGTGGAACGAAGCACGGGGGGGCTGGAACGGAGCACGGGGGGGCTGGAACGGAGCACGGGGGGTGGAACGGAGCACGGGGGGGGTGGATCGGAATGCAGGGGGGTGATTGGAGCACGGGGGGGTGATTGGAGCACGGGGGGAGCGGACAAGAGCACGGGGGGAGCGGAGCACTGGATGGAGGGGAGCCGGAGCAGTGTACCGGCCAGATCGGGGGCTGGGGGGGCAATCGGTGGGGTGGGGTGGGGGCACACTAGTATTTCCAGCCATGGCCGATGATATTGCAGCATCGGCCATGGCTGGATTGTAATATTTCACCCGTTATAATGGGTGAAATATTACAAATCGCTCTGATTGGCAGTTTCACTTTCAACAGCCAATCAGAGCGATCGTAGCCACGAGGGGGTTAAGCCACCCCCCCGGGCTAAACTACCACTCCCCCTGTCCCTGCAGATCGGGTGAAATGGGAGTTAACCCTTTCACCCGGCCTGCAGGGACGCGATCTTTCCATGACGCCACATAGGCGTCATGGGTCGGATTGGCACCGACTTTCATCACGCCTACGTGGCGTCATGGGTCGGGAAGGGGTTAAAAAAAATATATATAATTACTCACCTCTGCCTGTTCTGCCGCAGCTCTGATTTCTTCATGGTGTCTTCATATCCTTTCCACATCTTGGTACAGCTGGCGCTTTGTAATGACAGTCGTGCCCACTGCGCTGAGATATGCAGGATGCCAATACAGTTGAAAGTATGATACTGGGTCAAAGTACAATGACGTGTGGCCAGCCACCCGGCGTTGCACTCCAAATATATTTACCGTGTGTCCCAGATTTGGCCCTTGGGCCAGAGTTTGAAATATGTGATCTACAGCAAAGGGATGGATGGCTGACCAGGGAAGATGACCAATTCTGCTAATGCAACTTTACATATCTAAGTCCAAATCCATTGGAGGAGGAAAACTGCAAATAAGACTCCAAGCAGCAATGAGAGTATGTTGGCAAACTACTACAGACACCTTCAGGGCTGTAAGAAAACCCCTAAAGAGAATGCGTTTCACCGGGCCTACTAATCAGAAGAGGTGGTGGGGATGGCGGTATGTAGGAAGAGGCTCGGAGGGCTCTGGTCCAGCAGCAATGGACTCTCGATGTGGCCACTGAACCTTGGTTCTGTGAATCTTTTTGCTGAACATGAGTTATTTCTTTTGTAACCAGTTAAGATTGTTGTCCTACAAATTTAAATTAATAACTATGCACTGGAAAGTGACAAGCATTGTTTCAGTAAAGTTACTGACGGGTACAACTGGTATCCAGGCAAGCGGGTGCGGGTAGGCACGGCTCATATAAAGGCAGGTGGGCAAGACTGAGAGACAAGCAGGCGGGCATGGCTGATAGAGCGGCAGGGAGACGGGATCGGCTGACGCACAGGCAGGCATGCACAGCTGATACACAATAAGGCAGGCAGGCCCGGTTGATATACAGGGAAGGGATACTGGGATACGAGCACTGGGACCTGAGAACTAGCAAGCATGTTAGAATCAAACTACAATGTTGCACAGGCACCTCCATGCAGGTGGAGGTGCCTTAAATAGTAACTGTCTACCAGTCATTGGCTGGCGACACTTTAGGATAGCGTGTACGTGGCCCGCCTAATACCGAGGGAGCTTGCGCACCTTAAGCACAGTGTCCGGGGATCTGCGTGCTGTGCGCGTACCCTGGACATCAGCAGCAGGAGAGGAGGGAGGAAGTGCGGAACCGCGGCGGTGAGTGAGTCGGCATCTCTGCCAGGGAAGTCAGAGACGCTGGTGCTGAATGTTTAATACTTATTTCAGCTGATGTACATGAATCGTTCACTAGCATCAATCCTTGGCCATAAGTATAGTGGAGAACAATGGCCATACCGTTCATAGCAACTGGGCCTTATAGCAATGGTCAGGCTGTTATTTGAAATAATAATTTGGATGCATCTCTTATCATTGCATGCGGTGACTCTTGAAATAAGAACAAATAGTGTTTTTAAAAGTTCAAAAATAAAAAAAAAGAGAAGAACGAGGTATCGAAATCCCATTATACTAATCTCCCCAGTGATGGATTCTAAAAAAAAAAGTCCAGCCTGATGTTTGTATAATGTAATCTAGCAGTAAATCCTGTACTTTCAGCATTTAGAGCCATACACATGGACGGGGACGATGAATGAATTCTTTCATTGAAATAGAGTTCTTGCACCTGAACAAACAAAGGTATATGCGAGATAACACAGAGGAATAGTGCTGAGCGGGTATAAATATGTAACAGGCGTGTACGGAAAAGAACAGGGGGATGCCGTTCACAATGATGGTCCCTTAAGTGCGTGCTGCATAGCTCGATAATTATGCCATGAAGAAGATATTTGTGATATGCTGCACATACAGTACTTGTACGTGACCACATCACTGTATATATGGGTTGTGCTGCAATGTACTTGCATGTTCAAAAAGACGTGACGCAGGCAAGCATTGCACTGTTAAATCAGCTGGAGATCATCACTAGAGGACTAGTAAACCTGATGCCATGTAGTCCAACCATGCCCCCCACCACTGATTGGCAGCTTTCTGCCTCTGCACAGTGTACACAGAAAGCTGCTAATCAGTGATGTGGGCGGGGTTATACAGAGATCATCATTCAGAGAACTGGTAGACCTGCAAGCGATCAAATAGAGATTTAATCAAAACTGTAGCAAGCAGCCCAGTAAGTGATACATCACTGGAATCAGGGTCTTTGCCCGTGCATCATTCTGCTCTCAAATGGGGTAGAAAAATCTAATGACAGATTCCCTTTAAGGCCCCCATACACGTTAGATAACTATCAGTTGATACAGGAAATGTTGGCTCAGCAGATTATCTTCCCAACAAAAAGACCGGCTGTTGAAATTCCAATGACCAGATCCTTTTCTAGTTGGGAAGACACTTTACACATTAGACACATTATATTCTTAAGGTCAGGTCAGAAATCATTTCCAGATTTTATTGTTATGGTGCTTTGTTACTTCCGTGGATGATGGCACAGTGTTACTGGCTCTAATATAGGGACTATGCCACTAATGGAGGGCACTGTAAATGTCCCTGCCATGGAGGCTCGCTGTGGCTGCCACTGAAAGTAATGAGAAGAGACTGTGGCGGTAACTACTTTGCGGCTATACGGCTCCTCTCCTTATGACAATAGCTCCCAGGGAGTGGAGAGTCATGAATATTTTCCATTGTACTGCTCCTTAGGAATGAATGTAATTGCTATGGTACCGCCATTTATGACAATACATATAACTTTTATAATATTACCCCTTTGGAAAAAAATAGAATTTTTGTTTTATTTTTTAATATCCGTCTTGGTTTGCTATAGGTAATTTATTTTAGAATTACAAAAGTAATTAATTTTGATCGTCCTTCCAGTATTGGGTCTCTAGTAATTGTCATTTTTCACATTTTGCCTTTTACAATCAGGAAGCTTTTAGCGAACACCAATTATTTTTTTAGAGCGGTACATACTCATTTCAATGACATTTTGCTTCTTTTGTTATTTTCTTTTTTTTAAGCTCTATACTGTAATTTCTGGTTTAATGGACATACAAAGGAACAAAGAGAAAAACAGAAAACAGAAAAAAACAGCAGCAAAGAAAGACATTCAGATGATCCCTTTAAAAGTGTTGTCCGTCTTTGGTGACAATTTGTTTTTTAATTACTTAAATGCATGTACAGGTCCTTCTCAAAAAATTAGCATATAGTGTTAAATTTCATTATTTACCATAATGTAATGATTACAATTAAACTTTCATATATTATAGATTCATTATCCACCAACTGAAATTTGTCAGGTCTTTTATTGTTTTAATACTGATGATTTTGGCATACAACTCCTGATAACCCAAAAAACCTGTCTCAATAAATTAGCATATCAAGAAAAGGTTCTCTAAACGACCTATTACCCTAATCTTCTGAATCAACTAATTAACTCTAAACACATGCAAAAGATACCTGAGGCTTTTATAAACTCCCTGCCTGGTTCATTACTCAAAACCCCCATCATGGGTAAGACTAGCGACCTGACAGATGTCAAGAAGGCCATCATTGACACCCTCAAGCAAGAGGGTAAGACCCAGAAAGAAATTTCTCAACAAATAGGCTGTTCCCAGAGTGCTGTATCAAGGCACCTCAATGGTAAGTCTGTTGGAAGGAAACAATGTGGCAGAAAACGCTGTACAACGAGAAGAGGAGACCGGACCCTGAGGAAGATTGTGGAGAAGGACCGATTCCAGACCTTGGGGAACCTGAGGAAGCAGTGGACTGAGTCTGATGTGGAAACATCCAGAGCCACCTTGCACAGGCGTGTGCAGGAAATGGGCTACAGGTGCCGCATTCCCCAGGTAAAGCCACTTTTGAACCATAAACAGCGGCAGAGGCGCCTGACCTGGGCTACAGAGAAGCAGCACTGGACTGTTGCTAAGTGGTCCCAAGTACTTTTTTCTGATGAAAGCAAATTTTGCATGTCATTCGGAAATCAAGGTGCCAGAGTCTGGAGGAAGACTGGGGAGAAGGAAATGCCAAAATGCCTGAAGTCCAGTGTCAAGTACCCACAGTCAGTGATGGTGTGGGGTGCCATGTCAGCTGCTGGTGTTGGTCCACTGTGTTTCATCAAGGGCAGGGTCAATGCAGCTAGCTATCAGGAGATTTTGGAGCACTTCATGCTTCCATCGGCTGAAATGCTTTATGGAGATGAAGATTTCATTTTTCAGCACGACCTGGCACCTGCTCACAGTGCCAAAACCACTGGTAAATGGTTTACTGACCATGGTATTACTGTGTTCAATTGGCCAGCCAACTCTCCTGACCTGAACCCCATAGAGAATCTGTGGGATATTGTGAAGAGAAAGTTGAGAGACGCAAGACCCAACACTCTGGATGAGCTTAAGGCCGCTATTGAAGCATCCTGGGCCTCCATAACATCTCAGCAGTGTCACAGGCTGATTGCCTCCATGCCACGCCGCATTGAAGCAGTCATTTCTGCCAAAGGATTCCCGACCAAGTATTGAGTGCATAACTGAACATTATTATTTGTTGGTTTTTTTGTTTGTTATTAAAAAACACTTTTATTTGATTGGATGGGTGAAATATGCTAATTTATTGAGACAGGTTTTTTGGGTTATCAGGAGTTGTATGCCAAAATCATCAGTATTAAAACAATAAAAGACCTGACAAATTTCAGTTGGTGGATAATGAATCTATAATATATGAAAGTTTAATTGTAATCATTACATTATGGTAAATAATGAAATTTAACACTATATGCTAATTTTTTGAGAAGGACCTGTAATTGGGACTATTGGGCTATTGGTTTCCATTACAAGATTTGTACTTTGGTAAAAAAAAAAAAAAAAGGTTCCCAAAGACAACTACTTTAGGAAGGGGTTTTCTCATTAGACATTTTATTCAAGGACTTGTTTGAAACTCTTCAGATAAGTTTAAAAAGATTGAAAAAAAAAGTTTTCATAGGAAATGGAGAGTCAGATACTCATAGCGAAGCTGTGGATCCTGCTTTGTTCCCAAGAGATGACAGAGATGGAGCCGGCATAACACATTGATGTGGATGTAGGAGTGTTTTCTGGTGCAGAACAAAGTCTGTAAACACTTTTTTGAAAGGAAAGTAGACTTTCTCTTTCCTAGAGGCCATTACATTAGGTAGCTGTGATGCTGTGCCATCTAATGTGACACTTAGTCACTTCTCAGGGGCAAGCCGTGAGGTGGGGAAATCAAGGAGTCAAAAGTGACAAGACAAACGATTGGTCAAAGGCAAAGTCCGGGTCAGGTATCTGATGTCACAGTACGTCAAAGGCAAATGGGATAAGACAAACGAGTAGTCAAAAAGGCAAATCTGAGGTCTGGCAACAAAGATCAGAATGTAAGAGCACAGAGCAAAAACACCACTGAGCAAGGCTATGACCGACATTGACCATTGCCAGCTAGCTAAATAGCTGGGTAATCACCCTGACACCTGAAGAAAACCCTGTATGCCATTTCAGATTGGGCAGTTGAGCTGTCAGTCACAGCATCCATCGGACACCATTAGTGGTGGAATCGTAACAGTAACCCTTCTTCTAGGGGGGCCACCGTAACTTCAGCTTTCCCATGAAATCTAGAATGGAAGGCCCTGATGCCCTGATCAGGCGATCAGCCATCACAAACCGAGCTGGAACCGAGTATTTCTCCTCAGGTCCATATCTGGTCCAATGGTTGAGTACTGGAGGGAATTTCGGACCTTCCAAGAATCCTCACATTACAAACCGCCTTTGACAGAAATTGGCGGAGGTGGGGATGAGGGAGATAAAATCAAAGGGACAAATTCCTTTAATAGGGATCTATGGAAAACGTTAGGGAAATGAACAGATGGAGGAAGCTTCAATGTACAAGACAAATTGACCACTTCCAGAATCTCATAGAGACCAATGTACTTTGGACCCAACTTTGCCAACGATACTTTAAGTTTAATATACTTTAAAGACAGGCCCCGCTGTTTGTTTTCTATCAGCCTTCCATTTTTGGAAAATCTGAGCAGTTCCAATTTTCTTTTGAACCTCCCTCCAAACATCCTTTGGTTTCTTTATGGTGATCTACACCACAGAACATTCAGAACTTATCCTAGAAAATTCAGTAAAATGAGGATGAAGACCATAATTGCAGAAAAAAAAGGCGAGGTTCCAGTGGACTGAATGATCCAACTATTAAAGGCGAACTCAGCAAGAAATAAGAATGAAAACCAGTCCTCCTGCTGAGTCGCAACAAAACACCTTAAAATTTGTTTCAAAGATTAATTTGTCCTTTCTGTCTGCCACCACATCAGGGCAAGTGTGAAATAGTTCATCTAATGCGGGCTCCTATTTTTAAGCTGTGGAGGGCCAATATCCATGGCCCATTACCAGCCTCAGATTACAGCCCCAGGTGTCTGCTTTAGCTTGTCTGGTTATCAAAAATGGGGGGACCCTACGCCGTTTTTTAAATCATTTTATATGTTTGATAACCAGCCAAGGTAAAGCTCACATCTGGAGGCTGCAGCCAGCAGCTGTTTGTTTTGCCTGCTCTGGTTATGAAAAATAGAGGGGACCGCACATCTTTTTTTCTTTCTTTACAGAGTGTGCGCCGGCCAATCACTGCCATGCTAATAATTAACATGGCTGTGATTGAGCCGGAAGTGCCCACACAGCAAAGCTTGATGATTGGCAGCAAACGACAGTAAACATACAATTAATTTGAGAATACAATTAGAATAGCAGAAAAGTCTAGCAATAATTATACTTACGTCCTTCCTACAAGGATGGTAGACCTGTTCCTGGGAGCTACTATGCTAGCGCTTCCTGAAACTATGGCCCTAGTGGGGATCACCGGGTTTATCCTCTAGGCCACAAGCCCTTCTGACAAAGTCTATCAAGAAACATTGAACTTCCTGTGTACCAACCAGCCCCCTCTCCACAGATTATCCTAACCCAGGCCCATTCCTGTACTGTAAGTTATTGCTAGAAGTGATGGCATAGCTCACTCATGTCGTCCTTCTGTAACCGCAGGTGTTCTCCTCTGGTAAACATCTCCTCACAGATCTTCGGTGCTTGACTCACGTTGGTTGTATCGTAGGCCTGGGGAAGAGAGGACGGGGTCCTGGATTTCGATGGGCATTATCTGGGCTATGGATCTTGACCCATGTAGGGCAAAGGTTCTCATCTTGACCAGCGCATTCTCGGCTCTAGGTCTTAACCAAGTCGGGTCTTCCAGTCTTGACCAGAGTATTTGGGTCTTTAGATTTCAATGGGCATCGTCCAGGCCTTGGCTGATGGTGGCCAGCACCCTGCTGGTGCGCGCTCTCTGCTGAGGCCTGTCACACTGGTCTCAGCATCATCTCTCACCCACTTCTGCATGGCTCCTCTCCTTGGCACTAAATCCCACCGCAGTTTGGCACGCAGGACTTTTATATCTGAGAACTCCGTCATCCAAGGCACCAGACCGTTACCCCTGCAACTCTTCTGGTGATGGTTGGTTCCACATGGTTTGGTCCAGCCAGCAGATGGAAAACTTTCCTCAATATGCCACATCGTGCAGGGGTTCTTCAGTGGTTCCATCGCTTCCTCTTATAGTCACATACTATTTGTGTATGGATCATGTTGCTGCAGTAAAGCATATCTCTGCATGTTGGGAATGATGGCCACCCCCGTAATCATGTACAGAACATAGAAGAAGAAACTCTACAGCTAGAGTACAAAAATAGACTGGAAAAAATAGAAAAAAAGAGTATGTGTCAGCAACCAGTAAAAAATGTAGATGAGTTAACTTAATAAACAACTCACCTTCAATTAGTTAATGGTGTTTTTCAGTTTAAGAAAAGTGGATCACAAACTTTTATATAGTGTACATAATTAACAGAGCAGGTACTCATCCTCCTCGGGGTTCAGGGCCGCTGCTCCACTCTCACTGTTTTGGCTGCATAGTGACGTTACATCAATAGTTAACATCACCACTGCAGCCAATCACTGTGCTCAGTGACTCTGCAAAAGATGATTGACTACATGAACTGCCGAGCTCAGTAATTGGCTGCAGCGGTGATGAGTGCGAGCAGCGGTGGAGAATGGGCGCTGAACCTTTAGAGGGCGAGTACCTGCTCTGTGAGCTTTCACATGTGTATAAAAGGTTCTCGTAAAGTGGAAAATCCCTTGAAATGAGAACTCTGCTACATCTTTAGACAAATACACGATACACCCGTTCCTGATCGCAATTTATATTCATCGTTAACCTTAATGTAATCATTTCATTTCTAATTTATTTCACTGAACCTTTCCATGGGCTCTCGCTGGTTTCTTTCCCCCTGATGATGCCCATCCGGCCGCCCGCTCTATGTGCTTGCTTCCATGTAAATTCATACTCGGCCATGTTTATTATTGCAAGGGATTAGATGACCTGCAGGCGCTGTTTATGTATTTGCCTATAATTCCACGGCGCTCTGTGACTTTTACAGCACCTGTCATCTTCCATTTCCTTAATGATGATCCGTGTCATGGATGCATATGTCAAAGATTTCATTCGAAGACACGACACTTCTGTGGCGGAGGTGAACCGAGGCCGACACGCAGATGGGCAGGTTCTGTTTGCAATTACAGCCTACGAGACGCTCGTCCAGCATTTCACAAGCAATTACTTCTCAATTAAGAAAGTTTTTGGTTCAAATTAAAGGAGAATATAATCTGGAAATGGAGAACTTTGGTTTTATCCCACGGAGGGAAATGAAATTTATTGTCAAAGTTTCGACATGAAATTACAAGTAATTGGATTGTTTGTGACGCAGTGTGGGCGCTGCAGGATGGCGTTCAGAAAATTTCTCTGCTTGGTAGTTAAAATTAAAACTTTGTTTCTTTAATTCAATGTATAGATGGGCGCGTAGAATATATAAGCTTTATATGGATTCTGTTCACTATTTAAAGGGTATATACGGGACTTTAGAAAAAACTAAAAATGTATCTAAGCACTAACAGGCAGGTAATTGCAGCTTTCCTGCCTGTTGTACATGGCGCCATTCTTCCCCGTCACATTCCGCTCTTGCTGGGAATTCAGCTGCTCTGCTGACACGATGGGGCGGGACTTCTGACGTCATTCTGATTGACATTCCCCAGTTACGCAGCAGGGATTAACTGTCAATCAGAATGACCTTGGAAGTCCCGCCTCGTTGACAGAGCAGAGCAGAAAAGAAGCTTTTTGCTCTGTAGATGTGACATCAGCAGAGGCAGCTGAATCCCTGGCAGGAGCGGTCTATGAACGCTCTGTGTCGGGGAAGAACGGCACCGGACACAACAGGTAGGTAACTTGCAAGTACCTACCTGTTAGTGCTTAGGTACACTTTTTTTTGTAAAGTCCCTTCAATTAATTTACTAGATATCTCCAAATTTATATTCTAAAACGCTTCACAGAGTAATAATAAAAATGAACCTTTATTCTCTACAATTAAAATAGGAAAACACTAATGGATAAGATAAAAGGAATTTTTTGATTCAGGAGTCTCAAAAAATAGAAGTGGGTCAGGATTATCAGTCATAAAGTATTCTCACTACATTTAGTCCCAATATATCTTACTCTAGATTATTTATTTTTACAGGAACAAACCTTCCAGATATATCTATATAGTAGAACAATTTGTTGGGGGATTGTCTATAAGTTCATTATGTTCTGTTTCTGTCATCAAACTGCCATATTGACAATTTCATTATACTTTCTATATATATTGTGCTTATAGCAGCATTTAAAGACAGTATTTTTAATAAGGCAATAATTTTTCGTCTTTTTGTAACCTGGCTCCTAGATAATGTTAAAAATTGAGGTATGTTGCCCAAACCAATAATATAATAGCATTGGCTGTCAGGTTACAATAGACTATTTGGATCCCTAAATGCTGCAGGAAACAAGCCGACATTACAAATAGGATGAGCTTGCTAAATAAACTTCCTGCAATGCAGCATTAACGGTCAGGTTCATCTAGACAGTTATAATAAACCTCCTTAGCCACTTCTATGTCTGAGAACAGCCCTTCGTGTTTCATCCATTTTTGTTACTGTCATAATCATCGGGAGCTAGCAGTATGTTTAAAGTGAACATGTCAGCAGGATTTTGCTAAGTAAACTACAGGCATTATCATGTTGCTGATGTTACGTTGATTAAAATGATACCTGGGGTGAAGAAATCTGTCTTGTGGTTCTTGTGTAATCAGTATTAGAAGTTTTCAGTTAATGATATGCTCGTGCTCTAGTGATGGACTGTAGGCAGAGTCTTATCTTTCTGCTCTAAGCCAGAGAAACCAAGGAAATACCAAGGAGAGACCTGCCCACAGGCCACCCCAACGCACAAACAGTCTGTCTCTCTCTCTCTATGATGAGGAACATGTTTGTGATTCAGGTCAGCCTGTGGGCAGGTCTCTCCTTGTTTTCTCTGGCTTAGAGCAGGAAGATAAGACTCTGCCTACAGTCCTGCCTTGGAGCACGAGCATCTAATTAACTGAAAGCTTCTATCACTGATTACACAAGAACCACAAGACAGATTTCTTCACCCCAGGTATCATTTTAATCAGTGTAACGATGCCAACCTGACAATGCCTGTAATTTACTTAACAAAATCCTGCTAATCAGTTCACTTCAATGTCTCAAATCAATTCAACATAATAGTTTTATGATGAAGGCATCGGCATTTGGTTGCCGATCTTGAGTAAGATATCTTGGGACTAAATATAGTGAAAAAATCCTTCATTACTGATAATCCTGACCCACTTCTATTTTTTGAGACTACTGAGTAAAAAAAAATTCTTTTGATCTTATCCATTAGTGTATTCCTATTTTAATTGTATAGAATTAAGGTTCATTTTTATTATTACTCCAACTGGATTAATTCTGTGAAGCATTATAGGGATTCTAATCAAATTGGATTTATTTTGAATTTCCCTAAATTTGGCGATTCTATAGAATGCAAATTATTGGGGGGGATTTGATCCACAGGGATCCAACTGACTGCCATTTTGCTGCAGTCATAGGGGTCAGTAAGGGGTTAAGAATCAATAAAAGATCATACTCACCTCGCCCCTCACCATCTCCCCTCATTTCATCACCGCGCCCAAGGCTTAGTCACTGCCTGAAGCACAAACAAAGAAGAAAGTGATAACCGGAGTTGGAGCAGATGCCTTAGAGAAAGAGTAGAGAGTTGGAGTGCCAGAGGCAGATGAGAGGTGAGGGGAGTATAACATTGATTAGCTTTATTGGGGGGTACCACTTCCTGACCCATCCGTTTATTATATTTTGGAGTCGGGAGACCTCAGAACATAATTAACAGCTTTTTTTTTTTAATAGGTTTTCATTTTTGTCTTGTAGGTTTGAAGTTGGTTTATTTAAGACAATGATGTGCTTAAAAGTTTGCAGATAAAGAGAAACTGTCCTTACATTGCAATACTGTGCCCACATAAAGAATAATGAACTTTGCAAAATACGATATAGCTAAAATAATGTTAACATAAGAGGTAGTTGCCAGAAAGTGCTCCACTTTGCCCATAAGGTGCCCAGCAATGCTCCACTGTGTCTCACATTTCCTCTCGGATCTGCTCCTGCAACATTTGCCACCATATTCATTCTGCTAGTGGCACTGGGAAGATGTCCAAACTAGAAACTCTGGCTCTGTCCCCCCACTGACTATGGTGGGTGGGACCTGTAGTACCATCCAGTCTGGCAGTATGGGTGTGTGTTGTCAGCTGCAGGGTACAGCTCCCTACCTTGGGCAATTGAAGAGCACCGAACATTACAAAAGCTCCCTGCTGGAAGCTGCCAGATATAGTTTGTCTTCTATTTGGCCTGGGATTATAAAACCCCCTTTCCTATGTCCAACAGGGACTCAGCAGGAAGTCCAATATTCTCAAACCCTCAAGGAGGAAGCTGGGACCTAGCTTAGCAGGGGTTCAAGCCTCCAAAGGCTGTGAGTGACAGATCTCACACCTTAAACCAGCTCAGAGCAGGACAAAGTATTGTTTGCAATATAGAGTCATGCTGAACCTGAAAACAAACATTCTAGAAACATAATTCCATAAGGACTTATAGAGATACTAAATGTCCTAGGCGTACATCATGTATATTTCCGAGATCTCCAGAACATAGCAAACTCCTTCCAGGGTCTCGATCCATTCTAGCACCCCAAGGGGAGAGTAACGCAGAATGGCTAGTAGGAACCAGATAGCAAAGATGTGTATAATCTTAAAGCGTATCAGGAGCACTGCCGAATCCGATGGGGCCAAAACCACCTCCCTAGGACTGACCATTAAAGAGTAATGACTCATCTTAGGTTTTGGAGTTTTAGCTGCTACGGCAAGGAGAGGGGATTTGGGTTCAGCCCAGAGAGCAGGAAGGGAGTGACATAAGGGGATAAAGGCTAGTGTAAGCCATGTGGGCTCTCTCTGTTATGATTGCAGTTGACTTTGAAAGTGGGGGGCCACGTCGAGTAACATGCTGTGAAGGAATGAGGAACCAGCTGGCAGCCCATGCCCCCTATAGCCCAGCTTACACATGTTCTAATTTCAAACCAGCAATTGATATGATCCATCTGCTTATACCTTTTGTTAGACAAAATAGTGTTTTGTTAGGTGCCTCTGCACAGGGGGATCTCGAACCATATCCACTGCAGTCTCCCATTCTTCTCCAGCCACAGTGGAGTCTGCTCAGCAGAGACGTCGGTCCCAGCGTCTAGCTCAGGCTAATACTGGATGACTGATTGCTACTGCCCTTCAAGGCTCTGTCCTTGTAGCCAGCAATGTTCAACAGCGAGCAGGTCTTTCTGGGGCTAAGTCCTTCTTTTCCCTTACTGAGCATGCCCATGGGACGACCTCCCATTGAAGGTCGAGGGTCACATGCTCAGGTCCTGTTGTGGCTCCTATTGGTCCATCTGGAAGGTCTTGTGTCACTGCCGCTATAAAAGGTTCACATGGCCGCTCGGCCATGCACTAGTGTACTCTTGAAATCGTGTGTGTGTTGATGAGTCAAAGTCATTCATTAATAGTGTTGAGCATTCCGATACCGCAAGTATCGGGTATCGGCCGATACTTGCGGTATCGGAATTCCGATACCGAGATCCGATATTTTTGTGATATCGGGTATCGGTATCGGAAGTGTAAAATAAAGAATTAAAATAAAAAATATTGTTATATTCACCTCTCCGGCGGCCCCTGGACATCAGCGGGAGGATCCGGCGTCCGGCACGGCTTCTTTCTTCAAAATGCGCGCCTTTAGGACCTGTGGTATGACGTCCCGGCTTCTGATTGGTCGCGTGCCGCCCATGTGACCGCCACGCGACCAATCAGAAGCCGCGACGTCATTCCTCAGCTAAAGTCCTAGAATGAGCGCCTTTTAGGACCTGAGGAATGACGTCGCGGCTTCTGATTGGTCGCGTGGCGGTCACATGGGCGGCACGCGACCAATCAGAAGCCGGGACGTCATTCCACAGGTCCTAAAGGCGCGCATTTTGAAGAAAGAAGCCGTGCCGGACGCCGGATCCTCCCGCTGATGTCCAGGGCCCGCCGGAGAGGTGAATATAACAATATTTTTTATTTTAATTCTTTATTTTACACTTTAATATGGATCCCAGGGCCTGAAGGAGAGTTTCCTCTCCTTCAGACCCTGGGATCCATGAGGATACATTCCGATACTTGATGTCCCATTGACTTGTATTGGTATCGGATATCGGTATCGGCGATATCCGATATTTTTCGGGTATCGGCCGATACTATCCGATACCGATACTTTCAAGTATCGGACGGTATCGCTCAACACTATTCATTAATCATCCCCTCCCTTTTGTATGACTGCACATGTAAGGTGGATATCTGCTATCTAGCCCCCGGCTGAGCCATCAGCAAAAAACACACGGAACAGTGTCTAATTGCTGTGACCGCCAGTGCGGCGCCGTGCGCTATTAGAGCGCTTTCCTATCCCAAGTCTGGGTGGTTAGTGGCGTTCACCATTTAAGTTATTTTTGCAGTTGCTCTGACACCCCAGTTGTGGTGTCGAGCACAAGAGGTCTAGTCGAACTCTAACCCTGTGTCTTGGGATCGAGTTCTGAGACTCCTTGCTTGCACTCTTGGTGCGGTACCGCGGCCCTGTGATGCAACAGGGTTCGCTTCCTTCACACAGGGTGAAGATAACATCGTGTGTGTATCCACATTGTACCCGCAGTTATAGTCCGTCATTACTCAGCAGCAGGTTCCATCTCTGCACGGTGGACCCCGGGCTACGAACGCACCTTACCCTATCTTTCTAATTATTTGGTGCGTTCCGCTAGCCCTAACAGCCTATCTGACCATTGTATATGTATAACCATTGTGTACATATTGTATTGTCTAGTGTGTCCTTAAGGTGATTAAATATAGAATTTAACCATGGGCTGCTCTTTTATCTCGATCCACGAATCTACACGTCTGTTTCTTGGTTTAACTTTCCATGCTACAGTGGCTGGTTTCTGGTCCTATATAATCCAGTTAAAGGACTGGGCTTACAGTGGGTACGGAAAGTATTCAGACCCCTTTAAATTTTTCACTCTTTGTTTCATTGCAGCCGTTTGGTAATTTCAAAAAAACGTTCATTTTTTTCATATCAATGTACACTCTCCACACCATCTTGACTGAAAAAAAACAGAAGTGTAGAACTTTTTGCAGATTTATTAAAAAAGAAAAACTGAAATATCACATGGTCATAAGTATTCACACCCTTTGCTCAGTATTGAGTAGAAGCACCTTTTGCGCTCGTACAGCCATGAGTCTTTTTGGGAATGATGCAACAAGTTTTTCACCCCTGGATTTGGGGATCCTCTGCCATTCTTCCTTGCAGATCCTCTCCAGTTCCGTCAGGTTGGATGGTGAACGTTGGTGGGCAGCCATTTTCAGGTCTCATTGGGTTTAGGTCAGGGTTCTGGCTGGGCCAGTCAAGAATGGTCACAGAGTTGTTCTGAAGCCTCTCCTTTGTTATTTTAGCTGTGTGCTTAGGGTCATTGTCTTATTGGAAGGTGAACCTTCGGCCAAGTCTGAGGTCCAGAGCACTCTGGAAGAGGTTTTCATCCAGGATATCTCTGCACTTGGCCGCATTCATGTTTCCTTCAATGATAACCAGTCGTCCTGTCCCTGCAGCTGGAAAACACCCTATTAGCATGATGTTGCCACCACCATGTTTCACTGTTGGGATTGTATTGGGCAGGTGATGAGCAGTGCCTGGTTTTCTCCACACATACCACTTAGAATTATCACCAAAAAGGTCTTTGTCCCATCAGACCAGAGAATCTTATTTCTCATAGTCTGGGAGTCCTTCATGTGTTTTTTTTAGCAAACTCTATGCGGCTTTCATATGTCTTGCACTGAGGAGAGGCTTCTGTCAGGCCATTCTGCCATAAAGGCCCGACTGGTGGAGGGCTGCAGTGATAGTTGACTTTGTGGAACTTTCTCCATTCTCCCTACTCCATCTCTGGAGCTCAGCCACAGTGATCTTGGGGTTCTTCTTTACCTCTCTCACCAAGGCTCTTCTCCCACGATTGCTCAGTTTGGCTGGATGGCCAGGTCTAGGAAGACTTCTGGTGATCCCAAACTTCTTCCATTTAAGGATTATGGAGGCCACTGTGTTCTTAGGAACCTTGAGTACTGCAGAAATTCTGTTGTAACCTTGGCCAGATCTGTGCCTTGTCACAATTCTGTCTCTGAGCTCCTTGGCCAGTTCCTTTGACCTCATGATTCTCATTTGGTCTGACATGCACTGTGAGCTGTGAGGTCTTATATAGACAGGTGTGCGCCTTTCCAAATCAAGTCCTATCAGTTTAATTAAACACAACTGGACTCTAATGAAGGAGTAGAACATCTCCAGGAGGATCACAAGGAAATGGACAGCATGTGACTTAAATATGAGTGTCTGAGCAAAGGGTCTGAATAATTATGACCATGTAATATTTCAGTTTTTCTTTTTTATTAAATTTTCAAAAATGTCTATATTTCTGGGGGGGTTTTTCAGCCAAGATGGGGTGCATAGTGTACATTAATGAGAAGAAAATTAACTTTTTTGAATTTAGCAAATACTTTCCGTACTTACTGTTCATCCAGGTGAAATTGACATTGGCAGGCCACCATGCTGCATGGGCCCAGTTTCGGTCATACCCTCTGAAACCACAATCGTTACGCCCCTGGTTATCAGTCATTGTACAGGAGGAGGTGGTGAGCTGTGACATCACCTATTGTGAGTGGTGGATCCTGTGTTACCTACTGCATATAGAGGTGATATCAGTCATTGTACAGGAGGAGGAGGTGAGCTGTGACATCACCTATTGTGAGTGGTGGATCCTGTGTTACCTACTGCATATAGAGGTGTTATCAGTCATTGTACAGGAGGAGGAGGTGAGCTGTGACATCACCTATTGTGAATGGTGGATCCTGTGTTATCTACTGCATATGGAGGTGTTATCGGTCATTGTACAGGAGGAGGAGGTGAGCTGTGACATCACCTATTGTGTATTGTGGATCCTGTGTTATCTACTGTATATAGAGGTGTTATCAGTCATTGTACAGGAGGAGGAGGTGAGCTGTGATATCACCTATTGTGAATGGTGGATCCTGTGTTATCTACTGTATATAGAGGTGTTATCAGTCATTGTACAGGAGGAGGAGGTGAGCTGTGACATCACCTATTGTGAGTGGTGGATCCTGTGTTACCTACTGCATATAGAGGTGATATCAGTCATTGTACAGGAGGAGGAGGTGAGCTGTGACATCACCTATTGTGAGTGGTGGATCCTGTGTTACCTACTGCATATAGAGGTGTTATCAGTCATTGTACAGGAGGAGGGGGTGAGCTGTGACATCACCTATTGTGAATTGTGGATCCTGTGTTATCTACTGCATATGGAGGTGTTATCGGTCATTGTACAGGAGGAGGAGGTGAGCTGTGACATCACCTATTGTGTATTGTGGATCCTGTGTTATCTACTGTATATAGAGGTGTTATCAGTCATTGTACAGGAGGAGGAGGTGAGCTGTGACATCTCGTATTGTGAATGGTAGATCCTGTTACCTACTGTATAGAGGTATTATCAGTCATTGTACAGGAGGAGGAGGTGAGCTGTGACATCTCCTATTGTGAATGGTAGATCCTGTTACCTACTGTATAGAGGTATTATCAGTCATTGTACAGGAGGAGGAGGTGAGCTGTGACATCTCCTATTGTGAATGGTAGATCCTGTTACCTACTGTATAGAGGTATTATCAGTCATTGTACAGGAGGAGGAGGTGAGCTGTGACATCTCCTATTGTGAATGGTAGATCCTGTTACCTACTGTATAGAGGTGTTATCAGTCATTGTACAGGAGGAGGAGGTGAGCTGTGACATCTCCTATTGTGAATGGTAGATCCTGTTACCTACTGTATAGAGGTATTATCAGTCATTGTACAGGAGGAGGAGGTGAGCTGTGACATCTCCTATTGTGAATGGTAGATCCTGTTACCTACTGTATAGAGGTGTTATCAGTCATTGTACAGGAGGAGGAGGTGAGCTGTGACATCTCCTATTGTGAATGGTAGATCCTGTTACCTACTGTATAGAGGTATTATCAGTCATTGTACAGGAGGAGGAGGTGAGCTGTGACATCTCCTATTGTGAATGGTAGATCCTGTTACCTACTGTATAGAGGTGTTATCAGTCATTGTACAGGAGGAGGAGGTGAGCTGTGACATCTCCTATTGTGAATGGTAGATCCTGTTACCTACTGTATAGAGGTGTTATCGGCCCCTCTAATCCTGTCTGTGATCATAATACGACTTCTGAACAGTCATCTGTAAAGAACAGGACATAAGAGTCTAGTTCTAGTAATAGTAGCCAGTGTGAAAATTGCGAGATTTTTTTTTACATAAATTGTTATATGGAAAATAAAAAAAAATCAAGATGTAAAGAAACAATGGTGTTTCAGGGGAAGGTTCTCTTGGGGTTTGGTTATTGAAATATTGGAAAGCTATGCATCTAATACATCAACTGTCTTGGTGGTCTGCTCTGTGCACCCACAGTACTGCTCATGCTGCACTGATATGGGGAGGAAACCATAGATGCCCCCAAAAAATTATTATTACAGGGATCTAATTGGGTTATTTTAAAATTTGGGGGTCTGATCTGACAGAACATACTTCCTGCGGACCCCACACAGCGGAGATGCCCCTATGATATCTGTGGGGCAGATTTACCGCTGTGGACAGGAGATAAAGTGTGAGACGTTTCTGGGGCGGGGGGATTATGGTCGGGCTCCTCTAAATTCACCGCCGGTACCGCACATCTCAGTCACCGGTCGCCATGTTTCTGCGCCATAATTACAGGTTGTACCAAACATTTGCAATTCAATCCCATATGTAATAGGACATTAGGATGCAGATGAAGTTTTGTTCCCGCTGAAATCTATTTTAGCACAAGACTAATGCAATAAGCGGCTTGGATGAGGCTGCGGCAGAGGTGGGCGCCCCCCGCAGACAGAAGGGAAGAAGACCCGCGCTCGGAATATGCGCCGACTGTATTATGCCTGGGGAAAACGAGCTCTGAGCACAGCTAATCTTTCCATTAAGTGTTCCGTCCTTCCTGGAAATCCCGCTATTTATAGCCCCGGCCTCATGCATTTATAGATAATGCTTACAATATTTATTACCCTCCGACATATTGCCTCTCGCCGGACTCCATCTAACCGTGCTGTTAATTACATTTAATTAATATAAATGCACTGAAGGATCCAGAGCGGAGCAGGAGATCAGGCGGCTGATGGATAGAAACGCTCTGCAGTATCCATCACACCATGGCAACTGAGGAAACCTGGTAATATCCAAGGACCTGAGATTGTGGGATAAGGTGTTATCTGAGCATGCTCGGGTGCTAACCGGGTGCTCGAAAAATATGTGCAAGTCCCCGCGGCTGCATGGCTCCCTACTGTTTAACAGCTGCAACACATGATGCAGGGATTGCCCATTTGTTAGGTGATCCCTACATGTGGTGCCACTGTAAAACAGGGATAGGGGACTCGAACATAGTATTCGAGCAAGCTAAAGTCACTCAGCACACGAGCATGCTGAGATAACGCCTTATCCGAGCACGTCCTCTCATCACTAATTATGATATATCACAGACACACAGGAGGGAAGAGGATAGGGAATTGCATTCTGAGCAATTGTCCAATATACCTGGGACTTCTGTTCAAATCGCAGCCCAATACAGGCATCATTTACATTAGTAACGATTCATGATCTCTGCCCCTACATAATGCTGCTGTCAGATTACAGAGCAACACATTCACATAGACCTGACACATTCTCTGTAATCTATCTATTATCTATCTATCATCTATCTATCTATCTATTATCTATTATCTATCTATCTATTATCTATCTATTATCTATCTGTCATCTATTATCTATTATCTATCTATCATCTATCTATCTATCTATTATCTATTATCTATCTATCTATCTATTATCTATTATCTATCTATCTATTATCTATTATCTATCTATCTATTATCTATTATATATCTATCTATTATCTATTATCTATCTATCTATTATCTATCTATTATATATCTACCTATCTATTATCTATCTATCTATCTATCTATTATCTATCTATTATCTATCATCTATTATCTATTATCTATCTATCATCTATTATCTATTATCTATCATCTATTATCTATCTATTATCTATCTATCATCTATTATCTATCTATATATTATCTATCTATCTATCTATCTATCTATCTATCTATCTATCTATCTATATATTATCTATCTATCTATCTATCATCTATTATCTATCTATCTATTATCTATCTATCATCTATTATCTATCTATATATTATCTATCTATCTATCTATTATCTATCTATCTATCTATCTATTATCTATCTATCATCAATTATCTATCTATTATCTATCTATCTATTATCTATCTATCATCTATCTATCTATATATTATCTATCTATCTATTATCTATCTATTCACTATCTATCTATCTATCTATTATCTATTATCTATCTATCATCTAATATCTATCTATCTATTATCTATTATCTATCTATCTATCTATCTATCAATCATCTATTATCTATCTATCATCTATTATCTATCATCTATCATCTATTATCTACCTCTCTATATCCATCTATCATCTATTATCTTTCTATCTATTATCTATCTATCATCTATTATCTATCTATATATTATCTATCTATCTATCTATTATCTATCTATCTATCTATCTATCTATCTATTATCTATTATCTATCTATTATCTATCTATCATCAATTATCTATCTATTATCTATCTATCTATTATCTATCTATCATCTATTATCTATCTATATATTATCTATCTATTATCTATCTATCTATCTATCTATCTATCTATTATCTATCTATCTATAATCTATCTATTCACTATCTATCTATCTATCTATCTATCTATCTATCTATCTATTATCTATTATCTATCTATCATCTAATATCTATCTATCTATCTATCTATTATCTATCTATCTATCTATCTATCAATCATCTATTATCTATCTATCATCTACTATCTATCTCTCTATTATCTATCTATCTATCATCTATTATCTATCTCTCTATTATCTATCTATCTATTATCTATCTCTCTATTATCTATCTATCATCTATAATCTATCTATCTATCATCTAGCTATCATCTATTTTTGGCTCCATACAGGTGTATAATTTCGTTATCTGATCCCAGACTACTCCTTCCCCGCCGCCTCCATCTTGGCTGTATTCCTCCCCAGCCCGCTCCTTCCCTCCTTTCCCCATTGGGGCTAATATCCCAGATATCGGCTCCCCTGACATAGGGACAATCGCAGCCACATTACACCCACACGCTTCCATCCATGATTTCATAGTTCTAGCTGACAAACCTTTCCTTCACATCAGCTTTATTTGTGACTTATAGGAACAAATCCTGACATTTGGGCCCACATGACTAATCGATCATGTCATCAAATATTTCCTAGAATCTGTTTCTTCTAAATAACATTACTTTTATTAAGTTACACGCTGACATGTTGCTCGGTGACTTTCTATTTTATTTTAGCCATGTCAGGAACTCCATGAATTACACGTCCCAACATTTGTTTCCCATTATTCTGCCCCAGTCATTAATGTGCATCACACTGTGCGAAGAAATTACAGCCTGCGTCCCATAGAGAGGACAATGCTGCCACCTGCTGGGCACGAGGTAGAATACAGGCAGGCTAAATATATCCTACAAATGTCTGGTCATTTTCCACTTCTCAGATACTTTCAATTAACGCACCCCGTCCACTGACTCCCCAACTCCATCACCTTTCTTATTATTTATAAAAAATAGTCAAAAAGGTAAAAAAAAAAGTTGCGAATTTTTTGCTCAAAAGAGTGTCCGGCTTTTTTTTACTCCCTAAAGCCACATTCACATGATAGATATTTGTTTAGCTTTTTTTAACTTGGTATTTGTAAGCCAAAACCAGGAGAGGAACAATCAGAGAAAAAGTATAATAGAAACACGTCACCACTTCTTTGTTTATCACCCACTCCTGGTTTTGTCTTACAAATACTGATGTAAAATACTGACCAAATACTGAACGTGTGAACATGGCCTAAAAGTGCAGTACTGCCCCCCCTTCCCCCCAATAAATCAATTACTCCTTTTGTGCCTTTATTGTAATATCTAATCAGGTTTATATACAATACTTTAAAGGGTTAAATATCTTGTGACGTAACGTTAGGAGACATCAGACTGGTGGGGGTCTACAAGCAGGAGCCCCCAGTAATATTCAGGTTGAGACACACATTGCTCCATGCATTGTTCCAGAAGGGCCTAATACCGCCAATACGGCCATGGTGCCAGTCTAGTACTTTACTATAAACTGGACACAAACATATTATTGCTCCGTGTAACTTTGAGTAGCCTATGCCGCCATACTGTACCCCCAAATACCTCTGATATCATATGGCGACACACGGAGGGTTTTTCATGCTGTAATATAGAGTCACACTAGAGTATAATAGAACCGTAATACAGCAATTCTGCATGTAACATCAGGAGTAGGGATGGTCGCACCCGTGCAAGTTTGGGTTCTGGTACCAAGTTCGGTTTGGATACCAGTACTGTACCCAAGCTTGAACCTGAACCATTGGAATTAATGGTGATCAGAACATTGGAGCTGGAAAGTCTTTAAAGTTCGGGTTCGCTCATCTCTAATCAGGAGGTTATCTCAGCATCTTCCTTCAGAGGCGCACCGCTCCCCTGCCTGTCGGCTTTCTGCTTTGCTGGGGGGGGGGGGGCTGCGTTCCTGAAGTCTGACAATTTGCACTGTCCTGAACAAACTCCTCCCCGATGCTGCAAACAGAAGCAGCTTTGTCTCTGCAGCATGGAAGAGGTCCGACGGGGGATGAGGATCCATCTATCCGGCCAGCTTCAGAACGCCACGGGCCAGCTGTAAAGTATAGAGTCTGCGAGCAGTGATTGCTCTTTACTTAGGTAACTGGCCACTCTGAGACTGTAGGTTGTCCAGCATGGGCGTAACTGAACTGGGTGTAGGAGTCACAGTCGCATGAAGGCCCTGGAGTCTAGGGCCCCAAAAAGTCCTTGGCCCAAATAAGACGAGTAATACTATTAAAAACAAGGCAAAACTTGGGGGGCCCCACTGTAGGGATTGTATTGGAGCCCACAAGCTTCAAGTTACGCAACTGGTGCCCAGCAGCGAGGTGGACACTATGGAATTAAAAATCCCTCTAACTGGGAATTGGTTAAGAGGTAAATTGCAAAGTTGCTTATTTTGACAAGCACTATGCAATTTTATCCCTTTAAGAACTGGAGGCAACCCCTTTAATTCTATGTGGCATATCTTCAATGGCACTATACCCCGTCAGTGTTAAAGTACTCACAAGTTGGGGGAACCCAGTGTCGAACCAACCATGCCTTGGCGTCTGCTGACTTCTCGACATCAACCATACCAGCACGGTAGACGTCTGGCTGGATTAGTAAAAAAACGGGCTCACGAGCTGAGCCTGCTCCATCCCTGACAGATACCAGTCACTTTGCACAGCAGATATCCACCACTCACAGCTGTGATTGGGGCTCGAACTGATTGACGCAGTTCAATCCCTTAGATGCTTTCAGGAACAGTGACCATAGCATCTAATCGGTGGAATGCGGGAGAGGTGTTGTTGGCACACCTGCAGGATTTACGGCTGCTAGCCAGCCTGAGTACATGTGGGGGTTGCCTTGTGGCTAGGGAATTCCCACATGTAAATCAAGCTGTCTGTCAGCTGTAATTCATCCAGCTGAGGCAAGGAAAACTAAATCTCCGAGCACTAACAAATACTTGGAGACCACCTGAGCAACGAGTACACTCGCTCATCACTACTCAGCACCCAAAGAATAACCTTGGAGAGAACGTGAAACATCACAAAGAGGACGGAGCAGGAACTTGACCACCTGCCACACGCACCGTAAAGACCCTTCTATTCTTGTCAACCGCGGCCACTGCACAACTGCCAATCGGCAAAATACAAAACCGGCCGAAGAACATTCATGTGCGCAGAGCGATCACTGATGGTTCTGTGCTAATGGAATATCATCGTTATCGGCAGCACATCTCCCGCTCACATGTGCTGCCGATAATGATGATTTTAATGCGGACATGAATGATCCAATCACCCAAAGGACGTGTGTTTTACTCATTTGTTGAGTGATTTTCGGCATGTTTATACAATCTGATAATCGGGGATTGAGCGGTCTAAAGCCCATGTTGTCTTAATGGGTCCAAACATTCCTGATGCCGAGAGGAGGAAAGGTGATAAGAAAATGGGGAGAGAACATGACTATACTAAACCTTAGGGACAGGGGTATAACAATCGCGATCGCAGAGGGTCGGTGCAGGAGAGGGTCCCGCTGACGCCAGCGCCTATTTCAGCTGGATGAGCGTCCGAGGACGCACATCCAGTTGAAGTGTATTGTGACGCAGAGACCCGCCGTTCCCTGAACTGTAATTCATGCGGCCGGCCAGCTTATGTCAACATGTCTGTCATAGCGCAGAGCAGTGTCATCATACACCACCCATGGCTGGCACACCGAAGAGGACACTGTGCATCGTGGGAGCGGAGGACGGTAAGAAGGATTGGACAAAGTTATAGGATGGGGAGATATTATACCAGATAGCTGCCCATGATGGGGGACATTATACCAAGTTTGGGGACACTTGTACAGAAAAGGTCCAGGATGGGGGACATTATTACAGAAAGGGGCCAGGACAGGAGCCATCATTACAGAAGGATCTTCATAGGATCTAGAAAGCTACAAGGGCCCATATATCTAACCAACATGAAGGTGGAGGCCCAAGTTCACATTTCGCATCAGGGCCCATGGGTCTCTAGTTACACCACTGTCTAGAGAAGAGCTTGCCTCGATAACTAACTTTACGAAACACCCCCACCGGTCAGTCAGCACCATGCTCATCTGGTTCAGATGCATTTTATTTCCAGAATAAAATGGCATTATAGAACAATCGCACAGGGCGAATTGTTGCCATCGGACAACAGGACTGATAGACTTATCAGATCTACATAAGCCATCTGCAAGCTGCTTCCCCACGTTCACCTACAACTCCCATCACTGTTCTGCCACGCAGGAACATGGAATTTTCTATCTAAATGTAATGCATCTATCAAGAAAAAAAAAGAAGATAAAAGTAATAATAAAGAAATGATCTGTCTAGATCAGACCTGTTCCGGTACGGCTCACAGACCGAGCAGGCTGCACCATGCCCTCGCCTGTATGCCCTCGCCTGTATGCCCTCGCCTGTATGCCCTCGCCTGTATGCCCTCGCCTGTATGCCCTCGCCTGTATGCCCTCGCCTGTCCGCCGTCTCCACTTGTCTCACTGCTCTCTGCAGCCTCAATCACCAATCAGCATGTGAGACTGAGGCAGCAGAACTGATGACGTTATTACATCACGGCTACTGTGCAATCAGTGCATCGGACACCTGAGAAGAGCGTCGGGGAAAGAGAAGCGAGGCGTGCGTGTTTTTTTTTTCATATGGGCATGGAATGTGTGCATGTATATAGAGAGCTATGTGGTGGCTCACACTGTACATAGGAGCCTATGTGGAGGCTCACACAGAATATAGGGGGCTATGTGGAGGCTCACACTGTCTATAGGAGGCTATGTGGAGGCTCACACTGTATATAGGAGGCTATGTGGAGGCTCACACAGTATATAGGGGGCTATGTGGAGGCTCACACAGTATATAAGGGGCTATGTGGAGGCTCACACTGTATATAGGAGGCTATGTGGAGGCTCACACAGTATATAGGGGGCTATGTGGAGGCTCACACAGTAAATAAGGGGCTATGTGGAGGCTCACACAGAATATATGAGGCTTTGTGGGGGGCTCACACTGTATATAGGAGGCTATGTGGAGGTTCACTTTGTATATAGGATGCTATGTGTGGGCTCATACTGTATATGGGAGGCTATGTGTGGGCTCATACTGTATATACTGTAGAAGGCTATGTGGAGGCTCACACAGTATATAGGAGGCTATGTGGAGGTTCACATTGTATATTGAATGCTATGTGTGGGCTCATACTGTATATAGGAGGCTATGTGGAGGCTCACACTGTATATTGGGGGCTATATGGAGGTTCACACTGTATATAAGGGGCTATGTGGAGGCTCACACAGTATATAAGGGGCCATGTGGAGGCTCACACAGTATAAAGGAGCCTATGTGGAGGCTCACACAGAATATAGTGGGCTATGTGGAGGCTCACACTGTATATAGGAGGCTATGTGGAGGCTCACACAGTATATAGGAGGCTATGTGGAGGCTCACACAGTATATAGGGGGCTATGTGGAGGCTCACACAGTATATAGGAGCCTATGTGGAGGCTCACACTGTATATAGGAGGCTATGTGGAGGCTCACACTGTATATAGGGGGCTATGTGGAGGCTCACACTGTATATAGGAGGCTATGTGGAGGCTCACACAGTATATAGGGGGCTATGTGGAGGCTCACACAGTATATAGGGGCTATGTGGAGGCTCACACAGAATATATTATTATTATTATTATTATACATTTTTATAGCGCCATTTATTCCATGGCGCTTTACATGTGAATACGGGGCAAATATAGACAAATACATTAAACATGAGCAGATAACAAGGCACACAAGTACATAAGGAGGGAGGACCCTGCCATGAGGCTTTGTGGGGGGCTCACACTGTATATAGGAGGCTATGTATATAGGAGGCTATGTGGAGGTTCACATTGTATATAGGATGCTATGTGGGGGCTCATACTGTATATAGGAGGCTATGTATGGGCTCATACTGTATATAGGATGCTATATGGGGGTTCATACTGTATATAGGATGCTATGTGTGGGCTCATACTGTATATAGGAGGCTATGTGTGGGCTCATACTGTATATACTGTAGGAGGCTATGTGGAGGCTCACACAGTATATAGGAGGCTATGTGGAGGTTCACATTGTATATTGAATGCTATGTGTGGGCTCATACTGTATATAGGAGGCTATGTGGAGGCTCACACTGTATATTGGGGGCTATATGGAGGTTCACACTGTATATAAGGGGCTATGTGGAGGCTCACACAGTATATAAGGGGCCATGTGGAGGCTCACACAGTATAAAGGAGCCTATGTGGAGGCTCACACAGAATATAGTGGGCTATGTGGAGGCTCACACTGTAAATAGGAGGCTATGTGGAGGCTCACACAGTATATAGGAGGCTATGTGGAGGCTCACACAGTATATAGGGGGCTATGTGGAGGCTCACACAGTATATAGGAGCCTATGTGGAGGCTCACACTGTATATAGGAGGCTATGTGGAGGCTCACACTGTATATAGGGGGCTATGTGGAGGCTCACACTGTATATAGGAGGCTATGTGGAGGCTCACACAGTATATAGGGGGCTATGTGGAGGCTCACACAGTATATAGGGGCTATGTGGAGGCTCACACAGAATATATGAGGCTTTGTGGGGGGCTCACACTGTATATAGGAGGCTATGTATATAGGAGGCTATGTGGAGGTTCACATTGTATATAGGATGCTATGTGGGGGCTCATACTGTATATAGGAGGCTATGTATGGGCTCATACTGTATATAGGATGCTATATGGGGGTTCATACTGTATATAGGATGCTATGTGTGGGCTCATACTGTATATAGGAGGCTATGTGTGGGCTCATACTGTATATACTGTAGGAGGCTATGTGGAGGCTCACACAGTATATAGGAGGCTATGTGGAGGTTCACATTGTATATTGAATGCTATGTGTGGGCTCATACTGTATATAGGAGGCTATGTGGAGGTTCACACTGTATATTGGGGCTATATGGAGGTTCACACTGTATATAAGGGACTATGTGGATGCTCACATTGTATATAGGGGCTACGTGGAGGCTACCACTGTAAAATAGTGGGGTATGAGGAGGCTCACACAGTATATAGGAGGCTATGTGGAGGCTCACACAGTATATAGGAGGCTATGTGGAGGCTCACACTATATATAGTAGGCTATGTGTGCGCTCATACTATATATAGGAGTTTATGTGTGGGCTTACACCGTATAGTGGAGGCTATGTGTAGGCTCCCACTGTATACAGGGGGCTTTGTGGATGATTCCACTGTATATAGGGGCTACATGTAGGCTCACACTGTCTATAGGAGGCTATGTGGATGATTACACTGTATATAGGAGGCTACGTGGTGGCTAACACTGTATATAGGGGGCTATGGAGATGCTCACACTGTATATGGGAGCTCTGCGGCCTAACACTGTATATATGGGGGGCTGTGTGTGGGCTCTTACAGTAGATAGGGGGCTGTGTGGGGGCTCATATGGTATATAGGGGGATTTCAGCATAACTAATTCTGCTCAATATTAAGTGATACAATTAAAATTGTTTTATATTAATATTAATTGTATCACTTAATATTGAGCGGAATTAGTTATGCTGAAATCCCCCTATATACCATATGAGCCCCCACACAGCTCCCTATCTACTGTAAGAGCCCACAATATTAATATTAACATATTAATTAAAATTGCTTTATATTAACATTAATGTTAAGTAATATGTTAATATTAATAATGAGTAGGATTACTTTCAGCCTATTGGTTCGGCCTCCACAATACTCACGGTCTCTCATGTTTCCTCTCCTGAAAATTAATTGTCCAGCCTATGTCTAGATACATAGAAAAAAATGAAATTAAATAAATGCAAATTAAAAAGCAAAATTAATAATAATAAAAAAATAATCTAGATAGAAAAAAATGAAATAAAAAATAAAATATGAAATGGAGATAAAAATAATAATAAGAAAAATCCATCTATCTGTATAGATAAAAAAAACCTAAAGATAATTATAACTAAAAATTATCTATCAACCCATCTATTTATCTGTCTGTCCTTCTATTTATCTGTAAAGATAGAAAAAATAAAGTTATATATATTAAATTAAAAATAATGATAAATAAATCCCTCTACTAGATATATTATCCATACTATCTAATCGCCTATGGAATGATTCCTGCAGAATCTGCCGTGTAATAATCTCCCCTGGTGTCCGTGGATCACACACAGTAATTAGACACAATAATTTATAAATCAGAAAAAGTTCTGCTCCAGGTGAGGCTCGAACTCACAACCTCGGCATTGCTCTGCATTGTACTGCTGTATAAGTACCGCGCGCTAACCGATTGCGCCACTGGAGCTCTGGCTTGTCTGCCTGCAGAACGCTCCATCAGCCTTCTCAGAGGGCGGGCCGATGACGTCACAGGGCACGCCCGCTCTCTGTGCTCTCAGTCCCATGTCCGCCTGCAGCCCCGAGGTTCCCGCAGAAGTCAGTGAGTGCGCGCGGCCGGCCCCGCTCTGTGCGGCTCATACACTGCGGATTTGGCATTGCTGCACTGACCTCTAGCGGCGGGTCGGCATATTGCAATAATAAAATGTCAGCTTTTCGCCCACTGATGACAGCGGCTGTGTGCAGATACAGTGCCAGGCAGGATGCCCGGAACCAGCAAGCCACAAAATAGCCCACAACAGGACGCCAGCTACAAAACGCTACCTGACTAGTCACTCCTCCCCCCATAACACTGTCACAGGAGCCCCCATATCTGTCTCAGTTACAGGAGCCCCCATAACTCTGCCAGATACAGGAGCCCCCATAACACTGCCAGTCTGAGGAGCCCCCTAACACTCATAGTCACAGGAGCCCCCATAACTCTGCCAGATACAGGAGCCCCCATAACTCTGCCAGTCACAGGAGCCCCCATAACACTGTCAGTCACAGGAGCCCCCATAACAGTCTCAGTTACAGGAGCCCCCATAACACTGTCAGTCTGATGAGCCCCCTAACACTCATAGTCACAGGAGCCCCCATAGCAATGCCAGTCACAGGAGCCCCCATAACACTGTCAGTCACAGGAGCCCCCATAACACTGCCAGTCACAGGAGCCCCCATAACACTGTCAGTCACAGGAGCCCCCATAACACTGTCAGTCACAGGAGCCCCCATAACACTGCCAGTCAGAGGAGCCCCCTAACACTGCCAGTCACAGGAGCCCCCATAACACTGCCAGTCAGAGGAGCCCCCTAACACTGCCAGATACAGGAGCCCCCATAACACTGCCAGTCTGAGGAGCCCCCTAACACTCATAGTCACAGGAGCCCCCATAACTCTGCCAGATACAGGAGCCCCCATAACTCTGCCAGTCACAGGAGCCCCCATAACACTGTCAGTCACAGGAGCCCCCATAACAGTCTCAGTTACAGGAGCCCCCATAACACTGTCAGTCTGATGAGCCCCCTAACACTCATAGTCACAGGAGCCCCCATAGCAATGCCAGTCACAGGAGCCCCCATAACACTGTCAGTCACAGGAGCCCCCATAACACTGCCAGTCACAGGAGCCCCCATAACACTGTCAGTCACAGGAGCCCCCATAACACTGTCAGTCACAGGAGCCCCCATAACACTGCCAGTCAGAGGAGCCCCCTAACACTGCCAGTCACAGGAGCCCCCATAACACTGCCAGTCAGAGGAGCCCCCTAACACTCATAGTCACAGGAGCCCCCATAACTCTGCCAGTCACAGGAGCCCCCATAACACTGTCAGTCACAGGAGCCCCCATAACTCTGCCAGATACAGGAGCCCCCATAACACTGCCAGTCTGAGGAGCCCCCTAACACTCATAGTCACAGGAGCCCCCATAACTCTGCCAGATACAGGAGCCCCCATAACTCTGCCAGATACAGGAGCCCCCATAACTCTGCCAGATACAGGAGCCCCCATAACACTGCCAGTCTGAGGAGCCCCCTAACACTCATAGTCACAGGAGCCCCCATAACTCTGCCAGATACAGGAGCCCCCATAACTCTGCCAGATACAGGAGCCCCCATAACTCTGCCAGATACAGGAGCCCCATAACACTGTCAGTCAGAGGAGCCCCCATAACACTCATAGTCACAGGAGCCCCCATAACTCTGCCAGTCACAGGAGCCCCCATAACACTGTCAGTCACAGGAGCCCCCATAACAGTCTCAGTTACAGGAGGCCCCATAACACTGTCAGTCTGATGAGCCCCCTAACACTCATAGTCACAGGAGCCCCCATAGCAATGCCAGTCACAGGAGCCCCCATAACACTGTCAGTCACAGGAGCCCCCATAACACTGTCAGTCACAGGAGCCCCCATAACACTGCCAGTCACAGGAGCCCCCATAACACTGTCAGTCTGATGAGCCCCCTAACACTCATAGTCACAGGAGCCCCCATAGCAATGCCAGTCACAGGAGCCCCCATAACACTGTCAGTCACAGGAGCCCCCATAACACTGTCAGTCACAGGAGCCCCCATAACACTGCCAGTCTAATGAGCCCCCATAACACTGTCAGTCACAGGAGCCCCCATAACACTGCCAGTCTGATGAGCCCCCTAACACTCATAGTCACAGGAGCCCCCATAGCAATGCCAGTCACAGGAGCCCCCATAACACTCAGTCACAGGAGCCCCCATAACACTTAGTCACAGGAGCCCCCATTACACTGTCAGTCACAGGAGCCCCCATAACACTGCCAGTCACAGGAGCCCCCATAACACTGTCAGTCACAGGAGCCCCCATAACAGTCTCAGTTACAGGAGGCCCCATAACACTGTCAGTCTGATGAGCCCCCTAACACTCATAGTCACAGGAGCCCCCATAGCAATGCCAGTCACAGGAGCCCCCATAACACTGTCAGTCACAGGAGCCCCCATAACACTGTCAGTCACAGGAGCCCCCATAACACTGCCAGTCACAGGAGCCCCCATAACACTGTCAGTCTGATGAGCCCCCTAACACTCATAGTCACAGGAGCCCCCATAGCAATGCCAGTCACAGGAGCCCCCATAACACTGTCAGTCACAGGAGCCCCCATAACACTGTCAGTCACAGGAGCCCCCATTACACTGCCAGTCTAATGAGCCCCCATAACACTGTCAGTCACAGGAGCCCCCATAACACTGCCAGTCTGATGAGCCCCCTAACACTCATAGTCACAGGAGCCCCCATAGCAATGCCAGTCACAGGAGCCCCCATAACACTCAGTCACAGGAGCCCCCATAACACTTAGTCACAGGAGCCCCCATTACACTGTCAGTCACAGGAGCCCCCATAACACTGCCAGTAACAGGAGCCCCCATAACACTGTCAGTCACAGGAGCCCCCATAACAGTCTCAGTTACAGGAGCCCCCATAGCACTGCCAGTCACAGGAGCCCCCATAACACTGTCAGTCACAGGAGCCCCCATAACACTGCCAGTCACAGGAGCCCCCATAACACTGTCAGTCACAGGAGCCCGCATAACACTGTCAGTCACAGGAGCCCCCATAACACTGTCAGTTACAGGAGCCCCCATAACACTGCCAGTCACAGGAGCCCCCATAACAGTCTCAGTTACAGGAGCCCCCATAACTCTGCCAAATACCGGAGCCCCATAATACTGCCAGTCAGAGGAGCCCCCTAACAATCATAGTCACAGAAGCCCCCATAACACTGTCAGTCACAGGAGCCCCCATAACACTGTCAGTCACAGGAGCCCCCATAACAGTCTCAGTTACAGGAGCCCCCATAACACTGCCAGTCACAGGGAGCCCCCATAACACTGTCAATCACAGGAGCCCCCATAACTCTGCCAGTCACATGACCCCCTTAATACTGAAACAGGAGGAGTCTCCCCTAACGCTACATACCACACGTCATATGATCTGTCATATTACACGTCAGGTGACCCACAAAATCTAAAATGCCCAGGGCCTTCCTTCGCTACCCTTTATCTGCCCCCGGCCAGATGTGTCTGCCAACTGCTTGTTCCATGCTCCCATGAAAAACGCATGCGCATGCATGTCCAGCAGGGGGTGCTATATGCGCAGGTGGTATATGGATGCCTCCACTACTGAGCTGCAGTGGTTTACAGACTCCATCTGGACACAGCACAGGAAGCAGATAGGGCAGGGAAAGCACAACTTTCACTAGGCTGTGTCATCAGTTTATGATCTGTTCCACCTCCCATTAAGAGAATGTGGGCTGTTTTAGTGCTGCATCCATTTCTCTGCAGGGGCCATTATACAGTGTAAATACTAATGTGGGGGCCATTATACAGTTTGGGGGATACTGTGGAGGCCATGATTCAGTGGGCGGACTCCTCATACATTATACAGACATCTGTGGGGGGTCTTCATAAAGTATGGGAGCTGTTATACAGCATGGGAGCTAATGTGGGGGCCATGATACAGTTTGAGAGATAGTGTGGGAACTACTGTGGAGGTCAGTATATATTGTGAGGGCTTCTGTGGGGCACATAATACTATGTTTTAGGGAAGCAGTGGGATTTCATACTGTATATAGTGGAGTTGTGGGACCATCATACTGTTTATAAGGGAGCTGTGGGACCATCATACTGTATATAGTGGACCTATGGGTCCATCATACTTTATATAGTGGAGCTATGGGTCCATCATACTGTATAGTGGAGCTATGGGTCCATCATACTGTATAGTGGAGCTATGGGTCCATCATACTGTATAATGGAGCTATGGGTCCATCATACTGTATAGTGGAGCTATGGGTCCATCATACTGTATAGTGGAGCTATGGGTCCATCATACTGTATAGTGGAGCTATGGGTCCATCATACTGTATAGTGGAGCTATGGGTCCATCATACTGTATAGTGGAGCTATGGGTCCATCATACTGTATAGTGGAGCTATGGGTCCATCATACTGTATATAGTGGAGCTATGGGTCCATCATACTGTATGTAGTAGAGCTATGGGACCATCACACTGTATATAGTGGAGCTTTGGGACTATCATACTGTATATAGTGGAGCTGTGCGACCATCATACTGTATGTAGTAGAGCTATGGGTCCATCATACTGTATATAGGGGAGTTGTGGGACCATCATACTGTATATAGTGGAGCTATGGGACCATCATACTGAATATAGTGGAGCTATGGGTCCATCATACTGTATAGTGGAGCTATGGGTCCATCATACTGTATAGTGGAGCTATGGGTCCATCATACTGTATAGTGGAGCTATGGGTCCATCATACTGTATAGTGGAGCTATGGGTCCATCATACTGTATATAGTGGAGCTATGGGTCCATCATACTGTATGTAGTAGAGCTATGGGACCATCACACTGTATATAGTGGAGCTTTGGGACTATCATACTGTATATAGTGGAGCTGTGCGACCATCATACTGTATGTAGTAGAGCTATGGGTCCATCACACTGTATATAGGGGAGTTGTGGGACCATCATACTGTATATAGTGGAGCTGTGGGACCATCATACTGAATATAGTGGAACTGTGGGACTATCATACTGAATATAGTGGAGCTGTGGGACCATCACACTGTATATAGTGGAGCTGTGGGACCATCATACTGAATATAGTGGAGCTGTGGGACCATCATACTGAATATAGTGGAGCTATGGGTCCATCACACTGTGTATAGCGGAGCTATGGGTCCATCACACTGTATATAGTGGAGCTGTGGGACCATCATACTGAATATAGTGGAGCTATGGGTCCATCACACTGTGTATAGCGGAGCTATGGGTCCATCACACTGTATATAGTGGAGCTGTGGGACCATCATACTGAATATAGTGGAGCTGTGGGACTATCATACTGAATATAGTGGAGCTATGGGTCCATCACACTGTGTATAGTGGAGCTGTGGGACCATCATACTGAATATAGTGGAGCTGTGGGACCATCATACTGAATATAGTGGAACTGTGGGACTATCATACTGAATATAGTGGAGCTGTGGGACCATCACACTGTATATAGTGGAGCTGTGGGACTATCATACTGAATATAGTGGAGCTGTGGGACCATCATACTGAATATAGTGGAGCTATGGGTCCATCACACTGTGTATAGCGGAGCTATGGGTCCATCACACTGTATATAGTGGAGCTGTGGGACCATCATACTGAATATAGTGGAGCTGTGGGACTATCATACTGAATATAGTGGAGCTGTGGGACTATCATACTGAATATAATATAGAATAGTTTGCGTGTCTGCGGGCCTGGGCTTTGACTTGCAGAACCTTTTCATCAATTGTTTTACGTTGGGCCTGGCGTTCTTTGTCCTCCTCCTCCCATTTAAGGGCTATTTGCTGCTGGTATTCCCCCCAGATAAGGACTTCCACTTTCTCACCCTCTTTTTGTTCTTCCCCTGGGAACCCGATTAAGTCTGTTCCAGGGTTTACCCAGCGGTATACCATTCTCTCAGCATATGCTTTCCCCGGAGGAATGGTGGGTTGGAGCGGAGCCCCCAGGCGGCCCTCTATGCCCAAAGACTGGTCCCAGTCCTGAAGGGTACGAACCCGGCCGGGGCCCACTAGGAGTTCCTCGGCTACCAGGGCAGGGTCGGTGACAGTACCAGCTTGTGTCGGCCCGCCCGGTGTCGGCCGTCTGCTCTGCTGAGATCAGGGGCCGCTGGATAGAACACTGCTCCACCAGCTTCACCTTCAACGCCGCTTTCCATCTGGACACGGTAGTTAACTGCATCCGCAGGAGTTGGTTGGTGAGCTCCTCCACTTCAGCTCCCAGGAACTCTGGGACCTCTGATGACGGCTGGCTGTGGCTTCCATCCTATTTGCTGGGGGAGCCCTCGGCTTCCACCCCATGCTCCGGGTCATTGCCACTCGCCATCTTGTCATCCTGGTCCTTCCTTGTCCCCCAGTCCGGTTCCCGCTCTCTCCTTCGTGGGCAGAGCTTCTTTTTTTTCTTTGTCCCGCCATCCAGGATCATGAGACAGATCTCACTTGCTGACTGACATGTTCTTAGGGTACAGAAATACTTAGATTGGGCAGCCATGACTTTCGTGCCCTGCCCTGGTGCCGCCCATGATGACACACCCCCAGCGCACCGTGTGGCACAGCAATGGCGACAAATTAACAGTTCAACACAGTCTCTGGTGCACAGGAACCAGTTTGCTGGGTCGGTCCATCCTGTTCATGACGCCAAAATGGAGCGCCTGCCAGGGCCATGGGTTACTCGCTACCCGGTCGGCAAAGTTCTTAAAGGGGATGTGTCATGGCAGCGGTGAACTCGGTCCGTGGCCCTGGGCATCTAATAAATTTGAGGGAGATAAAGTGTAGTGGGGAAATTAAGTCTAATATTCGTGACGCCACCTGTGGTACTCGGCCAGGGATGGCAGACGCTGCTTAAAGGGAGCCGCTGGGGCTGACGGTAATGCAGCTTAGATGGTTTCGCTCCCCACAGGTGGAGCGGAGGCCCCAGGGCCACCAGGACAGTCTAAGAGGGGTTGTAGATGTTGAGATGCAGGAAAGAATTGGAGGACACAGGGTTGCAGTCTCTTTACTTTTTACTGGTGAAGTTCAGGTACACAGATTACAGGTGATCTTTGGAATCTGGGCAGCCTGGAAACGGTTCGGAATCCCCCTAGCCAGGTGGGGTTGGAAGCCTTCCTTTCTGTGTTGAATTCTAGGTTATTGATGCATTAGCTTTCCTCAAGTCCCTCTCTCAATCTGTCCTTTTAGGTGGACACTACCCGCATGGCAGGCAGCTTGAGCCTTTTTACAGGTGTCCCTCTCTCGTGGTGACTCCGGGCTTTAATCTGCTGCTGTGCCTTTGTGTGTAGTTTTGGCCAGGAGACCTGCAATCTCCTTCCCTCCGGTTTCTGCTGTGGGGCATACAGTTCCCACACAACCTCGGACCCCGGTGTCCGGTTTCTGGCACTTAATCCTGGGGGTGAGCTTAGTCGCAGCTCCACTCTCAGTTTCTCTCTTCTCATGTGATTCTTGTCCCTTCACTGTCTCACACAGACTGACATCTACCTCCTCCTCCAAGCCAGAACTTATAGGGAAGCTACCCTGAAAGCTCCCCCTTCTGGCCTGGAGTCAGGAAAGTGTTGTATGCAAGTGTTACCTGCTAAGGGGACTTCTTATCACTTCCAGGCATGGCATCACTCTCCCCTGAGAGGCATGCAATGCCACTGTAGCAACCGGATTCCTGGGGTGCCATATTTCTGCTAGAATTCTAAACTTTTTCACAGATAAATAGCAGCAAATGTAAACAAAAAGTGTTGTACTTTAGGGATATGGCCCAACAGGGGTGCAATCTCACAGTAAGATATAGCAATTACTCATTGTTTGAGAACCATTTACAGGATACCAGGCAATAAATATTCATCCCTGACATCTCATATTTTAAATGCCCGACCTAGTGAGAGTCATGGAAACAAATATAGCTTAACTATAATGGGGACATTTGGTTTATATTAAAGTGGCTAAGTGGTTACTACTGTAGCGTTATAGCCCCTGGTATCCAACCCCATCAAGGACAATATCTGCAAGGAGTTTGTATGTCCTCCCCATGTTTGCGTGGGTTTTCTCCCACACTTCAAAGACACACTGATAGGGAATTTAGATTGTGAGTCCCAATGGGGACAGTGATGATGATGTTTGTAAAGCGCTGTAGAATATGATGGCGCTATATAATTAAAGCATAATACATAATAATGTGTCCAGCATTTGTTGGATACCATAATGGAAACTAAATAGATCCCATTGTAGGTAAAGTGATACTTCTGATGGTATTTGCATCCATCATGAGACAAATACAGCTTGCCACAAAACTGTGGTTTTTGGGCAGTATTCCTGTACTAATGGTGGGTCTGACACATTCATGTAGCGATGGGTTGTTCCGGTGCTGTATTCATGTACTACTGATGGCTCTAGTGATGCATTAAAGCAGTGATAATGATATTAAAGTAATGATGTTCTTCAATACATGAATACAGAACCACAATCATCCTCAGTACCTAAATAGAACATCAGTTCCCTCAAAAGTACATGGAAATGGAACCACAACCACTATCATTACATGAATATAGCACCAGAATCATAACCAGTACATAAATAAAGCACCAGTACATCATCAGTACATGACTTCATCACTAGAACCGCCAACAGCAATTGACTACAAGAACCAAGCTTAGTACAGTAATCAATTGTAATGTTAGGTCAGCATCAAACGCATTTGTATGACATGAAACTACAACTTCCAGTATGACATAAAAGGGACTCTGTCAGCACAGAATGACTGTTCAAACCACGTAGAGACACTCAGTGCAACATGGCCAATCATCTAAATGCACCTTCCCATCTACTTGTTTTCCATCTATATCTTCCCTTCTCTGGCTCTATGAAACCAGAGCTGGGAGAGGAGTGGGGGAGGGTGGCGACAAAGGGACAACATGAAGGTGGGAACGTGTATTTAAATACCGTAATTGGCCCCGCCATGATGCACTGTATGTTGGGACTTAGTTTGAACAATCATTCTGTGCTGACAGAGTCCCTTTAACAATTGGGAGTTGTTAACAGTCATAATCAGACTGTGGACCATACATAAACCACAGAACTGATGACATGCAGGCAGTATGACATATAAACATTTACATCCAGGTACCCTATAGGTGACATCTTCTCCGATTAAGTTGTTCTTTCTTTTTGCCTCCATCTTGTCCATATGCCATGATGACTTTTCACAGCCATTCAGAGTTACCTCTTCTCCGATTTTCTGCAGCACATCCCGACACGGTTCCCTTAAAAATAAGAGTGTCATTATAATACCCTCTGCATAAAAATATCTGTCCATTCTGTAGCCTAAATAAGCCTCCTATGGTATATGGCCTCTGTCTGCCTTGAGCTATAACCACCACACTTGTCTGCCATAATCAGCTATATCCGCCACCAGTGGCGTAACTTGACATTCATGGGCCCCGATGCGAAAGCTCCAACGGGGCCCCCAAATATTTTAAATCTTTAATAGCAATAGTCTTTTTCTATAGGCCAAAGGGAATTTTAGAGCCCCCTAGGCTCCAGGGTCCGGGTGCGATTGCAACCTCTGCAGCTGTTGTAGTTATGCCCCTTCCCAACCTGTACTCCTAAACCTAGCCAACCCCTGTACTGTAGGTGATAGCTGGAAATGATGGCCCTGCTCACTCGCACTGCTCCTCCTGTCTCACACAGGCGTGCCTCTTCTGTCGCAGTCACCGCACGGCTCTTATCAGCAGAAGTCTGTCAGGCTGAGAGAGGACCGGGCCTAAGCTCTTGACAGGCATACTCGGACCTCAAGGCTTGACCAGCGCAGGAGGCAGATACTGGCTCTGACCATCATAAGCGGTAATTGGGGATATGTTCCCGGGGAATCCAGACCTTGCCATGCGGTGACCGGTGCCAGGGTGGTACAGACTTCCCACTGAGGCCTGCCATGTTAGTCTCATCGATGTCTTTGGAGCACATCTTCTCCGCTCTCTTTCCTAGCGCCAAATCTCATCCTAGTAGGACGTGCAGGGCTTTTATATCAGGAAAGTCCTTCCTGTATGTCACCTAATCCAGTCCCCCCTGCAAATCGTCCAGCACACTTTGGTTCCACTTGATTTCGGCTGGCCAGCAGATGGCCGTCTCTCCTCATTAATGGCACATCCTGCACGAGTTCACTAGAGGTCTCATGGCTTCTTGTTACAGTAGTATCCCCAATAGCCCCCCATAAAGTATGGTGTCCCGACAGCCCCCATTATAATGTTCTGCACAGTCCCCAGAATAATGTCCCCCACAGACCCCAGTATGATGTTCTTCACATCTCTATTCAGTATGAAGTCCCCACAGCCCAGATATAATGTCCTCCACAGCCTCTCATATAATATATGTAATCACAGACCCTATTCAGTGGCAAAACAATATACGAAAAATAAAAAAGCTTACACTCATCTAATCTAGGTTGCTGTCCAACGTGGCTGCCGTCATCTCTTCCATCTGGCATACCTGCAGCGAGTGCTGTGCGGTGCGATACAGTGATGTCATCGCACCGCACTGCCTGAGGTCTCCTGTGTTGCACCATACTCCAACAGGGCACAGGCCTGAAGTAGCCTGCGGCTTAATGGAATTGCCTGTAGAGCAGAGAGATGACTAGACCTCCTCTGCTCCGTTACGGGCTCTCACATCAAGTGTATTCATGTCTTAAAAACGCAAAGGAAATTGAATGCAGGAAGGAAACGACAGCTGGGGTGCAGGTAGTACTAGTTGTGAGCGGTGTCAGTGAGTCAGGCAGTACTAGTGGTGAGCGGTGTAAGTGAGTCAGGCAGTATTAGTGGTGAGCGGTGTCAGTGAGTCAGGCAGTACTAGTGGTGAGCGGTATCAGTGACTCAGGCAGTACTAGTGGTGAGCGGTGTCAGTGAGTCAGGCAGTACTAGTGGTGAGCCGTGTCAGTGAGTCAGGCAGTACTAATGGTGAGCGGTATCAGTGAGTCAGGCAGTACTAGTGGTGAGCGGTGTCAGTGAGTCACTGACACTGCTTTCTTGTGCCTTCAAGAGGCAAGAGGTAGCTCTCTAGGAGGTACCAAGCTTGCCTACATATCAATTGTATTCATGTCTTAAAAACACGAAGGAAATTGAATGCAGGAAGGGAACGACAGCTGGGGGGCAGGTAGTAAGGTAGTACTTGTGGTGAGCGGTGTCAGTGAGTCAGGCAGTACTAGTGGTGAGCAGTGTCAGTGAGTCAGGCAGTACTAGTGGTGAGCGGTGTCAGTGAGTCACTGACACTGCTTTCTTGTGCCTGCTCTACAACAGGCAAGAGGTAGCTCTCTAGGAGGTACCAAGCTTGCCTAAAAATCATTCTGGCCCTGTGCTGAGGCAAAGGAATAATAGTTAACATACATTTTCAACCTCTTCCTTCTTTCCTATTTTCTTGGATTAGCCGAAATCAAATCCCAAAAAGAATCCAAATTTTTGGGAAAATTTTACCAAAAATAATCCATTTAGAATCGATTTGCTCACTTCTAGTATTGTCATATCCTTGCGATACACCAGAATTTTATAACATGGAGACACCCCGCTGATATTAGGGCATTTTCCATTTCATTTAGAAAGTAATAATAATAACAAACAATCTAATTAATGTATTAGGTATTTATTAAAAAATACGATTGCTATTTTATTGGTATTCAGGTATTTTCCAGCTGGACCCTCATCTTGTCTTGTCACCAACTGGTTATGTAAGTGATCCCGTGGAGCTTGGCGGCCCATGATGCTCCTATCAGGCAATGCTTATTGTTTGCTATTGAAGTTGTGCCGCTGGAGAGAGTGACAGTTCAGTTTTCCAAGCCTCAGGCAGCTGCCGTCTTTGCTGAACTTTCTTCTCCATGAGAACCAAAGTCATTAAAACTTTCCAGTCTGTGGCTAATTGCCCCCTGCCAAGCACAAACATGTCCCCTCCATGTCATACAACTCAACGTATTGTTACAGTTGTTCCAAATACACTTCAAAAGCTGAAATGAAATGATACTGATGGGACAAAAAACACATAGAAGCGTCCCGCATCATAACGGAGGACAGAACTGCTCATGTTGGCGATCACACCGGCAGATTGTCATTCTGTTTCTTAAAACTTCTGCCTATTTAGGCAATGGTGGGTCACCATGTCCCATAAGGTTCCGTGTATATAGTCGATCTATGAGAACAAAACCTATATGACTTTCATAGTGCTCTGTGTGCTGCATTATGGTTCTATATGACTTTCATAGTGCTCTGTGTGCCGCATTATGGTTCTATATGACTTTCATAGTGCTCTGTGTGCTGCATTATGGTTCTATATGACTGTCATAGTGCTCTGTGTGCCGCATTATGGTTCTATATGACTTTCATAGTGCTTTGTGTGCTGCATTATGGTTCTATATGACTTTCATAGTGCTCTGTGTGCCGCATTATGGTTCTATATGACTTTCATAGTGCTCTGTGTGCCGCATTATGGTTCTATATGACTTTCATAGTGCTCTGTGTGCTGCATTATGGTTCTATATGACTTTCATAGTGCTTTGTGTGCTGCATTATGGTTCTATATGACTTTCATAGTGCTCTGTGTGCCGCATTATGGTTCTATATGACTTTCATAGTGCTCTGTGTGCCGCATTATGGTTCTATATGACTTTCATAGTGCTTTGTGTGCTGCATTATGGTTCTATATGACTTTCATAGTGCTCTGTGTGCCGCATTATGGTTCTATATGACTTTCATAGTGCTCTGTGTGCCGCATTATGGTTCTATATGACTTTCATAGTGCTTTGTGTGCTGCATTATGGTTCTATATGACTTTCATAGTGCTCTGTGTGCCGCATTATGGTTCTATATGACTTTCATAGTGCTCTGTGTGCCGCATTATAGTTCTATATGACTTTCATAGTGCTCTGTGTGCCACAATATGGTTCTATATGACTCTCATAGTGCAACGTGCGCCGCGGCAAATTTTATGCCATGCCTCTGACCACACCCATTCATAACTAGTCACACCCATATCCACGACCCAACCACAACCATTTAGCACTGCTGATCACACTGTTTCATAAAGAATAATTATAAAGAAAAAAATATGGCCACACAGTGCTCCATACTCTATAATGGCTGCACATGATGCTCCGTACTGTATAATGGCCACACATGATGCTCAATACTGTATAATGGCCGCACATGATGCTGCATACTGTATAATGACCCCACATGATGCTCCATACTGTATAATGACCGCACATGATGCTCAATACTGTATAATAGCCGCACATGATGCTCCATACTGTATAATGACCACACATGATGCTCCATACTGTATAATGACCGCACATGATGCTCCATACTGTATAATGACCGCACATGATGCTCCATACTGTATAATGACCGCACATGATGCTCCATACTGTATAATGGCCACACATGATGCTCCATACTGTATAATGACCACAAATGATGTTCCAAATTGTATAATGACCGCACATGATGCTCCATACTGTATAATGGCCACACATGATGCTCAATACTGTATAATAGCCGCACATGATGCTCCATACTGTATAATGACCACACATGATGCTCCATACTGTATAATGACCGCACATGATGCTCCATACTGTATAATGACCGCACATGATGCTCCATACTGTATAATGGCCACACATGATGTTCCATACTGTATAATGACCGCACATGATGCTCCATACTGTATAATGACCACACATGATGCTCCATACTGTATAATGGCCGCACATGATGCTCCATACTGTATAATGACCACACATGATGCTCCATACTGTATAATGACCGCACATGATGCTCCATACTGTATAATGACCGCACATGATGCTCCATACTGTATAATGGCCACACATGATGCTCCATACTGTATAATGACTACACATGATGTTCCATACTGTATAATGACCGCACATGATGCTCCATACTGTATAATGGCCACAGATGATGCTCCATACTGTATAATGACCACACATGATGCTCCATACTGTATAATGGCTGCACATGATGCTCCATACTGTATAATGACTGCACATGATGCTCCATACTGTATAATGACCACACATGATGCTCCATACTGTATAATGACCGCACATGATGCTCCATACTGTATAATGACCGCACATGATGCTCCATACTGTATAATGACCACACATGATGTTCCATACTGTATAATGACCGCACATGATGCTCCATACTGTATAATGGCCACAGATGATGCTCCATACTGTATAATGACCACACATGATGCTCCATACTGTATAATGGCTGCACATGATGCTCCATACTGTATGTGCTGCTCAGTTTATTATGATAGACTTTCAGCCATACATGGACATTATGTAGTGCTAATAAGCCTGGTTCTATCATTTGTTATACTTTGCTGCCATCTACTGGCCGTTTGCTATATCACTGTAATATTTGTTATGGAATTCTCCCACAACACCTTTCTGTCTTTAGCTCCTCCTATCTTTTTCCTTCTCTTCCTGTTTTTGTACTCCGTGCCATCTTGGATCCCACATGTGCTGCAGAGCTGGAGAAAGGATTCTCTTATCTCTAACCTGAAGCTTCTATTATCTCTATCTGGTGATTCTGTAACAGCTCTAACCTACAGTCCTCACTCTCACCAAGGTACTGTAAATAAACCTGTTGAACATATCACTGCATCATCCTTCCGGATCACCACGCGCGGCTGATAGAGACTGGTGGCACGGGTTGGCGAGTAACGCTACCTGCCATTGCTTATATAGCGATTTGTGATCACATCCCTCAGACACATCTCATCCACGTATATCGGTGGCAGAATAGTAACAAGAGACCTAAGTCTACAGTGTCTGTGTGCATATGCATTGTCTGCTAGCAAGTCTTAACCGTCCGCCATCTTAGCTAAAACATGTCCACAAAGGGCACCGTGGACCCATCTGCAAGTGAAGCACATCAGGTTCCCGACACCATAGATGCTGCAGGAGCAGGGTCCACACTTACTGCAGTGCAGGACGTACGACCCAAACGTGTAACCAAGCCGACACAAAAGGCCAGAGAGAACTTTGAGACTACTAGAGACGAGTTCCATGATAACCTAGAACATTTATGGGGCAGAGTTGATCACTATTTAGCAGCTCTTCCACGTTACCACAGTGACGCTGCAGGTTTAACCGCCACATTGAAGAGTTTATCTGCCGCCTATGATCGCTACCAGAGACTGTCTGCAAAGCACGTCACATTCCTGAGTAACTGTGACATGGAAGATGCCCCAGCAGAAGTAACTGAAAGGGAAACTCTTCTCCAAGAAAAGACCTCATTAGTACGAGATGCCCAGGATAAAGCAGAACTCCGCATCGCTCACCTCCAAGAGGTTAGGTCGCATCGCACAACATCGACCAAAATCACAGCTCGGTCTTCCAGATCATCTCACTCCAGGAAGTCAACATTGTCCGACAAGCTACTGGAGATCCGTGCAGCTGCAGAGGAAGCTAGAGTAAAAAGCTCCTTTGCTAAAAGGGAGGCTGAAGTGGAAGTGGAAGCTCAAAGAAATGAGATGGAAGCTCAAAGGAAATTAAAAATACTCCAAGCAGAAAGGGAAGAAGCAACAGCCCTTGCTAAACTGAAGGTCCTTGAACAAGCACTGGGACAAGATGATAATCCGGACTGTCTTATTCCAGAAGAAATGGAAGACGCAGCTGATCGAACTTCAGACTACGTGCTAAGACATGTAACATCTGCACCAGCACCACCTCCAGTTTCTAACACGGATGCGCCCGCAAGTCAAGAAATGTCGCCACCTACTGCCGACAAGGTAACTTCCAGCACTAACTCACAATTTAGGCCACAGCCAGCAGAACCTATAGAGACTAAACCGCAGTTTAACCCTTATGCCGCATCATTTCGTCCTGATTTGTCGCAGTCATATAAGCCAGAGAACTTACATTCCCTACGGATACCACAAGTTCATCCTGCAACAATGACCGGGAGATCGGATATGTCTGACTTCGCCAGATACATGATTCGCCGGGAGTTAATAAACATTAGTCTCTCAAAGTTTGATGATCGTGCTGAGAATTATAGAGCCTGGAAATCCACCTTTCAAGCAGTGATCCAAGACCTTAATCTCACCGGCAAGGAACAACTGGATTTGCTTGTTAACTGGTTAGGCCCTGAATCAGCAGAGCGCATAAAGACAATAAGGGCAGTTCATGTGGACTATTCAGATGCAGGTCTTATTGCAGCCTGGGAGAGACTAGAACAAACCTATGGCAGCTCAGAAGCTATAGAATGTGCCTTATTTAAAAGACTGCAAACCTTCCCAAAGATAACTAACAAGGACAATAGAAAACTTCAAGATCTGAGCGACCTGCTAAAGGAAATAGAATTGGCAAAATTAGACCCACGTCTCTCAGGACTGAGCTACCTAGATACTGCTCATGGCGTTAATCCAATAGTGTCCAAGTTGCCACACGGCATGCAGGATAAATGGGCAGACCACGGCTCACGGTATAAAAGGCAGCATGATGTGTCCTTTCCCCCCTTTTCATATTTTTCCAGGTTCATCAGTGACCAAGCTCGGAAGAAGAATGATCCCAGCTTCGACTTCACTGAGCCTACTCCACCAGCATCATCATCATCTACAAGGTATGATAACATTGCCAAACGTAGAGATTCAAGGAACACAGTATCTGTGAGAAAGACTGACGTTCCACTTACTACACCTGCCTTCACTAAGACAAATAATGTTGCTCCTAAAGTCATGGACAATAACCGTATGTGCCCTATCCACAAAAGGCCTCACCCACTTGAAGAATGCCGTGGATTCAGAGCAAGGACTTTGCAGGAGCGTAAAGATACCCTCAAGGAGCTTGGGATATGTTATAAGTGTTGCACCTCCTCAGACCACCTCGCTAAGGACTGTAAGGCCGCCATTAAGTGCACTGAATGCAGCAGTGATAAACACGTCACAGCCATGCATCCCACGCCAGCTCCATACAACTCACAACCTTCTGCAGCATCTAACCCTGCTCAAAAGCATGGCGGGGAGCCACAGGTCCCTGACCCAACTGCAACCGCTGTTTCCTCCTCATGTACTGAGGTATGTGGAGAAGGGACTGATCCTAAATGCTGTGCCAAGGTATGTCTGATTGAGGTCTATCCAGAAGGACAACCCGACAAGGCCTCCAAAATGTATGCCATAATAGATGAGCAAAGTAACCGATCTCTAGCAAGGCCCAAATTCTTTGAGATCTTCAACATAAAGGGACAAACGACTCCATACACCCTCAACACCTGCTCTGATCGTATTGAGACTTCTGGCAGGAGAGCCTCTGGGTACATAGTCTCTTCAATCAAGGGAAACATGCATATACCCTTGCCAACCCTAATTGAATGTGACCAGATACCTGATAACAGGGAGGAGATTCCCACTCCGGAAGCCGCACTTCATCATCGCCACTTGAGGCACCTGACTAATGAAATTCCTCCTCTGGACATGAATGCTGATATTCTAATCCTACTCGGAAGGGACATTCTGAAGGTCCACAAGGTACGCCAACAATGCAACGGCCCAGATGATGCTCCATACGCCCAAAGACTCGACCTAGGCTGGGTAATCGTGGGCGATGTATGTCTGGATAGGAGTCACAAGGCATCCGAAGTCAACGCCTGTAAAACGTATGTGCTCCAAAATGGTCGAGCAACTCACTTTAAGCCATGCCTTCATCACTACGAAGTGAAAGAGAGGTTCTCTGATTGCATCCAGGAGCCTGACATCATTCCCACTCCCTACGGTGATGACTTAGGGAGAACAGTGTTTCACACAACAAAAGATGACAACAAAGTCGCCTTATCCATAGAAGACAAGGAGTTTCTTAAAATCATGGACAGTGGATTCTTCAAAAATGAATCTGACCGCTGGGTTGCTCCCTTACCCTTCAAGGCTTCAAGGACCAGGCTTCCTAACAACAGAGAACAGGCCTTATCTAGATTCATCTCACTGCAGAGAACATTAAGGAACAAGCCTGAAATGAAAGAACATTTCATAGCTTTTATGGACAAGATATTTCGCAATGATCACGCAGAGCCAGCTCCACCATTGCAAGCTGATGAAGAATGCTGGTATCTACCTTCCTTTGGAGTGTATCATCCAAGAAAGCCGAAACAAATTAGGGTGGTGTTCGATTCAAGCGCCAAACATGATGGCGTATCTCTGAATGACGTTCTCCTCACTGGTCCGAACCTGACTAACAACCTGGTTGGAGTGCTCATGAGATTCAGAAAGGAACCGGTCGCCATTACCGCCGACATCGAACAAATGTTCCATTGTTTCATCGTGCAACAAGATCACAGAAATTATCTCCGTTTTCTATGGCACCGAGACAACGACACCAACAAGGAAATGATCGAATACCGCATGAAGGTGCACGTTTTCGGAAACAGTCCTTCTCCTGCAGTCGCTACCTACGGCCTACGTAGGACCGCCTCCGATGGTGCAGCAGAGTTCGGGAAGGATGCCCAACAGTTCGTTGAAAAGGACTTCTACGTGGACGACGGTCTTAAATCCCTGCCCACGGCGGAAGAAGCCACAGATCTGCTCAAATGAACACAAGGTATGCTTTCTAAAGCTCATTTAAGATTGCATAAAATTGCCTCCAATAGTGCTGTTGTCATGAAGGCCTTTCACCCTAATGATCATGCCGCAGAATTTAGGGACTTGAACCTAGGCTCAGACAATCCACCAGTACAGAGAAGTCTAGGCCTGAGGTGGAACTTGCTAAATGACTCCTTCAGCTTTCAGGTTAGTGGTGCAGAAAAACCATTTACTAAGCGTGGGGTTCTGTCAGTGGTGAACAGTCTATATGATCCACTTGGGTTTGTCGCACCCCTGACTATACAAGGCAAGCTCCTGCTGAGACAACTCTCAGAGTACATTAAGGACTGGGATATACCACTCCCTGCAGACAAACAACTAAAGTGGAAGTCATGGAGAGAATCTCTTTGCGCCTTGGATAAGATCCACATACCATGTTGTTACACTCCAGCATCCCTAACTACAAGTCAAAGGAAGGAGATTCATGTATTCGCTGATGCCTCCACTGAAGCTATTGCCGCTGTCACTTACTTGAAGGTTGTAGACTCTAACAATGAAGCCCATGTTGGATTTCTGTTTGGAAAGGCTAAACTGGCTCCTAAACCCGAGCACACCATACCCAGACTCGAGCTCTGTGGGGCTGTACTGGCCATAGAGATTGCAGACTTCATACAGAGTGAACTAGCTATTCATGTGGATGACACAAGATTCTACACAGACAGTAAGGTAGTTCTGGGCTACATATACAACCAGACAAAACGCTTCTACGTCTATGTCAGTAACCGAGTGGAAAGGATCAGGAAATCCTCCAAACCCCAGCAATGGCAGCACGTCCCATCCCATCTTAACCCTGCGGACCTTGCTACTAGACCATTGTCTATTGGTGCCTTCGCAAGCTCTTCTTGGTTGACCGGACCGGAGTTCCTTCACGAACAGTGCAAAGAGACTGCCGTTGAAGACAGCTTCAGCCTTGAGGATCCAGATGTCGACCCAGAGATCCGTCCTGATGTCAGCACCTTCATCACCAAATTCAAGGAGAAGGTTGGCTTGGACTGTCAGCGTTTTGATCGCTTCTCAAGATGGACGAGGCTGGTTCGTGCCATTGCAAGGTTAGTACACATTATACAATGCTATCGCAATAAGGACAGTAACACTGATTGTCATGGTTGGCATATCTGCCATAAGCCTCTCTCTGCAGAAGACATTGCTCTGAGTGAACTCATTGTGATACGCAATGTGCAGCAGAATGTTTTTCACAAGGAACTGGAATCTATGCTGATGGACTCAAATCTTTCAAGACTCACTCACGAGACCTTGACCACTTTCTTAGCAGAAGTCTCTGCTATAGTAAACTCAAGACCTCTTGTACCCATATCTACGGATCCAGAATCTCCTACAATTCTCACTCCGGCAACTCTCCTCACCCAGGAACTTGGAACTGTTCCTAACCCGCCTGAAGACTGTCCGGTAACAAATATCAGAGACGGTGGAAATATGTGCAACATCTGGCTAATTGTTTCTGGAATAGATGGACGAGGGAGTACCTGACACTTCTCCAAAAACGAAGAAAATGGCAACAAGGAAAGCCAAATTTACAAGTAGGAGATATTATCCTCATGAAAGACCAGAAGGAGGAAAGAAACAAATGGCCTATGGGACTTATATCTAAAACCTTTCCAAGTGACGATGGCAAGGTACGCAAGGTAGAAGTGACAGTTACTAAGCAAGGTGACCCCAAAACTTTCATTAGGCCTATATCAGAGATTATTTTACTCATACCGGTTGAGGATTGATTATCCATCCAATCAGTAGGAACTCTTTCAAGGAACTTCAACCTTTGGATTACAAATGGGTTGGAGACAGTTTGGCCTAGCGCGGCTTCTCCAATCCGAAGATGGGTTATCCTTTGGATTACTTCAAGAAATCGTTCTAGACTTTTTATTCAATATGTTATTGTTGCATTGCATGCGTTGTTTTTATCTTACAGGTTGAGGTATCCCTCCATGCACTTCTGGTGAACACTCCCAATTCGAGACTTATGGTATAGTGAAATCCAAGGATTTCAGACGGGGAGTGTGCTGCTCAGTTTATTATGATAGACTTTCAGCCATACATGGACATTATGTAGTGCTAATAAGCCTGGTTCTATCATTTGTTATACTTTGCTGCCATCTACTGGCCGTTTGCTATATCACTGTAATATTTGTTATGGAATTCTCCCACAACACCTTTCTGTCTTTAGCTCCTCCTATCTTTTTCCTTCTCTTCCTGTTTTTGTACTCCGTGCCATCTTGGATCCCACATGTGCTGCAGAGCTGGAGAAAGGATTCTCTTGTTACCTCTAACCTGAAGCTTCTATTATCTCTATCTGGTGATTCTGTAACAGCTCTAACCTACAGTCCTCACACTCACAAAGGTACTGTAAATAAACCTGTTGAACATATCACTGCATCATCCTTCCGGATCACCACGCGCGGCTGATAGAGACTGGTGGCACGGGTTGGCGAGTAACGCTACCTGCCATTGCTTATATAGCGATTTGTGATCACATCCCTCAGACACATCTCATCCACATATATCGGTGGCAGAATACTGTATAATGACTGCACATGATGCTCCATACTGTATAATGACCACACATGATGCTCCATACTGTATAATGACCGCACATGATGCTCCATACTGTATAATGACTGCACATGATGCTCCATACTGTATTATAGCCCCACATGATGCTCCATACTGTATAATGGCCACACATGATGCTCCATACTGTATAATGAACAACTAGAGGACATGGAGTATAACGAACAACACCAATCAATTGAAGAGATATAAAACAGTCATTTTATTAATACATTTAAAATCTATAACACAAGCTCAATCACAGGGCGAAATACAAAGAGGAAAAGATCCAAGGAACCTGCTAGCACAGCAGGCTATCGGGACCGATAATATAACATATGTACAGATAAGTATGGCAAGTCCTAAACCAGAGAGGGGGGGGGGGAAGGAATGATCCGAGTAAATCTAACATCTGGGTTCTATACAAAGACTCCTACAGACGCTGCCATAAACAATAGAATCCCCAAACCCCCTAAAGGTCCCAATGGAGTGCCATCACTCACCCATAATCAGTGATATTCAAGGTCCTCCTGCTGACCCCTTACTGTATAATGACTGCACATGATGTTCCATACTGTATAATGGCCACACATGATGCTCCATACTGTATAATGACTGCACATGATGCTCCATACTGTATAATGGCCACACATGATGCTCCATACTGTATAATGACCGCACATGATGCTCCATACTGTATAATGACCACACATGATGCTCCATACTGTATAATGGCCACACATGATGCTCCATACTGTATAATGACCACACATGATGCTCCATACTGTATAATGACTGCACATGATGCTCCATACTGTATAATGGCCACACATGATGCTCCATACTGTATAATGACCACACATTATGCTCCATACTGTATAATGGCCACACATGATGCTCCATACTGTATAATGACCACACATGATGCTCCATACTGTATAATGACTGCACATGATGCTCCATACTGTATAATGACCGCACATGATGCTCCATACTGTATAATGGCCACACATGATGCTCCATACTGTATAATGACTGCACATGATGCTCCATACTGTATAATGACCACACATGATGCTCCATACTGTATAATGGCCACACATGATGCTCCATACTGTATAATGATCACACATGATGCTCCATACTGTATAATGACTGCACATGATGCTCCATACTGTATAATGACTGCACATGATGCTCCATACTGTATAATGGCCACACATGATGCTTCATACTGTATAATGGCCACACATGATGCTCCATACTGTATAATGGCCACACATGATGCTCCATGCTGTATAATGACTGCACATGATGCTCCATACTGTATAATGGCCACACATGATGCTCCATACTGTATAATGGCCACACAATATGCTCCATACTGTATAATGGCCACACATGATGCTCCATACTATATAATGACCGCACATGATGCTCCATACTGTATAATGACCGCACATGATGCTCCATACTCTGAGGACATATGCATATGCAGTATTACACATATATTAAGTGATACAAAGTATTTATTATGGAGTAGCCGTGGTTTACCCATCCCGTGTTTCTCTCTTGTTGTATATATGCACTGTGGTTTCATCCACTGTTTCACTTGTGGTTTTAAAGAAAAAAGAGAAAGAAATTTTCTAATAAAGGTTGTTTATTTTTATATCTATTTCTGGCCCCTGTATCATCCTCTGTTCTTTCGTCACTTGCATGATGCTCCATACTGTATATTGGCCGCACATGATACTTCGTACCGTATAATGGCCACACATAGCTACTCCTACACACGCGGCTGCGCTCCGTACACTTTGCACACACGGCTCCGCTCAGCACACACGCGCTCCGCTCCATACACCTCGCACACACGTGGCTCCGCTCCGTACACCTCGTACACATTCAGCTCTGCTCCATACACCTCATACACACGGCTCCGCTCCATACACCTGACCTCGTACACACATGGCTCTGCTACATCCACTGTAAACACCTCCTGACCCCACAAAAGGCAGCTTACTTACCTCATCCAGCAGCACCAATGCATGGCAAGTTGGGTATGCAGTATTCAGTGTCAGAACACACACTCCATGGCGGGACATGCAGACGCACCACGCATAGAACTTTTATGCTCAGTAAGCACCTCCATGAGAAGGTATGCAATGTAACACTTGCCTTACGAAGGAAACTCCACCGACTCTTCTTCCCGCTCCATCCTTCCTATCTGCCACTCAGCCCTTCTCCTCTAATTTGTCCACAGAGCTCGGCAAGCAGCTGATTGGTGGATGGGTCTGTCAGTCAAAGAAGTCTCCAGCAATTAATCTCCGGCGGTGCTTTCCCTAACAGAATTCTAAACACAAGAGCGCGCACTGTAATACACAGGTTTGTCTCCAGATGTTCTAGTGACATCACTGAGGGCGGCCATTTTTCCGAAGATAAATACCTACTTAGTTTTTATTAGGCGGCGTTTATAAAATGACATCGGTAATGGAGTCATAAATTCTCCACACCTCCCAACCAGTGCAAGACATACTTGTCCCGGCCGTGACAGCGGGGGAGACTGTCAAAATCGTGACTGTCCCGCTGGATCCTGGACGGTTGGGAGGTATGATTATGGTTCTATTTGACTTTCATAGTGCTCTGTGGGCCGCATTATGGTTCTATATGACTTTCATAATGCTATTCAGCTAAAATGTACAGCGGCTCAGGTGAGCCTCCAGCTCCCTGTGCTGCAATACACACTTCTGGCCGATCAGAGGCCGGCAGCGTGCCTATGACTGAGGATGCATGGCAGTTACAACATACACCATGGCAGCAGACATGCCGAAGTCAGCTGCTAGCTTTGGCGGATGTAGAAGAGGACGCCGTGTAATGTGTGAGCATGGGGGAAGCTTAAAAGTATCATTTTGTCTGTTTTTAATGTATTGGAGAACAGAACAGAGAACATTATATAGGAAATGGAAAGGGATGGGGCACATTTTCAAAGGTAGGGGACCAGGATAGAGCCATTATACCAGAAAAGTGACCAGGATGGGAAACATTATATCAAGAAGGAGGCCAGATTGGAAAACATTATTATTAAAGTGCATTCAAAAATATTTCTGGATTGAACTTATGATCTATAGAGTACTATGTGCTTTGTTTTACACTTCGATGATATATAACTCTCCAAAAAAATTACAAACACTTTCTGAGTTGAATTTGTTATCCATAGAGTAGGGTTGAGCGAAACGGATCGGTCATTTTCAGAAGTGGCCGACTTTTGGCAAAGTCGGGTTTCATGAAACCCGACCCGATCCCTGTGTGGGGTCGCCCATGAGGTCGGCGATCTTCTTATCGGGTATCGGAATTCCGATACCGAGTTCCGATATTTTTGTGATATCGGGAATCGGTATCGGGATCCATATTTATGTGTAAAATAAAGAATAAAAATAAAAAATATTGATATACTCACCCTTGGACGCGCCCTGGTTCTAACCGGCAGTCTCCCCTCCTAAGAATGAGCGAGTGAAGGACCTGCGGTGATGTCGCGGCTTGTGATTGGTCGCGTGAGAGGTCACATGAGCGGTTACGCGACCAATCACAAGCCGCGACGTCATCGAAGGTCCTTCACTTGCTAATTCTTAGGAAGGAAGGCTGCCGGTTAGAACCAGGGCGCGTCCGAGGGTGAGTATATCCCTATTTTAAAGAATAAAAAAAAAAAAATATTGATATACTCACCCTCGGACACGCCCTGGTTCTAATCGGCAGTCTCCCCTCCTAAGAATGAGCGAGTGAAGGACCTGCGGTGACGTCGCGGCTTGTGATTGGTCGCGTGAACGATCACATGAGCGGACACGTGACCAATCACAAGATGCGACGTCATCGAAGGTCCTTCACTTGCTCATTCTTAGGAAGGAAGACTGCCGGCTAGAACCAGGGGGCGTCCGAGGGTGAGTATAGCAATATTTTTTATTTTTATTCTTTATTTTACACATTAATATGGATCCCAGGGCCTGAAGGAGAGTTTCCTCTCCTTCAGACCCTGGGAACCATTAGTATCCGATTGCACTGCATTGGGTTTCGTGTTTCGGCCGACCCCAACCCCGACTTTTCTATATGATCGGCCGATTTCACTTGACCCGACTTTTGAGAGTATTACATGCGTTACGGTGGTATTAGGCTACTTTCACACATCAAGTTTTTTGCATCAGACACAATCCGGCGAATGTTGGAAAAAATGGATCCGGCGCAGACTGTGAAAAACTGATGCGACAGATCCGTTTTTTTCGACGGATCCGACTAGCATATTCAGATAATTGGATAAAAAAAATTTTGGAGCATGCTCAGTTTAAAAAAACAGAATCCGGCGCCGGAATCCGTCATTTTCCGGATCCGGCACCTTCCGGCTCCCATAGGCTTCCATTCTAGCAAACAGCCAGAAGCGCCGGATGCGGCGCTTCCGGCTTTTTCACTGGAGACAAAAAACGTTGCTATGGACGTTTTTTCCAGAAACCGGAAACGGCAGATTTGCCGGATCCGGCGAAAACCAGACGAAACGCAATGTCATTCGGCGCAATCCAGCAATAATATAAGTCTATGGGGAAAAAACGGATCTGGCGGCAACATTCGCCGGATTCGTTTTATTTTTAAATTTAGCCGGATTGAGCCTGACAGCGAAAACCTGATGTGTGAATGTAGCCTTACACTTCAAAAAAATCTTTGCCTGCTGCAGGTGACCAATTATTATTTTTTCATTAAAAATAAAACTTGGTCTCCAGAGACCTAACAATTAGAAAATGCCTAAGGCGTGCGGTAAGAGACAGAGAAGTGAAAGTGATGATGATGGCGCACGCTTATACCGAGGACGTGGGGCTGGTGCGACTACGCCTGTTGCTAGAGCAAAAGGAACACGCCCATCCATGACACATAGCTTCCTGTCCCACTTTCCAGGGAAGCATGGTACACGACTTATGAAGCCACACCAGGGCGAAATGGTGGTCGGTTGGATATCAGATAATGTTTCCAGCATGATTGCCAGCACCACCCAGTCTTCTACACAGTCCAGTCACTCCAGCCAACAGTCTGGATCACTTAAAGGGAACCAGTCAGCAGGATTGTGCACAGTAACCTATAGACAGTATCAGATTGGCCCTGGAATACTGATTAAAATAAAACCTTAGTTGATTAAATCCGTCTTGTGGTTGTTGTTCAATCTATATTTTCAGTTTTGAGTTAATGATATGCTCGAGCTTCATGGCGGCCTGTGGGGGCGGGGGTCTTCATGTGGTGCTTTGCTTAAGTATTCACCAGTGTGACTTTTGACAGGTCACTGATCCTTCACTGACCTGCCCCCTAGTTTACATAATGAATATTATATACTGTATATACAGTGTACATAAAGTCATGGTGCACTTTTGACCAGTACATTTTGGCGCCCTTTCTCTGGCCCTGTTCATGAGGAGAGATAACAAGAACCAATCAAACACAAACTCATTTAAGCTGTTGCTGAGCCCCCAGTCAGAATAACCCCCGATAAACTGAACTCTAATTAATACACTGTAATACACTGATTAATACACTTTTCTATCGTTTGGATGTGTGTAAGGCAACAAATGGAGCCCACATTGAACTGCACTGAATAGGTATGAAACTAGGAGAGTTTTTCTTTTATTTGGAGCAGATTTCACATTTCTATCATTTTTTGCTGCTTTCCAGTGACTGGTCAAAAGTGCACCATGACTTTACTGACACACTGTATATATACATACAGCTCTGGCAAAAATTAAGAGACCACTGCAAAATGTTCAGTTTGTCTGATTTTTCTCTTTATAGGTATATTGTTGAGAAAAAATGTAAATTGTTCATTTATTCTATAAACTTCTGACAACATGTCTCCGAATTTCCAAGCAATAAATTTTGTATTTTTTTTTCTGAAAAGGAGAAATGGTCAAAATTAAAAAAAAAACAGTGCTTTCAGACCTCAAATAATGCAAAGAAAACAAGTTCATAATCATTTAGAAACAACAATACTAATGTGTTAGCTCAGGAAGAGTTCAGAAATCAATATTTTGCGGAATAACCATGATTTTTAATCACAGCTTTCATGCGTCTTGGCATGCTTTCCACCAGTCTTTCACACGGCTTCTGGCGCACAAATGTAAGCAGTTCTTCTCTGTTTGATGGCTTGTGACTATCCATCATCCTCTTCATTACATTCCAGAGGTTTTCATCGGGGTTCAGGTCTGGAGATTGACTGCCCATGCCATATATATATCCTGGAGAAAATAATCCCCTTCTGCAGGCAGGTGCCGGTGGTGTTGCATATATAATGTGTATGTACACTGGGGGACATAAGTATTTGATCCATGACGATAGCTGCTACTACGCAGGCGCCTCTGGCGCCATCTTGGAGGGGGAATTTTTTTTTCAACAAGATGGTGCCACGAGCGCCTGCACAGTAGCAGGTATCGGATCACCTATATCTGCTACTACGCAGGCTCAGCCGGCGACACTTTCAAATGATTATTTTTTTTTTTTATGAATTTCAGGATAACCTCAAACAAATGAATTATATACACAATATATATGCGATCATGCTGCGGCGCAGGCGCCACCGCCGGTGCCTGCCTGCAGCAGGGGATTTTTGTTTTTTTCAAGATATATATACTGAACAGCACAAAAATGTAATGACAAATCTAGTGTTTCTGGTCATTGATTCCGGAAGGAAAAAGTGGTCTATAAAGTCAATAACTAATAGACTAACTAACAAAAGGCTTTCTTGCGGCCTTGTCTTTTGGCGCCAAAATATATTGTGATGCGTGTACATTTACTTAATGCATTGCTGCGGCGTCGCAGTGGGTTTTTAATGTTTCTTACTGCCGGGTCTGCTCCGAACGACACAATCAGGACATGCAGGTGGATGCAGAGCTCTTCCAGCTGGTGCGCAATACCAAGGAAGCTTGTGCTATAACGCTTCCACAGGATGCAGCACCTTTCACTTCACAGGACCCGGGCTCCTTCTGTTCTTTAACAGCTTTTACAGCAAGAATTCTCTATATCCGGACAGGTTCGGATACAGTTTCAGTTCAGTTTCAATCTGCCGCTGCTCTTTGCTCAGTCGGGTGCTGTCACGAGGGGATGCCACCATATTCCTCTCCAACACAGCCTCATACACTACTCATTCCTGCAGGCTCTGCCCAAGATGGCTTCCTCTTCCTGTCTTTCACTTTATAAAACCATCCCTTTCACATCTTAGGCCTCTTTCACATTTTCGTCGGTACGGGCCCGTCGCAATGCATCGGGCCGACGTACCGACGGACGGTGTGAAATTACTGCACGATGTGGGCAGCGGATGCAGTTTTTCAACGCATCCGCTGCCCATTCTGCTGTCCGGGGAGGAGGGGGCGTACGCGACGCACAAAAAAACGTTACATTGAACTTTTTTTGCGCATCGAATCTGCCAAAACATGACGGATCCATCGCGACGTGTGCCCATCTGTCGCGATCCGTCACTAATACAAGTCTATGGGCAAAAAACGCATCCTGCAAGCATATTTGCAGGATCCGTTTTTTGCCCATAACGACGGATTGCGACGGAACTAAAAAAGACGGAAATGTGAAAGAGTCCTTACAGACATATCACAGTCTCTTAACCATGTTCAAACAACAGCGACATCTTGTGGCCAGTTAACAACATTAACTCTAAAGAAACAAATCTATTGACAACAAGTACAATGATTATTCAGGAGTGAGTACAATAACATTTATCTTCAATTATACCACCCTGGTGAGCCGACACACCTCACACATTTGCTGCATCTTTCATCATTGGGCTTCTGTTATCTTTTAGACTGATGTATAAAACGCATGTCTTGGGGCCACACAAATGATGTTCAAATGAGAATTCTGTCTCATCGACTGAACCTTGACCCATCAAAGTCAATAGCAAAATTTACATGAGCAATTTTCCGCAAGGGCTGGTGGTCCTTGGAGAATGTGCTACTTTGGTGCAATTATTGGATGAGTCCTCACTGTTCAAAGTCAATAAATTCATGAAAAAATGGAAAGCACAAAGACACAAAACTGATTTTTTTTGTCCTATGAATATTCATATATACATAATTCAGTGTATGTGCCGAAATACATTACATGGGTACACACGAAGAGGCACTTCCCCCTATTACAGTGCTATTTAAAGTGCCCCCATTAAATGTTACCCGGCCACTAGAGGGAGCTACACAAATTCCAAAGAAACAATGCAAGCATTAGTAAGCCAGTGGCTCTGGGGTCCTTGATTTTTCAAGGATCCCTGGCTGACAAATCTGCACATAAGCTATGTATGGAGGTGGCTTCATCATAGGTAAAGGGAAAAATAATCATTACAAAATTATTCAGGATGATGTGCAATTCTACATGACAGGCACAAGAGGGAGACAAAGAGCAGTTATCATTCATAGTAACGCTTCCATTTCACTGCACTTTTTTTTCATTTCCTGAGATGGAGTTTGGATATTCATCATAGTAATAGAAATATATTCAGTACTGACTCTCCGGGGCCAAGCATGATTGTGCATCATAAAGGAATCCATAGCTGAATTCCTGCAGAAGTGTATAATCAGATCCAAGGTTGCAATATACAGCTCTTATACCATACAAGCAGGGGCAGACTTTTCATTTGTGCAACCTATGCAGCCGCACAGGGGCCCCAAGAGGACCAGGGGCCACGTCTACCCCCAAAGCAGGTGAAATTGTGCTGTAAAATGAGCTATTGGACTCCAAAGGGCCCATATATTGTTCCGGCACAGGAAACCTACATACAGGCATGTGTTCTTTAACCCCTTCATGACCTTGGGATTTTCCGTTTTTCCGTGTTCGTTTTTTGGTCCCCTCCTTCCCAGAGCCATAACATTTTTATTTTTCAGTCAATATGGCCATGTGAGGGCTTATTTTTTTGCAAAACAAGTTGCACTTTTGAACAACATCATTGGTTTTAGCATGTCGTGTACTAGAAAACGGGAAAAAAATTCCAAGTGCGGTAAAATTGCAAAAAAAAGTGCAATCCCACGCTAGCTTCACTAAATGTTAAAACTGACCTGCCGTTATGATTCTCCAGGTGATTACGAGTTCATAGACGCCAAACATGTCTAGGTACTCTTTTATCTAAGTGGTGAAAAAAAATCCCTAAACTTTGCTAAAAAAAAAAAAAACAAATTGCGCCATATTCTGATACCCGAAGCGTCTCCATTTTTCATGATCTGGGGTCGGTTGAAGGCTTATTTTTTGCGTGCCGAGCTGGCATTTTTATTGATACCATTTTGGTGCAGATACGTTCTTTTGATCGCCCGTTATTGCATTTTAATGCAATGTTGCGGCGACCAAAAAACGTAATTCTGGGGTTTCAAATTTTTTTTTCGCTACGCCGTTTAGCAATCAGGTTAATCCTTTTTTTTATTGATAGATCGGGCGATTCTGAGCGCAGCGATACCAAATATGTGTAGGTTTGATTTTTTTTTATTGATTTATTTTGGATGGGGCGAAAGGGGGGTGATTTAAACTTTTATATTTTTTTGTTTTTTTTCACATTTTTGTAACTTTTTTTTTTACTTAGAAGCTGCCACAACGCGATCACCTCTGCTACATAGCAGCGATCATCAGATTGCTGCTATGTAGCTGAATTGCAGGCTTGCTATGAGCGCCGACCACAGGGTGGTGCTCACAGCAGGCCGGGATCAGTAACCATAGAGGTCTCAAGGACCTCTATGGTTACCATTCTGATGCATCGCTGACCCCCGATCATGTGACGGGGTCAGCAATGCGCTCATTTCCGGCCGCCCGGCCGGAAGCGCCGGTTAAATGCCGCTGTCAGAGTTTGATAGCGGCATTTAACTAGTTAATAGCGGCGGGTGAATCGCGATTTCACCCGCCGCTATTGCGGGTACATGTCAGCTGTTCAAAACAGCTGACTTGTCCCGGCTTTGATGCGGGCTCACCGCCGGAGCCCTGCATCAAAGAGGGGGATCTGACCTCGGACGTACTATCCCGTCCGAGGTCAGAAAGGGGTTAAAGGGGACCTGTCACGTTGTACATGCAGTCTGGGAGAAGCTGAGCCGAATCATATACGGGTTTGTTGGAAAAAAAATTCAGCATAAGGCCTCTTTCACACGTCAGTGGCTCCGGTACGTGTAGTGACAGTTTTCTCATGTACCGGAGACACTGACACACGTAGACCTATTCAAATGAATGGGTCTTTGCACATGCCTGCGTGTTTTCACGGACCGTGTCTCCGTGTGCAAAACACGGAGACATGGCCATTTTTCTCCGGCAGCACGGTCCGCAAAGCATCCCGCACACGTGCACACGGAGAACAGTGTGCACTCTTCTCCGTGTGCAGGTACCACCGCAGGAGAAACAGCGCTACAGTTAAGCGCTGTCCCCTGCGTGTGGTGCTGAAGCCGGCATTCATCCCTTCTGTCCTGCTCAGCTGAAAACAGCGCTTGCAGGAGAGAAGGGATGAAAAATCAAGTTTTTTTTGGTTAAAAATAAAGTTTGGGATCACCTCCCGCCTCCCACCACTCCCCATCCCTCGTGCGCCCGCACGCTAGCAGAGAAATACTCACCCAGCTCCCGCGATGCCTCCTCTCAGCGTCGGCAGCTTGTCCTGCGTGAGCGGTCACGTGGTACCGCTCACTACAGTGATGATTATGTGGCTCCATCTCCCATAGGGGACAGCGTGCAGGGGACAGCACTGTCTCTCCTGCACGGTCCGTGTGGTCATCAGGCGGCACACGGCTGCCGCACATGTGCCACACTGATGTGCCACGTGAGCACACGGACATGGATAACTCCGGTACCGATTTCTCCGGTACCAGAATTTTCTGGACGTTTGAGACTGGCCTGAGGTGTGCTTTATTCATTGAAATGTGTAGAGTAGTCCAATGGGCGGTCCAAATAGTGATTGACAGCTATCTCTGCACAGTCAATCCCCCTGACAAAGGATTATCCGAAACGCGCGTCAGGGTGCGCTGTACTTGGAAAGTCGGGCATTAAAGGTATACATCCTCTTTGAATTTATGTACAGTCTTGGTGTGCACGTTGTGTATAGATATAGGAAATATATGTATATATATCATATTACCCTCACTTTGGTTATTTGCACCTTTTTGACTATACTGTCATTATCTGTTTGATTCTTTGTATCATTCATATATTTTTATATTGCACATGCACTTTCGCTTTTTTACACTACACTTAGTGAATATTGATTAATGTCCATTAGGCTGCCGTCACACTATCAGTATTTGGTCAGTATTTTACATCAGTATTTGTAAGCCAAAACCAGGAGTGGAAGAATCAGAGGAAAAGTATAATAGAAACATATGCACCACTTCTGTATTTATCACCCACTCCTGGTTTTGGCTGAGAAATACAGATGTAAAATACTGACCACATACTGCTAGTGTGACGGCAGCCTAACACATATATTGTTGCATTTTTATACATATATCTTTTGTGGGACTGATTATATGTATACACCATTGTCCCATTTTCAGATTGATTTTTGTCTACTACACACATATTAATTATTTTTTTTATATACAGTATATATATATATATATATATATATATATATTTATTTTTATTTTTATGTTTTTGTGAAACTGATTGTATGCACACACCATTGTCCTATTTTTCTGATGGTTGAAGAATATGTTATTAAATTTATATTTTATCTCCCTCTTTTTTGTCCGCTTTTGTGTTATTATTTCCATTTATATTTTGTAATACATATGTATTCTTACATTTTTGTGGTATTCATTACTTCCAAGTACGTGCACATTGTTTGTGCCATTGTCTGCCAATAATATATAATAAAGGCATATTTTATTGTACTTATTTCGTATATATTGTCTTATTATATATCTATATATACATTTTTTTGAACTCCTATATTGTGTTTTTTTTGTTTGTTTTTTTACAGTCAATCACTGAGTAGGACCGCCTACTTGATTTATACATACAAACAACAGGGGTTTCAATGAGTAAAATGCAAATTTTGCTGAAACTTTTCCCACAAAAATGTATATGTACTCTGATCAGCTCCTCCTGCCTGCAGATCAGATCCCATTCTCAGTATGACAGGTTCCCTTTAAATTTTCACCCGCTCTGCACAGCTTTACCTTTGCACTTTTCAACCTTTGCTTGGTAAACATTCAGTAGGTTTAGAATGCACAGTCTGCGTTTCTGCATCAAGGCTTTTATATTCGCCCATCAGCCATTTTCCTACATATGGCGAACCTCTGATGTCAGATAAGGAGATGCCACCGATTAATGTAAAGAGATGGATACAAGAGAACAAGGCGAATTTCTTACCTCCCGTGTGCAACAAACTTATGTAAGTGCAAAGTGTTTATCCCGGTTATTGCTTTCATATGGTGATTGTAAGTGCTGGTTTACCAGACTGACCACAGACAAATGGTTCTCATTTCAAAGATAATATCATAAATAGACAATCTGCAATTCACGTGCTTAAAGAGATAGGCTGCGTTCACACGTTGCTTTTTTTGCTGCGATTTTTTTTCCGCAGGCAAAACCTGCTCTCATGGCTGTAAAGAAGCTGATAACAAAATGCAGGTTTTTTGCCAAGTTTTTTACTGCGTTTTTGCTGTCTCTAATGCATGTCGATAAAGTTTAGTGCCCCACCCAAAAAAAGTACGATTTAACTTCCTTAGATATCTGCACCAAAAACGCAGCAAAAAAATGATTTTTGCTACGGTTTTGCATTTACCCATTGTTTCCTATGGGGAAAAAAAGTTGCAAATATGCAGAAAAAACGCTGAAAGAAAAGACATGTTGCAGTTTCACAAATCAGTCAGAAAAAAAACCAAACAATGTATGTGCAGGAGATTTCTGAAATCTCATAGAACTTTTCTGGTACTTTAAAGCGAAGCTTAAAATTTGAATAAAAAAGCGCAGCAAAAACGCAACATGTGATCATTTGATTTTTTATTTCATACATCAATAGTGCACATGAAAATAAGCAACTTTGTAATATATCTTATCAGAGAAATCTGCTTCTGTCTCTGACAAAATTGATCGGTCATTATGAAAATTCTCAATTGTTAGGTAACATCTGTATTCAGTTAAAGGTACCATCACATTTAGCGACGCGGCAGCGATCTAGACAACGATGCCGATCGCTGCAGCGTCGCTGTGTGGTCGCTGGAGAGCTGTCACACAGACAGCTCTCCAGCGACCGACGATGCAAAGTCCCCGGGTAACCAGGGTAAACATCGGGTTACTAAGCGCAGGGCCGCGCTTAGTAACCCGATGTTTACCCTGGTTACCATTGCTAATGTAAAAAAAACAAACACTACATACTTACATTCGGCTGGCCGTAAAGCACAGCGGTGACGTCACCGCTGTAATCTGCTTTACGGCTGGCCGGCGCTGACAGTGCAGGGAAGCAGAATGCCGAGGGACGCGACAGACACCGGAATGTAAGTATGTAGTGTTTGTTTTTTTACATTTACACTGGTAACCAGGGTAAACATCGGGTTACTAAGCGCGGCCCTGCGCTTAGTAACCCGATGTTTACCCTGGTTACCAGTGAAGACATCACTGAACCGGCGTCACACATGCCGATTCAGCGATGTCTGCGGGAGATCCAGCGACAAAATAAAGTTCTGGCCTTTCTGCTCCGACCAACGATGTCACAGCAGGATCCAGATCGCTGCTGTGTGTCAAACACAATGATATCGCTATCCAGGATGCTGCAACGTCACGGATGGCTAGCGATATCGTTGTGAAGTTGGTCAGTGTGAAGGTACCTTTAGACTTTCCCATCACTGAGATAGCAGATAAGAGCTGATACTTATGAGATTCTATCTAGCTAGGATGAAGAGGTGGATGAAAGAGATCTGACTCTAGGTCCTCCATCCTTCCGTCTACATAGAATTCTATCCATAGCAACAGTCATTTCCTTTCCTAGTAATGGGAAAGTCTTCACTGAATACAGATTTTACCCCCGAATTGAGAATTTTGATAATGGCTGATCAATTTTGGCAGAGAAAGAATCAGATTTCTCTAATACGATATATCACAAATTTGTTTATTTTCATGTGTACCGTTGATTTATGAAATAAAAATTAAAACAATGGTTACTCTTTAAGCATGAAATACCACTCCAAAGTGTCGGCTAATAGGTGTCTCCCTTCTGTGTAACTTGGTGTCTACTGCCTGTTGTCAAGTATAATCAGTCACTGGCAGCTGGGTCATCAAGACAGATGACAGGAAGAGGCAGCAGGTCTTTCTCTCTACAGGAAGTGGAACTTTGTTTCCAAAGGAAGTGATGGCAGGTAGAGATGAGCGAGGACTAAATTACTCGTTACTTGAACCGAGAAATTCCTAATGCGCTGATGCTCGTTTCGAGTATAATGGGAGTCAACAAGAAATCAGACTCTACACGGAGGTCTGCGGGGCAGTGAAAATATTGAAGTAGATTTCCTTTTATAATTCTTGATGCTGTCACACGGCCATCCAATCACAGTAGTGCCACTACCAAGCATGGCTATGGCATTACAGGCAATCCCTCCATGCTTATTGGCTGTATAACAGGCACCAAACAAGTGAGGATTCGCGTTTGAAATCATGTACCAGCTAATGCTCGCAGAGTGCCAAGCACTCATATACTCGAGTGACAGACGTCTGAGTATCACCGAGGATGTTTGCTCATCCCTGGACATAGCTCTTTGTCTCGATAAGAAGTGGGGATGGGTCTTTGTCTCTACAGGAAGTGAGGGAGGATCTTTGTCTCTACAGGAAGTGGAGGGGTCATTGTCTCTACAGGAAGTGGAGGGGTCTTTGTATATAAAGGAAATTGGGGTGGTTCTATGTCTCTGCAGGAAGGGGGGTGAATCTTTTTCTCTACAGAAAGTGCAGGAGGGTCTTTGCCTATACAGGAAGTAGAGGTGGATCTTTGTCACTGCAGAAAGTGAGGGTGGATCTTTGTTTCTCTGCATGGAGTGTAAATAGGTCTTTCTTTGTCTCTACCTGAAGTGGGGATGAGTCTTTGTCTCTAGAGGAAGTGGGGGCATGTCTTTATCTCTACAGGAAGTGTGTATTAATGGACCTTAAATAGGCCTAGGCCCATGATGCCATTGATCCAGGCCATACAACTTGCAAATCCTAACATGCAGCATAACAGGGAAATGGACCCAGGGAAATGAAGTGGAGTCCAAAATACCCGAGATAGGTACATCACTTTAAAAGGTCTCAAAATATTGGCTGACGTCTGTGTCTTCATCACCTTACCTAGTGGAGCCAATCACAATACACCCCTACTTTAAACTGATGAACAATAGTAAATGTAAGGGAAAGTAGCTGACCCACAATTCCATACACAACCCCAAAATAAGAGTGATTTTGTTTAGGGAAAAAGCTGAACTTTTCCTAGTATCACACAACCCCAATTAAAATGTACACTGCTCAAAAAAATAAAGGGAACACTTAAACAACAGAATCTAACTCCAAGTAAATCAAACTTCTGTGAAATCAAACTGTCCACTTAGGAAGCAGCACTGATTGATGATCAATTTCACAAGCTGTTGTGCAAATGGAATAGACAACAGATGGAAATTATTGGCAATTATCATGACACACTCAGTAAAGGAGTGGTTCTGCAGGTGGAGACCACAGACCACATCTCAGTGCCAATGCTTTCTGGCTGATGTTTTGGTCACTTTTGAATATTGGTTGTGCTTTCACACTCGTGGTAGCATGAGACGGACTCTACAACCCACACAAGTGGCTCAGGTAGTGCAGCTCATCCAGGATGGCACATCAATACAAACTGTGGCAAGAAGGTTTGCTGTGTCTGCCAGCGTAGTGTCCAGAGGCTGGAGGCGCTACCAGGAGACAGGCCAGTACATCAAGAGATGTGGAGGGGGCCGTAGGAGGGCAACAACCCAGCAGCAGGACCGCTACCTCAGCCCTTGTGCAAGGAGGAACAGGAGGAGCACTGCCAGAGCACTGTAAAATGACCTCCAGCAGGCCACAGATGTGCATGTGTCTGCACAAATGGTTAAAAACCGACTCCATGAGGATGGTCTGAGTGCCCAACATCCACAGATGTGGGTTGTGCTCACAGCTCAACACTGTGCAGGATGCTTGGCATTTGCTACAGAACACCAGGATTGGCAAATTCACCACTGGTGCCCTGTGATCGTCACAGATGAAAGCAGGTTCACACTGAGCACATGTGACAGACGTGAGTCTGGAGATGCCGTGGAGAGCGATCTGATGCCTGCAACATCATTCAGCATGACCGGTTTGGCAGCGGGTCAGTAATGGTGTGTGGTGGCATGTCTTTAGAGGGCTGCACAACCCTCGATGTGCTCGCCAGAGGTAGCCTGACTGCCATTAGGTGCCAAGAGGAGATCCTCAGACCCCTTGTGAGACCATATGCTGGTGCGGTTGGCCCTGGGTTTCTCCTAATGCAGGACAATGCCAGACCTCATGTGGCTGGAGTGTGTCAGCAGTTCCTGCAAGATGAAGGCATTGAAACTATGGACTGGCCTGCCCGTTCCCCGGACCTGAATCCGATTGAACACATCTGTAACATCATTTTGCACCATCCACAGTCACGTTGCACCACAGACTGTCCAGGAGTTGGCGGATGCTTTAGTCCAGGTCTGGGAGGAGAACCCTCAGGAGACCATCCGCCGCCTTATCGGGAGCATGTAGGGAGGTCATACAGGCACGTGGAGGCCACAAACACTACTGAGCATAATTTCCTTGTTCTGTGGCATTTCTGCTGAAGTTGGATCAGCCTGTAACTTCATTTTCCGCTTTGATTTTGAGCATCATTCCATCTCCAGACCTCCGTGGGATATGAGTTGTGATGTACGTTGATCATTTTTAGGCTTTATTGCTCTCAACACATTCCACTATGTAATGAATAAATATTTACAACTGGAATATTTCATTCAGTGATATCTAGGATGTGGGATTTTAGTGTTCCCTTTATTTTTTTTTGAGCAGTGTATATTTAAGGGGCAGCCAAGGCTTATGATACTGATGAAATTTCATTGGTCATCAAAACAATTGGTGGGGGATCCAACATCCTGGCAAGAGACTTGTATTGAAGTCTATGGCGAGTGAGCCGCGTGTGTGTTGCGACCATTGACAGAAAATCAAACACATACAGAAACATTTACATCACTGTGTTACCATTTCAGGTCGCATGTTGCAATGAGACACCATAGGAAATATTTAGATGCGCTGTGTCAATGCGACACTGCGATCTCAATGTCACCTTATGGCTCGATATTTGCAAATCTGAGTGGAAATATCAAGCTTCCCCTTCCATACACACTCTCATTAGACACTTCAATATAAACGATAGGGTCGAGGTCTGACCTTTATGGATAAAGTACATGTGTTGTTCTCTGAAAAAAAAAACAGGTTGGCTTTAGTCTAAAAAAAAAACAAAACCCAGTGGCCAGTGTGAAAATTGCAAGACTTGTCATTTTTATTTTTTAATATAGTTTGTGATATGAGAAAAAAAATTGCCAAATATTAAAAAGAAAACAAATTTCACATAAAAATCTAATTTAAACAATCTGATGGCACAATCCTGTTAGGATTAACTCAAATAATTCAGCTACATTATTACCACCTGATATATTCTTAATTTATTTTTTCAGTTTCAAACCACTGGGCGAAAACAAAACTTTATGCAATACTAGATGGTGGCCCGATTCTAACACATCGGGTATTCTAGAATATGCATGTCCACGTAGTATATTGCCCAGTCACGTAGGATATTGCCCAGCCACATAGTATATTGCCCAGCTACGTAGTATATTGCCCAGTCATGTAGTATATTGGCCAGCCACGTAGTATATTGCCCAGTCACATAGTATATTGCCCAGCCATGTAGTATATTGCCCAGCCACGTAGTATATTGTATATTGCCCAGCCACGTAGTATATTGCCCAGCCACGTAGTATATTGCCCAGCCATGTAGTATATTGTATATTGCCCAGCCACGTAGTATATTGCACAGCCACATAGTATATTGTATATTGCCCAGCCACGTAGTATATTGCCCAGTGATGTAGTATATTGACCAGCCACGTAGTATATTTCCCAGTTACATAGTATATTGCCAAGTGACGTAGTATACAGCACAGAGCCACGTAGTATATTGCACAGCGACGTAGTATACAGCACAGAGCCACGTAGTATATTGCCCAGCCACGTAGTATATTGCCCAGCTACGTAGTATATTGCCCAGTCATGTAGTATATTGCCCAGCCATGTAGTATATTGCCCAGTGACGTAGTATACAGCACAGAGCCACGTAGTATATTGCCCAGCCACGTAGTATATTGCCCAGTCACGTAGTATATTGCCCAGCCACGTAGTATATTGCCCAGTCATATAGTATATTGGCCAGCCATGTAGTATATTGCCCAGCCACGTAGTATATTGTATATTGCCCAGCCACGTAGTATATTGCCCAGCCACGTAGTATATTGCCCAGCCATGTAGTATATTGTATATTGCCCAGCCACGTAGTATATTGCCCAGCCACATAGTATATTGTATATTGCCCAGCCACGTAGTATATTGCCCAGTGATGTAGTATATTGCCCAGCCACGTAGTATATTTCCCCGTTACATAGTATATTGCCAAGTGATGTAGTATACAGCACAGAGCCACGTAGTATATTGCACAGCGACGTAGTATACAGCACAGAGCCACGTAGTATATTGCCCAGCCACGTAGTATATTGCCCAGCTACGTAGTATATTGCCCAGTCATGTAGTATATTGGCCAGCCATGTAGTATATTGCCCAGTGACGTAGTATACAGCACAGAGCCACGTAGTATATTGCCCAGCCACGTAGTATATTGCCCAGTCACGTAGTATATTGCCCAGCCACGTAGTATATTGCCCAGTCATATAGTATATTGGCCAGCCATGTAGTATATTGCCCAGTCACGTAGAATATTGCCCAGCCACGTAGTATATTGCCCAGTCACATAGTATATTGCCCAGCCATGTAGTATATTGCCCAGCCACATAGTATATTGCCCAGCCACGTAGTATATTGTATATTGCCCAACCACGTAGTATATTGCCCAGCCATGTAGTATATTGCCCAGCCACGTAGTATATTGTATATTGCCCAGCCACGTAGTATATTGCCCAGCCACGTAGTATATTGTATATTGCCCAGCCACGTAGTATATTGCCCAGTGATGTAGTATATTGCCCAGCCACGTAGTATATTTCCCAGTTACATAGTATATTGCCAAGTGACGTAGTATACAGCACAGAGCCACGTAGTATATTGCACAGCGACGTAGTATACAGCACAGAGCCATGTAGTATATTGCCCAGCCACGTAGTATATTGCCCAGTCACGTAGTATATTGCCCAGCCACGTAGTATATTGCCCAGCCACGTAGTATATTGCCCAGTGACGTAGTATATTGCCCAGCCACGTAGTATATTTCCCAGTTACATAGTATATTGCCCAGTGACGTAGTATACAACACAGAGCCACGTAGTATATTGCCCAGCCATGTAGTATATTGCCCAGCTACGTAGTATATTGCCCAGCCACGTATGTCACAGGTTAAAAAATAAAAAATAAACATACTCAGCTTCCGATGGCCCCTTGTAGTTCGGTCACATGACCGTGACTTCATGGCAGGTCCTTCTTGCGCAGGCATGCAGGACATGTGGTGACGTCACGGTCACATGACCGTGACATCATGGCAGGTCCTTCTTGCGCAGGCACGCAGGACCTGTGATGACGTCATGGTCACATGACCGTGACATCATGGCAGGTCCTTCTCCAATACCATCCTTGCCACCGGAACCTGCCGCTTGCATGGAGCGGTCACCGGAGCGTTGCGAAAGGTAAGTATATAATGATTTTTTATTTTTGTTATTATTTTTAACATTAGATGTTTTTACTATTGACGCTGCATAGGCAGCATCAATAGTGAAAACTTGGTCACACAGGGTTAATAGCGGCGGTAACGGAGTGAGTTACCCACGGCATAACGCGGTCCGTTACCGCTGGCATTAACCCTGTGTGAGCGGTGACTGCGGGGAGTATGGAGCGGGCACCGGGCACTGACTGCAGCGGAGTAGGGAGGGACTAATTGGACTGTGGCCATCGCTGATTGGTCGCGGCAGCCATGACAGGCAGCTGGCGAGACCAATCAGCGACTTGGATTCCATGACAGACAGAGGCCGCGACCAATGAATATCCGTGACAGACAGAAGGACAGACAGAAGGACAGACAGAAAGATGGAAGTGACCCTTAGACAATTATATAGTAGATATCTAAGTGTTGACTGGATACTTATTACTGTGCAAGGGAGACCGGACTGTTCTCCTCTCCATTACCTTGTGTGTACTTTATACCTAATGCGCCAATATATCCCATAATGTAATTACGGCATGAACACGATAGAAAGAAATACAACAGCAAAGGAAGTTATCTCTGTGGCCGAACTAACAATTAGCTTGCAGGAAAGCCAAGAGAATTACAAATTAGGATTTGCTTTCGGGGGTCATCGTTTTCAAATTGTAATATTTTATAATTGTTTTTACAGGCACAATAATCAGCTGACAGTAATGTTTGTAGGAGGTCCGAACCAGAGGAAAGATTATCACATCGAAGAGGGGGAAGAGGTAATGCAGTTCCATAGTGACCGGGACAAATATTTCAAATCTCACTTTATGCATCAATAATTCTGGAATGTTTTAACATATCCCAGTGATTCTGAGAATAGTTAATAAATAATATTTACCTCATGTCTACCTCCCATTGATGCCATTTGACAAATGTCCTTTTGTTTTGTTAGAAAGTTTAAAAATGTAGCAACAATTTTTCTTTTATTTTTCAAGTAAATACAAAAATTATTTTTTAAATTATTTTTAGGGACCTATTCAGTTTTGAAAGTACTTTGATGGACCCAAGGATTGGAAAACCCCCCCATAGGGATACCATTTTAAAAACAGCACCCCTCAACATATTCAAAACTGCTGTCTCGCAGTTTGTTAATTCTTCAAGTGCTTTTCAGGAATTAACGCAAAGTGTAATTACAGGAATGAAAAATTATATTTTTTACCACTAAAGTGTTGCTAACTGTACAGGTCACTATAGCTGACTGACTCTATCGTCATTACTTGACCCTGAATTGTCTTAGCAAACATTAGGACCACAGAATGCTGATCAGGTTAAAGAGGGAACCCCCATGCTCTGTTAACTATCTAGATGCAACTGTCACTATTGACAGCAGCATCTAGGGGGTTAAACAGCCATGGTCGAAACCAACACCATTCATGGCTGGTGCAACAGGGTGTCAGCTATTGTATACAGCTGAGAATCAGGGCCGGCACCAGGGTCCTTTCTGTCTGTTGCGACATGTACCGTACTGTACATCTGATGGATGTGCACACTACATATGCAGAGTTGGTGATGGGTGTGTTACACAGCTGGCAAACAAGTTTAATTAAGGTTGAGGCTACATGGCGACTTTGGCTGTGACACCTGTTGAGTTATAAAAGTTCACTAGGTGTCGGCGCAACATTGTAGTGTAATACAAGTGAACAGGAGAAGATGTACCAGATGGACAAAAACATGGTTAAATCCAAGAAAAAACTTTATTAGAAAATATTAAACTACATGATATTAGAATAACCAGGCACACCGACCAACGCGTTTCAGCCTAGAAAGCCTTATTCATGGTATTCAAACCATAAATAATTCTTTCTAAGCTGAAACGTGTTGGTCAGTATGCCGCTGGTTATTCTACCTTCATGTTTTTTAACCCCTTCAAGACCCAGCCTATTTTGACCTTAAAGACCTTGCCGTTTTTTGCAATTCTGACCAGTGTCCCTTTATGAGGTAATAACTCAGGAACGCTTCAACGGATCCTAGCGGTTCTGAGATTGTTTTTTCGTGACATATTGGGCTTCATGTTAGTGGTAAATTTAGGTCAATAAATTCTGCATTTATTTGTGATAAACACGGAAATTTGGCGAAAATTTTGAAAATTTCGCAATTTTCACATTTTGAATTTTTATTCTGTTAAACCAGAGAGATATGTGACACAAAATAGTTAATAAATAACATTTCCCACATGTTTACTTTACATCAGCACAATTTTGGAAACAAAATTTTTTTTTGTTAGGAAGTTATAAGGGTTAAAATTTGACCAGCGATTTGTCATTTTTACAACGAAATTTACAAAACCATTTTTTTTAGGGACCACCTCACATTTGAAGTCAGTTTGAGGGGTCTATATGGCTGAAAATACCCAAAAGTGACACCATTCTAAAAACTGCACCCCTCAAGGTACTCAAAACCACATTCAAGAAGTTTATTAACCCTTCAGGTGCTTCACAGCAGCAGAAGCAACATGGAAGGAAAAAATGAACATTTAACTTTTTAGTCACAAAAATTATCTTTTAGCAACAATTTTTTTATTTTCCCAATGGTAAAAGGAGAAACTGAACCACGAAAGTTGTTGTCCAATTTGTCCTGAGTACGCTGATACCTCATATGTGGGGGTAAACCACTGTTTGGGCGCACGGCAGGGCTTGGAAGGGAAGGAGCGCCATTTGACTTTTTGAATCAAAAATTGGCTCCACTCTTTAGCGGACACCATGTCACGTTTGGAGAGCCCCCGTGTGCCTAAAAATTGGAGCTCCCCCACAAGTGACCCCATTTTGGAAACTAGACGCCCCAAGGAACTTATCTAGATGCATAGTGAGCACTTTGAACCCCCAGGTGCTTCACAAATTGATCCGTAAAAATGAAAAAGTACTTTTTTTTCACAAAAAAATTCTTTTAGCCTCAATTTTTTCATTTTCACATGGGCAACAGGATAAAATGGATCCTAAAATGTGTTGGGCAATTTCTCCTGAGTACACCAATACCTCACATGTGGGGGTAAACCACTGTTTGGGCACATGGTAAGGCTCGGAAGGGAAGGAGCGCCATTTGACTTTTTGAATGAAAAATTATTTCCATCGTTAGCGGACACCATGTCGCGTTTGGATAGCTCCTGTGTGCCTAAACATTGGCGCTCCCCCACAAGTGACCCCATTTTGGAAACTAGACCCCCCAAGGAACTTATTTAGATGCCTAGTGAGCACTTTAAACCCTCAGGTGCTTCACAAATTGATCTGTAAAAATGAAAAAGTACTTTTTTTTCACAAAAAAATTATTTTCGCCTCAATTTTTTCATTTTCACATGGGCAGTAGGATAAAATGGATCATAAAATTTGTTGGGCAATTTCTCCCGAGTACGCCGATACCTCATATGTGGGGGTAAACCACTGTTTGGGCACACGGCAGGGCTCGGAAGGGAAGGCGCGCCATTTGACTTTTTGAATGGAAAATTAGCTCCAATTGTTAGCGGACACCATGTCGCGTTTGGAGAGCCCCCTGTGTGCCTAAACATTGGAGCTCCCCCACAAGTGACCCCATTTTGGAAACTAGACCCCCCAAGGAACTTATCTAGATGCATATTGAGCACTTTAAACCCCCAGGTGCTTCACAGAAGTTTATAACGCAGAGCCATGAAAATAAAAAATAATTTTTCTTTCCTCAAAAATGATTTTTTAGCCTGGAATTTCCTATTTTGCCAAGGATAATGGGAGAAATTGGACCCCAAATATTGTTGTCCAGTTTGTCCTGAGTACGCTGATACCCCATATGTGGGGGTAAACCACTGTTTGGGCGCACGGCAGGGCTCGGAAGGGATGGCACGCCATTTGGCTTTTTAAATGGAAAATTAGCTCCAATCATTAGCGGACACCATGTCACGTTTGGAGAGCCCCTGTGTGCTTAAACATTGGAGATCCCCCAGAAATGACACCATTTTGGAAACTAGACCCCCAAAGGAACTAATCTAGATGTGTGGTGAGGACTTTGAACCCCCAAGTGCTTCACAGAAGTTTATAACGCAGAGCCATGAAAATAAAAAAAAAAATTATTTTCTCAAAAATGATCTTTTAGCCTGCAATTTTTTATTTTCCCAAGGGTAACAGGAGAAATTTGACCCCAAAAGTTGTTGTCCAGTTTCTCCTGAGTACGCTGATACCCCATATGTGGGGGTAAATCACTGTTTGGGCACATGCCGGGGCTCGGAAGTGAAGTAGTGACGTTTTGAAATGCAGACTTTGATGGAATGCTCTGCGGGCGTCACGTTGCGTTTGCAGAGCCCCTGATGTGGCTTAACAGTAGAAACCCCCCACAAGTGACCCCATTTTGGAAACTAGACCCCCAAAGGAACTTATCTAGATGTGTGGTGAGCACTTTGAACCCCCAAGTGCTTCATAGAAGTTTATAATGCAGAGCCGTGAAAATAATAAATACGTTTTCTTTCCTCAAAAATAATTATTTAGCCCAGAATTTTTTAATTTTCCCAAGGGTAACAGGAGAAATTTGACCCCAAAAGTTGTTGTCCAGTTTCTCCTGAGTACGGTGATACCCCATATGTGGGGGTAAACTACTGTTTGGGCACATGCCGGGGCTTGGAATTGAAGTAGTGACGTTTTGAAATGCAGACTTTGATGGAATGCTCTGCGGGCGTCACGTTGCGTTTGCAGAGCCCCTGATGTGCCTAAACAGTAGAAACCCCCCACAAGTGACCCCATTTTGGAAACTAGACCCTGAAAGGAACTTATCTAGATGTGTGTTGAGCACTTTGAACCCCCAAGTGCTTCATAGAAGTTTATAATGCAGAGCCGTGAAAATAATAAATACGTTTTCTTTCCTCAAAAATAATTATTTAGCCCAGAATTTTTTATTTTCCCAAGGGTTACAGGAGAAATTGGACCCCAAAAGTTGTTGTCCAGTTTCTCCTGAGTACGCTGATACCCCATATGTGGGGGTAAACCACTGTTTGGGCACACGTCGGGGCTCAGAAGGGAAGTAGTGACTTTTGAAATGCAGACTTTGATGGAATGGTCTGCGGGTGTCACGTTGCGTTTGCAGAGCCCCTGGTGTGCCTAAACAGTAGAGACCCCCCACAAGTGACCCCATTTTAGAAACTAGACCCCCCAAGGAACTTATCTAGATATGTGGTGAGCACTTTGAACCCCCAAGTGCTTCACAGACGTTTACAACGCAGAGCCGTGAAAATAAAAAATCATTTTTCTTTCCTCAAAAATTATGTTTTAGCAAGCATTTTTTTAGATTCACAAGGGTAACAGGAGAAATTGGACCCCAGTAATTGTTGCGCAGTTTGTCCTGAGTATGCTGGTACCCCATATGTGGGGGTAAACCACTGTTTGGGCACACGTCAGGGCTCGGAAGTGAGGGAGCACCATTTGACTTTTTGAATATGAGATTGGCTGGAATCAATGGTGGCGCCATGTTGCGTTTGGAGACCCCTGATGTGCCTAAACAGTGGTAACCCCTCAATTCTAACTCCAACACTAACCCCAACACACCCCTAACCCTAATCCCAACTGTAGCCATAATCCTAATCACAACCCTAACCCCAACACACCCCTAACCACAACACTAACCCCAACACACCCCTAACCCTAACCACAACCCTAATTCCAACCCTAACCCTAAGGCTATGTGCCCACGTTGCGGATTCGTGTGAGATATTTCCGCACCATTTTTGAAAAATCTGCGGGTAAAAGGCACTGTGTTTTACCTGCGGATTTTCCGCGGATTTCCAGTGTTTTTTGTGCGGATTTCACCTGCGGATTCCTATTGAGGAACAGGTGTAAAACGCTGCGGAATCCGCACAAAGAATTGACATGCTGCGGAAAATACAACGCAGCGTTCCCGCGCGGTATTTTCCGCACCATGGGCACAGCGGATTTGGTTTTTCATATGTTTACATGGTACTGTAAACCTGATGGAACACTGCTGCGAATCCGCAGCCAAATCCGCACCGTGTGCACATAGCCTAATTCTAAAGGTATGTGCACACGCTGCGGATCCGCAGCAGTTTCCCATGAGTGTACAGTTCAATGTAAACCTATGGGAAACAAAAATCGCTGTACACATGCTGCGGAAAAACTGCACGGAAACGCAGCGGTTTACATTCCGCAGCATGTCACTTCTTTGTGCGGATTCCGCAGCGGTTTTACAACTGCTCCAATAGAAAATCGCAATTGTAAAACCGCAGTGAAATGCGCAGAAAAAAACGCGGTAAATCCGCCATAAATCCGCAGCGGTTTAGCACTGCGGATTTATCAAATCCGCAGCGGAAAAATCCGCAGAGGACCAGAATACGTGTGCACATTCCTAACCCTAACCCTAGCCCTAACCCTACCCCTAACCCTAACCCTACCCCTAACCCTACCCCTAACCCTACCCCTAACCCTAACCCTACCCCTACCCCTAGCCCTAACCTTAACCCTAACCCTACCCCTAACCCTAACCCTAACCCTATTCTAACATTAGTGGAAAAAAAAAATTCTTTATTTTTTTATTGTCCCTACCTATGGGGGTGACAAAGGGGGGGGGGGGTCATTTATTATTTTTTTTATTTTGATCACTGAGATAGATTATATCTCAGTGATCAAAATGCACTTTGGAACGAATCTGCCGGCCGGCAGATTCGGCGGGCGCACTGCGCATGCGCCCGCCATTTTGGAAGATGGCGGCGCCCGGGAGAAGACGGACGGGACCACGGCTGGATCGGTAAGTATGATAGGGTGGGGGGGGACCATGGGGGGGGGATCGGAGCACGGGGGGGGGAATCGGAGCGCGGGAGGGGTGGAACGGAGCGCGGGGGGCGTGGAACGGAGCACGGGGGGGCTGGAATGGAGCACGGGGGGGTGGAACGGAGCACGGGGGGGGGTGGATCGGAGTGCAGGGGGGGTGATTGGAGCACGGGGGGGTGATTGGAGCACGGGGGGAGCGGACACGAGCACGGGGGGGAGCGGAGCACTGGACGGAGGGGAGCCGGAGCAGTGTACCGTCCAGATCGGGGGGGTGGGGGGGCGATCGGAGGGGTGGGGTGGGGGCACACTAGTATTTCCAGCCATGGCCGATGATATTTCAGCATCGGCCATGGCTGGATTGTAATATTTCACCCGTTATAATGGGTGAAATATTACAAATCGCTCTGATTGGCAGTTTCACTTTCAACAGCCAATCAGAGCGATCGTAGCCACGCGGGGGTGAAGCCACCCCCCCTGGGCTAAACTACCACTCCCCCTGTCCCTGCAGATCGGGTGAAATGGGAGTTAACCCTTTCACCCGATCTGCAGGGACGCGATCTTTCCATGACGCCGCATAGGCGTCATGGGTCGGAATGGCACCGACTTTCATGACGCCTACGTGGCGTCAAAGGTCGGGAAGGGGTTAATATCTTCTAATAAAGTTTTTTCTAGGATTTTACCACGATTTTATCTCGCTGGAACATCTCCTCCTATTCACTTGTACTCCCACAGATATGAGTGCAGAGTAAGTACAGTGGCTTTTTGGCACAGTACTCCCACAAGCGGGACTGCAGAGCACACACAGAGGCTTTCTGGCACAGCACTCCCACAGGCGTGGGTGCAGAGTACACACAGCGGTATTTTGACATAGTACTCCCACTTATATGGGTGCAGAGTACAACAAGCGGCTTTCTTGCAGAGTGGGCAGTCTAATTCTGTCCCTCACTCCAGCTGCATTCTATCCCTACACTAATCAAAGCAGAGAGCCGGTGGCACTCATGATCCGGCATTTATACAGAGCGGGTCACATGGTGTGCCGGTCAATCACAGCCATGCTAATATGCTGCAGTCTTTCAACAAACTTTATGGCATCTGAACCTGAACAGCAAACCAAACATCCTGTTAAAAATCAATGTTTGGGGTTCGGTACCGGACACTGTACGGACCCCGAACTCTGCAGTTCAGGTTCGCTCATCCCTATGCAGCACGTATCGCAAAAAAAAGGTACCACCCTTGGAAGGCGAAGAGGAAAAATTGAAAGTGAAAAGGGGCAAACTGGAACTCTGTCACCCAAGGGCCCACAGACACCTGGAGCCAGCTTTGAGTACAGTAAGTGGAGGCCATATTTGAAGCTCCTGAGTCCCAATGCAAAATATGCAATTGATCCCCCTTATCTACCATGTATGACACTTGTTTATCATACATGTCGCTGTGACGGTGGCCAGGGCATGGCTCCGCTCCATTGGGGCGATAGGGACTTCTTTCTTAAGGGTTGATGCTGTGTGGCGGTCATTGTTGCTGTGGTTTTGTGCTGGTGGGGCGGCACGGTCTGAAGACACCAGGCCCAGGCCATCTGCCCTGCCTGTGCATTGCCGCTGTGACCGTGGTCGGCACGTTAGGGCGATAGGGACGCACTAAGAGGTTCATCGTGAAGTCGCAGTGGGCTTCATACAGTCTGATCAGTATGTTAAACTAAGAACCTCATGTTCAATTATATATAAATTTTTGCCTGGCGGCTCTAGATCAACGTATGATTTTTGGAGGTTCAGTTCATGCTCTTTTTTTGGTACATAATATATCTGTGACACTACACTTCACTCTTCACCCTGCTCCTTCTGGGCCAGGCTAGGACAGTTCTCCTTCTCTGGGGCGGTCCTCGAGAACCCTTCCCTTCTTCTTCTTTTGTACAGCTACAGTAACAACACAAACCCACAGTCTCACTCACCAGTGGCTCCATTTTTCCAGAAGCCTATTGTACCATCCTACTGGATCATTTTGAAACACGGTCATCTGTAAGCAACTGAAATAAACAGTGAACATAACATACAGTATGCAAAAATAATATGCATGGCATGTACATAAAAGTAATATCAGGGCAGTCCATTTGCTAAAAACAATTTTTCATTTCACCTTACTGATTCAGATGGCTATTGGCTAATAAACAGACTCTCTTCCTAATGGCCAGCCGTTCCCGTACCAATTATTGGCCATTCAAGTCTTATGACATTTATGGCCAGCCTCTTTGATGACTACACCTATGCGCTATGATCCCATGAGACATCGCATGATAGAGAAATGGGGCCCAATTTGAACTTTTGTATGGGACCGACATGTACTCCACTGGCTATGCTACACCAATGTTGGTAGCCACCAGAAGCAATTGTTCTCAACAAAACACCTTCTCATCCAACATTGGCCACTTCTTCCATATGCTCTGTCTACACCTTTACCAGCAGAGGACACATAGGGAACGCTATAGACCTTTCTTGTTTCAGTGGATTAGATTAAAGTTGAATGTTCTACAAGAGTTTATTGGTTTACCTGGAATGAAACTCCAGGCTATGCATTAGGTTAAAAGTTTTAATAGCTATCTGACTGTGAGAGGGTTAATATTAAAAATCTTGGTTCAGTTAAAATCGAGCTAAAATTGCAAAAGTGCACGGTCACCAAAAAACAATTTGTCTCAAAACAGAACGCGCTGAAGCAGAGATGATGAACATTGTCGCTGGCTGTTTATAATGAGCTAATTTAATGACACATTACTTGTATTTAGGTGAACGCCGCTTCCGAGAAAATTCATTAATTACCGAAATGCATCAAACTATCAAGTAATAAATATGAAATGGAAACCTTTGACTTATTTTGTCTGCTCTAGATAATTATTCATTCACATAGCAGCAGACACTATATTACATATTTCACAGACCAATATCCCAGCATGGGACATAATGAAAATGTACGGTGTTCCCCAAAGTCCCCAACATGGGGTTGACTATGACTATTGACTTATAGAACGTCTTCTGCATAAAAAAGAGACGGTAGTAGTTTTACAAAGGTGAATGTCTCCAACATCGTTTCAACTCTCGCCAAAAACACTTACGGTTTTTGTGTGTGCCCACAGTTATATCACAAGCTATTACTACCCATCAGTGCATCACTAAATACCAACCACAACGCCACATCATAGTCAGCTACAATTCCATCAAATCAGTGACCACACAAAAAAAAATTCTCCACCTTCTCCTTTCTGATAGTCCGTGAAAATCGGACCACGGATCAAATCTGGAAATGTCTCTGCGGATTTTCTGCCGACCATATAGACTATCACAGGTATGAGCCCTATTCGTGAAAACCACAGATAGCACTCATGCGTGAAAATCAGACTTCTGAATTATACTTTAGGCTAAGTTCACATGTCCAGTGATCAAAGGTGGGAAAAGGATCCAGTGAGCAAAAAAATGGATCCCTTTCAAATTGAATAAATACAGATGGCTATTTAATGAATCCGTTTATCCTTGACTTCAATGAAAAAAAAAAAACACCCCGATACAATCCATTTTTTTAGCGAGGCAAAAAATGCTGTCTCTCCACAAATTTTTTTATATTCCTAAGATAACTGATCGCGGCTGAATCCGTTTCAAAACGATGATTACTGGACATGTGAACTCGGCCTTAGGCTACGTTCACATTTGCGTTGTTGTGTGTTGCGTCGGCGATGCAACGCACAACGCATGCAAAACGCATGCAAAAACGCATGTTTTTGTGACGCATGCGTCCATTTTTGGCATGCTTTTGGACGCAAAAAAATGCAACTTGCTGCGTCCTCTGCGCCCTGACGCTTGTGCCAAAAATGACGAATGCGTCACAAAACGCCTGACAACGCATGTCCATGCGCCCCCATGTTAAATATAGGGGCGCATGACGCATGCGTCGCCGCGGCTGCGCACGACGCACCGATAACGTGAACGTAGCCGATGCAACAGGTTAACTTGGGCAGACTCAGATCACCAGTTTAAGCGCCAGTGGGCTTGCACTTTCTACATATATTTAGGCTTCAAAAATAAAAAACAACGAAGCATAGGGGAGATAATCAAAAGATGCCGTGTCCGACTTACGACTATTATACCAGGCTAATGCTAACACCTTCTTGTCAGATACAAGCTATACAAAATCAACCCCCAATAAGGTGGTAATCATAGCAAAACAATCAGAAATGAGTCACAGTAGGTCGGTGTGTTGGTGGAAAACCCAGACGCAAGTTTCTCCTCGCTTGATTATGGGAAAAAGTGGCTGAACCTGTATCCTGCTGATTCTTCTAATATCAGTGTTCCCCCACAGCCAGTGAGTGATGGTATTAATTTATATTAGTTTCTCCTATCAACTTAGTTACCTGCTTTATATGGTCTGGAATATCCAGAAAAAAATTCATAATTCCATGATCATCTGATCACCTATGTCAGATATGAGTCGCCCACCAGGGCAGCGGGGTACGCGGTACTAGGTCCAGTACTTAAAGGGGATGTCACGGTGGCTGCGACCCGGTGCGTAGCCCTGGGCGCCCAATTTAAGGGGAATGTCATTTAGGTCTTTTATGAATAAAGTTTATTGTTTGTGACGCCACCTGTGGTGTTCTGTGGTGTTCTGTCAGTGGGGACTAACTCTGCTTAAAGGGGTCCTCTGTGGTGATGGTATGCAGCAAGATGGTGACGCTTCCCACAGGTGAAGCAGGGTCCCCAGGGCTTCCCAGGTGTAGGGCACCGATGGCATGGTGGATGGTATGGCAAAGAACGAGGACACAGGTTTGCAGTCTTTACCTGGTTTACTGATGATAGCAGTCCTCAGTCCAGGGTACCAAGTGCAGGATAGCTGTGATTCGGCCGGCTTGGAGGCAATAGAGCAGGGGTCGGGAACCTATGGCTCGCGAGCCAGATATGGCTCTTTTGATGGCCGTATCTGGCTCGCAGACAGGGGGCCCGGGGCCGGCAAGTCAGACGCCCCTGGTCACCGCACTATGTCCGCCTCCTGCTCCCGCACACTTCCGTCACTTACTTCTATCTATAGATAAGCAGCAGTGCGCAGGCTCAGTGACGCTGCAGAGCGGCTCCTCCCATCCATAGCAGGGGGTGGCTCTCTGTATCCGCCGCCACGCCCCTGACATGCCCACTACACAAGCATCGCGTGCGGATGCTTTCTTCAGTTCCCATGTTTCCGGCGGTGCCCGGAAGCGGCAGCACCTGTTTCCATAGTGACCCGCGGCCGTCCTAGCCATGTCCTGTCATGCACTGCGGCTCCGACTCTGCCGCCTGTCCCCGGCCCTCAGGGGCCCCCGCAGGAGCCTTCATTATGTCCAGGGCCAGAACCCCGACCCCTAAACCAAGGAGTACTTCTACTACATCGACCACCAGGGACAGGTACGGGGGCACAGTGCAGCAGGAGCTCGGGCCCCTGGGGCCCATAGCTGTGATCGGCTGCAGCGTGATTTCTCCTCTTTATTTTACAGCCCGCACAGTGGTATGTATATACCGCACAGCCCGCACAGTGGTCTATCCATCCGGCTGTGCTGTATAGACCACTGTGCGGGCTGTGCTGGATAGACCACTGTGCGGGCTGTGCTGTATAGACCACTGTGCGGGCTGTGCTGGATATACCGCTGTGCGGCCTGTGCTGTATAGACCACTGTGCGGGCTGTGCTGTATAGACCACTGTGCACCCGACTAACCCGTGACGAAAAGAAGACAGCTCTTCTAGAGGTCTACTAAAGTTCTATAGCACAAGGACCAAAAGAAACCTGGAGTTGGCCCTGCTTGCAGACAAATCCACAAATTAAAGAAATAATGACTCAGAGCCTTCTTTTCACCCCACAGTACTGCCCTTTATTGAAGAAGATGGCTAAAAGAAAGAAGGATGAGGAGTATCGTACTTTTCAGCAGGAGTGGACAGACGAATTTGCCTTTGTGGAGAGAGCAGGTTCACCAGTTTGTCTTATATGCAATGATAAAATTGCATCCATGAAGCGGTCAAATATAAAGCGCCACTTTGACACACGCCATGCTTCATTTGCATCGAAATATCCTGCAGGGGACAGCAGGAAGAAAGCCTGTCAAGAGCTGCTGTGCAAAGTGCAAGCTAGTCAGCAGCAACTTCGAGTTTGGACCCAACAAGGTGACTTAAATTCGGCTAGCTTTGTTGGTGCTTTGGCAATTGTCAGAAACGGAAAACCATTCACAGATGGGGAGTATGCCAAAACATTTATGCTTGATGTTGCCAATGAACTTTTTGATGATTTTCCGGATAAAGCCAAGATTATCAAACGGATAAAAGACATGCCTCTGTCAGCAAGAACAGTTCATGACCGTGCCATCATGATGGCAAATCAGATTGAGGCATCCCAAGTGAAGGACATAAATACAGCTCTTTTCTTTTCTCTTGCTTTGGATGAATCAACTGACGTAAGCCATATATCTCAGTTCAGCATCATTGCAAGGTATGCTGTCGGTGACACGTTACATGAGGAAAGTCTTGCTGTTTTGCCTCTGAAAGGGACAACAAGAGGGGATGATTTGTTCAAGTCATTCACTGAGTTCACTAAAGAAAAAAATCTACCAATGCATAAACTTATTTCAGTGTGTACTGATGGTGCTCCAAGCATGGTAGGAAAAAACAAAGGATTTGTAGCGCTTCTTCGTGAACATGAAAAAAGACCTATCCTTAGTTTTCACTGCATCCTACATCAGGAGGCACTTTGTGCTCAGATGTTTGGTGAGCAGCTTGGTGAGGTGATGTCACTTGTCATTCAGGTGGTCAACTTTATTGTTGCCCGTGCTTTAAATGATCGCCAGTTTAAAACACTCCTGGATGAAGTTGGGAATAATTATCCTGGTCTGCTTCTGCACAGCAACGTGCGCTGGCTGTCAAGAGGGAAGGTGCTCAGCCGTTTCGCAGCTTGTCTGAGTGAAATACGAACTTTTCTTGAAATGAAAAACGTTGACCATCCTGAGTTGTCCAACACTGAGTGGCTCCTGAAGTTCTTCTATCTTGTAGATATGACTGAACATCTGAACCAGCTCAATGTGAAAATGCAAGGCGTTGGTAATACAGTTTTATCGCTTCAACAAGCTGTGTTTGCATTTGAAAATAAGCTGGAACTGTTTATCGCAGACATTGAAACAGGTCGTTTAATACACTTTGAAAAACTGGGAGAGTTTAAAGATGCATGCACAGCAAATGACCCTGCACAACATCTTGATATTCAGCAGCTAGCAGGCTTTACATCCAATCTCCTGCAATCATTCAAAGCGCGCTTTGGAGAATTTCGTGAGCACACTCGTCTTTTTAAGTTCATCACTCATCCACATGAGTGTGCACTGGACAGCACTGACCTGAGTTATATCCCTGGTGTCTCCATCAGAGATTTTGAGCTACAAGCTGCTGACCTGAAGGCTTCAGACATGTGGGTGAATAAGTTTAAATCACTTAATGAAGATTTGGAAAAACTTGCACGACAGCAAGCAGAGTTGGCAAGCAAACACAAGTGGAGAGAAATGAAACAACTCCAACATGCAGACCAGCTGATTGTCAAAACTTGGAATGCACTTCCTGTCACATACCAAACACTGCAGCGTGTGGGTATTGCTGTACTGACAATGTTTGGCTCTACCTATGCATGCGAGCAGTCTTTCTCACATCTAAAGCACATCAAGACTAACATACGTTCACGTTTAACGGATGGAAGTCTCAACGCCTGCATGAAGCTAAACCTCACCACGTATGAACCAGATTACAAAGCCATCAGCAAATCCATGCAGCACCAGAAGTCACATTAATGGTAGGAAGTATTCTATTCATCGTTGGTTAGCAACAGCATTAAAACGTTATTATGTTATAAAAAAAAAAAGAGTTCGGAGATTTGTTGTTCTTTAAAATTAAATACAAGTCAATGTGTGCACTTTATGTACAGTGAGACTATTTAATAAAGTTCAATTATTTATTACGCTGGGTGTGCCTGCTTGTATGTACCACTTTAAGTAGTAAATGCTTTAGTTCCCTATGGGTCTGAGCCTCTCTTTTTTGTTCATTTTCTGTAAGACCAACACTTTTAAAAGGGCCACTGACAGATACAATTGCTCCAGCGGTCACTTAGTACACAAAGGAGTGTTCCTCACTGCTGCACTAAGCCACCGCTGGACCTAAACAATAATTCGCTGTAAAATAATAAAATAGACAATTGACATAACTGACAATGCGTTGTGTGACATGTCCAACATTCCAGCTTCTTTCTTCTGTGAATGCCTCAAAGCTGGCATTCTCTCAACATCAGGTGGGAAGAATGCCAGCTTCCAGTCATGCGCAGGAAAAAGAAGAAGCCAGACTGCTGGACTGATGTCATGCATCGCAAGCTCACAATGTAAGTTATTTATTTAATTTTTTACTGCTAATTACCATTGTTTCAGTCCAGTTGTGGCTTTATACAGCAGGGAGGAGCATTCCTTGCTGTACTAAGTGAACATTGGAGCGATTGATCTGTCAATGGCCCTTTAAACATATTGTACGGCTCTCGCGGAATTATATTTCAAAATATGTGGCGTTTACGGCTCTCTTAGCCAAAAAGGTTCCTGACCCCTGCAATAGAGGATCCCTCTCTCAGATGAGGTCCGTAAGCCTTTCCAACTTGCACTACTTTGGTGAGCGAGGTCCCTGCCCCTTGAAGCTTGGTTGCAATGTCCCCTCTCTCCTGTTCTAAGACAGATGTCTGTATGATAGGCAGTGCGAGACGGTTTATAGGGTCTCTATCATGACACAGGCTCTCAGGTTACTGCTTCACCTCAGACTTTATGCCGGCAATTGACATACAAATAAAAAAGAAGTCTAGCACTCATCTTCAGCAAACGTGGAATAGATTTATTTGTAGCACTTGAAACGTTTCAGTCCAAAGGGACTTTCATCAGTCACGTGCTAATGATAGCCAGTAGGGCTGTGTTCATGGGAAAAGAAACAGTACCCAATCAATGTACAAAGACGCCGCCACTCTATAGGGCACAAAGGATAGGAGTAATATAACTTAGGCAGAGTGCTAATATGGTGGGGCGATGACCACCTATAAAGTAAAACACAGCCCTACTGGCTATCATTAGCACGTGACTGAAACGTTTCAAGTGCTACAAATAAATCTATTCCACGTTTGCTGAAGATGAGTGCTAGACTTCTTTTTTATTTGTATTGATGGTCTGGGAACCTAGTCTATGTACCATATAGTGACTGTGCACACGGTGTTTTCACTTAGGCAATTGACATACAGTCCTATGACCTCCGGTTCTGTCGCGCGTCCTGGAGAACTATACGACCTTGGGCTCCCGGTACCCGATTTCTGCGCTCTGGCTCTGAGGGTGTCCTTCTGCTGTTCTCCTGCTGAGCATCTTCCTCCTCTGTGCTCCTTTCCTCTAAGCTCCTCCACTATTCAACTCCATCAAATTTTCACTCTTTCTAGGGGTCGCAGCTCCCACGTGGCTGCTCGACCCCTCTGTCTGTTCCAGACGTCCTTCTCCTCTCACTCTCTCCTCTAGACTCCCCTAACTCCTCCTCCAGACCAGGTAGCCTATAGCTCAGGGAAGCTGCCCTGAATCCGGGTCCTGAGCTCCTCCTTCTGGCCTGGATTCAGATTGTGTTGAATGTGAGTGCCTTACCTGGTAAACAGAATCCTCCTTGCCTCAAAGCGTGATATCACCCTCCCCGAAAGGAAGGCAACATCACTGTAACAACCGGTTACCTGGGGTGTTACCCTCCCCCCCCCGTTAACCGTTAACTTCAGTACTCCCGGACTGGGAAAAGGAAACAGAAACAACAAGTTACAATAAGACATGCAAAAACATTTTTGGAATGCGTAAGAACAGGTATAACAAATTAATATTAACTTTGACCTCCCTTTATGGGTGGAATTAATATTCAAACGTTGCAAACATATTTAGATCAATACATTAGCTTTCAAAAATATATAACAGTACTATCACAGACTATGCAGTGAAATTACCCTCTAAGGGTATACTATCTTCACAATTAGAGTGCTCAACTTTTCTCATAACCATCGACTACCTTTACAGATATACTACATCAAATTTACTTAGTTCAAAAGTGCAATACTTTAACTGGTTAAAAGTGCAAAGTTTAATCTACAAAACTCTCTAGCATATCAAAATTAATTCTAACTTTCTAACTTTACTCACTACTGGGGTAGTGCAATTGTTTCATCCAAATTAATATTCAAGTTTACCAATAACATTCTTGAACAGCAGCAACGACGCGAGGGACCCGATATCAACCCCCAAAGTAGGCATTGGGGGGCTACAAGGCGTGAATCCAGACCTGGTGTTCTGCCAAGCCAACAGGTTTTTCTTCAGGTCTCTATGTAAACAGATCAAAAAATAAGGCAACTTTGGAACAGTCCCTTTAAGAGTTCCACGTAAAACCAGTAGGAAGCACCTAAGGAGGTGCCAACTATTTACAACACAGTTTGTGAATCATTCACTGTCCATGATTCTATTGTCTTTTAATGATCAACTAAACTTTCAAAACAGAAATCTGATCGGGTTTAATGAAACGTTCCAAATAGAACAGCAAGGGTAGAACCCAACAGGGCTAATTTAACTTTTTGCAGTCATATTAAAATTTTGAAAAATGTCTATTTCCTTTGCCATGGTAACTGGGAAGGATTACTGCTCCCTGACCGGGAATATTCTGGATCGTATCTTTCCATGGGTACTGCACACCAGAGCCTGCTGGCTGGTTCCACCACTGGTGTCTGAGTGGATTGATCACATTTAGAAGTTGGCCTGGCCTGCTGCATTTGCAGGGACTGAGAGTGGCACACGTCTTTTGCAATCAAATGCATACCACCCCTTTTCACCAATGTGGCGGGTGTAGGTTACACGGTCACCAGCGTTTAAATCCCTGTCAGGGTGTCCTTCTATTAGATGAGACTCCACATCCCTCCAGTTGATGAAGATCTCGTTGATCATGCCAGCTTCTTTAATAAAGCCTCTCTGCTTATTGAAGACAACTATCTCTCCCTGCCGCAGTGGTCCTCTTTCTGCCCGTGGGATCTTACGCATGTGGGCCTTCCCTGCCAGATTTCTGTCTTCAAACGCTGCTTCACTGGCCAGGGATTTCTGTCTCTCCCTCTCCTCCCAATGCCTGTAGTGCTCCCACCAGGTAATCATGGTGATCTCCCCCTGGAGTGCGATCAGGTCCTCCTCTGCGGGTCCCCCTGTAAATACCATGGGCTCTGGAGAGCTAGCCTGGGGTCCACTGACTGGGATTAGAGGAGCTGTCATCTGCCTCAGGCTGCTGGCGTCCCGCGGTAGCCATTGACATGTCTGTCCAGGAGGTGGTGCTGGCGGGATCGGGAAGGGGCCTAGCAAGGTGTCGTCAGGCACAGGGGTTGGTGTAGAGCTGGAGGCCGGGATACCCTCGCGGTGCGGTGGCGTGTCATCGAGGGCCTTGTAACCCTAGTTGGGTGTGTACAGCGGTGGAGGTGAGTTGGGGATGTCTGTCGGGCCTTCCGCCTTCGGGGTTGTCAGGGTCATGCCCCTTACCTCTGCTTCCAGAGCGCCGGAACTCCTCTTTGGCTCCGGACTGGTCAGAGTAGTTAGCGGTCGTCCTGCAAGACTTCCGATTAAGGCCTCACTCCGATTAAGGCCTCACTCGGGTCAGTTCCTCCACTTCTCTCCGCAGGAAGTCCGGGTTCATCGTCGGTAATGGGTGCAGTTCTTGCAGGTCCCGGCCGGGAGAGTCCTCTTGCTCCATCCCATGCTCCGGTGTCCGCTCACCTCCCTCCGCTATGTTGATCTCCGGTTCTGCCTCCTCGGTGTTATTTCCCATGGTTTTGCTGTACCATGCCCGTCTTCGTGGTTGGTTCCTTTTCTTCTCTCCACCATCCCAGATCAGGAGGCGGACCTCTAGTTGGTGGGCATATTTCTCTCACATAGTAATACTGATGAGGGGCGGCCATGGTTTTCGCGCCGTTCCTCCATGTGCCACCTGTTATGAACAGGTAATTCAGAACCACAATGGACCTTGAAGTTCAGAGCATACCAAGTGACCTGACATTTACCAAAAACATATGACGAGCTCTGAGACGTGGAAACTCTGCTGACCGCAATCCCTAATCCTATCACACCACACTAGAGGTAGCCGTGGATTGCGCCTAAGGCTCCCTATGCAACTCGGCACAGCCTGAGAAACTAACTAGCCCTGAAGATAGAAAAATAAGCCTACCTTGCCTCAGAGAAATTCCCCAAAGGAAAAGGCAGCCCCCCACATATAATGACTGTGAGTAAAGATGAAATACAAACACAGAGATGAAATAGATTTAGCAAAGTGAGGCCCGACTTACTGAATAGACCGAGGATAGGAAAGATAGCTTTGCGGTCAACACAAAAACCTACAAACAACCACGTAGAGGGGCAAAAAGACCCTCCGCACCGACTAATGGTACGGATGTGCTCCCTCTGCGTCTCAGAGCTTCCAGCAAGCAAGAAAAACCAATATAGCAAGCTGGACAGAAAATATAGCAAACAAAAATAACATAAGCAGAACTTAGCTTATGCAGGATAGACAGGCCACAGGAACGATCCAGGAGGAAGCAAGACCAATACTAGAACAGTGACTGGAGGCCAGGATCAAAGCACCAGGTGGAGTTAAATAGAGCAGCACCTAACGACTTAACCTCATCACCTGAGGAAGGAAACTCAGAAGCCGCAGTACCACTCTCATCCACCAAAGGAAGCTTATAGACAGAACCAGCCGTAGTACCACTCACGACCACAGGAGGGAGCTTGGCCACAGAATTCACAACAGTACCCCCCCCCCTTGAGGAGGGGTCACCGAACCCTCACCAGAGCCCCCAGGCTGACCAGGATGAGCCACATGAAAGGCACGAACCAGATCGGCAGCATGGACATCAGAGGCAAAGACCCAGGAATTATCTTCCTGACCATAACCCTTCCACTTAACCAAATACTGGAGTTTCCGTCTCGAAACACGAGAATCCAAAATCTTCTCCACAATATACTCCAATTCCCCTTCAACCAAAACCGGAGCAGGAGGATCAATAGATGGAACCACAGGTGCCACGTATCTCCGCAACAATGACCTATGGAACACGTTATGGATGGAAAAAGAAGCTGGAAGAGTCAAACGAAAAGACACAGGATTAAGAACCTCAGAAATCCTATATGGACCAATGAAACGAGGCTTAAATTTAGGAGAGGAAACCTTCATAGGAATATAACGAGATGACAACCAAACCAAATCCCCAACACGAAGTCGGGGACCCACACAGCGCCTGCGGTTAGCGAAACGTTGAGCCTTCTCCTGGGACAAAGTCAGATTGTCCACTACATGAGTCCAAATCTGCTGCAACCTATCCACCACAGTATCCACACCAGGACAGTCCGAAGACTCAACCTGCCCTGAAGAGAAACGAGGGTGGAACCCAGAATTGCAGAAAAACGGCGAAACCAAAGTAGCCGAGCTGGCCCAATTATTAAGGGCGAACTCAGCCAAAGGCAAAAAGGACACCCAATCATCCTGATCAGCAGAAACAAAACATCTCAGATATGTCTCCAAGCTCTGATTGGTTCGTTCAGTCTGGCCATTTGTCTGAGGATGGAAAGCCGAGGAAAAAGACAAATCAATGCCCATCCTAGCACAAAAGGCTCGCCAAAACCTCGAAACAAACTGGGAACCTCTGTCAGAAACGATGTTCTCTGGAATGCCATGTAAACGAACCACATGCTGGAAAAACAGCGGTACCAAATCAGAGGAGGAAGGCAATTTAGACAAGGGCACCAAATGGACCATCTTAGAGAAGCGATCACAAACCACCCAAATGACCGACATTCTTTGAGAGACGGGGAGATCCGAAACAAAATCCATAGAGATATGTGTCCAAGGCCTCTTCGGGACCGGCAAGGGCAAAAGCAACCCACTGGCACGAGAACAGCAGGGCTTAGCCCGAGCACAAATCCCACAGGACTGCACAAAAGAACGCACATCCCGCGACAGAGATGGCCACCAAAAAGATCTAGCCACCAAATCTCTAGTACCAAAGATTCCAGGATGACCAGCCAACACCGAACAATGAACCTCAGAGATAACTTTATTCGTCCACCTATCAGGGACAAACAGTTTCTCCGCTGGGCAACGGTCAGGTCTATTAGCCTGAAATTTTTGCAGCACCCGCCGCAAATCAGGGGAGATGGCAGACAAAATTACCCCCTCTTTGAGAACACCCGCCGGCTCAGACAAACCCGGAGAATCGGGCACAAAACTCCTAGACAGGGCATCCGCCTTCACATTTTTAGAGCCCGGAAGGTACGAAACCACAAAGTCAAAACGGGAGAAAAACAGCGACCAACGAGCCTGTCTAGGATTCAACCGTTTGGCAGACTCGAGATAAGTCAAGTTTTTGTGATCAGTCAAGACCACCACGCGATGCTTAGCTCCTTCAAGCCAATGACGCCACTCCTCGAATGCTCACTTCATGGCTAGCAACTCTCGATTGCCAACATCATAATTTCGCTCAGCAGGCGAAAATTTCCTGGAAAAAAAGGCGCATGGTTTCATCACCGAGCAATCAGAACTTCTCTGCGACAAAACAGCCCCTGCTCCAATCTCGGAAGCATCAACCTCGACCTGGAACAGAAGCGAAACATCTGGTTGGCACAACACAGGGGCAGAAGAAAAACGACGCTTCAACTCCTGAAAAGCTTCCACAGCAGCAGAAGACCAATTGACCACATCAGCACCTTTCTTGGTTAAATCAGTCAACGGTTTAGCAATGCTAGAAAAATTAGCGATGAAGCGACGATAAAAATTAGCAAAGCCCAGGAACTTCTGCAGACTCTTCAGAGATGTAGGCTGAGTCCAATCATAAATGGCCTGAACTTTAACAGGGTCCATCTCGATGGTAGAAGGAGAAAAAATGAACCCCAAAAATGAAATCTTCTGAACACCAAAGAGACACTTTGACCCCTTCACAAACAAAGAATTAGCATGCTGGACCTGGAACACCATTCTGACCTGCTTCACATGAGACTCCCAATCATCCGAGAAGACCAAAATATCATCCAAGTATACAATCAGGAATTTATCCAGGTACTCTCGGAAGATATCATGCATAAAGGACTGAAACACTGATGGAGCATTAGAAAGTCCGAATGGCATAACCAGGTACTCAAAATGGCCTTCGGGGCGTATTAAATGCTGTTTTCCATTCATCGCCCCGTTTAATACGCACAAGATTATAAGCACCACGAAGATCTATCTTGGTGAACCCACTAGCCCCCTTAATCCGAGAAAACAAATCAGACAACAGCGGCAAGGGGTACAGAAATTTGACCATAATTTTATTTAGAAGGCGGTAATCAATACAAGGTCTCAGTGAACCATCCTTCTTGGCCACAAAAAAGAACCCTGCTCCCAATGGCGACGATGACGGGCGAATATGACCCTTCTCCAAAGACTCCTTCACGTAACTCCGCATAGCAGCGTGCTCAGGTACAGATAAATTAAACAGTCGACCCTTAGGAAACTTACTACCAGGAATCAAATCGATAGCACAATCACAATCCCTATGCGGAGGTAGGGCATTGGACTTGGGCTCATCGAATACATCCCGGTAATCAGACAAGAACTCTGGGACCTCAGAAGGGGTGGCTGATGAGATAGACAGAGATGGAACATCACCATGTACCCCCTGACAACCCCAGCTGGACATAGACATTGATTTCCAATCTAATACTGGGTTATGGACTTGTAGCCATGGCAACCCCAACACGACCACATCATGCAGATTATGCAACACCAGAAAGCGAATATCCTCCTGGTGCGCAGGAGCCATGCACATGGTCAGCTGGGTCCAATACTGAGGCTTATTCTTGTCCAAAGGCGTAGCATCAATTCCTCTCAATGGAATAGGACACTGCAAGGGCTCCAAGACAAACCCACAGCGCCTAGCAAACTCCAAGTCCATCAAACTCAGGGCAGCGCCTGAATCCACAAATGCCATGACAGAATAGGAAGACAAAGAGCAGATCAAAGTAACGGACAAAAGAAATTTCAACTGTACCGTACCAATGGTGGCAGACCTAGCGAACCGCTTAGTGCGCTTAGGACAATCGGAGATAGCATGAGTGGAATCACCACAGTAGAAACACAGCCCATTCTGACGTCTGTGTTCTTGCCTTTCAGCTCTGGTTAAAGTCCTATCGCACTGCATAGGTTTATGCTCAGATAATACCGCCAAATGGTGCACAGATTTACGCTCGCGCAAGCGTCGACCGATCTGAATGGCCAAAGACATAGACTCATTCAGACCAGCAGGCATAGGAAATCCCACCATGACATCCTTAAGGGCTTCAGAGAGACCCTTTCTGAAAATAGTTGCCAGCGCACATTCATTCCATTGAGTGAGCACGGACCACTTTCTAAACTTCTGACAATAAATCTCTATCTCATCCTGACCCTGACACAGAGCCAGCAAATTTTTCTCTGCCTGATCCACTGAATTAGGTTCGTCGTATAGCAATCCGAGCGCCAGAAAAAATGCATCAATATTACATAATGCAGGATCTCCTGGCGCAAGGGAAAATGCCCAGTCTTGAGGGTCGCCACGTAATAAAGAAATAATAATTTTAACTTGTTGAACTGGGTCACCAGAGGAGCGAGGTTTCAAAGCCAGAAATAGTTTACAATTATTTTTAAAATTCAAAAACTTAGCTCTATCTCCAAAAAATAACTCAGGAATAGGAATTTTAGGTTCTAACATAGGATTCTGAACCACTAAATCTTGAATGTTCTGTACTCTTATAGTGAGATTATCCATCAAAGAGGACAGACCCTGAATGTCCATGTCCACACCTGTGTTCTGAACCACCCTGATGTATAGGGGAAAAGAAAGACAGAACACAGTGCAAAGAAAAAAAAATGGTCTCAGAACTTCTCTTTTCCCTCTATTGAGAAGCATTAGTACTTTTGACCTCCAGTACTGTTATGAACATGTAATTCAGAACCACAATGGACCTTGAAGTTCAGAGCATACCAAGTGACCTGACATTTACCAAAAACATATGACGAGCTCTGAGACGTGGAAACTCTGCTGACCGCAATCCCTAATCCTATCACACCACACTAGAGGTAGCCGTGGATTGCGCCTAACGCTCCCTATGCAACTCGGCACAGCCTGAGAAACTAACTAGCCCTGAAGATAGAAAAATAAGCCTACCTTGCCTCAGAGAAATTCCCCAAAGGAAAAGGCAGCCCCCCACATATAATGACTGTGAGTAAAGATGAAATACAAACACAGAGATGAAATAGATTTAGCAAAGTGAGGCCCGACTTACTGAATAGACCGAGGATAGGAAAGATAGCTTTGCGGTCAACACAAAAACCTACAAACAACCACGTAGAGGGGCAAAAAGACCCTCCGCACCGACTAACGGTACGGAGGTGCTCCCTCTGCGTCTCAGAGCTTCCAGCAAGCAAGAAAAACCAATATAGCAAGCTGGACAGAAAATATAGCAAACAAAAATAACATAAGCAGAACTTAGCTTATGCAGGATAGACAGGCCACAGGAACGATCCAGGAGGAAGCAAGACCAATACTAGAACATTGACTGGAGGCCAGGATCAAAGCACCAGGTGGAGTTAAATAGAGCAGCACCTAACGACTTAACCTCATCACCTGAGGAAGGAAACTCAGAAGCCGCAGTACCACTCTCATCCACCAAAGGAAGCTTATAGACAGAGCCAGCCGCAGTACCACTCACGACCACAGGAGGGAGCTTGGCCACAGAATTCACAACAGCCACCCATGACAACGCGCCCATTTCCTCCTGCACACCACTTGGTTCTAGAATGGCGACGGTTTTGGCGCAATTTACAGTTCAATAGTCACACAGTTAAGCACAGTCTCCAAGGCGCACATGTCCCACTTCCATTGATTGGTCCATCCTGTTCGTCATGCCAACTTGAGTCGCCCACCAGGGCATCGGGGTACTCGGTACCGGGTCCAGTACTTAAAGGGGATCTCACGGTGGCTGCAACCCGGTCCGTGGCCCTGGGTGCCCAATTAAAGGGGAATGTCTTTTAGGGGTTTTATGAATAAAGTTTATTGTTCGTGACGCCACCTGCGGTGTTCGGTCAGTGGGGACGACACTGCTTAAAGTGGTTCTCTGGGGTGATGGTATGCAGCAAGATGGTGACGCTTCCCACAGGTGAAGCGGGGTCCCCAGGGCTTCCCAGGTGTAGGGCACTGATGGTGTGGTGGATAGTATGGCAAAGAACAAGGACACAGGTTTGCAGTCTTTACCTGGTTTACTGATGATAGCAGTCCTCAGTCCAGGGCACCAAGTACAGGGTAGCTGTGGTCCGGCCGGCTTGGAGGCAATAGGGGATCCCTCTCCCAGGTGAGGACCGTAAGCCTTTCCTACTTGCGCTACTTTAGTTGGCGAGGTCCCTGCCGCTTGAAGCTTGGTTGCAAAGTCCCCTCTCTCCTGTCCTAAGACAGATATCTGTATGATAGGCAGTGCGATCCGGTTTTTAGGGTCTCTATCATGACCCAGGCTCTCAGGTTACTGCTTCATCTCAGACTTGATGCGGGCAATTGACATACAGTCCTATGCCCTCCGGTTCTGTAGCTCTTCCTGGAGAACAAGATGACCTCGGGCTCCCAGTACCCGGTTTCTGCACTCTGGCTCTGAGGGTGTCCTTCCGCTGTTCCCCTGCTGAGCCTCTTCCTTCTCTGTGCTCCTTTCTTCTAATCTCCTCCACTATTCAACTCCTCCAAATTCTCACTCTTTCCAGGAGTTGCAGCTCCCACGTGGCTGCTCGACCCCTCTGTCTGTTCCAGACATCCTTCTCCTCTTAGGCTACTTTCACACTATCGTCGGTACGGGTCCGTCGCTATGCGTCAGGCCGACGTACCGACGCACGTTGTTAAATTTATGCACGACGTGGGCAGCGGATGCAGTTTTTCAACGCACCCGCTTCCCATTCTGAAGTCCGGGGAGGAGGGGGCGGAGTTTCGGCCTCGCATGCGCAGTAGAAAATGGCGGATGCGACAGACAAAAAAACATTCAATTGAATGTTTTTTCATGCTGACGGTCCGCCAAAACACGACGGATCTGTTGCACGATGGACGCGACGTGTGGCCATCCATCGAGATCCGTCGCTAATACAAGCCTATGGGCAAAAAAATGCATCCTGCGGGCACATTTGCAGGATCCGTTTTTTGCCCAAAACGACGGATTGCGATGGATTAAAAAAAAACGCTAGTGTGAAAGTAGCCTTACTCTCTCCTCTAGACTCCCCTAACGCCTCCTCCAGACCAGCAAGCCTATAGCTCAGGGAAGCTGCCCTGAATCCGGGTTCTGAGCTCCCCTTTCTGGCCTGGATTCAGATTGTGTTGAATTTCAGTGCCTTACCTGGTAAAGAGAATCCTCCTTGCCTCCAACCCTCCCCGAAAGGAAGGCAACATCACTGTAACAACCGGTTACCTGGGGTGTTACAGATACTTTTCACAGGTCCCTCACCTCTGCAGGGATATTAATGTATGTACTTGTGATGTCCTTCCAGTCAGAAGACCTAATTATACAATCAAATAAGGCAGGCTCTGCATCAGTAAAGAAAAACAGATCCAGTTGCAATCCTTTTTCTTGGGCGTGCTCGTAGATTATGTTTATATTGCCCCAGCTGCATGATTTGCGGCTGTTAGACAACCTGAACACATTCAGGGATTGCCTGTTTGCAAGGGAATCCCCACATGTATTCAGGCTGTCAAACAGTTGCAAATCATGCAGCTGCGGGGACACAAACATAATATAGGAGCACGCCAAAAATACTAGAACACCCGAGCACCGGAAATCTCGAGTAATGAGCACACTCGTTCATCACTAGTCCAAATGCCGTTCTGAGCTGGATTCATGTACTGGTTCATATGGTTCTGTAGATTGGTAGCTATGATGCATGATAGGCGTTCCCATGTTGTCGTAAGGCAGGTTATTGGGTGGTAGTCGGATGGAACTGTTCTTTCGTGAGGAACTTTCATGATCAGCATGTTCTTCCTTGTGTTAGCCAAGCTGGGTGGTGGCCTGCTTCTAGCAGTTGGTTCATCTGCTTTGCCATGCGTTCATGTACCGCTGTTAATTTCTTTAGCCAGTAGATGTGAATCATATCTGAGCCAGGTGTTGTCCAGCTCTTCATGTTCTTGACCCGCTGTTGGATGTCTACTTCTGTAATGATGACTGGTTCTTGCTCTAGGTGGTTGCTGTGTTTCATTTTCAGATCTTGCAGCCACATTGCACTGGTGTTGTGCATTTTTTCCTTCTCCAATATGTTCCTCCAGACCCTCGTCTGATTGGAGCTGAGGCTGAGCATGCACACCTTTTCTCCATTCATTCTCTATGAGACTACAGAGATAGCTGGGCACCGTTTTCAGACATCTTTTGCAGACCCATAGATAATGTATAGATTAATGGTATGCCTGCCAGGCCTCTATTTCAATCAGATGCAGCTCTGCAGGGTGCCTTCATCAGGATCACAATTGGACCTCTAGCAATAAGTAATATTATCTACTATTCTATTGATAGGAAATAGGCCAGATTTAAATGAAATTTATCTGATCCTTCTTTTCATTGATGTTATAGACATGACATTATTGAGTGATATCATAAGAATTAGCAGAAGAAACTGACGATTATTTAACCCTCCGTCACATACAATATTCGGACTAACGAGTTCACATACAATGTGCCTGTCAGGCGCCTGCTGGAAAAATACCTATAATATCTAATGTTTGCAATTTCAGTGCTCTAAAAGTGATCAGTGACCTTCATAGGGATGTAATAAAAGAGACTACACATAATCAGTTGCAAAAAAAACATTTACTTAACATAAAACTAATAACTATGAAATACAAACTTTTCACAACTCCCGCCAAATAGTCCCCAGTTCGACTCTCTCAAAAAAATGTACAAAGAAAATTTTTGAACACAAACTTAATTTTAAAGTACCTTAAGTACTATTAAAAACATATTCAATCAGAAGTAGATGCTGAGGTTTCCCCAGAAAAGTCACACTTGCAGAGCAAATAGCAAGAATTACACACCATTTTTGCATGTGTCAGGCAAATTGCTTTATGACATTTGAGACATTCATAATTTGAAAACCTAATATGATCCAACTTCTTCATCCTCACCACTGTCACCATCTTCCTCTGTTTCAGAATCCAGGACACATTCTTCCACCTCATCATGAGAATCAATCTCACTTTCCTCTCCTAAATCCTCATTCAGTGTGAGGTCTCTATCATCTAACAGCATGTTTGTTACTTCCTCAACATCAAGTTGTTTGGATAAATTGTACATTTTCCTCTCCATTTCAGCAGATAATCTGAAGCAAGAGAAGGAATATGTTAGGGAACTACTGTATATGCCTGAGCAGCACACTTTCTTTTATAAAATCTCCCTTATTTCTATGAAATATCCTCACATTTTGTGCTACACATTCATAAAACAAGCTAAATAAACTATTGTGATGAATAAAAACATAAAATACCAACCTCACTGAATGTGACGTATTCACATACAATGAGCCTGAGAGATCTGTGCAGCTATATCCTCTCCCCTGAAGCTCTGAAATCCAACTGTGATATCAGGTTTCACAGACCTTCAAGAGACAGGAGACTACCTGGAGGGAGGGGGTTTCCTCACAATCTGGTGAGGAAGGAGAAATGAAAGTAAAAGAGAAGCGCCTGTCAGATCAGTTGTATGTGACGGAGGGTTAATCTCTATGGAAAGGTGAAGAAGTTCGCCAATGGCTCATGATAATGACACAACTTGCTAATTTTGTTGTTTTACAGTTATTTTACCAGTTGGAAGGTGATATGTGTCTGAAGATAATCGAAAATGGAAAACATAAGGATATTTACATTAAAGAAGGGGAGGTAAGGATATCCATTAGTGCTAGATTGTAGCCCTGAATGTATCACCTTTGGAGTCTCTTACGGTTGTTAAAGGGGTCGTCGGACACTAATTTTGATCTTCATCCTAGCAATAACAATACAATTTGTTAATGTAGATCTTCATCCTAAATAGCTATCTGTTTATTGAAATAATGTGATAGCTTTTCTAGCATGAATAAGTTAAAAAGTCCTTATCTTTTGATGACATTCTATTTGAGAATCCTCAGTACATGCTAAAATGTGACGTCATCTGGGGGCATAGGCTGCGGTCCCTGCCACAGCCTCTGGTCCCACCCTGAACCAAAGTATCATCAGTGACATCTGTTTCAGGGTCTGGGCTAGTCCCTGCTCTACTGAGTATGCCATCAGTTGTCAGTTTTGACGTTTGCTCGGTAGAAGCATCCTTCTTTTCATGTGATAGTCCTCTCAGTACACAATGACGGTGCGCTCCCTAGCGGGCTTTAATGGGAAGTGATGAGCTAGCAACAAAGTGCACTGTTAGTGCAATTTGTAAGAAAAGAACGCCGAAATCAGAGAGAGCTGGGACCAGCACTGACCTCGAAACTGACTTCACTTTCAGGGGTGGGGCTCGTACCTGCTTGTCGCATAATTTCCTTACAATGAAAGCTAGCGAAAGTCACTTGTCATGAGAGCCGGTGAGGAAGTGCACTGTCACTGTGCATTATGAAGAATAGTGCACAGTAAGAAGGACGCTTGTACTGAATATATGTCGGAATTGACAATCAATGCATGCTCAGTACAGCAGGGACTAGCCCAGAAGCCGGAAAGGAACATCACTGATGACATTTCATTTCAGTATGGGAACGAGGCTGTTGCAGCGACCAAAGCCTCTGACCCTGGAGATGGACCGTTTAAGTATCCCAGCATACACTACCGATTCTTAAACAGAATGTAATCAAAACAGAAGTCAGCAAAAAAAATACAAAGAACAGCAGGGACTTTTTAATTAAAGCATATTAGGAAGGCTACTAAATTATTACAATAAGCAGCGCCCCAGAGACCTGGTTATTGCAGTAATGTCGCTCTGCCACTAAGGGGAGTGATGGTACGTCTGATGGCACTAAAGGAGTTCACCTGACCAGGTATCACAAGCACACATTACACTTCACACTCCGGCCACCAGGGGGAGCAAAAGGTTCTATTTATTAGGCCACTCTTCACACTTTGGGAAAACTGGGGGTTGGATAGGAAGTTAGTCAGAAGCTGGCTGGGTTTTGTCCGTGGCAGGGGGTGTTGCGAGGAAGATTCAGAGGGGTCCCTGTCAGGCGTGGGAACCTGGCAGTGACTTAGCGACAAGGATAGATTGTTACAGATCCACGCATGCACTACCTTGCGGCGGCATCTAAAGAAAGGACACGAAGCGAAGTATATTGTGGAAAAGTGAGAAACGAGATCAAAGCACAAAGGAGAACCAGTAGGAGTCGTGCCCCGAGATCGGCAACATCCTACTGAGGCGCGTAGCCGGTGGCCAGAACGCCGAGGAAATAACTGACTCCAAGCATTACTTCAAACAGAGGCAGGACAGTTGATTATAGGTTGGCTGTCTACCTTACATCACCTAAGGAGACATAGGGGGCAAGCGTGGAGAGGGGCATCTCTAGGGTGCCAGAATAGCTCCGAGCCTTCCCGTCAAACGGGTGCGTCCTAGCCATAACAAACTGGGGGACGAAGCAGAACATCAGAATAGAAACAACAGTTGTGAGGACTATCAGTGTTATGAAAGGTAATTCAGTACCACAATGGACATAGAGGTCAGCGCACATACAGTGACCTGGCAATAACCCAAAAAACAAGAACGAGCTCTGAGACGTGGGAACTCTGTTGACCGCAATCCCTCATCCTCTCCAACCACACTAAAGGCAGCCGTGGATTGCGCCTAACGCTCCCTATGCAACTGGGCACGGCCTGAGAAACTAGCTAGCCTGAAGATAGAAAATAAGCCTACCTTGCCTCAGAGAAATACCCCAAAGGAAAAGGCAGCCCCCACATATAATGACTGTGAGTTAAGATGAAAAGACAAACGTAGAGATGAAATAGATTTAGCAAAGTGAGGCCCAACTTTCTGAACAGAGCGAGGATAGGAAAGGTAACTTTGCGGTCAACACAAAACCCTACAAAAACCACGCAAAGGGGGCAAAAAGACCCTCCGCACCGAACTAACGGCACAGAGGTACACCCTCTGCGTCCCAGAGCTTCCAGCAAGCAGTAAAAAACAAATTGACAAGCTGGACAGAAAAAAACAGCAAACAAATAGCAAAGAGGAACTTAGCTATGCAGAGCAGCAGGCCACAGGAACGATCCAGGAAGAAACAGGTCCAATACTAGAACATTGACTGGAGGCCAGGATCAAAGCACTAAGTGGAGTTAAATAGAGCAGCACCTAACGACTTCACCACATTACCTGAGGAAGGAAACTCAGAAGCCGCAGTACCACTCTCCTCCACCAACGGAAGCTCACAGAGAGAACCAGCCGAAGTACCACTTGTGACCACAGGAGGGAGCTCTGCCACAGAATTCACAACATATCAGGAATGCTCAGCAGGGAAGGACTACAACACACAGGCGCTAGTTGGTAGGCACTGATTTCCACCTGCAAAGGGAACTCTGGATGTGCCTTCGGACCGGCCTGTCTCAGCCAGCCCTGTTAGCAGTGCTCTGGATTGAGGATCCTGAAGTCACCAGTAAAGAGGTAAAGAGAAGCAGCGTCGGTCGCCCTGACCGAACACCACAGGTGGCGTCACGAACCCTTGACAAACTTACATCACCCTTTTATTGGACGCCCCTTAGCAGGGTCACGGACCAGGTCCCGCCACCGTGACAACCCCAGAACTGAGACAGAGATGACCGGTACCGAGTAACCTGTGGCCCTGTGTCTGGGGGCGCTCCACAAACAATAATTAAGCAGGTATTATGTTTCTTTTAGTGAGAGCAGCAACATTTTGCTTCTTTGCATTTTATGTCACAACGTGGTTTATACAATGGAAATTCCTTCCCTTTCATCAAGAGTAAAGGCAATTAAGATTAAATAGCTCTTTAATTCTGCCTGGTTACAATAGATTTCCCCAGGTAAAATGTTGCTGTTTATGCACTCTGCAGTGACTTTGAAGCTACTTTTAGACTGACTTGTCGCTTAGAATTGCAATTTTTTTTTAAAGTGAACTTGGCTTCCATGAAGGAGATATTTAACAATGGGTTGAATATATTTATTTCAGACAGTGTCCTCTATAGTGATTTCTTCTTCGGTCTAAGGGTACCGTCACACTATACGATTTACCTACGATCACGACCAGCGATATGACCTGGCCGTGATCGTAGGTAAATCGTAGTGTGGTCGCTGGGGAGCTGTCACACAGACAGCTCTCCAGCGACCAACGATGCCGAGGTCCCTGGGTAACCAGGGTAAACATCGGGTAACTAAGCGCAGGACCGCGCTTAGTTACCCGATGTTTACCCTGGTTACAAGCGTTAAACTAAAAAAAAACAAACAGCACATACTTACATTCTGGTGTCCGTCAGGTCCCTTGCAGTCTGCTTCCCGCACTCAGTGACTGCCGGCCGTAAAGTGAAAGTGAAAGCACAGCCGCTGTGCTCTGCTTTCACTTTACGGCCGGCAGTCACAGTGCGGGAAGCAGACGGCAAGGGACCTGACGGACACCAGAATGTAAGTATGTACTGTTTTTTTTTTTTTAGTTTAACGCTTGTAACCAGGGTAAACATCGGGTAACTAAGCACGGTCCTGCGCTTAGTTACCCGATGTTTACCCTGGTTACAAGCGAACGCATCGCTGGATCGCATCGCTAGATCGCTAGATCGGTGTCACACACACTGATCTAGCGATGACAGCGGGAGATCCAGCGATGAAAGAAAGTTCTAAACGATCTGCTACGACGTACGATTCTCAGCAGGATCCCTGATCACTGCTGCGTGTCAGACACAGCGATATCGTAACGATATCGCTGGAACGTCACGAATCGTACCGTCGTAGCGATCGAAATGTTATAGTGTGACGGTACCCTAAGTCATCTTGCTATCTAGCTAGTCTTTGGGTCTTTCCTGATTAGTAATTCTTTTTCAGCCCACTATGTACAAGTGCCAGCCAAAAGTTATTCCAAATCATATTTATCTCCACCTGTGACTGTCAGCTATTGTGAATGGTTATTCCAAATCATATTTATCTCCACCTGTGACTGTCAGCTATTGTGAATGGTAAATCCTGTCTCAGGCTTTAACTGTAATCGTGCCTGTGATGATAATGAAGTGACAGCTGAGAAGTGATCTTTACAGAAGAGGAAGTGTCAGTCTAACGCTAGACCAGAGTAAAAACTGCAAGTTTTCATGATTTTTAAAGCGTACCTGTCAGCAGACTTTTGATAAGTAAACTACAAGCATTGTCATGTTGATGTTGCTACACTGATTAAAATTATACCTGAGATGAAGAAATCTGTCTTGTGGTTCTTGTGTAATTAGTGTTAGAAGTTTTCAGTTAATAATATGCCCGTGATCTGGGACGGGACTGTAGGCAGACCTTGCATTAGAGAATGGTCAACAGCACAACAGATACAGAGATGCACGTCCTAGTCCCACTGGACCCAATGGAGAGATACATACCACAAAAAAGAAGTGAAGGACAGCATCCAATCCAGGTGAAATATCAAAAATTCTTTATTGTGCCAGATGCGTCTGGCACAATAAAGAATTTTTGATATTTCACCTGGATTGGATGCTGTCCTTCACTTCTTTTTTGGGGACTGTAGGCAGAGTCTTATCTTCCTGCTCTAAGCCAGAGAAACCAAGGAAAGACCCGACTCCACGCCGCCTCCAAAGTACAAACATGTTCCTCATCATAGAGACAGACTGCCTGTTGCAGGTCTTTCATTGGTTTCTTTGGCTTAGAGCAGGAAGATAAGACTCTGCCTACAGTCCCACCCCGGAGCACGGGTATCTCATAAACTGAAAACTTGTAGCGCTGATTACACAAGAACCACAAGACGGATTTCTTGACCCCAGGTATCACTTTAATCAGTATAACAGCGCCAACATGACAATGCCTGTAGTTTACTTAGCAAAATCCTGCTGACAGGTTCACTTTAAATGTAAATAGTAATATGGACATTAGTATTAGAAAATTGACAACAATATAAAAAACGTTTGAAAAAAACCCTCCTGATTTAAATAATAGATTATTTTCTGATGTCACTTTTGCTTTTGGACACATTCAAATCTTAGGGAATCCCCATATGGTTTTTCTTGCAGATTAAACAGAACACAGAACTTCTCTCATTGTTTGGTTAAAGATCCTGACATGGGATGCTCTCTGCAGGGTTAATTGTAAATGGAGCGAATGAATGATTAAAGGGGTTTACATTTTTTCATTTACTTATTTTTTTCTAAATGCATGTATTTGGGGCATAACATAATTTTTGTGTTTGATTTTCATTAAAAATGTTGGACCATTTTCTTTCTATAGCCTGTGTGTTGCTTCCTGCAGAATGAGTTATGTGGAAATTTGTCAGTAAGCTCGTTCTGATGATGTGATGGGAGAGTTCGTAACTCTTTTATCTGTGTTTTCTGAGCACATCTGAGCTGATTCACAGTGACCATAATCAAAGTTGAATGTGCAGAGAAAACAAAGAACCTCTAAAAACTAAATGGTGCAACATTTTTAACGTTACCAAATTGTACAAAATGATTTTCAGCTCCAAATACTTGAATTTATTCTGCCTAAATCCGTCTATATTTGTGTGAATCATCTCCAATAATAAGAGTTACTATGTGGACAGATGTTTCTGCTTCCTGCTCGGATTCCGCATTCTCCGCAAAGATTCGCGAACACGGTGGGGCTTGTCTTTGAGAGGAAGAGATCACATCAAGAGAAAGATGGTTTAAGGTATATTTTATTCTTGCCACCATATTAATAAATCCATGAATAGCACATTCACAGGGTGGGAACAGAATATATACATCATTGCTTACTGATGGGAAGCACATAAACAACATACATGCTCTGTCCAGAGAATTGGTGATGTACGGTTGCTGGGGAGTCATCTTCTGGGATGCCCAGAAATCCCAAAAATGCATTTCGTTAGGTCCATTTTGTGAACGGATCATTATTGCGCATGTGCTCCATTGATTATTACTGGACTAGTAGTCGCTCTTTAACATCTCATTCAGGGGACGTTGGGAACGGGGCTCTCAGAGATCAGTCACGTAGGTCCAGATTTCTCATTTTCATTTTTATATGTTATTTTCTTTTCTTTCTCTTTTGTTATTCCTTGCTGAGGGTTTTTTTTTGCACCAACTTCTTCAAAATGGCGGTTCATGAATTTTTCGCAAAGTCGAAAATTGTCTTTTTTTCGGACTTGAACTGATTTTGTAACTGTTAACGCAGAGTCACACATTTTGCAAAATTGCACAAAAATCTGCTGGAAAAATAGCAAGCTCAAAAGCTCATCAAGGGACAGGGAATGGGTACAAAAAGATTCAAAGGCAATGATGAATCGGGGCTCAGGTGTTCAACTTAGCTTGTGTTTTTGCAGAATAAGAACAGAAATTCATAGAACACAAAGTGGGAATGAGAAGTACCATTTTTTGTCAGTGTTGCATGATGTTGGATAAATTTGACAAATATAGTTTGTCTCTATTAATGCCCCTTTCCCGGAGTGAGAACTGCAATTTTTTGTGCCTATTGAAAAATGTTACAACTCATAACATTATGGCCGAATAATTAACCATGGCCACTTTTCCGACCACTTTTTTTTAAAAGTGAGGAGAGCAACATAAACACAGCAAAAGACAGAAATGTCTGCCAAAAAAAGTCAAATTTGCTAAATTCTTTAATAAATTTCCCCAAAGTCTCTGACGGAGACATAGTATGACGTTGAGTCACTTCTTACGGACAAGCCATGAGGCAGTGAGGTCAAGGAGTCCGAAATCAAAACCAAGAGAGTGTGTCAGAGACAAAGGGATAAGACAAACAAATAGTCAGGAGCAAGTTCATGGTCAGGAACCGAGGGTCAGAGAACGTCAAGGCAAAGGGGCAATCCAAGCAAATGATCAAAGAGGCTAAATCTGAGATCTAGCAACAAAGGACATACACCACTGTGCAAAAACTCTGACTGGCAATAGTCCAAGCATAGCCAGCCAGCAAAATAGCCAGGCAAACACCCTGAAAGGTCGACGCCTAAAGGATTTCCTGCAGGCCCGACCTAATTGGCTGCAGGGAAATCCCGTACATAACACTGATAGCCCAGCATGCCTCTTCATGCTATAGGATGGCCAAGCTGTCACTCACAATGCGGACAGTCCAGCACGCCCCTACAATCCAGAGGACTGCAGAGCTGTCACTCACTGCAGTGAGTAGTGGGATCATGACACATAGCACTTCATTGGTTCCTTAGTGGGAACTCGAATAAAGTAAAATAGGAACAGCCGCCAGGTGGTCTCTCTCTCACTTTCACTTGATATAAATGCTACTCTACAGAGGGGGTGGAAAGGAAATCATCCCTTTTCCCTCAATAGTCAGCCAAAGATACACCTGAGTCATCATCCAGCACAAGGACCGTTCTTGGGAATTGGCGTTGTCCACCGGCTTTGCAGCGTTCTCTCCACATTAGGTTCTCTAATTATGTTTTTCCTGTTTGGCAGTTTCTCACATCCACTAATAATCCCATTTTCTTTCGAAAGGTATTACGTGGAGAACTCTACTGAAGTTCTATTCGAAAAGTGGTTTCACTGTAAAGATCTTGGAGTAGAAATTGCACCAATAATTAAGGAGTAAGTCTGTCATCCACTTTATATACTTTGTGTTATGTGGCCGGCATGTTGTTTCCTTATATGTTTAGGTGACAGTAATTTTAAGTATGTGAAAGTTGGTAGAAATAGAGTTTATCAATGCAACAGAGCAGACTATTTTTCAGTTGCGGACATGTCATTGGTGACACGGGGGTCCAATAGGTAAGGAGGCCACATCCAAAGCAGCAATCAGCTTCTGTTATAGACAAAACTATTGGACTGCAGGGGGCCCATACACTGTTTCTGTCTTATACCATAATTTCAAGAAAAAGGCTGTGTTTATATATCCAGTATTTCTGGTTTTGGGTACACAAAAACTAGAAAAAAATACAGTAATGCAGTAAGCGATCCATTCATTTGATTTGAAATGTCCTAAAATGTCTCCAGTTTAATTGCAATTCATGTACGTTCGGATTTTAGCTGGATTAAATACACAGGGGCTGATTCACCAGAAAAAATGCTACTAAGCTGCAGATATGGGGTTAATCTACAGGTTAATAGCGTTATTAACCTGTTTGGCCCCCACACTTAGCCGAACGCTGCGGGAGAAAATAAACTTTATTCTCCCCAGCAGCGTTTCAGTTTCAGTCACGGGGGCATCACCGACCATGGTTCGGTCACCGCTCGGAGAATACACAGCGACGGCTGTAACCTCGACTGATACTGTCCCTGCTGTCAGTCACTCCTGGGGGCCTTTTAAACCGCTTGTGCTATACCAGTCTCGCTGGAGTAGAAGGAGAAGCCCTGCTATGTGCAGCACAAGCGATCGGAAGATCGCAGCTTCAAGTCTCCTAAGTAGCCTACTGAAGCAAGCATAAAGATAGAAAAAAAAGTGTTTTTAAAAATATTAAAAAATGCTAAAACTCTAAAAGTTCAAATCACCCTGCATCGCCGAGTTCAGAAACGCCCAATCTATCAAACTATTAAAAAATTAATCCGATCGGTAAATGACGTAACGAGAACAAAAAGCAAAACGCCAAAATTATATTTTGTTTTGGTTGCTGTGACATTGCAATTAAAATGCAATAACGGGCGATCAAAAGATTATATCTACCCCAAAATAGTATCCGCGAAAAGACCAGCTCAGTGCACAAAAAATATTCCATAATTAAACCCAGATCATGAAAAATGGAGGTGCTACAAGTGTGGGAATATGGCGCCATTTTTTTTTTTACAAAGGTTGGATTTTTTTTTTCACTACTTAAATAAAAAAAGAACCTATACATGTTTGAAATCTGCAAACTCATAATGACCCGGAGAATCATATTGGCAGGTCAGTTTTAGCATTTAGTGAACAGAGTAAAAAAAAAACAAACAATTGTGGAATTGCACTTTTTTGGGGGGAATTTTACCACACTTGGAATTTTTTTTCCTGTTTTCCAATACATTATAGGTTAAAATAAATGGTGTTCTTCAAAAGTACAACTCATCCCACAAAAAAACAAGCCATATTGATGGAAAAAGTTATGGCTCTTGGAAGAAGGGGAGCAAAAATCGGAAGTGAAAAAAACAGAAAATCCCGAGGTCACGAAGGGGTTAAAGCTCAATTGCAAAAAATATTTTTAGCTGAAAATATATGAATTTAGTGTAAAAAAATGACCTCAAAGGCATCCATATACTTTAAAGATTTATTTAACGATGGTAATAATCATAACTGATTCCTTTTATATGACGCTAACTTTGCTCAGCAGATATAGGATTTGGCCCCTTGACATCATTATATTATTTTTTGTGGTTTTCCTATTTTTTAGTTTGTATTTCAGCCATATTAAAGGATCCAGCTTTCACACACCCGAAATACGCAATCTACGGAGCCAAACATTAGTTTTAAAAGGACTTTTTTTTATGTCATGTCGTTCTGACTTACAAATCTATTTAATAGTGGTCTGGTGCGCAGTGATCAAGAGTACGGACCACAGCCAGTTAGACCCCACTAATGATGACAATTTTGGTACCTACCCCTTAAATCATTTATTTTTACATAAATATTATCTCTGTGGCTTTTATTGTAATATTTCCCTTTTAGGCTAGGTTCCCATTGCGTTAATGGGAATGCCCTAATGGACAGCGTTGCACGGCGAAATTAACGCCGTGCAACGCGTCCGTTAGCGTGCCCATTCACGGCAATGGGAACGCGCAGCACTAGCGCGTGCCATGTTCGGCACGCGCTAGCGACGCGCCGGTGTTTTGTGGCGCGCCGCGGGCGCTGCTTGCAGCGTCCGAGGCGCGCCCGCAGTCCGTTCCCCGCTCTCGCAGATCGGGGATCTGCGAGAGCGGGGACGTTACCGCGACCCCGGAACGCGGCCCTGGTAAAAACATTGCGTTAGCGCAATCTGCTAGCGCTAGCGCTAAACGGTCACACATTTTACAACTTTCTTTAAAGAAACTATTGTCAAGACAATTGTGTTTTACAGTATATAAAAGTCTGCTCCCGATATGACTAAAGAAATAATGTAATTGTTATACACATAATAATCTCCTTCATTGTTCCACATTTCAGATTTTTCAACTCAAAACAATATAAAACAGGAAAACCTGACCCAGGTAATGGAGATTATTAAACCTCTAAAAGTTATAGTACATGTTATGAGAGCTGGATATTTATCTTGTTCATGCCAATTTGCTTTGCATTTCACCGTTTTATTAAGAATGAAAACTCACCAAGAAAATGCGCAGCATGCCATGATGATGGATTCCATGGGTACATATTTTGCACAGCACTTAGCTGATACTAAAATGTGCTGTAGATTTGCCACTTGTTAAATCTGGAAGTGGAAATTCCACAGTATATCTGCCTGTGTGAACAGAGGGAAGATCGAGCAATAAAAAGAAAACCCTGGTGCTTAAACTCAGATCCCTAACTTATCATCTCAGAGATCTGTAGTTACTCAATCTAATCCCAAAGAGGCAGTTCCCCCACCCCTGAATTATCTAAGATCCACCCATGAAGTTCTTAAAAAGTTACTTATTTCTCCTTCCTTTCTCCTTCCTTCCTTATTTCCTTTCTTTCTTCTTTCCTTCCATTCCTTCCTTCTTCCTCTCTCATATTTCCTCCCCTCTCTCTCTACCTCTCTCCCGCTATTTATTTTGTTTTCTCTTTCTCTCTCGCTTTCTTTTTTTCCTCTCTTTCTTTCCTTACTTCCATCCTTCTTTCCTTCCTTCCTTCCTTTCTTCCTTCTTCCGTTCCTTCCTCCCATCCTTTCTTCCCATCCTTCCTTCCCTACTTTCCTTCTTTTCCTCCCTTCCTTCCTTTCTTTCCTTCCTTCCTTTCTTTCCTTCCTTCCTTTTTCCCTTCCTTCCCATTGTTCCCTTCCTTATTTTCCTTCCTTCCTTTTTTCCCTTCCTTCCTCCCATCCTCTCTTCCTCCCATCCTTCCTTCTTGTCCACTAATCGGACAACATCTTCTCAATTACTATATTCCTCAACTGAATATAAAAACAGCCTGTAGCCCCCTCCGGTGCCGGTGACATTCCAGCCTCATTGGCACTTGCTCTCCCGAGGCTCATGTTACCTTGTTACGTCACGTGAGCCCTGGAGCCAATCAGTGGTTGCTAATTAGCAGCTTCACCCTCACTTCTTTTGGATGTAACTTCTATCTAGAGGTAGTCGGAGAGCAGCAGCAGTTCTTCATATGCACTTTTTAAATTCCATCCTAGAGAAATCAGCAAAATAGCAAAAAGCAGAAAGCGTAGAATGTCAGCAAAAGGTTAAAAAAAGAAAAATAACACCTCACTGCTCACCTGTCCTGCTGCTCCCGCACCCTACCGTCCTTTCCTTCACATCTCTTCTTTTCACCTTTACTTGTGGGCATTTTAACTCACTTTTCAAAGGAAACCTATCAAATTGTTTACATCTTTCAAAGTCAAGTTCAGCAACTACTTGGCCAGTCCATGCCTTCATTAGTGAGAAATCAGCATTTTAATTGATAGGCAAATGCAGCTATAGGACTATGGTAGATCTGAAGCCTCTGTCACTCCAGTTCTATTCTTGGCCCAACAATGTCTGCTTCTGCTTGGCTGTCTCCCCTTTTGCGTGAAGTCACATAACATAGAAGCTGGCAGGCAACCTGAAGAAGGCGGCGCCGGATGTGGAATAGAGCTGGAGTGACAGAGGCTACAAATCGTTTTTCAGCCTTACTTGCGTATCAATGCAAACTTTTTTTCACAGTGACAGAGGAATGGACCTGTCAAGTATAGATATTGCTGGACTTGTCTTTGAAAGAGCTACATGTGCATATAAATAGTTTGGGGGTGAAATCTTGCTGACAAATTCCCTTTAAGGGCGAAAACAGTAGACCAGTTTCGTATGTTAGTGTAAGGTGCTCAGAGCGATAGTCATGGTTGAGGGGCTGCTTCTTCCAGTTCATCTGTGCTTTGTTTGTAGTTTGTAGTACAGAACACTCACGTTTCGGCCGCAGGCATCTGCTGTCTCCATGGTTTCGGATCCAGCAACAGCCGCACACAAATCAGTCAAAGTTCCATAGATGACATCATGCAGTATTGGGCACAATCTTCCTTTCCGTTTAAGTCCATAGTATACTTCTTCACTTGTTCATCCTGGACTATCCCTCTGCTTACTTCCTCCTTCAACCCCTGGGATTTCCCATCCGGCCCCGCAGTACTCATGAGATTCATTATGTTCCTCTCACAAGATTCCACTTCCATCTTCCACACTACGGACGGTTTGTCGGCCCTCTTCATAGCCAATGACTCAAACCCGAGGCTCTGGACGGTAATAGAATGTCCGTAAGGAACTTCCAATGATCCCATACCACCAGAACAATTGGATCTTCTCATGCCATTGCCCACTACCATTGAACTTCACCTTTCTTCTCTGTCTAATACTGAACACAATCTCTTTCTGATCGAATCAGGAAATGTTTCCCCTTTTTATCTAATCTTTTCCCCTTCCATGATGGGCTGGTTCCAAACATATTAACTGTATCATAACTCACACACTATATCCTGCTACCAATATGCCAACCTCTACATATCTCCTTTCCTAATCTACCCAATACAATACTTCATGTCCTCAATCTAGCTCTATTCTTCCTCTATGCCCTACACATTCTCACATTGTACATTATTTACATTACATCACAATAAAATTGTACTTGTTTTTATTAAGTATACCCCTTCTCACATGTAAAGCGCCATGGAATAAATGGCACTATAAAAATAATAAATAATAATAATAAAAATAACTGCATACAGTAGTGCCTATCAGATTCTATGCATTTTACATTTTATATGTCAAAATAAAAATATAATAAAACCACAGGTCAGAACACACGTTACCATTGTTGTCTTGAGTCCCAGTCACACTCTAACATTAGATCCCCTTAAGTGAACAGTAATTGAGAATATCAAGAATATCATACTATAATGAACAAGCTACTTCTAAACTGAAGACAGGCGGTATATCTTAGATTTAACACATGGACATGGGGTTTTCTTGGCTTAATAATTAAGGCATAAAATTATATTATGTCAGTAAATCAATGCAACATTAACAGGGAAGAATATAATGACTTCACTGTATTCAAACAAGCCACACTCGCTTTTAAATCTGCTCTCACCTCTGCTAAACAGGCCTACTTCACAACCCTCGTATCTTCCCTATCCTACAACCCCAAACAGTTATTCAAAACCTTTAACTCCCTCCTCCGCCCCCACTGCCACCTCCAACCTCCCTCATCTCTGCTGAGGACTTTGCCACACACTTTAAAAATAAGATCAACCAGACAAGGCAAGTCTTCATTGTTCAACCACCACAACCCCTTTGTATACCAGACCAATGCCCAAACCCCATAACCTCTCTATCCAACATCACTGAAGGGGGGCTTAATTGTCTCCTCTCCAAATCGCACCTCACCACCTGTGCGCTCGACCCCATCCCATCCCACCTTCTCCCCAACCTCACCACCACACTTATCCCATCCCTAACCCACCTCTTAAACCTATCACTAACTGTCACTAACTTCTGGCACCTTTCCTTCTGCTTTCAAACATGCCACAATCACGCCTATCCTTAAAAAGCCAACCCTCGATCGAACTGCTAGTCCAGCTATCGCACAATATCGCTGCTCCCATTTGCTTCCAAACTCCTGGAGCAGCACGTTCACACTGAACTTTCCTCCCACCTCTCATCTGACTTGCTCTTTGACAATCTACAGTCTGGTTTCCGCCCCCATCACTCAACTGAGACAGCCCTGACCAAAATCACTAACGACCTACTTACCGCCAAAGCTACTGGACAATACTCTGTACTCCTCCTTCTAGACCTGTCCTCTGCTTTCGACACAGTTGAACACTGCCTCCTACTACAGATCCTCTCCTCCTTTGGCATCAAAGACCTCGCCCTATCCTGGATCGCCTCGTACCTTTCCAACCGCACATTCGGCGTCTCCCACTCCCACACTACCTCCTGATCCCACCCTCTCTCTGTTGGAGTCCCCCAAGGCTCTTTTCTAGGACCCCTACTCTTCTCAATCTATACACTTGGCTTGGGACAACTCATAAAGTCTCATGGATTCCAGTACCACCGCTATGCTGATGACACTCAGATCTACCTTTCTGGTCCAGACGTCACCGCTCTGCTGTCCAGAATCCCAGAGTGTCTACCAGCCATATCCTCCTTCTTCTCTTCTCGCTTCCTCAAACTCAATGTGGACAAATCTGAACTTATCATCTTTCCTCCATCTCATAGATCTTCCTTACCTGACCTATCTATCGCAATCAATGACATCATGGTTTTCCCCGTAACGGAAGTCCACTGCCTCGGAGTAGCCTTCGTTTCTGCCCTGTCCTTCAAACCGCACATCCAAGCTCTTTCCACCTCCTGTCGCCTCCAGCTCAAAAATATCTCCAGAATCTGTCCTTTCCTCAACCGTCAGTCTACTAAAATGCTTGTGCATGCCCTCATCATCTCCCGCCTTGACTACTGCAACATCCTTTTCTGCGGCCTCCCTGCTAACACCCTTGCACCTCTCCAGTCCATCCTTAACTCTGCTGCTCGACTAATTCATCTCTCTCTTCGCAACTCCTCCACTTACCCCCTCTGCAAATCTCTTCACTGGCTCCCATTCCCTCAGTGTATCCAGTTCAAATTACTAATACTGACCTACAAAGCCATCCATAACCTGTCTCCTCCATATATCTCTGAACTAATCTCCCGATATCTTCCCTCACATAATCTCCGATCCTCCCAAGACCTCTTTCTCTCCTCCACACTTATTCGCTCCTCATGCAATCGCCTCCAAGACTTCTCATGAATATCCCCCATCCTCTGGAATTCTTTGCCCCAACACGTCCGACTATCAACCACATTCGGATCCTTCAGAAAACCCATCTCTTCAGGAAAGCCTACAGCCTGCACTGACCCCACTGCCTCCTCATCACTACCGGAGCTACCGCCTCACCAACACCGGAGCTCCTGCAACCCTCAACCTACTGTCTCCTTCCCCACCATCCTGTAGAATGTAAGCCCGCAAGGGCAGGGTCCTCGCCCCTCTGTATCAGTCCGTCATTGTTAGTTTGTTTACTGTAAGTGATATCTGCAACTTGTATGTAACCCATTGTCATGTACAACACCATGGAATCAATGGTGCTATATAAATAATAATAATAATAAATAAATAATAATAATGATATAAGAAATTTTTGTGATCAGAGAATGCATTATTAATCTCACTTCTGCGGATTAATGACTACTATAAAGCAATGGCCTACCTGCCGCAGGACTTTCTATCATGTCATGCTCCATGGAAGCTTGTACATTCATACATGCCGAATGTGCCTTTAGATTTATAAAAAGAAATCTTAGTCCCATGTTTCTTATGCTTTTTTGCTTAGGTAGTGTGGATTTGTTAATAAAAAAAAGTTTTTCTATTTGTATTTAGTGCAGTAAAGTTCCCTGTAATATGAATTATTGTGTTATGATGCAGGGTAGCAGTTACAGACAATGACAACATTAAATATTATTCTCGAAACCCAAAATAATGGAATACGGTAGGATATTCCATCACGTTGTAGTTTGTGGGATCTGACTGCAGGGATCCCACACTGACTTAGAGATTGATCTGGTTTAGAATAAGCTATTCATTGGTATGAATGAGCAATAATAAGAAATATAAGGAAGGGGCAGATATTTTTACATAGTATTCTAGTTGCATAAGAAACTAGATTTCATGTTTACTGAAGTCCATCTGGAAAATGTTGGTTTAAATATACATTTTTACATGAGTATAGACTAATGAGCGAGCATTAAAATATTTGAGTGATCGTTACTTGAATCGAGCAGGTCAGACACTAGGATGGGCTCTACTCAAGTAACAAGTGTAATGGAAGTCAATGGGAAACTCAAGCATATTTCCCGAATACACTAACAGGAAGGCTATAGTGGGGGCAGAAAAATCGCTGAAATGGATGGAAACAGTGCACAAATTCAATGGAAACATCATGGGGAAGATGCCTGGTAGCATCTCGGACTCCCAGGACACTGATGGGAACTAAATAAATACATAATTTTAGAAAAGACAAGAGGTCTCCCCATTTTTGATAAGCAGCCAAGGTAAAGCAGACAGCTGGAGGCTGATATTATCAGACTGTAAAGGTCCATGGATGTTGGCCCCTTCCCAACCTAAGCATACCCACCCGCAGCCTCCCCAGAATTGGTGCATCATCATAGATGCGCCAATGCTAGCACCTTGCTCGGCTTTTACTCAATTGCCCTGATGCACTGGGAATCGGGGTAATACTTTTCGGGGTTTATGTCAGCTGTGAATTGTCAGCTGACATTAAGCCCAGGGTTAGTAATGTAGAGGCATCTATCAGACTCCCCCATTACCAACCCGGTAATAGAAAAATAAAAACATACACACAGAAAAGATAGTTTTATTTAAAAAAAGACTTCCCCACATAATCCCTCATTTACCAATCAATTTAAAAAAAATGTTCCCATGAAGCTCCTCCATCATAGTCCACGTTCCTCGTTGTCTCCGGCATTTGTGATTAGCAGAAAGTACAGGCGTCGATTAGTGAGGACAACTCTCATTAGAGCCGCTGGCTCTCACTGAGTGCTGCATTGAGTTAGCTGCTCTGAAGGTCGTTGTCATCACTACCTGCCGCCTGTTAATAGCAGTACTTTACTGCTATTCACAGATGCTTGAGCCGAATGCGAGGATCGTGGACTACATCGATGAAGCTTTGTGGGAAGAATCTTAATAATGAATTGGTGAATGAGGGATAGTGTGAAAAAACTATTTTTTCCCTTATGTGTGTGGGGTTTTTTTTGTTAATGGGCTTGATGCAAGCTGATATTACACATCTAACTTTAACCCCCCCTCCCCCCCCCAAATTACCCTGATTGCCACCATACAAGGGCAATCGGGAAGAGCCCAGCAAAGCGCCAATTCTGGGGAGACTGCGGGCTGGTATTTTTAAGCTAGGAAGGGGCCAATATCCATGGACCTTCCCAGCATGATAATATCAGCCCCCAGCTGTCAGCTTTACCTTGACTCGTTATGAAAAAATAGGGGGGACCCCACATAATTTTTTTTTAAAATTAATTATTTAATAGGTCAAAAAAAGGTGAAAAACACCCTTTAGTGCCACATGAAAGGCACTAAATGGTGCAACTTTATAATATTTAGGAGGGGGTGCGGACATTAATCTAAGTTCTCCCTCCTATAACAAATTTCCCTGAACTGCTTCCAGAGGACAGTGTGCCGAGCGTTGCGTCACCTGGTCTTCTAATTGACCTGATGACTGGGTGCGGCCAGCCAATCACAATAATGCGAGTAGCCAACATGGCTAGCAATCCCTGCATGTTTATTGGTTGTCTAACAGCTGCAAAACATGCTGGCCAGGGACTGGAGCATGGTGCTCGAGCACCCACAATTCTCAATCGAGTAACGAGCGTGCCCAAGCATCCCAATGTTCTTTCGAGCATCGAGCAGTGGTAAGCATGTTCGGTCTTCACTATTACAGACCTCTTTGGGGGCATTTTTTTTTAGACTTTATGTATATTTGGCTTAGAATTGCTAATAGGGTTAAATTATAGTATTAAGACATTTGTCTTCTACAGCCTCTATGATTCATGGTACAAAGCAGATTGCAGAAAAAATTAAAGGTGGTGTTCCACTGGAGAGGTGATAACTTTCTGGGGGTCTCTGCACTGCTATTTTTGGCAATCCCAAAGGCTTTGCAATTGTTTATTAGCCACAATTACTTGCATTTAAAAAAAATGCCCCGAAAGGTGATTATATCTTGTAGTTTTTGAAGAACGCTGAGTCAATTTTTAATGACCATCAAATTGGTATAATTTAATTTTTTTCTAGCACTAACGTCTCGTTGTTTTGTTTCCTTGCAGACCAAGTACCAGAAAAAATTCCATTCGAGCTGAATACTGAAAAAGTGATGGAACCATTTTCCTTTCAGAGCTGGTTGTATACACACTGTTTGGGAACAGAGAAGAAAAAATATGCACAATTGTTTGAAGATCGTTATGAGACTAAGGTATGAGATCAAGTATTGGTGGAAAAAATGAAAGCTCAACTCATTATAATACAGATGACCGCACATATTTATTATATGAGTTAACTGTTTGGGGAAGCCAGACAACCTTTCTGTCCCCATAGAGCACCATGTTTTTGGCAGCTCATGCAAGGCTTACATAGGGTGATGTTAAATTAACATTGCTCAATTTTACACCATCATAAATGATCTGATCATCTAAGGAGCCAGTGTTTCGATTGTCAGGAGCTTGGCAGTATGCTGACACAGCCCTATAGTTGAGAATGAGCATTCTCATAAACGCTTGTTTGCTGACTTGTGGACCATGCGAAGGCGCCTTAATTAGAGATGAGCAACCGGTGAATGTTCTGATTCGCCTGGTTCAACGAGCATACAGTAAAAACTTCATTTCGTTTCTGAACTTGACCTTGATCTTGTCCGCAGACTCAAATCCAATAGAAGTCAATGGGGACCCGAACTTTGGTGCTTCAAAATGGCTGTAAAATGATCATGGTCAGGGATATGGGGCTGCAAAAAGAAGCAAAATGGGGCTAAGAGAAGGACAATTGCCCTGCAAACAAATGTGGATAGGGAAATGACTTAAAATAACATAGAATGAAAAAAAAGAAAAAATAATAATCTTCAACCAGGAGGCAGAGGTCCAAGTAAAGGAGGTGGACGTGGCCGTGTAGGTCGAAGAGGCAGGGGAGGAGCTATCCAACACTTTTTAGTGGGTTTTTTTTTGTTTGTGTCAGGGAACAGACTTGAAGGAATATAGAATTAAAATAAATAAAATATAACAAAGTAGAACCATGAGGCAGAGATCATAGTGGTGTAGGAGGTTTAGGTGTAGGTGTAGGTGGAAGAGGCGTAGGAAGAGGAAGTAGCCAATATTAGTTTTGTGGAGTTTTATTAGTTTTGTGGGGGGTACTCTGAAAACAGGCAGTATAATAATCTGCTGGCCATTGTCTCTCTGTGTACAGGCCGTGTAATACTATGCACTTTTTTTAGTTGAAATCAATGAGGATTGCATCAAATAGGGGATGTGGCCATGTTGCTGCCTGTGGTGGTGTAGCCACTGCAGGGAGATAGAGGATGTGATCGATCTGTACCTTCTACCTGGGCTGTGGAGTCGGAGTTGGTGTTCATTTTGGTGGAGTCGGTATAATATGGATCGACTCCGACTCCTAAAATATATAATAAATTGGCTACAGTAGTTCAGTGCAGGATTAGTTCTGTTCCTGATCTAAGAATCTCAGCTTTTAGTTGAGATGAATCTGTGCTGCACTTTATGTACATGCTCAGTAGTGACTGACCGGGGCTGTGGAGTCAGGAGTCAGGGAAATTGAGAAGTCGGAGGTTTGGCTTATTGACTCCACAGCCCTGCCTGCTACACACCCAAAAGAAACACCTTCCTCTGGTGCACGTAGGCGTCAGGACAGCTGCCGAGTACATTCATTTTTTACACACACTACCTGCAAAAAAAGCTGCAGAGTAACATAGTAACATAGTAACATAGTTAGTAAGGCCGAAAAAAGACATTTGTCCATCCAGTTCAGCCTATATTCCATCATAATAAATACCCAGATCTACGTCCTTCTACAGAACCTAATAATTGTATGATACAATATTGTTCTGCTCCAGGAAGACATCCAGGCCTCTCTTGAACCCCTCGACTGAGTTCGCCATCACCACCTCCTCAGGCAAGCAATTCCAGATTCTCACTGCCCTAACAGTAAAGAATCCTCTTCTATGTTGGTGGAAAAACCTTCTCTCCTCCAGACGCAAAGAATGCCCCCTTGTGCACCTTCTTTGGTATAAACAGATCCTCAGCGAGATATTTGTATTGTCCCCTTATATACTTATACATGGTTATTAGATCGCCCCTCAGTCGTCTTTTTTCTAGACTAAATAATCCTAATTTCGCTAATCTATCTGGGTATTGTAGTTCTCCCATCCCCTTTATTAATTTTGTTGCCCTCCTTTGTACTCTCTCTAGTTCCATTATATCCTTCCTGAGCACCGGTGCCCAAAACTGGACACAGTACTCCATGTGCGGTCTAACTAGGGATTTGTACAGAGGCAGTATAATGCTCTCATCATGTGTATCCAGACCTCTTTTAATGCACCCCATGATCCTGTTTGCCTTGGCAGCTGCTGCCTGGCACTGGCTGCTCCAGGTAAGTTTATCATTAACTAGGATCCCCAAGTCCTTCTCCCTGTCAGATTTACCCAGTGGTTTCCCGTTCAGTGTGTAATGGTGATATTGATTCCCTCTTCCCATGTGTATAACCTTACATTTATCATTGTTAAACCTCATCTGCCACCTTTCAGCCCAAGTTTCCAACTTATCCAGATCCATCTGTAGCAGAATACTATCTTCTCTTGTATTAACTGCTTTACATAGTTTTGTATCATCTGCAAATATCGATATTTTACTGTGTAAACCTTCTACCAGATCATTAATGAATATGTTGAAGAGAACAGGTCCCAATACTGACCCCTGCGGTACCCCACTGGTCACAGCGACCCAGTTAGAGACTATACCATTTATAACCACCCTCTGCTTTCTATCACTAAGCCAGTTACTAACCCATTTACACACATTTTCCCCCAGACCAAGCATTCTCATTTTGTGTACCAACCTCTTGTGCGGCACGGTATCAAACGCTTTGGAAAAATCGAGATATACCACGTCCAATGACTCACCGTGGTCCAGTCTATAGCTTACCTCTTCATAAAAACGGATTAGATTGGTTTGACAGGAGCGATTTCTCATAAACCCATGCTGATATGGAGTTAAACAGTTATTCTCATTGAGATAATCCAGAATAACATCCCTCAGAAACCCTTCAAATATTTTACCAACAATAGAGGTTAGACTTACTGGCCTATAATTTCCAGGTTCACTTTTAGAGCCCTTTTTGAGTACACTTATTTTTTTATACATACTACTAATATAGACACAGCAGTACAGAAAAATTGTTGGTTTTGTCTATATATGGCAACGAGATGGCTGATTACAATAGTAACAGTACTCCCACAGGTGAGGGGGTGCAGAGTACAGATATTATTATTATTATTATACATTTTTATAGCGCCATTTATTCCATGGCGCTTTACATGTGAATACGGGGCAGATATAGACAAATACATTAAACATGAGCAGATAACAAGGCACACGAGTACATAAGGAGGGAGGACCCTGCCCGCGAGGGCTCACAGTCTGCAGGGGGTGGGTGAGGATACACTAGGAGAGGGTAGGGCAGGTTGCGCGGCTGTTCAGTAGGTTGAGGATCACTGCAGGCTGTAGGCTAGTCGGAAGAGGTGGGTCTTCAGGTTCTTTTTGAAGGTTTCTATGTTAGGCGAGAGTCTGATGTGTTGGGGTAGAGAGTTCCAGAGTATGGGGGAAGCACGGGAGAAGTCTTGGATGCGGTTATGGGAAGAAGAGATGAGAGGGGAGTAGAGAAGGAGGTCTTGGGAGGATCGGAGGTCGCGTGTAGGTAGGTACCGGGAGACCATGTCACAGATGTATGGAGGAGACAGGTTGTGGCTTTAAGGACAGTACTCCCACAGGTGAAGGGTGCAGAGTATGCACAGCAGCTTTAAAGGGAACCTGTCACCTGAATTTGGCGGGACCAGTTTTGGGTCATATGGGCGGGGTTTTCGGGTGTTTGATTCACCCTTTCCTTACCCGCTGGCTGCATGCTGGCTGCAATATTGGATTGAAGTTCATTCTCTGTCCTCCATAGTACACGCCTGCACAAGGCAAGATTGCTTTGTGCAGGCGTGTACTATGGAGGACAGAGAATGAGCTTCAATCCAATATTGCAGCCAGCATGCAGCTAGCGGGTAAGGAAAGGGTGAATCAAACACCTGAAAACTCCGCCCATATGATCCAAAACCGGTCCCGCCAAATTCAGGTGACAGAGTCTCTTTAAGGACAGTACTCCCACAGGTGAGGGGGTGCAGAGTACAGATAGCAGCTTTAAGGACAGTACTCCCACAGGTGAGGGGGTGCAGAGTATACACAGCGGCTTTAAGGACAGTACTCCCACAGATAAGAGGGTGCAGAGTACAGACAGCGGCTTTAAGGACAGTACTCCCACAGGTGAGGGGTGCAGAGTATACACAGCGGCTTTAAGGACAGTACTCCCACAGGTGAGGGGGTGCAGAGTATACACAGCGGCTTTAAGGACAGTACTCCCACAGGTGAGGGGTGCAGAGTATACACAGCGGCTTTAAGGACAGTACTCCCACAGGTGAGGGGGTGCAGAGTATACACAGCGGCTTTAAGGACAGTACTCCCACAGATAAGAGGGTGCAGAGTACAGACAGCGGCTTTAAGGACAGTACTCCCACAGGTGAGGGGTGCAGAGTATACACAGCGGCTTTAAGGACAGTACTCCCACAGGTGAGGGGGTGCAGAGTATACACAGCGGCTTTAAGGACAGTACTCCCACAGGTGAGGGAGTGCAGAGTACACACAGCAGCTTAAAGGACAGTACTCCCATAGATATGGGTGCAGAGTGCATGTAGTGGCTTAAAGGACAGTACTCCCACAGATATGGGTGCAGAGTACACACACAGTGGCTTAAAGGACAGTAGTCCCACAGACAGAGGGGTGCATAGTACACACAGCAGCTTAAAGGACAGTAGTCCCAAAGGCAGGGAGATCCAGAGTACACACAGTGGCTTAAAAGACAGACTCCCAAAAGCAAGGGTGTAATAGAGTGCAGGGTAGCCTATGTCACCACGGAACAGACAGACCAACTGTTGAGGGGGGTTTATTAACAGGGACGATAGTCTCCTCACAGGGAGAAAACAGTAGAATACAAACTGCAGAAATAATGGTGCAAAATATATGGAAAGCAGTATAACAGAAGTAAACGGAAGTTCTTGGGAAAAACACTTATCAGTCTGATGAGGACTTGCTTGTAGGGTCGTCTTCTCCAACATAGGCGCCGGGAAACAGCGGCACTTGTCGTCCCTCTGTTATCCGTGAGCTGTGTAGTCTCTGGGAACCCGCAACCTGGGGTTTGAGGGGCTACTGTGGTGAGTAGAGGGGATGCTAGGCAAATGGGGTCCCCTGTGCTCTGAGTATTCTGCCTCAACAGTGTAGCCTATCTCAGGAGAACAATGCTCAGTCTATTATTGGGTCTCCCAACAGGAATCAGGGGCTCTGCACTAATGCCGTGGGTGCTAGGGGCCACTGTCTCTGCACAGGTCACTGTCTTTGCACGGGTCAATGTCTTTGCGCGAGCGTCCCCTGCCGAAGCCACCGTTGTGTGGCGATACGTGTTGGGCATCCTCTTTCTTAGTGCCTGGTCTTGCTAGTATTGGGTTATTATACCTAACGTTCTGGGGTTATGGTGAATGCTGTTGTATTGAGTGCATGAACCTGGTCTAAGTACACAGGTATATGTTAACATCATGACTCTGTCTTTTGTTTATTTGTATATTTAAAGTGCTCGGGGACCATTGGTTGTTATGTTCTGTGCACATTATATGGTTAAAACAAATGTGGGTGCACAGTCTAACATCTTTCTCTTGTGCATTTAAGCACTTTATTGGTATGACTTGACACACCTGTCCCACACTCTATATCATTTGATTGTTTTGTCAGGAACCTAGTTGCTGTACTAGAGACTACAAGGTCTTTTGCCCACAGAGTCTGTTGTGTATATATCTAGCATATAACTGTTTTCTATTCCAGTATTTACATCTACATGCACTTGCGGCCATATTTGCAAGGCTTATTTATATTTGGGACTTAGCCATTCTTTGCTATTTTTTGCACATTATGATTATGCTGTCCATAGAGAAGCCTAGTATATTTCAATTACCTTCCCCATTTGTCTAGCACAGGTGCTTGGCTTATTATAGGCTTAGTGTATTCAAATTGTTTTAAATGTTTTTATATGTTTATGTCCTGTGTTATACTGTAATAAAGCTGTGTTTCTTGGTCCAATCATTGCTGTTTGGTGATCCCCAGTTTGTATGGCCTATTCTGTGTCTTGTTTCTCTTTGCACGACCGTCAGGGTGCACCTCTCCAGTCACAGCAGAGTCCGCACGGACTCACGGACTCACAAGATGCAGTCTTTCTGGACAATCTTCCTGTCTCAGTCCTCCGACCGGGAGCTCCCTCTCTCCTCCCCGGAGCGCATCTGCGTGCTGTTCTGTCCGCTGTATCCGCTGCTCTCTCTGCTGCACACGCTGCTCTCTGCTGTGCACGCTGCTCTAGCCGTGGAAAGCACGCCTCTTTTCTCTCTCAGCCCAGCTTCCTTCCTGTCCCGGCCTCTAAGTCTGCCCCCAGGGAAACCTGCTGCACAGCTAAGTGGATCCAGGCATGGAGCAGAGAAGGTAACCCCCTTACAAGGGGGTGCAGAATACACGCAGTGGCTTAAAAGAGAGTGCTCCCACAGACAGGGCGGTGCAGAATACACAGTGGCTTAAAGGATAGCACTCCCACAGGCAGGCGGTGCAGAATACACACACTGGCTTATAGCACAGTACTCCCACAGGCAGGGGGTGCAGAATACACACACTGGCTTACAGGATGGTACTCCCACAGGCAGGGGTGCAGAATACACACAGTGTCTTAGAGGACAGTACTCCCACAGGTAGAGGGTACAGAATGCACACAGCTGCTTACAGGACTGTATGCCCACGGGGGCGTACAGAGTACACATACAGTAGCTGCTTACAGGAGAGTACTCCCACAGGCAGGGGGTGTAGAATACACACAGTGGATTAAAAGACAGTGCTTCCACAGACAGGTGTGTGCAGAATACACACATTGGCTTACAGTACAGTACTCCCACAGGCAGGGGGTGCAGAATACACACAGTGGCTTACAGGACAGTACTCCCACAGGCGGAGGGTGCAAAGTACACACAGCTGCATGCAGGACAGTACTCCCACAGATATGGGTGCAGAATACATGCAGTGGCTTAATGAACAGTACTCCCACAGGCAGGGGGGTGCAGAGTACACACAGCGGCTTAAAGGACAGTGGTCCCCCAAGCAGGGGGGTCCAGAGTACACACAGTGACTTAAAATACAGTACTCCCACAGGCAGGGGGTGCAGAATAGACACACTGACTTACAGGACAGTACTCCCACAGGCAGGGGATGCAGAATACACACAGTGGCTTACAGGACAGTACTCCCACAGGCAGGAGGTGCAGAACACACACAGTGGCTTACAGGACAGTACTTCCACAGGCAGGGGGTGCAGAATACACACAGTGGCTTACAGAACAGTGCTCCCACAGGCAGAGGGTGCAGAACACACACAGTGGCTTACAGGACAGTACTTCCACAGGCAGGGGGTGCAGAATACACACAGTGGCTTACAGAACAGTGCTCCCACAGGCAGAGGGTGCAGAATACACACAGCTGCTTACAGGACAATATGCCAACAGGGAGGTGCAGAGTACACACAGTGGTTTAAAGAACAGTATTCTCACAGATGGGTTTTCAGAGTACACAAAGAGGCTTTTAGCACAGTATCAGCACAGTACTACCACAGATATGGAGTGCAGAGTAGACACATTTTTATTTTTGAAGAGTACGCAGTCACTATCTGCCTTTCACTCCAGCTGCGTCCTATCCCTACACCAATGACAGCATAACGGCGGCGGCATTCGTGATCCGGTCTTTTGTACAGGTCAGCTCACGTGCTGTGCCGGCCAATCACAGCCATGCCAATACATCGCATAGCTTTGATAGCACCGGAAGTGCCCGGAGTCTAAAAGCTTGTTGATTGGCTGCGCTGCAGTCTTTCAACAAGCTTTATTAGACTGGCAAACCCTGAGTTCGGGGTTCGGTACCAGAAACTAGGTGTCCAATATGAAACTTGAACTTTCCGGGTTCGCTCATGCTAAGACTCAATACATTAATCCCTTCTCGACCTGTGGCGCCACGTAGGCGTCATGAAAGTCCGTGCCAATCCGACCTGTGACGCCTATGTGGCGTCATGGAGGGATCGCGTCCCTGCAGATCGGGTGAAAGGGTTAACTCCAATTTCAACCGACCTGCAGGGACAGGAGGAGTGGCACTTGAGCCCAGGGAGGGTGGCTTTGGCTTTGCCCCCACATAGCTACGATCGCTCTGATTGGCTGTTGAAAGTGAAACAGCAAATCAGAGCGATTTGTAATATTTCACCTATGAAACTTGGTGAAATATTACAATCCAGCCATAGCTGATGCTGTAATATCATCGACCATGGCTGGAGACCGTGATCTGCCCCCTCCACTGACTGACAGTGGTGATCTGCCGCTGCGGTCAGTCTTTCCTCCCCTCTGTTCTGTGCTCCGCTGCCCTCCTCTCCCCTCCTCTCCCCTCCGACTGCCCTCGGCCTCCCCTCTGCGCCCCCCGCTGTCCGATCCCACCCATACTTAACAAGTCCTGGTGTCCCTACCGGTGTCCGTCCGTCTTCAGTGATGGGCACCGCCATTTTCCAAAATGGTGGGCACATGCGCAGTGCGCCCGCCGAATCTGCCGGCTGGCAGATTCAGTCCAGGTACATTATGATCACTGTGATAGGTTATATCACAGTGATCAAAATAAAAAAAAATAGTTAGTAAAGCCCCCCGTATCACCCCCATAGGTAGGGAAAATAATGAAATAAATAAAATATATTTATCTTTATTTTTCCACTAGGTTTAGGGTTAGAACTAGGGTTAGGGTTAGGGTTAGGGCTTTGGTTAGGGTTAGGGATAGGGTTAGGGCTGGGGTTAGGGCTAGGGTTAGGGCTAGGGTTAGGGCTGGGGTTAGGGTTGCAATTAGGGTCGGAATAAGGGTTAGGGTTGCCGTTAAGGTTAGAATTAAGCTATGTGCACACGGTGCGGATTTGGCTGCGGGTCCGAAGCGTATTGGCCGCTGCAGATTCGTAGCAGTTTTCCATCACGTTTTCAGTACCATGTAAACCTATGGAAAACCAAATCCGCTGTGCCCATGGTGTGGAAAATACCGCGTTGAAATGCTGCGTTGTATTTTCCGCAGCATGTCAATTCTTTGTGTGGAATCCGCAGCGTTTTACACCTGTTCCTCAATAGGAATCCGCAGGTGAAATCCGCACAAAAAACACTGGAAATCCGCGGTAAATCTGTTAGTAAAATGCAGTGCATTTTACCTGGGGATTGTTCAAAAACGGTGCGGAAAAATCCACACATGAATCCGCAACGTGGGCACATATCCTTAGGGTTAGGTCTGGAACTAGAGTTAGGGTTGGAATTAGGGTTAGGGTTGGAATTAGGGTTAAGATTAGTGTTAGGGGTGTTTTGAGGTTAGGGTTAGGCTTGTGGTTAGGGTTATGGTTAAGGTTGGGATTAGGGTTGGTTGTGTGTTGGGGTTAGGGTTGTGGTTAAGGTTGGGATTAAGGTTAGGGGTGTGTTGGGGGTTAGGGTTGTGGTTAGGGGTGTGTTGGAGTTAGGGTTGTGATTACGGTTATGGTTAGAGTTGGGATTAGGGTAGGGGTGTGTTGGGGTTATAGTCGGAGTTAGAATTGAGGGATTTCCACTGTTTAGGCACATCAGGGGGTCTCCAATCACGACATGGCGCCACCATTGATTCCAGCCAATCTTGCATTCAAAAAGTCAAATGGTGCTCCCTCCCTTCCGAGCCCCGACGTGCGCCCAAACAGTGGTTTACCCAAACATATGGGGCATAAGCATACTGAGGAAAAATTGTACAACAACGTTGGGGTCTAATTTCTCCTGTTACCCTTGGAAAAATAAAAAAATGGGGGCTAAAAAATTATTTCTGTGGGAAAAAAAAGATTTTTTATTTTCACGGCTCTGCGTTATAAAATTCAGTGAAGCACTTGGGGGTTCAAAGTGCTCACCACACATCTAGATAAGTTCCTTGGGGGGTCTAGTTTCCAAAATGGAGTCACTTGTGGTGGGTTTCTACTGTTTAGGTACATCAGGGACTCTGAAAACGCAACATGATGCCAGCAGACCATTCCATCAAGGTCTGCATTTTAAAACGTCACTACTTCCTTTCCGAGCCCCAACGTGTGCCCAAACAGAGGTTTACCCCCACATATGGGGTATCAGCATACTCAGGACAAACTGGACAACAACTATTGTGGTTTAGTTTCTCCTGTTACCCTTGCGAAAATAAAAAATTGCGAGCTAAAATATCATTTTTGAGGAAAAAAAATGATTTTTTATTTTCACGGCTCTGCGTTATAAACTTCTGTAAAGCACTTGGGGGTTCAAAGTGCTCACCACACATCTAGATAAGTTCCTTGGGGGCTCTAGTTTCCAAAATGGGGTCCATTGTGGGGGGTGTCTACTGTTTAGGCACATCAGGTGCTCTGCAAATGCAACGTGACGCCCGCAGACCATTCCATCAAAGTCTGCATTCCACAACATCACTACTTCCCTTCCGAGCTCTGCCATGTGCCCAAATAATTGTTTACCCCCACATATGGGGTATCAGCGTACTCAGGACAAATTGGACAACAACTTTTGAGACCAATTTCTCCTGTTACCTTTGTGAAAATAACAAAATTGCGGGTTAAAAAATAATTTTTGAGGAAAGAAAAATTAATTAATTTTTATTTTCACGGCTCTGCATTCTGTGAACTTCTGTGAAGCACCTGGGGGTTGAAAGTGCTCATCACTTCCAAAATGGTGTCACTTGTGGGGGAGTTCAAATGTTTAGGCGCACAGGGGCTCTCCAAATGCGACATGGTGATCGCTAACGATTGGAGCTAGTTTTTCATTCAAAAAGTCAAATGGCGCTCCTTTCCTTCAGAGCCCTGCCGTGTGCCCAAACAGTGGTTTACCCCTATATGTGAGGTAACGATGTACTAAGGAGAAATTACGCAACACATTTTAAGATCAATTTTTGCCTGTAGCACATGAGAAAATGAAACAATTGAGGCTAAAATAATTTTTTTGTGAAAACAGTACTTTTTCATTTTTACAGATCAATTTGTGAAGCACCTGGGGGTTGAAAGTGCTCACTATTCATCTAGATAAGTTCCTTGAGGGGTCTAGTTTCCAAAATGGGGTCACTTGTGGGGGAACTCCAATGTTTAGGCACACAGGGGCTCACCAAACACGACATGGTATCCGCTAACGATTGGAGCTAATTTTTCATTCAAAAAGTCAAATGACGGTCCTTCCCTTTCGAGCCTTGCCGTGTGCCCAAACAGTGGTTTACCCCCACATATGAGGTATCGGTGTACTCAGGAGATATCGCCCAAAAATTTTATGGTGTCGGCTGAAGATTGGAGCCAATTTTTCATTAAAAAAGTCAAATGGCACTCCTTCCCTTCCGAGCCCTGTCGTGCGCCCAAACAGTGATTTCCCCCCCCCCACATATGGGGTATTGGCATACTCAGGACAAATTGTTCAACAACTTTCGGGGTCCAGTTTCTCCTTTTACCCTTGGGAAAATAAAAAAAATTGTTGCTAAAAGTTTATTTTTGTGACTAAAAAGTTAAATGTTCATTTTTTCCTTTCTTGTTGCTTCTGCTGCTGTGAAACACCTGAAGGGTTAATAAACTTCTTGAATGTGGTTTTGAGAATCTTGAGGGGTGCAGTTTTTATATTGGTGTTACTTTTGGGTATTTTCAGCCACATAGACCCCTCAAACTGACTTCAAATGTGAGGTGGTCCCCAAAAAAAAGGTTTTGTAAATTTTGTTGTAAAAATGAGAAATCGCTGGTCAAATTTTAACCCTCATAACTTCCTAGCAAAAAAAAATTTTGTTTCCAAAATTATGCTGATGTAAAGTAGACATGTGGGAAATGTTATTTATTAACTATTTTGTGTCACATAACTCTCTGGTTTAAAAGAATAAAAATTCAAAATATGAAAATTGCGAAATTTTCAAAATTTTTGGCCAAATTTCCGTTTTTTTCACAAATAAACGCAAAAATGATCGACCTAAATTTACCATTAACGTGAGGCTCAATATGTCTCGAAAAAACAGTCTCAGAATTGCTAGGATCCGTTGAAGCGTTCTTGAGTTATTACCTCATAAAGGGACACTGGTCAGAATTGCAAAAAATGGCCAGGTCAAAATAGGCAGGGTCATGAAGGGGTTAAATACAGCATGACTGTTCTTAGTCATTGCACTGGAGCATGGATGTCTGGTAACAGGGTATTCATTTTTATGATAAGAATATAAAAATGTATTCCTTCCTTATTTAAGAGGATTATTTAAAGGCAGACAAGCTTCAGCTGGTGCTACCGTGCTGTGTTTGCCACTAGGGATTGGAGAGCCACTGCCTAAGGCGGGCAGCACAAGGCAATAGGAAAAATTATGTTTTTCCAATTTTATCAACTTTCTACACTGCCTTCAACTTGTCTTGCAGCTAATTTAGGTGACTGAGCTGTGCTCACAACATCGGCATTGAGAGAGCAATGGAGGGACCCTAAAATCTGCAGTAAATAAGCAGATTGATTGAGCATCAGTCCGCAGCAGGGTTGGACTGGACCACCAGAGAACCGGAGAATCCTCCAGTGGGCCCTGGCTTCACCTTCAGGAGAGTTCATAGTGAAAACCTTGCACCTGCTAAGGTGCTCTTCAGCGGGGGAGAAAGATGGACCCTTAGAATCAAATCCTCCGGTGGAGCCAATGTTCATCAGTCTGACAATGGTCTGCAGGGGCTTTGACGCAGACTGGAAGGCTGCACTGCTGAGGAATTTCATTGTTCCACTGACCAGTGATTTATCCTGTAAGGGTGAGGTCACGGGAACAGAGACCACCACCACACTGGGACACATTCACAATTTGTACTGTAAATTACAAATTCAACTCAAGGCAATGTTATCTTCTGTGGGACTAAAACATTCATCATGACCCATCTGGCTAAAAGTAATAGTTTTAAAAGAGGTGGTAGCCAAATAGTTAAACAGACTGTGAGATTTAAAGGTACAAGCTATTCTTTGGGTTGCACTCTGGTACAGAGGTTTCCTATTGGCCTTGCTTTTTGGACCCCTCACTTCACTTTCCTCCTACCAGTAGCTTAAGCTGACCGAACACATTAAATAACTGTTGGATGAACGTTCAGTCATACGCGGCTATGACTTCCAACTTCCTCATACAAACCAACATTTGGCTGAGCTTACTTGGCTTTTCAACAGGGAGAGAAGAGAAAACATAAGGATCGAACATTGAAATTCAAATGGCCTAATCGTTCTCTTCCCTGACATCGTCAGCGAGGGGAGATTGGAGAAGGCCCCAAATACATTAGACTATGAGCCGATCCGGCCAATATCGGGAAGTTCAGATGACTTTGTCTAGTGTGTATGTGCATATGGGGACCTTTTGGGTCACTGCAGTTTTTGTGTACTTTGTAGCTGCAGCATGTCCACGCAACCTTAGTCTTAATATCTAGGGCCAATCTAGGGCTTCTAGATTGTAAGTTTGCGAGCATGGTCCTCACTCCTGTAATTGCTGGACTATATGTTACTTTGGGATGTCTTTATTGTTTGTACATGGCCCCGCTTTATTGTAAAGGGCAGTGGAATATATTGGCACTATATAAGTAAAATTATCATTATATATTAAGAGGTCAACTGTAGTAACAGTTTTGACCCCACCTTAGATAAATAAGGAGTCTTGGGTGGAAAGGAGACCTTTATTGCCTACACCCAGACCATCCTCAGTCATCCCTCTCATAAAAAGTAAGTTTTTCCTTTTCATTTCAGGCTTCAGTGTACGGCGCAGGAGAAACCGCAGAGAACACGTTACATACAAATACCTGGATATGGCAACTGGTGTGTCCAAAAATATATTTATTGTATTACTTGGAAGAGGTTTACTATGAAGCATTTTTATGACATATAATCTAATTATTATCTACTGTCGACAGTCCAAGGCAAAAAATGGATGGAAAAATGTCGGAAAGCTAATTTTAAAAAAATTGACTTTTTTTTTCAATTTTTTCCCCCATTTTTCTTAAAAGGGCTGTTTTGGCACAAACATTGATAACATACTTCTAGGATATGCCATCAGTGACTGGTAGGTGGAGGTCTGATCAATACTATCTTTATAGTGAATGGTTTTCTATTCACTATGATGGTCTGACCTTAGAGTTCCTCAAAAAAAAACAACTGAGCGGCATGGAGCCAAGTAATGCTTCCATTTTGGGGCAGCAATCGTCAAAAGTTAAAGCAGAGCTGCTCCCATTGATTGAACATTAATGGCATTTCCTGGCAGTATGCCATCACAGTATACGGCCAGACAGCCCTTTAAGATTGCGGTAGTGCAAGTATTTTTATGTCACTTTATTTTATTTATTTTTAAATTTCAAGATATGTTTATCAGGTGAACTTACAAAAACGTTCATCAGTCTTATGAATAATGCTTTACTGTAAATGATGGCCAGTAGGGTCCTGCCCTATGTTTTTTAAGAAACAACATGTTTTTAATTGAGTGCAATTTAAAAAATGGTGATTCAAATTCAAAGGATAAGATGGCAATAAGTAAATAATTTTGCACTCTCTTACTATCATGCAGTGGGGCATATCCAAAATGGATAAATTTTGCAGCAAAGTCCTCTGTACGTTAAAGAGTAACTATTTTTTTTTTTCTTACATTTATGTTACCCTTCATACATTGCAAAGTTATAAATGTTTGAAATATACTTCATTACTTTTTTGTTTCCTTCTGCTCTCCCAATCTTCAACAGTGCTGTTTCAATGTCCAGTTTATGCTCCTTTAGAAGCTGCTTTCAACTGCTGATCTGTGCGCTCTATTAACCCCTTACAGACATATGACGTATCGGTACATCATAAGCTGGCTCCTTGATATTGATGCAGGCTTGCAAGCTGTGCCCGCATCTTTTCCTTCACACGAAAGCTTATTTAATCAGCCATCATCTGTCTCTAACAGATACAGGTAAATCGGAGCTTCACCTGGTCCTGTTAACTTGTGAAATCCCATTGTCAATCTCTGGCAGCAGAATTTAACACTAGCTGACAGGGGTGCGCATCCTTCCACACTCCCATTGGCTGGCCTGTGCTGTGATCGTGGGCACCAATGGGTTATCATTATCATGAGGGTCTGCTGAAGACCTCCGTGCCTGTCATTATGATCCTCCTGTGAAAGTCAGCTTGTGGCCGGCGTTCATAGGAAATCGTGATTTTTGCTATACATAGCAGCACTGATACCCTACTATGTATAGCACAAACGAAAAAAACAAAAAAAAAACACAAAAGTTTAAATTACCCCCCTTTTGCCCAATTAAAACTAAAACAATTTTTTTTAAAAAGTTCTCCTGTGTCTGATCTCTCACAATATAAAATAAATGAAAGCGATCGGAAAATGGCATAATGAAAAAAATGGCTGCAACATGGGAATAAAATTGTCACGCTGAGTGAAGGATAAGTAAGTGCACAACAACGGGAAGAGGGACGAGGGAGTCCAAACATTAGGGAAGAAGGGAGTGGAGACCCCTAGACAGATCTAAAATCACCCTGTCTGCCCTAAATGTCCCTACATAGGTTCTGCACCTATCGCCGAGCAGGAACCTAATCCTTGCCTGACCCTAGCAATAGACCCTACATAGGGAGGGGATGGGGTGTGCACTAGTCAGTCCCCACTAAAACTAATGACAGAGAGGGAAGACGGATTGGGCGAAAACACTTAGCTTGAGAAGACAACCAAGATGTCGTGCCAGTAATTCTCCAAGGGTCCTCAGGGAAAGACACTAACCAACTGCTAGAACTTCCACCAAGACTGAGGCAAGTATGAGCTATCACCCGCACCATGCTGCAGCAATTGAATGTATTTAAATCTTCAGCACAGTTGTGTGATTAGCAGCAGAAGGTGGAGGTAACTATTGGGTCCTAGAGGGAGAAGGCTATCCCTCCGTAACAGAGATGCAAGAATAAAGAAGCTAAACGCAAAGACCTTCTATAGCCGGATCCAGGATAACAGTCTGTTACACCTGACACACCCGTGACAAAAATGCAATAAGAGGCAATCAAAACATTGTATCTACCCCCAAATGGTATCAGTAAAAATGTCAGCTCAGGGCACCGAAATAAGTCATCACACAGCCTCAGATGCCGAAAAATAGAGACATTCTGGGTCTTGGGAAATGGCAACAAAAGCAACATTTTTTTTTCTGTTGCAAATTTTAGAATTTATTTTTTGTCACTTAAATGAAAAAAAAAACATATATATATTTGGTATCTGCGCACTCATACTGACCTGGAGAACCATATTGCCTGATCAGTTTGAGCATATAGTGAACATGGTAAATAAACAATCCCAAAAACGAATATGAAATTGCACATTTTTGGCAATTTGAACGCAATTCGAATTTGTGTCCTATTTTCCAGTGCACTGATTGTTTAATTATAGTTTATGATGAATCTCTGCTGAGCAGCAGCTCAAAGCAGCCTCTAAAGGAGCATGAACTGGGCATTGAGGCAGCACTGCTGCATACTGCTTGGAAGAGAAAGAAACAAAATAAGATAAGGAAGTATAATAACCTGGAGGTTAAATTAAAAAAAAAAGTTAATGTTGTGGTTGTTTGCCTGGTTCCTTAGTATCGTATTATGTTATGGAACTCGAACTCCATAATATGTAAATGCTATATTGAAAAAAATCCTATAATTTTTGGTAGAATCCATATTTTATATCTCAAAGTAGCTATATGGAGCTAAGGAAATAAATCTATAAGGGCTCATTTAGCTGTATGATTTTCACGGATAGTACTTGCACCTGTGATAGTCTATGCGGTCAATCACCTTACTTAGAGAGGCGTGTCGAAAAATTACAGAGGCGTGTGGTTTTTGATCAAAATCAGCAGTACAAGTCAATGGGTTCGTGAAAAAAAATCTCACCGATTTTTACAGACTGTCAGAATGAAGAAGGTGGGGAATTTTTTTTTTTTTAATTTCTCCACGTACGAGAAAATCGGATGACACTCGGAACACACTCTGATCGATTCTCTCATACGTGGAAAAATCTGAGTGAGGCTTTATATTGAGTTTTTGATAAGGACTTTCCGATCCGTCAGCTCCTCTATGGGGGGAATATACTGGAACAGCACAACTTATTTCTCCCACATACACCCCCAGTCGTGTTGTATTAGGACCGGGCGGCGGCACAATGACTTGGAACCAGTCCGTCAAAGCAAAACTGTGTATTCTAAACAGCGTAATAATAAACCGTAATATAGTTTATAGTGACATTTTCTTATGGCAACACATTGCAGGAAGGCTCCTCTGCGGTAGCGGCTGGTGACAACGTTCTGACGTTAGAGACTGGAGACAGCCTGCTCGTGCCGGAACAGTCTGCGTAAGTTAAGAGATAAAACCTTCATGCCGTACAATATGCAGAGCTGTACGGTTTAACCCATGGTATTCAGACCCTTTTGGAATGACAAATTTTAATACTGAATGTAATTTTTTTTTTTTTTTAATTTAGACTTCGATTAAATATTGATTTTTTTTTTGCATGATTTTTTTGGCCACAGGTTGGGGATTTGTGTAAAAAAAAAAAATCAGAAGAATCTTCATTTTAATTTTTATTTAATACATTTAAAATAAACAATAATAATATATCTTATTAGAAAAATTTGCTTCTTTCTCTTTCTGCATTTATCTTTCACTCTCAAGAGATGGGTAAAATGTGTATTCGTCGCTGAGATAGGAGATGACGGTTGGTGCGTTTACCATGCTACGGAGGGGGATATGCTAGAGAAAGACACTGACATTCTGCTGAAAGTTCTCCTGAATGTCCATGGAAGTTTATGAGCACCAATTGTCAGGCAAAAATCTATCCGGTGGATTGTTGATGAGTGATTTAGACTGAAATAAATAGTGACTACAATACGTACTGGAATATCCTGGACTTATTGAATACGTGTGTGTTGTTTTCTGGGCTGTAACAGTTTCTTACTATTTTACTTGGAACAGGTTTTCCTGGAGGAGACATGACGGCTGTGTCGCCTTCTGCATTCGCATGGAACCGGCTCAAAGGAAAGCAAATAATTAATCACTTGATCAGAGCATTTTCCGAAGCGAGCAGCTGCGTTTTTTATCATGACACAATTGCCACTAAAACACGTTCATGAATAAATTTGATATCGGATACGTTGTCCTTTAGAGGAGTGTCGAAATGAAAGGAACACGATCCAGCTTTATGCAAAATCCTTTATGTCAGAGGCCGGTAATTAGACTAATAATTTATATATATGTAATAAACTGAAATACTAATATAAAGGGAAATGTCAGTGTATTCATCTGTCTGAAAACTATTTGATGTGGTTTCCCATTTTGCGCAATTCTTTTTTGTTGGAGCGCTTTGGGTGATAGGACAGGATTTTTTAGCACTGTGATTTTAACTTAATATGACTTTGTTGCTTTTTTATTTGAGGAATTTTTTTTTTAATTAATTGTTCATCTGCATATGTAATCACCTCTATAGAAGCGGGTTTTCTCAGTTTTGGCGCAATGGTTGGCACGGTGGCGCAGTGATTAGCACTGCAGCCTTGCAGCGCTGGAGTCCTGGGTTCAAATCCCACTAAGGACAACATCTGCAAAGAGTTTGTATGTTCTCTCCGTGTTTGCGTGGGTTTCCTCCGGGTTCTTCGGTTTCCTCCCACATTCAAAAAGACATGCTGATAGGGAATTTAGATTGTGAGCCCCATCGGGGACAGAGATGATAAGGTTTGCAAACTGTAAAGCGCTGCGGAATATGTTAGCGCTATATAAAAATAAAGATTATTATTATTAGTTTTGCTGGTTAACGCATGGCCAAGGAGCAATGATCTTAGAGAAGCAATTGCGGCTACCCATCAATATGGAAAAGAAGTTTTAAGGCCATTTCCAAAAAATCGGAGTCCAACTTTCTAAAGTGATAAAGAATATCTATAAGTGCCACACATTTAAGACAGGAGGGGATGTCCACTCCCAGCTAATTAACCCTAAAGTCAGACCATGCAATGCTTAGAGAAATTGCAAGAAAACCAAGAACTACAGCTCAGACTCTAAAGGCCTCAGTTACATTTTCAAGGTCGTGATAATACAAACTGAACAAGAATGACTTGGTTGGAAGGGTTTTGTCATGTCCCACGATTTGAGAATCACACAGTATTGAATTGCCTTTGCATTGTTGCTGTTGCACTGCTATGCAATCAGGTTTGCCTTTTAGAAGTTTGCCCTGTCTCTCATTCTGTAGCCCAGCTCTGATTTCAGTCACCCCTCCCTTCTTCCTCCTGTGTCACTGTTTGACAACCAGATTCGTTTGAGGTTGATCCCTATACATTTCTACTTTATCTTTTTACCTACTGCTACTGTAACGACTACAGCTGCTGCTGTTACTATTGGGCATAATACAAGAATTCAGACTGAAAATAAAGAATTCAGATTGAAAATAAATTTCTTCTGGAATCTTCATACACGCCTCTGCAGTAGAGTTAAAACTATCTGATGAAATCTCTTTGTGTGAGTACAGGTACATAGAGATATCCATAGATTTGGTGTACCGAGAGCCTCACATTCACAGCCTAGTTATGGAGTCAGAATACGCTTGATTGGGGAAAGCCTCTTTTTTTAAGTTGCAGAGTTGTGAAGTTTGCAAAGTTGCATATGACCACTACTGGAGCAATGTCTCTTGGACAGACAGGACCAAAGTAGAGATGTTTGGTCATAATGTCGTGCGTCATGTTTGGCAAAAAAAACAAACACAACAGACACCTCATTCGAACTGTCAAGCAAGGTGGTGAAGGGGTGATGATTGGGGTGGTTTTGTGCACATGACTTGGGCACCTTACAGTCATTGAGTCGAACATGAACTCTTCTGTATAATAAAAGCAATATAGAGACAAATGTGAGGCCATCTATCGAAAAGCTAGAACTTGACCGGAACTGGGTCACGTAACAGGACAATGATCCCAAGAACATCAGTAAATCTTCACTAGAACAGCTGAAAAACGAAAGAATCAAATTATTGCAATGGCCAAGTCTCAGTCCAGACCTCCACCCAATTGAAATGTTTTGGCATAAGAGAGCTGTTAATAAATTATGCCCACAAACATTAATGAACTAAAGTAACTTTATAAAAAAGAGCTGGCCAAAATTCCACCAGAATAATGTGAGAGACTGATACAATTATACAGACAACCACTAGTCCAATTTATTGCTCATAAAGGTGGTTCTACAAGCTGTTGATTTATGGGGTGTACTCAATTTTTCAAACACTACGTACTTATGCATTTTGGCCTAGTTGCTGTTTTAATTCCCTAATGCAAAAGACCAGATGATTTTTATTACTGTATTTCTTGATACAGGTGCATTCAGTTCTTCAATACAAAAAGTGAAACTCGTATATTATATAGTCATTGCAGAGGGATCAATTTCAAGTGTTTATTTCTATTAATGTTGATGATTATGGCTTGCAGCCAATGAAAACCCAAAAGTCATTATCTCAGTAAATTAGAATACTTTATAACATCAGCTTAAAAAAATGATTTTAACATCCAAAATGTTGACCTAGTGAAATGTATGTTCAGTAAATGCACTCAATACTTGGTTGGGGCTCCTTTTGCATCAATTACTGCATCACTGCAGCGTGACACGGAGGCGATCAGTCTGTGGCACTGCTGAGGGGTTATGGAAGCCCAGGTTGCTTTGATAGCAGCCTTCAGCTTGTCTGCATTGCTGGGTCTTGTGTCTCTCATCTTCCTCTTGACAATACTCCATAGATTCTCTATGGGGTTAAGGTCAGGCGAGTTTGCTACCAATCAAGCACAGTGATACTGTTGTTTGTAAACCAGGTATTGGTACTTTTGACAGTGTGGACAGGTGCCAAGTCCTGCTGGAGAATGAAATTTCCATCTCCAAAAAGCTTGTCGGCAGAGGGAAACGTGAAGTGCTCTAAAATTTCCCGGTAGACGGCTGCGCTGACTTTGTTCTTGATAAAACACAGTGGACCTACACCAACATCGGGACATACATTAATTTTAAGAAGGGGTTGTCATAGTAATAGTGGACAACCCCTTTAACCCTTTCATAACATTCACCGTATTAGTACAGCGCATGTCGTGTCTCCCCCTTTGATGTGGGCTCCGGCGCTAAGCCTACATCTTTCCTGGCGCATGTCAGCTGTTTTGAACAGCTAACATGTGCCTTTAACAGCCGCGGGTGGAATCGTGATCCACCCATGGTTGTCAATCTGCTAAATTCCGCTGTCAATATCTGACAGCGGCACTTCATGCGCGCTTCCGGCAAGCGTGCCGGAAATCCCGACCATCGGTGACCCCATCAGGTGATCGCGGGTCACCGATGGGTTGGCATGACAACAGAGATCTACAGCAGACCTCTATAGTAAGTCAACAATTCTGCTACATAGGACCAATCTAATCACACCTCTATGCAGCTGAGCCGATCAGGTTATGGCAGCTTCTAGTCTCCCATGGAGGCTACTGAAGCATACAAAAAGTAAAAAAAAAAAAAAAAATAAGTTTTTATTAAAAATTAAAAAAAAATAACAAAAATCTAAAAGTTCAAAATGAAATAATAATAAAAAAATCAAACATACACATATTTGGTATCACCGCATTCAGAATTGTCCGATCTATGAAGCTATAGTGAACAAAAAAGTCAAGACGCCAGAATTACTTCCTTTGGTCGCCGCAACATTGCATTAAAATGTAATAATGGGCGATCAAAAGATCGTATCTACACCAAAATGGTATCATTAAAAACGTCAGCTGGGCACGCAAAAAGTATGCCCTCGCACAACCCAAGATCACAAAAAATAGAGATGCTACAGGTATAGGAAAATGGAACAATTTTTTTTTTACTTATTATTAGGTGAGGGGTAGACTACGGTTAAGACTAAGGAGCGCTCTATTTCGACTACGGGGGCAATCACATAAATAGTGTGTCTGTGTTATGTACAATCAGTACTCGAGCCTTTTTTTTAAATCTTAAGCCATATGGTATTATTTAGTAAGTGAAGAGAAAATGAGATGTTTATAGCTAAAGAAAATAACTTTTTGTTGAGGTTTAAGGATTTTCTAAGAATTCTCCACCTGCTCATACAGATGTACCACAGAAATGTGCATGAAAACAATCAGATGGCAGCGCTCAATTTAGTCAGGATGTTCAGATGTTTTTTTGAAGAGCTTATAATTAGTGTAATGTCTACACACAGATACAGAACTACTATTTTTACTGATAATGTTTAAAGGTATCTGTATAAAAATTACCAATTTACCAGAAACTATACAGTCTGGGTCTGTGGTGGCCTCTCATTCCAATCCCCCTCCGCTTGGTAGGTAACCAGTAGATCGCACTGGTAGATGCCCTTACAACGCTCTGAGGTCTCCGAGGACTGTATTCAACTCTTTTCTGGCTGTTTTACAATCACAGACTTGGGGTTCATTCATACGTCAGTTTTTCCAGGTATGAGTGCTATCCGTTTTTTTCAAGAGAAGCTGCAGTATTTTACGTATGATAATCTGGATCGCCCCCACGTAAGGGCAATGGGGTACTCGGTACCGGGTCCTTCAGTTCCCTCAGCTGGGAAGTCATGGTGGCCCGACCCGGACCGTGGCCCTATGAGGTGCCCCCAATAAAAAGGGTAGAGTTTGTAGATAACGGTAGTGTTCGTGACGCCACCTGTGGTATTCGGTCAGGGTGACCGACGCTGCTTAGGGGTCCGCTGGGGTGATGGAATGGCAGCTAGATGGTATACCTTCCCACAGGTGAAGTATTTCCCCAGGGCTTCCCAGAAGTGTAGATGTTGATGGTAGATGGTGCAAGGTGCGGTGAATAACGAGGACACAATGGGTGCAGTCTCTTTACCTTTACTGAAGGCTTCAGCATCCACAGTCCAGAGTGCCGGATAACAGGGTAGGCAGGGTCCGGCCGGTCTGATGGCAATTCCAGAGTCCCCTGATCCAGGTGGAAATCAGTAGCCTTCCCCTTGCGCACAGTAACGTAGTAGGTCCCTACTTGCATTAGCTACCATAGGGTCCTCACTCTTGTTACTTCTCTCTCTGTCTCACAGATGGATAGGACATAACCCGTATGACGGTGGTGGCCTGAGGCTATTTTATAGGGACCCTAGAGACGCCCCTCCTCCGCGTTGCCACCTTGTCTGCTTAGGTTCTTAGGTCGGACAGCCAACTTGGAATCGACTGCCCTGCCGGTCTCTGAAGTAAAGCGTAGAGTCTATTACTCCCTCGGTGTTCCGGCCACCGGATCTGCGCTCAGAGGGAGGCAGCCTGCTTCTAGCTGGTCTCCCTCTGTTGTTTCACTCCTGTTGCTACGACTTCTGTGCTCACTCACTATGGCACACTTCCTTTCTTGTCCTTTCTTAGGAGACTGCCGCATGGGTTGCAGGCGCAGCTCCGTGTCTTTCTGTCCTTTTCCTGGGCCAAGCACAGTCTGCTCCTCTCCTCTCCTCCTCCTGGCTCCAACTCCTTCTGCCTCTGCCTCTGCCAAGTGTGAGGAGTGGCTTAATAGATAGAACCTTTTGCTCCCCCTGGTGGCCGGCGTGTGAAGTGTGTGTGTGGCTGTGATACCTGGCAGGGTGAACTCCTTTGGTGCCATCAAACGTAACATCACTCCCCCTGGTGGAAGAACGACATTACTGCAACGACCAGGACTCTAGGGCGCTGCACTCCCCATAACCCCCACCCACACCCCAGTTAATTCCAGCACTCCCGGGCTGGGAAAAGAACACAACAATTACAGGTAGCAAAAGACATTTTTGGACTGCTTTAAAAAAATAAATTAACAGTGCTTCCCTTTAGGGAAGGTGAGAACACTTGAACGTTGCAAACATGAACATATTTACATTGTGCGTATTACCCTTTAAGGCAAAAGTAGAAAAATAACAATTACTAACTTACTATGGCATACAATTACCCATACAGGTATTCTATCTACTAAGTGCAAGTACCCTCTAAGGGTATACTATCATTAACCCTTACTGTCAATTTAACATTTTCTTTATTCTTCTTCTTCATATGCAGGACTATCTGTCTACCCCTACGGGCCTACTGCATCTGTCTTCCAACTTTCTAGTACGTCATTAAACATTCTATCACTATCTAGCTACATACTACCAGCTATGTAAACATTATTAAGGTGCAACAACCGAACATTCCCTTTAAGAGAGAAACTAGTCTTTTCTGAGGTAGTGCAAACAATCAACAAGTTAGTAATAAACTTTAAGACCATAGAAACTTTCACGTCGTCATCAGGAACAGTTTCTTCGCAAAGTCTTCTTGCTTGTAAAACCAGAAGAGAGCACCTTTAAGAAGGTGCAAACTATTTACACGGGACAGTTCGGGAACCATTCACCATCCATGATTCCAATGTTCCTTTAAAACCATAAAACTGGAAACAACAGGGATCCCGGGTAAACGAAAGGATCCCTTTAAAAGTTAACCCTGGCCGGGTTTGGAAGCAAAAAAAGAATGTTTTTTAAACTATGTACAGTTTTTCAGTGCTCCGAGGTTTATTGGAGTTCTGGAGGTAGTACCGGTGGGGGTAGCCCTGTTAGATACTGGCGGCTACCACCGGGTACTACATAGAGTGCGTCTTCACTCCGGATTGGGGTCTGTGTGCTCACTGTTCTCCTGGCCACGGAGGTCTGCGTACACTTTGAGCACATGGTGACCGGGGCAGGGGTCACCTGTTCGGGTGTGGAGTAGTAGGGTGATGAGACGATGATTTCGGGTTTGTATTTGCGGACATGCAGGGCATACCACCCCTTCTCACCCCAATGCCGCGTGTACCTGACACGATCACCGAGGTACAGATCCCGGCCTGGGTGCCCTTCAATGAGGTGGGACTCCACATCGTGCCGATTCACAAAGATTTCAAGGGCGAGGCCACGCTCTTTTATGAAGCCCCAACCCCCCTGCATAAGGAAGGTCACCACGATCCCATAGTACTGGGGGCCCCAATCCTCCTCGGACATCTGCCAGGCCTTTGCTTTGGCCTGCAGGTCCTTCTCACGGTCAGCCTGATGTTGGAGCTCCTTCTTTCTAGCCCACTCTTCCTCCTGCTGACGCAGCCGCTGTCGGTATTCCTCATGAGCGATCTCTGCCAGACTCTTCTCCTCTGACTGGTCCCCCCCCAGGGAACCCGATTAGGTTGGTGGTGGCGCGGGTCCACTTAAAGGTCATCACCTCTCCCTGAATGTCCACTTGCTGCCTGAAGGGCTGCAGCGGAACGTCCGAGGTCTTCATAGTCTCCCATGGCCTCTCCCACTCTAAGCGACTACACACCCGGCCGGGTGGTGGTGGTGAGGGTGAATCTATGTCCACTAGAAGGGATCCCTCGGCTACCGGGGCAGGGTTGGTGTCGTTACCTGCCTCCGTGGCGTCTCCGGTGCCGATCTCCTGTGCCGCAGGCTGGGGCTCGGACGGTTGTCTGCATGGTTGCTTCTCAGGGCCGGTGGTTGCACGCTGGTACAGGTTCCGGAGCTGTCGACACAGCTCGTCGACTTCCGCTCCCAGAACCTCCTGGTTTGTGTGTCCTGGCAGGGTTCCACTCGGCTCCCATTGGCTGGAGCAGCGACGGGTGTTCTCCCCCTCTTCCAGACTGCCTCCGCTCGCCATGATGCCAGCCTGGTTCTGCCGAATCGCATCCAGCGGTTCTTGTTCCTCCTCCTCCGGAGGGCAGATCTTTCCTCGTCCTCCACCATCCCAGACTAGGAGGTGGATCTTCTTCGTTGACGGGCATATTTCCGGACATAGTAATATCTGTGAGGGGCTGGCTTGACTTTTGCGCTGTTCTTCCAGGCTACGCCCACGATGACACGCGCCACTCCTCCAGCACGCCACATGGTGCTGCAATGGCGGCGTTTTGGCGGGAAACAGCGCTACACAGTCTTTAAACAATTCACAGTTCCAATACGATTCTGACACAGTTCTTAGGCGCACATGACCCAATTTTTCAGGCTTGAGTAGATCCTGTTTGTGACGCCAAGAATTTGGATCGCCCCCATGTAAGGGCAATGGGGTACTCGGTACCGGGTCCTTCAGTTCCCTCAGCTGGGATGTCACGGTGGCCCGACCCGGACCGTGGCCCTATGAGGGGCGCCCAATAAAAAGGGTAGAGTTTGTAGATAACGGTAGTGTTCGTGACACCACCTGTGGTATTCAGTCAGGGTGACCGACGCTGCTTAGGGGTCCGCTGGGGTGATGGAATGGCAGCTAGATGGTATACCTTCCCACAGGTGAAGTATTTCCCCAGGGCTTACCAGAAGTGTAGATGTTGATGGTAGATGGTGCAAGGTGCGGTGAATAACGAGGACACAATGGGTTCAGTCTCTTTACCTTTACTGAAGGCTTCAGCATTCACAGTCCAGAGTGCCGGATAACAGGGTAGGCAGGGTCCAGCCAGTCTGATGGCAATTCCAGAGTCCCCTGATCCAGGTGGAAATCAGTAGCCTACCCCTTGCACACAGTAACGTAGTAGGTCCCCACTTGCATTAGCTACCATAGGGTCCTCACTCTTGTTACTTCTCTCTCTGTCCCCCCAGATGGATAGGACATAACCTGTATGACGGTGGTGGCCTGAGGCTAATTTTTAGGGACCCTAGAGACGCCCCTCCTCCGCGTTGCCACCTTGTCTGCTTAGGTTCTTAGGTCGGACAGCCAACTTGGAATCGACTGCCCTGCCGGTCTCTGAAGTAAAGCGTAGAGTCTATTACTCCCTCGGTGTTCCGGCCACCGGATCTACGATCAGGGGAGGCAGCCTGCATCTAGCTGGTCTCCCTCTGTTGTTTCACTCCTGTTGCTACGACTTCTGTGCTCACTCACTACGGCACACTTCCTTTCTTGTCCTTTCTTAGGAGACTGCCGCATGGGTTGCAGGCGCAGCTCCGTGTCTTTCTGTCCTTTTCCTGGGCCGAGCCCAGTCTGCTCCTCTCCTCTCCTCCTCCTGGCTCCAACTCCTTCTGCCTCTGCCTCTCAACTCCCTCACTTCCTAACCAACCCCCAGTTTTACTCAAGTGTGAGGAGTGGCCTAATAGATAGAACCTTTTGCTCCCCCTGGTGGCCGGCGTGTGAAGTGTGTGTGTGGCTGTGATACCTGGCAGGGTGAACTCCTTTGGTGCCATCAGATGTAACATCGCTCCCCCTGGTGGAAGAACAACATTACTGCAACGACCAGGACTCTGAGGCGCTGCAAATCTATGGGGCTAAAATATAAAAAAATATAAAAAATGTTATACACTGGCGCTTATTCACCTGAAAGGACAAAACGGGGGCCACAAAAGCCGCAGGTGGGAAAAACAGGTTCTGTGCAGGATTAACGGTAAATAATATTTTGAAACCACGGCGCTAGACCGATCATAAATTATTGTGGTTAATATCAGCACTTGGTGATATTGTGCAGTACTTATATTGTAGCTGTTTTTGTAGAGTATGCCCAGGGGCCCTCTGTGAGTAAAGAATTACCTCTGGCTGCAGCTGCTTGCTGAAAAGTAGAATGTACAAGGTGTAAAATAGATATACTAATTTGGCCTGCAGAATGAATTGCCAGGGGTATTGGTAAAAATACACTTACTCTTTTTGAAACTGTGTAAACTGCACATGAAGCGATCCTATGTGGGATTAGTGTTTAATTTCCATGGTGTGGTGAACCAATGCTAATAGACAAATATAATAAAGTAAAAATCCTAGCGGTTAATTAAAGCATTCGGTTAATCTTAACCACAACTATCCCAAAAAAAGGCATAAATAGATGTCAATTGACACTCATCACATCCCACTCAGGTGAGCAAATGCAGGGAAAACAGCAGATTAATCCAATAAGTGCGGTATTGATTGTATCGCTAGATGAGCCCAGCGGTTTGTGATCAGAATTGGTACTAGAGACCGAGGTTCCTGGGCGATAGCATCCCAGTGAGTAGCGGAAAGGCACCAGCGCCTCGCATGCCCCGGCCGGAAGCAACGCTGAGGACGCGGCGTGAAGATGGGGGCGGAGCTAGTATGACATCACAAATATCAGGGACGGGTGCGCGAGAGAGACAAGCTGCCAACGCGTTTCGAGGGGTGGCTCCCCTCTTCGTCAGGGCTATGTCTCTAATGGGAACACCCACCCTTTAATAGCCTCATGTTCACTCACTGTTCAATCAAACACAGGAACCACTAATTAGTAATTCGCGATCTGCAAGTAGGGCTGAGGCTGCCAAGTCTTGATTGTTTATAGTTGATGTAAATTGAAGTGCGGACCACAATATAACGCCACTGGCTCGGGATGGTGTATATACTTAACAAATTAATTGATAGTAATGATTAAGCTTTAAATCTCAATATGCTGCTCTTGATGTCTTGGGAAAGTTGTAGATTCATGATATGAACTCACTTGATTAAACCAATTTACTTTCCTCTGCATTTGTTAAATGATTGAATTAAAAGCCTTACAAGGATCGATTGTTGGATGTATTTGGATTAAAATTAGAAAATTTATTGAAACATAAAAACATCTTTTATCAGTACATAAATTAAAACACGTTTCACCTTGATGATGGATTAAAAATGCATATTACATAAATATCCCTATAGCCCCATAATGTGAAAGTAGAAAGATGGGGGTATGCGGGAGACAAAAGTGTGAATTTAAAAAAAAAAATCTTAAAAAATATATTTTATATTAAAAAAGATATTTTATATAAAAAAATAGATAAATGAAAAGCCCTCTTGGGGGAAATGTGTAAGAAATTTTATGCGTTTCTCCAATTTTTTTCAAAAAATAAGAAATCCCATTTATTTATGGGAAAATTAAATTAAAAACATATACTATATATGCTCTTTTGCGCGTTTTCTTTCTCTTTACACCCAATGACCGTTTTAGATATGGGAATTTATGTGTTCATAGTCACTGCTTTCCACTAGTGCCCTAATACCCATGCTTTCCCTTGTAGATTAATTTAGGCAATGAAACTAGCGAGGGAAGGGACGGCTAAAAAGCGTACAATTCTATCTCTTGATTTAGGCCACTCGGGGCTAGACTGTCCAAGGTAAATATCCACCTGGACTCCTCCCTGTATATTGCCTTTAAAAAATCACCTCCTCGGGTATTATGCTGAACCACCTGGATGCCCCAAAAAGAGACTCCACGACAAGAACAGTTTTGTGTGTCCAAGAAATCATGGGACAGTGGGTGTCCCTTAAATCCCTTACTTATAGTATCAAGGTGCTCCTTGATCCAGTCCATTAGTAACATAGTAACATAGTAACATAGTTAGTAAGGCCGAAAAAAGACATTTGTCCATCCAGTTCAGCCTATATTCCATCATAATAAATACCCAGATCTACGTCCTTCTACAGAACCTAATTGTATGATACAATATTGTTCTGCTCCAGGAAGACATCCAGGCCTCTCTTGAACCCCTCGACTGAGTTCGCCATCACCACCTCCTCAGGCAAGCAATTCCAGATTCTCCCTGCCCTAACAGTAAAGAATCCTCTTCTATGTTGGTGGAAAAACCTTCTCTCCTCCAGACGCAAAGAATGCCCCCTTGTGCCCGTCACCTTCCTTGGTATAAACAGATCCTCAGCGAGATATTTGTATTGTCCCCTTATATACTTATACATGGTTATTAGATCGCCCCTCAGTCGTCTTTTTTCTAGACTAAATAATCCTAATTTCGCTAATCTATCTGGGTATTGTAGTTCTCCCATCCCCTTTATTAATTTTGTTGCCCTCCTTTGTACTCTCTCTAGTTCCATTATATCCTTCCTGAGCACCGGTGCCCAAAACTGGACACAGTACTCCATGTGCGGTCTAACTAGGGATTTGTACAGAGGCAGTATAATGCTCTCATCATGTGTATCCAGACCTCTTTTAATGCACCCCATGATCCTGTTTGCCTTGGCAGCTGCTGCCTGGCACTGGCTGCTCCAGGTAAGTTTATCATTAACTAGGATCCCCAAGTCCTTCTCCCTGTCAGATTTACCCAGTGGTTTCCCATTCAGTGTGTAATGGTGATATTGATTCCTTCTTCCCATGTGTATAACCTTACATTTATCATTGTTAAACCTCATCTGCCACCTTTCAGCCCAAGTTTCCAACTTATCCAGATCCATCTGTAGCAGAATACTATCTTCTCTTGTATTAACTGCTTTACATAGTTTTGTATCATCTGCAAATATCGATATTTTACTGTGTAAACCTTCTACCAGATCATTAATGAATATGTTGAAGAGAACAGGTCCCAATACCGACCCCTGCGGTACCCCACTGGTCACAGCGACCCAGTTAGAGACTATACCATTTATAACCACCCTCTGCTTTATATCACTAAGCCAGTTACTAACCCATTTACACACATTTTCCCCCAGACCAAGCATTCTCATTTTGTGTACCAACCTCTTGTGCGGCACGGTATCAAACGCTTTGGAAAAATCGAGATATACCACGTCCAATGACTCACCGTGGTCCAGCCTATAGCTTACCTCTTCATAAAAACTGATTAGATTGGTTTGACAGGAGCGATTTCTCATAAACCCATGCTGATATGGAGTTAAACAGTTATTCTCATTGAGATAATCCAGAATAACATCCCTCAGAAACCCTTCAAATATTTTACCAACAATAGAGGTTAGACTTACTGGCCTATAATTTCCAGGTTCACTTTTTAGAGCCCTTTTTGAATATTGGCACCACATTTGCTATGCGCCAATCCTGCGGAACAGACCCTGTCGCTATAGAGTCCCTAAAAATAAGAAATAATGGTTTATCTATTACATTACTTAGTTCTCTTAGTACTCGTGGGTGTATGCCATCTGGACCCGGAGATTTATCTATTTTAATCTTATTTAGCCGATTTCGCACCTCTTCTTGGGTTAGATTGGTGACCCTTAATATAGGGTTTTCATTGTTTCTTGGGATTTCACCTAGCATTTCATTTTCCACCGTGAATACCGTGGAGAAGAAGGTGTTTAATATGTTAGCTTTTTCCTCGTCATCTACAACCATTCTTTCCTCACTATTTTTTAAGGGGCCTACATTTTCAGTTTTTATTCTTTTACTATTGATATAGTTGAAGAACAGTTTGGGATTAGTTTTACTCTCCTTAGCAATGTGCTTCTCTGTTTCCTTTTTGGCAGCTGTAATTAGTTTTTTAGATAAAGTATTTTTCTCCCTATAGTTTTTTAGAGCTTCAATGGTGCCATCCTGCTTTAGTAGTGCAAATGCTTTCTTTGTACTGTTAATTGCCTGTCTTACTTCTTTGTTTAGCCACATTGGGTTTTTCCTATTTCTAGTCCTTTTATTCCCACAAGGTATAAACCGCTTACACTGCCTATTTAAGATGTTCTTAAACATTTCCCATTTATTATCTGTATTCTTATTTCTGAGGATATTGTCCCAGTCTACCAGATTAAGGGCATCTCTAAGCTGGTCAAACTTTGCCTTCCTAAAGTTCAGTGTTTTTGTGACTCCCTGACAAGTCCCCCTAGTGAAAGACAGGTGAAACTGTACTATATTGTGGTCGTTATTTCCTAGATGCCCAACCACCTGCAGATTTGTTATTCTGTCAGGTCTATTAGATAGTATTAGGTCTAAAAGTGCTGCTCCTCTGGTTGGATTCTGCACCAATTGTGAAAGATAATTTTTCTTGGTTATTAGCAGAAACCTGTTGCCTTTATGGGTTTCACAGGTTTCTGTTTCCCAGTTAATATCCGGGTAGTTAAAGTCCCCCATAACCAGGACCTCATTATGGGTTGCAGCTTCATCTATCTGCTTTAGAAGTAGACTTTCCATGGTTTCTGTTATATTTGGGGGTTTGTAACAGACCCCAATGAGAATTTTGTTACCATTTTTCCCTCCATGAATTTCGACCCATATGGACTCGACATCCTCATTTCCTTCGCTAATATCCTCCCTTAAAGTGGACTTTAGACAAGACTTTACATAGAGACAAACCCCTCCTCCTCTCCGATTTTTAGGATCCTTTCTAAACAGACTGTAACCCTGTAAGTTAACTGCCCAGTCATAACTTTCATCTAACCATGTCTCGGTTATTCCCACTATGTCAAAGTTACCTGTAGATATTTCTGCTTCTAGTTCTTCCATCTTGTTTGTCAGGCTTCTGGCGTTTGCGAGCATGCAGTTTAGAGGATTTTGTTTTGTTCCAATCTCCTCGCTGTGGATTGTTTTAGAAATGTTCTTACCTCCCTTCTGAGTATGTTTTCCTGGATCTTCTTTGTTCAAGTCTAATGTTTTTCTTCCCATCCCCTCTTCTTCTAGTTTAACGCCCTCCTGATTAGTGTAGCGAGTCTTCTGGCGAATGTGTGTTTCCCAGGTTTGTTGAGGTGTAGTCTGTCTCTGGCGAGGAGTCCATCGTACAAGTAATTCACACCGTGGTCCAGGAATCCGAATCCTTGTTGTCTGCACCATCGTCTTAGCCAGTTGTTTGCATCAAGGATCCTGTTCCATCTCCTGGTGCCATGCCCGTCTACTGGAAGGATAGAAGAAAAAACTACCTGTGCATCCAGTTCCTTTACTTTCTTCCCCAACTCTTCAAAGTCTTTGCAGATTGTCGGTAGGTCCTTCCTTGCCGTGTCATTGGTGCCAACATGTATCAGAAGAAATGGGTGGACGTCCTTGGAGCTGAAGAGCTTTGGTATCCTATCGGTCACATCCTTGATCATCGCACCTGGAAGGCAGCATACTTCTCTTGCAGTTTTGTCCGGTCTGCAGATGGCTGCTTCTGTGCCTCTCAGTAGTGAGTCTCACACCACCACCACTCTTCGTTGCTTCTTGGCTGTACTTTTTGCTGTCACTTTTTGCTGTGTGCCCTTTTCTTTTTTGCTTGCTGGTATTGCTTCATCCTTAGGTGTGCCATCTTCATCCTCTACAAAGATTTGATATCGGTTCTTCAGTTGTGTGGTTGGTGATTTCTCCATGGTCTGCTTGCTTCTTTTGGTCACATGCTTCCACTCATCTGCTTTTGGAGGTTCTCTGACACTTTTTTCACCTTCTGTGACCAGTAGAGATGCTTCTGTTCTGTCTAGAAAGTCTTCATTCTCTTTGATGAGTTTCAAAGTTGCTATTCTTTCTTCCAGACCCCGCACCTTTTCTTCTAAAAGGGCCACTAGTCTACACTTCTGACAGGTGAAATTTGATTCTTCTTCTGGTCGATCTGTGAACATGTAGCACATGCTGCAGCTCACCATGTAGGTTGTCACATCTGCCATGTTGCTCCTAGATCCTGCTGACTTGCTGTGTGTTTTCCTTCTTGTGTAATCTACTCAGCCAAGCTCTCTTGCAATAATGTCCTACAGGCGGTTTGGTGATGCTTTCCAAGCAGCGTCTTTTCATGCGACCAACGTAGATCTTGTCGCAAGGACATTCTAGTACATAAATGACTTCTGTAGTTTCACAGGTGATATAGTCCTTAGTATAGTACTAATTTGTTTTGTTAGCGTCCTTGAAGCTGGTGCGGATCTCTTTTGTAGCTGAAGTTCGTATACAGCATGAACATTTCCCACATGGCATGAAGCCTGATATTTGTGCTTTAGGACCAGTTAAATATGTTTCTTTTTTGTCTACCTTATTCTTAGGAATTACTGGTTTAGTGGTAGGTGCCAGTAAAAGACCTAAATTTTGGGCTTTTGTGTAAACGAACTTTGGATGTGTAGGTAACAAATCTCCAATACACTTGTCTCCCTGTAGTATGGGCCAGTGTTTATGGATAATTTTAAAAAAAAAATGTATAATCTGAATGGAATTGGGTTACTATTGGTAATTGCTTATTTGTTCCTGAATAGTGGGGGGATTATAGGTACTTTTGGTTTTATGAATCAAGAGTTCTCTCGGCATAGTTTCCACCTCTTGTATTGTTAGGTTAACGGTGGATGAATTATAGCCTTTCTCTTTAAATTGTGCCAACAAACAATCGCTTTCCTTGCAATAGTCCTCAATATCTGTACAATTTCTCCTAATTCTCAAGAATTGGCTTTTCGGAATGTTTGATAACCAGACTGGCAGATGACAGCTATTGATGTGGATATAGCTGTTAGAATCCACTTGTTTATGGAAGCCTTTTGTTATTAATTTATTCTGTTCCACGCAAATTGTTAAATCCAAAAAATTTACACTGGTGTAGCTATGAGTTGGCGTGAACTCCAGGCCATAATTATTGGAGTTAAGTAATGAACGATTGTAGGTCTATTAATGGACCGTCCCAAATAAAAAGGATATCATCTATGAAACGGTGCCATATTTTAAGGCTCTTCTGAAGATGATTATCTTTATAGATATAGTCTAGTTCCCACCTCCCTACATATAAATTTGCAAAACTTGGCGCAAAGCGAGTACCCATTCCGGTTCCGCGCGTTTGCAAGTAGTATTGTTTCTCGTACATAAAGTAGTTGTGTTTTAAAATAAAATCAATACTTTCAACGATGAATTGGATCTGTATGTTATTATAGGTTCCCAGGCTGTTAAGGAAAAATTCTGCTGATTGACACCCTTTCTGCGGGTCAATAACAGTATAGAGAGACTTAATGTCCAAGGTTCCTAGAAAAAAGTTATTATTCCATTCTATTGATTCTAGGATCTATAAAGTGTGGGTAGTGTCTTTCAAATATGTACGTAGGTAGTAATGGCATGCATTTCTGTAAATGGGTGTCCACATATCGGGATAGGTTAGCCGTTAGGCAATTTATCCCTGATATGATGGGCCTGCCTGGGGGATTCTCGATATTCTTATGGATTTTTGGAATATGATAAAAAATGGCTGTGGAAGGGCAGTCAAAAGATCATATCTACACCAAAATAGAATCATTAAAAACGTCAGCTCGGCACGCAAAAATTATGCCCTCGCGCAACCCAAGATCACAAAAAATGGAGACGCTACAGGTATAGGAAAATGGAACAATTTTTTTTTACTTATTATTAGTTGAGGGGTAGACTACGGTGAAGACTAAGGAGCGCTCTATTTCGACTACGGGGGCAATCACATTAATAGTGTGTCTGTGTTATGTACAATCAGTACTCGAGCCTTTTTTTTAATCTTAAGCCATATGGTATTATTTAGTAAGTGAAGAGAAAATGAGATGTTTAGAGCTGAAGAAAATAACTTTTTGTTGAGGTTTAAGGATTTTCTAAGAATTCTCCACCTGCTCATACAGATGTACCACAGAAATGTGCATGAAAACAATCAGATGGCAGCGCTCAATTTAGTCAGGATGTTCAGATGTTTTTTTTTGAAGAGCTTATAATTAGTGTAATGTCTACACACAGATACAGAACTACTATTTTTACTGCTAATGGTTAAAGGTATCTGTATAAAAATTACCAATTTACCAGAAACTATACAGTCTGGGTCTGTGGTGGCCTCTCATTCCAATCCCCCTCCGCTTGGTAGGTAACCAGTAGATCGCACTGGTAGATGCCCTTACAATGCTCTGAGGTCTCCGAGGACTGTATTCAACTCGTTTCTGGTTGTTTTACAATCACAGACTTGGGGTTCATTCACACGTCAGTTTTTCCACGTATGAGTGCTCTCCGTTTTTTTCAAGAGAAGCTGCAGTATTTTACGTATGATAATCTATGGGGCTGTTCACATGTCTGTGATTTTTTGCAGATTGAATGGTCTGTGAAAAATTGCAGAGACATGCCAGATATTGATCCCAGTGTCTGATCAAACTTGGCAATGCATATTTATGCGTCAGCGAAAAAATCAGCCAGCACTCGGACGCCATGTGCGTTCACTAACTGATAGATAAGAGAAGGTGAAGAACCAGTGAAAAAAATGATGAAAGTTTGACCAAACACCGATGCCTCTCTAATGAAAATCACTGATGAAACTCAGTCATAGGCCACGTTCACCCCTTCAGTATTTGTTCAGTATTTTACCTCAGTATTTGTTAGCCAAAACCAGGAGTGGAACCATCAGAGGAAAAGTATAATAGAAACATATGCACCACTTCTGTATTTATCACCCACTCCTGGTTTTGGCTTACAATTACTGAGGTAAAAAACTCACCAAATACTGAATGTGTGAACGTGGCCTTATCATCACTTCCAGCTCTCCTTGTTTTTCTTTGCGCTTAAAGGGAACATGTCATTTTTAGCATCTAAACTGAGCACCAGTGCAAGGTGCATCACTAGCACTTTTTTTTCATTAAAAACGGTGCTGTAATCATGTGCAAAACGCACTTTATACAGTCAGATCATTCCTGCTCATTTTTCATGCAATATGATTGATGTTCAGGGTTGCGCCGACGTCTCTCGAATCCACTGTAAAATCCCGCTTTTGCACAGAGTGTAGTGTGGATCGCGCTTCCATAGTGTGGAGTGGACAGCCATGCTTGTACAGTGTGTATCGTGGAACCGTGCTTGTGCAGTGTTGAGCGGGGGACCTGCATTTCCTAGACACTGCACGAGTGTGCCTGCCTGCTCGACATTGCGCAAGCGTGGCTCCACACTGCGCAAGTGCAAGATTTTACAGTGCAATCGAGTGATGTCGGCGCAATGGTATTGCATCATGGATAAGTATCTTCTTATATTTCTAAGCATTGAGGACATCAAAAACTGAGTAAGAATTGGGGGCTGTAGAATTAGTGGTTGGCGAAGGAAACTTAGTGCAGCAGATGAAAGACACATCATGCTTATTTCCTTTCAAAATCGAAAGATATCGGAGGCATGCGCCGAAGGGGCTATATAGACTATAATGGTGATTGCAGAGCGAGTGTGCTCTCTCCCGCTCATCATTTTTGGTTGTCACTAAATAATGCCAGATTTGCACATTGATTGCATTTAGCTGATAAACTCCATCACATGATACTACAAAATGGAGAAAAAGGAGTAATAATTCAAAGCAACTTAAGGCCAGGTGCCCACGATCCGGAAGTAGCAGCGCTTTTTTACGCTGAGCATGTTCGCTGTGTTCAAAGCGCTCGCTGTCATCTATTAAACACAGGTGACTCCTCATATGATCACTGAACCATGCGGAATCACCGTGTCCATTACATTCTATGGGAGAAATTTGTTTCGCGTCTCTGCAACAGAAATTGACATGCTGTGGTCTGGAAAGACGCGCCGCATGTCCATCTCTGCAGATGATCTGCAGGCATCCGTAAACGCATAGTGGACATGGAATTTCTTGAAATCCCATCCACTATGCTGTAAGATCTGGATGATGCTGGTTTGACGCTGCGTAAGTACGCAAAGTCCAACCCACAGCAAAACTGGATCATGGGCACGCACCCTAACAAACTTTTATTTAATTGAATTAAAACACAATTATTGATGTTCTCAGACTTATCACTTGTGAAACAGTGAGGACGGGCTGAACTATGCTACGTCTCAGTACAATACATGTTTCAGTCATACAGAGAATCACATAATATTAAGTGGCTGCACCTAGTAACATCTACAACCACGCAACAGGTGCAGGCCTGTGTATATACATATAGAGTTATACTGTGTAATAGTACCTACAGATGCACATCTGACTCATTTTTCTCCTTTTTGTGGCATCATTTTTGGGAGTATACGCCTACATGTAGGCGGACACTCAGATGCAGACCACTATGTCTGAGTGTCCACTTCCTGTAGGCGTACACTCCCGAAAATGTAGAAAGACAGAACTCTTGTTGCGCACCATGCACACACTGTTTTTTTTTGTTCTAAACATTTCTTTAAGAAACATATACCATGTTCAGTAAATATAAAACTATATCACAATAATCTCAAAGAAAAAAATTATTGACTATTGTTAAGGCACTACATTCATTTTTTAAAGATTTGCAACATAAGACATAATGCCGGACTCGTAGCTTCGTAGTTTACATAGGGTACAACAAGGCAATTCTTCACGAGATGTTAATAGAAAATTGTACACAATTCTTTGCAACAGTTCTGAAAATAGCTGGACAAGCGTGAGCTACATTTTCCAGAACTTTTATGGAAGTGAAGAGATTGTCACCTATGTACAGCACCCCTTCTCCTTTCACGGGCCCTCGTACTGAAGATAGGTTCTGGACTCATAAGTCGCATCTTTCAGGCATAGTGTGTGGACATGCCATCAATATTGGAGAAGAGTATCTCATTCTAAGGCTTTTACATGTTATTTTATGTAAACAAAAAGTTATTGGTCTTTGCATTTTTTCTGGCAATTCTTGAGGAATTTTAGTCTAAGTGTATTTTTGATCACCACTTGTTCGGCTATTATGCAGCCAAAATACCAAGGTATTGCATACTCCATAGTAATGAGCCCCATAAAGTTTCCACTGAAATGAGAGTAATCCCAAGGACAGGAATTAAATAACTTTAGTAGAAAACCAGTGGAGAACTCCCAGGCATATGTCCAGAGAGTGTATAGGAGACATCTAATAAGAAGATGACATTTTCCATCCAGATAGAGTGACATTTTCTCTATGACGAATATTGCAGTTCCATATATAAAAATCGCCCAAATACTGCTGACACCGATCAGTTTCCAGCTGGAGGTGGCAGCCAAATCCCAGGTTGCTGTAAACAATATTTCACATAAAAGTCCATGGATTGCATATATGTACCAACGCCAGAGTCCACTGAGATGTGCGGATTTCTGCTTCTGGACTGTCATTGTTTTGGTGGAAAATGACATCCTGAGAAACCAAAAAAATAATCAAAATATTAAAGATCATGACATAAAATACGCAAGGTGTCCTACTCGCGCTTTCAGTTGTAGAATCTAAAACAAGGGTTAAGGGTTATTACAATCTATAAACATTATCGCCTATCCATGGGGCCCAAGACCGAGGTTCTGAAATGTCCCTTCTGAATGAAGTAGCTGCCAGGCATGAGCAACATCACTCCATTCATTCTTTATGGGACTGATAAAGATAGACAAAGGCTGAACTTGGCCATATCTCACAGTCGTATAGAGATAGAATGGAGCAATAGGATAAACAAGTAATCACCTATTCTAAGAATAAGTAATGTTACTCACTTGTCCCGTCCCGGATTTGTGCTTTGCTTCCCTTACAGTGGTCCGCTGAACTCTGTCATACTCTACGTCAGGTTTTGCTGATGGCCCAGTGTGATCCCATATGATCATCTGCCTGGACCTATAAAAGGCCTACCAAGACACACAACTGTGGCTTGGTATTAAGACTTTTAGTATTCTGGAATTCTGTATGTTTGCAACCTTCAGGACTGCTGTTACCTGTTCCCGGTTTCCTGTCTGCCTGCGGTCTCCAGTACATCTGCTACCTGCCAACCGATCTTTTGTTTTCCAGCAACCTCTAGGACCACTGCTAACTGTACTGGTCTCCTGTCCGCCTGCGGTCTCCAGTACATCTGTTACCTGCTAACCAATCTTTTTTTTTCCGGCGGTGTCCAGGACCACTGCTAACTGTACTTGGCTTCCTGTCCACCTGTGATCTCCAGAAGATCTGCTACCTGCTAACCGATCTCTTGTTTTCTGGCGGTCTCCAGCAGGACCACTGCTAACTGTTCTTGGTCTCCTGTCCACGTGCGGTCTCCAGAACATCTGCTACCTGTTCCTGGTCTCCTGTCCAATTTGCGTTGTCCAGTACCTCTACTACCTGTTTCCCACGTGCCTCACCTGTCTGCTGCACTGATGCCTGTGTGTCATGTGCCCACCCAGACCTTGGGCTTGGAGGATCCACCTCATTAGGTGAGCCTAGCAAACAATTTCTAGTTAGTAAGGAGTGAACATGCTGGGATAAGGTATTATCCGAATATGCTCGGGTGCTAACCGAGTGTCTTCAGCGTGCTCAAATACTATTCTTGAGCCCTGGTTGCTGAATGTCTTGCGGCTATTCAACAGCCACAACACATGCTGGGATTGCCTAACAAACATTCAATCCCTGCGTGTGTTGCGGCTGTCAAACAGCCGCAGGACATGCAGCTGCAGATAGTCAAACATACTTTTCGAGCACTCTGAAGACACTCGGTTAGCACATGAGCAAGCTCGGAGAACACCTTACCCCAGCACGCTCGCTCATCACTATTGGTGGTATATTGCTAGGATATGCAGTGAATGTTTATTTGACAGAGGCCTGATTGCTGCACCTCTTCTTTCCAGTGATTGCTAGGAAGCAGTAGCAACAGAGCTTGAAGGCATTGCTCCATTTAGACTCCCGTCTCTGCTGCCACAAAGATAACCATCTATATATATAATTGTCTAAGGGTTTTTCCGTCTGTCTGTCTGTCTGTCTGTCTGTCTGTCCTGGAAATCCCGGCTCTCTGATTGGTCGAGGCCGCCAGGCCTCGACCAATCAGTGACGGGCACAGCATCGACGTAGAAATCCCGCGTCTCTGATTGGTCGAGGCCGCTAGGCCTCGACCAATCAGCGACGAGCACAGCGACGATGATGTCATAAAGGACGTAGACATCCCGCGTCTCTGATTGGTCGAGGCCACCAGGCCTCGACCAATCAGCAACGGGCACAGCGACGATGATGTCATAATGGTTGCCATGGCGACGATGATGTCATAAAGGTTGCCTCGACCAATCAGCGACGGGCACAGTCTGCCGCGAATTCTGGAATCATCATTGTCCATATACTACGGGGACATGCATATTCTAGAATACCCGATGCGTTCGGGCCACAATCTAGTTTATTATAATGTCCTTCCCACGTGTCCTCCGTAGAAAGCCAAGCAGGGCCAACAGAAGATAAGTGACATGGCTGTTTGCCACCTCATTTTAGCAATAGTTGGGTGTCCTATTCTTATTCCACCAATGTCCACCTTGTGTGAACCCCAATCAGGAGTTAAAGGAGTCCTCTCCTCCAACATATTGACCTTCTATTACCATTTTTCAAAGTGCAATTTCTTACTGCACAATTTAAACACATCTCGAAATGCTAGGAAAACTCTTGACAGTATGCAATACACATCTCCTGACAGAGTATCACAAAATCACTATTTTATTTTCAAAATTGGTTACACTGCATAAGTCATCTTAGGATATGTCGAGCCAATGGGAAAAGTTAGGAATGACACATCTATCATGAAGTACATACAGTCGTATCTGTGGTCAGCAGAGTATAGAGCAAAAAACAACTGAGAAGATTGATACAGTTTTGCGGGAGAAAATTCAGGAAATTTTGTAGCTTCTTCATTGACATCTCTACTGTTTCAATGCTTAGGAGTCCAGTAGGAGGTCTTATTTATTGATTTACAGCCAACCCTGATATGATATCGTTAGCTAATTTTCAGTTACTGAGTAGGACGGCCCACTGGACTCCTAGGAATGGAAAGAGCTGGGATTTGCATAAATAAAATTAATTCTTCTCTATTTAGCTCCTCCTCTATAAAATATTGTCCATATGAAATGCATGTACCGTGGGACAGGTTCCCTATAAATGAAGAAAGGCTGCAATACCAGACACAGTCCGTAGGCAGAGGTAGCGCCGTTTCTGCTTTTTTCTTACAGTTCCATTTTTCACATACCTGACCTCACAGTATTCTGCATATTTTAATCTGCAACACAGAAATTGGCAGCACATGATGTTACTCAATTATTGATTTGTAGACATTGATCTGTAGACATTGAACGAGATAAGATAGGATGGGAAGTGTCACGACCAAGCACAATGTTAAATGATAGCGTCAAGGGCCAAAAGTCAAATTAATATTTTACTAGAGCTCAAATACTGGGGTTACTGTACATGACTGTCCCATCACACCAACTGAAAAAAGGGACCGAGATAATGGAAACCGCAGCAGACTGGCAGCACGGCAGGTTTTAATTTATTGATGTAAAGTGTAATTAAATCTATAAACTTTATTCACCAAAGATAAAGAACGAGAATGGCTCATTGATGTGAAAAGTATTTGCCCCCTTTACCTATAGTGTATTTGTGACGCTAAACAGATTTTGATGTTTCTGACAGCTACATAAGGTCACCAGGGGATGTGGAGCTGTACAAAGCTATTCTAATAATCTAATGTCATCAGTAAGTACACCCTTGGAAAAGTCCACAATTATGTGCCAATTAATTATATCTAAGATGGAACAAAATTTACAAATCTTGTCTTTAGTAAAAGGAATATTGCAAACATTTAGTAATGATGACCTATCCTTAGAATAGATCATCAATATCAGATGGGTGAGCTTCTGCCTCATGTCACCCCCCAGCGATCAGCTGATTGAAGGGACCGCAGAACGAATGGGAACAGCTCCGTACATTGAGTAGTGGCCATGAATGGTACTGCTGGTTTCTCACACGCAAGTATAAAAATATAAAACTTTACTATTTTTTTAACATTACATCTTAATTGTTCATAAATTTGGTAAGGATACTGTACATTACGCAGATAGTAAATATATATGATAACAAGAGATGAGCTAATCTAATGAAATTCGAATTCGCCAACTGTGCTGAATTATCCATAAGATTTAGGTTTGCTGCAAGAGAGAGAGAGGACCCCGCTGATCATAAAACCTTACACTCTACTGTAGAGAGAGAGGACCCCGCTGATCATAAAACCTTACACTCTACTGTAGAGAGAGAGGACCCCGCTGATCATAAAACCTTACACTCTATTGTAGAGAGAGAGGACCCCGCTGATCATAAAACCTTACACTCTACTGTAGAGAGAGAGGACCCCGCTGATCATAAAACCTTACACTCTATTGTAGAGAGAGAGGACCCCGCTGATCATAAAACCTTACACTCTACTGTAGAGAGAGAGGACCCCACTGATCACAAAACCTTACACTCTACTGTAGAGAGCGAGGACCTCGCTGATCATAAAACCTTACACTCTACTGTAGAGAGAGAGGACCCCGCTGATCATAAAACCTTACACTCTACTGTAGAGAGAGAGGACCCCGCTGATCATAAAACCTTACACTCTACTGTTGAGAGAGAGGACCCCGCTGATCATAAAACCTTACACTCTACTGTAGAGAGAGAGGACCCCACTGATCATAAAACCTTACACTCTACTTTAGAGAGAGAGGACCCCGCTGATCATAAAACCTTACACTGTACAGTAGAGAGAGAGGACCCCGCTGATCATAAAACGTTACACTGTACAGGAGACAGAGAGGACCCCGTTGATCATAAAACCTTACACTCTACAGTAGAGAGAGAGGACCCCGCTGATCATAAAACCTTACACTCTACAGTAGAGAGAGGACCCTGCTGATCATAAAACCTTACACTCTACTGTAGAGAGAGAGGACCCCACTGATCACAAAACCTTACACTCTACTGTAGAGAGCGAGGACCTCGCTGATCATAAAACCTTACAATCTACTGTAGAGAGAGGACCCCGCTGATCATAAAACCTTACACTCTACTCTAGAGAGAGAGGACCCCGCTGATCATAAAATCATACACTCTACAGTAGAAAAAGAGAACCCCGCTGATCATAAAACCTTACACTGTACAGGAGACAGAGAGGACCCCGCTGATCATAAAACCTTACACTGTATAGGAGACAGAGAGGACCCCACTGATCATAAAACCTTACACTCTACAGTAGAGAGAGAGGACCCCACTGATCATAAAACGTTACACTGTACAGGAGACAGAGAGGACCCCGTTGATCATAAAACCTTACACTCTACAGTAGAGAGAGAGGACCCCGCTGATCATAAAACCTTACACTCTACAGTAGAGAGAGGACCCAGCTGATCATAAAACCTTACACTCTACTGTAGAGAGAGAGGACCCCGCTGATCACAAAACCTTACACTCTACTGTAGAGAGCGAGGACCTCGCTGATCATAAAACCTTACAATCTACTGTAGAGAGAGGACCCCGCTGATCATAAAACCTTACACTCTACTCTAGAGAGAGAGGACCCCGCTGATCATAAAATCATACACTCTACAGTAGAAAAAGAGAACCCCGCTGATCATAAAACCTTACACTGTACAGGAGACAGAGAGGACCCCGCTGATCATAAAACCTTACACTGTATAGGAGACAGAGAGGACCCCACTGATCATAAAACCTTACACTGTACAGGAGACAGAGAGGACCCCGCTAACCATAAGGGTCTACACTCTACAACAGTGTTCCCCAACTCCGGTCCTCAAGAGCCACCAACAGCTCATGTTTTCAGGATTTCCTTAATATTGCCCAGGTGATAATTGCATTACCTGGAAAGGCAAGAATTCCATCACCTTTGCAATAAACATTGGCTCTTGAGGACTGGAGTTGGGGAACACTGCTCTACAAGATAGAGAGAAAGAGAGAGCCACACTGACCATAAGAGCTTACACTCTACAGGAGAGAGAGAGAGAGAGAGAACCCCGCTGACCATAAGGGTCTACCCTCTGCAAGACAGAAAGAAAGAGAGGACCACACTGACCATAAGAGCTTACACTGTACAGTAGAGAGATGAACTCACTGATCACAAGGGTTTACACCCTGCAGGAGAGAAAGAGAGGACCACACTGACCATAAGAGCTTAAAATATACAGGAGATAGAGAGGACCTTGATGATCATAAGAGCTTACACCTTACAAGTGAGAGACAAGGGACCCTACTGATTACAGGAGCTAACACTCTACAGGAAAGAGAGAGAAAGGACTCCCCTGACCATTAGAGGTTATACTCTACAGAAGAGAGAGGATTTCCCTTACCAAAAGATCCTACACTGTATAGGAGAGAGAGGACCCCACTGACTATAAGGGTTTACACTCTACAGGAGAGAGAGGACCCCACTGACCATAAGGGGTTACACTCTACAGGAGAGAGATGACCCCACTGACCATAAGGGTGTACACTTTACAGGAGAGAGAGAGGACCCCACTGACCATAAGGGGTTACACTCTACAGGAGAGAGACAGAGGACCATGAGCTTACACTCTTCAGGAGAGAGAGAGGACCCTGCTGACCATAAGATCTTACACTCCACCGGAGTCAGAGAGAGGACCCCACTGACCATAAGGGTTTACAGGAGATAGAGAGGACCCTGCTGACCATGAGCTTACACTCTACACATGATAGAGGATCCCACTAACCATAAGGGTTTATACCCTACAGGAGAGAAAGAGACAGAGAGACAGAGAGAAGGAGGACCCCACTGGCCATAAGAGCTTACAATTTACAGGAGATAGAGACTTACCCACTGATGTGTGAAAGGGGCCTTATTGTAAAGTTCAACATTCACTACAGAAACATCCAATGTGAGTCTAAAGGACAAACTGAGTCCTCAAACCTCTACTGATCCCCAAAATTAAGAGGTAGAAGAGCTCAGCTTACTTTTGAGGTGTATGGAACCATGGACTTTTTAATGAGTCTGAACACTGCTGTGCTTGGGCTCAAGGATAAGCTGAGCACTTCTTTTTGGTTTCAATTATCGATGGGGGGTCTTTGGACCTGGACCCCCAGCAAGCAACACCATAGAAAAAAATTCAATAAAAGTAATTTTTCATTTAAGCCATAAGTTGCTTTATGTGTTATACCAAGTGAGTGCGGTCATCAGGTCTTCTATGTTTTAGAACCACACCCACTTGGCTATCAAGTCTAGAGTTACATACAGTAAATAAAGGGACATATCTCAGGAATGGAGAGTTGCGGGAACAAAAACAAAAACATCACTGGATTAAGGGGAACGGTGGCATTCCACCAAGGAACAAAAACACAAATTACTAGCAAATAACAGGTTCTGTGCAAATTAAGCCCCATTGTATAATTGTGGTGCATAATATCTTAATTTCATTAATGTTACATGGAAAGTGCTATCCATTTTAGGTGGCAACTTAAGGAGGGTTTTTACAAATTTTTTTAACGTTGGGCTGGACACACTGTGCAATAGGGGCTGCAGAGAGGAGTAAAATGTTTTTTTGTTATTTTTTCATCTCGCAGAGATATTAATAATTGAAGTATTTGGCACCTGAAGAGTTAACTTTAGTGGGTGTTATCAGATACTTTTCAGTGAGGGGCGTGTACTCCTTTTCTTTTTATGAGTCGCTATTAGATAACGCCCACTTGGGCTTTAACTAAAGTTAACTCATTAGGTGACAAATACTTTGGACATTAATATCTCCACAACGAAGAAGCAAAATTACATTAAAAAAAAGTTTTATTTCTGACATTGAGCGTCCAGTCCATCTTGAAAAAAATAGCAGAAAGATTCTCTTTAAAGAAATACTCCCACCTCTGTAAATGATGTCACTTCAGTAGGTTATTCTATCACTTTATGACCACTGGAGGTCTGAGCTCCAGACTGCCACCAGTTCTGGGAAACAAAAGGGCTGATGTAACTGAATGGGGCTGGCTGCAGGTCCCTGTGGGGCAAATTTCCAGAAGCACCTCTGTTAAAGAAAAAAAGTGACATTGATCTTTCTCCGGATTGGTGGTTGGACCCCTTTTCATTATAAAGTGATGAAATATCCTTGTAATACGCCATCACCTACTTAGATGGGAAAACCACCCTTAAGGATTTGTTCTTGTACTTACAGAAGAAAGACGTTGTCACGGTTCTCACCTCTTCTTGACACGTTCTCGACGAGGCTCTGTTCAGTACTCGATCACCCGAGGTTGATGACACTTAATCTAGTTAATATTTTCTTAGGCTGAATACTTCACTAAAATTGATCAATATCCTGGACTGTGGAAGCTACTTGAAGATGGAGGACAGAAACATATGCGTGATGTTCGCTGCTCTTTTACAAAGGTCACTAATAACTGCATGCAATAAAAAACATAGAAGAGCCGAGCAGGTGTTTAATGAACTGATAGATGATCATTGCTTATCAATAGGCAATGATAAGACTTCAGGTTCACTTTATAATGGTTGGAGCAGATGCGCCTTAGTGCATGACATATGTCACCTATGAACAGTTTGACAGCCTACTTACAGAATTAAAGTAGTTTTATACAATGGTCCATCAACAGTTGATTGGCAGGTGTCCTTCACTTGGTAACTCAGCTGATTGAAGGGGTTCTGGTGCTGTGATTGTGACTGTGCCTGGTTCTATAGTTCACAGTCACAGTACCAGGCGCAGTCACAGCCATAAATACAGCACTGTGTCTAGGTGACATGGGAGTTGACGTGGTACTTTGTTACAGTTGCTCAGAATCATAAAATCATTACAATGTTAGAGTTGGAAGGGACCTCCAGGGTCATCGTGTCCAACCCCCTGATCAACGCAGGATTCACTAAACCATCTCTGACAGATGTCTGCCCAGCCTCTGTTTGAAGACGTCCATTGAAGGAGAACTCACCACCTCTCGTAGCAGCCTGTTCCACTCATTGGTCACCCTCACTGTCTAATATCTAATCTGTATCTTCTCCCTTTCGGTTTCATTCCATTGCTTCTCGTGTTTCCACGTGCAAATGAGAATAAGGATGATCCCTCTACACTGTGACATCTCCTCAGATATTTGCTTCAGCCCCCATTTTATCAAAATATTGATGGACTATATACTATAGAAATCTCAGTATTAAAAATCCAGAAAACTCTGTAATTGGCTTATATAGTGGATTACCTTTATGAATCAATGACATTATTCCGTACCGATTCTGCAACTTCATATCTGAACTGTCTGAGCATTACTTGCTCCATTTTGTCACAAAGTTTATGCCAAAACTTGGTCATATAAACCCAGCGGTAGAGATGAGCGGATCAGGCAAAATTCAAATCTCAGGATTCTCAAACAGAAGCTAAATATATTGTCTACCAAAAAGAAACCCGACTGTAGCAGAAGTGGACTGTTAAAATGTAACTTTTAATGAAGAATTTAAAAGTAATGATCCTTTTGGCTGCCAAAAAAGACAGACACGCAATATTAATAAAACACATAAAACCCCTAAACTTATCATACACTGCTCAAAAAAAAAAGGAACACTAAAACAACAGAATATAAATCCAAGTAAATCAAACTTCTGTGAAATCAAACTGTTCACTTAGGAAGCAACACTGATAGACAATCAATTTCACATGCTGTTGTGCAAATGGAATAGACAACAGATGGAAATTATTGGCAATTATCAGGACACCCTCAATAAAGGAGTGGTTCTGCAGGTGGGGACCACAGACCACATCTCAGTACCAATGCTTTCTGGCTGATGTTTTGGTCACTTTTGAATGTTGGTTGTGCTTTCACACTCATGGTAGCATGAGACGGACTCTACAACCCACACAAGTGGCTCAGGTAGTGCAGCTCATCCAGGATGGCACATCAATGCGAGCAGTGGCAAGAAGGTTTGCTGTGTCTGTCAGCGTAGTGTCCAGAGGGTGGAGGCACTACCAGGAGACAGGCCAGTACCCCAGGAGACATGGAGGGAGACATAGGAGGGCAACAACCCAGTAGCAGGACCACTGCCTCAGCCTTTGTGCAAGGAGCAACAGGAGGAGCACTGCCAGAGCCCTGCAAAATGACCTCCAGCAGGCCACAAATGTGCATGTGTCTGCACAAACGGTTAGAAACCGACTCCATGAGGATGGTCTGAGTGCCAGACGTCCCCAGATGGAGTTTGTGCTCACAGCCCAACACCATGCAGGACGCTTGGCATTTGCCACAGAACACCAGGATTAGCAAATTTGCCACTGCCACCCTGTGCTCTTCACAGATGAAAGCAGGTTCACACTGAGCACATGTGACAGACGTGACAGAGTCTGGAGATGCCATGGAGAGCGATCTGCTGCCTGCAACATCCTTCAGCATGACCGGTTTGGCAGTGGGTCAGTAATGGTGTGGGGTGGCATTTCTTTGGAGGGACGCACAGCCCTCCATGTGCTCGCCAGAGGTAGCCTGACTGCTATTAGGTACCGAGATCAGATCCTCAGAATCCTTGTGAGACTATATTCTGGTGCGGTTGGCCCTGGGTTCCTCCTAATGCAGGACAATGCCAGACCTCATGTGGCTGGAGTGTGTCAGAAGTTCCTGCAAGATGAAGGCATTGAAGCTATGGACTGGCCCGCCCGTTCCCCAGACCTGAATCTGATTGAACACATCTGAGACATCATGTCTCGCACCATCCACAGACTGTCCAGGAGTTGACGTATGCTTTAGTCCAGGTCTGGGAGGAGATCTCTCAGGAGACCGTCCTCCACCTCATCAGGAGCATGCCCAGGCATTGTAGGGAGATCATACAGGCACATGGAGGCCACACACTACTGAGCATCATTTCCTTGTCTTGAGGCGTTTCCACTGAAGTTGGATCAGCCTGTAACTTCATTTTCTACTTTGATTTTGAGCATCATTCCAACTCCAGACCTCCGTGGGATATTAGTTGTGATTTACATTGATCATTTTTAGGTTTTATTCTTCTCAACACATTCTACTATGTAATGAATAAAGATTTACAACTGGAATATTTCATTCAGTGATATCTAGGATGTGGGATTTTAGTGTTCCCTTTATTTTTTTGAGCAGTGTATTTACCAGGACTCTATTGGGTTTAAGGAAACAGTCCCATCAAAGTTTTTTTATCCTCTTAATATATTGCAATCATCATATTATGTAGCACTGTGTACTTACAATTGCTCATTTTGCCTTTCTACCTAGATAATTCTTCTGTTTTCCATTAGGTCTATGGCCTCACTTGTTTAAAAATTGACTAGCTAAATCCTTCTAAGCTCTATTTAAATTGTCTCGTCAGAGAAGAATTCTAGTGCCACCTATTGGAGGTAGCAATCCTAAACATTAATATTGACCCTTTAGCCAGCCTTGTCACATGACATAGGAGAAAAGCCAAACCATAATCTCAATTGGCAAATTGAGATTCTGGCTTGACTTTTATCCTATGACATGTGACAAGGCTCGTTAACGGGTCGATATTGACTTTTAGGATTTCTACTTCCTATAGGTGGCACTAGAGTTCTAGTCCTCTTCCTCTCTGAAGAGACAATTGGCATCTTTCATTTCCCAGAGGAGCATTGCAAGGCTTAAAAGTCTCCTCACCGTAGCATAGCAGGCTTGACATGTCACTTTCCACAAGGGGAAAAGTTACCACTAGGATCCCAAGCTCTATGCAGAAACAAAAAGTCAATTTCCTCTGCATGACTCATAAGTCACTGTGAATGTCCTTGGCAAGGAGAGGAAGGAGCAACTGTGTCACAAGATCAAGAGGGGAATAATAAATGCAAGGGACAAGAGTCTTCCTGTTTCTACATAGAGTAGAGAAAATAGAAGAATTATCTGGGCAGAAAGGCAAAATGAGCAATTGTAAGTGCACAGTGCTGTATAATATGATGACTGCAATATGGTAAGAGGATAAAATCTTTGATGTGAATGTTTCTTTAAACTGGTTAATGCTCCAATGCTGAAACAATACAGTAATGTCATGTCAGTTACATATACCGAAAAATGAAAAAAAAAGAAAGATCTCACCCTACAAAAAAACAAGTGGGTACAGTATATCAGAAAAGTGAGTACACCCCTCACTTTTTTGTAAATATTTTTACATATCTTTCCGTGGGACAACACTGAAGATCTGACTCTTTGATGCAATGTAAAGTAATCAGTGTACAGCTTATATAACAGTTTAAATTTGATGTGTCCTCTAAATAATACATAGCCATTCATGTCTAAACCATTGGCTACAAAAGTCAGTACTCCCCTAAGTGAAAGGTGGAACCTTTTGCAGAATTTTGATAAGCAGTAAATTGAAAAGCTGCTTCCGAATTTTGCCCAGTTTTGAAAAATGAAAATAACTCTTTAATTTACTGTATTCTGCAGTCCACTCTATACTGTGCTGTATGGAGACTATAGCGATCTGCCCGTCCAAAGGATTTTTGATAAATTGACTGTAAAAATCCATTTTACCCAAAAGTACATTTGTTAAAGTAAAAACTGCCCAGAAAGATGTCCATGTTATTTACCTGTTACCAGTAGTGTTGAGCATTCCGATACCGCAAGTATCGGGTATCGGCCGATACTTGCGGTATCGGAATTCCGATACCGAGTTCCGATACTTTTGTGGTATCGGGAATCGGTATCGGATCCATAGTGATGTGTAAAATAAAGAATTAAAATAAAAAATATTCTGGGACAATATCCTCAGAAATAAGAATACAGATAATAAATGGGAAATGTTTAAGAACATCCTAAATAGGCAGTGTAAGCGGTTTATACCTTGTGGGAATAAAAGGACTAGAAATAGGAAAAACCCAATGTGGCTAAACAAAGAAGTAAGACAGGCAATTAACAGTAAAAAGAAAGCATTTGCACTACTAAAGCAGGATGGCACCATTGAAGCTCTAAAAAACTATAGGGAGAAAAATACTTTATCTAAAAAACTAATTAAAGCTGCCAAAAAGGAAACAGAGAAGCACATTGCTAAGGAGAGTAAAACTAATCCCAAACTGTTCTTCAACTATATCAATAGTAAAAGAATAAAAACTGAAAATGTAGGCCCCTTAAAAAATAGTGAGGAAAGAATGGTTGTAGATGACGAGGAAAAAGCTAACATATTAAACACCTTCTTCTCCACGGTATTCACGGTGGAAAATGAAATGCTAGGTGAAATCCCAAGAAACAATGAAAACCCTATATTAAGGGTCACCAATCTAACCCAAGAAGAGGTGCGAAACCGGCTAAATAAGATTAAAATAGATAAATCTCCGGGTCCGGATGGCATACACCCACGAGTACTAAGAGAACTAAGTAATGTAATAGATAAACCATTATTTCTTATTTTTAGTGACTCTATAGCGACAGGGTCTGTTCCGCAGGACTGGCGCATAGCAAATGTGGTGCCAATATTCAAAAAGGGCTCTAAAAGTGAACCTGGAAATTATAGGCCAGTAAGTCTAACCTCTATTGTTGGTAAAATATTTGAAGGGTTTCTGAGGGATGTTATTCTGGATTATCTCAATGAGAATAACTGTTTAACTCCATATCAGCATGGGTTTATGAGAAATCGCTCCTGTCAAACCAATCTAATCAGTTTTTATGAAGAGGTAAGCTATAGACTGGACCACGGTGAGTCATTGGACGTGGTATATCTCGATTTTTCCAAAGCGTTTGATACCGTGCCGCACAAGAGGTTGGTACACAAAATGAGAATGCTTGGTCTGGGGGAAAATGTGTGTAAATGGGTTAGTAACTGGCTTAGTGATAGAAAGCAGAGGGTGGTTATAAATGGTATAGTCTCTAACTGGGTCGCTGTGACCAGTGGGGTACCGCAGGGGTCAGTATTGGGACCTGTTCTCTTCAACATATTCATTAATGATCTGGTAGAAGGTTTACACAGTAAAATATCGATATTTGCAGATGATACAAAACTATGTAATGCAGTTAATACAAGAGAAGATAGTATTCTGCTACAGATGGATCTGGATAAGTTGGAAACTTGGGCTGAAAGGTGGCAGATGAGGTTTAACAATGATAAATGTAAGGTTATACACATGGGAAGAGGGAATCAATATCACCATTACACACTGAACGGGAAACCACTGGGTAAATCTGACAGGGAGAAGGACTTGGGGATCCTAGTTAATGATAAACTTACCTGGAGCAGCCAGTGCCAGGCAGCAGCTGCCAAGGCAAACAGGATCATGGGGTGCATTAAAAGAGGTCTGGATACACATGATGAGAGCATTATACTGCCTCTGTACAAATCCCTAGTTAGACCGCACATGGAGTACTGTGTCCAGTTTTGGGCACCGGTGCTCAGGAAGGATATAATGGAACTAGAGAGAGTACAAAGGAGGGCAACAAAATAAATAAAGGGGATGGGAGAACTACAATACCCAGATAGATTAGCGAAATTAGGATTATTTAGTCTAGAAAAAAGACGACTGAGGGGCGATCTAATAACCATGTATAAGTATATAAGGGGACAATACAAATATCTCGCTGAGGATCTGTTTATACCAAGGAAGGTGACGGGCACAAGGGGGCATTCTTTGCGTCTGGAGGAGAGAAGGTTTTTCCACCAACATAGAAGAGGATTCTTTACTGTTAGGGCAGTGAGAATCTGGAATTGCTTGCCTGAGGAGGTGGTGATGACGAACTCAGTCGAGGGGTTCAAGAGAGGCCTGGATGTCTTCCTGGAGCAGAACAATATTGTATCATACAATTATTAGGTTCTGTAGAAGGACGTAGATCTGGGTATTTATTATGATGGAATATAGGCTGAACTGGATGGACAAATGTCTTTTTTCGGCCTTACTAACTATGTTACTATGTTACTATGTTACTATGATATATTCACCTCTCCGGCGGCCCCTGGACATCACCGCTGGTAAACGGCAGGCTTCTTTGTTTAAAATGAGCGCGTTTAGGACCTGAGAATGACGTCGCGGCTTCTGATTGGTTGCGTGCCGCTCATGTGACCGCCACGCGACCAATCACAAGCCGTGACGTCATTCTCAGGCACTAAACTCCTCATTCTAGGAATTTAGGACCTGCGAATGACGTCGCGGCTTCTGATTGGTCGCGTGGCGGTCACATGAGCGGCACGCGACCAATCAGAAGCCGCGACGTCATACTCAGGTCCTAAACGTGCTCATTTTAAACAAAGAAGCCTGCCGGTTACCCGCGGTGATGTCCAGGGGCCGCCGGAGAGGTGAATATATCAATATTTTTTATTTTAATTCTTTATTTTACACATTAATATGGATCCCAGGGCCTGAAGGAGAGTTTCCTCTCCTTCAGACCCTGGGAACCATCAGGATACATTCCGATACTTGGTGTCCCATTGACTTGTATTGGTATCGGATATCGGTATCGGCGATATCCGATACTTTTCGGGTATCGGCCGATACTATCCGATACCAATACTTTCAAGTATCGGACGGTATCGCTCAACACTAGTTACCAGTAAACATCTGCACTAAATTCAAGTAAAAGCAGATGATGTGATCAGCGAACTTTTACTTTAAGCAAATTAGGTGCAGATTTATACATTTGCTTTGGTCTCATTAAATACTTCTGCAGCCTCCAAATCCCAGCAATATAAAAGTTTTTTTTTGCCAGTTTGTTCTTATCTTAACTACGGAATTAACTCTATTACCTTAATTTTTTTTATGTACTTTCTGTGTCTATTACAGTGAATACATCACGCTTGGCTTTAGGGGGACTGTTCAATTGGTATTTTCCTGATATTTACCAGTAAGCAAATTGTTATGTTATAAATGCTACAATTTCCTCCAAATTCAGCACATAGTGCAATTCAGCCAACAAATTCGATAAAATGAGCTACAATGGATTCATCTGTAAGAGTTAAGAAAACAGTACTATGCGAGCTGATATAGTTATATCCAAGTTTATATAAAATAAAGCACAAAGATGTAGTTGTGAGTCTTTTATTTCATTTTTTTTTTAAAGTAGAGTCGTTCATAAAAAAAAAATAGGTTGTATATGAGAGTTAAATATGATACAGCTACATACCATTACTGAGGTAGTTACTGGTTTCTTATGAAAGGGATGTAGCACTTACATGCTCTTTTCAATAGAGTTTGTAAGTGCTGCTTTCAAGCTGGCCAGATCGCTGGATCCTTAGCTGTCTCTACTTGCAGCATTGATGAGCGGACAGTTCTGGCCACTGGTTCTAATTGTAAATCCTCAGGAGCACCTCATCCCGCATGAAGCCAGGAGGTTGGGCATGTTGGCTCTTGAAAAGCAATGCTAAGATGAGGCAACTTTTTTATTGTTACCTAATACTGTAAATAATACCATACATTACATAAATGTCAGGGACATAAAATGCCCTGAAAACTCAGTACAGGGATAATATACATAGTAATGTCAATGTAGAAAGGGATGTCAAGCTCAAAGGGCCAAAATGAAAAATTGGACGAAGGAGCATACCAATCAGCATACAGTATAATGGGCCTGACATAGTCCTCATACATAAAAATGGGCCCCATATAATCCTCCATACAGAATAATGGGCCAAATATATTCAGTCCCTGGGACTGAACTGTATTGTAGGAAACTGGGGCCAGGGCTGTAGTCATGGCCGACAGTAATTGTCAGGACTCTGAACATTTTTTGATAACCTTTTGTGCATTAATGCCCTTTTCCAAGATGGCATCTTTGGTCTCATATGCACTGTGTCTTCCTGCTATATAACTCCACCCCAGCCTTTAGTCTGTGCTAGAGTATTCTGTCTTGCATCCAGCTTCTGACTCTGGTGGCTCCCTGGCTATATACCTGCTCCTGTGAACCTGTGTGGTTATCCTGCTACTCTGCTCTGAGTTCCTGCTGCATACACCGGTTTCCAGTAATCCTCCTTCATCTGGCTACTTGTGTTTACTTCCATCTGCATTTGTTGGACATGTAAGCTGTTGCTGCTCTGCAAAAACCTGAGACTATTACCAAGGCCTCTCTGGCTGAGCTAAGATATTATTTGAACTGCCTTATAAGCATATCTATCTGTGTTTGGACTAAACAAGGACTTACTCGTGTCAAGTATCCTCAAGTATAACTGTGCTTCATAGACTTTCTGCTTGATTGCATTTTCCTCTGAAGTTCCCTATAGACTGTTAGGGTACCGTCACACTATAACATTTCGATCACTACGACGGTACGATTCGTGACGTTCCAGCGATATCGTTACGATATCGCTGTGTCTGACACGCAGCAGCGATCAGGGATCCTGCTGAGAATCGTACGTCGTAGCAGATCGTTTAGAACTTTCTTTCATCGCTGGATCTCCCGCTGTCATCGCTAGATCGGTGTGTGTGACACCGATCTAGCGATGCGATCCAGCGATGCGTTCGCTTGTAACCAGGGTAAACATCGGGTAACTAAGCGTCCGTCAGGTCCCTTGCCGTCTCTGCTTCCCGCACTGTGACTGCCGGCCGTAAAGTGAAAGCAGAGCAGAGCGGCTGTGCTTTCACTTTCACTTTACGGCCGGCAGTCAGTGAATGTCAATGCGGGAAGCAGACTGCAAGGGACCTGACGGACACCAGAATGTAAGTATGTGCTGTTTGTCTTTTTTTAGTTTAACGCTTGTAACCAGGGTAAACATCGGGTAACTAAGCGCGGTCCTGCGCTTAGTTACCCGATGTTTACCCTGGTTACCCAGGGACCTCGGCATCGTTGGTCGCTGGAGAGCTGTCTGTGTGACAGCTCCCCAGCGACCACACTACGATTTACCTACGATCACGGCCAGGTCATATCGCTGGTCGTGATCGTAGGTAAATCGTATAGTGTGACGGTACCCTTAAGCTGCATTTAATATTTACACCAAGTGTTGTGGACTTGAGTTTCTCCCTGCACCTGTTTGAATCACCGTGTGATAATATAGACTTTACCACTTATAAAACTGTTTCCTGTAGTTGTCTGGTTCCATACAAAGAGTCTCCTGAGTTATCCCCTATAATTATTACAGGATACTCTAGCCTCAAAAGAGGAGACTTCTGGAACAATGACTGCAGAAAGCAGATTAAAGCAGGTGTTTTCCATAATTAGATCACTGCGGGAAGATGTAGAAGGTCTGCAAAAGAAGTTTGGAAGCATTGAACACAATGAACAAGTGTTTGGACAAACTTTGCAGGACTTAAGCACCTGCATGGCGGCCCAGGAAATCAAACTTGCTGGCATAGAGTTCGAGTATGGACGGGCTTTTCAGGACATAAGCACGCAAATAGCGGCACAAGCGACTTTACCCTCTGGGCAACTGCCATCAGCTAGCCCACCTAAGTTGCCTCCATTCAGATTTAGTGGTGATCGCGACAAATTTCGTGGCTTTGTGAATCAATGTATGCTATATTTTGATGTGCATGCTGACCGTTTTCTTAATGATAGATCCAAGGTATTGTGTGTAATAATGCTGCTGACCTCACGAGCGCTCGCCTGTGCAAATCCGATGATTGAGTCTCGTGACCCACGGTTAAATAATTTGGATGATTTCTTGGCCGCTATGGCATTAATGTTTGATGATCCTAATCGCCATGCAACCGCTGAATCTGCTTTACTGTCTTTACGCCAGGCTAAACGTTCTGTTATTGAGTATGCTACTGAATTCAGGAGATTAGCGGTAGATACCAATTGGGACAGTTATGCACAATTGCCTATTTTTAAAAAAGGGGTCTGTCTAGCATTGTAAAGGACGAATTAGCTCACTCTGAATCACCACAAGAGCTAAAGAATTTATACAGCATTGTGTACACATAGACATTCGCCTTACTGAGCATAGGCAGAAGTTTGCTGCCTTTAACTATCTATCTGTGTTTGGACTAAACAAGGACTTATTCGTGTTAAGTATCCTCAAGTATAACTGTGCTTCATAGACTTTCTGCTTGATTGCATTTTCCTCTGAAATTCCATACAGACTGTTAAGCTGCATTTAATATTTACACCAAGTGTTGTGGACTTGCGTTTCTCTCTGCACCTGTTTGAATCACCGTGTGATAACATAGACTTTACCACTTATAGAACTGTGTCCTGTAGTTGTCTTGTTCCACGCAAAGAGTCTCCTAAGTTATCCCCTATAATTATTACAGTAATCCCTGTATCACCCGCTGGCCCCTTCCCTTCTGGGTTCTTTGGTGCTGCTCCTGTACTCCATCTGTGTTCTCCCGGTACAGGGTTATTTCCTCTGCAGATGGTTCCACAAATAAAGAGTCACAGCCCGGCTTCACTTTAACTTCAACTCTTTTACTCAGCACAACATCATCCAGGGCACAATCAATCACAGCAATTGGCATCGCTTTCCCTTGGAAACTTCTGCTTCTTGTGGGGATATTCTCTGCCGTTTCGCCCCGGTCCTAAGAATAGCGGCCCATGCAAAAATCTGCCACATGTTGGATTACTTGCTCCCACTCTGCTTAGTCTTCTTCCTCAATGCTACAGCCCTAGTCACTTTGCATGGGCTAGCTCTGCTGCTGCTGTACTTTCTTCTGTGCCCTGGCCCCCAGGATACTAGATGCTGGGCCCCACTCTTCAAGAAAGTTTTGTGGGGCCGTGTCGCCCTGGGCTAGACAGCCCTAGTGCGCTACACGGGTGCCCCGACCCCAACTAACTAAAACCGGGAAGACTTTACTTACTTACCCCTTCGTACCCCTCCTACAGTTAACTATTTGCTATCCTAACTACCTCTAAGCTATAGGGCTAACCCTGCAATGCCCCCATCTAGTGGCCAACCCGGGGTAGTAAACTGTCCCTATTTAATACATACAAATACAGTGAATGGTAATACATATGAGATGTAGCAGTACCAATATTACAGACAATGATAATACACCTGAGTGGTGTAGCAGTACTAAAACATAACGGCATATAGACATTATAATAACATATTTAACATAAGGACCTGTTAAGGAGGAAAGTTAAAAAGGAACATTATCCTCCTCCCCCTTACTGTCTCACCCTGTCTGCCCACTTGTAGACCTGGGATTGGGTAATTTTTTTAAATACAGAAAAGCTTTGATTTCTTACTCAATTATGTTTTTTTTTCACTATTTCTTTTTAATGCGTTTTTAACATGTGTATTTTACATGCTTTTTTTAACATGCATATTTTTTCAGACTCTCCTTAATAGACTATATAGAGAAAAAAAAAACACCAACATCAAACAGTTCAGCAGCATCTTTACATGGACAGTTACGGTAAATGCAAAGATATTTTCAGCAGAAAAAATACAGCAGAAAAAATGAAGCATTTACATTACATATGAATATGGCATACCCGTCCAAGTAAGTGGATGTGGCTTCTTTAGAACTCCTGCCTAGCTGTGGGTTTAAAGAAAATGTTGAACTTTGCATTTTTGGCACGTTTCTTTTTTTTCTCTATAGCGACTTGTTTACAAGCTGTCATCTTTTCTCCATTGTGAGACAGTGACGGGAATCATATGCCATTATGGGTAGTGGATGGATCTCTCCCTTCATCATACATACCCTAATCATCCATGGGAATAATTGAAAAATTGGATGTGAAAAAAAAAAAAAACCACAGTTGCGTTTTGAAGTGCAGTATTAACATGCTTCTATACATTAAAACATTAAAAACGCTGCTACAATTTTGCATGAAAAACACATCAAAATAAAGGGAAAAAAATTAAAAAACTCAGCAAAAACATTAAAAAAATAAGAAAATTATTGTGGCGTATTATGTAAGTAATCCTCAGCGTTACATTTTTCTTAAAGTTTTTTTATAGGTGTAATGGGAAAAATCAATCACACCATATTTTTCGCCATTTACAAATCATCATAAATAATAATGATAATCTCATCACTGTATTATATGGGTTGTTTTGATTACAGGGATTTTAAATATGCCTGTTTATTTGCTGATTTTGATGCTTATTTTTTTCTTTTAAAGTGCCTTAAAACTATTATATTTTTCAATATTATTTAGTAATTTAGGAAGGAAAAGAAAATCTATGACTTGCACTGGTATACAGAGATGTGTCTGTATAGAAGAATACAAGGGACAATCAAGTACAGGAAACTCCCCTATACTTGATACTTCAATCTGTTGTTTGTTGCTGCTGCTTCCAATGCTACAGGTTGGGTGTTCAAATCCTGGGGAAGACCAGACTAAAAGAAAAAAGAAGACTGAGTTAATTAAATAAATGTAAGTAAGTACAGACGGTGCCCCCTCCTCCTCCAGAGCAGGAAACTTAATTATTGAATAATTATTTCAGTGACACACAACATGTAGCCTACAAAACCAGAGACAAGACTTTGGTGGAAGCAGCCCTGACCTCATGGGATAGCGCCCCGAAATCGGGACTGTTCCACTGGATCTGGGATTATTGGGACCTATGAGTTTTGTCACAGTAAAGGGATAATAAACACAGTGATGCACATATGTTAATGTTAGTGATGGGTGAACCCCTGGATGATTGGGTTCGGCCAAACATTTTAAAAAGTTTGGTTCGGGTACCAGAACAGTATCTGAACCTCAACCGGGGCAATTGGGGGGAGAACTGGGCGATTGCACCGAGCCCCCATTCTGTTATAGACCCTCAGTGTTTATATTTTGAGGTTAAAACTGCTTAAGGACCTTTGGTGACTTTGTGGTCATGTGATCATGATGTCTCCAAAGGTCCTTTGACTGTGAGAGACTAGAAGAACTGAAAAGGAGACAGGCTGGTATATACCGTATGTGCAGTGTGTGTGTGTGTGTATACACATGTGTGTGTATGTAAGTTCAGTGTATGTATGTGCAGTGTGAGTGTGATGATGACATGATTATATTTGAAAAAATGTTGTTTTTTATAATAAATGTGGATTGTGGTTTATGGAAAAAAAATAAGACATTCCCTGACGATAACCTCCAATCCATCTTTCGGAGCAAAAAATATGATAAAACCCTGTCTTATTTTCGGGGAAACACGGTGTATAGTATGTAGCTCCCTGCACTGCAAGTAATTTGGAGAGTCACTGTGTGAGGAAAAACTAAAAACTATGCAGTGTTCAGAGCTTCAGTGCTAAACTAGTGCTAAGTGGCAGCCGCTTTATTCTCAGGATTAGTAGAAATCCAGGTATAGGGGCCCTCACTAATCAAAAACGGAATACTTACAATACCATACCATAGTGATCAGCCATCACTTTACCAAAGAATCCACTAAACAATCGGTCTATTTCCTTGATTCCCCTGTAAAGAGAACAAATTTCAAAAGTGATTAATTACTTAAAAATATCAACATCTAAAATTTAAATTAGGCAATTCATATTCTAATTTCTAATAATAAAGGAAAACTTTAGCCGGCAATTTTTACCTGTAACTATTAGGTCATGTATTTACCGGAATCATTATGTCTTGTACTGTCGTCTACAGTAGGTGTTTGAGTAGTACAATGGGAGGCAGAACACATTTGAGTATGAAAAAAAAAATTTGTAGTTCCAGCTCCTTTAAAATTTTCCAATTCTTTATTAATCCATTAAAAATGCAAAGTCCTTGTACAGCGTGGATGTTGATACAGTGAAGCTGTGAAAAAGATCATATCTGATCCAAGCTGTGAAAAAGATCATACCTGATCGAAACGCGTTGCTTGTTTATTTGTATCCACTGTATCAACATCCACGCTGTACAAGGACTTTGCATTTTTAATGGATTAATAAAGAATTGGAAATTTTTAAAGGAGCTGGAACTACAAATTTTTTTTTTCATACTCTGGATTGAAGAAACGTTTGGTCAGAACGAGTTCCGAGCACCTGTGAAGCGAATCGGTGAGCTGGCTGAGGCTTTGCCTCTTCTTTTTATTCAGAATACATTTGGACTGTTACAGGGGGACATACCACCAATGCAGTGGTGCAAGTGAACCAGGGTCCAGAGGTGGAAGGGGGCCCAAGCCAGCTGTGCAGGTGCAGAGTATAATGAAGCCAACCTGGCCTACCGCCCGAGGCCTTAGAAGGACCATGGCTAGAATGCCATCACTATACTCTTTTTCACTAGCAGTGTACTGAACATCACTCCGGGACTATGGCAACCATTAAACTTTGAGATCGGCTGTGGGAGTCATCATACTGAGTGAGAGTCTGTGAATTCCACCATACTGAGTAGATGCCATGGGAGCATCATACTGAGAAGCCATCATACTGTGTGGAGATCATCATATTGTATTGGTGCCTGTGGAGGCTAGGATACTGTATGAGGGGCCATGATAATGTGTGTTGGGGAACTATGGTGATGTCATATTGTGTGTGTAATTTTGGGGCATCATGCTGTGTTGGGGGCTCTCTGGGGGCTGTTATACTGTGCTAGAGTCTGTGTGTAGTCATCATCCTATACGTGTGGGAAATAGTGATGAGCGAGTGTGATCGTTACTTGAGATTTCCGAGCATGCTCAGGTGTTCTCTGAGTATTTTGGGCGCGCTCGTAGATTATGTTTGTGTCCCCGCAGCTGCATGATTTGTGACTGTTAGACAGCCTGAACACATGCAGGGATTGTCTGTTTCTTAAGGAATCCCCACATGTATTCAGGCTGTCTAGCAGCCGCAAATCATGCATCTGCGGGGACTCAAACATAATCTACGAGCTTGCCCAAAATACTCGGAGAACACCCGAGCATGCTCGGAAATCTCGAGTAACGAGCACACTCGCTCATCACTAGTGGGGCATTGTGGGGTAAAATTGTGCGTGAGATGAATTCACTGTGGGAATACCAAACTTTGTGTAAGGGTATGGGGCACTCTATAATAGGCATGCTAGAGATATAAAGCAAAAAAAAGAAGAAAATGAACCAGCTCACCAACAGCGGCATGCGGCTTACTGAAGCGCGGAACTCGTGAGGTCACACATGCAGTACAAATGAGGAAAAACAAGGTTGCTCCATCTTCTTTGAATCCAAAAAAATTATTAGAAAATGTTTCTTAAAAAAACATGGCAATGAACAAGTTCACATGGTAAGATATTGTAACGCATTTCAAGACCTCGAGGCATCCTTTATCAAACTATGAAAGAGATATGGTGAGAAAGAACACTAAGGGGCTCCGATATGGGCATAATTACTGTGCATGTGTTGCAATACATGTCCCTTTCTCTGTTTATAAAAACTGGGAGCTTTTTTTTATTCAAGTCTCAAATGTATAAATACAGTATATGTGACATTGTTATTTTCAGGGCCGTGCTGATCAGTGTGACTAGATGTTTGGTGGCTGGAAGATGTCAACATAATGGTCTGACCTGATGGAGAATAAATTACAGACGATGACTTATCAGATGAGACTTCTCCAGTAAGATGTATGTGTGAACTTGTGACATGCATGAAGCTGTACAATGCAAAGTCATAACCTTTCATGTGCCATTAGACTCGTATCTGAGGTTTTCTAATGTATAGTCATACTTTGTAATGATGTTCTGAAAAATGGGATGGAGGGTCAGGGCTTTCCTTTGCTCAGTGCTCAATGCAATTTGAGCCCAAATATCTGTCTTGCATGTTTGCACCAAATTTATTTTATGCTGTGGTTTGATGGTTACTCACCTCCTGTGGTTCTTGGATCCTTATGCTAACACCAGTTTCCTTTGTGCAAGTCCACACCATCAAGTTTCTGCTGTGACCTGTCAATCCCCTTTCACATCATCACTAGTGTTGAGCGATACCTTCCGATATCGGAAAGTATCGGTATCGGTTTGGATCGGCCGATATTCAAAAAATATCGGATATCGCCGATACCGATACCCGATCCCAATGCAAGTCAATGGGACCAAAATATCGGAATTAAAATAAACCCTTTCTTTCCTTGTAGGTTCATTCTACATGAAGGAAAACAACTAAGAATAATGCCGGATGTATTTGGGGAGGTGGCGGAGACATTAAAGTCATAGAGGTTTATCCCAATCAAATAGAATAGCATGTTTTTTGTTTTTTTTTAAGACGTTCGGAGTGACAAAGATATTGACTATGTAAATTTTTTTTTTATTTTGTCAGATATTGATGTTTCACTATTCCACGCCCTTCCCCTTCTTTTTTTTCTTTTTTTTTTTCTTTTCCCACACTTTCATCTTCATCATCATCAGCATCTTTGACATCAACTTCTTCACCTTATTCATCTTCTTCTTCATCTTCTACCTATTTTTTTTTTTTTATTACATTCTTCATATTCATTTTATTCAACTATTATTATTCTTCTTATTCTACATATTCTTTTTATTCCACTGTTATTATTCTTCCTATTCTACTTCTTCATCATATTCTCATTTGTGACAGGCATTCCCGTAGTTGTTATCTATAAAAGTTTGAAGATTACACCTTCCGTTCTGCCAGTCACAAAAGTTACATTTGTCCGCGTTCAGTTTGGCCTGCAGCATCAGGCTTTATCCAGGGGCACCACGAGGAGGAACGGACTCACCCCCATACACTGCTTAGTCTTCTTCTGCATATAATTTAGATAATATCTTTTGCTCTGATATTAAGTCTTATGCTTAATGTTCTTCTGCTCTTTGTTCTGCAGCCTCTTGTTCTTCTGCTTCTCGGTCTTCCATGTTGTCGTCTCCAGGGTCGTCGTCTCCAGTGTCGTCATCTCCGCCGTCGTCGTCTCCGCCGTCGTCGTCGTCGTCATCGGGGTGGTCTTCCGTGTCGTCGTCATCGTGGTGGTCTTCCGGGTCGTCGACGTTAGGGTCTTCAACTTGGAAATGTAGCAGAAGGTACAAGAAGGCTGAGAAAATGCCAAGAACCAGCTGATGGAACTGGAACTCGGATGGCTACCCGAAGGTTCAAGAGCCTATGGAACTACCGAGGACCAGCTGACGTTACTGGAACCCGGTTACTAAGCAGGAGGTACCCGTGCTAAAAAGCACTACCAAGGACCGCCTGACGTTGACGGAACTCGGATACCCAGAAGGAGGCACCTAAGCCAAAGGCTCTGCCCGGAACCAGCTGACGTTACTGGAACCAGGATGGGGAGCAGAAGGTACAAGAGCAAAAGACACTGCCGAGAACCAGCTGACGGTACTGGAACCCGGATGGGTAGCCGAAGGTCCAAGAGCCAATGGAACTACCGAGGACCAGCTGACGTTACTGGAACCCGGTTACTAAGCAGGAGGTACCCGTGCCTGAAAGCACTACCAAGGACCACCTGACGTTGGTGGAACTTGGATACCCAGAAGGAGGCACCTAAGCCAAAGGCTCTGCCCGGAACCAGCTGACGGTACTGGAACCAGGATGGGGAGCAGAAGGTACAAGAGCAAAAGACACTGCCGAGAACCAGCTGACGGTGCTGGAACCAGGTGGTGGACCCGAAGGTCCACAGGAGAGGAGAGAACAGCTAGGCCGCGAGGCAGCCGCAGTTACCGAACCCCAACAGTCCTACAGGGGGAGCTGGGCCTACTGGCACTACAGAACCAGCCTTGACTACCAGTTCACGCAGCCCACATAGGAAGCTCCTAAACTGGAGGCACCCTGGAGTTGGCTAACCCGACCGCACCACGACGAGGCAAGCATAGGTGTCTCAGTGAGCTTGACACAACCCGGAAACAGCTGACGGTGCTGAAACCAGGCTTGGCACGAGGGAGTACCTGTGACAAAAACACTGCCGAGAACCAGCTGGCGGTGCTGGAACCCGGATGCGTTGCCCCAGTGTGCAAGAGCCAATGGCACGACCGAGGACCAGCTGACGGTGCTGGAACCCGGTTACTAAGCTGTAGGTGCCCGCGCTTAAAAGCACTACCAAGGACCGCCTGGCGTTGGCGGAACTCGGATACCCAGGAGGAGGCACCTAAGCCAAAGGCTCGGCCCGGAACCAGCTGACGGTGCTGGAACCAGGTGGTGGACCCGAAGGTCCACAGGAGAGGAGAGAACAGCTAGGCCGCGAGGCAGCCGCAGTTACCGAACCCCAACAGTCCTACAGGGGGAGCTGGGCCTACTGGCACTACAGAACCAGCCTTGACTACCAGTTCACGCAGCCCACATAGGAAGCTCCTAAACTGGAGGCACCCTGGAGTTGGCTAACCCGACCGCACCACGACGAGGCAAGCATAGGTGTCTCAGTGAGCTTGACACAACCCGGAAACAGCTGACGGTGCTGAAACCAGGCTTGGCACGAGGGAGTACCTGTGACAAAAACACTGCCGAGAACCAGCTGGCGGTGCTGGAACCCGGATGCGTTGCCCCAGTGTGCAAGAGCCAATGGCACGACCGAGGACCAGCTGACGGTGCTGGAACCCGGTTACTAAGCTGTAGGTGCCCGCGCTTAAAAGCACTACCAAGGACCGCCTGGCGTTGGCGGAACTCGGATACCCAGGAGGAGGCACCTAAGCCAAAGGCTCGGCCCGGAACCAGCTGACGGTGCTGGAACCAGGTGGTGGACCCGAAGGTCCACAGGAGAGGAGAGAACAGCTAGGCCGCGAGGCAGCCGCAGTTACCGAACCCCAACAGTCCTACAGGGGGAGCTGGGCCTACTGGCACTACAGAACCAGCCTTGACTACCAGTTCACGCAGCCCACATAGGAAGCTCCTAAACTGGAGGCACCCTGGAGTTGGCTAACCCGACCGCACCACGACGAGGCAAGCATAGGTGTCTCAGTGAGCTTGACACAACCCGGAAACAGCTGACGGTGCTGAAACCAGGCTTGGCACGAGGGAGTACCTGTGACAAAAACACTGCCGAGAACCAGCTGGCGGTGCTGGAACCCGGATGCGTTGCCCCAGTGTGCAAGAGCCAATGGCACGACCGAGGACCAGCTGACGGTGCTGGAACCCGGTTACTAAGCTGTAGGTGCCCGCGCTTAAAAGCACTACCAAGGACCGCCTGGCGTTGGCGGAACTCGGATACCCAGGAGGAGGCACCTAAGCCAAAGGCTCGGCCCGGAACCAGCTGACGGTGCTGGAACCAGGTGGTGGACCCCAAGGTCCACAGGAGAGGAGAGAACAGCTAGGCCGCGAGGCAGCCGCAGTTACCGAACCCCAACAGTCCTACAGGGGGAGCTGGGCCTACTGGCACTACAGAACCAGCCTTGACTACCAGTTCACGCAGCCCACATAGGAAGCTCCTAAACTGGAGGCACCCTGGAGTTGGCTAACCCGACCGCACCACGACGAGGCAAGCATAGGTGTCTCAGTGAGCTTGACACAACCCGGAAACAGCTGACGGTGCTGAAACCAGGCTTGGCACGAGGGAGTACCTGTGACAAAAACACTGCCGAGAACCAGCTGGCGGTGCTGGAACCCGGATGCGTTGCCCCAGTGTGCAAGAGCCAATGGCACGACCGAGGACCAGCTGACGGTGCTGGAACCCGGTTACTAAGCTGTAGGTGCCCGCGCTTAAAAGCACTACCAAGGACCGCCTGGCGTTGGCGGAACTCGGATACCCAGGAGGAGGCACCTAAGCCAAAGGCTCGGCCCGGAACCAGCTGACGGTGCTGGAACCAGGTGGTGGACCCGAAGGTCCACAGGAGAGGAGAGAACAGCTAGGCCGCGAGGCAGCCGCAGTTACCGAACCCCAACAGTCCTACAGGGGGAGCTGGGCCTACTGGCACTACAGAACCAGCCTTGACTACCAGTTCACGCAGCCCACATAGGAAGCTCCTAAACTGGAGGCACCCTGGAGTTGGCTAACCCGACCGCACCACGACGAGGCAAGCATAGGTGTCTCAGTGAGCTTGACACAACCCGGAAACAGCTGACGGTGCTGAAACCAGGCTTGGCACGAGGGAGTACCTGTGACAAAAACACTGCCGAGAACCAGCTGGCGGTGCTGGAACCCGGATGCGTTGCCCCAGTGTGCAAGAGCCAATGGCACGACCGAGGACCAGCTGACGGTGCTGGAACCCGGTTACTAAGCTGTAGGTGCCCGCGCTTAAAAGCACTACCAAGGACCGCCTGGCGTTGGCGGAACTCGGATACCCAGGAGGAGGCACCTAAGCCAAAGGCTCGGCCCGGAACCAGCTGACGGTGCTGGAACCAGGTGGTGGACCCGAAGGTCCACAGGAGAGGAGAGAACAGCTAGGCCGCGAGGCAGCCGCAGTTACCGAACCCCAACAGTCCTACAGGGGGAGCTGGGCCTACTGGCACTACAGAACCAGCCTTGACTACCAGTTCACGCAGCCCACATAGGAAGCTCCTAAACTGGAGGCACCCTGGAGTTGGCTAACCCGACCGCACCACGACGAGGCAAGCATAGGTGTCTCAGTGAGCTTGACACAACCCGGAAACAGCTGACGGTGCTGAAACCAGGCTTGGCACGAGGGAGTACCTGTGACAAAAACACTGCCGAGAACCAGCTGGCGGTGCTGGAACCCGGATGCGTTGCCCCAGTGTGCAAGAGCCAATGGCACGACCGAGGACCAGCTGACGGTGCTGGAACCCGGTTACTAAGCTGTAGGTGCCCGCGCTTAAAAGCACTACCAAGGACCGCCTGGCGTTGGCGGAACTCGGATACCCAGGAGGAGGCACCTAAGCCAAAGGCTCGGCCCGGAACCAGCTGACGGTGCTGGAACCAGGTGGTGGACCCCAAGGTCCACAGGAGAGGAGAGAACAGCTAGGCCGCGAGGCAGCCGCAGTTACCGAACCCCAACAGTCCTACAGGGGGAGCTGGGCCTACTGGCACTACAGAACCAGCCTTGACTACCAGTTCACGCAGCCCACATAGGAAGCTCCTAAACTGGAGGCACCCTGGAGTTGGCTAACCCGACCGCACCACGACGAGGCAAGCATAGGTGTCTCAGTGAGCTTGACACAACCCGGAAACAGCTGACGGTGCTGAAACCAGGCTTGGCACGAGGGAGTACCTGTGACAAAAACACTGCCGAGAACCAGCTGGCGGTGCTGGAACCCGGATGCGTTGCCCCAGTGTGCAAGAGCCAATGGCACGACCGAGGACCAGCTGACGGTGCTGGAACCCGGTTACTAAGCTGTAGGTGCCCGCGCTTAAAAGCACTACCAAGGACCGCCTGGCGTTGGCGGAACTCGGATACCCAGGAGGAGGCACCTAAGCCAAAGGCTCGGCCCGGAACCAGCTGACGGTGCTGGAACCAGGTGGTGGACCCCAAGGTCCACAGGAGAGGAGAGAACAGCTAGGCCGCGAGGCAGCCGCAGTTACCGAACCCCAACAGTCCTACAGGGGGAGCTGGGCCTACTGGCACTACAGAACCAGCCTTGACTACCAGTTCACGCAGCCCACATAGGAAGCTCCTAAACTGGAGGCACCCTGGAGTTGGCTAACCCGACCGCACCACGACGAGGCAAGCATAGGTGTCTCAGTGAGCTTGACACAACCCGGAAACAGCTGACGGTGCTGAAACCAGGCTTGGCACGAGGGAGTACCTGTGACAAAAACACTGCCGAGAACCAGCTGGCGGTGCTGGAACCCGGATGCGTTGCCCCAGTGTGCAAGAGCCAATGGCACGACCGAGGACCAGCTGACGGTGCTGGAACCCGGTTACTAAGCTGTAGGTGCCCGCGCTTAAAAGCACTACCAAGGACCGCCTGGCGTTGGCGGAACTCGGATACCCAGGAGGAGGCACCTAAGCCAAAGGCTCGGCCCGGAACCAGCTGACGGTGCTGGAACCAGGTGGTGGACCCCAAGGTCCACAGGAGAGGAGAGAACAGCTAGGCCGCGAGGCAGCCGCAGTTACCGAACCCCAACAGTCCTACAGGGGGAGCTGGGCCTACTGGCACTACAGAACCAGCCTTGACTACCAGTTCACGCAGCCCACATAGGAAGCTCCTAAACTGGAGGCACCCTGGAGTTGGCTAACCCGACCGCACCACGACGAGGCAAGCATAGGTGTCTCAGTGAGCTTGACACAACCCGGAAACAGCTGACGGTGCTGAAACCAGGCTTGGCACGAGGGAGTACCTGTGACAAAAACACTGCCGAGAACCAGCTGGCGGTGCTGGAACCCGGATGCGTTGCCCCAGTGTGCAAGAGCCAATGGCACGACCGAGGACCAGCTGACGGTGCTGGAACCCGGTTACTAAGCTGTAGGTGCCCGCGCTTAAAAGCACTACCAAGGACCGCCTGGCGTTGGCGGAACTCGGATACCCAGGAGGAGGCACCTAAGCCAAAGGCTCGGCCCGGAACCAGCTGACGGTGCTGGAACCAGGTGGTGGACCCCAAGGTCCACAGGAGAGGAGAGAACAGCTAGGCCGCGAGGCAGCCGCAGTTACCGAACCCCAACAGTCCTACAGGGGGAGCTGGGCCTACTGGCACTACAGAACCAGCCTTGACTACCAGTTCACGCAGCCCACATAGGAAGCTCCTAAACTGGAGGCACCCTGGAGTTGGCTAACCCGACCGCACCACGACGAGGCAAGCATAGGTGTCTCAGTGAGCTTGACACAACCCGGAAACAGCTGACGGTGCTGAAACCAGGCTTGGCACGAGGGAGTACCTGTGACAAAAACACTGCCGAGAACCAGCTGGCGGTGCTGGAACCCGGATGCGTTGCCCCAGTGTGCAAGAGCCAATGGCACGACCGAGGACCAGCTGACGGTGCTGGAACCCGGTTACTAAGCTGTAGGTGCCCGCGCTTAAAAGCACTACCAAGGACCGCCTGGCGTTGGCGGAACTCGGATACCCAGGAGGAGGCACCTAAGCCAAAGGCTCGGCCCGGAACCAGCTGACGGTGCTGGAACCAGGTGGTGGACCCCAAGGTCCACAGGAGAGGAGAGAACAGCTAGGCCGCGAGGCAGCCGCAGTTACCGAACCCCAACAGTCCTACAGGGGGAGCTGGGCCTACTGGCACTACAGAACCAGCCTTGACTACCAGTTCACGCAGCCCACATAGGAAGCTCCTAAACTGGAGGCACCCTGGAGTTGGCTAACCCGACCGCACCACGACGAGGCAAGCATAGGTGTCTCAGTGAGCTTGACACAACCCGGAAACAGCTGACGGTGCTGAAACCAGGCTTGGCACGAGGGAGTACCTGTGACAAAAACACTGCCGAGAACCAGCTGGCGGTGCTGGAACCCGGATGCGTTGCCCCAGTGTGCAAGAGCCAATGGCACGACCGAGGACCAGCTGACGGTGCTGGAACCCGGTTACTAAGCTGTAGGTGCCCGCGCTTAAAAGCACTACCAAGGACCGCCTGGCGTTGGCGGAACTCGGATACCCAGGAGGAGGCACCTAAGCCAAAGGCTCGGCCCGGAACCAGCTGACGGTGCTGGAACCAGGTGGTGGACCCCAAGGTCCACAGGAGAGGAGAGAACAGCTAGGCCGCGAGGCAGCCGCAGTTACCGAACCCCAACAGTCCTACAGGGGGAGCTGGGCCTACTGGCACTACAGAACCAGCCTTGACTACCAGTTCACGCAGCCCACATAGGAAGCTCCTAAACTGGAGGCACCCTGGAGTTGGCTAACTCGACCGCACCACGACGGGGCAAGCATAGGCGTCTCAGTGAAGTTGACACAACCCGGAAACAGCTGACGGTGCTGAAACCAGGCTTGGCACGAGGGAGTACCTGTGACAAGAACACTGCCGAGAACCAGCTGGCGGTGCTGGAACCCGGATGCGTTGCCTTGCCTATTAAAGATTGTCTTCCTAGAGCCCCAACTAGCGGTGTTGGAGCAAAGGGTAAGCAGGGGGAGATGAGTGTAGGCCGAAGCCTGCACTGGAGGCAGCTTTGTGTCTGCGTTGCGTTTGCAGGACACTTTGCCGGCTACACACTGGGGGAACAGCTGGCGTTGCTGAACCCCACTAACACAATGGCGTGTGTTTTTCTCTGTGCAGCTAGCACTTGCGGGCAAAAACTAGCGATGTTAGAGCCCGTGTTGAAGCAGGAGGAGGAGGAGAGGAGCAGAGTGTAGGCCGAAGCTTAGTTGAACCAATTTCAAAGGAAACCTTTAACCCCCCCCTCAGGTGTTACAAAGTACAAGAGACACACCTTGTGCAGTATTAATGCTGCACAAGTGAAAGGTTGCTCTATTAATTTGTCTACTTGCACACGCTGAATGAAAGACATACACAATTTACCCCATTCTACAGTCAAACTGTAGTGGATGCGTGACTTGGTTTTTTGATGAGACGCAGCACAGGTGTCCAAAATAACGCCTTGGTGCTTGGAGCAGCTTCCTGAGCGTTGTTATTTGCTGTACAGGAGTCTGCGCTCTTGTGTTATCCCTTGGCAATGCCCTGTTAGCGCTGCCCATCTTATGACATCATTTCATGTTGGCCGGTGCGGTTAACGATGGCCATAAATCCCAGACCCACAGTGTCTTTTCATAAAGCCACACTGCGGTGCTGGGATTCGTGGCCTTGAGCAGTAAATATTTTGGCCGCTCACACACGTCCTTACACCTGCTTCAGACTGGGCGGCCTCTGCTGATCCCTTCTCGCATGCCGCGGCCATGAGGCTGCACAGTCTGAAGAAGGCTGAAGGAGATGAGTTAAGACAGGCGAAGATATGCACTGCTCGTGCCCATCAATCACACCCTCGCAGTCAAAATAATTAAGACAACGAGGAGCATTTTATTCAGGCAGGGCGGACGAACAGGCGCAAGTAGCCAACCAATGATGTCAGAAGACGGGAAGCGCTACCAAGGGGGGTGCTGCGTATCATTAGAAAGGAAAGTCACACCTCAGGGACAGTGGAATGGTCTCAAAGAGACACATTTTGTACGTGTTGAGTTCCACGTGGGCAAGGAGAAAACATCAGCCACCTTGTACAAATGCAGCAGTACTGCTGTACAAGGTGGCTGTTATACATAGAAACACCTGGGGGTGGGGGCCAGGCTCCCTTCAATTTCAGTTCATGTGCCTGCGTGGCGTTTGCAGGTCACGTTGCAAGCTGCACAGCAGGGGAACAGCTGGCGGTGCTGAACCCCACTAACACATTGGCTGGTGTTTTTCTCTGTGCAGCTAGCATTTCCGGGCAAAAACTAGCGGTGTTTGAGCCCAGGGTCAGCAGGAGGAGGAGGAGAGGAGCAAAGTGTAGGCCGAAGCCTGCACTGGTGGCAGCTTTTGGTCGGTTGTGCCAGCGTGGCTTGTGCTGGACACGATGCCGGCTACACAGCGGGGGAACAGCTGGCGTTGCTGAACCCCACTAACACATTGGCTGGTGTTTTTCTCTGTGCAGCTAGCATTTCCGGGCAAAAACTAGCGTTGTTAGAGCCCAGGGTCAGCAGGAGGAGGAGAGGAGCAGAGTGTAGGCCGAAGCCTAGTTGAACCAATTTCAAAGGTTACCTTTAACCCCCCCTCAGGTGTTACAAAGAACAAGAGCCACTCCTTCTGCAGCATTAATGCTGCACAAGTAAAAGGTTGCTCTATTAATTTGTCTACTTGCACAAGCTGAATGCAACACGTAGACTATTTAGCCCATTATACTGTTTAACAGTAGTGGAGGCGTGACTTGTCTTTTTAAAGAAAAGCAGCACAGGTGTCGAAAACAACACCTTTTTGCATGGGCGCAGCTTCCTGAGCGTTGTTAGTTGCTGTACAGGAGTCTGCGCTCTTGTGATCCTTTGGCCATGCGCTGTGAGCGCTTCCTGTCTTATGACCTCATTTCATGTTGGCCGTTGCGGTTAGCGATGGACATGAATCCCAGACCCACAGTGTGTTTTTAAAAAATCACACTGCGGTGCTGGGATTCGTGCCCTGGTGCAGTAAATATGTTTGCCGCTCACACATGTCCTTACACCTGCTTCAGACTGGACGGCCTCATCTGATCCCTTATCGCCTGCCGAGGCCATGAGGACACCCAGTCTGAAGAAGGCGGAAGGAGATGAGTGAACACAGGCAAACATATGCACTGCACATGCCCATCAATCACACCCTCGCTGTCCAAAAAAATAAGACACCGAGGGCCGTTGTTTCGAGCAGGGGAGATGCACAGGCGCAGCCAGCTAACCAATGATGTCAAAAGACGGGCAGCGCTAACAAGGGTGGTGCTGCGTGTCATTACAAAGGAAAGTCACACCTCAGGGACATTGTAATGGTCTGTAATGAGACACATTTTGTACGTGTTGAGTTCCACGTGGGCAAGGAGAAAAAGTCAGCCACCTCGTACAAATGCAGCAGTACTGCTGTACAAGGTGGCTGTTATACATAGAAACACCTGTGGGTGGGGGGCAGGCTCCCTTCAATTTCAGTTCATGTGCCTGCGTGGCGTTTGCAGGTCACGTTGCAAGCTACACAGCAGGGGAACAGCTGGCGTTGCTGAACCCCACTGACACATTGACTGGTGTTTTTCTCTGTGCAGATTGCATGTCCGGGCAAAAACTAGCGGTGTTAGAGCCCAGGGTCAGCAGGAGGAGGAGGAGAGGAGCAAAGTGTAGGCCGAAGCCTGCACTGGTGGCAGCTTTTGGTCGGTTGTGCCAGCGTGGCTTGTGCTGGACACGATGCCGGCTACACAGCGGGGGAACAGCTGGCGGTGCTGAACCCCACTAACACATTGGCTGGTGTTTTTCTCTGTGCAGCTAGCATGTCCGGGCAGAAACTGGCGTTGTTTGAGCCCAGGGTCAGCAGGAGGAGTAGAGGAGCAGAGTGTAGGCCGAAGCCTAGTTGAACCAATTTCAAAGGTTACCTTTAACCCCCCCCTCAGGTGTTGCAAGGTACAAGAGCCACACCTTGAACAGCATTAATGATGCACAAGTCAAAGGTTGCTCTATTTAATTTTGCTCCTTGCACACGCTGAATTAAACACGTACACTATTTAGCCCATTATACTGTCAAACAGTTGTGGAGGCGTGACTTGTCTTTTTAACGAGACGCAGCACAGGTGTCAAAATTTGCACCTAGGTACTGGGCGCAGATTCCTGAGCGTTGTTATTTGCTGTACAGGAGTCTGCGCTCTTGTGTTATCCCTTGGCAATACCCTGTTAGTGCAGGCCGTCTCATGACCTCATTTCATGTTGGCCGGTGCGGTTAACGATGGCCATAAATCCCAGACCCACAGTGGCTTTTCCTAAAGTCACACTGCGGTGCTGGGATTCGTGGCCTTGTGCAGTAAATATGATCGCCGCTCACACATGTCCTTACACCTGCTTCAGACTGGGCGGCCTCAGCTGATCCCTTATCGCATGCCGCGGCCATGAGGCCGCACAGTCAGAAGAAGGCGGAAGGAGGGGAGTGAAAACAGGGGAACATATGCACTGCTCGTGCCCATCAATCACACCCTCGCAGTCAAAATATATGAGACAACGGGGGGCGTTGTGTCGGACAGGGGGGACGCACAGGCACAGCCAGCCAACCAATGATGTCAGGAGACGGGCAGCGCTAACAATGGGGGTGCTGCGTGTCATTAAAAAGGAAAGTCACACCTCAGGGACATTGTAATGGTCTGTAATGAGACACATTTTGTACTTGTTGAGTTCCACGTGTGCAAGGAGAAAAAGTCAGCCACCTTGTACAAATGCAGCAGTACTGCTGTACAAGGTGGCTGTTATACATAGAAACACCTGTGGGTGGGGGGCAGGCTCCCTTCAATTTCAGTTCATGTGCCTGCGTGGCGTTTGCAGGTCACGTTGCAAGCTACACAGCAGGGGAACAGCTGGCGTTGCTGAACCCCACTGACACATTGACTGGTGTTTTTCTCTGTGCAGATTGCATGTCCGGGCAAAAACTAGCGGTGTTAGAGCCCAGGGTCAGCAGGAGGAGGAGGAGAGGAGCAAAGTGTAGGCCGCAGCCTGCACTGGTGGCAGCTTTTGTTCTGTTGTGCCAGCGTGGCTTGTGCTGGACACGTTGCCGACTACACAGCAGGGGAACAGCTGGCGGTGCTGAACCCCACTAACACATTGGCTGGTGTTTTTCTCTGTGCAGCTAGCATTTCCGGGCAGAAACTGGCGTTGTTTGAGCCCAGGGTCAGCAGGAGGAGTAGAGGAGCAGAGTGTAGGCCGAAGCCTAGTTGAACCAATTTCAAAGGTTACCTTTAACCCCCCCCTCAGGTGTTGCAAGGTACAAGAGCCACACCTTGAACAGCATTAATGATGCACAAGTCAAAGGTTGCTCTATTTAATTTTGCTCCTTGCACACGCTGAATTAAACACGTACACTATTTAGCCCATTATACTGTCAAACAGTTGTGGAGGCGTGACTTGTCTTTTTAACGAGACGCAGCACAGGTGTCAAAATTTGCACCTAGGTACTGGGCGCAGATTCCTGAGCGTTGTTATTTGCTGTACAGGAGTCTGCGCTCTTGTGTTATCCCTTGGCAATACCCTGTTAGTGCAGGCCGTCTCATGACCTCATTTCATGTTGGCCGGTGCGGTTAACGATGGCCATAAATCCCAGACCCACAGTGGCTTTTCCTAAAGTCACACTGCGGTGCTGGGATTCGTGGCCTTGTGCAGTAAATATGATCGCCGCTCACACATGTCCTTACACCTGCTTCAGACTGGGCGGCCTCAGCTGATCCCTTATCGCATGCCGCGGCCATGAGGCCGCACAGTCAGAAGAAGGCGGAAGGAGGGGAGTGAAAACAGGGGAACATATGCACTGCTCGTGCCCATCAATCACACCCTCGCAGTCAAAATATATGAGACAACGGGGGGCGTTGTGTCGGACAGGGGGGACGCACAGGCACAGCCAGCCAACCAATGATGTCAGGAGACGGGCAGCGCTAACAATGGGGGTGCTGCGTGTCATTAAAAAGGAAAGTCACACCTCAGGGACATTGTAATGGTCTGTAATGAGACACATTTTGTACTTGTTGAGTTCCACGTGTGCAAGGAGAAAAAGTCAGCCACCTTGTACAAATGCAGCAGTACTGCTGTACAAGGTGGCTGTTATACATAGAAACACCTGTGGGTGGGGGGCAGGCTCCCTTCAATTTCAGTTCATGTGCCTGCGTGGCGTTTGCAGGTCACGTTGCAAGCTACACAGCAGGGGAACAGCTGGCGTTGCTGAACCCCACTGACACATTGACTGGTGTTTTTCTCTGTGCAGATTGCATGTCCGGGCAAAAACTAGCGGTGTTAGAGCCCAGGGTCAGCAGGAGGAGGAGGAGAGGAGCAAAGTGTAGGCCGCAGCCTGCACTGGTGGCAGCTTTTGTTCTGTTGTGCCAGCGTGGCTTGTGCTGGACACGTTGCCGACTACACAGCAGGGGAACAGCTGGCGGTGCTGAACCCCACTAACACATTGGCTGGTGTTTTTCTCTGTGCAGCTAGCATTTCCGGGCAGAAACTGGCGTTGTTTGAGCCCAGGGTCAGCAGGAGGAGTAGAGGAGCAGAGTGTAGGCCGAAGCCTAGTTGAACCAATTTCAAAGGTTACCTTTAACCCCCCCCTCAGGTGTTGCAAGGTACAAGAGCCACACCTTGAACAGCATTAATGATGCACAAGTCAAAGGTTGCTCTATTTAATTTTGCTCCTTGCACACGCTGAATTAAACACGTACACTATTTAGCCCATTATACTGTCAAACAGTTGTGGAGGCGTGACTTGTCTTTTTAACGAGACGCAGCACAGGTGTCAAAATTTGCACCTAGGTACTGGGCGCAGATTCCTGAGCGTTGTTATTTGCTGTACAGGAGTCTGCGCTCTTGTGTTATCCCTTGGCAATACCCTGTTAGTGCAGGCCGTCTCATGACCTCATTTCATGTTGGCCGGTGCGGTTAACGATGGCCATAAATCCCAGACCCACAGTGGCTTTTCCTAAAGTCACACTGCGGTGCTGGGATTCGTGGCCTTGTGCAGTAAATATGATCGCCGCTCACACATGTCCTTACACCTGCTTCAGACTGGGCGGCCTCAGCTGATCCCTTATCGCATGCCGCGGCCATGAGGCCGCACAGTCAGAAGAAGGCGGAAGGAGGGGAGTGAAAACAGGGGAACATATGCACTGCTCGTGCCCATCAATCACACCCTCGCAGTCAAAATATATGAGACAACGGGGGGCGTTGTGTCGGGCAGGGGGGACGCACAGGCACAGCCAGCCAACCAATGATGTCAGGAGACGGGCAGCGCTAACAATGGGGGTGCTGCGTGTCATTACAAAGGAAAGTCACACCTCAGGGACATTGTAATGGTCTCTAATGAGACACATTTTGTACGTGTTGAGTTCCACGTGGGCAAGGAGAAAAAGTCAGCCACCTCGTACAAATGCAGCAGTACTGCTGTACAAGGTGGCTGATATACATAGAAACACCTGTGGGTGGGGGGCAGGCTCCCTTCAATTTCAGTTCATGTGCCTGCGTGGCGTTTGCAGGTCACGTTGCAAGCTACACAGCAGGGGAACAGCTGGCGTTGCTGAACCCCACTAACACATTGGCTGGTGTTTTTCTCTGTGCAGCTAGCATGTCCGGGCAGAAACTGGCGTTGTTTGAGCCCAGGGTCAGCAGGAGGAGGAGAGGAGCAAAGTGTAGGCCGAAGCCTGCACTGGTGGCAGCTTTTGGTCGGTTGTGCCAGCGTGGCTTGTGCTGGACACGTTGCCGACTACACAGCAGGGGAACAGCTGGCGGTGCTGAACCCCACTAACACATTGGCTGGTGTTTTTCTCTGTGCAGCTAGCATTTCCGGGCAAAAACTAGCGGTGTTTGAGCCCAGGGTCAGCAGGAGGAGTAGAGGAGCAGAGTGTAGGCCGAAGCCTAGTTGAACCAATTTCAAAGGTTACCTTTAACCCCCCCCTCAGGTGTTGCAAGGTACAAGAGCCACACCTTGTGCAGCATTAATGCTGCACAAGTAAAAGGTTGCTCTATTTGTTTTGCTCCTTGCACACGCTGACTAAAACACGTACACTATTTAGCCCATTATACTGTCAAACAGTTGTGGAGGCGTGACTTGTCTTTTTAACGAGACGGAGCACAGGTGTCAAAATTTGCACCTAGGTACTGGGCGCAGATTCCTGAGCGTTCTTATTTGCTGTACAGGAGTCTGCGCTATTGTGATCCCTTGGCCATGCGCTGTGAGCGCTTCCTGTCTTCTGACCTCATTTCATGTCGGCCGTTGCGGTTAGCGATGGACATGAATCCCAGACCCACAGTGTGTTTTTAAAAAATCACACTGCGGTGCTGGGATTCGTGCCCTGGTGCACTAAATATGTTTGCCGCTCACACATGTCCTTACACCTGCTTCAGACTGGGCGGCCTCATCTGATCCCTTATCGCCTGCCGCGGCCATGAGGACACCCAGTCTGAAGAAGGCGGAAGGAGATGAGTGAACACAGGCAAACATATGCACTGCACATGCCCATCAATCACACCCTCGCTGTCCAAAAAAATAAGACACCGAGGGCCGTTGTTTCGAGCAGGGGAGATGCACAGGCGCAGCCAGCTAACCAATGATGTCAAAAGACGGGCAGCGCTAACAAGGGTGGTGCTGCGTGTCATTACAAAGGAAAGTCACACCTCAGGGACATTGTAATGGTCTCTAATGAGACACATTTTGTACGTGTTGAGTTCCACGTGGGCAAGGAGAAACAGTCAGCCACCTCGTACAAATGCAGCAGTACTGCTGTACAAGGTGGCTGATATACATAGAAACACCTGTGGGTGGGGGGCAGGCTCCCTTCAATTTCAGTTCATGTGCCTGCGTGGCGTTTGCAGGTCACGTTGCAAGCTACACAGCAGGGGAACAGCTGGCGTTGCTGAACCCCACTGACACATTTGACTGGTGTTTTTCTCTGTGCAGATTGCATGTCCGGGCAAAAACTAGCGGTGTTAGAGCCCAGGGTCAGCAGGAGGAGGAGGAGAGGAGCAAAGTGTAGGCCGAAGCCTGCACTGGTGGCAGCTTTTGGTCGGTTGTGCCAGCGTGGCTTGTGCTGGACACGATGCCGGCTACACAGCGGGGGAACAGCAGGCGGTGGCTGAACCCCACTAACACATTGGCTGGTGTTTTTCTCTGTGCAGCTAGCATGTCCGGGCAGAAACTGGCGTTGTTTGAGCCCAGGGTCAGCAGGAGGAGGAGAGGAGCAAAGTGTAGGCCGAAGCCTGCACTGGTGGCAGCTTTTGGTCGGTTGTGCCAGCGTGGCTTGTGCTGGACACGTTGCCGACTACACAGCAGGGGAACAGCTGGCGGTGCTGAACCCCACTAACACATTGGCTGGTGTTTTTTCTCTGTGCAGCTAGCATTTCCGGCAAAAACTAGCGGTGTTTGAGCCCAGGGTCAGCAGGAGGAGTAGAGAAGCAGAGTGTAGGCCGAAGCCTAGTTGAACCAATTTCAAAGGTTACCTTTAACCCCCCCTCAGGTGTTGCAAGGGTACAAGAGCCACACCTTGTGCAGCATTAATGCTGCACAAGTAAAAGGTTGCTCTATTTGTTTTGCTCCTTGCACACGCTGACTAAAACACGTACACTATTTAGCCCATTATACTGTCAAACAGTTGTGGAGGCGTGACTTGTCTTTTTAACGAGACGCAGCACAGGTGTAAAAATTTGCACCTAGGTACTGGGCGCAGATTCCTGAGCGTTGTTATTTGCTGTACAGGAGTCTGCGCTATTGTGATCCCTTGGCCATGCGCTTGTGAGCGCTTCCTGTCTTCTGACCTCATTTCATGTCGGCCGTTGCGGTTAGCGATGGACATGAATCCCA